>NC_141461.1:53930000-55180000 GCF_015680905.1 Coptis chinensis | reverse complement strand
TGAAATGCCAGAAGGGCCAATCACATTACTTACGCCCGAAGGCCATTCAGATTCACTAAAACGCCAGAAGGGCCAATCACATGAGTTGTGGTAGCTAGGTTCTAGGATTTTCGTTACGTAATTTATTCAAGTGTCATCCATTTATGACTCATAGAAATTCCACTATATCACGTGCATGTCAAATACATTATTGCACTAAGCCACAATATTTAGAAATATCTCAAGTATATCTCATAACCACTTTCATTCTTTCACGTGCCCATATATTATTGCACTAAGACATAATCCCGTGGGAAAATATCCACACATACTATACTACCTCATAGATAAAATAATAGAGTGTCTATACATTTATTTCTCAAAAGCTATTACCTTTAATATATATATCCCAACATATTATATAATGTCATAATATCAACGTCAAATCTTAATTAGATAATAACAACCAAATTCATACAAGCTTCCACAGCATTTTAGCATTTGATTTGTCCATAGAATTTACAACATAAAATGCAGCACAATTAAACAGTTCACAGTCCACAATCAAAGCCCAATATATATATGCTTTACACACTACTCACGTCAAATCTTAATTAGATAAAGACAAACAAAATTACATAATGTTCGACAATATTTGTCCATATTCTTAAATATGAGAAAAACTGGAAAAAAATCAACATTCCACAGTCAACGGTCAAAGTCAAAGTCAAAGATCAACGGTCAAAGTCAAACTGTTGTTTCCATGTTCGACAGGTTCAGGGTCATAGCCATGGTTCATGGCTAAGGTCAAAAGTGCATGGCTCATGGGCTCATGACTAAGGTAATGGATCGGACCCAACTGGCCAAGCCCAAACCTTAGAACCCCAAAGTTTAAAACCATCTTATTTATTCCACCTGACCCAAATGGGGACATAAGGACCAACCCACATAAATTAGAAACCGGCCCAAAGAAAACTAATTAAAATGGTCCAAAACACAAATGGGTTCGGCCCAACGAATTGAACTGAAATCGACCCAATCAAAACAAAATAGAATCGGGCCCAACAACAAATGAAACTGGCCCATAGACTAAGCCAAATTGGTCTGGCCCAAACAAAACAAGCTAGGGCCCAAGAACTGAAACCGACCCAGGCCCAAGCCCAAGCTGTCATCTTCTCCAACTGCCACCACCGGATCGACCACCGTCGACCTCCACTCGACTACCCATTCCAAGCCCACGGTTTTGATCCCCGCGACAACCCCTACCACTTTACTAAAAGCTAAAACCCCAACTCTTAAACCACCATATTCTCCAAAACTAGATCTGGAAATAATTTCGGGCTGCCATTAATGGTTCTTCAAGCTCCACTCGACAGCCCCCACCCAATCCAACATCAAACCAAGCAATACAAAGTCATAGCACAAGAGTTCAACCACCAAAATCGACCAAACATAGTTCAAACTATATTACTGCAGTGTTTGGGTAAGCGCCATTAATGGGCGGTGACAAAGCAAGCTTTAACAAAGCACCCCTTAACACCCATCGAAACACTCAATCACCCAATCAAAACAAAACCCAACATACAACATCAAGATCCAAAATCATAGATCATGATTTTATTTGGGCGCCATTAACGCCTCTAAAAAGCTTCGGCAAAGACCCATGACAACCTCCAACCACCACCAACAGTTTAACCAACACTTCATAACAAAAGGAGTTTAAAAACCCCAACCAACAAAACGTTAAAACTATGCCGCACGATTTCTGCGGGGCTGACGCCATTTACGCCTGTTCAAAGCTTGAACAGAGCTTCCACATCCCAAGCCGCAACAGTTTAATAAAAAAAAATATCGACACCCCCACACAAAATATCCGCGATATTTCAACCGAAAGAAACCGATGCTTGAGACTTTAATAAAAAAAAATCTATAAAATATCTACTCACAATAATGAACAGCTCGACAAAATTCCTCCGAGTCTGAGTCATCGCGCTCCACGCTCTAGCAAACGAGTTTCTAGCTCTGCTTCCATTTTTATTATTTTTTTATTCTCCAAGAACCCTATTCTCTAGAACAATGTGATTATATACTTGGGTTTGAAACCCAAGCCCAACACAGAATCGGGCCCAGAAACCAGGCCCACATATCCAAATCCAATCCAGCGAATTTTTAAATAAATAATTTAATTAATAAATTAATAACTAAATACGGGTGTTACACATTCAATTTGGATCACGACGAGTCTTTGTTAGTTGATTAAGTCGAGTTAAGGTGGATTCAATTCCCTTTAATTCTTTATCTAGATTCAAACCCTTAGCATTCTATCATTTCGTTATTCGTAACTTGTTAATTGAATTCACCTCGTAGTATAAAATTCCCCTAGTAAATCTCTCATTAGACTTGGACTGATTAGTTGACACGAAACCATCGCATGCTAAAGAACTAGGAGTGGAACGAATCATTTACTCCCCTATATCTCAATAGGATTGAGAGTAAAAATATCTTTGATAAATCTAGTAATAAAGCAGTTTTAGTTTTACTTTCGTTTAGAGTTTCATCACTTTATTCATTAATAGAATTATTCATTTTACGATTATCAAATGGCGCCGCTGCCATCTTAGTTCCCTTTAGCATTGGTTTCATAGTATAATTAGTCATTTTTAGGTCCCATTAAACCCACCCACCCTTGTTTGATTCATACTGTGGTTGTCAATTTCAGCACTTAAATTTTCCTCGCGAAAATACAGAGCGCGCTTTACTTCAAATAGAATACCCCCGGCTCAAACGCCTAGAAATTCATTTTTGTACGGAGCGCACCTGCGCCCAAACAGAGCGCCACCTGCACTCAAAACACTGGACATCGGACAAGTCCTGAGCGCACCTGCGCCCAAAACGAGCGCCACCTGCGCCCAAAGACCTTGAACTCCGAGTTGTCCCGGCGCATTCGCCGCTTCAAACAGAGCGCTACGCCGCTTTCTTTGCTGAAATTGTCCGATTTCCTCAGGTTTGTTTCAAACTTTCCATTTCTTCAAGTTTTCAGTGTTCTAACTTGTTATACATACTGAGCACGCGTAAACAAGACGCTATTTGTAAGCGAAGCAAGGAGGCATTCAGGTACTCTTTTCTTCCACACCTCGCATCTCCAGTTAGAGGTTTATACTAGTATATCAAGATTGTTTGGAGTGTTGTCGTGTTTAGACTTAGACTTGCATGAGATTAAGGTCTGGCCGGAGAAAAACACCGAACGTAATTAACCGTCAACGTCAACAAACACGTCTATCTAGTATACCAATCACTACACCTCTAGCTACTATTCCACACACCACACCGACATAATGGTGAAGAAAGAGAGAGACTCCTCTCTCCGACTTTTACAAAGCCTCGAAATGATAGCCATAAATCTTGCATCGTTCTAGCGGACCTAGTGGGGATTTTTTGAATCCCCCAAACATATTTAATTTGTTACCCGTTTTTCATGGTTTAGACCATAAAAACCTTATCGAAGACATCGTAGGATTGAACAAGTCCTTATAACATTCCACCATCCTACGGTTGGTGCGAAACAAATTAAACCGAGGGTATTTCCCTTCACCTTAGCCGATAAAAGGCGTCTTCTTTAACTGCCTGGCCCTAATTCTCGTGGACTCGTGGGCTAAACTTGTTCAAATTGTTTGTGGAACATTTTACCCACCCCTAAAGACGGATGAGATGCTTTCCAAGATTCATTTCTTTCGACAAAATCCTCATGAATCATTTTCGAGGCTTGGAATCGTTTCACCGATCTCCTTATAGAGTGTCCACATCATAACCTAGCGAAAGACACGTTAGTTCGTTGCCTTTTTCAAAGGACTTCTACACCACCATAAAGAAGTCCTTGACATATTGAATGGGGTAGTTTCCTAAGTAAAGGAGCCCCGAGGCTTACAAATTTTTAGAAGATCAAACTAAAGCGCCAATAATTTTTTTTTGAAGTGTAGTGATGATATCCCCCTCGCTAGTTCTTCTTCAACATTAAGGCGTGGTATGTTTGAGATGAAACCCAATCTAGAACTTAAAAATTTAATCGAATCTCGATCTAACTAAAAAGGTAGAGGCTATTTCTATTCAACAAAAGCATATCCCAGTCATGAATGTCAACTCCAACCCATGTAATTTCTGGTTGAGTCCTGAGCACCCTGACTCCTATTGTCCTCTCGCCTATGAACAACAACAATCAGAGCAAGATAATGTTTGCTCCATTAATAGCTATCATATTCCTAATGCCCCATGGAGACAAAATCCCAACTTTAGTTGGCGAAACAATCAACAAATTACACCTCCAGGGTTTAATAACCAAAATGTTAGGGAAGCAAACAATTATAACCAAGCTCCACCTAGGCAAGGACAAGGACAAGGTCAAGGGAATTATAATAATTATACCAACCAAACCACAGCGGGCAGAAAAAAACAACCCACGAAATACAGGTCAAGCACATCTAAACCCCGGTCGGGGCCCGATAATTATAATAGTTATAATACCAACCAGAGGTATCGTTCGGTTAACAATAATAACTATCATATTTTCAACCCGCCATAAATAATCAACGGAGATAGTTCGGTCGCACCAAGACGCTGACTACTACACCTACACAACCGGATCAGATCGATCGACGCCTTTATTTATCTGACAGGTTACCCAACAACTTTTCCAATCAATGACTCAATCAACCAACAGATCTTACAATCCATAAATCGGGGCATACAACAAACTTAGCCCAAGAGAAAGCTTATTGTCAAACCAAAAGGCGTTTCCCAAAACCATCAATCTTATTGAGTTATACCAAACCCTAAAACAACAAACACAATCCCTTTGAGGTAAACGGTAATACTATTATGGAAACTACAACCGATGAAAAGGTTTTTCTTGAGCTAAATGCCATCACTACTCTCCATTCCGGTAAAGTGGTTGATAACAAAATACCGAACTATGCCTATAGTTACCCCCACCAAGAGTCCCTACACCGATATCGAACTAGATAACCTGCCCGAAATAGAAACCGAATAGCCTACCACCTACTACACTTTACACAAGAGGGTACCAAGTTAAAACAACAACTTAAGAAACGGATATACCCAAGGTTAGACATCCAAATGAGAAACATACGCTAAATATAGAGAGAAACCACCGTTTCCCCAGAAATTAGCCATGCTAACCAGGGATACAAACTTTGAGGAGATTAGGAACATTTTCAAAAATCTAACGATAAACCTTCCTTTTCTCGAAGCTATTAAAAAGCTACCTAACCACGCTAAGTTTCTTAAGGAGTTGTGCACTACTAGGCGTAAGACCAACATACCTAAAGACGCCTTTCTAACTATACATTTCCCAACTTTATCAGAAAATAATGGAATTGTTAAGTACAAGGACCCTGGTCGTCCTACTGTAAAATGCACCTTAGGAGATTCGCACACGACGATCGCTTTATTAGACCTAGGGGCGAGTGTTAACTTACTCCCGTTTTATTTGTATAAACAAATAGGTGTACAGGAAATGCAACCTACAAAAATGACGTTGCAGTTAGCGGACAGGTCTATAAAGTATCCTAAGGGTGTAGTGGAAAACGTGCTTGTTAAGGTTCAGGATTTCTACTATCCTGCAGATTTTGTTATCCTCGATACAGAAGTCGCTAACGACTCTGTACCGATCATCTTAGGGTGTCCCTTCTTGGCAACTGCCAACGCGCTTATAAATTGCCGCGATGGTAAGATGTCCTTATCTTTTGGCCATCTTTTTGTTGAGATAAATGTTTTTAAAATGATGAAACAGTTACCAGAATCGTCTATAGATGGGGAGGTTAGCATGATCGAGAGCTTAGCTCAAGATTATTTTAACAACACGTTTCCCGAAAACCATATGTATAAATTCCTTTCTTTTGGAAACTTCAGATTTTGTAAATGACTCCTACTTAGGGAAGTCAACACCATCCTTGAGTCCACACCAATTGTAGACCCCCGGTTGCTCCATATATCGAGTATGAAGACTTGCTACCTAAGCAAGTATTCATTACGCAAAGATGAGGACCCCGATGAAACATCTACTAACATTCCTTCCACCCGGTGCTTAAACCTCTTCCCCGTGAAGTTAAAATATATTCAACTTGATCCGGATGGTAGTCATCCGGTAATTATATCTTCTCTGTTATCTAAGGATGAAGAGACACGCGTTTAATCGGGGTGATTAGGGAACATCGGGTTACCGCGATTACGGTATGAATAACTAGCTCTCCGACCACCGGTGACTCGTCAATTTCAGCATCCCTCCCGCTAACCACAAATGCATTAATCCATCCAAATCCAAACTCATAAGCACATCAGACACAACAGCTTCAGCTCGCGGTATCACGGCTTCTGGAATGATCACTGAAGTAGCGAGCACACTACCGACATCTCCCTGCACCTGTTCCACTGCGGTGCGAGGCGTACAACGTTCATGTTCCTCCTTCAAAGCGTTATAGTCTGCTTCTAGCTCAACAAAGTCAGCGTCCAGAACGTCATAAACTTTCGTAGCGTCCTGAGTAACCTTCTTGCAGTGCAAGGCATACTCGTTCAGCCTACCAATTTCCACAGTCGCTGCCAGGACGTTCTCTTCAGCTCCCTCAGTAGTTTTGCCTCGGATCTTACGCCCGGTATCTTTTCGCATCTTGGCGGTCAGAGCTTGATGTGCTTTCTTCAAGTCTTCCAGCTCCTCACGTTCCATCTTAGCGGCGTCTTGAACATTTTTCAGCTCATCTGATAGCTTCACCACAGCTTCTCTATCTGCCTCCGTGAACTGAGCAATCTCCTTCAACTTCTGAAACCCACTTACAAGCTGCAATTGCACCCATATGCTAATAACCAGGTCACACCAGCGCACATAGGTGAACAAATACATCAAAAAGGGACAAAGCCACGTACCAGACATTGCGCGATTTCCATCCGCTTTAGGTTATCAGTCAGCCCTTTCTCATCCAGCTCCTTACGGTTGCCGTCCAGAGCTATCTGTTCTAGCAGACAGGCCGCTACCTTACTCAACCTGAAGCTACAATCAGTTCGCCTCACAGTTTGTTGAACCCCGTTGTCGTCTAAATACACAAACTGTGACTCTAAGTCATCAGCAACCATTACAGCTTTTCCACTCGCTTTGCGGGGAGCCTTCGCTTTCGCCAGCGGACTAGGTTCTCGCACCACAGGAGACGGACTAGACCCCACCCCAAAGGTGGCCAAGTCCATGACTGCTCGGTCACACCCGACTGGGCGGCAGCCGTAGCCCCCCCGACCACCACCGCCCCGGGAGCTTTCCCCAAGAGCATGCTGCGCAACTTTGGCAACTCGGGCAGTATCTTGGTTGGAGGCGTCATTTCTTCTCTTCTCCGACCTACTTCGTACACGAGGATTGAAGACCATCGTCTCCAGCTCTACAGGAGCATCCATCGACCCCCCTTCAGGTCGGGAGCTCGACCCACCAGCCCTTGAAGCACCACCTCCAGAGGGACGTCTTAAGCCGCCACGAGCCCGATTCCTATCTTCCCGCGTTACCAAATCACTTACACGCGTCTCCATAACCCCTCGCCTTGTCTGACTTCGAGCTCGGTCCTTTTGAGCCTTTCTTTTTTCTCGAATCGCAGGCCCACCCTTTTCCACAAAGAAATGAGCAAATTCGGGAAGCTTCGCTTCTTTTTCTGCTCGAGTCAGCCGCGCGAACCTTTCTATCTCCCCGATCAGTTCGCGTTTTCACAGAAAAATCTACAAGCAAAGCAAAGACATGGGCCAATTAGAACAACAGTAAATCACCAAGTAAAGCAACAAAAGAAAGACATTCCTACCCACCAGATATGTTACAAATCCTAGTTTGCAACCTGCATCCACTAGCACAGTAGTTGCCAACTAGCAGCAACGGCCTCTTTGTCCAGGCCTCGTTGCTTACACCGTCAATCACAGCAGAACGCGTCGTCATCATTTGCAAACTAAAGTTCAGATTACTAGATCGCCTCACGACATAATGCTCGATTATGTCAGACACCCCTATGTGGTATTCCCCACTCACATTCAACAGATCGAACACCCTAAACAGTCGCCAGGTGTTACCAACAAACTAACAAGGAGACTTCCAATAATGAGCCAAGAAGTCACAAACCAGTTTCGAGAACGGTATTTGCATATACGCTCTCAGCTGGCCCTCATAGATGATTACCCCCCCCCCCATTCGGCGGGTTGTGCTCCTCACTACGTACATTCTCACTCAACCGTGGTTCGTATAACTCTAGATCGGGAACGTTGATCCCATACTCTGCCTTCAGTTTGGGGAACGAGCTCGCAGCACGACGATCCACCGTCTTAGGGGGCAACTCACTTGATGACGAACTCTCCCCTCGACCTGACGTACTGGCCACAGCACCTTCCGACCCAGATCGTGTATTACCCTCGTCTACCTTAACTCCCTCATCCAACTCAACCTGAATGCCAACACTCACAGATCCTTCATTGTCATCCTCATACTCACCACAACTTAATGAAACCTCCCGAACCTCTTCTGATCGAGTATCGTCAGAATCAGACATTATGACGTCTCCTTCTTATCAACTACCCAAGCTTAAACCCTACAGCCTAACATTGACCTACCTACTCAACAAATCGCACTTGAACAAGAAGAAAGCAAAGTGCAAATGAAAGACAGCAGCAGCAAAAGCACTAACCTGAGAAACCCTAGCTTGCGTTTTTGCTGGAGAAGGAAACAAGAAATACTTTTTCGAATATCCCAAATTTGATTTTGTACAACCGCCCGTTCAGTTACCAAGAAGTTATGATTACAGCCTATGCTCTAGCCTACACACGTGTTCCAAGGCCTGTCTTCTCAAAGTTCCGAATAATGCGGCGACACGTTTCTTTACCAACTGCTACGATTCGGTCACGTGCCAATCACGGACCAACTTCCCTTTCCCGCCAAATCATTGTGCCAAACGGTTCAAACTTTACGGCATCTCAGTCAGAACATTCACCATAGCTTGCTCATGTTTCGCACGAACTTTCGTTTTTTCTCTCAGCAGATCGCTTCTATGGATATAAACAATCTACTGAGAGGGGGCTGTGTAGGGGAGCAATATCCTCATTAAGGAATATAGCACACGCGCGAAGCATAAGCGAACTCAGGACATCGACCTCCAAGACCGATTTGTGAGCAGCTCCCTTCATGAAGGTGGTGTAGGGGAGCAATATCCTCATTAAGGAGTATAGCGCACGCGCGAAGCATAAGCGAACTCAGGACATCGACCTCCAAGACTGATCTGTGAGCAGCTAGCTCCCTTCATGTAGGTGGTATGCCTAAGCTCGTTCAAGGATGTCTCAGGACGAACAAACGGCTGGAGACAAAACGCCTCAGATAAAGTCACTACCAGGTGTAATCATTACCAAAATCTTACTTGTACTTCCCACCACCGGGAAATAGGGGCTACCGCACCAACTTCCAATCAGCCCACGACTCATACTAAAACCAACCCAACACACATTCATAATCTCCACCCTACACATGTGTAAGAGGTACACGTGTCTCTAGGATCAACACTCCCTTAGGCCTATAAATACCACATGCTTGAACTACGTGAGACCTGATTCTTCTCTCCCCTGAAAAACCAAGAGAGAATACGTAGGCAGCTCGCTCCTTAGCGAACTCGGTCTCTCCATAAAACCTCAACCCATTTTCCTCTCTTCATTGCAGCTAAAGAAAAACCTAAACACCCCTTTACAGTATGGTTTTACATATTGTTTTTTATGAGAAGGCATCCCATCCTCTATAAATGGGATTGCCCAAGTCTTTCTGATAGTTTGACGATGAGAAATCTACAACAGCTTCTCTTTTTGTTTTTGTTTTTTTTCCCTGAACGTCTACGACAGATTCTCATCTGTATATCTTAGATTGAGTACTCATACTTTTTGATTTGCCTTTGATGTTGTACTCTTCATTGATTCACTTGCGTACTATGTGTGATGAGAGTTCAGACATAGGGACTGTGCCGAATGATCTATTAATTTCCTTTCTCAAATGTGGGTTCTTTGCGAAGATCTTCGGATCTACCCCATTAACTCTCGTTTGTGAATGAGGGGTGTGTACTCAAGTTAGTCAGTTAAGCTCTAAGTTGGATTGTTTACCTACTTAAAATTGAAAACTGTTTGTCTATTGAGTTATCTGGTTGGCTAGATGGGGTTGAGGCGTTCGTTTGTTTGCGATGATACTAATATGCTATCTGGTTGTATCTCTACATGTGCATTCATTTAGATCTAATCAATAGATATGCTCACTAGTTAGTGTGATTGCCAAGAACACTTACTTCTAACTAATGTTCTTAGAGCATCTTTAGGAGAACTACCAAAAAAACACCAAAATTTTGAACCGAAAAAACACCAAACAACTTTAGGAGCAACATCAAATTTTTGACATCAAACTACGCGGTTTTGGATAAACCGCGCCATATAACCCACGCGGTTTTCCCAAAACCGCGCCATAGAAGCCCATCTGACAGGCCGAAGCCCATCCAAAAACCGTGTGCTATAACTATTTAACCCTCTTGGTCATGCGAGGTTCTCTTCATTTTTCATGTTCCCTCTCATCTAAAACTCATCTCTTTGAGCAAAAAAAAAAAAACACTACCAAAACTCTTGACGATTTTTCAATGGATCATTCATCTTCTTCTGATTCTTCATCGAGCTCGAGCTCTTCAAATGATAATACTGCAATTAAAACTCATAAATTAGTGGATATTGCTCTACCTTTGGTTCGACATCGTTTGAGTTTATTGCGTCAACAAGAAGCGGAGTCTTCTTATAGACCACATGGTGGTTCGAAGAAAGGAAGAAAATGTAAGAATCGTCGATCGAAAGGCAACACCGCTCGTGTGTAAATGCTAACTACTTCGCCGGCGAAATCCTATATTTAAGTGACCGACTTTTTCGGCCGCCCGATTTCGTATGGGTTAGTGATTATTTACTCGTATTTTCAATCATCTTAATCATAATGTACTATATTTTCAACAAAAATTTAATAGTGCGGGTAAGTTTGGGATTAACCCAAAAATAAAAGTAATTGCTGCTATACGAATGCTTGCTTATGGGACTGTAGCTGATCTAGTAGATGACATGTTACATGTTGTTGTGCCAACTGTTCATGAATGCATGTGCTATTTCTGTGATGGAATTATTAGAATTTTTGGAGGTGAATACTTGCGCAAACCAAATGCTGGAGATATTCAACATTTGCTTAAAGAGTCTAAGGAACGCGGATGGCCTGGAATGCTAGGAAGCATTGATTGCATGCACTGGCAATGGAAGAATTGCCTATCCGTGTGGCAAGAGTCTCACACTGGCCATAAGCATAAACTAACAGTGATTTTGGAGGCAGTTGCCGATCGTGACGCATGGATTTAGCATTTTTTTTTTGGAATGGCGGGTTCTCACAATGATCTTAATGTGCTTGACCGCTCACCAATATTTGATGATATAGTCAATGATGAAGTTATTCCTTGTAACTACACTGTAAATGGCCATCATTATGATATGGGTTATTACTTGGCTGACGGTATTTATCCTAATTATGCCACATTGATTTAAACGATTGCTAAACCGACTATTGTACAAGACAAACATTTTGCAAAGAAGCAAGAAGCTGCTAGAAAAGACATAGAACGGGCGGTTGGTATATTACAGTCGCGTTGGGCTATTTTAGCGAATCCATGCAGGTTATGGTATTTGGAGAACATAGCTACTATTATGAGGGCTTGCATCATTTTACACAATATGATTGTGGAAGATGAACGTGAAATGGATATCCCGCAGTATATTCCTGATTTGGAAATACCAAGTAGAGAATGTGCATCTGAAGATCAACGCCAATTTGTTCTATCTCGTTGGGCATCTGGCGACGAGAGGGTTCGTTCAAAAGTTGTTCATGATAGATTGAAGAATGACTTGGTCGAGCATTTGTGGAGTAGGCGTGGGTCGACTTGATTTCTATTTCTATTTGCACTTCATTTAGACTTTGTGTTTATTTATCGTTTCAATTTCTATGTATTTGTGTTCCAAGTTTATTTCTATGTATTTGTGGTTTTATGAAAGGATTTGTGTATATGAGAATTTTGAAAATACAAAGTAGACTCTACCGATTTTTTTTTAGAATGATAAAAAGTATCAACTTTAAATTAAGGTAACTTAACTCAAATTAAAAGAAAATATTCAATTAAAGTACATTCTAATTAAAATCAAAATACAAACTGAAATTAAAGTACGTCATTAATTAAAAAACATAAATTAAAAGACAAATTAAAATACTCAAATTAAAAGACATACAAACTCAAATTTAGACTATGCACTACTTTGACTACTACCGGTGATATTGCCAAGTCGATTTTTCATTTTTTGTAAAATTTCTGCCTTTTTGAGATGCCAAATTTCGCGCTCGTCTTCGGGTAATCCTTCTAATTTCATTCCTAGTATTTTCGCATCATTTTCATCTTCTCGAACTTGGAGCGCATCTTTCTTCAATTGAAGTTTTTCTTTTTGGATTTGGAGCTTCCAATCCATCGAACTTTTCTTCAATTGAAGTTTTTCGAATTCCATCTCATCTTTCTTCAATTGTCTTTGAGCTTCTAATTCATAGCCTTCTTTGGTGGTTTTAGAAAGTTCCACCAGAAAATCATCAAGTTTCTTAGCGGATTCCTCCAATTTAGAATCACCTTATTCTTTCTCTTTTTGCCTTCTTTTCTTGTCTTCTTTCTTTCCAAGAGGCCTATCCTCAAGCCCATGAACTTGGTGTGGATCATAATCCATTGGTTGAGTTGCCGCAGTTGATATTGGAACTGATGAACCTCCTTCCCCACTGTTTGACTTCGACTTTTTGGTGGGATGCAAATCATTTCTCAACTGTAGCCTCTTCCATTTGGGTGAGTCTTTCACCATATTATAGCATTGCATCCACTTCCAAACCCCATTATGCATCACATATGCACTTATTGCTTCCTCAACCTACCAATTAAGCAAAAACTAAATTAGAATTGAAAAATGTATTTGTAAATCAAAATAACAAATAAAAAGTAAATACTTACCATCATATTGTCATTATAGCCACTTGGAAGATATGCTTGAATCTTAGAAAGAATAGTATGAAACTTGTTGATATTAGCTTGAATGAGAGTCCAACGGTGTTTCATGCCCGTCAAGTTGCATTCGGTCATTCTTCCTAGATTTGCAAGAAATACATTTAGAATTCTAGCCCAAAAATCGTTCGACTTTTGCTCATTTTATACTACACCATCTTGACTAACTTGTAGCCAACTATTGGTGAGAGCAACATCTTCTTCTTTTATCCATGAAGCCCTTTTGGTTCTTGACTAGTCATTTTGTTTTAAGACATTTTTGTTTTATCTATGACCCCTAGTTTTGATTTTGGTTCATTGTTGTTTTAAGACATCTTCTTCTTTTATCCATGAAGCCCCTCTAGATTTTGATTTTGGTTCTTGACTAGTCATTGTTGTTTTAAGAGTAGAGAATAGAGAGTAGAGAAAAGAAGTGAGTGTAAAACTATGGTGTGAGAAAGATATAGCCGTTTTTTGCCCATTGTTGTCATTGAGAGCACGCAGTTTTAGAAAAACCGCTCGGTTTGGCCAAAACCACGCCATAGAAGCCCATTTAGCAGCCCAAGCCCACGCGGTGTTGGCAAAACCGCACGGTTTTTCTAAAACCGCATAATTGATTTGATACAACACCAAACCTGGAACTAAATATTCGCCGATTTGGTGTTTGGTTTGGTGTTTTTTTTGTTTTTTCATCAACATGTAACTCTCCTGAAGTTGAAAAAACACCAAATTGTTGGAAATTTGGTGTTTGATGCTAGGTTGATATCACTCCTAAAGATGCTTTTAGTTCACACAATTCATGATGAAGATATGAATGAAAGATTTACAAGAATTGAAGAAAAGCGATGTGTTTATTGATTGATGATAAATTTCTTTACAATTTCTCTCTGGTTCTCTCTTTCTCTCTCCTGTTTTTACAATTTTTTTGTAGTCTGAATCCAATGAATCCTTTTTTCCTTTTTCCAATCTTTATATAGCCATCTCAATTAGCCTTGACCCAATCCGCTGTTGACACATGTCCCTTGTCTTTCTTCCTCGTTTCCTGCCTTCTACCTGCAACACAATTCAAATACCCACGAGATCTACCGAGATATTGGCATTATGCCAATATCTCAAGTTTCAAAATACTGAAATGAGCACATTTATAGGTACGATATTTGCCCACTACATCGCCCCCGACCCTCTCGAAATTTTGAAATTTCCTTTTAAATTTCAACTTTTCGAGAAGCGATTATATCCGACATCAAGTAGTTTTTAAACCTTGGGCCCAAATAACCACCCGGTCTAATGTTTCAAGATTATAAATTTAAAACTGACCCGTTTCTCCCTCTTTAGCTTCTTTAGTACGCTTCTAAACACCAAACTCTGGTCTCCTTCTTCTTCAACTTCCCAGAAGATTACATTCGTTCTCTTGAAAACCCACCACTCTTGCAAACCGTAAGGTACGCTTCTTTTGTCCTACACTTTGTTAAACTTTCTAAAGCATGCCTTGAAATATTTATTTTACTAATAATAGATACAATAGTTTCTTTTAACTTTAGTTTCTGACATTTGAATCTCGTAAATCTGAATGTGCTTGTGTACTACTGCTTGTGCAATGATATATATTACTACCTTAAACTCCAAAGCATGTAAAAGTTTGAATCTTTTTACTTATAACATTATTTGCATTTCCTTGTTTGTTCTGGCTTATCTATTGGCATATACCACGATATTTCCGATATTCCAATACTATGTTATTCCAGTATATACCCTTACATCGGCATTTCCAATGCTCTAATCTTTGTATCGATATTTCCAACGTTATAATATTATGATGTTAATAATGTTTTATAAATCTTGAATTGACGATATTAAAAATACCTTTGTCCTCCCTTCTTTGTGTATAGTTATTTCAATGGCCAGTGAAGATACCATCTCTGATGCTAGCCTCCATTCTGAGGACACCATATTGGATGATATCCTTTCTGATGATATCTTTTCTGATGATAAACCTCACAGTCAAAACTTTGCTTCCACTTCAACCAATAAATCTCGGACTCAGATTTCTTGGGAACTATCTTATGTTGTAGAAGGCATTCCCTACCATCCCTTTGAAACCAGTAACTCTGAATCTGAGCGCGATACTAGTGAAGATACCAGTCGATGGAGCGATGGACTTTGCAGTGTTTTCATCAAGCGACCAAACCTAGCTTTAGTTCAAGCCGCCTATCAAATTCCCTCCTCCCTTTATTTACAACTTTATGCTGGTAATCGGGTTTTTACTCAATGTCAGAGTGGTACCAAAGAGGGAATCATTGTTACTATTGGCCAGCTCGCCGCTGGATTGAGATTTTCTTTATCCAATCTCGATCGTGAAGTACTGAACTATCTGAATATTTCCCCTGGTCAGGGTATGGGTAACTTCTGGAGGTTAATGTTTGTTTGTAATTATTACAATAGCCACCTCTCTCCCGATAGATATGAAGCTGACCGGATTAGGCTATCCGATATTCTTATGCACTATAGATTTTGTGAAAAGATTATCGGATATTTTTATCCCAAAAAACATACCCATAGAAACATTAGGGGTATTCTTCGAAAAAATCGTAATAGCGACAAACAGTGGACCTAGTATCCGATTGTTGTTATGGGTAATTGGGAAAGTGTCGATATCCCAACAAATCCTCCTTTGAAACATCAAGTCTTCAACTCTTCAAGTATATCCTCATTTTGATTTGTTTTCTATCTTAAGAATATCGGAATTCCTACCTAACCTTAGTCTTCTTTGTGCCTTTTCAGTTCTTCTTCCTCATTTTGCGAAAAGCCGTGGAAACTCAGACAGAGTACTGAGGCTTTTAGAAGGAACTGAAGTAGATGTCAATATTAAAATGGGGCCTGATAAAGAAGGGAATCCCAAAGTTACTGTTCCTCTTCCTGATATCTCAAACTATCGCGCACCTCTTTATGTACTTAAACATCAAGCTCTTCAAAAGATGGGTCAGTTGCTAACTCCCACTCAATTTCTTTAAAAAATCCCACAGACGGTCTTTCCTTTCTCATATCCTCCTTTGCCTTGCATGAACTGCCTCCTAAACTTCCTGAAAGTTTCTTTGAGTATTTATATAACGATTGTGCCATGACTCCCAATCTTTTTCCTCAGATTAAAGAAGAGGTTCCTGACTTTTATGAATATTCGATTTTACAAAATATATTTAATCAGCATATTTTATTGTATACAGATATGGCTCCTCGAATAACGTTGGTTGCTACTTATCTGAAAAAGGGAAAAAGAAAACATCTGAACCGACCTCGGCACCAACTGATGCTGACACACAATCGGCCCCTTCTTCCATTCCTGATAAGCATACTTCTACTGCTACTAAGAACAAGCCTCCTACTTCTTCTCAGCAAAACACCTCCCTCCCTCCTTCAACTACTACTGTTCATTCTAAGAAAAGAAATACCCATGCATGGGGTGAGAGTGGACTTGCCGATGGTCAAAACCTTGATTCTATTCCGTCAGCCGATGCCAGCCAACTCTTCAGCCCTGTGTTTCGCTTTATTGACGACAGTGATTTCCCTTTAACAGCCTCGCTTTTTGAAAATACTAATAAGGATGAGTTGGGTGTCGCATTATCTAGCAGATGTATCCTTCCTAAAGACAAGCTAGCTGCTATCAAAGTGGATCCCACTGAACGCCTTACTCAGTATTGCGATCACATGGAGAAGGTACTCATGTCTTGTCTTCTCTAATTTCATACCGATTTCGCCTTTTACTTTGTGCTTATCTATTTTTGATATTTTTATAGGCGAAAGTGCTTGCCATGGCTCAATTTGATTTGCTTCATAAACAAGAGTGCGAGATCGGACGTCTTAGAAAAACAATGAACTCTCAGCAATCAGAATTCGATAGATTAACCCGAGCGGCTTCAAAAAGGAAATCAATCAAATGAAAACTGATATGAAGCTGCAATTTGAAAAAGATGAGAAGACTTTATCGGATAAACTGGCTGAACATGCAGAAGTTGTGAAGAAAATGCTTGAAGACTTTGATTCCGAAAGAAAGAACTATGAAGAAGCCTCTGAAGCTGCTGATGCTAAGTACAACACTGTCATGGATGCAGTAAATTCTCTAGGCGACAAGCTGGATATTTGTAAACCCTTTGTTCCTCGTCACGTTCTTGTGGAAAATGGGATGATTTCTGATGATGAAGAAGGCAACATAAAACACTCTAATCCTGATGTGACTGATACCACCACCTCACAGATTACTCCTGATGCCGCTCAAAACATTGATACTAATCTAACTGATGTCGATGCCCTTCTCAACAATCCTCTCCTTTAGACTATAATCTTTTTAATTCAAATGTTGTATTCTTCAAACAAGTGATACCTTTTGATTGCTATACTTTCTAAATTCCCATGGTTTTTTGCCATGACCTTTTGCCATTATTGTTACTTATATATATTAAGCAGATATGCTCGTATTTGCAGATATTGCTGATACAAAGAGAGAGTATCAACAATATCATATCACCAGAGACTCCAATGTTCGATAGCCACAATACTTAACCTTGTATCAATAGAAAATCATATTTTCGATCCCCTCAACAAAAAGGGAGAGTATCGCTGATACTAACACTTGTTGATACTTAGACTAGAATATCAACGATACTTAGCCTTGTATCAATAGAAAATCATATTTTTGATACCCTCAACAAAAAAAGGAGAGTATCGCTGATACTAACACTTCCTGATACTTAGACTAGAATATCAGCGATACTTAGCCTTGTATTAACAGAAAATCATATTTTCGATCCCCTCAACAAAAAGGGAGAGTATCGCTGATACTAACACTTGTTGATACCTAGACTAGAATATCAACGATACTAGCATTGTATCAACAGAAAATCATATTTTCGATACCCTCAACAAAAAAGGAGAGTATTGCTGATACTAACACTTGCTGATACTTAGACTAGAATATCAACGATACTTAGCCTTGTATTAACAGAAAATCATATTTTCGATACCCTCAACAAAAAAAGAGAGTATCGCTGATACTAACACTTGTTGATACTTAGAATAGAATATCAGCGATACTTAGCCTTGTATTAACAGAAAATCATATTTTCGATATCCTCAACAAAAAAGGAGAGTATCGCTGATACTAACACTTGCTGATACTTAGACTAGAATATCAGCGATACTTAGCCTTGTATCAACAGAAAATCATATTTTCGATCCCCTCAACAAAAAGGGAGAGTATCGCTGATACTAACACTTGCTGATACTTAGACTAGAATATCAGCGATACTTAGCCTTGTATCAACAGAAAATCATATTTTCGATACCCTCAACAAAAAAGGAGAGTATCGCTGATACTAACACTTGCTGATACTTAGACTAGAATATCAGCGATACTTAGCCTTGTATTAACAGAAAATCATATTTTTGATACCCTCAACAAAAAAGGAGAGTATCGTTGATACTAACACTTGCTGATACTTAGACTAGAATATCAGCGATCAAAAGAAAATCAAATTTTACCTTTGTTATTATTATCATCAAGCATAAAGCATTGCAACATACCTTTATTATCGAATGATCTTTAATGCATCATCCTTTGTTGATATCTTGCCTGATATTATCCTTTCTGTCCTTCTCAGAATTTTTCATGCCTGATATCGGCCCCTGTTTTTTATATCAGGACTTTTTGACAATACGCCTGAGATCAATATTTCTGTCAACCTCAGAACTTTTTATGCCTGATATCTGCCACTGTTTTTGATATCAGGACTTTTTGACAATATGCCCGATACCAACACGTCTGTCGATATCAGGACTTCCCATGCCCAATATCAACATTTCTATTAATACTAGGATTTTTGACAATATACCTGATACCAACACGTCTGTTGACACCAGGGCTTCTTATGCCTGATATCTGCCATTGTTTCTGATATCGGGACTTTTTGACGATATGCCTGATATCAATATTTCTATTGATACCAGGACTTCTTATGTATGATATATGCCTCTGTTTCTGATATCAGGTCTTTTTGACAATATGCCTGATATCAATATTTCTATCGATATCAGGACTTTTTATACTTGATATCTGCCACTGTTTCTGATATCAGGACTTTTTGACGATATGCCTGATATCAATATTTCTATCGATACCAGGACTTTTTTATCATATGATAACACCATATATTTTCAAACGAAAATTGAAATTTGAAAATTGAATCCATTTGTATTGAATTGAAAATTCCTGCTACACAGCTCATTTCCCCATAAAATTTGAAAAATACATTATTGATAGAATACCTTCAGATTATTGACATTCTGAGGCTTTGCTAGCAATTCACCATCAGCTTTCTTTAGATAGTACGCTCCATTTATCCCCACCTTGTGGACAATGTATGGGCCTTCCCAATTTGTCGATAACTTTCCAGCTCCCTTTTCTTTTGTCGCCTATGTAACCTCTTTCAGCACTAGGTCACCTTCTTGGAAATTTCTTTCTTTAATTTTCTTATTGAATGCTTTTCTCAGCTGCCTGAATTTTTTACCTGTGATAGGAATCAAGCTTCATTCTTGCTTGCTCCCTTCTCTTTTCCAAATTCAAGACTTCTGCCTGCATCCCCTAGTCATTCAACCTTTTTTCTACAAGCATTGTCCTTGATGTCAATACTACCATCTCAACTGGAGTCACTGCTTCCATACCATAAACTAGAGTAAATGGCGATTCCCCCGTTGCTACTCTTGGCATTGTTCTGTATGCCCACAACACACTGTTTAACTCATCAACCCATAACCTTTTCTTATCCTCCAGCTTCTTTTTGATGGTGTCCATAATAGTCTTATTTGTTGCTTCAGCTTGCCCATTCCCTTGAGCGTAGTAAGGTGCTGATGTAAAGTGTTTAATCCTGTATGATTCTAAAAAATCTTTCACTTTACCGCCAATGAATTGAGGAGCATTATCCGATATAATAGCATACGACAATCCGTATCGGCAAACCACTCTTTCAAAAAGAAAACCGATGATGTCCTACTCTTTGACATGTTGCAAGGCTATCGCTTCTACCCACTTAGTGAAGTAGTCAATTATTGCCAACATGAATCTTTTCTTCCCTTTTCCAGGTACTAGAGGACCCACAATGTCCATCCCCCATAAAGCAAATGGCCACGGGTTCGAGACACAGTGTAACTCCTCTGCTGGCACATGAATGGCATGTCCATGCTTCTAACATTGGATACACTTTTTTGCATATCACAGACAGTCCCTCCGCATTTGTGGCCAGAAATATCCCTACCTTGCAATCTTACTTGCCAACGATTTTCCTGCTGAATGATTCCCACATTCATCTTCATGTATTTCTGCAATAATTTTCTGAGAATCTTTTGCCGATATACATTTTAAATGTGGTCCTCCTGGATTTTTTCGATACAGTTGATCGTCAATTAATAGATATCTTTCGCCTCCTCCTTTTACCCTTCTAGCCTTATTCTTATCTGTTGGTAGTTTTCCTTCTGACAAAAACAGCATATAATCGCTCAACCATGACGCCCCCAGCGTGTCTATTTCCATCACCTCTGTATGTTTTATACTAATACTTAGAGTTTGCTGAACACCGATATGCAACAAACGACCTTCCTCATTTTCGAGCATAGCAGCTACATATGCCAATGCATCAACATGTCAGTTTTCTCCCCTCTCGAGATGCTGAAAAATAATCTTCCTGAAATCCTTGAGCTTTACTCTCACCACATTCAGATAATCTATCATGTTATCACATTTTGCAGAATATCCTCCATTGATCTGGCTTATCACCAACTGAGAATCACTGAAGACCGATAAGTCTTTGACGTTTAATGATTTAGCCATCTCCAAACCTGTTATTAGAGCCGCATATTCCGCTTCATTGTTCGACGCATGAAAACCTAAAGTAACTGCTGACTCGAGTCTTTGGTTTTTTGGAGTTATCAGAACAGCGCCGATACCACATCCTTTTTGCCCTGATGATCCATCTACAAAGAGCCTCCATCCATTTGTGCCAACCCAAGGATCGTCCTCATCCATTGCATTATCAGGCTCTTGTAACAGTAGAAGATTATCTTCTTAAGCCTTCCAATCTTCATCTTTTGCAGGAAAATCTGCCAAGAAATCCGCTAGAACTTGGCTTTTCTCTGATACTCTATTCCTATATTCAATCCCAAATTCATCAATAAGAACTGACCACTTCACCATTCTTCCCAACTTAGCTGTCTTAGCTAAGGTTTGATTCAGAAGAAGATTTGTCATGCCCACTACTGAATGGGATTGAAAATAAGGCTTTAGCCGTTGAGTAGAATATAGGAGAGCTAATGCATATTTTTCTAACATTGAGTATCGAGTTTCAGCTTCGAGCATTGTTTTAGATTGAAAATACACTAGTCGCTCAACTCCATCTTCCACTTTGACTAGTACTTAACTAATAGAGAAATCCGAAACGGTGAGGTATAAGAATAACATATCGTCTTCTTCTGGTTTTATCAGAGTTGGTACTTCTTGCAGATACTTTTTTAACTCGGTGAACACGAGTTCGCATTCCTCACCCCATACAAACTTTGTATTCTTCTTCAACAGTTTGAATAAAGGTTTACATCTATCGAAAGTTCAAGATATAAACCTATTGAGAGCTACAATTCTGCCTGTAAGCTTTTGAATTTGCTTTCTTGTATTGGGCGAAGGCATCTGTTGGATAGCTCGAATCTGATCTGGATTAACATCAATTCCTCGTTTTGTGACGATATATCCTAGAAATTTTCCTGAGCTTACCCCGAAAGTACACTTTTCATGGTTAAGCTTCATATTGAACTGTCGAAATATTCGAAACACCGTATCTAAATCTTGAACATGATTACTCGCCTTTTTTTATTTGATGACCATATCATCTATGTATACTTCCACAATATGCTTAATCAGATGTTTGAACATCTTTTCCACCAATCGATGATATGTTGCCTCTGCATTCTTCAACCCGAATGGCATTCTAATGAAACAGTAAAGACCCCTTTCAACAACAAATGCTGTCTTCAATTGATCTAATACTGACATAATAATCTGGAAATAATCGGAATGACCATCGCAGAAACTCAACAATTCGAACCCAGCTGTTATATCCACCAGTTCATCAATTCTAGGCATCGGATAATAGTCCTTCGGGCATTGTTTGTTAATATCTGTGAAATCAACACATATCCGAACCTTGCCATTCTTTTTCGGGACAACAACAATGTTTGCAACCCATTCTGAATTATAAATCTCTTTGATGATTCCACATTCTAGCATTTTCTGAATTTCATTTTGTACTGCTTGCACATATATCGACCTACCCCTTCTATGCCGCTGATGAACTGGGGTTGCTCCTTGCATATTCAACTTATGGGAACATATCTGAAGGTCGATACCTAGAAGATCAGCCATCGACCAGGCAAATATATCTTTATTTTTCTTTAAAAATTAGATCAAATCACTCTTGATTTCTGAACTCATCTCTTTTCAATGAAAGTGAAGCAACTTTCATTGTCTTGCCCGATATTGATCTTTTGCACTTCTTCCATTGTCTTATTTGGAATTATCTCGGGCTCTATCTTCATCTCCGATATGAATATAAAGTCCTCCTGATGGTTTTTGCTATTGGGTTTCGGAGATGAACTTTCCATTAATTGCTATCTGGCGACTTCCGAGACGCCCCCAGTGTCCACTTTCTTTTTTTTCATCATACCCTTCACGGTAACAAAATTGCACTTCTCAGATTCTGACTGGTCGCCTCTTATCTCATGTGGCCCATGCGCTGTCGGAAATCTGATAACTTGATAAAAAGTACTTGGAACTGCTCTCATAGCATGTATCCATTTTCTTCCCAAAATAGTATTATGATCTGAATGATGTTTTATGACTATAAACTTAGTCATAATAGTCTGTGGGCCTGCCCTTACTGGCAACTTGATTTCCCCGGCTAGTCTTGTTGAGGTTCCATTGAAACCAAACAGATTAAAATGTGGTTCTTCTAAATGGGACTCATCAAATCCGATGCCTGTATATGCTTTCCAAACAGAATATTGACGGAACTACCATAATCCACCAATATCTTTTGCGCATTATATCCTGATATTCTTAATGTAATCAACAGAGCATTATCATGAGGTAACATTACCTTTGGCAAATCGTCAGGTACAAACATAATAGTTTCAAGTATACTTGCCGATATGAGAGCAGGGTCTACTGGTATCGGCTTCACATTTACTTCCAGCACCTCCTTAACTGTCGATATCTTTCGAATTTTATCCCTTATGATTTTCTTCTGTGGGATAACCCCCTTATATATCATATTGATCACCCCTAAAGGCTTATCATTCATCACCGCCGCCACCTCTGGTCTAGCATCAGCTCTAAACTCCCTGAGTTTTCCATCTTTCATTAATCGATCTACTTCCCTGAGCAATTGAAGACACTTGTTCGTCTCGTGATTCTTTACCATGTGAAAATTACAAAAGGGTTTATCTGCTATCTCCCGAGGCTTGTGAGTCGGATGCTGGAAATAAGGCTCTTTCCCAACCCTTCTCAAGATGTCTTCCAATGTAGTATTAATAGCGATATAGTTGGATGGATCCAACTCCTCTCTTAATGACTTTTTCGAATTTCTTCTTCTGTGAAGGTTGACCCTCAGATTTCGAGTAAGAATCATTCAACTTTCTCTTATCGGATTTATGATGGGTCTCTTCTTTGGCCGAGTTGCTTGCCTCAGACACTTGTAACACAGGTTGAACTAAAGGCGATAAAACACACCCTTCTTCTTGCTTGCGTCTTTCTCGGCTTTATCATAGAGTTCTCTCAAAGTCTTAATATCCTTTCGAAGCATATACTTGTGCATATCGGATGCAGGAATGAGCCCTGTCTGAAAAGCCATTACTGCTGTCATTTCTAACTCATCCAAATGCTCTACTAACTGCGCATTTGCCTTGAATCGCGACAAAAACCCTTTTGGAGATTCCTTCTTTCCTTGCTTTAGTTGGAACAAAGCGGATACCTGCTTTCATTTCACTCGCTGATGCCCATAATTGGTCAGAAATTTTTCTTCAATCTCCCTATAGCATGATATTGATCCTTCTTGTAAAAAACAGAACCACTTCAATGCCTTCCCCTTCAGACTTGAATAAAAGGATTTGCATAGCAATGAATCCAGATATGCAGTTCCCTCATATATCGAAAATTGATGCCGGTACGCGAAGAGATGGTCCATCAGATCCGATGACCCATCATACTGAGTGAATTTAGGCAGTTTAAACTTCGGCGAAATAGGCATCATCTCGATACTTTGATGTATCGGATTCCTACTAACATCATCCGCCAGTTTTCTTATTGACGCTGAAGTCTTCTCGAGCACTTGATTTCCCAATTGTTTTAACATCATTTCTTGTATCATTTCCTTAGTGATAGGCTGTGGAATCGGCATTTCAGCTACTGGCGATACTTTTGCCCCTTTCTCATTTCTTATTGATGCCTTTCCCATATCATGACTACCCAATTTTGAACTACATTCCTCCTCTTTCTTCCTCCTGAAAATCTCTAACCACATTACTTGGACCTCCTTTATTCAACCCTGATTCTCCTTTCTTCATCTCTTGATTCTCCTTTAGTAAAATAACATTCTGCCTCTCTACTTCTTTGAATCTTTCCAACACTTCCTGAAGCGACACCTCCACATTCATATTTGCTTCCATCTCCCTTCGACTTATTGAAGCTCTTGTATTTTTTGTATCCGATTGATTATCGTTCTCCATTCTTTTGCTGTTTGCTTTTTTCTTAGGAGCCATTGTAATCAAATTCAAACTCTTATATCACACTTCCTTCACTCAAATCTATAGAAAACTTTGGATTTTGGATCTTAGAAGAAAAAAATCGGAAATTTTCTTGTTCTAGATACACAGACAGCGCCAATGTGATTGCCAAGAACACTTACTTCTAACTAATGTTCTTAGTTCACACAATTCATGATGAAGATATGAATGAAAGATTTACAATAATTGAAGAAAAGCGATGTGTTTATTGATTGATGATAAACTTCTTGACAATTTCTCTCTGGTTCTCTCTTTCTCTCTCCTGTTTTTACAATTTTTTTGTAGTCTGAATCCAATGAATCCTTTTTTCCTTTTTCCAGTCTTTATATAGCCCTCTCAATTAGCCTTGACCCAATCCGCTGTTGACACATGTCCCTTGTCTTTCTTCCTCGTTTCCTGCCTTCTACCTTCAACACAATTCAAATACCCACGAGATCTACCGTTTATGGCAATATCTCGAGTTTCAAAATACTGAAATGAGCACATTTATAAGTACGATATTTGCCCACTACAGTTAGTCTACTTGGTCACTCGGTCAGCAGTCGGCCGACATAGGTGGAACATCAATCAGTCCAGACACTATCGTTAATCCTCGGAAACCAACTATCCATAGCTTGTATAGCATCATCCCCTTCAGAAACAGTATTGACCCAGCCATTTGCAGTGCTTTGTTAATAGCCAACCTCCGCTGTCAAAAGCTCACATGTCAAGCTAAATTTATCAACTCCTCTCTGAAACCTCCCAAACAGCCACATGCACTTTTTCACACAACCATAGATAAGACACGAGTCTGTAAAAGCTAGATCAAAATTCAGTTTAATAGATCCTGTTGGTGGAGCAAATCCCTTCATCATTTCTTCATATATCGACAACACATACACCAATAAATAGTACTTCGCACAGAATTTTGACGTTCAAAGGTTCCGAGTAGTATCATCGATTCAATGATTTTTATGGAGATTGTTTAAGAAAAAGGAATGTTCTCGTGAGCTTTAGAACGCTTGTACCCCAATCCAAAGCTTAGCACTAGGAGAATTGAATATACTATAGGAAAGCTAATGCCTGAATCTACACTAACAAAGTTCATATACAAAATTCTGACTTTTTTGAATCTCACTGAACTAAGCAGCACTTTCAGTTGGCAAATGAGGCAGATGAACAAAAAGGATTAGCTGATCCAACAGTATATAGGATTAAATTCGAGCACATATCCACAAATGTTAACTAAGTGTGCCTCAATCTTACGAAGAGAGTGCCTTCTCAACCTCAGCAGAGACATCTTTTGGGGCCTTTTCCGCATGAAGATTTGCAACAACACTCTTCTTGGCATAGTAATCAATTACCTGCGTTTTCAATGATAAAATAACCTTTAATGGCCTACTCTATCTGAAATTTTCTACCAGTTCAACTTTATCACCAATAACATCAAATGTTAAACAAAAACATTAACATTTTAGGCAATATTATCCATGACTAAATTTTTTTGTTGCAAGTGACTAGCAAGTCTGCTCACATCAATTAGTATGGCTGAGATTTCAAAGTCATTTTTCTTCTCTTCCTTGCCCATATAGTAAATGTTCGAATTGAAACTTGGTATAGCAGCAGGACTGAGGATTTAAAGGGGTAAGGGAAACACATAGCATAACAAGTAAATCTCAAAAGCAGAGTCTAATTCTAGCGCAATATTTGAATACATTAACTGTTCTTCCGTGGCACCTACCAGGGAGAAGTAATTTCTACCATGATCAATTAATCTTAAAATGAATCCGCAATAACTTACAAGTTTCAAGTTTCAACATTCGTTCAGCAAGTGACGCGTTGACATTTTACGAACACTGATTGCTTAACTTCCAAGCATCATTTACAAAAGAAGACTGGAATTATTATTTTTCCAGAAGCAAGTACTTTCATAAGCTAATAGTGACCAATTTCTCAAGAAGACAGGTCATGAAGTGTATTCCTTTCACTCTCAATTTTAGTAAGCTATTTTGTAAATAGCCAAACATATTTACTCGTGTATCTAACTTGACCTTGTTTGTTTTCTTGACTTATTTGATGGTCATAACCTGTTTATTTCTGTGACTTATTTCCAGTATTAACATCATATGGTTATGAACTACTATATCAGAAAGCGAAAAGCAAGAAACTAAAGATACGGTAGTGTCACCTCTTGAATGTTTCATGCAAATTTCGCCGAGTGGTTGTGAGACTTGGGGACGCATATGGGTTTGGTCTGCAGGTTATAATTTCGCCTAAGAGAGGTCTAGTCCTCCTAATCCTACTGCTGCTTACACCAAAGAGATATAATCCTTTTAATAACAAAGATTGTAAAAGGGTGGTCTTATGATCTGGAATTATGTCTTTGTTCCTCCCCACAGCCAAATGCCCAAAATGATAGCAACCAGGCCTACACCAAAAATCTCCTTTTAACCTGAGAAGGAGCCCAGAGAGGGGGCTACCTCACTAATACCAGATGAGGATGCAAACCGATAAAAAAAGACAATATATCAAACTTCGAACCTCATGAAGACTGCCGAAGCTAAAGCTCAGAAAGATTCCTTTTCCTCAACAGAGAATTCTGAATGGGAAGGTTTTCTTCTGTCTGCTTTGTAACACGAAGTATGGAAATCTCCGCAATGTCCAAACTTACAGGCCAGGGTGCTTCCAGAAAGTAATTCTTTCCCTTCCCATCACCCTCATAATGCCTTTCCTTACACCATATCCATAGGGACCTCTCAGGGCATCTGAGATTGATTTTCAATCTTGAGACAGCCTTGAAGATGTTATGTACGCGGACTGAACTGCAATCAGCCCCACATCTGATAGGAATAACGCAATACTCCAATACATGAAGAGGCTCATCAGCTGCTGTTGCTCTCAATGGTGGCTAAGGTCGGGGACCGTATTAATCTAGTGTCAGAGCCATGAAGGTACCATGCGTTGTCCCTGGGCTTGACTGCGGTCAAGCGTGACAAGTTGGTTCGGTTGGGTAGCTTTGGTCCAACGTGGAGATTGTTAGGTATGTGGACGGCACTGCAATTGGTCCCACATTAAGTAGCAACAAAGCAATGCTCCAATAGTGGCTCTCACCCCTTATTAATACCAAGACCTTCTGAGTTGAAATCTTGCACCATAGATGGGGCCCAGACTATGCAGAAATAGGTGCAGGAGATGGCTAAGGCGCAAAGGTTGAGACTAGAGCCTAGGGCGATCGCTTAGCAATGGCCCCTTCCTCTTAGTACTAAATTCTCCAGTCTTGTTTTCTCTATAAGTTGTAAATTTGAAATCATGCAAAAAAAGTTTATTACGTGATGCATATGACCTACCAATACACAAACACAACGAAACAAGTAATCACACTTTCATCTGTTCATAAATCCACAAGCATCTTACAATTAACTTAAAGCTTAAGTACAAAAGAATACATATGATACCAACCAGGGTTAGTCATATTGCAGATGAACCAGGCCCTAGCAATCGCCTAGGCCCAGATGAGTTTAGAACACCCAGCGGCGCTTATAGTTAGGCTCTCCACTAGCACCTAGGCTCGCTTCTGACTGCATAAAGCCTAGCTGTTGTTGGGCTTATTGGTGGCTAAGGTGGGGACACTATTGGGCTAGGATGAGATCTGTGAGGGCACCATGTGCCCCTTAGGTTTGGCTGTGGTAAAGCCTGACTAACACCCTCAAGACCCATTAGACATCTCTCGCGCTTAGCGTTGTCTGCTAGAAATCCAATGGCATCATCTGCAAATCGTAGATGACTGACTTGAAACACGTCTCATTATCCTAGTTAAAAACTCGAGGACACCCAAATAATTAGCCTACCCAAGGATCCTAAGAGCAAATTAACGTGTTTTGAGAAAATTGGTTCTTGGAAGAGACTTTGTATCAGTAATATCATACGGTGAAGTTAGTCGGTAGAGAGGATCTACTAACAACAGGTAAAAAAAAAGATGCACAACAGGGATAAATACACAAATGATCTCAAGGATAGGGAGTCATCCACAACGTGGAATCTTGGATCAGACATAATTAAGGAAAAAACCCTGTTAGCCAAAGCACAAGACTGAAAATTCCCAGCGATGGAGTGAAGCATTGAGTACCCCCTAAAACTTAGTTGACTAGAAAATACAAGAATAAATACTGAAGATAGTCTGCCAACAGAAGGTATTAACAAGAAGGAACATCCTAGGCTGCTGCAATCCTGTGATAATGAGGGAGGCATGGCAATGATAAATCTAGAGCCAAGATATTGTGGCTATGTTTACAAGTTTCTTTATTCACAAAAAATTATTTAGTTCTGGAAGAACCAGTGGATGATTTTAACGATGACTGGTCACCTGGTAGAATATTTCAGCAGTTAAACTACGTAAATGGAAAAGAACTGTCAAGACAAATCTGAGTAACTTCCGAACTTCAAAAAGGATGTGAAAATTAGAACACGACAAATACCTTTATAATCTAGGAAACCAAAAAAGACCATTGTCCATTCCATAACATCAATTCCAAGAACAGGTTTAAATGAACTTTGACGAGAAAGCATACATACTGGCTCAGTTTGCTTGTGGAATGCCTCCAGTCTAGACCTAAGAACCGCTGCATTATCATCCTTCCGCTGGATCAAAGGCTCGCCTGTGACCTTTAGGGAAATAGACAAGTAAATGTACATTTTAAGTTCTTATATTCATAAAGGAGAAAATAAATAAACAAAATAAATAATTACTCGGATTCCTCCTTTAGAGGTAGAGAGTACCAGTGCCGTAAAACTAGGTGCAATACAAAACATTATCAGACCCGGCCTTAATTATAATCAGAAGCTGCAACGGAAAACCATAATCATTAAACCATCGCTCTAGCAAGAAGAGTGGTCTCATGCAATTTGGCGCCTAAGAGTCCTAACACACTGAAACTTCTAAATACAGAAGCCAGAGTTTGGCTAAGTTGATTCCTGCCCTAGGTTGACTACTTCTCCTAGTGGAAAGATCCAAAGACTTCTTTCAAAAAGGGGACTGTGGATGTCCTGTACTAGGGAATACTAGGAAGGGAGACTAAGAGGACCTATCATCAGAATACCAATATAATTTTAATGTGACCAAATATTACACGGGAATCTGCTAGGAAATCTAAATTGCAAAAGTGGGCAAGGAAAACAGAAGGCAAAACTGTAAAGGCAAAATTTGAACCTCAAGGAGGGTATTCAGTCTAGTCTATAACAAAATGTAAGTCCACATATTTGCACACACTTATTGTTAAATACGATGACTTTGCTTGGATTGATAACTATGAAGATCATTCTAATGGTTAGTGATAAAGTGGCTGATGGGGCTGTTGTTGTTAGTGTGTTCATGGTTTTGGTCATTTTGGTGGGTGTCTTTGTTTGTGTCATGCGTACTCACCCTTGCTCTCCATGCATACAGGCATATAGCTCTACCTTTCTTTGATGCTTTAATCTCCTTTCTTTGATCGGTAAAGTGAAATAAGTAGATCGAGAAAACTTGCGAGTACAACAAAAAAAGAAGATGAAAAACAATATCCTCAAAAACCACTGTACAACATATAGACTACCAATCAAGAGTCTGTACGAAATTTCACCCTCTCGCCACAAGGTGCTCAAAGAAAATACTTCTCAAATCCACAAATATTTTGCTCCAAAAACAAAGAAGGCCCTTTATGGTTATATTATGGAAATCCAATGATTCTCCAACCATAAAGATGCTTTAATCAGATGGTAACCTTGTGCAGATCGAATTCCCTTCAAAACTACTTAATACATTCAAGTCAAAACCCCTAAAACACAAGATATGATACCAATATATCTATATTACACTGCAGAGAGATTCGTAACACCATATCCCATTCAAACATTACATTTCAATTGTGTGAATATTGTATAGTTTTATGTAACTTACCAAACACGATTAGATGTGAACAATGAATCTTGTAGCATTAATAGGCTTTAAGACCTTTATATTCCTCTGTAAAAACGATTCATGTGAAATACTTAAATCCTTCATAGTAAAACTCGATCTGAGTCATAAGTTCCTACTCCAGAATCCAGGAAATTTAGAAAAGTGCATTGCATTGTATCTCTTACCTCATCACTTTCTAATTAAAACTGGAACGAGCAGACCAAGTGGCTTTTGGTCGTGGTGGGGAGGGGGGTTGTTAAAACGTTGTATTGTTTCTTGTCTTCATGTCTGACTTCTTTTTATCTTCCTCTCATTTCTTCTCCTCTTCATCTCTCAATCAATTTAGCGAGAACAGAAAATTGTCTTTCTCCTCCTCTCAATTCCAGTGCCTCAATGAGAAGAAATTAACTCTCCAGGTCTTTCCACTCTTTTACTTTCTTCTCTTCCCTTTTGCAAAGCGCAAAACCCTTCTCCATTTCCAGGCGGTATTCACCTCCTTTTCAATCTTTGATCTCCGCTTTCTGGTGACGACACGAGTTCGATCACCATCTCACGGCATAAATTACTAATTTTGGCAAATAAATTCTTATGTACCTTCCGAAGACAAAAAGAATATATATAGTGTTGACAAGGAAGTAGCAATGGCATATTAAAATGTGTATTTCAGCACCGGAAGATACTGCTTACTAGTTAGTAGTGTATGATTCATGGGCATAAAGCTGGAAGAGACTATTGTGCAAATAAAATAATTAATCAGAACTGGGCAAGAGGCATTAAAAAGATCTTCTGGAGTCATATGCCTATCATAACGTACGTGTATAAGAAAAACAGATTCCAATCTTCTACAAACAGTTATATACTTACATCTTCACCTTAAAGTCATAAGTAGCGGAACCATCCCGGGTGACTTTTGGAATGGTTCCACCACCTAAAATGATTCTTTTTAATAGACTTGGGAACTTTATAAAGCATATTTCTATAGTAATTCATCCACTCACTACTCATGTAATCCCATATTCATTAAGCCTAGAGAGAGAGAAAGAGGTATTGTATTGATGTTGTCTTTCACTAAAGTTCCTGAGATGATTAGTTTAATGAAAAACTTGTCATCTAGAATACCAAGCTCTCTGCATTAACAATTAGTAATTTATGAATCAAAACTTCTGAATAGCAGACAAAAAAAAACACAGTCTTACATCATCAACGCCAGGAACTTTAGGTGGTGCAAATTTTGTATGGTAACTGCGGCCACTTGAAGGGTGGACACGACGACCAGTGATTCTCTCCTCCAAAATTGCATCATCAATTGCAAAGTTGAGTACTTTGTCAATTTTAGTTCCCTGCCTTGCAAGCATCTCATCTAGCTGCATAGAATGAAATAAGAGGACACGTAACTAGAGATCCACGAAGAAAACAATTAAGTTGGGAATGAAACAAAAAGGAGTCGGACCTTTTCAGCTTGAGCTACAGTTCTTGGGAACCCATCAAGAATAAACCCTTTCCGACATGAGGGCTTTTTCATGGCATCGTCAATTATACCAACAACCAAATCATCGGAAACAAGTTGTCCCTGAGATGTCATGACCCATGTTTAACCACCAATATATATAGACACAAAATATATTGTGATATGGTTATACCTTATCCATAGCCTCTTTAGCCTTGAGGCCAAGAGGGGTTTTAGCAGCGACAGCAGCTCTTAGCATATCACCAGTGGCCAAATGACACAAGCAGTATTCGTCCTTAATCAATGGTGATTGTGTTCCTTTCCCAGATCCAGGTGGACCTGACAGACATTTGGAAATATTTTTTTTTAACAATCATGCAATCCACACCACTGATCGAGGAAATGGAGTTACCGACCAATGAGAATGAGGCGTTTATCAGGTTTTGTAGAGCACTTGATGCGTCGAAGAAGCTCCGTCATCAGATCTATAGTTTCTATATTCTCTAAAGACGAGGACGAGCTCGCCATTCGTAAACTTTGCCAGGAGAGCAAGCTTTCTTTTCCTTTTTCCTTCTCTCTCTTTCTACATTCATGATTCATCTATCTCGAGTTTTATACTTAAGGATGCTCCTTTCTTTTTCTTTTTACTTGCTTTTAATTTGAACTCTATTTCTTTACTAATTATATGGCTGTTTGGTGTATTTGCTGTTGGGTCGGGGGTGATATGTTCTTGATGAAAACATAATTCTCTTATAAGACTTTGATTTGTTTGTTTAATATTACTAAATGTTATTCCTCATTTATTTAAACAATCTATAATTTGTTTATTTGCTTTCAAGTTCTGTTTTATAATTAGTTCATCATAGGAGTTGTTGAAAAATAACTGTAGATGTTGTTTTGAAGACTACAAATAGAGTTCTCAATAAGAGTATAGATTTTTTTGTAGTGTCACGAAAAAAAAATGTTCACTTAATCTTTTTATTAACTTTGTTTTTTTAAGTTTTTTTTAATATATATATATATATATATATAATAGAATATTTCAACAAACTTAGCACTGCTAGTGAAAAGAAATGGTAATGTTTAAAGTATGAGAATGTACACTTCTTTTTTTTAGATATCCGGCCTTGAAAAAAATATTGAGAGGTTTTTTTTAGATATCATTGCTAAATTATTACTTTTTATGTTTTTGGAGTTAGATTCTAAATTTTGGAAGACGCTAAGAGGTTAAATGCAAAACATGAGAAGTGTAAATTTGATCTAAAAAGAATAATTGAAAAAGTGAGTTGTCTAGAGACTTTTACAATTAGAGACTCTTCCATTTGGCAATAGGGTGGGTGATAGAGTAAATAGAATTAATCATACTTTTGAGTGAGGTTGAGTTGCGGTTAATCTAGAAGGTCTAAAAAATCTAAAACACACAAAAGGTTTGTTGCCCAGCATATTTGAAGGAAGAAACTGGGTTTGTCATTGAGCAAAAGACTATTTGATAACTATTTTCTTTAATGTGTTGATAGCTTGAAGATATTTAGTTTAATTGTAATAATTTGTAACATAATTATAGTTATCAACAAAGTAGGTTGGGCTGCTGACAACACCGACAAGGAGAACACATGAGGGTAAACTAGCTGACGTCAGACCTGTGGTTTTTGAGGAGAGAGAACCAGGCTTGAAAGTGATCAGAACGGCTCTCTCTGAAACCTGTGTCGGGGTCAGTGACCGTTACTGTACCTGATTCGAGGGGGCCATCTCTCGTTGAAATGGGACATGGGTCAGGTCTGGATATCCAAGCCCAAGAGGAACAAGATACAGCAATGGGTCCCCCAAAAAAAGATAGGACTTTTTGATAAGGCCTTGATAGTCTACCACTCGGACAGAGATGGGTCGGGTATGGACCTGGATGGGAATATGGGTATGGAATGTAGCTCGGAAGCAAGGGGCTTGGGCCAAGGTACTGATACAGATTATGGTAGAGTGGAAAAGACCCAATGGATGGTGGGTAGCTTGGTGGACACAAGAGACCTAGGATTGGAGGGTACTAGCTTGTGAACTTAAAAAGCTTTAGGGAATGATTATACCTCGCCGAAAAATAGTTCTCCTCACCTTACCGAGGCAATTATTCCTCTCCTTGATTGTAATGCACAAGATGAGACTAAGCGTGCCTCAATCCAGACTGGAACTGAGACAACTAATTTTTGTTTCATTGGGCAACCAACACGAGGTAAGGGGGACAGATCTTTGGGAGCTCGAGAAACAAAAAAGAGGAGTTTTTTCAGATGTATTAGAAAGGTTTCAGAAGAGACGGGAGTGGGAAAGAAAAGAAAAGTGTCCAATCGGTCTGGAGAAGAGCTTACAACAGATAATATGGGTGATCATGGGTGGGGAAGGATAAGCTTAAGGCTGGCCATACAGAAATCAAAAAGGGAAAAACTCGGAGCTGATGATCTGATGGCAAGGGGGCTGGGACATTATATGATTCCATATAATGCTACGGTTATCTCAGTCTCTAGTGACTCGATGGAATCAAGTGTACCATCAGAACATTCTCTGGATTCCAATGAGCCTTCTGAAGCTTCAAGAGGAGACATCCCTGAAAAAGACATTCCTACGGATGCTTTCTCAGAGGAAGAATAGGCATATTCATCAGAGGAAGAAGATGATTATTCATCAGATGAGGAAGAAAGGGACCCATCAGAGGAAAATGAGCAAGGTATGGTGGTGTATAATGAGAATCAACAGGAAGAGGTCTCGATAGGGAATGCCCCTCGAGAACTGGTATATGAGTCTGATGACAGTATCACCTAATCATAACCTCTGGCAGTTGATGACTCATCTGTGGTGAGACGTCTCAACCTCAAGTTCAAAAAATAACAGAAGAAGAAAGGTAAGAGAAACAAGAAACAAAGTGGTTTATGTAGCAGGTATGGTGCTGATGCAAGCTCAAAGGGTAACAATGGTGAGTCAAGTAGCAGTGGAAGTCTGTGTGGTCCTCCTCCAAGGTTCGCGGTAACTGTCCCCAAACAGCTGCCTCTTCAGAAATGATACAAGTCTGGAATTGCCGGGGAATAGGTTCCTCCACGGCAATTCAAAATCTAAAGAATCTAGTAAGACAACACCAACCTGATATAGTTTGCTTGTCTGAAACAAAAGTAGGAGAAAATAGGATTAGTCAGTTAAGTAGGGAGATAAAATATGATAATTCATTTTGTATTCCGGCTAATGGGCTGAGGGGTGGTCTGGCTATGTTCTAAAAAATGGGAGTTAATCTGGAAGTGATGGGAGCAACGACAAATCAGATAACAAGTAAACTTTCAGATTATAATAGCTCTAATACTTGGTTTTTCAATTTTGTTTATGGAGAACCTAATGCTCATCTTAGACATAAGTTCTGGACTGAACTGAGGGAAACTACCCCTGCTATACCTGACCCTTGGATCATTTTTGGGGATTTTAACGTTATAAAATCCCTTGATGAGAAAATTGGGGGCATGTCTATTATTACAAATTGCATGTTTGATTTTAACTCTTTGATAAATGATTTAGGTTTAATAGACATGGGGTATAAAGGACCCAAGTTTACCTAGAACAACAATAGAAAGGTGAAGGATAACATCCTTGAAAAGGCTTGATAGTGTCTTTGCCACTGCTGAATGGATGGACCTGTTTCCCAACATGGTGGTCAGAAATGTTGCAAATGCCACATCAGACCACCTATCCCTTATGATACATCTCAAGCCAAAAGTGGAGAAAGCAATAGGCCTTTCAGATTCTTTAAGATGTGGCTTCAGACTGAATCCTGTTGTAGATCAGGCGTGGAACGAGGTAACTCATGACTTGCCTGATTGGAAAGTTATACTCAGGCTAAAGAATACTGAAAAAAGCCTTAAAGCTTGGAATAAAAAAGAGTTTGGTAACATCTTCCATAACATAAAGAAGATCCAAAAGGATCTAGATAAAGTGCTCCAAAAGGACTTCAACCCTACCAATTATGAGAAAGCAAATAAGCTGAAAGCTAACTTGTTTGATTGGTATGAAAGGGAAGAAGCCTTTTGGAAACAAAAATCTAGCCAACATTGGATAAAAGGAGGGAGGAACACTAAGTTCTTCCACCTATCCAATGTCTACAGAAGAAGGAAAAACCAGATTGATAAGATAAAAGACAGTGGGGGCAGCTGGAATGAGGGAAGGCAGGAGGTGGGAATGGCAGTTAAAGAATACTTTAATGATATCTATGCTTAAGAGGAACCTGATATCAATGAAGATATTCTTACACTGCGCTCTCCTTGCATTATTGAGAGAGGAAATGAGATCCTCACTGGCTGCCCTATGGGGGCAGAGATTTGGAATGTGGTAAAAAAGATGGGGGCTCTGAAAGCCCCTGGACCTGATGGTTTTCAGGGCTGTTTCTATCAGCAGTGTTGGGATGTTATTGGCAATTCCATTATTGAGTGTGTTAAGAACTTTTTTACACAAGGCACCATGAACCCTAGCTTCAATGAAACTTTTATTGCTTTAATTCCTAAGATATCTAACCCTGATCATATGTCTAAGTTCAGACCTATAAGCCTGTGTAATTTCTGCTATAAGATTATAGCAAAAATTCTAGCTAATAGGCTCAAAGCTTATATAAATAAAATTGTCTCCCCTTTTCAAGGAGCCTTCATAAAAGGTAGGAGCATAGGGGATAATATTGGCTTAGCTAGTGAGATATTTTATAATATGAATCATATGAAAACCAAAAAAGGTTTTATGGCCCTTAAGATAGATATGGCTAAAGCTTATGATAGAGTAGAAGGGACCTTTATAGATAATATCTTTCAAAGCTAGGTTTGGTTTTAGTGATAAGTGGAGACTCCTCATCTCCCATTGTATCTCCACAGTTTCTTATAGAGTGTTATTGGATGGTTCTCCCCTTGAACAGTTTACTCCTGATAGAGGCCTGAGACAGGGAGAGCCTCTCTCCCCTTATCTATTTATTCTTATGTCTGAAGCACTATCAAGGATGATAACCAGGGCAGAGAGTAATGGAGACATCCATGGTATTAAGATCAGGAGGAATGCTCCCCCTATTACTCATCTCCTGTATGCGGATGATCTTATCTTATTCACTAAAGCTAATCTAGCAGAGAGTGAAAAGTTTAAGATCATCCTCGAGGATTACTGCAAAGCTTCGGGACAAAAGATAAATTTTGATAAGTCCAACATCTTCTGTAGTAAAAATGTCCATAAAATACATAGTAAGATTTTAAAAAGATTCTGGAAGATAAGAGTCTTTGATATAAAGGATAAATACTTGGGGGTCCCTATTGTTCTCTCCCAAAAGAAGAAAGAAGACTTTAACTTCCTGGTGGACAAAGTACATAATAAGATTAAGGGGTGGAGGGCAAAAGTCCTATCTCAAGCTGGAAGGACTACCCTCATTCAAGCTGTAGCTCAGGCTACACCTCTCTTTGCCATGGCCACCTACAAGCTCCCTCAATCTACTTGCAAGAAGATTGATAAAGCTTGTAGGAATTTTTGGTGGCATGGGTAGGAAGATAGCAAAAATATCCACACCACAGGGGGGGATAGTATCTGCAAACCTAAGGCCTTGGGAGGCCTAGGGCTGAGAAAAGCTGGGTATATGGACAAAGCCATGCTTACAAAGCTGGCCTGGAAAGCTCTAACAGATGGGACTTCTATATGGGCTAAAACTTTCCTTGCTATTTATGGGAACTATTGGTTTGATGTTAAAGCTGAACCCCCACCTTGGGCCTCTTGGTTATGGAAGGGAGTTCATAGGATTGCCAGGGACATCCTACCAGGGGTTGTTTGGAGCATTGGCAAGGGGGACAAGGTCAATGTCATGAAATAACTTTGGATCCTCATAAATGATGCCCTAACTAAACTGGAAGAGATGTTACCTGGCAGACCAGACCTTGAGAGTCTAAAGGTGAGAGAATTGATGTTAGGGGATGATTCTGGGTGGGATAACCAGAAGGTTGACAGGTTGTTCCCACCTGAAATAGCCACCCTCATTAAGCAAGTGGTGACCAGACCCTCCACTCTGGCAAGTGACTCAGCCAGATGGGGGGATACCAAGAATGGTAAACTCTCTGTAAAGTCTGCCTACCACTTCTTGAATAACTCTAACTGGCAAGGAGGCACATCCTCCTTTAATACAAAGAGTGTCCTAACTCTCTGGAGAACAAAGTTGTCAGCCATCATGCAACTTTTCATATGGAAACTGTATATGGGAATCCTTCCCACAGGGGAAGTGCTGAACAGACACAATCTTAAGGGGGACTTCACTTATCCTCCTTGTTGGACTGAACTAGAGGACCCAAACCATTTATTTTTCCAATGTGAATGGATAAAGATGGTATGGTTTGCCTCTGAGTTGGGAGCAAGAGTGGAAGAGAGAGCAGCTCTGACTATCAGGGATCGGTTGGATGAATTTCTAGAGTGGACTAAGGCCAATGATCCTGGTCTTGCTGAAAAGGGGATGCTTGCAATCATTCTCCTACAAGAGATATGGGATATAAGGAACAAAGCCAAGTTTGAGGGTAAAACACTCAATAGGGATGGGCTGTTGTGAAGGGCTTATGCTAAGAGGAGTAGATATAGCCAAGCTTTTACTGATACTCAGGGAGTGACCACAACTAACTCAGAGCCCTCTGATTTATGTCATACTGTAGATTACAAATCTCTCTTCCCTTTGATTGAGGAAAACATTTTGGTATTTAGGTTTGATGTTGCTTATTGCAGGAATACAAGAGCTGCAGCTGTTGGTGCCTTGGCTTAGGATGAGGAAGGCAATTTGGTGGGTGCAGCTACTAGAAGTTTTGATGCTGGGAATGCTAAGGAGGTTGACATGGTGGCCATGGAAGTGGCAGCAAAGCTAGCAAGGACCATAGGAAAAACATCGTTCCTTTTTTAAGGAGACTGTAAGCAGGTTGTATAGAATTTACAGCTCTCCTATAACTTAGAATCTCTGAACTGGAGATTAGATGTTATTAGGTGCATGATTATAGGCTTATGTCAGCCCTTTACCTTTTATAATTTTAACTGGATTAGCAGAGGTTCAAATTTTGAAGCCCACGACCTAGCTAAGTGGGCCTTCAAAAGGCTAGCTTGATGTGAGCCTGCTGCCTGGACATCTTTTAGAGAGTAGCACTGTACCTTTGATGCTACAATATATGACATGCTTCTACCGGAAAAAATAAATATATAATATATTTGATGTGTGGGTTTATAGCTAGAAGAATCTATTTTGTAGTAGTACTTTGATCTAAAATATTCTATTTAGGGTTAACTAGTATTACCCCCCACTAGATGAGCCAATTAGGATTTCCCTCCACTAGATGGGAAATTAGGATCTCCTTCCCTCCCCAATACACACAAAAAAAAAAATTCAAATTGAGTTGACCGTTTTTTTTTTTTTTTTTTTTTTTAATACTACTTAACTCTTCTATTTAATGTTTGGGTTTAGTTGTCAATATAACAAAGCAAGCCATGCTACTCTTTTATACTCAACGGTTGGGATGGATTTAGTCCTACGATGTGAGTGGTGGCTCAGATGTTTTCTTGCACCTCGAACATAGTGTGAGCAAGATTAGAAAATTAAAGGTAGTAAATTAGCCCATGTTAGGAATTAAAGTTCATTAATTGCTCTTTAATTTAATAAAGTTTATTGATTATCCCCCCCCCCCTCCCACTAGGACTGGCTCTGAGATTGTGGAGGCCCTAGACGAGTTCTTACATGACAAAAAAGCCCATAATTTTTTTTCCTGCACCATTTTATATTTCTTTTGATATATATAAATTTTGAAAACTATAACATAAGCAATTGTGTGGTGTAGTGGTTGTGTATTTAGTTTCGGTGAATGTACGTGGGTTCGAGTTATTGCAGTAGCATTTTCAAAGATTATTATAATTGATTTTGGGCCTAACCAAATACAAACTGACCAGACCCATACCAACAAAATCTTACTAGTTATGGTCTGGATGGGGGCCCTTGTGTTGGGCTGAAGTTTGGGGGCAAACTCTCGAGGGAAGCTGTTTATTTTAACTTTCTAATTGATTTGATGAACTCTAAAAGCATCCATAATTATTTGGGGGTTACAAGTTTAGTGGAAGCACATAATTTTATTAGAAATAGGAGCTTTTATTGGAACGATATTATTTTTGATTAGGCTTGCCTTGAGCTCACATAATAAATTCGTTACCTAGTTCAGTATTATCACAAGTAGGCACCTAGGAGCTTAATCAATACCAATTTTAGTTGATTGTCTATGTGGACTAGACCTCTATCTCACCTCTTTGTCACTTCGTCTCTCCTTTATTCTTCTGCTCCTCCTTAGAAAACGATGGATTAAGTGTGCTTACAAAATTGTTATTGTATGGTGATTACAGTCTACATTAAAATTTAAGAGTTAGATGCAGACTTTTACTACTAGATCATAATATATATCCCACTAATTTTTAACTATTGCCTAACCTAAGGGCATCTCCAATGGGGGGTGTAAAATTACACCTCTACATAGGCGCCACCTAGGTGCCATTAGGATTTTACTACTCCAATTGTAAATTATTGTAGAGTCCATAAATATCCACTCTCTATTGTTCTCAATGGAAAAGTGTAAAAAAGTTCAATTTTAAACTCGAACGTCACTTCAAGTGACGTCCCTCTTTAAATTAAAGTGGGACGTCCAAGTTTAAAAAATTTAAATTGTGACTTTAGAAATAGATAGGGACGACACTCCAAGTGACGTCCGAATTTGTTTTTACTCAGACGTCTGTTCGAGTGTCGCCCGGGCTTTTTATTAGCTGATAACGAGAGAGGGAATTCCCCACCCTCTCTATCAACTAATACTCTATTACCTACGGTATAACACCCCTATTGGAAAGAATTTTTTGACATTTGGGGTGTAAAATTTCCACTCTATATGGTTTACACCCCGCATTGGAGATGCCCTTAGCTAGCAAAATTGATGAGATTTACATCAACCGCATAAGTACACCACATTATATACTCTGTAAAGAAGGACCAAAGTCAGTGTCATGTAAGGTTGGTTTAATAAATTCTTTAGGAGATTTCACTTTACGTTTGATGATGAGAATAACACTTGAAATAGAGTGGTTATTGGAAAAAAAAAAAAAAAAAAAAAAAAAAAACACTCGAAATAGAGTTTGTTAGCCTGCTAAGTGTATGGATTGCTCAAGTAACATTCAATGAGTCCATGAGTCTTGGAAATGACTTTATGGGGATTGATCAACAAGTAAACCAGTGATAATCTCTCTCCTTTAAAGAACGCACCCCACCTACAGTGTTTTTTTCATATGTTGTTTATTCGTTTTTCTGATTTTGCCCTCGCCAAACACTATTATTACAACTTATGGCACAGTCCATGCCATCCGAAATTTTGAAAATTTCATCGGAAATTTCGGACAAATTTTCACACTATTATTACAACCCATGCCACATCCTATGCCATCCAAAATTTCGACAATTCCACCCGAAATTTCGACAATTTCATCAGAAATTCTGGACAAATTTTAAGAAATTATTTTTTTTATTTCGACAAATTTAACATATTTAGTCTAAATTAGTGGGTTAGTGGCATAATTAGCAATTCGTAATACAGCAAAAATTCGATATAGAAAATATTCGAATAAAATTCGAGCTTCGATAAGAATTCGTTTTTTCAATTCGGATTAAAAAAAATGGAAACAGCAAAAGTTCGGTTTGTAAGTAATTCGAGTATAATACGAAACTAAAAATAAAAAAATATGATAAAATTTGATAACATACTCAGCAAACTTATAGTGAAAATACGAATAATTCACGAATTAATAATTTCTTGCCGAATTAACGAATTATTCTATATCATTGATAAATACAACATTTTTAAACGTTTTCCAAATTAAACGAATAATTCGCAAATAATTTGCTGAATTGCTAACTATGGTTAGTGGGACCTCCTTACATCTAGAACAACAAATCAGGGATTCAAATGTGAATTTTGGAATCGGGGTTTTTTATTAACCCGATTGATTTCAGTTTCGGACAGGTAACATAAAATAAGTGTGAAAAACAATAGGCGCATCGCGAGTACCAGAATAACTTTCACGCTCATCGAGCATGCCTAGAATGCTAATATCTATGTAAAAATTAAAGTGAAATTCATCTACCCCTAAAGAAAAAGCCACACAAGCGCTTTGGACCCCAACTTTTTACTTTTTGTCGAACTTTGGGCCCACCACCTTAGTCCACACACGATATGATAATTTGTCACCCATACTAGGGTGCAAACAGGTTTGGAATCAGATATGCTTGTATTCGAATACGAATCCAAAAATTTATACTAATATCCGAATCCGAATCCGACAGATATTAAAAAATTTATCCGAATCGATATAATATCCGATCCAAAAATTAATATTAATTAAAATTTTATTTGCTTTGAATAATTCATTTTTCCACTATAAAAACTAGTATAAATATATATATATATATATGCCATTTATTATTATTATTTTGTTATTATAGTTTTATATTATTAGTTGATGATTTTATACAATAAAAAATGAATAAATAAATTATATATAATAAATATTATTTTTTTAAATAGGATTGGATATGGATGTGGATATGGCAGTATCCGAAACCAGTTCGGACATAAAAAAATTATCCGAATCTGAATATGATATCATAAATTTTTAGATAATATCTAATTTTTCGAATACGAATTCGAATATTTGGATATCCACTTGCACCCCTAAGTCCCTAACCCATACACTAAAATAATTGATGAGCTTAATAAGATAAAAATGTATAGGTTTAAGCTGGCTTATGTCTAATGATAACGACAGGCTTTTAAAAAGCAAAAGATAATCAAACAATGTTCCTATAAAAAGTAAAAACACACAATTATATGAACTAATTGGAAAATTAAATCTATTCATCAGACATCAGACATCCCCCCTACTGACTGTAACTACCTATTCATTTCACAGCTCCCATAAAATTTGTAATATTAAAGCCTAAACTGATTCAACCATCCACTATTAATCAATTGATTAATGCTGAATAATTTTTGCTCTTTCTTCAATCAATCACAAAATTACAAATCGAATGGATTATATTACCGACTAATTTTTTATTTTTATTAATTTTTTATTTTTATCATAGAACAAATGTCTCACAAAATTGCAGTACACTCTAGTATTACCTCAAAAAGCAAAAGAAATTTTAGTATATGTAGTATATGTAGGGCCACAGGGCTGACACTGCCCCCTAATGACTATACCTATGGTAAACTTCCCAACCTAACGTTTCCAACAACAGTAAAACAAAATTTTCTTCTAACACAATAGATTGGCTTATATACTCTGTTCAGATCGTAGCTGGTCCAAACATGAACCTCAAATAACATCTCTTTCGCTAATCCTAAACATACAAAGGTACATAGTTACAAATTTTAATCCATCGGTAAGCATAGCAGAGATCAAGTTGATCATTCAGCTAGGTAATACATGGTTTAAAGACACTGTAAAGAAGCATTTTAGTTATCCCTTACAAATGTGATAGAGGAAAATAATGGGTTTGAAAATGGGAAAGATCGAGTTCGTTGTTGAGCAAACTGCCTACGTATCTATCTCTCGATTCTGGGGGGAGAGAAGAATCAGGTCTGGTGTAGTTCATGTAGGGGATATTTATAGCTTGTGATCGTGGAGATCTATCTAACACGTGTACTGACAAACACAAATGTATGGTTCAGATTGAGAAGGAGTATTGGAATGATGTTGGTAGGAATTCTGTAATGATGGGGAGTGGTTACAGTGGTTCGTAATTTGCGGTGACGGAATGTGTAAGTATGGCTTTAGCAATGATTGCTTCTAGAAGATAGGTTGTGCCACGAGATAGAACACTCTGTGTGAGGATGTGCGAGTCGATCTGTTCTTGAGCAATCTCGTAGCTCGTGGGTGTGAGTTAATGATGTAGGTCGCTCTGATGGCAGTTTGGGGAACGAGGTCAGAGGTCGGTGTGGTATTTCCGCTATGCTAGACACGTGCTTGATATTCCTGAATGAGGATATCACTCCCTTATACAACCCCTTTTCAGTAGGGCGTGCTGTTCATTGAAGCGACTTGCTGAGAGAAAACGGTGACGCGTGTTAAGCATGAGTGAAGAAGCTAACTGGCGTGAATGGAAATACCCACCGTGCTATGGAAGTCAATTTGTGCTGTATGATGAACTGATGTGGGGTGATAGTTAGCACGTGGCTAGCATGTGAAAGAATCTGAGCAGTTGGTGAGGAAACATGTCACTGTTTTTTCTGAAATTTTGAAAAGACAGGTCTTTGGTAGACGTGTGCGGGCTAGGGCTTAGGTTGCAATCATGATGCATTGGGAACTGGAGGGGTGGTTGTATAAAACAAATTTTGGAGATTTGAAAAGCCATTTTTTGTTTCGTTTCCAGAACCACAGAGACTAGAACTCTTCATGTTAGTGCTTCCGCCATTGTTGCTACTCATTTTTCTTGTGTTCTTGTTTGTTTCGTTCCATTGTTAGGTCATCTTTAGCTTGTCTTGTTTAAGGGTCTGTAATCACTAAGAAAAGGGGGATGTCTGATTCGAATGATACTCGATCTGAATAGATTTGAGAAGTTTCGTTGAGTTGTGGGGAAATGGAGGATGAGAGGGAGGAATTAGTAGAGGTTGAGAGTGAGGATGTGGAAGAGGAAGTACGATCTGAATCTGTTGCTACTGTAGCTAGTACTTCAGGTCGTGATGAGGGGTCGTCCTCTAGTGGGTTGCTTCCTAGGGATGTAAATAAACATGCAACAAAAGCTTTCGTTGATCTAAGGGAAGTGTATGGTATCCAGGGGGGCAACTTGGAGATACACGAACTGGAAAAAAACGTAAAGGTGTTTAGTGAGAGGTACACAGCACCGAACTACGGGATAATAGTGTGCGAGGGGCAGCTGAGTGCTAGTATGAGGATACCGTTCTCGAAGCTGACTTGTGACTTTTTGAACTTCTGTTGGAAAGCGCCCTGCCAGTTTGTGGGTAATACTTGGAGACTGCTTAATGTGTTTGATATGCTGAATGTGAGTGGTGAATACCGCATAGGGGTCGTTGACATTATTGAGCATTGCTCAGTAAAGTGATCTTGTGCTTTTAACTTTAGCTTGCAAACAGTGACAGGAAAATCTAGCATGTTGGATGGTGTGAGCAATGAGGCTTGGGAGAGGAGGTCGTTGCTGTTAGTGGGGAACTTCTGTGCCCGAGGATGTAGTTTGCAAACTAGGGTTTGCAATTTTTCGGGTGGGTAGGAGTGAATTATCCTGTTGTTTCGATGTTTGAGTTATTAATACGTTAACTGACATGGTTCTGTGCTGTTTTTGCAGAGCTCGTTATAAAGAAGTGAACTAATCGGGAGGTGATAGAGAAGTTTGCGAAGTTAACTCGGGCTCAGAAACGGGAGAAACTTCCTGAGGTTGTGCACTTCTTTGTGGAACGAGGAGGTCGCGTGGTTAGGGAGGAGAGGAGGAATCAGAAAGAAAGGGCTCAGGGCCAAACTGTTCGTGAATCATCTAGTGAAGTAGCGATGGAGAAGAACAAGAGCGATCTGGTAACGAGGGAGGACAGGAACCGCAGTCGTTCTGGTCCTAGGCGACCTGTCGGAGGTGCTGGAGCCTCGGGGGCTGGTGGGTGGTTAGGCGATTTGAAAGGGGAGGGGGGTCTAGTAGCTCTCCCCTTGAGTTGGAAGAGATCGCCTTCAGGCCTCGTGAGCGAAGCATCTCGTTGAAGAGAAAAGCTGATGTGATTGAGCCTAGGGCTGCTAAGATTTCAAAGGTTGCGGAGCTCGTTGTTGGGGGTGTCTCTGGTGCTGGTGGTGGTGCTGGTGGTAAGCGAGTTGGAGGTAAAACCACTCGGAGCGCAAGGTCGAGGCCTACGCCCAACCTGAGTATCTTGGATCTGGAGAACTTTGGGGTCCACTGCCAGTGCCCCGAGAGCCCAGCTCATTAGCAAAATTAAAGGTCCCGAGTAAGGTGAGTGGGAAGTCTGTTATGGCTGATGATAATTTGGAGCGCCAAGTGGTGTACTTGGACGACCAGGGGGTGCAGCGAACTGTGAAGCGAACTGATGTCAGCTTCAAATCGAGTAAGATTGCGTCTTATCTGATTGATTATGTGTCTCTGGATGGCAGCCGTAAGGAACTAGACTCCGAAGGCCTTGCTGACAATCTTACGTGAATGGATGTGACTCACTGCCTAGTAAGTGACGCTCTTTAGATCTTGTTCATTACTTTTGTATCTGCGTCTCAAATATCGATTGTTGTTGTACTTTTATGTGTGTAGCTTGTGAGTGGATATCAGAAGCTGAAGGAGATTGTTCAGATCGCTAAGTCAGAGAAGGAGTCCGTCACCTAGCTGAAGGATGAGTTGAGAAATGTCCAGGACGCGTATGTTGTTGATCGCAAGGAGCTCGAGGAATTGAAGAAAGAGCACTAGAACGCTTGCTTGGCGACGATGGTGATGAGCACCGAGTTGGAAGAAAGAAAGCTAAATATGCATGTCACAAGGGAGAAACTTGATGCTGCGCAGGCAAAGATTGTCAGGGTGACTGGGTACGCCCAACACTGTAAAGACATCACTCAGTAGGCTACCCAAGCTTACAACGTTCTGGACGCTGATTTTCTTGAGTTAGAGGCAGAGTACAGAGCTTTCAAAAAGGAGCATGAACGTGGGGCTCCCAGTACATCAGTGGTACCCGTACTGGGGGATGCATGTGATGTTCCTATCTTCTCTGCACCAGGTCTGGAGGTCGTTAGGTCTTAAACTGAACAGGTCGCTTTTGATGTGCTTGTGGATGTGGATGCTACTGGTCTCTCTATTGTTGCAGGTGATGTGAACGCTACGGAGGATGTGCTGGACCCCTTGTCTACCGAAAATATGTCTGTTCTTTCTTGAAGTCGGGAATTGTAATTGTTTTTTATGGTACTGATTTTGTAAGTTGTGATACATTAGAGCTAGTTTCCTGGGGTAACCTAGGCAGTTCACCTTTCTTTCGGGTTGGTAAAATACTGAACAAACTGGCTTCTCAGATTGTTCTGGGGAGCTAGTGGAGTGATGAATGGTGGATAACCAAGTTAGATTTCCTGAGTAGACTCAGCAGCTTAGTTAGTAGACGAACTGGGTTTGGAGTTCGCTTTTTTGCTTTTATTAAATGCATATTTCTTGTCTTTGTTAATTTTCGTGATGCTTTGAATGTGATATTCTTGATAATGTTGTAATTGTCTGGCTGTGTCTACGACCCTTGGTAGAGTGGGTGAGGTTAACTAATCTGTGAGCCTGATTAAGCATTCTGCTGCTTAATTCTAGCGTTGTAGGGTTCGAATTGTGAGAGGTCTAGTGAGCATTTTGCTCTTATGAAGCGTTCTCCCTTATAGAGCGCTCTAGTGAGAGGAGACCGTAGCACGTGTGTGGCACGTGTAGGAATATGAACAATTGGGGATACCAAATGATGGTTGCCAGGTGGCCTGACGTTTGGCATCTCGATGTAATTATGACATGCCTTGGGAAGAAACGTTACTTGAACATAAAATGAACTGTTGTTAGAAGTTCAAGGGTATTTGCTCTACCTCTTCTTCAAGTTGTTCTCCAAGGTACTTGTTTCTGCTCTTCGCTCGCTGAAGGTAAGTGCCTTTCATTGTTTTCGTTACGTTTTAAATAAGAAATCTTTGTTTTTGTGATCGTTCGTTGAATGTTTGGTTGTTTGTAGAATATACTATGGCCAAGCGACGTGAAAGTGCTGCTGACGATGAGGGGGCGAGGGAAACCTCTCCCCTTGTGATGGAAGATATAGAATTTAAGCCTCATAGTCAATGCGATCGTGGAAAACGGAAGGTGGTTACTCCTGATTCAAAGAGTAGAAAACGACCTAAATCTTCAGGTCATTCTGCTGGAGGTATTGTATTCAGGTCCCCTAGTCGTAGGGATGGGGCCAACTTGGCTAGTGAGGAACGTAGCGACCTGGGTCGGGGCCAACGTGCTGCTAGTGAAAGCTCTGTGCAGCGTACTGGCGATCTGGGGAGCGAGTTCTTCTACACTGGGAAGACAGGAAAGAAATGTATGGTGAAACGTTCTGACTGTAGCTTCCACTCGGCACCCATAACTACCTGTATTCTGGAAGGGATTGTGTTGGATGGTGATAAGGTAGAGCTTAAAGATGAAACCCTGGAGACGACTCTGAAGACCATGGATATGGCATGTTGTTTGGTGAGTTCTTTATCTGTACTAGTTTCTTGTTGCCTTGTTGTGATGTTCTATTTGTAGTTCATTGCTGGATATGATAAGTTAAAGAATACCGTCCAATGTACTGATAATGGTGAAAGCGATGTGAGAAAGGCCAAGGAAGAGCTATCGAGGATGTGAGCTGCGTGGGAAGCTGATAAGAAGAAGCTGAAGGCAGTGACGAAGAAGCATCAGGACGTTGCTGATGAGAGGTCGGTGTTGGTTAGTTCAATGATGAACTTGCAAGAAAAGCTGGTGGTTGTGATGGAGTAGGCATTGCACGCAAGGCGCATATGACCGGGCATGCAGCGAATATGCAGTGCTGGAAGATAAGTACTTGCAGCTGAAAGAGGCGTGTGATTGTGGGGATCTGGGTATGAGTATGCGTGTTCGTACCAAGAGATGCGAGGAACGCTCCCTTGACCAGTACTGCTCCCGCTGTGCCTGCTGATGATAAACACATTGTTCCTGGTTTTTGACTATGGTTGCTGGACTTGTCTTTTGAATGTAAGTTGTGAAATACTTTGAATGTTTTGCTTGTTCCCTTCTTTGCAAGAGATTAAACTATAGAACTAGTTTACCAAGCTTGTCTGGGCAGTTCTCTTTGTTTTGTGGTTACATTGCTACATAATGAACTGGTTTCCACGTAAGTGGCAGTTCGATATTTCCAAAAGTTGTAAGAAGACCGATCTAGATTTCTAGGTATTCCCAGCAGATCGGTGGATTTGTGAACTGGTTTCCTGAGTTTGTTCAGGCAGTTCAAATTATGAGTGTTTATGGAATGCATGTCATTTGCTTATGCTTAACTGCTTGTACCTATTGTTTTGTCCACAATAAATAAGGCATGTAAGGGCTAAGGAGCCTAAAAATTAGCTTAAGGAAGCATTTTGCTCGTAGAGAGCGTTCTGCCCATAGAGAGCGTTCTCACTTAGTTGATCCTAGAGTTGTAGGTCGTCAACTAGTAAGAACTGTATAGGCTATGGAGCCTGGTAGCTCGAGTGAGCGTGGTAGCTTAAGAAAGCGTGTTGCTCGCAGAGAGCCTGTTAGCTTAAAAAAGCATGGTGCTCGCTGAGAGCATGTTAGCTTAAGAAAGCATGGTGCTCGCTGAGAGCATATTGGCTTAAGAAAGCTTGGTGCTCGCTGAGAGCGTGTTGGCTTAAGAAAGCTTGGTGCTCGCTGAGAGCGTGTTGGCTTAAGAAAGCTTGGTGCTCGTTCAGAGTGTGTTCGCTTAAGAAAGCTTGGTGCTCGCTAAGAGCGTGTTAGCTTAAGAAAGCTTGTTGCTCGCGGAGATCGTTTGAACTTATGAGAGTGTTTATGGCTCGCATGCGCGAGTGGCTCTTTCAGCGTGAGTTTCATGTATGTTGGTGAACTTGAACAGAGTAGGCCGTGATAAGAAATACAAGTAAAGTATACATAAATTTGCAGTAAATAGAAATATAGATTGCAACACATTACACTTTTATTGATAAAATTTCTTTAACAAATAAGTGTTCCAAGGACGTGGCCATGGTTTCCCTTATTGGGTCTTGATCCAGTACGCTCCATTGCCGACGATGCGTTCTACTATGTACGGACCCTCCCATGTTGGTGCTAGCTTAGGCCTTAGAGTCATCTTGAGTCTTTTTCAGAACTAAGTCACCAGGTTGAAAGGATCGAGGATTGACTCGCTTATTGTATGACTTTTTTAGAGTCTGATGGTAAGATGCCACTCTGATGGCTGCTAGGTCGCAGCATTCCTCTCGAGCTAGGACGGAGTCCTTCTATCCAGATTCGACGAGCTCTGACCGAGTCGTGGTGACTGTCAGTTCGGTAGGAATAACGACTTCCGTGCCATAGCATAATGAAAATGGTGACTCGCCTGTGCTAGAACGAGTTGTAGTTCGGTGAGCCTATAGAATGTTCTCTAGTTGATTTGGCCATTGGCTCTTATTCTTTTCAATCTTTTTCTTCAAGTTTTCCAAGATTGTTTTATTGCTAGCTCCCGCTTGGCCATTGCTTTGGGCGTACTGGGGAGTGAGAAATGCATGAACGATCTTCCACTTTGCCAAAAACTCCTTGACTATTTTTCCCTTGAACTGGGAACCATTGTCCATTACCAGTGTGTGTGGCAAGCCAAATTTGGTAATGATGTGTGTCCAGATGAAGTTTTTGACATGTGACTCTTTGACATGAGCTAAGGGGATTGCTTTGACCCACTTAATGAAGTAATCAGTTGCGGCCAAGATGAACCGAAAACCAGTGCTTTTTTGCGGGATGAATGGTCCCATGATGTCTGGTAAGCACCCAAAACTGTACTATAAAACCCCGTAGAGACATAACATTCCGATTAATTTTGTGTTTAATAATCATGAAATAATCGCATTTTCGTGCTTTTGTAGGTTTGAGCAACTAACGTACAAATGATGATAAAGCCAGCATATAAGCACGAAATAGGGAGTATACATAAGCTTTCCGATCAAGCCCATGTGAAGCCCAACAAATCCGGACTAAAGCCCAAAGACTCAAACAGTACAGAATCTAGTAAAAACGAGATTACGTGCAAGAAGCATCAAACTGTCGAAGCTCATATCTCTTGAACTAGGACTCCGACTGCGACAAGTGAGCTGCCCAGACGATCAGTGCGACAAACTTTATGCATAGGCGGGAAGTTGTAAAAATGCCAAAAGACCGGACCGCCACTGGACACTGCACATGGACCCACTAGGCAAGCCCGCAAGATTTGATGAGTCATCATGAAAGTCAAGACAAAGGTGCAAATAATTGGTGCAAATTTGACACCTTGCATGAAATTAATGAAGTGGTTAGATTTAGGTGATGATTATCTAAAAAAGGAGAGGTGTCAAATGGGGGTTAGTTTTGGATAAGAGGAAAGTAAATGAGTGGGGAGTGTTTCATGTGGGAAAAGAGAAAAAGACTCTCTTATGTAAAGCGGGGCTGATTTTGGGAGGACCTAGCATTTACTTCCTTCACTTTTATTTTCCTTTTACACTCCTTGTCTTTATTTTTTAGTTTTTAGTTCTTAGTTTTTTTGGTAAAAGCTTGTCACATTTTAATGGTGGAAAACACTTTCTAGTTCTTGTAATAAACTCCTTCCTTAGGTAAAAATAGGTTGTTATATCTTATTTCTTTCTCTCTCTCTCTCTCTCTTTTTTTTTACTTATCTTACTTGTAGTTTTAATTTAATCCTAGGATTATGAGCTAGAACCCTCCTTTTGTGGAGGTTAATGATGCTCATGTAAGGAACCCCTTTTTGTACTGATTTTCTAGTAGTTGTTTATGAAAAACAAACTAGACTTTATATCCTACCCCAAAATGGTAGTGGTGTAGATTCTAGTTAAGAATTAAGTTGATGACTTAGAGATAGGTCATTTCCTTGGTTTCTCATGCTAGCAATATAATCTTAGAGATAAGTTGTGTTGTTAGGGATCAAAAATACAATCTGATTAGGATTTGTCTATGAATTCTAAAAGAATGTAAGATGCAATAAACTAAAGTCAAACAATAGAGGTTGTTTTCACATGAGGAGAACTAACTCTCCACACCTTTCTATAAATCGATTTTTACTTTGTTTTTAGTGTGCATGTTACGTAACTTTAAAGAATCTAGAAGAAAACTAAATAGTTTTAGTATAACCAACCATAAAGTATAAAAAGAAACTTACTTACTATGTTTCCTAACTTAGAGCATTAGAAATTTGTATGTTGTCCTAAACTTTAGGTGGAACGAAACCCTTACTTAAACTATATGCATGATCATGTGAGTAAGGACATTGAAGTCTACACCGAACGGAATCGAGTTATTCGTATCTTTAGACCGTAGAAGTGTAGAGATCAAATGGCGCCACTGCCGTTCTAAAGACCCAAGGACTTGTGCTTGCAAACTGGAATTGCTCCAAGGGGAAACCCCCCACTCTCATCCTTACATTTATTTCTTTTTCTTGTGTTTTTTTTTTTTTTTTTTTTTTTTTGAAATCTCCCGCGTTTTGCTACTGATCCGCATACTACTTTTGGTTGCACTTACATGTTCCATATGCTAGGACCTGGAAACTAGGCTATAACAAACACTAAGCTTACTGTGAAAAATTTGGCCTGCTGTGCACGTTTCTTTTATTTGACGGACTTGTGGGACGCTAACAGGTTTCAAATTTTAATAGACTATTGTATGATTCACATGTATTCAGTTATGTCGTAGCATGGACTATTATTTGCGTATTAGGTTAAAAATATGCATGAATCATGTGAATACGTCTGTGAATATCTATATACGATTAAGTGACTATGAATTGCATCTAAATGTATATGTACATGTCCATGGTACTGTTTTGCATGGTTATATATATATATATATATATATATATATATAAGTTGCATGTTTAGCATATATATAAATATGGATGGAATATAATTGCATGTTGGCATATTTAACTTTTGAGTTATACATAGTAATTAGGGTGTGTTTTGGTATTTTGGCCATAACTTTGGCTACAGTTCTCTGAATCACGCGTGTGAGCTCAATTCGGAAAGATCTCGACGGTGCGCACGTTGTCACCACTGAGGTCAAAATCCACTGTTTTCCCCTCCAAAATCATTATTTTAGAAAATTGTCTTGTTTAATAAGTCGATTTTGCCATAAAAAAGGAGAACATTCCAACGAGGGTTAAAATCTAAGTTGGGTAAGTTGTTTCTAAACCCTCCGGGGTGAAGCTGCTCTCTATATGAGAATCGCAATCTCAATGAGTATTGACGAAATTGAATTATTATACAAAACAAGAGTCGTATTTTAGTTTATGTATAATACGTTGTATATTTAGTTTACGTCTTTGCCTAGTCGTATATATCTACATACGTATAATATCTTCGCATGCTACTGTAACTAGATACGTATGAGTGATTATAATTTGCCTGTTAGTGTAAATGTACAAATATGTAATATATATCTACCTATTTGCCTATATATACATATTACTGATGTGTATTTGCATGTACGTATCGAAGTATTTATTGATGATACAACCTTGCCTATTCGTATTGCTATACGTATGAGTAGAGTATCTTCACATGCTACTGTATCTAGTAATGTATAAGTAGGTCGTATTTGCATGATTATACTTTCTCCCTTGCATAAATTTTAATTTAAAAAAAAAATGGACTTTGCATAAATTTTAATTCCATAAATCTTAATCATATTCCAACGGTGCCTAGGAAACTTGAAAGATTGAGTTTACTTAATTAGAACCGTGCTTGCACGGAAAGCCTCCCTCATATCTCTCTTGTGACCTAGTTGTTACTTTATGCACACGTATTCTTAGCTTCACTGCTACGTTAGCAGCAGCTTAGGCCTACGTTGTTCAACTCTAATGCTTGAAGATAATCATAAAATTCAAGTAATAATAATTTCTTTCTGTCAATTAGATCTAATTTTATGCTTGCATGAGATTAAGGTCTGGTTCTACTAAAGAATTTGAACATACTTATCATAGGAGAAAATACGATAAGCATTTGCGTAAGTTCTCACCTCCACAAAGTTCTTCATTTATTAATCCAAATCAACAAGATTCCTTGTCACCATTTCCGTCATTCATTATGGCTGACAAAAATCCACCAGCTGAGATGCCCCTTTCAGACTTCTATACAGCTTTATAGGAAGGACCTTCTTCCTGCATCAAACTCGAGGATATTGTTGGTGATTTTCAAATTTCGCCAAACATTTTTAGTTTATTACCTGTGTATCATGGTTTGGATCATGAAAAACCGTACAATCATCTTAGTAGGCTTCATCAAGTGGCCACAACATTTCACCATCCAGCCGTCTCTAAGGAACAACTCTTGCTGCGGCTGTTTCCATTCACTTTAGCGGATAAAGCGTCAATTTGGCTAGCAGGACAACAACCACAATCCATAGACACATAGAATAAACTTGTTCAAGCTTTCATGCTTTAATTTTATACTCAGAAGAAAACTACTGAAATGCTTCAGAAAATTCAATTCTTTCGCCAAAATCCTCATGAATCTTTTACGGAAGCATGGAGTCGCTTTACTGATCTTCTTTTAGAATGTCCTCATCACCAACTAGACAAAGCTGTCCTTGTTCGCTCATTCTTTAATGGACTTTCTGATCATCAAAAAGAAACTCTTGATATAATGAATGGTGGTTGCTTCATGGACAAAGGAGCTACTGAAGCATATACTTTTCTTGGAAAACAAGTGAAAAAGGTACACATTGGGGTGGGTAACACTGATTCTTCTAGGTCATCTAAGGATACTATTACAAAAGCTACGTCTATTTTTTAGGTAAAACCCGATCCTGAATTAAAAAATTTGATAGAATCCCTCACTAAAAAAGTAGATGCCCTTGCAGTTCAAGTAAACGATCAACTCCCAAAACAGATCATGAACGTTAACACATCCCCGTGTGTTTTTTGTCTCAGTCCTGACCATCCTGATACTTATTGTCCTTTGTTATATGCCTCCCCTTCTCAACCATCAGAAAAGGCATGTGCATTCAACATTCCTAATGCACCTTGGTGACAACATCCAAATTTCGCTTGGCGCCCGCCTACACAACAGATGGTTCCTCCAGGTTTTGCTAATCCACCTGTTCGACCACCCAACAACTTTATTCCATACCGCCAAGGAAATAATCAGTAGTACCAACAAAGTCAAAATCAATTTCAAAGTAATTCTAATGCTAACTATCAAAACAACCGCTGCCTTGTTCCAGCCAATCCAAATTCTAGCTATAATCAACCACTTCTAAGCAATAATTGTGAACTCGTCCCTGTTGCACAACCTATGCCTCTCGCTACCGATAGGACAAACGAGACTTTCTTCGCTTACATAAACCATCAATCCCAAATCCTAACGTCTATCCAACAATCACTACAACAATTAGCACAAGAAAAGAGTCAAAAAGGCGTGTTTCCCGGCCAAGCAGTTCCAAACCCTAAGCCGGGAACACTGCCTGTGAAGTCACAAATGCACCTAGTACAAATGCTCCAAACCAAGGTGAGGTGAATGCAATAACTACTCTTCGTTTGGGCAAAACCGTTGACAATTAAATCCATATGCCGGATGATCAAACAAAAGTAAATGAAGATTCCAATGAATTTGCTCCCGATAATGAACCAACAGTGGAAACACCGAGTTCATCAAAGTCACCAACTCAAGAATTGGGAAACAAACGAACGAATCCTTATGCCAAATTCCGCCCTAAGGCACCATTTCCTGCCCGTTTGGCAAAGAATAAACCTGATAAAAATTTTGATGAAATTAAAAAAACTCTTAAGAATTTGACAATCAACTTACCCTTTCTCGATGCCCTAAAACAATTGCCAAAACATGCAAAATTTCTGAAAGATATGTGCACTACAAAAAGGAGAACAAATGTTCCTCAACAAGCATTCCTTACCGAACATTTTTCATCAATAACCGAATACAATGGTATAGTCAAATACAAGGACCCTAGTAGACCAACAGTTCTATGCACATTAGGTGACAAATATACAGCTACTGCATTACTAAACCTAGGAGCGAGTGTGAACTTACTTCCTTATTACTTATTCAAACAACTAGGCCTTCATGAGCTTAAACCTACCACGATGACTCTACAATTAGCCGATCGTTCCATTAAGTATCCAAAAGGCATTGTGGAAAACGTACTTGTAAAAGTCCAAGACTTTTTCTATCCAGTCGATTTTGTCATTCTGGATACAGAAGTTGCCTGTGACTCCATTCCTATCATATTAGGGTGTCCGTTCCTAGCAACTGCTAATGCCCTCATAAATTGTAGGGACGGTTCTATGACTATGTCCTTCGAAAATCTTTCAGTCCAGGTTAATGTGTTCAAGTTGATGAAACAAATTCCAAAGAATGACATTGATGGGGAGGTTAACCTGGTTGACACCCTTGTGCAGGAATATTTCACAAATTCTTTTCCTGAGGATGAAATACACCAATTCTTTTCATGTGGTGATTCTGAATTTGATGTGGATGCTTATTCAAAGAATGTAAACAAGTTCTTAGAGTTAATACCACTAATTGACCATACTACCATCCTATCAAGCAACTTGGATGAGCAACAATCTATTTTCTCTATGGAAGACGATATTCCTCAAGAATCTTTAATACCCACTCCTCCCACCCCTAACTTAAAGTCTATTCCTTCGGACTTAAAATACGTACATCTAGATCTAGATGGTAGTCACCCAATTATCATATCATCACAATTGACTGCCGATCAGGAATCACGTTTAATTAAGGTCATCCAAAGACACCATTCTGCTATTGGATGGTCTCTTGATGACATTAAAGGCATTGACCCTAAAGTGTGCACCCATCGCATACATCTTGAAGAAAATGCCAAGACGTCACGTGAGCCGCAACGTCATCTGAATCCCACCATGAAGGATGTAGTACGCGAAGAAATTTTAAGGTTACTCGATGCCGGTATTATTTACCCTATCTCAGATAGTGTTTGGGTGAGTCCAGTGCACGTTGTTCCCAAGAAGTCTGACATTACAGTTATGCGAAATGATAAAGATGAATGTATCTCCGCTCGTATTCCATTGAGGTGGCAAATATGCATTGACTATCACAAACTTAATGCGGTCACTCGTAAAGATTATTTCCCACTTCCCTTCATTGACCAGATGCTTGAACGGTTAGCGGGTCATGCATTTTACTGTTTTCTTGATGGTTATTCATGATATTTTCAAATAATCATAGATCCTGCTGATTAAGAAAAAACAACATTCACCTGTCCTTTTGGTACATTTGCATATAAACGAATGCCTTTTGGCCTTTGCAATGCACCTAATATATTCCAACGTTGTATACTTCACATTTTCAGTGGTATGGTTGAACGCTTTATGGAAGTGTCCATGGACGATTTCTTAATATATGGTAATTCTTTCGATAGCTGTCTATCAAATCTTGGAAAGGTTTTAGTATGTTGTAAAGAGAAAAATCTTGTTCTTAATTGGGAAAAATGTCATTTTATGGTTATAAAAGGAATAGTTCTAGGTCATATCGTTTCAAAGGATGGAATCGAAGTCGACAAAGCTACGATTGAAAAAATTGCTTCAATTCCTATACCAAAATCAGTTTGCGACATACGTGCATTTCTAGGACACCCGCAGGATTCTATAAGAGATTTATTCAAGATTTCTCAAAGGTTGCTCGACCTTTAACAAATCTCGTGCTTAAAGATGTCGTATTTGACTTCACTTTCGATTGCAAACAAACTTTTGAGACCTTAAAGTCCGCCCTAACTACAGTTCTGATAATTCAACCCCCTGATTGCTCTAAACCTTTTGAATTAATGTGTGACGCGAGTGACTACGCTATTGAAGCTGCCCTAGGGCAACGCCGATAGAACAAACCAATTGTCATTTACTACGCTAGTAAAACTCTTAATGAAGCACAACATAATTATACCACCATTGAGAAAGAATTTCTCGCAATTGTCTATGCCCTGGATAAGTTTCGTCCTTACCTAGTTGGTTCTTCCACAATAGTCTACACTGACCATGCGGTGCTTCGTTATCTCTTAGCAAAGAAAGATGACAAACAGAGGTTGATCCGCTGGATACTCCTCTTGTAAGAGTTTACTCTAGAAATTAGAGATAAAAAAGGTTGCAAGAATGTGGTTGTAAACCATTTATCACGACTAGTCAATGATGTCGATAATGATGTCGAACCCATCTGTGATTCATTCCCAGATGAACACTTATATTCTGTTTTTTCATCTCCTTGATACGCTGATATAGTAAACTACCTAGTTACCGAGGAAATCCCTTCATCTTGGACTCGTACGGACCGGATAAAGTTCTTATCCATAGTAAAATTTTATTTCTGGGATGATCCCTACCTCTTCAAGTATTGTTCTGACCAACTGATACGCCGTTGCATTCCCGACTAGGAACACAATGACGTGTTATCCTTTTGCCATGAACAATCTTGTGGTGGTCATTTCAGGGGTAAGAAAACTGCGGCCAAGGTTCTACAATGTGGATTTTATTGGCCAACACTGTTTAAAGATGCACATGAGCATTGCAAAGCATGCAATCGCTGCTAGTATCTAGGACGCATTACTCAACGGAATATGATGCCCTTAAATCCAATTTTAATTGTCAAAATATTTGATGTGTGGGGCATCGATTTCATGGGTCCCTTTCCAAATTCTCAGGGTTTTCTCTACATACTGGTAGCTGTTGACTACGTGTCAAAATGGATTGAGGCAATGGCATGCCGTGCTAATGATCACAAAACTATCGTTTTGTTCGTAAAGGAACATATTTTCTCTCGATTTGGTGTTCCCAAAGGCATCATTAGTGATGGGGGAAAACATTTTTGTAATAAATTTTTTGAATCATTAGTAAAGAAATATGGAGTCACTCACAAAGTAGCAACTCCGTATATCCTCAGACCAGTGGACAAGTCAAAGTCTCAAATAGAGAAATTAAGTCCATTTTAGAGAAAACAGCTAATCCATCTAGGAAAGACTGGTGCCTTGTGGGCATATATAACGACTTTAAAGATACCTATAGGCATGTCTCCTTACCGCCTCATTTTTGGAAAACCTTGTCATCTGCCGGTTGAACTTGAGCATCGTGCTCTATGGGCCATCAAAAGCCTTAATTATAATCCCAATACGGCAGGCGAGAAGCGAAAATTGCAGTTAAATGAGCTTGAGGAGATTTGGAGTGATGCCTATGATCTTTCGAAATCCTATAAAGCCAACATGAAAAGAGTGCATGACAAGCACATATTAAAAAAAGATTTCAAAATTGGTCAAAAAATTTTGTTGTACAACTCGAGATTATACATTTTTCCAGGAAAATTAAAGACTAGATGGTCTGGTCCTTTCACTGTCTCTGCTGTCACCCTTTATGGGGCTATATCTTTGAAAAATTTAAATGATGACAGGGAATTTCAAGTAAATGGCCAACGCCTTAAATATTATCATGAGTTGCGCTCTCCCGATGTCGAAAAGACTCTTCTCAAAGATCCAGTCTACCAAGGCTAAAAGATTCGTTGGTGTACTTCCTTCTAGGTGTTTAAAATAAGGAAAGTACGCCATTATGGTAGTCGGGCCCTCTTATATTTTCTTCTCTCAAATCTCCTAGAGTGTGTGGTTGCAAGCGCCGGAACCTAAGTCAACAAAATCTCTATTTCAGAACTGAGTATAAATGTCTTCTGATAATCGAGCAAACGTGCCTTCTGGTAAACAATGGGTACCAAAAATTTCCCATCCTTCCTTCTCTTCCCTTTTCCAATTCTCTTCCTCGTGAACTCCAGCTCATCATTTGGTGTAAATCTCACCTATCTCGAATAGGTAATGGTCGTAGTATTTTTGCTCGGAACCGACGTGCGCGAAAGATGGGGTGGTGTATGAATTGTCAAACACCTTTCTATCCAGGTCTTGAACTATTATCTAATATGAGCCAGTATAATATATATTATTCACTACACCATAACTGCATTTTTGTGACAGAGGCTTTTGAGGTTTTGTGACGCCAAAATGGCGTCAGAAAATTTGTGACGGCAATTAGGCGTCAGTATTTGGTTTTAAGCGTCACAATAAATCAAAAGATTATTTTATTTTTTAAAGAAAATTCTAGAAAAAATGAGTGACGGCATATAGGCGTGAAATGTTAGCTAATAAAAAATTGAAATAAGCGCACGTGTTATGGCACAAGCGTCAAACTCGAAAGACATCGGGTTTCTTCTCGATCTCAACTCTCTGAAAGAGTGAAACCCTCCACCCAATTCGCCATCAGATTTAGAAAAGATAACCCCACTCTCTCTCTACTCTCTTTGATCAAAACAAATCATCTAACCACATCCTCTCCTCTCCTTCTCATATCTTCAAACCCCATTTCTATCGCTCTTGCCATTTCGATTGAATTTTAGTTTTTCCAAATTTCAAATTATTATTATTATTATTATTATTTGAAGGTTGCGTTGTTTTCACGGAGCGAAGAAGCCGCCTTCTATAAATAAATAGAGTTTGTATCTTGAGTCGATTTGAAAACAAAAGAATAATATTGAGGAAAGCAAGGGGGGCAAAAAGGAAAGCAGCAGCAGAAGAAGTAGTAGTATTGGTAGAGAATAATAATAAGAAGAAGGTTAAGGTGGCTGAACAAGATCCACCAGAAGAACAAGCTGGTTCAAGTAGACGTAAGCGTGTTAAGGCTCCTACTACTCCCGACGAATTCTTCCAAGAGAAACGTAACATGGTATAATAATTTTCTTTAATATTCAATTTTATTGACTGTAATTAGGGTTTTTAGTGTTTCTCTTGGAAATGTGAGACGTTTCAGATTCACAAATACCCACGTTTTTATATTGAAATTCATCTAATCGAATCCTCGGTTTTCATTTTGCAGGAAGATTTATGGAGAGCTGTTTTCCCTGTTGGAATTGAGGTTCACTTTTGTTTTGTTCAATTTTTCATTTGTTTATTTATTATTACAGCAAAAAACTTTTTATTATGTAATTTTAATGCAGTGGGATTAGTTTGATATGGTCTATCCGTTCAATTGGAACTTTTCAAATTTAGAAGTGAGTATGAAAATTCCTTATATATATATATATATAAGGAATTTATATATATATATATATATATATTTGGATTAGTTTCTATTATTTATTTTGCCTTAATAACTGCACAACAACAATTTTCTTAACGCTAATAAAAACATATTTCGTTCAGGATGCCTTTGAAGAGAATGGAGTGCTTCATGGCAACAAAGTTTATCTTTTCAGTTATCGAGGCGTAAGTTTTCATGTCTTTCCGGATCTACTTAGGTTTTGTCTCAACTTATCTATATGCATTTTTAATATGCACATCGATATCTATCTATCGTAAATACCTTCATTATTATATCATACTAATGGTCTCCTATTTCTGTTTTTCAGCTTAATGGGTACCTGTGAACGGTGAAAATAAAGTAATATGCATCCCTGTGGTGGTGGCAGTAAGTTCCCTTTGCAAACATTCTTTTTATGGACATCATTGAGTTAACTCCTTGTTTTGGAATTATGTGAGTGTTTCATAGGACAATTGATGTTTGCGGTTTTCTCTTTTGTTGCTTATAATAGACTTTCGGAAATTGTGATGGGACTGGTATTACTTGATCATTGCGGAATTATTAGTGAAACGCTTATAATTTCTAATACAAACGGGTAAACTTATAATAGTAAAGATGCGCTTAAAATAGTATTATGTGTTTCTATTTTGGCATTAAAGAACAACTCAAATGATTTTTGATAATGAATATGGAAATAAATTGTTGAATAGGGAAATAAATAAGGCAACTTGATATATGTTTATGAATAAACTTATAAGTCTGGAGATGATTTAATCGTCATTATGTAGCTTGTAAGTATTAGCATACTCATAAATGCATTTATAAGACCTAAAATGAAAAAAGAGGGAGGTGGAATTTACTGATAAGTATTGGCCTGTTTACTTATATAGACTGGAATATAGTTTTTCTTCAAAATTCCAATGTCTGTTTTCTTGTTTGTTTTGACATTAGATCTCTATAGCTTAAGCAAGCTGAAGTAGAAGCTTGCAAAATGACTTATCTGCAGGATCACTTCAGTACCATTTCTAACTTGGAACTGTAGACATTTAAGAGCATTAATCGTAGAACTTCCTATTGCACAATAACTCTTGTGAGCACAAGAAGCTTGTGTGCTACTCTGCTGGACAGTCATATAGACAATAACCGTAGCTGATAAATGTTTTCTTTTAACATACACTGGTTTTACTTGTTCCACTCATTCAATAAATATGTAGTAGTGTAGGATCACATAAAAAAGTGTTCCAGCTAATATATGTTTTGTATCTCATGCAATGTTTCATTTACCTCTATTTGACAGATTGTGTCTCCTTTCCCGCCTTCCGATAAGATCGGTATTAATTTGGTTCAAAAGGAGGCCGAGGAAATACTTCCCATGAAGAAAATGAAAATGGATTGGGTTCCATACATCCCACTAGCATATAGGTATTCTCTCCTAACTTTTTGTTGTTTTATTAGACCTTAATTATCATTTCTTGAAATTGCTATTCTATCTCTTAGCTGTTTCTGAATTGTTGCGAGTTTACAATACTCTATAGTCTATCCTTCCAGTACATATATTTATATGTTGTTTCAATTGATTTTTCATACAGGGATAGCCAAGTGGATAGATTGAAGTCTCAGATTTTTATCTTAAAATTTTTCAAAGAAGGTACTACGGTCTTCATTTTTCCCAGCCATAGATTTTGTATTCCTGGGTTATCAGTTATCAATTTAGTAATGTACATATGATTAAGATCAAGTAAGTTGACTATTTCTTGTGATATTTTGTCGCTCATATGGCTCATAGTTCCTAAAGTTAATTATTTGTGTTTTAAGTTCATAATCTGGTGAGGGGAATGCTGATTTTATTGGCAAGATCAATACTAAGTCGCAATTGCACTAGAATTTTTTATTTCTAAAGCTGGATGTCAAGCCAAATAAAACATGAGAAAGGGTTCTGAACCCATTTTCATGTTGTTTATTTTTCTAAAGCTACAATATTTTAGCTTAAAAAAGGATTCCAAGTAAAGGGCCTACATGCTTTTCTCCTCAATTTCTTGATGACACTTTTTATATTGCTAGTGCTCATTCCACCTAATGCACACCATTGGATGTTTGTTTCTCTATATTGCATCTTTTTTCTGGTTGAGACAAGTTTGGCTAACACACAAGCTGGTAAGAGCTACGCATGGAGTAAATTGTTATTTTCAAATTACTTAGATGTGAATTAAGGAAGCTGCCTGTTTACTGCTTGGGGTGTCATCCTTGTGCTACTATTGAAACAAAATCCATCGACATCTGTTTCTTGCATATCCGGCCTCTCACTATCTTTGGAGTTATACTGAGCTATGAGCTATCAAAGCAAGATGCTGTCTCCTTTCAATAGTTTTGGTCCTCCATTTTATGGACCACTGCCTTTGTTTTCATTCGGTCACTAATTTTGAATCAGTATGGACTTGGATTTCAAACTGGGGCCTGCAACTTCAATTAGTGTTCAATCTACGTCAGTGGCTGATCAGTTTGTTACTAGGTATGATAATGTTGTTTATAGCTATATAGTTTGAGCAGTTAAATAGTAAATTATGAATATGTATTTTTATTTGTATTTTTTGCTTGTACAGTGAAGCAAAGGACAACTTTCCTTTGACTGCCTCACCTTGTGGAGATTCTATTGAGAGTAATGGTAGACCTGGAGCAGGCTTGGTTCGTGACACAAATACTACCGATAACCTCTTGCTTTTGATGGTGAAAATGATAATTTGTCGAGGGGAGAGAAACTCCAAACCTTGTAGTAGAAGTAACATTGCTCAATCTGAACAAGTATCCCGGATGGATGGCTATCGTAATGTACGGAGCCGAAGACACGGGATGCTTTGTGGTTTTGTGGTGAAAAATCAGGCATATGCTTTCGGAGAAATAGGTCAAGATCTAGCCGTGATAGTGTTAGTGGATGCTCCATCGATTTTACTTCGCCGTAATGGCTCTTCGGTTTTGCTTTCTCGCCCGCATCTAGGTGTGCCTGCTGGTGCTGGTGCCATGGACCTGCTTGGTGCTTCTTCTTCTTTATATGGACTTGCCGATGCTTGTCTTCTTTGCTTTGCTGCCATGGACTTCTTTGGTGCTTTTCTTTAGCTTCTTCTTCTGGGGTGGAGGACTTGTCAGCACCTACCGATCTGCTTGTGATAAATATCTTGCAAAACTTTTAAGTAAGAACACAAGTGGAGCACTTGAAAGGCCAAATGGCTGGATTGCACATCCCTCTGCAGTGTACTGAATTTCCCCCATCTCTAGGGCCAAGGCAGTGAAAAACAAAGCTGGACTGGAAGGGATGCAGAGTTCACACTTGAGGTACATAATACCTTTTACGTGAATGTGATATATATGATCCTAGTTTGAACCATGGTTCATGCACACAACTCACTCCTATTAAAAGAGATTCTTATCCCATAAAAGGTGTAGCATGTCTCTCTTATATATCTGTAGGTATTGTATTGACAAAAGAGAGATGTATCTGACTAATATTTAGGATGTTTTGAACCATGATTTGAACGTGTACAAAAAATATGGAGAATCTTAACAACATGAGTATAAGGTATTATATTTCATTTGTAGGGATGCAGCTGCTCTCTCACAATTTTGGGCTTGGCTGGAAGAGGAAAGCCATGAAAAGACTGCTAGCTATACCATTGAGGCTCTTTGTGCAAAATCCTTTGAGGATACCTTAGAGAAGCTGAAAGAGATTGAGTCACAAATTGTAAGGAAGAGAAATGAATTGCAGCTGTTTGAGACCGAATATAGAAAGGTATGTCATTACTTTCCCAGCTAGAAAGTATCTGGTAAAAATAGTCCAAACTAAAGTGTGGTGGTTAACTGTGTAACTCTATTTTGGATAATAGAATAATAGGAAAAAAAAAGTGGTTTAGGATTGTTTTACTGTTAGTAGTGCCGATGGTTTGTTAGTGCATTCTTTTATTGAGTTGAACCTCAAGGTTTTGTTTTATTTCTTCGTTTCGTTTTCTACGTTTATACTTCAACCAAGGTTGGAAGTTGGAACATATGCCACTCTAATCTATTATAATGTAAGCCAGTTTCCATGTCATATGACACCAGGCTATATACTAGAAGGTAGAGGCAGTACCCGTTTAGTTGTATATATGTCACATTGTTGTTCATATAGCTTCTAGGGCTAAAGAGGCTCTCATAAGTGCTTTACTGTGTATTAGTGTTGTGTTGTCAAATAGTAATGTCCTATAGCTTCTTTGATATTCTAGTGGCATGGTTACCTTCTTGCTATGTTACTAATTTGGTAGACTAGAAACTATGTCACTTAGTTTTAATTAGTATAAATGAACCTATTGTTGTATATATCTCTCGTTATATTTTAAGGTAGAAGTCTATCTAAACTTTAATGAAACAGGTAATACATGTGACATTTGTTTGTTGCCGACCTTGAAGGATGGAGGTGGTCGATATTGCCACTTGGACACTTTCTAATAAGAAGACTTTCTTTCTAGCTAGTTGTAAGCATAATGTAATGTACTTTTTCGCTTGGAAAATTGAAGTACTTGGTGTTTACAAGTGATTTGTATTGTACTTTTTCTTTGAAAATTGAAGTACTTGGTGTTTACAAGTGAGTTGATAATTTTGAGTGATGGAATGAATGTTTTATTCTTGAATGAGATTGACGGTGTGAATGTGTATTTTATGGAATGGACTATTTTTTAAAAAAGTTTTATCTTAGCTAATTCATATAGTAACCGGTGGATGTATATCAACCAATTATTTTTTTTTCCCTAAAATATATTTTGTGATGCCAAAACGATGTCACAAAATTTGTGTCGCCAAATATTTTGTGACGCCATTTTGACGTCACAAATATTTGTGACGCCATTTTGGCGTCACTAATTTGTGACGTCATTTTGGCGTCACAAATTTGTGACGTCAAAATAGCGTTACAAATATAGTGACGCCATTTTGACGTCACAAATTAGTGATGCCAAAATGGCGTCACAAAAATAATTGACGCCAAAATGGTGTCACTAAAATTATTTGTGACGCCATTTTGGCGTCACAAAAAAGCTGTTTTGGTGTAGTGATTGTCTGACACCAGCTCAGTAGGATAAAGTTCCTCGTCGCCCCGTTGCACCCACAGGTTGGGATTCATCTTGAGGATCTGACGTTAAAAGACTCACCTTTGTCTTGAGGATCTGACGTTAAAAGACTCACATTCATCTTGAGGATCTGACGTTAAAAGACTCAACATGTATATACTCGTGTCTTTTATTTTCACCTTTGCACTAAGCGTTGTGCACAAAGAAAGTCTTGATGTGCAACATCGGATGGTCCCTCGTTCACAATGGTAATGGATTTCACCAGGCCAACCCCGAATAGTTTTCAATTTGATGACAATTCGGGGCGGTTTGAGGCTATACCATATGTACTAAGGGTAATATTATTATTAGACCATTGCACATTGGTCAGGGATGGTACCGTCCTGAACCCTAGGCCCCCAAAACATAAAGGTTAAGCTACAGTCTAGCTGGATTGGGTTCACCCCAGAGCCGACATGACAGTTGCATTATGTTTTTACAAGATTCAACCCCCAAATAAAAATAAAAATAAAAAGGTTTGAATGTGCCTTAGTCATATTCCATTAGATGACATTTTTAATGCCGATTGTTTTGACATCTCATTCGTTCAATTTGGAGTTAAAACAAATCGAAATTCCGCATTTGAAATTTTGGGATATTTCGGAACATAAAGGGAATTTCCGGAATTCATTTGGGCTTGGGACAAAAACTAGAACCCGACCCAAATCACGTGTACGGTCAGATACCCAACAGTCAGATACCCAACGGTCAGATTTTCCAGTATAAAATCTAACTCTCCTTATCCACTTTCACTCATCCCATTCTCTCATTCTCCACAACATAATCTTCATATATTTTCATCTTCTTCAACGTAATGGATCCGATCGAGAAATTAAACGAAGAGCAACGTGATGGGGCATTCACAGTCGCACTGATAGCAGTATTTATCGTTGTGATACTGTTAATCATGCATAACGTCCTTCAGAATGTCTAGATTTATGTAACCTACATCTCTTTTTCCCTTTTGTTGTTTTGTAAATTACTATGGTGTGTTAAATAATTCTCAAAACATTTGTACGGGTTACGTATTAAATGAAGAAGTCCCCTATTTAATATTTGTGTGTATTAATCATATTTTCACTTTATCATAAACATAAATAAAATTATTATCAAATCCATAACAACGAAGGAAAATAAATAACTCACGAAAATAATTCGATCTAAACTCATTGTGTTCATGGAAAATCGCGCACGTTATACGGTACACCTAAACAATTGTCGTGCACACAGCTCGATAATTCTATTCAGCTTCCTTTATCGAGGTATGATCATCAATTCTAAAATTACATGTAGGTCTAACTGCCCTGTGAAACCTTCCTCCATACTTTCTATCATTTTAATACCTCATTAATTGTTGTTGGACATCTGACATGAAAAGACATACTATGGATATCCATAGTTGTTGTACATAATTGTGTGTACCAACACCACATGGTTCACTTGTGTTTTCACATATTAATTATGGATCTAACTGCACTTGGCATCCTAATTCGTACAAGATCTTATATTGGCTATAAATCTTTTCGTTTCAGCCATTTTCATTTCACGGATTCTCCACTATCCCTCCAGCACTTACACTTTCAAATGGATCAACCAAGAAAGATAGTGCCCGAAAAAGACTACCTGAAACTTTTTGATGATGGCCGATTTTCTCCTTATTTTGACACAGAAATTGTACGTCGAGGATGGTTGCCTCTTCTATATCATTCAGCAGCTGATTATTCCAGAGAATTGGTTTTGATGTTCTACCAATTTAGCGGACCTAAAAATGGAAAATTCTATTTCAATGCCTATGGACAATGATTTGAATTTACTAGGGAAATTATCTCCGACATACTTCAAATTCCAATGAATACACAGGAGTTCCACCTTCCAGAGTCAACATTTGATTCCGTCAAATCTTTTCTACGTGCCACCATATCTCGTGGCGAAGTCAGAAATAGACATCACATTGTTCTGCGACGCTCTTTGAAACAGAATCAAAGAGTTGTGCTCCACTGGTTGGGACACAATGTGGTAGGTACATCACACCAATCTGAAGTGACAAAACCTCAACTCCACCTACTATGGATTATACAGAATCAAAGGGATGATTTTTGCATAATCCAACACCTTTGGAACGCGATCACCAGGAAAACTAAAAGGTTAGCACCTCTGCCTACTTTAGTCAAAAAAATCATGACGCGTTAGGGCTATCCAATAATTGCTCCAAAATACCTCTTCAAAGAGCGGCCATTACTATGCTTCACATAGATTGCTCCGTTGGGTTTTGGACTCCCGATAGTCTGGCAGATGAACAGGACGACCAAAGCTCAAATTCTGAACATTTATTTAATGAACATGCCTTGCAGAACATTTTTAATCCCATAAAAGGCATTAAATTTCTTCATCAAGGCATGTGGGAACTACACGCATGTCAGGAAATCATCATCAAAAGTCTTATGGATTTCCAAGAACGTCAAGCAATGCATGATGATAAGCACCCAAAAGTGTATTATGAAACCCCATTGAGACATATAAATTTGGTTAATTATGTGTTTAATAATCATGAAATAAATATATTTTCATACTTTTGCAGGTATTCGCAGTAAACATGGAAATATTATTTAAACCTGCGATAAAGCACAAGGAACGACATATATATGAATTCTTCCAAATCCGCACAGAAGCATCAAACTTCTGAAGCTCCTATCTCTTGAACCAGGACTCCGAATGCGATAAAGTGAGCTGCTCGCATAATCGTACGATGAACTCTACGCATAGGCGGGAAGTTGTAAAATTGCCCAAAGACCGGACCGCCACTGGACTGCACATAGGACCCACTATGCGGGCCTGCAAGATTGGATGAGTCATCAATCATGGAGCATGTCAAGACAAAAATAACAAATTATTAGTGCAAAGTTGACACCTTGCATGTAATTAATTAGATTAGGTGTTAATAGTGAAAAAAAGGCAATGTGTCACTTTGTTTTAATGTGGTGGATAAAAATGAAGTAAATGTGGTTTGATGTTTCATGTGGGAGGAAATGAGATTTCTTTCAAATGGAGAAGAAAACAAAACAAGGGGACACTCCATTTACTCCCTTGACTTCTTTTCCTTACCTTGTATTATTTTAGTTCCTTAGTCATTTTTATTATTTAGTTTTTAGTTTTGTAAGAAAAGCTTGTAATAGTTTTAATGGAGGAAACTTTGGTTTTTTTCTAGAAAATAAAAAGAAAGCAAGTTAGTTTAGATAGTTAGTCTTCTTCTTCCTTTTTCTCTCTCTCTCTCTCTCTCTCTCTCTCTCTCTCTTTGTACTTCTAACTTGTAATCCTTTATCCCAAGGATCATGAGCTAACTTCCCTTTTGGGGAGTTAATCCAACTCATGTGAGGGAAAATATTTGTTGTTGGTTTGGTAAGTTGGTTAGAAAGAACAATTAGACCTACATCCTATCCCAAAATGATAGTTGGTGTAGTGTCTAGTTAGGAATCAAAGTGATGAGCTTAGAGATAAGTCATTGCTTGGTTCCACTTGCTAACATGTATGAGCTTAGAGATGAGCCATACATGTTAGGGATCAAGTCTTCTTCTATTAGGACTTGTCTATGAGTCTAGGAAGAATAAAATGAATTTATTAAAATTAACAACAAAAGTTATCTTCACATGAGGAGGATTAGCTCTCCACCTTTTCTTTAGTAAATTGTATTGTGTCTTAGTTGCATGATTTTGAATCTTAATGTTTTTCTTAATGTTTGTGTAGGAAAGAAACCTAGTATTAGTATTAAACTTACTCACTAGTTCCCTAAGAGTAAAAACCAAGTTGTAGCTGTCCAAGACTTTAGGTTGGTTCGAATCCTTACTTCAACTTTACGAACACGAAGATCGTGAGTAAGGAAATCTTTGAATTCGCATTTTTCGCCAAATTAGAGAGTAAATCTCTAACGTAGTAAAAAGAGCAATATCAAAATGGCACTACTGCCGTTCTAAAGGCATAGGACTTGTGCTACAGATTGGAAGTTGCATCAAGGGGGCACCCCCACTCTCTTCCTTTCTTCCTTTTCGTTTCGTTCTTACGTTTTTTTTTGTTTAATTTCGTATTTTGTCTCGTAATTGACCTTATCACTCACGGATTTTTTGCTGTACTTCCAGGTACCAAAAGTTAGGACTGGGAAAGTACACTGCAGGTGATTATAAGAGTTCTGTGAAAAGTTGAACTCATTGTGGCATAATTGACACGCATGCGCGTGGCTGGACTCGCGTCCGCGGGTGACTTTGCTCATTTACTGCTCATCTAATAGCCCCAACATCCACTGCTAAATCCTGATCCATATCCAGACCTAACTCTCTGGACATGTACCTAAAATTTCGAATATCTTTTGGGATTAATCACGTCGACGAATTGAAGCGTCTGTTTCATTTCTTTGGCGGACTAGCGGGAAGCTACAGGTTCCAAATTTTTAGTGTTGTTTTTTTTTTTAGTTATTTGCATGAATGCCATGTATGTAGTATAATGTAATAGTTTATAGATTATTATTTACATCTTAGGCTAGAAATATACATGAATCATGTTAATACGCCCGTAAATATTTATATGCGATTAAGTGGGTATGAATTGCATATTAATGTATATGTACATACCAATGGTACTGTTTTGCATGGTTATCTATATTTATATGTATAAGTGTCTATTATTGCATGTTTAGTATTTCTCACGATCACGCATTACCGCGATTTGTCTAATAAGTCGATTTTGTCAAGAAAGAAGAGAACATTCCAACGAGGGTTAAAATCTGAGTTGGGTAAGTTGTTTCTAAACCCTACGGGGTAAAGCTTCTCTCTATATGACACACGCAATCTCAATGAGTATTTCCGAAATCGAATTAATATGCAATACAAGAGTCGTATTTTAGTTCATGTATAATACGTTGTATGTTTAGTTTTGTTGTATTTATCTGTCTACGTATACTATATTCACATGCTAATGTATTTCGATACGTATGAGTGATTCAAATTTGCCTATTACTGTTGATATACGTCTACATAATATCGACTTACAAATTAGCGTACATATACATATTACTGATGTATATTTGTCTGTATGTATAGAAGTATTTATCGATGACACAACCTTGCCTATTCGTATAGCTATACGTATGAGTAGAGTATCTTCACATGCTACTGCATCTAGTATTGTATGAGTAGATCGTATTTGCATGTTTATATTTTCACCCTTGCATAAACCTTAGTTAAAAAAAAATAAAAATAAAAATAAAATAAAATAAAATAAAAATAAATAAATTGAGCCCTTGCATAAATTTTAATTCCATAAATCTTATTCATAATCATATTCCAACGGGGTCTAGGAAACTTGAAAGATTGAGGTTACTTAATTAGAACAGTGCTTGCACGGAAAACCTGGCTGTTGGTTTATGCACACGTATTCCTAGCTTCACTGCTACGTTAGCAGCTTAGGCCTACGTTGTTCAACTCTACAGCTTAAAAATAATAATAAAATTCAAGTAATAATAACTTTCTTCTATCAATTAGATCTAATTTTATGCTTGCATGAGATTACGGTCTGGTTCCACTAAAGAATTTGAACATACCTATCGTCGAAGAAAATACGATAAGCAATTGCGTAAGTTCTCACCTAAAAATTGTTCTTCTTCTGTTAATTACCTTCATCAAGATCCTTCGTCGCCATTAACTTCTGTCGTTATGGACGACAATCCTCCAGCAGCTGAGAAGCCCCTGTCGGACTTCTATACTGCATTACACGAAGGACCTTCTTCCTGCATCAAACTTGAGAACATTGTCGGTGATTTTCATATTCCGCCAAACGTTTTTAGTTTGTTACCTATATACCATGGTTTGGATCACGAAAAACCTTACAATCATCTTCGTAGGCTTCAACAAGTGGCCATAACATTTCACCACCCAGCCGTCTCTAAGGAACAACACTTGCTTCGGCTGTTTCCATTCACTTTAGCGGAGAAAGCGTCAATTTGGCTAGCAGGACAACAGCCACAATCCATAGACACATGGAATAAATTAGTTCAAACTTTCATGCTTCAATTTTACACTCAGAAGAAAACAACTGAAATGCTTCAAAAAATTCAATTCTTTCGTCAAAATCCTCATGAATCCTTTACGGAAGCATGGAGTCGTTTCACTGATCTTCTGTTAGAATGTCCTCACCACCAACTAGACAAAGCTGTCCTTGTTCGTTCATTCTTTAATGGTATGTCTGATCATCAAAAAGAAACTCTTGATATAATAAATGGAGATTACTTCATGGACAAAGGAGCTACTGAAGCTTATACTTTTCTTGAAAAACAAGCGAAAAAAGGTACACACTGGGGTAACACTGAGTCGTCTAGGTCATCAAAGGATAATGTTACAAAGGCCACATCTATTTTTGAGGTAAAACCCGATCCCGAATTAAAAAAATTTGATAGAATCCCTAACTAAAAAAGTAGATGCCCTTGCAGTTCAAGTAAACGATCAACTTCCAAAACAGGTCATGAACGTTGACACATCCCCATGTGTTCTTTGTCTCAATCCTGACCATCCTGATGTTTATTGTCCCTTGTTATATGCCTCCGCTTCTTAACAGTCGGAGGAGGCATGTGCATTCAACATTCCTAATGCACCTTGGAGACAACATCCGAATTTCTCTTGGCGCCAAAATAACCAACAAATGGGGGCTCCTCCAGGTTTCGCTAATCCACCTGTTCGACCTACCAACAATTTTATTCCATACCGCCAAGGAAATAATCAACAATACCAACAAGGTCAATTTCAAAATAATTCCAATGCTAATTATCAAACCAACCGCAGCCTTGTTCAAGCTAATCCAGATCCCAACTGTAATCCACAACTTCTAAGCAATAATCTTGAACCTATTGCACAACCTGCGCCACCTGTTACGGATAGGACAAATGAGACTTTCTTAGCTTACATGAACCAACAGTCTCAAATTTTAACGTCTATCCAACAATCACTTCAACAATTGGCGCAAGAAAAGAGTCAGAAAGGCGTGTTTTCTACACAAGCAGTTCCAAACCCTAAACCAGCAAACACAGCCTTTGAACTCACCAATGCACCTAGTACAAGCACCCCCAACCAAGGTGAGGTGCATGCAATCACTACTCTACAATCTGGAAAAACTGTAGACAATCAAATACGTATGCCAGATGATCAATCAAATGAATCCGAAGGATCAAATAAATCTATTTCCAATAATGAACCTACGGTGGATTCACTAGACCCAACAAAGTCAACATCTCCGAATGTAGGAAACAAGCAAGTAGACCCCCTTTGCCAAATTCCGCCCTAAGACACCGTTTCCTGCACGCTTGGCAAAGAATAAACCTGATGAGAATTTTGCTTAAATTTGAGAGACTTTTCAAAATTTGACAATCAACTTATCTTTTCTCGATGCCTTAAAGCTATTACCAAAACATGCAAAATTTCTGAAGATATGTGCACCACAAAAGGAGAACTAATGTTCCTCAACAAAGCGTTCCTCACCAGAACGGTTTCCTCCATCACCGAACATAATGGTATAGTCAAATACAAGGACCCCGGTAGACCAACAGTTCCATGTACCTTAGGTGACAAATATACGACTCATCAAGGCTTCTAGACCTAGGAGCTAGTGTGAACTTACTTCCATATTACTTATTTAAACAACTAGGTCTTCATGAGCTCAAACCTACCACCATGACTCTACAGTTAGCTGATCGTTCCATAAAGTATCCAAAAGGAATTGTGGAAAACGTCCTTGTAAAAGTCCAAGACTTTTTCTATCCTGTAGACTTTGTTATTTTGGATACAGAAGTTGCTTGTGATTCCATTCCTATTATCTTAGGACGTCCGTTCCTAGCAACTGCTAATGCTCTTATTAACTGTAGGGATGGTTCAAAGACCATGTCCTTCGATTTCTATCGGTCGAGGTGAATGTGTTCAAGTTGATGAAACAAATCCCGAGCTGACATTGATGGTGAGGTCAACGGGGTTGACAGATTACATTACCAAATTTAACAAAAACTCTTTTCCGAGAAGATGAAGTGTACCAATTTCTTTCCTTTAGCGAATCTGAGTTTGAGGGCGAATGATTATACACAAAGTAAATGAGTTATTAGAGTCAATACCATTATTTGACCCTACTTGGCGATCGACGCCCAATGAACATGGATGAACATCAACTGCTTATTGCATGGATGATGACTTTCCTAAAAAATCTTTAATACCCACACCTCTTCCTTCGGAATTAAAATACGTACATCTTGATCCAAATGGTTGTCACCCAGTTATCATTTCTTCATAATTGACTGACGATCAGGAAGCTCGTTTAATTAATGTCATTCAACAACATCGTTCTGCTATTGGATGGTCCCTCGATGACATTAAAGGCATTGAACCTACTGTGTGCACCCATTGCATACACCTTGAAGAAAATGCTAAGACGTCGCGTGAACCGCAACGTCGACTAAACCCTACCATGAAAGATGTGGTACGAGAGGAAGTTTTAAAATTACTCGATGCGGGTATTATTTACCCTATCTCTGGTAGTGTTTGGGTGAGTCCAATACACGTTGTTCCCAAGAAATCTGACATTACAGTTGTGCGAAATGATAAAAATGAATGCATTTTCACTCGTATCCCAGTGAAATGGCGAATATGCATTGACTATCACAAACTTAATGCCGTCACTCGTAAGGATCACTTCCCACTTCCATTCATCGATCAGATGCTCGAACGCTTAGCCGGTCATGCATATTACTATTTTCTTGATGGTTATTCAAGTTATTTTCAGATAGTCATAGACCCTGCTGATCAAGAAAAGACCACGTTCACCTGTCCATTTGGTACATTTGCATATAGACGAATGCCTTTCGGCTTTTGCAATGCACCTGGTACTTTCCAACGCTGCATGCTTCATATTTTCAGTGATATGGTTGAACCTTTTATGGAAGTATTCATGGAGGACTTCTCAATATATGGAGATTCTTTCGATAGCTGTCTACCAAATCTTGAAAAAGTCTTTACACGTTGTGAAGAGAAAAACCTTGTTCTCAATTGGGAAAAATGTTATTTCATGGTTACAAAAGGAATAGTTTTAGGACATATCATTTCAAAGGACGGAATCGAAGTCGACAAAGCTAAGATAGAAAAAATTGCTTCACTTCCTATACCAAAATCAGTTCGAGACATTCGCGCATTCTTAGGACACGCAGGTTTCTATAGGAGATTTATTCAAGATTTCTCAAAGGTTGCTCGACCTTTAACCAATCTCCTGCTTAAAGATGTCGTTTTTTACTTCAGTTTCAATTGCAAACAAGCCTTTGAGATTTTAAAAACCGCATTAACTATCGCCCCCATAATTCAACCACCGATTGGTCTAAACCTTTTGAATTAATGTGTGACGCGGCGATGCTATTGAGCCGCATTACTAGGGCAACGCCGCCGAAAGATAAGCCAGTTGTCATTTACTATGCGAGTAAAATCCTTAATGAAGCTCAACGTAACTATACCACCACTGAGAAAGAGTTTCTCGCCGTTGTATATGCTTTGGATAAGTTTCGTCCTTACCTAGTAGGTTCTCCAACTATTGTCTACACTAACCATGCGGCACTTCGTTATCTATTAGCGAAAAAAGATGCAAAACAAAGTTGATCCGATGGATTCTCCTTTAGCAAGAGTTTACTCTAGAAATTAGAGATAAAAAAGGTTACTTAAAATGTGGTTGCGCACCATTTATCACGACTTGTCGGTGATGTTGATAATCGATACCGAACCTATCCGTGATTCCTTTCCGATGATGAACACTTGTACTCTATTTTTTTCGTCCCCTTGGTACGCTGACATAGTAAATTACTTAGTTACCGAAGAATTCCCTTCATCTTGGTCTCGTAATGACCAGAAAAAGTTCTTATCCACTGTGAAATTTTATTTCTGGGATGATCCCTACCTCTTCAAGTATTGTTCCGACCAACTAATCCGCCGTTGCATTCCCGACTGGGAAGACAATGATGTGTTATCCTTCTGTTATGAACAATCTTGTGGTGGTCATTTTAGTGGTAAGAAAACTGCGGCCAAGGTCCTACAATGTGGATTCTATTGGCCAACACTGTTTAGAGATGCACATGAGCATTACAAAGCATGCAATCGCTGCCAGCAGCAAGGACGCATTACTCAACGTAATATGATGCCCTTAAATCCCATTTTAATTGTGGAAATCTTTGATGTATGGGGCATCGACTTCATGGGTCCATTTCCAAATTCACACGGCTTCCTATACATTCTAGTAGCAGTTAAATATGTCTCAAAATGGATTGAGGCATTGGCATCTCGTGCTAATGATCATAAAACGGTCATTTTGTTCGTAAAAGAAAATATTTTCTCTCGATTTGGTGTTCCAAAAGCTATAATTAGTGATGGGGGAAAACATTTCTGCAATAAATTTTTTGAATCTTTAGTAAAGAAATATGGAGTCACGCACAAAGTGGCAACTCCGTATCATCCTCAAACCAGTGGTCAAGTAGAAGTCTCTAATAGAGAGATCAAATCCATTCTGGAAAAAACTGGCAATCCATCTAGAAAAGACTGGTCTCTACGATTATCTGATGCCTTGTGGGCATACAGAACAGCTTTTAAGACACCTATAAGGATGTCTCCTTATCGCCTCATTTTTAGAAAACCTTGTCATCTGCCGGTTGAACTTGAGCAGCGTGCTTTATAGGCCATCAAAAGCCTCAATTATAATACTAACGTGGCAAGCGCGAAGAGAAAATTGCAGTTAAATAAACTTGAGGAAATTCGGAGTGATGCCTATGATCTCTCGAAATCCTATAAAGCCAACATGAAAAGAGTGCATGACAAGTACATATTGAGAAAAGATTTCAAAGTGGGTCAAAAATTTTTGTTGTACAACTCAAGATTACACATTTTTCTAGGAAAATTAAAAACTCGAGGGTCTGGTCCTTTCACCGTCTCTGCTGTCACCCCTTATGGGGCTATTTCTCTGAAAAACGTAAATGATGACAGCGAATTTCAAGTAAATGGCCAACGCCTTAAACATTATCTGAGTTGCGCTCTCCATATGTCGAAGAGACTCTTCTCAATGATCCAGTCTACATAGACTAATAGATTCGATGGTGTACTTATTTCCATGTGTTTAAACAGAAAGAGTACGCCATTTGGGTAGCCGGAACCATAGTCTTCTATTTTCTTTTCTAAAAATCCCTAGAGTGTGTGGTTGCAAGCGCCGGAACGATAGTCCACAAAAACTCTACTTCAGAACTGAGTATAATTGTCTTCTGATAAGCGAGCAAACGTGCCTCCTGGAAAACAATGGGTACCAAAAATTTCAATTCCTTCTTTCTCCTCCCTTTTCTATTCTCTTCCTCGCGAACTCCAACTCATCATTTGGTCCAAATATCACCCATCTTGAATAGATAATGGTCGTAGTACTTTTGCTCGAAAGCGACGGGTGAAAAGGATGGGGTGGTGTATGAACTGTCAAACTCCTTTCTATCCAGGTCTTGATCTTCTATCCGAGATGAGTCGATATAGGATATATTATTGTCTGACACCAGCTCAGTAGGATAAACTTCGTCGCCGTCCCGTTGTTCCCACAGGTTGGGATTCGTCTTAAGGATCTGACATTAAAAGACTCATATTCGTCTTGAGGATCTGACGTTAAAAGACTCACATTCATCTTGAGGATCTGACGTTAAAAGACTCACATTCGTCTTGAGGATCTGACGTAAAAAGACTGTATATACTCGTTTTTTATTTTTCTCTTAGCGCCAAGGATGGTGCCCAAAGAGAGTCGTGGTATGCAACATCGGACATTTCCTAGTTCGTGCGGGCAATGGATTCCACCCAGGCCAACCCCGATCGGTTTTCTATGTGACTGTATTAAGGGGCGGTTTGAGGCTATACCATATGTACTAAGGGTAATATTATTATTAGACTATTGCACATTGGTCAGGGATGGTACCGTCCTGAACCCTAGTCCCCCAAAACATAAAGGTTAAACCACAGTCTGGTTGGATTAGGTTCACCCCAGAGCCGACATGAAAGTTGCCTGAGTTAAGCTGTTGTGATGTGTTGTTTTATTTGGACTGCCGGTGTTGTTGACACGTTCCTTTCGACTTGTACATTTGTATATAAAAATTGTAAATAAATAAAAACTAAAAATAAATAATAATAAATAAATAAAAAGGTTTGAATGTGATTTTGTCATATTCCAGTGAATGGCATTTTTAATGTCGATCGTTTTGATATATCATTGTTTCAATTTGGAGTTAAAACAAATCGAAATTCCACGTTTGAAATTTCAGAACATTTCGGGACATAAGGGGAATTTCTGAATTCGTTTAGGTTAGGGCCAAAATTGACTGACCCAAAATCACGGACCCGTTTACAAAAACCCACACGCGGGGCACCCAAGCGTCCATCCCTCACATTTTTTCCCCCTCAAAATCCGGATCTTGGTCTCCCTCACACTCACCTCGCGCACGCGACTAGACATACCTGAATTCAACCCGCGCACACGGGTTAAACTCCACCAATTCGAACTCCCTTCCTCCAGCACCATCTCCTCCATCACTCCTAGCAATTTCCACCCTCAGAAATTCATCTAGACCTTGCTATGGCAGCACGAAGGAGAATCACAGTTGAGAGAAATTTTGAAAATCTCTACAATTTCGGGATGTTTCATCCATTTTTCGATAAGGAAATTGCTAGTAGAGAGTGGGAATATCTCTTGCATCGAATTCCAGCTGATTATTTCGAAGATTTGGTGTTGAAATTTTACGACAATGGAGGTTTCCAGGGTGATGAATTTTGGATTATGGCGGATGGGTTGGAACGGGAACTCACGCAGGAGTTAATATCGAATACAACACAGATTCCAATAAACTCTGATAATCTGACCCTGTTGTTGTCATAGTATCCGACTACGAGGGACTTAATGTTTGACACGCTTCTTGAGGGAGAGTACAATAATGGCTCGAATCGCGTACCAAAGACTCGCCGATGAAACCAACTAGCCGCCACTCAATGGTCGGGCGATAAACGCCATTGAACTTCAAAGACATCCGACGTGAACAAGACATTTTGCACTCTTTGTGGATCCTCCAGAGAAGAAGAACACTTTCTACGTATGGTCCATTTCCCGGGCCATGTTCTTATGACCGCGTCAACAGTCACTCCTCTTCAGATACTTGTTACTCGGCTTATGCTTAACTTAGGATTCCAAATCGCTACTCCTTTCATTCCAACAAGGTCTTTCGAGAATTTTGGAATTTTCGAGACTTGTGTTCTGGACCACTGGGACCCAGTAGCTAGAGATGATATTGAGCGTGATAACGTACCTCCTCCTCCCCCTTCACCACCCGACTGTTTTAATGAGGTTACCATGCGCCGAATCAACACTCCCATGGAAGCCTTGAGACACATGAACACTAGTATGCATAGGATGTTTCTTCATCAGGAAGAGATGCTTACTTCCCAAAATGACTTCCTGCAAGAAATGCGCAATCGCCAAGGCCGTTTCCAGAGAATGATGATGGCAAATCAGCGGCAATTCCAAGATCAATTGCTACAATCTATAGGCCACATTCCAGACCAGTCAGCTCAGCCAGAAGTTCGTCGTGGCCGACGACGTAGAAACCCGGGTTCATCTTCTGCTAACCCGGAGGATTCCCAGTAGCTGTTTATTTCCCTTGGTTTAGAAATGACTATGTCATTTATTTCCCTTATGCATTGCATTTTTAGTTTTCTTGTGAAAAAATATTATATATCGGTTGATTTCTCATAATTTTGTATCTCCAGACGGTTTGAATGAGAAATTATTTATGTTATGAAATTATTGTACTTTCTAATATAGTAGTTTGTTCCTTGAGGGCATTTGGCTTACTCTCAAAGCCCAACGGTCAGAAATCTAATTATAAATACAACTCTACTTTTCCATTTCCCTCATCCCCTTCTCTCACTCTTCACAAATTCCTCTCCACAAATTCTCATTTTCTTGATCATAATGAATCCAATCGAGCGATGGGAAAAGGAGCAACGCGAATGGGCTATCACCGTATTCTTGATAACAATGTTTATTATTATTATGCTGTCACTCATGCATAACATGATCCAGCACATCTAGATCTATGTAACCATCTCTCTTTCCGTTTGTCATTTTGTATATTCGTATGGTGTGTTAAATAATTCTCGCACATTTGTACGGGTTACGTATTAAATGGAGAAGTTTAGTATTAAATATTTGTGTATATTAGTTGTCTTTTCCTCTAAAAAAAAAATAATAATAATAATAAAAAAAAAACCATCCAAAACTCACCAAAATAATTAATTGATACTCATGGTGTTCAGATAAGATCGCACACGCTACAAGGTACGCATAACACTTGTCACACATGCAGCTCGATTATTCTAACCATATTCTATTACTGCGGTATGATCATCATTTCTGAAATTACGTGTAAGTCTAACTACCCTGTGAAACTTTCTTCCGTATTTTCTAACATTGAACCATCTCATTAATTGTTTTTGGAAATCTGACATGACAAGACTTACTATGGATCCCCATTGTTGCTGTTCATAACCACATGGGTCATTAACTACACTTGGAATCTAGATTGGTAAAGACTCATAGATTGGCTATAAATCTCTTCTTTTTCAGCCATTCTCATTCAAACAATTTTCACTATCCTTCCCTCAGTAATACTAACAAATGGATCAACCAAGAAAAATAATGCCCGAGAAAGACTACCTAAAAGTTTTGGAAGATGGCCGGTTTTATCCTTATTTTGACACCAAATAATATCGGGGATGGGCGGACGCTTCTATATCATTAAGCAGCTTGTTAATCTCGAGAATTGGTTTTGATGTTCTACCAATTTATAGGACCTGAGAATGGAAAATTCTACTTCAATGCTTATGGACGGCGATTGGAATTGACTAGGGAAATTATCTCGGACATACTTCAAATACCAATGAATACCCAGGAGTTCCTTTTTCTAGAGTCATTGATAAATGTAAAATGAATAGTTTACCTACGAAATGAACGATGAATTCAAAACGTAAGTAAACTAAAACTGATCTTTTAAGCGCGCCTATGTTTATCAAAGATTCTACTCTCAATCCTATGAGATATAGTGGAGTAGAGTGATTCGTTCCACTCTTAGTCCTTCCGCATGCTGTTTTCTCACGTGTAAGTATTCTTCTTAAAGTCTAATGAGAGATTTACGAAAAAGGCAACTAGACTACGATACAACTACCCACGAAATGCAACTAGTCGACGATAGGAATAACTAAGGGAATGCTACGTTGATTCGATGATAAGGAGTTAGAGGGGAATTGATTCCACCTTAACTTGACTTAATCATATTAACTACGAATCGTCGTAATCCGAATTGAATCTGCCAAGGAACAATTGGTTCTTCCTAATCCCTAATTACACATGACATTTCTACCAATTAATAACTAGCATGTGAACGATTAAACCCATTCTCATGGTGAACTAAACGTTTCTAGAGTGGAAAGGAAATTACGACGAATCTACGTTAATCGGAATCAAAGCTTTCATCAAGGTTTCTCAACCCCCTCTAATGGAGGTTTAGCCGAGAATCATTACGCAATTATTTCCGATTAAATTTAAACTAAACATGATATAAAGAATTGAAATTTACTTAATTAAACAATAATGAAATCTAATTTAATGACTAAAATGCAATAAGGACAGGAATTTAAATTAGATCTAGAAATGGAAATGACAAAAATCGAAGTTGATAGAAATACTACTTTATTGATCTAATCAAAATGAAGAACAAGATTCAAGGGTTTAATCTAATACAATAATTGGATTTTTAAACTACACTTAATCAAAAACAATTAAATAAAACTAGATCTAGAAGCTATTTTAATGGCTACTTTTTACTCTCTAACCTATCTACCATTAACAGAGAGCTAAGCTTTTGTTTTTATATGTTTTCAGATCCAAAAATCGTGCATGGCCTTGGAGCCATGTTTTGGGCCAGAGAATCAGGCCCAAAACCCAATTCTTTCAGTCCAAAAAGGCCTCTTCAGCTAGATTCGGCTTCAACAGACTTTTCGTCCACTTCTCCTCCTCTGATTGGGTCAAGGCTTGACCATTGCAAAGCTCTTTCCGAGCCGGTCGTTTTGACATAAGGTAGGCCCAATTCGAGGTCCGAGTCCAAAGATATGGCATTCGAAGTTCTCACGACTTTTTGCTCCTTTATCTCGCTAAAGTGGCACATTTCTGCACATAATGGACTTTGAAGCCCTGAAATGCATAAAAACACGTAATCGGTATTAACTCTTACTTATTATTCACATAATTGGTCTAACAAAGATGATTATTAAGGGTTAAAACTACAGTTTTGGGCTCTTATCAAACCACCCCCAAAACAAAGATTTTGCTTGTCCTCAAGCAAAGATGAGAAATTAGAATAAGTGACCAAAAATGGAGTTCTAACTACTCTCGTTTACTGAATGCCATTGCATTGACCATATGCAACAAGGCCTTAAACCACTAGGAATTCCCCAGTGGACGAAGTTATAGCCTCGTGAGAGTTTTCCAGTGAAGGTACTCACAAACTTCATCTATACTACAACGACTAAAGAAAATAAAACTATTGTTTTCTTATTCATGCTCAACTATCCATACATCTCTCTAGCAATTGAATAAGAATAACCCAGTCAAAAACCTAAGTTAATATATGCATAATAATCAATCATCTACAATAAACATATATACAATGAGTAGTACTATCAAATGTTTAGCAGGTTTGTTTCTGAGAACTCGGAATAGCGTCCTTAAGTAGGTTCTCACAATAATAGTCAAGAAACAACACTCTGATTTTTCCACTCAAGTTTCACTACTCCAGTGTGCAGTGGGCACACTTTACCTTACAATCTCAATGACAACAAGGAAGCCGGAGTCGATCAAACACATCTGCCACTTACTATCACACTAACCTATTCCTAATTGAGCTAGAGGTCTTTATTAGGTGTTGCGGGGATTAGGAGATGGTTTAAGAAGGAAGGAAATGGATATTCAAAAGGACAAGTCTGAGATAATAGAGTCTTCATATTACGTAACTAGAGAACCTTGTTATTTACTTTTGCTTCTACACTTTGTTTCCATCCTTAGCCATATTTTTCTTTTTCTTTTCTTTGGCTTTTGACTCCCTTTTATTCTATTTTTGGAGTTTTTATTTTATTTATATTTATATTTTTCTTTTCTTTGGATGGAAACTTCTTTTCTTTATTTTCTGAAGCAACTAACTAATTTTTGTTTACACAGGTTTTTCTCTTCTTCTTTCTTCATCATTCTATTCTCAGACTTATTCTAAATTGGGTAGGTTGTTTTTTTTTTATTTTGTTTTGTTTTTGCAACAGGGTAAAGAATTTGTGGTTTATGAAAGGGCTAATGAAAGGCTCAGTGGGATGACTAGCGAAAAATATACTTAGGTCAGAATTTCTAGCTATATCGATCCAAAAAGGGCCTAAATTCTCGCTTAGGATATGGTTTAGTGATCAAGCAAGTGGACGTGTGATATCTCTATCCGGATTTTACTTCTCCCTTGTGTCATTTCTCAAATGTTTCGCTCATATAAGGCTTTAGGCTATATTCTCACAGGATTTGTAGAATAAGTACTCTAGCCTAGATTTCAGAAACTTACTGCTAACAATCATAGATACTCATGTAATATATTTATAGATAGATGTAAAGATTATTACCTATATATTAACCTAAGTTTCTAACAATTATTCTGATGCAACAGCTACGTGAGACTTCTAGATTGTTAAGAGCATGGAGAAAGAAACAATACCAATATTCCTAAGTGTATAGCATAACTTATTTATTTATATTTTTGAATTTTTGAAATTTTAACTAGAAAACAAATGCATATTATACATATTTATATCCTAGCAGATGTCTTAATTACACGTGTTTCTATGCCCCCAAAACAAGAAGCATGCTTTGTCCTCAAAGCATTTAAATAAAGAGGGTAGGAAAAATACCATTGAAACGCGTGAAATTCAGAAACATCTGCAAAACAAGGTTAGAACGTACTAATATAGGAAATAAAACCGACGAACTCTATAAGAGTTCCACCCATTATGGGGTTAACAGAATTAAATTGCTTGGGACATAAGCGCACACTAATGTAAACTAAAACTTACCTCCACTCCACTTTATTTGTCATCTTCGGTCATCCTCTACTTCTATAAAGAAGTGAGGCTCCTTCGCCCCTGCCATGCTATGATAATTTGCCGTGCTTCACGCCATTTATCATCTATGGTTGCTAACCTATTAAGTGCCACTTGGTCCGATGGGGTGTAGGGTGCAACCCGGGTGAGGTTGTATCCGCCACCCTTGCCAAGTCATTGCACGAAAAAGATCGAATAATACTATTGGTGGGTCGCGACCGTGTCTACCCTAATCCAATCCGTGAAACGTGTACAAAAAACAGGAAAGAAACATAGCATAATACGTGAAATTAGAACAGGCATAAGAAGGTACTTATGCCTCATGGTATGGGCTCGTGCTAAACTAGACATCAAAGTTCTAGGAAGGTCATGGAACCGGCGTCCCGTGGCTAAAGCAAGGAAAACGCTGCAAGTGGCGTCATTCACAGAAGAAAAATGTCATTCCCCTAAAATGTTTAGCATAATCCAAAACATAACAGTTCCTATGTTCATGGACAAAGCTACCAAGGGCAACGTTATAGTCCCCTTTGGTCCTCATATATGGAAAATGCCTGCCCCATAAGCCTCGTGCAAAAAACTTATAAGTGTAGACATGCATATTATCGAATCTAATAGCACCATGGGTCTTGTATCTCGGCATAGCAAGTCCAAGAACAAATGCTAGCAAGAACCCGGTAATTTCCATTGGTTCATCGTCAATGTTGATGGAGAACACTTGTTCTCCATCCGTCTCTCAAAGAAAATGCGCTATTATAAAAATAAGATGCAAGTCTTTGGAGAATAAAGTTCAGCCGGTCTTACCATAAGAGGTTCCCACCAACGATGTGATCACCTCACAAACCAAGCACCGTAAGTAGTAGTGCTTTGGAACAAATCTTCAAAGACTGTTCGGTATTATTATAGGAGATGTCATCTCAAAACTACGCCCGAACAAATTGCAAAACAACCGGCACAACTTGCGGAAAACTGGAATTTTTGGTCCACGGAAGTCGGGCGCCGAAAGCATTAACTAGGGCGCGAAGTCGCTCTTTTGTATTTTGAATTCCAGTGTTTGAGCGCGAAGTCGCTTTGACTTGAAGCGGGCGCCTCGAGCAAAATTTTCTTCGGAAGTGTAGAGCGCGAAGCGCTCCTCCGCATGCTGGCGGCCCGAAGCTGCAGATTTGTGAAAATGGAGACGAAACGGGGGAATCGCGGGGTGTGAAGGGTGCGTGATGGAAGTTAGATGTAGTGTGAGTTGTGAGTGTAGAATGTATGAAGTTTATATAGGTTTTAAGTTGCTAAAACGGATCGGGAAGTTGCCAAAAGTATTTACGGCAGCCTTCCCGGAAATCCTAAAATTTCCAAACCCAAAACGGAAACAACTCATTTTCTTGATTCTAATTCAAACCCAAGATCTTTTAGGTTGATTTTATGATTGAATGTACCTATTTAATCTAGATTTCATCCTACAATGATTCTCAATCATAGATATGCCTAAACGGCCATATTTTCACCTTACTCCGCAATAAATTCTAACACTAGGGTTATATAAAAATAAAGCTTGAATTGATAAAACCACCCCCAAACAAGTTGGGAAGGTGGGATCAATATGAAACAACCACACATACTGAAAATAACCCCTTATATTAAAATTTTCATTCGAGTACCTTTCGCTACAAAATTCAAATTATGAAAATAAAAGTTACATTACAATAAAAACAACAAAAATAAATAAAACAACAACCACTATCAATCCTCACACTCTCTAAACACCTCGCCACCGGGGGGCGGAGGGCACACTCTCTCTAGTGGTGGCTCCCGGCTCCCCGGAAGGTCCAGCAGCAGTCCCGTCGACGACGACGCCATGCCTCGTAGAATGTCCTCGTAGCAGAGTCCGTATGAGGTGGGAAGCGTGCAAGCATATCCACTCTAAACTGGCGCTGGGCTTCCATCTCAGCCCTCGCCTGTTCCCATCTCTCATCCTCTCTCTGGGTGCGGAGCTCGAAGTTGTGATGAATAGTCGCCTATCGAGTCCGGAGGTCTGCATTGATATAGTGTTTAGTGAACGATGCCCCTATGATGCACCACCATGCGTTTCGTGATCCGACCAACACCTCTCGGGGCATCCGTATCAAAGCAAGTCACGCCCCTCCTCATCCTCCTCCAAATCATCCTCATCCTCCTCCTCTACCTCATCCCCGCTTTCCCTATCCTCGGGCAATTTCCAGACTTGTTGGACACACTCCTATAGATACGCGGGTTACGGTGTAGGTAATGTAAATCCTATCGACGGAGTCGCTTTCATCTTCAAAGATGATCTTGGTAATTAATACAGGAAGAGGTGCCAAAGACTTTCCGACCCCCCCTAATCATGCTTCAAAGAAAACTCCAAGATACAGAAATCGCATTTCTTCTCCCCGAGTACCCATAAGATGTGGAGGCAGGTCGGACCGATGTCACCGACCTTGTCCTTCCCTAGACATTCCGACCAATCCATCGAAGCCCGAGCCACCGGGTTGGTCCCGAGGGATGCCCTCGCGAACACAATGGGACTTTGTATTGTAGCTCCCATTGATGACAAATCCGCCCATCAAAAAGGCTCTACCCTCGTCAAACCGGGGCTATTGTAAAGTGGCATCGAGATGGATTCTAGGCGAATGCCTAGAATCTCGACAACAAAGGATCGAGTCAACTCCTTCCTCTTCTTCTTTACCAACACAAAAATCCTACTCCCTCCAACTCCCCGTGTTGTAGAACCGTCGGACCAAGTCTTCGTGGTAGAAGGCTTTCGGTCGAAAGTACCACAAACTACTCCAGTCTCTACTAGCCATTTCGTCACCGTGAAAAGCGGCGCCGTGGTCGGCAAAGGAAAACTTGCTCCGTAAAATTCGGGCGCTTGTTGAGCCATCTAGTGTTTGGAATGGAGTGAGGGTTGAAATGTGATGTGGTGGTGGGATTTTAATAGGCCGGTTGAAGCAACAAAAGTGGTGGTGGTGGAGTGGTGGCGCGCACCAAAAATTATGAATTTTCGGTGGGTTTTAGTGATGGAAATCGGTGGTGGTTGTGGTGGTATTGTTTTAGAGAAGATTTGGGGTTAGAGTTGGATTTTGGGCGTGGGTTGATTAGGTTTTCTTTTTATTTTGATTTTTAGGTCGGGTTGGAAGCTTTGTTAATGGAGGTTTGTGAGAAAAAAAAACGATGAACTGATGGTGAAGGCAAGGGCGCGGTCGCGCTGTTGGTGCGCGCGGGTTGGGCCCAATGCGAATTTGTCGAATTTTACGATTTTTAGCGCGATTTCAAACTAAAATTGCCGCTTCGTTACCGGTCCGATTTTGGTGAATGAGATATGGACATGATCAGGAGAGAATTTCCTATCCAATGATCCATAAAACACTCTATTCCGACTTCAGATGACATACGAGATAGTGGAAAATGCCTCGAAGTGCGTGCATGACGTAAGTTATGCGAACGAATGAACTCTAAATTAATAGATTATGTCAATCCGAATCGTAATACAATAAAACGGCCTAAGCAACTCTAATGGGACATAAAACATTTTAGTACGGAAGCACGAACACCCCACCCCCAAACAAATTTTTTTACAACAAAGCTTAGAAAATTTGTTTTTAGCAGTGGGTCTTTTAAAGTCAGATTCCCGAGACTTCCTAGATTACTATGTTTATTTATTATTTTTTATTTTTATTTTTATAAGGAAAAACAATAAGCAATAAAGACATAATTCACACCATAGAGAAACATGACTCAAAAAATCCGAAAAACATGCAAGAGTGGAAAAACGCGTGAACTATGTGAACCGTAGACTTAGGATCCGTACTTACAGCCACGGACTCCATAGGGAGGGCCCGGTTACCTTAATGGTGCACTCACCAATATATTGAAGTGAAAGGAAGTGCACCAAACACAAAATTGAGTCGCTTTATAGTCGATACTTCGAGACTTTATCTAAAACATATGTATGAATATGCAGTTGATCATATATCGACAACCGAAATAGTTGTGGATCATTCCATAAATAAATATCACAGAAAACATATCCAAACACAATCAAACACCAAGATTTCCTACGACGCAGCCTAGTGGAATCCAAACGAAGTCGGATAACCCTATTGTGTAACCTATCATGCACCTTCTTTTTAATTTTTGAATGCATGGGTGTTTTAGTAAATAAGTGTGGAAAAGTGAATGGTTGTGGAGAATATGGTGGATATGGATAAGTTGTAGAAAGACAGCCCGCATACCAATGAGGGATGTGGTTTTAGCACCGAACTCATTCATTGTGTGTGTAGGGACTGCCTCAATTCTGAAAATGAAGGTGTCAAATAGTTTGTCCTTCAAGTATCCGCTTTGCTAGAGGATTTAAAAATTATGAAGCACAGGAGAAACAAAAGGATCGAGTGCAAAACTCGAGATTCCTTTGAAAGGGTGGAAGGAAGGGAATCGAGATGGATGTTGTGCAAGGTAGATCTTGATAGGGTGAATCGTCACCTACTTTCGAAGAAACTCGTCAATTCCTCATCTAGATTGGTCATATCCACATTACTATGGTAGTCCTCTACATCTTTGAGAAAGTCATCTATCCCGCCCTCATCAATAATATGTGTATCGACTAGTGTAGGGATGAAAATGTTGAGTCCGACTTTCCAAAGGAAAGAATTTTGGGCATATGACTATCGGGAACGTGTTGTTGAAATAATCTCGGCGAAGCTCTCGATCATGCTAACCTCTTCCTCCATAGATGAATCGGGTAAATGTGTCTTTGTTTTAAAAACATTGACTTCAAATGAAAGAAGATGGCCAAAAGACATGGACATTGAACCATCACGGCAATTAATGAGCGCATTGGCAGTTGCCAAGAAAGGACGCCCTAAAATGATCGACAGAGTCGCTAGCTTAACTTCTCGATCGAGGACTACAAAATCAGCCGGATAGTAGAAATCCTCGAACTTTTACCAAAGACATTTTTCGACTACACCCTTAGGATACTTAATAGACCGATCGACTAATTGCAACGCCATTTTAGTGGATTGCATCTTGTCTAGACCTATTTGTCTATACAAAGAAAATGGGAGTAAGTTAACACTAGCCCCCCCGTGTCTAATAACGCTGTCGTCGTATAAGAATCTCCTAAGGTGCATTGTAGAGATGGGGATCTACGGTGGTCCTTGTACTTAACAATTCCATTATGTTCGATAAGGTTGGGAATTGTTCCGTTAAAAAGGCGCCTTTTGGTATATTTGTCTTACGCCTAGTAGTAGTACACAATTCCTTAAGAAACTTAGCATGGTGTGGTAGCTTTTAATAGCTTCGAGGAAGGGAAGGTTTATAGTTAGATTCTTAAAAACGTCCCTAATCTCCTCATAATTTGTATCCCTAGTTAACATGGCTAATTTTTGTGGAAACGGTGGTTTCGCCTATATTTAGCAATGGTATCACCGGATGTTTAACCGTGGCTTTCTGTTTCTTAGGTTGTGTTGTAACCGGTACCTCTACGCTGGTAGGCTCTTCAGTTTCTATTTCGGTATCTAGTAAAATAGCGGTGTAGGGTTATTGGTGGGGTAACTATAGGCATAGTTACCTTGTTATCAACCACTCTGCCGGAATCCGGAGAGTGGTGATGGCATTTATCTCACCTACATTTGCATATTCATTACTAGTATTATCGGTTACCTCAAAGGTCGCGTTTTGTTGTTTTAGGATTAGGTATTGCGTGACTGGCAACACACCTTTGGTTTGGGCTTTATCTTGAGCCAACCGTTGGGTTAAATTATTAACGGATTGTAGAAGCCGCCGGTTAGATTGAGCCATGGTTTGGAAAAGTTTTTGGCTCGCTTGTATGAAAGTGTCAAGGCGATCCGGTTGTGTGGGTGTAGTAGTCACGGGTGGTGTGGACTGAACTATTTCAATGAATTATTTATTGGTGGATTCTGATAATTATTATTTACCTTAACGATACCTCTATTAGCATTATAATTATTATAATTACCTTGACCTTGTGCTTGACCTTGTCGAGGTTGCACTTGGTTGTTATAATTATTAAAATTACCCGACCGACTCGCCCTTGTCGTGGTGGAGCTTGGTTAAAGCCGCCGCGGCCTAACATATTGATTATTGTACCCTTGAGGTGTGACGGTTGGTTATTTCGCCAACCGGTTGGGATTTTGTCTCCAAGGGGCGCTAGGTTCACTATTAATGGAACAAGCCTGTTCATAGGCTATAGGACGCGGGGAGTCGGGATGCTCGTGGGACTCCAACAAAACTACATGGATTTGAATTTACATTCATGACGGGATAGGCTTTTGTTGTACGTAAATGGCCTCTACCTTTTAGTAAGTGATTCGATTAGAGTTTTAAGCTCGAATCGTGTTTAATTTCAAACATACCGCGAATCTTAACTCTATTAGTAGAACTAGCGGAGCGGAGTAATCGCCACTACCTCCCCAGTTATTATTTAAACGCTTTAGTTTGGTCGCCTAAAATTTATAAGCCTCCAAGGCTCCTTTACTTAAGAAACTACCCCCATTCATTATGTCAAGGACTTCTTTATGGTGATGTTGAAGTCCTTTGAAAAGGCACGAACTAACGTGTCTTTTGCTAGGTTATGGTGTGGACACTCTATAAGCAGATCGGTGAAACGATTCCAAGCCTCCTCAAAAATGATTCATGAGGATTTTGTCGAAAAGAAATGAATCTTGGAAAGCATCTCATCCGTCTTTAGGGGTGGGTAAAAATGTTCCATAAACAAATGAACAAGTTTAGCCCACGAAGTCCACGTAATTAGGCTTGGGCGTTAACTAAGACGCCTTTATCGGGCTAAGGTGAAAGGGAATACCCTTAATTTAATTTGTTCCGCACCAACCGTAGGATGGTGGAATGTTGTTAGGACTTGTTCAATCCTACGATGTAGCCGATAAGGTTTTTCATGGTCTAAACCATGAAAAACGGGTAACAAATTAAAAATATTTGGAGGGATTCTCAAATCCCAGCTGGGTCTGCTAGAACGATGCAAGATTTGGGGCTATCGCCAAGGCTTTGTAGAAGTCCGAGAGAGGAGTCTCTTTCTTCCCCATTATATCGGTGGTGTGTGTGAAATAGTAGCTAGAGGTGTAGTGTGTGGTATACTAGATAGACTTGTTTGTTGCTGTTGTTGTTGTATTTACGTTAGGTGTTTTGTTCGACCGCACCTTAATCTCATGCAAGACTAAGTCGAGCTTAACTAAACATGCAACCTCCAAACAATTCGATATACTAGTATAAACCTCTAACGAGAGATGCGAGGTGTGGAAGAAAGGAATACCTGATTCGTCCTTGCTTCGCTTATGAATAGCGCCTTTGTTTACGCTTTTCAGTGTATAGAGCAGGTTAGAACACTGAAAAAATATGAAAGATCAAAGTTCGAATCAAACCGCCAAATTCGGAAAAATCAGCTAAAGCGGCTGGCGATTCTCCTCCGCTGGTCGCCGGTGTAACTTCAATTACAGTGTTTGAGCTGGTCGCGCTTTTGTATGATATGCTGGTATCGCCAAGTGGTAGATGAAATTCCAAGAACTTAGCTGGTCGCGACTCTCCTCTTGCGGGCCCCGTATTTTCTCGCTGAATTTGTCAAAGCTGAAATGGGCAAACTACAAGATGAAACAAACAAGGGGTGGGTGGTTTTAATGGGAGTTAAAATGACTACTTCTACTATGAAAACAATGCTAAAGTGCAACTAAGATGGCAGCGCCATTTGATAAATGTAAAATGAATAGTTTACCTACGAAAAATGAACGATGAATTCAAAACGTAAAGTAAACTAAAACCCGATCTTTTAAAAAGCGGCGCCTATGTTTATCAAAGATTCTACTCTCAATCCTATGAGATATAGTGGAGTAGAGTGATTCGCTCCACTCCTAGTCCTTCCGCATGCTTGTGTTCTCACGTAAGTATTCTTCTTAAAGTCTAATGAGAGATTTTACGAAAAGGCAACTAGACTACGATGCAACTACCCACCTAAAATGCAACTAGTCGACGATAGGAATAACTAAGGGAATGCTACGTTGATTCGATGATAAGGAGTTAGAGGGGAATTGATTCCACCTTAACTCGACTTAATCATATTAACTACTTAATCGTCGTAATCGAATTGAATCGCTTCCAGAGAAACAATTGGTTCTTCCTAATCCCTAATTACACATGGCATTTCTACCAATTAATAACTAGCATGTGAACGATTAAACCCATTCTCATGGTGAACTAAACGTTTCTAGAGTGGAAAGGAAATTACGACGAATCTACGTTAATCGGAATCAAGCTTTCATCAAGGTTTCTCAACCCCCTCTAATGGAGGTTTAGCCGAGAATCATTACGCAATCATTTCCGATTAAATTTAAACTAAACATGATATAAAGAATTGAAATTTACTTAATTAAACAATAATGAAATCTAATTTAATGACTAAAATGCAATAAGGACAGGAATTTAAATTAGATCTAGAAATGGAAATGACAAAAATCGAAGTTGATAGAAATACTACTTTATTGATCTAATCAAAATGAAGAACAAGATTCAAGGGTTTAATCTAATACAATAATTGGATTTTTAAACTACACTTAATCAAAAACAATTAAATAAAACTAGATCTAGAAGCTATTTTAATGGCTACTTTTTACTCTCTAACCTATCTACCATTAACAGAGAGCTAAGCTTTTGTTTTTATATGTTTTCAGATCCAAAAATCGTGCATGGGCTTGGAGCCATGTTTTGGGCCAGAGAATCAGGCCCAAAACCCAATTCTTTCAGTCCAAAAAGGCCTCTTCAGCTAGATTCGGCTTCAACAGACTTTTCGTCCACTTCTGCTCCTCTGATTGGGTCAAGGCTTGGACCATTGCAAAGCTCTTTTCGCGCCGGTCGTTTTGACATAAGGTAGGCCCAATTCGAGGTCCGAGTCTAAAAGATATGGCATTCGGAAGTTCTCACTTTTTGCTCCTTTATCTCGCTAAAGTGGCACATTTCTCGCACATAATGGACTTTGAAGCCCTGAAATGCATAAAAACACGTAATCAATATTAACTCTTACTTATTATTCACATAATTGGTCTAACAAAGATGATTATTAAGGGGTTAAAACTACGTTTTAGGCTCTTATCATCATCATTTGATTATCAAAAACTTTACTAAAGAGCTACCATATCTCATAAATAAGTAGGAAATAGACATCACGTTGTTCTTTAACGCTCTTTGAAACAAAATCAATGAGTTGTGCTCCACTGGTTGGGACACAATGTGATAGGTACATCTCACCAATCAGAAGTCGCAAAGACTCAACTCCACCTGCTTTGGATTTTGCAGAATCAAGGAGATGATTTTTGTCTAATCCAACACCTCTGGAACGTGATCACCAGAAAAACAAGAAAGTCAGCACCTCTACCTCTACCTACTTTAGTCACGCAAATTATGATGCGTTGGGGTTATCCTGTAATTTCTCCAGAAACACCACTTCAAAGAGCACATATTAGTGTACTCCAAACAGAGTACTCCATTGGTTTTTGGATTCCTGATACTCTGACAGATGAACAGAACGACCCAAGCTCAAACCCTGAACATTTCTTTGATGAAAATGTCATGCTAAATTTTTTTAATCCCATGGAAGGCATTCAATTTCTTCATCAAGGAATCGCGAGAACTATACGCGTCGAGAATATCATCATTACAACTCTTAAGGATTTCCAAGAACGCCAAGCAAAACATGATGTTGAGCAGAGGAGGAAATCTTGGAAAATCATTCTCGGTTCTTGCGTAATCACGCCTCCTTATGGAAAATCAAACTACACTCTCTCGCCAACCAAGGGGACCGATAAGCACCCAAAACGTATTATAAAACCTATAGAGACATAACATTTTCGGCCAATTTTGTGCTTAATAATCATGAAATAATCGCATCTTCTTCGCTTTTTGCAAGTTGGAGCAACTAATGTAAAATTATGATAAAGCCAGCATTTAAGCACGGAATAGGAGTATACACATGCCTTCCGATCAAGCCCATGTGAAGCCCAACAAATTCGACTAAAGCCCAAAGACTCAAATAGTACGTAATCCAATCGAAACGGGATTACATGCACGTAAACATCAAACTTCGGCTCATATCTCTTGAACCAGACTCGAATGCGACGAGTGAGTCTGCCCGACGATCAGTCACGATGAACTCTACAAATAGGCGGAAGTTGTAAAAATGCCAAAAGACCGGATGCCATCGACATCAGACGCGGACCCACTAGGCGGGCCCATAAGATTTGATGAGTCATCATGCAAGTCAAGACAAAGGTGCAAATAATTGGTGCAATTTTGACACCTTGCATGAAGTTAATGAGTTAGTTGGATTTAGGTGATGATTATCTAAAAAATGAAAGGTGTCAAATGGGAGTTAGTTGTGGATAAGTGAAAAATAAAATGAGAGGAGAGTGTTTCATGTGGGAGAAGAGAAAAAAAGGCTCTCTTATGTAAAGGGGGGCTGATTTTGGGAGTTGGGAGCTTTTACTTCCTTGACTTTTACTTTTCATTTACATCCATGTCTTTAATTTTGTTTTTTTTTAGTTCTTAGTTTTTAGAGAAAAGCTTGTAACTTGTTAATGGGGAACTCTCTCTAGTTTTTAATAAACTCTTCTTCATTTAGGTAAACAGTTGTAGTTTTCTTTGTTTCATTCTCTTTCTTTTCATTTCACATATCTTCTTGTAGTTTAATTCAATCCTAGGATCATGAGCTAAAACTCTCCCAAGGGGAGGGTTAATGATGCTCATGTGAGGATCATGCTACAAATTTAGGATTCCAAAATCACTACTTAAAAAGACTTAGGTTCTATTTTTCATCCTGTCCCAAAATGACAGAGATTGACAATTATCTGATCAATTGTTGTAAAGTAGAACTAGGAGTTGGAATGATATTTCAGAGATGAAATATCATTTCAATTCTACATGCTAGCATGATATGTTTAGAGATAGGTATATTATGTTAGAGATTTGAGATGGTAGTGACCTGTTTCTAAAAGACTTGTAGCTAGGCCTTGCATGAGTAGGATTAATCCTTCCCTATCTCTCTCTCTTTCATTTAACTATAAACAAACTTACAAATTTTAGATAACTTGTGTAAAAAAATCTATCTATAAAATCCTTCTCACTTAGTTCTCCAAAGTGTAGATTCCAAATTGTGATCATTTAAATTCTTGTCTTTAGAAGTTGGAACGAAAATCCCTACTCGAACTAGACTGACATTCTCAAAGAAAAAAAAAAAAATGAGTAAGGAATTATTGAAGTTTTAGCACGTAGTAAGTCAATTTCTAAAAACACCTAAAAAGTGCAAAGATCAAATGGCCATTTGCATTCTAAAGACACCCAAGGACTGTGGTTTTGCAAAACCGAATTGCTCCAAGGGGAAACCCCCACGCCATCCTTTCATATATTTCTTTTCTTATGTTTTCTTCGCTTTTTTAAATTTCCCGATTTTTCTCTTGATAAACATTCCGGTTTTGGTTGAACTGATAGGTTCCAAATGCTAGGACCTGGAAACTAGGCTACAACAATCACTAAGCTTACTGTGAAACATTTGGTCTTTTGTGCACGTTTCTTTTATTTGGTGGACTTGCGGGAAGCTTGCAGGTTCCAAATTTTAAATATTTTTGCATGCTTCACATGTATGTAGTTATTGTGTTATAGTTAATGGACTATATTTTGCGTATTAGGTTAGTAATATGCATGAATCATGTGAATACGCCTATGAGTATATATATGCGGTTAACTGGTCATGAATTACATATTAATGTATATATACATTAAAATAGAACTGTTCTGCATGGTTATCTATATATATATATATCTAAGTCACATGTTTAGCATATATATTACTGAGTGAGTGATTATTTGCATGTTAGCATCTATAACTTAGGAGTTATACATAGTAATTAGGATGTGTTTTGGTATTTTGGCCATAACTTTGGCTACGGTTCTCTGAATAACGCGTGTGAGCTCAATTCGAAAAGATCTCGACGGCGCGCACGCTGTCCCCACCCAGCAAAGCTGGGTGGAGGTCATTTTCGAGGTAAAAAATCAACTGTTTTCCCCTCCAAAATCATCATTTTAGAAAATGGTGTTGTTTAATAAGTCGATTTTGTCATGAAAGAGGAGAACATTCCAACGAGGGTTAAAATCTGAGTTGGGTAAGTTGTTTCTAAACCCTAAGGGGTGAAGCTGCTCTCTATATGACATTTGCAATCTCAATGAGTATTGACGAAATCGAATTATTATGCAATACAAAAGTCGATTTTAGTCTAGGTAAAATACGCTGCTCGCTTAGTTTACGCTTTCACATTTTAGTATATATATGCGCACGATAATATTTTCACATGCTACCATATCTAAATATGTATGAGTAATTCAAATTTGCTCAGAATCGTAGATATATCGACTACGCAATATCGATTTACAAATTAGCGCATATATATCAATTATCGATGTATATTTGCCCTCAGACGTATGGAAATATTTATCGATGATACAACCTTGCCTATTCAGATAGCTATAATGTATGAGTAGAGTATCTTCACATGCTAATGTGCATCTAGTATAGTATGAGTAGATCGTATTTGTATGTTTGTATTTTCACCCTTGCATAAATCGTAAAAAAAAAAAAATAATAAAAAATAAAAAAAAAAAAAAAAAAAAAAACGACCTTGCATAAATTTTAATTCCATAACTCTTAATCATATTCCAACGGTGTCTAGGAAACTTGACAGATTGAGGTTACTTAATTAGAACCGCGTGCTTGCACGGAAAGCCTCCCTCATATCTCTTTGTGACTGGCTGTTGGTTTATGTACACGTATTCCTAGTTTCACCGCTACGCTAGCGAAGAACTTAGGACTACGTTGTTCAACTCTAATGATTGAACATAATTATAAAATTCAAGTAATAATAAGTTCCTTCACAATTAGATCTAAGTTTATGCTTGCATGAGATTAAGGTCCGGTTCTACTAAAGAATTTGAACATACTTATCGTAGGAGAAAATACGATAAGCGCAAAGCGTAGTTCTCACCTCCACAAAGTTCTTCATCTATTAATCAACAAGATTCCTTGTCACATTTTCCGCCATTCATTATGGTCGACGAAAAATCCAAAGAAAAATCGAGAAGCCCCTTTCGACTTTATATACTGACCTTTACAGAAGGACCTTCTTCCTTCATCAAACTTGAGGACATTGTTTGGTGATTTTCGAATTCCGCCAAACGCTTTTAGTTTGTTACCTATGTATCATGGTTTGGATCATGAAAAACCGTATAATCATCTTCAGAGGCTACAACAAGTAGCCACAACATTTCACCATCCAAAATTGCCTCTAAGGAACAACTCTTGCTTCGGGTGTTTCCATTCACTTTAGCGGATAAAGCGTCAATTTGGCTAGCAGGACAACAGCCACAATCCATAGACACATGGAATAAACTTGTTCAAGCTTTCATGCTTCAATTTTACACTCGAAGAAAAACTCTTGAAATGCTTCAAAAATTCAATTCTTTTCGTCAAAATCCTCATGAATCCTTTTACGGAAGCATGGAGTCGCTTTTATCGATCTTCTTTTAGAATGTCCTCATCACCAACTAGACAAAGTCGTCCTTGTTCGCTCATTCTTTAATGGACTTTCCGATCATCAAAAAGAAACTCTTGATATAATGAACGGCGGTTGCTTCATGGACAAAGGAGCTACCAAGCATATACTTTTCTTGACAAACAAGCGAAAAAGGTACACATCAGGGTAACACCGATTCTTCTAGGTCATCTAAGGATAATGTTACAAAAGCTACGCCTATTTTTTAGGTAAAACCCGATCCCGAAGTTGAAAAACTGATAGAAACCCTCACTAAAAAAGTAGATGCTCTTGTAGTTCAAGTAAACGCGATCAACTTCCACAACAGCCATGAACGTTAACACTTCCCCATGTGTTCTATGTCTTAGTCCGCACCATCTTGATGCTTATTGTCCCTTGTTACATGCTACCCCTAACCAAACACCGGAGGAGGCATGTGCATTCAACATTCCTAATGCACCATGGAGACAACATCCTAATTTCGCCATAATAACCAACAAATGGCTCCTCCAGGTTTCGCAAATCCACCTATTCGACCAATCAACAATTTTATTCCATACCGCCAAGGAAATAATCAGCAATACCAACAAAGTCAAAATCAATTTCAAAGTAATTCAAATGCTAACTATCAAAACAACCGCAGCCTTTGTTCCAAATTTAATCCAAATTTCGCTATAATCAACAACTTCTCAAAGAATAATCGTGGAACTAGTAACTGTTGCAATAACCTATGCCTCCTGCTATCGATAGGACAAGTGAGATGTTCTTTTTGCTTACATGAACCAACAATCACAAATCCTAACGTCTATCCAACAATCAATTCAACAATTAGCGCAAGACAAGAGCCAGAAAGGCGTGTTTCCTGGCCAAGCAGTTCCGAACCCTAAGCCAGCAAACACTGCCTTTGAACTCACTAATATACCTGGTACAAGTACTCCAACCCAAGGTGAGGTGAATGCAATCACTACTCTTCGATCCGAAAACCGTTGATAATCAAATCCGTATGCCAGATGATAAAACAAACGATACCGGAGGTTCCAAGGAATCTGTTTCAGATAATGAACCTCAAATGGACACACCAAGTTCAACGTCACAATCTAAAAAATTGGGAAACGAACAGGTGGACCCTTATGCCAAATTCACTCTAAGGCACCATTTCCTTTCCGCTTGGCAAAGAATAAACCGATGAAAACTTTGATGAAATTAGGGAAACCTTTAAAAATTTGACAATAAACTTACCTTTTCTCGATGCCCTAAAGCAATTACCAAAACATGCAAAATTTTTGAAAGACATGTGCACCACAAAAAGAAGAACAAATGTGCCTCAACAGGCTTTCCCATTACGAATCAGTTTCCTTCCATCAATCAATACAATGGTATAGTAAAATACAAGGACCCCTAAGTAGACCAACAGCCCCATGCACACATTAGGTGATAAGTATACGGCCACGCATTACTAGACCTAGGAGCTAGTGTGAACTTATTTCCTTATTACTTATTCAAACAACTAGGTCTACATGAGCTTAAACCTACCACGATGACTTTACAATTAGCCGATCGATCCATTAAGCATCCGAAAGGCATTGTGGAAAATGTCCTTGTAAAGTCCAAGATTTTTTTATCCCGTAGATTTTGTCATTTTGGATACGTAGTTGCCCGTGACTCCATTCCTATCATATTAGGGCGTTCCCATTCCTCGCAGAATCGCTAACGCTCATAAACCGTAGGGATGGGTCCATGACCATGTCCTTCGGAAATCTTTCTCACGAGGTTAATGTGTTCAAGTTGATGAAACAAATTCCGAGAATGATATTGATGGTGAGATTAACATGATTGACACCCTCGCATAAGAATATTTAACAAACTCTTTTCCCCGAAGATGAAGTACACCAATTCCATTCTTTTCATGGTTCTCAATTTGATGTTGATGATTATTCAAAGGAGGTACATGAGTTTTAGAATCAATACCACCAATTGACTCTACTACCATCCTATCGTTTAATTTGACGAACATAAATCTGTTTTCTCCGGGAAGACGACTTTCCTCAAGAATCTTTAATACCCACTCCTCCCACCCTGACTTAAAGCCTATTCCTTCGACTTAAAATACGCATAATTAGATCCGGATGGTAGTCACCCAATTATCATATCATCACAATTGATCACGATCGAATCACGGTTAATTAAGGTCATTCAAGAACACCGCTCGCTATTGATGGTCTCGATGACATTAAAGGCATTGACCCTACCGTGGTGCACTCATCGCGATACATCTTGAAGACAATGCCAAGACATCACGGAACCGCAACGCCGCCTAAATCCAACCATGAAGGATGTGGTACGGGAAGAAATTTTAAGGTTACTTGATGCAGTATTATTTACCCCATCTCGATAGTGTTTGGGTAAGTCCAAATCCATGTTGTTCCCAAGAAGTCCGGAATTACAAGTTGTGCTAAATGATAAAGATGAATGCATATCCGCCGCGATTCCAGTGAAGTGGCGAATATGCATCGACTATCGAAAAACTTAATGCAGTCACTGTAAGGATCATTTTCCACTCCCATTCATTGATCGATGCTTGAACGGTTAGCTGGTCATGCATTTTACTATTTTCTTGATGGCTTTTCGTGATATTTTCAAATCGCCATAGATCCCCGGCCGACCAAGAAAAACAACGCTCACCGCCTCTTTGGTACTTTTGCATATAAACGAATGCCATTTGGCCTTTGCAATGCACCGTACATTCCAACGTTGATGCTTCATATCTTCGATATGGTTGAACGCTTTATGGAAGTCTTCATGGACGATTTCTCATTATATGGTAATTCTTTTGATAACCGCTTATCAAATCTTGAAAAGGTTTTAGTACGCTGTGAAGAGAAAAATCTCGCTCTTAATTGGGAAAATGCCATTTTATGGTTACAAAAGGAATAGTACTAGGTCACATTGTTTCAAGGACTAATCGGTCGATAAAGCAAAGATTGAAAAAAATTGCTTCCTTTGCCTATACCAACTTCAGCCGAAATACGCATTTTAGGACACGCAGGTTCTATAGGAGATTTATTCAAGATTTCAAAGGTTGCCCGACCTTTAACAAATCTCTTACTTAAAGATGCCGATTTGACTTCACTTTCGATTGCAAACAAGCTTTTGAGACCTTAAAGTACCGACTACAAACCGATAATTCAACCACCGATTGGTCTAAACCTTTTGAATTAATGTGTGACGCGAAAGTGACTACGCTTATTGAGCTGCCTTTAGGGCAACGCCGAGAACAAGCCAATTGTCATTTACTATGCTAGTAAAACTCTTAATGACGCCAACGAACTATACCACCACCAAAAAAGAATTTCTAGCAGTTGTATATGCCCCGATAAGTTTCGGCCCTTACCTAGTTGGTTCTTCTACAATAGTCTACATCACTATGCGGCGCCATGCGCTATCTATTAGCAAAGAAAGATGCCAAATGAGGTTGATCCGATGGATCCTCCTTTTGCAAGAGTTTACTCTAGAAATTAGAGATAAAAAAGGTTGCGAGAACGCGGTAGCAGACCATTTATCACGACTTGCTAATGATGTCAATAATGAGTCCGAACCAATCAACATTCATTTCCGTGATGAACATTTGTATTCCATTTTTCATCTCCTTGGTATGCCGATATAGTAAACTACCTAGTTACCGAGGAGGTCCCTTCATCTTGACTCGAACGGACCGAAAGAAGTTCTTATCCACTGTGGAAATTTTATTTTTGGGATGATCCCTACCTTTTAAGTATTGTTCCGACTAACCGATACGCCGCCAGATTCCCCGACCGGGAACATAATGACGGTTATCCTTTTGCCATGAACAATCTTGTGGTGGTCATTTCAGTGGGTAAGAAAACTGCAGCCAAGGTCCTACAATGTGGATTTTATTGGCCAACGCTGTTTAAAGATGCACACGAAGCATTGCAAAGCATGCAACCGCCGCCAGCCTAGACGATTACTCAACGCAATATGATGCCCTTAAATCCAATTTTAATTGTAGAAATTTTTGATGTATGGGGATCGACTTTATGGGTCCTTTTCCAAATAGTCATGGCTTCCTATACATACTAGTAGCTGTTGACTATGTGTCAAAATGGATTGAAGCGCTGGCATGTCGTGGTGAATGATCATAAAACGGTCGATTTTTTTGTAAAGGAACATATTTTCCTCGATTTGGCGCTCCCAAAGCTATAATTAGTGATGGGGAAAACATTTCTGTAATAAAATTTTTGAATCATTAGTAAAGAAATATGGAGTTACTCACAAAGTGGCAACTCCGATCATCCCTCGCATCAGCTGGCCAAGTAGAAGTCTCTAATAGAGAGATTAAATCAATTTTAGAAAAGACAGCTAATCCATCTAGAAAAGACCGGTCTCTTCGATTATCCGATGCCTTGTGGGCATATAGAACAGCTTTTAAGACACCTATAGGCATGTCCCCTTACCACCTTCGCTTTTGGTAAACCTTGTCATCTTCCAAATAACTCGAAAGCATCGCGGCTCTATGGGCTATCAAAAGCCTAAATTATAATACCGATGCGCGGCAGCAAGAAGTTTAAAATTGCAGCTTAAATGAGCTTGAAGAGATTCGAGTGATGCCTATGATCTCTCAAATCCTATAAAGCCAACATGAAAAGAGTGCATGATAAGCACATATTAAGAAAAGAATTCAAAATTGGTCAAAAGTTTTGTTGTACAACTCGAGATTACACATTTTTCCAGAAAACTAAAAACTCGATGGTCCGGGTCCTTTCACTATCGCTCATTGCCAAACCTTATGGGCTATCTCTTTGAAAAATGAAAACGATGACAAATAATTTCAAGTAAAAATGGCCAACGCTTTAAACATTATCATGAGTTGCGCTCTCCGTGATGTCGAAAAGACTCTTCTCAAAGATCCAAATTTATAAAGACTAAAGATTCACTGGTGTATTTTTTTTTCCGTGTGTTTAAAACAAGGAAAGTACACCATTAGGGTAGGCCGCCCTCTTCTATTTTCTTCTCTAAAACTCCTAGAGTGTGTGGTTGCAAGCGAACCTTAGTCCACAAAAAACTCTATTTCGTAACCGAGTATAAATGTCTTCCTGCTCATCGAAAGCAAACGCGGCTCTCGTAAACAATGGGTACCAAAAATTTCCAAAATTTTCCTTCTTTCCTATTTTCTATTCTCTTCCTCGCTAACTCCAGCTCATCATTTGGTGTAAATCTCACCCATCTCGAATAGGTAATGGTCGCAAAGATTTTGCTCGAAAGCGACGCGGCGCTGAAGGATGGGGTGGTGTATGAATTGTCAAACACCTTTCTCGTCCCGTGTCTTGATTTACTATCCGATATGAGCCGGTATAAGGTATATTATTGTCCGACACCAGCTCGCCAGATAAACTTCGCTGCCGTCCCCGCTATTCCCACTGGTGGTGGGATTCGCCTTTGAGGATCTCGACGCTAAAAGACTCACATTCGCCTTTGAGGATCCGACGCTAAAAGACTCACATTCGCCTTGAGGATCCGACGTTAAAAGACTCCACATGTATATACTGCGTATTTTATTTTCACCCTTGCATTGTGCACAAAGAGAGTCGCGATGAACAACACCGATAGTCCCACGCTCAAGCATTGCAATGGATTTCACCAGCCAACCCCGAATAGTTTTCTATTTGATGACAGTCAAGCGGTTTGAGGCTATACCATATGTACTAAGGGTAATATTATTATTAGACCATTGCACATTGGTCGGGATGGTACCGCCCCGAACCCTAGGCCCCCAAAACATAAAGGTTAAGCCACAAACCGGCCGATTGGGTTCGGCCCCTGTGAGCCGACATGACAAATTTGCCCGATTTTATCAGAATGATTTTCTTCTTGTAGTCCGTGTTGTTGTCACGCTCTTTGTATAATGACACATACATCTTCCCTTGTACATTGCCACGCTCATCTCCACTTGTACATTTGTATATAAAAAATAAAAAAAATAAAAAAAAAAAAAAAAAAAAAAAAAAAAAAAAAAAAAAAAAAAAAAAAAAAAAAAAAAGGTTGAAGGTGCCTTCTTCATATTCCAGTGGATGGCATTTTTAATGCCGATCATTTTAGCATTCGATTCGCTTAATTTGAATTGAAAATGAATCGAAATTCCGCGGTTTGAAATTTTGGGACATGTTTAAATTTCCGAATTCATTTGGGCTTGGACCAAAAATTAGAACCGACCCAAATCACGGTCTCCGGGTCACAAAACCCAAATGTTATCTCCATCGTAATTATTAAAAAAACGGCCGAAAAAAACGGTCGATATCCACAAACGGTCGATATCCAAAACGGTCGATTTTTGCCTATAAATTCGACACTTCCTCATCACCCTTCACTCACCTCATTCTCTCACTATCCAAAGCTTAATCTTCACATATTATCTTTTCATTCAAAACAATGGATCCGATCGAGCGATTGAAAAGGAGCAACGGAATGGGTTGTCACAAGATTCGCGGATAACAAGATTTGTCATTATTCTATCACCGATCATGCATAACTTCATCCGAATATCTAGATCTATGTAACCTCCATATCTCTTTCCCTTTGTCGCTTTGTATATTACTATGGTGTGTTAAATAATTCTCAACCATTTGTAATGGGTTACGCATTAAATGGAGGAGCATCCTTTTAATAAATTGGGTATATTAGTTGTATTTTTACCTTATCATAAACATAAAATAGTTATCAAAACCATAACAAATAAGAAAAATCAATAACGAATAAAATAAATCAAACTCAACTTATTGTTTTCAGAGAAGATTATGCGCACGCTTACACGGCACTTAACACTTGTCACGCACGCAGCTCAATTATTCTATCTATCTTCTATTATTGAGGTATGATCATAAATTTTGAAATTACGCGGTAGGTCTAACTCGCCCCGTGAAACTTTCCTCCTAATTCTCTATCATTTTAAGACCTCATTAATTGTTTTTGACACCGACATGAAAAGACATACTATGGATACCCATAGTTGTCAGACATAATTAGGGATACCAACATCACATGTTTCACTTGTAAGTTGAGATCTAGATGCACTTGACATCCCCGATTCGCACCAGATCCTATATTTGCTATAAATCTCTTCATTTCAGCCATTCTCATTACACGCTTCTACACTATCCTTCCATCAATTATCCTTCCAAATGGATCAACCAAGAAAGATAGTACCCGAAGAACTACTTGAAATTTTTGATGATGGCCGATTTTCCCTTTTATGACACGTAAATTGTACGCCGAGGATGGATGCCTCTTCTATATCATGCATGTTCTATTCCGTAGATTTGGTCTTGATGTTCTACCAATTTAGCGGACCTGAAAATGGAAAATTTCGCTTTCCATGCCTATGGACAACGCTTTGAATTAACTAAGGAAGTTATCTCCGACATACTTCAAATTCCAATGAATGACTCGGGTTCGATCTTTCGTGAGTCCCCATTTAATTCCGCTAAAAATTACTACGGGCCACCGTGATCTCATGGCTAAGTCGGAAATAAAAATCACGCTTGTTCTTCAACGCTTTTGAAACAAAAATCAACGAAGCCGCGGCTCCACCGGGTCAGGACACAATGTGGTGGGTACGCCACACCAATCTGAAGTCACCAAGCCTCAATTACACCTACTTTGGATTATGCATAATCAAAGAGATGATTTTTGTATAATCCAACACCTCCGAACGCAATCACCGTAAGAACAAAAAGGTTAGCACCTCTCCGCCTACTTTAGTCACTTAAAATTATGATGCTGCTAGTTATCCAAAGCTTTCTCCGTAAATACCTCTTCAAAGAGCATTTGTTACAATACTTCACAAAGATCGTGCCGGTGGTTCTTGGACGATACTCGCCAAATGAAATGGATGGCCAAAACTCAAACTCGCACATTTCTTTGATGAAAGTGCCATGCGTAACATTTTAATCCCATGGAAGGTATTCAAATTCTTCATCAAGGAATGAGGGAACTCCACGACGCCGAAATCATCATCAAAAGTCTTATGGATTTCCAAGAACGCCAAGCCGATGCATGATGCCGATCAAGAGGCACTATTGAAACTCACTCTCACCATTAGAAAATCACACTCTTCTAATAGAGAATCAAACTACGATCTCTCGCAAACTGTGGAACCCTTCAAATCCAAATTTTAGCCAACAAATTAATGAACTGAATAAAGTTGTCCACAATCTGCATTCCCATCACCATCCTTATCATCATTCCAAACATAAAAAATAAAAAATAATAATAAAAAAAAAAAGGTGGGTGCTCGCTTTTACAAAACTCAACTTTTCCCAAAATAAATAAAATAAAATTATTATTATTAAGTATTTCATTATCTTTGTATCTTGTTTGTAAGAAATGCCTACTAGGATTGTCATATTTCAAGTCAGATAATAACAATTTTAACGGTTCTTTTAAACTTGATTACAGGAGGTTTTATCTTCTTGCATACTCATTCCTCCATCCAAATAAAAATTTTCGACATATTTCTTCTCATATCTTTCCCCATCACTCCACTCCATCAAACATGGCATCTTCATCGAACGTAGCATCTTCATCAAACAGACACCTCCTCCGAACTCATCCCCGAAAGCAATCATTTCGTGCCATGATGGATTCCAATACTTATGGACTTCATTTCCGATTGCATTACTAACATCGGGTGGTGGTCCCTTGTTATTCGGCCCTGACCAAACTTATTCTCCAAGTTTGGCGCCTACTTTTATGCTAATATGGAAGATACACCAAAGATTCAACGCCGCTCATGGTTTTTCTTAGACGGATTCACAATCAAAGTTGGTGGCACAAACCATGTCTTTTTCGTGAGGCAACACTTGCCCCGACTTTAGATCTTCCATATCACGAAATTCCGGCAACAACATGGCCATACATTTATCACAACTCTACTGCTCCTTTTCATGGCCTGCTTTTCAAGATAAGATACGGTGACGGGCCTTGAAATTAAAGATGAAGGAACTAAACTTGGCAGATGGCCGACATCACCATTCCCTTTAGCCAAAGATGACCATGAACATGGGAAATGCGATGTTGTTTGTCCTTCTTAACATCATGGGAGATTGGCATTTTTCTACCGCCAATGATGCCGCATGTAGTCTTCAATGCTTTGCTCGAGGTCATACATTCTTTGATATCTTAAACTGTGGTTATTCCAATTTGAAACGAGCTCAGTTTCTTTTCGATCAAGATATACTTTTACCTCAGAATCGCTGTCGAATTATGAAGACACATTTCCTACGCTTTCTTTCACTTTTTCATGATCGGGTCAAAGTAGATTCTATGTGCCCAAAGAAACAAGATAATTCGCTCATTAAGGTTTAGGCAATGGAAACGCCCCGCACGATACTTGAGACATGTTCGTTGTTATCCAAGCCGATGATAAAATGATGAAACATTTGAACGAATCTGTGAACAAGAATGGGCCACCATTTGGGAATACGCTATCTTTTGCGCGATACTAAGGAAATGCATTTCAATCAAGAAGAGGCCGACCTTCACCACATCCCTCGATGGTAAACTTGAGTAGGGAATTGTACATATATCTAACTGTATATAATTGTATATAGTGTGCTACTGCTTTTTCTTTGTTTTTTTTTTTTTCTCAATATATTATGTTACCACAACTTTCTCGCTCCAAAGAATCCAAATTTTAATTTTTGTTTACTTTGCTATCGTAATTCCTTTATCTATTTCTATTTCAAGACTAATCATCACTGCTTGGGGAGTGATATATATATATATATATATATATATATATATATAAAAAAAAAAAAAAAAAAAAAAAAAAAAAAAAAAAAAAAAGGCAACTTGTAGTCCGTGATATAGTTTCTATTTTCTTGTTAGTAAATGTAATTAGTGACAATGTCTTGTTTCTTTTCAATGATGAAAATTATCTAGAAGTCTCACATTAGCATTCAATTATGATTCGCTTTTAAGAAACTTAAGCTAATACGCACGCAATAGTTTTTATATCTTTTATGAGTATTCATGCACCGAGTATCATTGATTGTACATGACAATAAGTTTCCGAAACCACGTTAGTCTACTTAAACTATCAATCCTGTGGAGAATCTAACCAAAAGCCTCGATATGAGTGATTTGTGAGTAATGACACAGAGGAGTAGTTTTTCCTCCATAGAAAAATCACGATCGACTTTACTTGATCACCATCCTAACCTAGGGCGAATTTAGGCATTCTTTTGATCGACATAGCTATAAATTATTACCCTCGTTACAAATTTTACCGCTAGTCACTCCACTGAACCTTTCATCAAACCTTTCACTTTCACCAAAAATTCCTTACCCATATATTAACCCCAAATAAAAGAACCTACCTAAGTGATGAGTATGAGAAATAGGACGAAATGTAGAAAAATAAAAGAAGACTTGTTCCAAATAAAAGTTAGTTACCTGCTTCAAAAAAAAAAAAAAATAAATAAATAAACAGATCATGTTTCTTAAGCCTTAAAAAAAAAAAAAAAAAAAAAAAAAAAAAAATAAGCGCTTAAGAGCAAGGTAGGAAAACTCGTGTAGAGCAGAAAAGAAAACAAGGATTTCTCAAGTGTAAATATCTTGAAGACCTTATTCTCTTTATACTTATCATTTTTGATCTTCCACTTCCATTTCTTTCTACACTATCACCTAAGCCCCATAATACCTAATAAAGACCTCTAGCTCAATTAGAGTAGGATGGTGTGATAATAAGTAGTAGATGTGATTGATCGACCCTCCCTCCGACCACCATCGAAGTATGTGAGGAAAAGTGTGCCCACCGCATTAATCGGAGTTAACAAAACCTCGAGCTGGAAAATTATGAGCTTAATTTGTGTTTCTACACATACATGTGAGAACCCATTTAGGTACACTCTCCAAAGAATCCGTAAACAGCCCTCGCTTGTGGTAATTCAATGTAAATTCAATCGAATGCATACTCATATGTAGATGTTTTAATTATTGTATGCATATTAACTTGAGTTTCAAAGAATTAATCCTCGCTCCCCGCCAAGGAGATGTATAGATATCCGAGATTAATTTAGGAAACAAGCTTTTGTTACTAAGTCATTGTAGATAAATGAAGTTTGTGAGTATCTTCTCGAAAACTCTCACGAGGTTATAACTCGGCCCACTAGGGAATTCCTAGTGGTTTAAGGCCTTGTTGCATATGGTCAATGCAACCGCGACTCGCTAAACGGTACTTAGCTTAGAATGCACGCTTTGGCCACTTATCCGTTTTAATGTCTCTTCTTTGCTTCGAGGACAAGCAAAATGCCGTTTGGGAGTGGTGTGATAAGCACCCAAAACCGTATTATAAAACCTCAGAGACATAACATTTCGGTCAATTTTGTGCTTAATAATCATGAAATAATCGCATCTTCGCTTTTTTGCAGTGTCGAGCAACTAATGTAAAAATTATGATAAAGCCAAAGATTTAAGCACGGAATAGGAGTATACACACGCCTTCCGATCAAGCCCATGTGAAGCCCAACAAATTCGACTAAAGCCCAAAGACTCAAATAGTACGTAATCCAATCAAAACGGATTATATGCAATGTAAGCATCAAACTTCCGGCTCATATCTCTTGAACCAGACTAATGCGACGAGTGAGTCGCCTCGACGATCAAAGGATGAACTCTACAAATAGGCGGAAGTTGTAAAATGCCAAAAGACCGGACCGCCAATCGATTGATCAGACGCGGACCCACTAGGCGGCCCATAAGATTTGATGAGTCATCATGCAAGTCAAGACAAAGGTGCAAATAATTGGTGCAATTTTGACACCTTGCATGAAGTTAATGAAGTTAGTTGGATTTAGGTGATGATTATCTAAAAAAATGAAAGGTGTCAAATGGGAGTTAGTCATGATAAGGAAAAATAAACGAGAGGAGAGAGTGTTTCACGGGGAGAAGAGAAAAAGGCTCTCTATGTAAAGGGGGGTCTGATTTTGGGAGTTGGAAGCTTTTACTTCCTTGACTTTTACTTTTCATTTACATCCATGTCTTTAATTTTGTTTTTAGTTCTTAGTTTTGAGAGAAAAGCTTGAAACTTGTTAACGGGGAACTCTCTCTAGTTTTAATAAACTCTTCTTCATTTAGGTAAACAGTTGTAGTTTTCTTTGTTTCATTCTCTTTCTTTTTCATTTCACATATCTTCTTGTAGTTTAATTCAATCCTGTGATCATGAGCTAAAACTCTCCCAAGTGGGAGTGGTTAATGATGCTCATGTGAGGATCATGCTACAAATTTAGATTCCAAAATCACTACTTAAAAAGACTTAGGTTCTATTTTTCATCCCGTCCCCAAAATGACAGAGATTGACAATTATCCGATCAATTGTTGTAAAGTAGAATCTAGAGTCGAATGATATTTCGTAGATGAAATATCATTTCAATTCTACATGCTAGCATGATATGTTTGAGATAGGTATATTATGTTGTGGATTTGAGATGGTAGTGACTGCTTCTAAAAAGACTTGTAGCTAGGCCTTGCATGAGTAGGATTAATCCTTCCCTATCTCTCTCTCTCTTTCATTTAACTATAAACAAACTTACAAATTTTAGATAACTTGTGTAAAAAAAAATCTATCTATAAAAATCTTTTCTCTACTTAGTTCTCCAAAGTGTAGATTCCAAATGTGATCATTTAAATTTTGTCTTTAGAAGTTGAACGAAATCCCTACTCAACTAGACCGACATTCTCAAAGAAAAAAAAACAAATGAGTAAGGAATTATCGAAGTTTTAGCACAACTCCGTGATACGTAAATCGTGATTTCCTCCCCCGGAGTATCCATGTGGACGCGGAGGCGTCGCATCGATGTCACGAATCTTTGTCCTTCCCTAGGACATTCGGACCGATCCACTCGGGTCAGAGGTGGTTGGTCCGGTCATCGTGGCTTAACACATGGGAGTTTGTATCAGAAATTCCATTGATGGCTGAACGCCCCATCAATGGCTCCACCGTCAAAACTGGGCCTCCTCGTAAAGGTGGCCTCGTGATGGGATTCTAGGCGGAATGCCTGTAATCTCGACCGACCCAACGAGGGACAACTCTCCTCTTAACCCTACCATCCTGAAAATCTACTCCCTCCAACTCCCCAGTGTTGTAGAAACGTCCGGGACCAAGTCTGCGTGGTAGAAGGCTTGGTCGAGTACCGAAGACTATTCCGTCTTACTAGCCATTTCCACCGTAAAACGGCTTATTTGTGGTCTACTGAAAAACTTGGTCGGTGATAATTCTAAGTTGAGCCATCTAGTGTTTGGAATGGAGTGAGGGTTTAAATATGATGTGGTGGTGGTGGTTTAGCTTGACCGACCAAAGAACAGTGGTGGTGGCGGTGTGGTGGTGCCGGCCAAATTTTGAATTTTGGTGGTTTTTGTTGGGTTAAATTGGTGGAGGTGGTTTGGTTTTTAGTTTTTAGAAGAGATTTGGCTTGGAAATTTGATGGTTAGCGTGAGTTTATGGTATTTCTTTTTAATTTTTATTTTTTGTTAGGGTTTTGAGCTTTGTTAATGGCGGAATGGAGTGGAAAAAACGATGAACTGTTGCTGAGAATGTAAAGTGCGAAAGGCTACCGGTCGCGGGTTGAAGTTGGGTTGGATCCCGAGCCCAAAATCGAAATTTTGATTTTTCGATTTTTTGCCAATTTCAAATCAAAATTCCCCGCTTCGTTACGGGTCCGATTTATCTTTTAATGAGATATGGAAATGATCAGGAGAGAATTTCCTATCAATGATCCATAAAACACTCTATTCCGACTTCAGATGACATACGAGATAGTGGAAAACGCCGGCTGCCAAGTAATGACGTAAAGCTATGCGAGCGAATGAACTCTAAATTAATAGATTATGTCAATCCAAATCGTAATACAATAAAACGCCTAAAACAACTCTAATGGGACATAAAACATTTATTACGAAACATCGAACACCCTTTGAAAACAAATTTTTTCTGGCCAGGCTTAGAAAATTTGTTTTTAGCGAAATGGGTCTTTTTAAAGTCGATTCGAGACTTCCTAGATTACTATGTTTATTTTTTTTTTATTTTTATTTATTTTTAGAAAGAAAAATAGTAAGCAATAAAGGCATAATTCACACTATAGAGAAACATGACTCAAAAAAATCCGGGAAAAACATGCAAAAGTGGAAAACGTGAACTATGTGAACCGTGGACTTAGGATCCGAATTTACACCACACACTCCATAGGGAGGGGCCGGTTACCTTAATGGTGCACTCGCCAATATATTAAAGTGTAAGGAAGTGCACGAAACACAGAAATTGAGTTTATTATAGTCGATGATACTTTCGAGACTTTATCTAAAACATATGTATGAACATCATGAATTGATCATATATCAACAACCGAAATAGTTGTGGATCATTCCATAAATAAATATCACGTAAAACATATCCAAACACAATCAAACACCAATTTTCCTATGACTCAACCTAGTGATATGAAAGGGAAGTCGGATTACCCTATTAATGTAACCTATCATGCATCTTCTTTTTTAATTTTTGAATGAGTGGGTGTTTTAGTAAATAAGTGTGGAAAAGTGAATGGGTGTGGAGAATATGGTGGATATGGATAAGTTGTAGAAAGACGGCTTGTACCTGATGAGGATGTGGTTTTAGCAATCAACTCATTCATTGTGTGTGTGGGGCCCTCAATCTGAAAAATGAAGGTGTCAAATGGTTTGTCATACAATATCACATCTTTGCTAGGAGGATTTAAAAATTATGAAGCACGGGAGAAACAAAAGGATCGAGTGCAAACTCGAGATTCCTTTGAAAGGGGTGGAAGGAGGGGAGTCGAGGTGGATGTTGTTACAAGTTAGTTCTTGATAGGGTGAATTGTCACCTACTCGAAGAAACTTCATCCAATTCCTCATCTAGATTGGGTCATATCCACATTACTATGGTAGTCCTTTTTTTGGCATCTTTGAGAAAATCCTCTATCCCTTCCTCATCAATAATACGTGTATCGACAAGTGTAGGGATGAAAATGTTGAGTCCGACTTTCCAAAGGAAAGAATTTTGGAGCATATGACTATCGAGGGGAACGCGTGTTGTTGAAATAATCTCGAGCAAAGCTCGATCATGCTAACCTCTCCATCCATAGACGATCGGGTAACCCTGTGTCCTTGTTTTAAAAACATTGACTTCAACAAAGAAGATGGCCAAAAGACATGGACATTGAACCATCCACGGCAATTAATGAACCGCGTGACAATTGCCAAGAAAGGGCGCCCTAGAATGATCGGAACCCAGTCGTTAGCGACTTCGTATCGAGGACTACAAAATCAGCGGATAGTAGAAATCCACGAACTTTTACCACACATTTTTCGACTACACCCCTTAGGATACTTAATAGACCGATCGACTAATTGCAACGTCATTTTAGTGGGTTGCATCTTGTCTAGACCTATTTGTCTATACAAATAAAATGGGAGTAAGTTAACACTAGCCCCCAAGTCTAATAACGCTGTCGTCAGATAGGAATCTCCTAAGGTGCATTGTCTGATAGGGCTGACCGGGGTCCTTTGTACTTAACAATTCCATTATGTTCGATATAAGGTTGGGAATTGTTTACATTAAAAGGCATCTTTTGGTATATTTGTCTTCACGCTAGTAGTACACAATTCCTTAAGAAACTTAGCATGATGTGGTAGCTTTTAATAGCTTCGAGGAAGGGAAGGTTTATAGTTAGATTCTTGAAAACGTCCCTAATCTCCTCGTAATTTGTATCCCTAGTTAACATGGCTAATTTTTTTGTGGAAACGGTGGTTTCTGTCTATATTTAGCAATGGTATCACTGGATGTTTAACCGTGGCTTTACGTTTCTTTAGGTTGTGTTGTAACTGGTACCCTCTACGATTGGTAGGCTCTTGGGTTCTATTTGGGTATCTAGTAAAATAGTAGGTGTAGGGACTCTTGGTGGGGAATAACTATAGCATAGTTACCTTGTTATCAACCACTCTGCCCGAGCGGGAGAGTGGTGATGGCATTTATCTCACCTACATTTTCAAATTCATTACTAGTATTATCCGTTACCTCAAAAGTTTGTGTTTGTTGTTTTAGGATTATGTATTAAAGGACTTGGCAACACACCTTTGGTTTGGGCTTTATCTTGAGCCAACTTGTTGGGTTAAATTATTAACGGATTGTAGAAGGTTGGTTAGATTGAGCCATGGTTTGGAAAAGTTTTTGGCTCACTTGTATGAAGGTGTCGGATCAGTTTATGTGGGTGTAGTAGTCCTGGGTGGTGTGGATCGAACTATTTCCGTGAATTATTTATAGGTGGATTTTGATAATTATTATTTACTGGGGCGATACCTCTATTAGCATTATAATTATTATAATTACCTTGACCTTGTGCTTGACCTTGTCGAGGTTGCACTTGGTTGTTATAATTATTAAAATTACCCCGACTCGCCTTGTCGTAGTGGAGCTTGGTTAAAAGGCGTATGCGTTGGCCTAACATATTGATTATTGTACCACTTGAGGTGTGACTTGTTGGTTATTCCTCCAACCGGTTGGGATTTTGTCTCCAAGGGGCATTAGGTTCACTATTAATGGAACAAGCCCGTTCATAGGCTATAGGACCGATTAAGTCGGGATGCTCGGGACTCAAATGAAACTACATGGGTTTGAATTTACATTCATGACGGGGATAGGCTTTTGTTGTACAGAAATGGCCTCTACCTTTTTAGTGAGTGATTCGATTAGAGTTTTAAGCTCGAAATCGTGTTTAATTTCAAACATACCGCAGCCTTAACCTGTTGAAGAAGAACTAGGCTGGCCGGGGGATATCATCACTACCCCCAATTATTATTTCGCTTAGTTTGGTCTTCTAAAAATTTATAAGCCTCCGAGGCTTCTTTACTTAAAACTACCCCCATTCATAATGTCGAGGACTTCTTTATGGTGATGTTGAAGTCCTTTGAAAAAGTACGAACTAACGTGTCTTTTGCTGGATGGTGTGGACACTCTATAAGCAGATCGGTGAAACGATTCCAAGCCTCTGAAAATGATTCATGAGGATTTTGTCGAAAAGAAATGAATCTTGGAAAGCATCTCATCCGTCTTTAGGGGGGGTAAAATGTTCCATAAACAGGTGAACAAGTTTAGCCCACGAGTCCACGTAATTAGGCTTTGGGCAGTTAACCAAAGACGCCGCCTTATCGGGCTAAGGTGAAAGGGAATACCCTTAATTTAATTTGTTTCGCACCAACCGTAGGATGGTGGAATGTTGTTAAGACTTGTTCAATCCCACGCGTAGCCGATAAGGTTTTCATGGTCTAAACCATGAAAAAGCGGGTAACAAATTAAAATATTTGGAGGGATTCTGAAATCCCACTGGTCTGCTAGAACGATGCAAGATTTGGGGCTATCGCCAAGGCTTTGTAGAAGTCCGAGAGGAGTCTCTCTTTCTTCCCCATTATATCGGTGGTGTGTGTGAAATAGTAGCTAGAGGTGTAGTGTGTGGTATACTAGATAGACTTGTTTGTTGTTGTTGTTGTGTATTTACGTTTGGTGTTTTGTTCTACCAGACCTTAATCTCATGCAAGACTAAGTCGAGCTTAACTAAACATGCAACACTCCAAACAATTCTCGATATACTAGTATAAAACTCTAACGAGATCACGAGGTGTGGAAGAAAGGAATACCCGATCAAGGCCCTTGCTCACGCTTATGAATAGCGACTTGTTTTACGCTTTGTTCGGTATATAGCAGGTTAGAACACCTAAAAAATATGAAAGAGCAAAGTTCGAATCAAAACCGCCGAAATCGAAAAATTTAACCGCATGGCTGGCCACAGATAGAAGCCAAGGCCCGAAAGTAATTTTCAAATTACAGTGTTTTTTAGGGCGGTCGCGCCCCATATGGGGCGGGTCGCTCGCTCGTCCAATCGACATAGGGGTCGGGCTCGAGAGGATATGCCTTCGATGTAAATTTTGCCCTAAATTTTTCAACTATAAAATGGACAACCACAAAGATGATTCAAAAGGGTGGGTGGGTGAAATGGGACTTTAAAAACAGTACTAACACTACTTAAAACAATACGAAAAGTGAAACTAAGATGGCGGCGCATTTGATAAATGATAAAAATGATTAGTCTACCTACTGAAATGAGTGATGAATTCACAACGTAAGTAAACTAACAACTAGACTTGTGAGCCTTTGTTTATCAAAGATATTTTCTACTCTCAATCCTATGAGATATAGTGGAGTAGAGTGATTCGTTCCACTCTTAGTCCTTCCAGATGCTTGTTTTCTAGTCTCAATACTCTACTTAAAAGTCAATGAGAGCTTTTACGAAAAGGGGACTAGACTACGATGCAACTACCCACCTAAATGCACTAGTCGGTTATCGAATACTAAGGGAATGCTACGTTGATTCGATGATAAGGAGTTAGAGGGGATTGATTCCACCTTTAACTCAACTTAATCCACTAGCGACGAAGTCGTCAGAATCGAATTGAACTCGCTACACGTAACAATCGGTTCTTCCTAATCCCTAATTACACATGACATTTCTACCAATTTATAACTAGCATGTGAACAATTAAACCCATTCTCATGGTGAACTAATTATTTAAAAGTGGAATAGAAATTACGGCGACTCTACGTTAAACGGAATCAAGCTTTCATCAAGGCTTCTCAACCCCTCTAATGGAGGTTTAGCCTTGAATCATTCCAAATCATTTCCATTTAAATTTAAACTAAACATAATATAAAGCATTGAAATTTACTTAATTAAACAATAATGGAATCTAATTAATAACTAAGAATTGAATGGTAACAAGAATTGAATTTAGATCTAATAAATTGTAAATGACAAAACGAAATTGATAAAGGACACTACTTTATTGATCTAATCAAATGAAGAACAAGATCCAAAGGTTTAATCTAATAAAGGATTTGAAACTAATTAAATAAAACAATTAAATCTAGATCTAGAAGCTATTTTAATGGCTACTTTCTATTCTAAGCTATCTACCTAACCTAACTGCCATTGACTGCCATTAACACTGAAGTCAAGCTTTTGTTTTATACATCCAGATCCAAAAATCGTGCATGGGCTTGGAGCCATGTTTTGGGCCAGAGAATCAGGCCCAAAACCCAATTCTTTCAGTCCAAAAAGGCCTCTTCAGCTGCAGTTGGCTTCCACAGACTTTTCGTCCACTTCTGCTCCTCTGATTGGGTCAAGGCTTGGACCATTGCAAAGCTCTTTCCGCGCCAGTCGTTTTGACATAAGGTAGGCCTCAATCCGAGGTCTGAGTCCAAAGATACGGCTTTCGGAAGTTCTGCTGACTTTTGCTCCTTTATCTCGCTAAAGTGGTACATTTCTGCACATAATGGACTTTGAAGCCTGAAATGCATAAAAACGCGTAATCAGTGTTAACTCTTACTTATTATTCGCATAATTGGTCTAACAGTATGATTATTAAGGGGTTAAAACTATAGTTTTGGGCTCTTATCATGTATCACTAACATTTATTGCTAGGTAAATATCTTCACTTCCTCATGGTATGTATCATGGATTACTGATTCATGTTCGGTTCATTTTAGAGGTCATTGGATGTAAGATATTATCAATTGATATTGGCACTGCCTATGTGCTGTAGATGTTTTGTTTAGTGCCACAAAAGCTATTGTTTTATGAGTTTGTTAGTCTAATACTGACACACATAACCAGTACATATGAGGTACCCTAATTATAATTGTAAAATCCATCTCAATTAGGATTATTAGGATCTTAGTCATGGTTGGCTCTGTGATGAGTTTTCTGAATTTTGGAGCACCGTGTCTTTTCCTCTTTCATGCATATGAGCTGAAAATCTTTGTCGATTTGGGTTTGGTTAGAGAATTGAAAGTATAGAGCAATCTGTTTTGTGTTTCTAAACAAGTTATTCCAATGCTACATAGACAAGTCACTTCTCTAACCGACATCTCCAATGTCTCGCAGATGATCTTGCAGAGGTACAACCAAGTTTTCCCTATTTGGACTTGTGAATTTATAATAAAATAATAATTACATAACCATATGATTCATTTTCAAAATTTTTAGTTTTAAATTGGAGATTGTCCACCCAGTTACTTTGTTGAAAATCCTGCGAAGACATACACTTAATAGAAATGGTTTTGGTCAACTTGACATGCATACTTGGAAGAGCAAATTTGCTTTTTACTTTTTCTTGGTGTATTGACAAATTTGGTATTGCAAAATTCCATTTTGATAGTCGGCAATCACAACAATGGGTGATCATTGTCTCATGCAGTTACTAAGTATTACAGCCAATATAACAATCTACACGCCTATATTACGGTAGTCATGGAGTTGATATGGTTTCCCAAACAGGTGCTACATATACTTGATCCTTTCTTCTTGATGCCACCACCCCAAAACTCGGAGGCATTGTTGAACTTTCCACGAAGGGTATTGCTCAAAGAAACACTAGAATGAAGCGAGGGCTACCATATATAATTTAGATGATAGGAGACTCTCCTCCTTTGAACACGAATTGTATGCGAGTGCTTTATCCTCCGGGTCTAACGAGGACGGTTGGGGTCCCGCTTGCGAAGAAAATGCATGTACGTAGTGTTAAAAGATGATTGATAATAAATCAAATTCTGAATTTGAACATTTGAAAAGGAGAGAGGACCAAATATTGAAATAGAAGCTAGCCATGTTCCCCGTGTATCAATTTGGATGGGGTTTCAAAATTTTCTACTTTAGATCGGGTGGACACCGTGTGATAAAGAAATGACATAACATTGAAATGGTGGCTATGAGAATCTTATAATTGGATCTACTTTCACTTTTTTTACTAAATTGGTTTGGTCATTACCGCAGATGCAGATGTTAGTAAGAGAGAAAGTGAAGTAAATAATTGAAGTGACTTTGGGTGATGACAAGAGACATGAGTACGATGATCGGACTCGCCATCGATGTCAAGCTTTGTATTAAATATCACCGCATGGAACACTATTTTATATCTCACACTCTCTTTTGGAAGACTCTCTTTTTTTCACCATAAACTAACAATCTTGAGCACTTTTATCAATTTTGTTTGTCGGCACCTTTACGTTAGGACCATCGAAAACACTGCTTTTGGAGTTTCACCAAAAGAGCTAGCTACTTATTTCCTTTTCAGTGCCAACAACAAACAGATACTGTGAAAGACTCTGAGACTTCTGTTTTTACCCATTAACACACATATAACATTGCGCATTTGAAGACTTGGAATGTCTTTCCCTTACCCGACTTGCCTCATGTTGATGCTAGACCTATTGGTAGTAGGAGAGGGTGTTTCAGTGGCACCTATCCCATAGAGGACGGTGGGATCACTTTGCTGATGGGAGAGGCAATTCAATTTGACCAGAGCAGAAGCATGTATATCTTCTATCACATTGAGGGTAGAGGATGGTCGGCACAGAGGATGCTTTATGTTGGGAGAGTTATAACTGGGCCTGTTATATACAGGCAGTGGTTGCTCTGGATAACAAATGGCCATATACTTGAGATTTGTAGTATCTTGGATGCGGAAACCCTAGCCCACTGCCACATCTGTACACTGCCACTTTAGCGTGGGTGGGGAGAAGTGAGTATAGCAATTGCTTCGGATATGTACATTTTCCAAGACACTAGGAACAGGCGGGTCCAAAAGCCGATTGTTCTCAAAGTCAACATGGATCTCTTAACACAGAACCAGTTGGAAATGGTTTTTCAAGACTCAACAGGACTCGCCTTCAGCTTCTACTTCATCTCTGGCAAGCAAAGGTCAGCACTGGGTATGAGTTTGGATCTCCACATGAGATGTTCTTTGCCCATGCAGGAAGGACACACCTTCTGTGGTGTGTCCAAGATGGATAGAATGCCACCTACTATGACGAATTCGAGTGTAATTCGAATGGAGCATGTTCTGAGGACATTTATTACATTTTCAATCATCAATGTCACACTTATACCATACCACATTGCTTAATATGATTGATTTTTAAATCTCAATGCATTATTGTACTCATCATATTGCCAACAAGAAACGCTTACCTTTTGTCCCCTCTTCCACCATCTCCCTCCTTTCCCTATCTATTTTTACATATATTTTTATTTATTGTAAAAATTATTCTACATACATTTAAATAATATATAGAAGTCATGGCACTGTCATGAGCCGATGGACCAAAAAAGGCTACGGAAATATGTTTCACAACTATGCTTCTTGGATTAACTTTTTCTTCTTCTTTTTACTTAGAGTTGGTTTTTCCAATATTTAGATCAATGACTTCATGCAGCAGAAATGGGTTGAGGGAGAGGCAGAGTTTAGATACATGGCTGGGGTTGGTATTGCTCGCCATGGAGAATGGCTATCGTGGACGGACTGTGGGATAGTGTGCTTGAGTTCTCTTTGAGTGTCCCAGGGACATCAACTTGGGTGTTCATATTTCATACTGCGCTTGGCCTTGGTGCGGTTAATAAGGACATTGCTACATAGATTAGAAATGACATCTCTCGGGCAAACACCACCAATAACCACTATGGTATAGATATTTTATGGGTTAATAACATTGGTGATGTAGGCTTTCTTCCCCTTTAAAGTTGCTTAGCTAGGTGATTTATATTTTTATAATCACTACGTTATGAACAACTTCTTTTATAAGTCTAGAACTCTATATATATACAATTTCTTTTCATTTGCCTCACCATGTTTGTTAAGATCTTGGATGTAATTATATTTCAGTGGAGGAAAGTCAATCAATACTCTGCCACCAATGGTAGGTAATGCAGCTAATGGCAGGTAACGCTAGGTAATGCTGTATTGTAGTTGTTAATAGTTTGATAAAAGTAAAAACAGTTAATCATGAACTATCAATGTAGCAGGCCCGGCCGTAGGCGGGCTAATTGGCTAGTTTTTAAATTTGTGATCGGGTGTTTAAGTTTTAGCCAATAGCAATAGTGAGGGTAAAAACGTAAAGGCTTCCTCTTCCCTAAACTCTCTCTCTCACTGCGAACTCTCTCCAAAAACTCTTTAATGTCCGAAACAAAAAAGACAAGGCCGAAATTTGGGTGCACCCTGCGCACCCTATAAGCCCTCTAAATAAACAAAAACATTTTTTTTCTCTGTCAGTTTTCTTGTTTCAGTCTTCTTCTGCTCTCTCGTAGTAGGGTTTATAGACCTAAGAGAAGAAAAAGAAGACATGGCTTTCTCTACTATGATTAGATCAACTATAACAACATCACCTTTTTTTTTCATTGAACCTCCCAAAGTGATATATCTTTAAATATTAATATTATTTCATTTTTCTATATATGTAGTCATGATTACTTGCTTGTTTTGGTATGATTTGATGAGATGAACTGTGGAAATAATTTGTTAATGAATGATTGACTTTTTTGAGCTTGGACATGAGTATTGGTTATTTGGTTAAAGGTAGTATTTTGCTTTATGAGTGGAGATATAAATGAAGTTTCGATACTATCACCTTTCTTGTTGCTAGTGTTGTTTGTCGAAACTGCTTAAGTTGTATCCCCAACTTTTATTGATTCATAGTGTGATAGTGAATAGTACACCCTCCACTGTCGATCATCCATTACAATGTTTGTGAGTTTTACATCAAGAGAAGGATAGAACAATATCATATGGGCATGTTTGAATTAAATGGTCTCAAAGAGAGGAATAAGTTTTTTTTTGTTTTTTTTGCTTGTTTGTTTTATTTGAATTTACAATGATTTTTGCTACTTTTTTGTCTTTCTCAGCAATCATTCAGTGGCAATCACAGTCTGAAGTCAGCTAATGTCTAGACAAGCATTTTTGGTAACTCAATTCAAGTTGTCTCATTATCCTTATAGTTGAGTGATCAAACACTGTGGTTTCTATGACATTGTAGTGAATTTTGCTTTAATTTCACAGTAAATCTCATGATTCTCTGTCTGAACTGTATAGGAAATGTAGTGGAAGAAGTATTCAACCTATCAAAGCCACAGCCATAGAGACACCCCTACCATTCCTAGTAAGAGCTGTATTATAGGACTTTTAAGGTGATTAGTTTTTAATTCTGTGAAGTTGTCTTATACATTTGGTGTCATTTTTGCTCATGTATAGAGTCATGGAGCGGTGGGAAGAAAAAGATTGGGATCAATGGTGAGCTTTTTTTCTTGAAATCTTGTTTATTATGAGCTTATTTGCATCTTTTAGGTTCCATCTAGACTAGCAATGTCGCAGTTTAGTTTTAGAGCATAGAATGCATCTAGTCTTCCAAATTATCCTAAAATTACTATCGCGGTTTTTTGGCTGGATTGGAAGGTTGGTCTTACGTATTGCAACAAGCAGAGATGATATCGATGTTGAAACTGTCAATGATCCATTCACTGATGCCTCATACATGGTATGGGGACAATGTTTGTATCTTCTCCAGTTTTTCTTTTCCTTTCTTTGTTGCCATTGGAGCTAAATTTTACAAATGTCTTGTTTGTACGGACTATGAGATTGATTGTGAGACTTGAGGTGGTTTATGTCACTATACAAAAATTAGTATCAACATACATCCTTAGTTCGATGCAATGTAAAACCTAACACATTTTTCTTTTTTGTCTTATACGTACTTAAATTGTGCTACTTGGTGAAAATTTTGGGCTGATGTTATCCTTTTCCAGGCTTACATGTTCAAATATGATTCGACTAATGGAATTTTTAAAGGAACCATAAATGTAATTGATGCTTCCACCTTGGAAATAAATGGAAAGAAGGTTGTAGTCACAAGCAAAAGGTGATGCTCTGGTACCAGCTTTCTTATCGAGGCACTGGTGCTTATTGAAGAACATAGTTTCTAGATTTTAACAACATATTTTTCCGTAGGGACCCTACAGAGATCCCTTGGGGGTGAATATGGGGCCGACTATGTCATTGAATCTTCAGTATTAGGTTAGTTGATTTCTTTTGTCTCCTTGTCTGTGATTTCTTATTTATTTGTGAAGTTCTAAGTGCATCAATCTTTTGATATGACACTTTATGTGGTATAATTCAACACTCATAATTCAATTAGTTAAAGTGATCTAACTCTTTTTGGGCTTTTTTTGTATAGTTCAGTATGTTAGTCTTTCTGCAGTATATATATGAGGCGTAGTTCATATGTGAACTAGTCCTGAATATGACACTTTATGTGGCATATTTCAGTATGTTAACTATATGAGAACTTGCCCCAGATAAAGACACTTCATGTTGCATATTGCACTGTGTTAGTATGAAACTTTATTTGGTATAGTACACTATACACAAAATGAACTACTCTAGATTATGACATATAAAGTACAATAACATTAATAAGTTATAAGAAGTCGTGAATAAGACACATTGAGTAGTATATTAGTATGTTAAAATTGTGAAGTAATTCTGCATATGACATCTTATATAGTATATAGTCCAGTGTATGACAATTTATGTGGAATACTCGTGTATATAACACTTAAGTGGAATACTCGTGAATACTCATTTATTGGTTTTCCTTGTTTATGTTGATAATGAGGGAAAATAATGGAAATCTTGATTGGTGCGGGCATGTGTCTAGCTTTTACTATCACTTGATTCCCAGTTTCCAGCAAACACTCACCATCATCATCTACTGGATGGAGCCTATGACATGGGGGATTTGGGTAATGCTAGTGGTATTTCATTAACCTCTACTCGTTTATGTGATGTAATACTATGACAATTTTTATCTCTAACTTTTCTATTACTGAATAATTAACCTAAAGGTATGAGGGTTTCACTATGCCATTTCCCTATTATTTGAATTCACATTCAAAGAACGGCCTAATAGGTATGGAAATATAGGAACCTCATATAAGAAAAGAGGTTATGATAGAGTTGGCTATCTCGGTGGCAGTTAGGTTATAATGATGTCTTCTCAAATTGAAAAAAACTTTCAATTTGGGAGGAGATCATTACAACCGGACATCCTCTTGGGGTAGCTAACTCTATCATGTCTAGCTTCTCAAATATTTCCTTGTATTTTAGGTTAAAAGTTGTTCTATGGACATAGATAAACAATGTCATAGTACTACATCATATACACAAAGGTTAAGTGTGACAAAAATAATGTGGGAAAAGGACGAGAAAGCCAGCCGACAGAAAAAGTGAACAAGAAGAATGAGAGAGAGGGAAAACATAAAGTGGTTACGATAATCATCATCTACTGGATGGAGCCTATGACATGGGGGATTTGGGTACTATTAGTGGTGTGTCATTAACCTCTACTCATTTATGTGATGTAATACTATGACAATTTTTATCTTTAACTTTTCTATTACTGAACAATTAACCTAAAGGTATGAGAGTTTCACTATGCTATTTTCCTATTATTTGAATTCACATTCAAAGCACGACCTAATAGGTATGGAAATATAGGAACCACATATAAGAAAAGAAGGTTATGATAGAGTTGGATATCCCGGTGGTAGGTAGGTTATAATTATGTCTTCTCAAATTGAAAAAAAACTTTCAATTTTGGAGGAGATCATTACAACTGGACATCCTCCTAGGGTAGCTAACTCTATCATGTCTAGCTTCTTAAATATTTCCTTGTATTTTAGGTTAAGAGTTGTTCTATAGACGTGGATAAACAATGTCATAGTACTACATCACATACACAAAAGGTTAAGTGTGACAAAAATAATGTGGGAAAAGGACGAGAAAGCTGGCCTACAAAAAAAGTGAACAAGAAGAATGAGAGAGAGGGAAAATATAAAGTGGCTACGATAATCATCATCTACTGGATGGAGCCTATGACATGGGGGATTTGGGTACTACTAGTGGTGTGTCATTAATCTCTACTCGTTTATGTGATGTAATACTATAACAATTTTTATCTTTAACTTTTCTATTACTGAACAATTAACCTAAAGGTATGAGGGTTTCACTATGTCATTTCCCTATTATTTGAATTCACATTCAAAGCATGGCCTAATAGGTATGGAAATATAGGAACCTCATATAAGAAAAGAAGGTTATGATAGAGTTGGCTATCCCGGTGGCAGTTAGGTTATAATGATGTATTCTCAAATTGAAAAAAACTTTCAATTTGGGAGGAGATCATTACAATCGGACATCCTCCTGGGGTAGCTAGCTTTATCATGTCCAACTTCTCAAATATTTCTTTGTATTTTAGGTTAATAGTTATTCCATAGACATGGATAAACAATGCCATAGTACTACATCACATACAAAAATGTTAAGTGTGACAAAAATAATGTGAGAAAAGGACGAGAAAGCCGGCCTACACAAAAAGTGAACAAGAAGAATGAGAGAGAGGGAAAACATAAAGTGGTTAGGTAATCATCATCTACTGGATGTAGCCTGTGACATGGGGGATTTGGGTACTGCTAGTGGTGTGTCATTAACATCTACTTGTTTATGTGATGTATGTAATACTATGACAATTTTTATCTCTAACTTTTCTATTACTGAATAATTAACCTAAAGGTATGAGGGTTTCACTATGCCATTTCCCTATTATTTGAATTCACATTCAAAGCACGACCTAATAGGTATGGAAATATAGGAACGTTATATAAGAAAATAAGATTATGATAGAGTTGGCTATCCCGATGGCTGTCAGGTTATAATGATCTATCTTCTTAAATTTAAAAAAAAACTTTCAATTTGAGAGGATAGATCATTATAACCGGACATCCTCCTGGGGTAGCTAAATCTATCATGTCTAGCTTCTCAAATATTTCCTTATATTTTAGGTTAAAAGTTGTTCCATAGACATGGATAAACAATACCATAGTACTACATCACATACACAAAGGTTAAGTGTGACAAAAATAATGTGGGAAAAGGACAAGAAAGCTGGCTTACACAAAAAGTAAACAAGAAGATCAAATGAGAAAGAGGGAAAACTTAACAGAAAGTGGTTATGGTAATATGTGTTGACGACTGTCTGACTACAACAAAGCTTGGTGAAAAGCTACTTTCAGTAGAATCTTCAGCATCGTTTCAATGTCTTGATTCTTGAAAGCAGCTAGTGGTTGGGAGGTTTTTCAAGTCTGCACCTGTAAAGTATGTAAAATGTAAGTTAATCTGAAAACCTTTTATGATGCCTACTGTTCATTTGACTATAAAGAATGCGTAGTCGTATGTATTTGCAATGACAATTGAATTTTCCATCATCGAGATGTATATGTTATTGTATTAACTAGTGTACGTAATGTATGTGTTTCATTGCAGCACCGTTGCTTGGGATGGAGACACAATTCAAGTACACGGTAAACAGATGGAAGAATTGATGCTTAACAGATTTGTTAATGGCCAGGTAAGCTATGCACACAATTTTTTCTCATATATCATTGATGAAAATTGACTTATTTCTGGGATGCACTATGCAGATATTAAATTGGTATCCTTGAGAGATAGAGAAGATAATTGATATTGGTCGTAAGCCTCAGAACAGAGCACTTAGCCATTTCTTTGACACTGACTTTCGTATGTTTGAAACCTAAGGTTATATAATACACAGTGTTATATACTATCAAGTTGTAAACTTGTATTACTTTTTTAGTGGTAATTATAACATGGCTAACATATGGCAGTGAAGTTCAGAAAGGCTTTAGGATTACATGTAACAGTTGTCAGGACAAGTACATCTAAAAAAGATGAAGCCCTGAATCTACTTAAAGCTGATGACAGATTTGTGCGCAGAACTGACAAACAACAATTGGAAGCATGTTATGGCCGTAAGTTATACTGACCTTCTTTGTTTTTTCGATAAGATATTGATAATGCTCATAGGTATTTATGATTCACATTAGTCTACCTCTTGAGCTTGCATACCTCTAATAGGTTATCTTATCTCCAGACAGTGATATGTTATATGAAAAGGACGAGAAACTTTTGAATGGTGACCGAATGTTTTCTTGATTTCATAGTTGATACTACATCTGGTGATCATCCCTTTGATCCATACATGACACTCTTGAAGACTATGGGTGTTTTGGTTTTAGTGGGCTTTCTTTCCAAGCGAAGTTAAAATTCATCCCACAAGCCTTAATATAGGCTAGTTATCTATTTTCCTTCCAATTCTCTGAAGTATGGTAATTATTTATTTGTTTGTTGAATTGGTCTTTCTGAAACTGGGTTTTAATTAATGGAGATATTATAACGCATAGTAATAAGCTGTTAGTAGTCGTGTCGGTACTAAAATAATTTCCTATCTTCTTGGTAGGTTCCAAAACTCTTTTTGGGAGTGTAACGGGTGGTATGAAGGATACACAGGAGATGTTAGAATTCTGTGCTGCCAACAAGATATACCCGGGGATTGAAGTTATTCCAATCGACTACATAAATGAAGCACTTGAGAGGATGGTTAAGAAAGATGTCAAGTATCGTTTTGTGATAGATATTAAGAAGAACTCCTTAAAATGAATGTTTTCACAAGGTAATAAGAAAAGATTCCATTAGCTGTTACATTGTATGCAAGCCATAACAGAAATCAGAAGTACATTGTAATAATTTTATTAGAGTGGTTAAAAATGTTTTTAACTTGTTTGGTAAATATGGTCCATCTATACTTCATCTTGCTTGAAATAAGTGATATGCTTTCAATGACTCATATGGTCCATTTGTACTTCATCTTGCTTGAAATAAGTGACCTGCTTTCAATGACTCATTTTTAGTTTGTATTACTGAAATTGTGGTTTTCAGAATTGTTCACCTTCGTCAGTGTAATACAATGAGAAAGCTAAAACAAGAAAAAACAAAAAAGATCAAAATACCTAAAAATAGAAACAAAGGGAGCCTAGAAAAACAAAGCACACAAACAAGGGGACAAACAAACCTTTTAACAGTTTTTAAACATTGAATTTGATCGATTTTTTTACTTCTAGTGTAAGATTCCTCTGCATTAATTGAAGCCGGAGGAGTTATTATTGATCATGTTATTATTCCTTCGGAAACAAATATGAATAACTTTCCATTGCGTAATGTCGGTGGCAATTCGAAATATTTATGAAGTTTCTCCATCCTAAAACCCTCCTAAAAAAACCATTATCAGTAATAATGGAACCAACAATGAAGAAGCTTTCCTTATCCCTCTACTAAAAAAAAAACCCTAACAACAATAAAATGAAAAACCCTAACAACATAACAGAGAGGAAGGATTATAGGTTTAGGGACTTGGTTATCCACTGGGGACTTCTTATTACTGGCAACTAATTAGTTTCTACCCATTATTGAGGGTGCACTGCTGTTTGTAACGATGTGTTGTTATAGGTGAGGCTCTCTCTCACTTCCTCTGTACTGTCTCCAGATTATCATATTTCAATAAAATTCACTTATCAAAAAAAAAAAAAAAAAAAAAAAAAAAAAAGTATGATATATCTAGTGGTTTAAGAACTAGTTTAGTGACGTAATGGCAAGTAGACTACAATGTCATTTGTTGTTGGATACTTACTTATATGCTACATCTAGTAGTTTAATAGGAGTATGCTACATCTAGTGCTTTAATCTGGGTATGCTACATCTAGTAGCTTAATAGGATTATGCTACATCTAGTAATTTAATAGGCGTATGCTACATCTAGTAGTTTAATAGGAGTATGCTACAAGCAAAAGGAATAGTTAAGGGTAAGAAAGTAACAACACATCTTCTCTCCCTCTAACCTCCATATGGTGCGAACTAAACTTTTCCTCTCACAAAAATCCGTTCAACTGGAGAACTCTTGCCTCTATTTCTCATAGTGTACTTTGATCTTCAACAATTATAAGTATGAGGTTAGTTGATTTCTCTTTTGGCTTATTCTCTTTTTCATGTCTAGGTAAAATTTCACAATTAAATGGTGTGTGATTTGGACAATTTGAATGCAAAGTGTTTAGGGAACCGTAAATCACACACATTTGCTCTTTTGTTCATTTAAAAAGTGATGCGCAATATTATTATGACAGTTAGAAAGGTGTATCATGTTGAGCTTTTATCGAATGTCAAATGAATAAGAACATTTGTTTCTAATGTCAAATGAAGTTCACATTGAATCAAATGAACTTAACATTGAAATTTTCCAAAGTGGTATATAGTTTGAGCACCATAGTTATTTGGTTCTGACCATTCTACTGTTTAAGCATTTATGTTTTGTTTTCCTATTACCACTGTGATTACTTCGTAGAGTATGAATCTAAGTGAATATGCGCTAAAAGTGCACTTGTTTTATGTAGCAATCCGATGATGAATCACTTCTCTGACGACGAAGAAGATTGGCTTCGAAATGCATGTTTTGATAGTTTTACGTATGAGGATAGTGATTTTGTGGATGTGACATATATGGGGGAGGGTGAAAATGTTGAAATTCATGAGAACAGTGATATAGACAGTGACGAGTGTGAGGCTAGTAGAGTTTTCAAAGCAGACAAATCAACATTCTATTCTATGCAGTTCAAGACCACTGAGGAGGCTTTCGCAATTTACAATCAATATGCAAAGTTAGTCGGTTTTACTATTTGTAAGGATACTTATAGAATGTGTACAAATGGTGTTTGTGTTAAGCGGAGATTTCTATGCTCACCTGCTGGTGAATGAAATGTAAACAGTGTCACACCCAGAAAACGCGACATCGAATTCAAAGAGTCGATGCCCATCACTTGGTTTAAATGTAAAGCCCGCTTTGAAGTTGGTTATATGATTTTGAATCAAATTTGTGGGTTGTGCAAGATTTTATTGGGGAACACACACATCTACTTGTACCAGATCTGAGCTTGATGTTCTTAAGATCACATAGAAATGTAAGTGAAGAAGATTTGCAATTTGCTATGAGCCTAGTTGATGTTGGTGTTCATAAATGCAAGGTGATGGATGTTTTTGTACATAGGGCTGGAGGTTTCTCAAGTGTTGGTTTTTTGAAGAAAGACTTGTATAATCATATGGAGTTTGATAGGAGGAATCGATGTATTGATAGTGACGCCAACACACTGCTAGATTTCATGGATAACAAGGTGAAGGGAGATCCCTTATTTCATTACAAGTATAACTTAAATTAGGGTGGGCAGCTGGTTAGACTATTTTGGGCAGATTCCACCTCACGTGCAGACTACAGTTGCTTTGGAGATGTATTGTAGTTTGATTCAACATACAAGAGCAACCAGCACATGATGCCGATTGTTGTGTTTGTTGGAGTGAACAACCATCGACAAACAGTAATGTTTGGTTTTGCATTGTTGACGAGTGAGTGTGTGGAGTCTTACAAGTGGGTATTGAAATCTTTTGTTGGCGTGATGTATGGCAAACATCCTAAGTCAGTGATCACTGATGGTGACCCAGCGATGCGCAAGGCTATGAGATCTACTCTCCCAAATTTGAAACATCGCTTGTGTTGTTGGCATATTATGAAAAATTACCTAAAAAATATCCACATCATTGGATTTTCAAAAGATTTCTGCTCTATTATGTTTATGAAGTGCTCGTCCAATGAGTTCGAAGAAAGGTGGGAAACACTCGTGAAGAAATTCCAAGTTAGCAATAACAAATGGGTGAACATGATATACATGAAAAAAGTGATGTGGGCAGAAGCATATCTCCATGGTGAGTTCTTTGCCGGTTGCAGAAGCACCCAATGTTGCGAGAGTATAAAGTCCGTAATCTGGCTTCATGTGAAAGTTGGAATGCAATTGTTTGAGCTGTTTGGAAAAATGGAAGTGGTAGTTGCAAATATCCGGCACCGAGAGCACGAGGAAGAGGTGATGACGATAGTAACCAAACCAGTCCTCATACCCACTTGAACGAATATGTAAATCAGGTTGCATCTATCTATACTCGAGCTACTTTTGGTTGTTTTAAGAAGCAAATAAAGGATGAAGTGATGTACATTGCAGAAGGTAAAAAAGGTGTGGGTGACAATATTCGTGTGTACACCATGAGTCGCCATTTGAATAGGCAAAAAAAGTCGAGTGTGAGATACAATATTGTATTGCAGGACACTAGCTGTTCATGTGGGCTATTTGAGTTGTATGGATTTCCATGTAGACATATCATTTCAGTTTACAAACATGAGGACGTTCGTGTGATACCTCAGGGCTGCTTTTTAAGGAGATGGACATGGGTTGCTAAATTGATTATTCTATTAGGCGATCCCAAATTTTCTGACAGAGCGGCCTTTGTTATACATTTCAGTGATCTTACAACCAAATGTAGGCAGATATGTTCGTGGGCCTCCCAAATAGCGGAAAGCATTGAAGCTTTCAAAGTTTTTATAGCTTCTTTTTCTAGAAAGAATCGAAATCCATCTGCTTCTGAAGGCAACTACATGCTCCTTTTGAGATGCCTAACAGTCTAATGGAAAATCTAATAACCAATGAGACTTCACCAGCTTATGAAGGCAGCCCACGTGTTTCTTTTGAGATGCCTTTTACTCCGCCTAAAACTACACATCGGCAATCGGTTAATGATCCCCCACATGTAAAATCCAATGGCCGACCGCAAAGTCCGAGCAGATTTCAAGGTCACAATGAGACAAAAAAGAATAAGTGTGGCCATTGTGGTGAGACAGGTCACCCAAAACCCACATGCACACTCTTGCATCCGAAGGACGGAGGTAAGTTTTATTTACCTTTGCGATTTTTTCTTTAGTATGGTCCCAACTTTGTAATGTCTATATTTTCAATTGTATTGTTACAACCCAATCCTTCTTACAGTCATATTCAATAGCTCTTAAGCACTATTCCCCCTCTCACTCTCTATTGGTCCCTCTCCTCTCTTTTCTTAGGTCTTCCCTGGTATCTTAATGAATCCCCCCCTTTTCTCTCTTCCTCTTTCTCTTTATATCTGTTTCTTCCTCCATGAAGGCCCTCCACCTGTCCCTCCATCTCGCGGTCTCCTTCTCTCCACGTGTAGGGTTTCCGTACCGCGACCATGTGCCTTAGCTCTGATCCTGTACGCCACGGCTAAATGTCCTAAACTGCCTCGGGCGCATCCACCCGCTGATGTCCATAGTCACTAATCCTACCACTACAGATGCCCCCTCTCGAGTCTGCGATCTTCCAGCGATCGGGGAGTCGAGAGTCCAACTCATTCTATCTCTCTGCAATGACCTTCCACCTCCCTCGCATCGTTGGATTCACATGCACCCCACGCGCTCCCTGCCTGCGTCCCTTCTATTTATGTGTCTCCACGCATCACCCCCTGGCTGGTCCCTTTTGGTGTCTCCTCGATTTCAGCTTCCTTCAAATTACAGTTTTGCCCTTCCCTCTTATAAAAGCCCGTTCGATTCTTCCATCTCTCTCATTTTGCCTTATACTTTCTTCTGGGTTTATTTTCTCCACCACTCCCTCATCTTCCTTTTTTAGTTACTCCAATCCAGCGCGCGTTCCTCACCTGGGTTTTCCTTCCGCTCTAGCTTTTGTAACTGCCACACTCTCCTTTCCATAGGTTGGTCTTCTTCCCTCTCTACTTCCTTTATCTTTTGTACTGTGCATTACTCTTTTAAAGTATGATTCTCTCTTTCTTCCTTCTGTGAAATCTTTCGCCAATGTCGGACTCCAGATCCGACGCCTCCTCCTCCCCTTCTCGCTGTGTTGCCTCTCCCCCTCCTTTTGATCCTACCGAGGCTCCATCCACCTCCGGGCAACCGTTTGCCCTTCCGCCGCCTCCACCACGTAGCCGTAGACCTAATCTAGAGGCAGTCAAGGCTGCCTATGGCATACCTACTGATGTCACCTTAGAACACGTGCCTGACCTAACTTATTTTCCCCATTTAGTCCCTTAGAAACCGGGGTGTCTCGTGGCCACGGTAGGGCAAATCGTTGTTGGACTCCGCTTACCCCTCATCCGCCTTGATGTCGAGGTATGCAACCATTTTAACATCCCCCCTTGCCAAGGCATCAGCAACTTCTGGAGGGTCATGTATGCCGCGAACCACTACAACGAATCTGGGATACCCAAGATAATGGTTAGCGACATGACTCACTTTTACATAAAAAAGAGCACCAAGGATGTCAGTGTGGTATATCATTCCTTCTGTGTCCGCCCTAGAAAATAACATTTCGTCCTCCGTGTCACCTCTTCTGACAAGGTGTGGCGCCATTATCCGCTATACATCTCAGGAAACTTCCTGTTCGCAGATCTTCCTCCTGAACTGAACCTTAATCACCTGGCTTTCCTTCCCAATGGTGAGTGCCCCTTTTATTTATCATTCAATGTGTATGTACCCTAGTTCCTCATCTGATCTTGCAACTCTTTTCTACAGGTTGGCGACCAGACTCGAAGTCGCGACCCTTCGACCATATCTTCTCCACCATTTTCTAGAAGCTCCGCTACCTTGGACGCTCTCAATCCGCAGTTTTTGGAATTGATCCCACCACCGCCACTCTGCTACTTTCAAACCCCCAACTGAAGGTCATAGGAGGGTAAAGTGCCCCCTTTTTCCGCCCCCCTCCACCCAAGGAGCGAAAACCTTGGAACTCTCCGCCTACCAAAATAAGACGACCCTCCAAGAAATCCCAACATCGCACAGTCACTACCCGCCAACCCCCGACTCTTTTCTCCAACTCCCTTCCCGGTCTGGCTTTCGTCCACTCTTACCAGTCCTTGACCACTTGGGAAGATCAATATTTGTCCCCTCATTCTCCCTTTGCTACATCTCCCCACTTCGATATGGGTGCTAACAAGAGGAAACTATTTGACAGCGACTCAGATGAGGATGCCGTTACTGAGGTTGCTCCCTCCACTGTCGCCCGCTCATCTCCTGGACCGGCTTCAAAGTGTCCGCGACCCTCTGCCTATGAAGAGCCTCCCGCCAATCTGCATACTTCAATTTCTGCTGCCACCGTCCGACCTCGACCCGCTTGGTAAGGGGAGGAGGCTTCGGCTCGATCCGCAAAGGGGGGCGACCCCCGCCCCCGCCCCTACCTTCAAGGTCCACAATCGCATCGTAAATGCCAATGATTTGGCCTTGGAGAACCTTGCAGCGGCTTCCTCCCTTTTTTATGGGTCTCACCTTCCCAAAGACCTCGCTTATGCTGAAAGGGGCTCCTTTGATCATCATCGAACCTCGTTTTACACCGGCTAGGAGAAGGTATCCTCTTTCTCTCCCTAGGTAGCTTTCTTCCTCTTTTCTGACTAGCCTAACCCTACTATCTCTTTCAGATGATTTTGGACATCTCCTACATGATCCGCGACCTCTTTGGTGCGAGTCCAAAGTTGAAGTGCTGGACAAGGAAGTCACCTATCTTGAACAGTTGAATGGGGCCGTAAAACTGGACAAGGTTAGAGCACAGGACGAGCTCAAGTCAGCTGAGGCCTCACACTTGGCTTACATGGATAAGGTTAATGACTGCCTGAGCCACCAGTGCGAAACCTTACTCTCACAGCATAACGCAGCCACCATAGCTCTCTCCAAGAAGCACTAAGAGGACACGGCGACCCTTCTCAAACAGCATGAAACTGATATGGATGAACTTCAGGACCATTTTCGAGTGCTGGCCGATAAGAGGGTGGCCAAGAAGATCAAGGAGGAGTATGACCGGCTTATCAGGGAAGGATAACTTCTTCCAGAAGCCCCCGCACCGGTCCCCGAAGCCGAAGTTGCTGTGGTACTCATGGATCCTGCTTCCTCTACGGTGGTCACCGCTCCTGAGGTAGCAGAGATGGTGGCTGGGGCCATTGATGCGGCTGCGGATGCCGCTATTAAGGAGGCTGCTGATGCTGTGGTCTGTGAAGATGTGTAGATGCTTTTTATATTCTGACCCTAGCTTCTGAGTGCTTTGTCTTGTTGTAACTACTGTTGTCTTTTGCTACACTTGTTACTCTATACTTTTATTCTCTTTCATTCTCTCTAAAGATCACTGCTGAGGGTTGATTGCCTCTTTTTGATTTTGATGGTTGTATTATTTGTCTCGCAAAATCTGTTTTTTCTACTCTTCATCTCTTTGTGGGCCCAATACGATGTAAGGCCCTTTGTGTAACGAAGCTTGTGTTCCTATATTATTGAAGGCAACTTGATTTGCTTTCTCTCTTTTGGCTCAGTCTCTAGATTGCCTCTGAGGTGCCGGGGCACCTCCCCTCTCCGCAGCATGTGGCAACTCCTTTGCCTTGGATCTCATGTCCACCAACCGAGTCAACTCACTTTGCCCCGGTTTGGTTGGGACCTCATGTCCCTGATGGGGCAGCTCATTTTTGCCCCATTTTAGTTCGGACCTCTCGTCCGCTGATAAGCACCCAAATGTGTATTATGAAACCTCATTGAGACATATAAATTTGGTTAATTATGTGTTTAATAATCATGAAATAAATATGTTTTCATACTTTTGCAGGTATTCACAGTAAACATGAGAATATTGATTAAACCTGCGATAAAGCACGGGGAACGACGTATATATGAATTCTTCCAAATCCACACAGAAACATCAAACTTCCGAAGCTCCTACCTCTTGAACCAGGACTCCGAATGCGACAAGTGAGCTGCTCAGACAATCAGGGCGATGAACTCTACACATAGGCGGGAAGTTGTAAAATTGCTCAAAGACCGGACCGCCACTAGACTGCACATGGACCCACTATACGGGCCCGCAAGATTGGATGAGTCATCAATCATGGAGCATGTCAAGACAAAAATGATAAATTATTGGTGCAAAGTTGACACCTTGCATGTAATTAATTAGATTAGGTGTTAATAGTGAAAAAAAGGCAAGGTGCCACTTTGTTTTAATGTGATGGATAAAAATGAAGTAAATGTGGTTTGATGTTTCACATGGGAAGAAATGAGATTTCTCTCAAATGGAAAAGAAAACAAAACAAGGGGGGACACTCCATTTAGTCCCTTGACTTCTTTTCCTTACCTTGTATTATTTTAGTTCCTTAGTCTTAGATTTTTATTTAGTTTTTATTTTGGTAAGAAAAAACTTGTAATAATTTTAATGGAGGAAACTTTGGTTTTCTTCTAGTGGAAAATAAATCAAAAGCAAGTGAGTTTAGATAGTTAGTTTTCTTCTTCTTTCTCTTTCTCTTTTTTACATTACATACACTTGTAATCCTTTATCCCAATGATCATGAGCTAACTTCCCTTTTGGGGAGTTAATAAAACTCATGTGAGGGAAAATATAATCTTTGTTGTTTGGTTTGGTAAGTTGTCTAGGAAGAACAACTAGACCTACATCCTATCCCAAAATGATAGTTGGTGTAGTGTCTAGTTAGGGATCAAAGTGATGAGCTTAGAGATAAGTCATTGCCTTGGTTCCACATGCTAGCATGTATGAGCTTAGAGATGAGCCATACATGTTAGGGATCAATTTTTCTTTTATTAGGACTTGTCTATGAGTTCTAGGAAGAATAAAATAAACTTATTAAAATCAAACAACAAAAGTTATCTTCACATGAGGAGGATTAACTCTCCACCTTTGCTTTTAGTAAAATTGTATTGTGTATTAGTTGCATGATTTTTGTAACTTAATGTTTTTAATTTTTGTGTAGTAAAGAAACCAAGTATTTAGCATTAATATAATCATATTTAAACTTACTCACTAGTTCCCTAAAGAGTAAAACAACCAAGTTGTAGTTTGTCCTAAGATTTAGGTTGGTTCGAATCCTTACTCCAAACTATATGAACACGAAGATCGTGAGTAAGAAAAATCTTTGAATTCGCACTTTCACATAAGAAGATATTCAATTCTCTAATGTAAAAAAGGTGAATATCAAAATGGCGCCGCTGCTGTTCTAAAGGCATAGGACTTGTGCTACAGATTGGAATTTGCTCCAAGGGGAAACCCACTCTCATCCTCCCTTAATTTTTGCTATTTTTCCGTTTTTGTTTTATTTCTTAATTGTCGCCGCGCAAACGACCTGATCATTCTCAGTTTTTTTGGTTGTACTTTTAGGAACAAAAAGTTAGGATCGGGAAAGTAAATTACATCAATATATAAGGTTGCTCTGAAAATTTGAGCCCACTGTGGGAGAATCATCTGCGTGCGCAGTATTGGACTCGCGTCCGCAGGTGTAACCCGCGTCCGCGGGTGTCGTAACTTTTTTGCTGTTCATGTTCTAGCTCCAGCATCCACTGATTTATCTTGATCCATATCCAGGCCTAATTCTCTGGAACGGTAACAGAAAATTCAAATATCTTCTGGGATTAATTACGTCGACGGATTGAAACGTGTGTTTCATTTCTTTGGCGGTTAGCGTGACGCTACAGGTTCCAAACTTTTACTATTTTTGTATGACTGCCATGTACATAGTTATTATGTGCTAATTTATGGATTATTATTTACGTGTTAGCCTAGAAATATGCATGAATCATGTTCATATACCTGTAAATATTTATATACGATTAACTGGGCGTGAATTGCATCTTAATGTATATATACATATAAATGGTATTGTTTTGCATGGTTATCTGTCTTTTTACATATAAGTGTCTATTATTGCATGTTTAGTATTTCTCTACGTATAAGTACACGTCTTGTATAATACTTTGATTTTGTCAAGAAAGAGGAGAACATTCCAACGAGGGTTAAAATCTGAGTTGGGTAAGTTGTTTCTAAATCCTACGGGGTGAAGCTGCTCTCTATATGACACTCGCAATCTCAATGAATATTGCCAAAATTGTTTTATTATGCAATACAAGAGTTGTATTTTAGTCTATGTATAATACGTTGCATGTTTAGTTTTAGCATTGTCTTATTTATATGTGTACGTATACTATATTCACATGATACTGTATTTAGATACGTATGAGTGATTCAAATTTGCTCATTCGCTGATATATCGCCTACGTAATATCGATCTACAAATTAGCGTACATATACATATTACTGATGTATATTTGCCTGTACGTATGGAAGTATTTATCAATGATACAACCTTGCCTATTCGTATAGCTATACGTATGAGTAGAGTATCTTCATATGCTACTGCATCTAGTATTGTATGAGTAGATCGTATTTGCATGCTTATACTTTCACCCTTGCATAAATCTTAATATATATATATATATATATATATATATAAGAAACGACCTTGCATAAATTTTAATTCCATAAATCTTAATCATATTCCAACGGTGTCTAGGAAACTTGAAAGATTGAGGTTACTTAATTAGAACCGTGCTTGCACGGAAAGCCTCCCTCATATCTCTCTTGTAACCTGGCCGTTGGTTTATACACACGTATTCCTCACTTCACTGCTACATTAGCAGCAGCTTAGGCCTACGTTGTTCAACTCCAAAATCTTTAAGAGAATCATAAAATTCAAGTAATAATAAGTTCCTTCTGTCAATTAGATCTAATTTTTCGCTTGCATGAGATTAAGGCCTGGTTCCACTAAAGAATTTGAACATACCTATCATCGAAAAAAATACGATAAGAAACTGCGTAAGTTCTCACCTAAAAATTGTTCTCCTTCTGTTAATTACCTTAATCAAGTTCCTTCGTCGCCATTAACTTCTGCAGTTATGGCTGACGATCCTCCACCAACCGAAACCCCTCGCCGGACTTCTATACTGCATTACAGGAAGGACCTTCTTCCTGCATCAAACTTGAGGACATTGTCGGTGATTTTCTTATCCCACCAAACGTTTTTAGTTTGTTACCTGTGTACCATGGTTTGGATCACGAAAAACCGTACAATCATCTTCATAGGCTTCAACAAGTGGCCACAACATTTCACCATCTAGCTGTCTCTAAGGAACAACTCTTGCTTCGGCTATTTCCATTCACCTTAGCAGAAAAAGCGTCAATTTGGTTTGCAGGACAACAGCCACAATCCATAGACACATGGAATAAACTTGTTCAAGCTTTCATGCTTCAATTTTACACTCAAAAGAAAACTACTGAAATGCTTCAGAAAATTCAATTCTTTTCGTCAAAATCCTCATGAATCCTTTACTAAGCATGGAGTCTTTTATCGATCTTCTTTTAGAATGTCCTCATCACCAACTAGACAAAGCCGTCCTTGTCCGTTCCTTCTTTAATGGACTTTCTGATCATCAAAAAGAAACTCTTGATATAATGAACGACAGTTGCTTCATGGACAAAGGAGCTACTGAAGCATATACTTTTCTTGAAAAACAAGCGAAAAAAGGTACACAGTGGGGTAACATTGAGCCGTCTAGATCATTAAAGGATACTGTAACAAAGGCTACATCTATTTTTGAGGTAAAACCCGGTCCTGAATTAAAAAATTTGATAGAATCCCTAACTAAAAAAGTAGATTCCCTTGCAGTTCAAGTAAACGATCAACTCCCAAAACAGGTCATGAACGTTGACACATCCCCATGTGTTCTTTGTCTCAGTCCTGACCATCCTGATGTTTATTGTCCCTTGTTATATGACTCCCCTTCTCAACCATCAGAAGAGGCATGTGCATTCAACATTCCTAATGCACCTTGGCGACAGCATCCGAATTTCGCTTGTCTCTAGAATAACCAACAGCTAGGGGCTCCTCTAGGTTCCGCTAATCCACCTGTTCGACCAACTAACAACTTTATTCCATACTGCCAAGGAAATAATCAACCATACCCACAAAGTCAGAATCAATTTCAAAATACTTCGGAAGCTAACTATCAAACCAACCATGGTCTTGTTCCAGCCAATCTAAATCCCAACTATAATCAACAACTTCTCAGTAATAATCGTGATCTAGTACCTGTTGCACAACCTGCGCCACTCGTTACGGATAGGACAAGTGAGACTTTCTTAGCTTACATGAACCAATAATCTCAAATTTTAACGTCTATCCAATAATCACTTCAACAATTGGCGCAAGAAAAGAGTCAGAAAGGCGTGTTTCTTGGACAAGCAGTTCCAAACCCTAAGCCAGCAAACACTGCCTTTGAACTCACCAATGCACCGGGTACAAGTACTCCCAACCAAGGTGAGGTGCACACAATCACTACTCTTCGATCTGGAAAACTCAGACAATCAAATACGTTATGCCAGATGATCAACTAAAGGAATCCGACGGTTCAAATGAATCTATTTCCAATAATGAACCTACGGAGGATTCACCAAATACAACAAAGTCAACATCTCAGAATTTAGGAAACAAGCAAGCGGACCCCTTTGCCAAATTCTGCCCTAAGGCACCGTTTCTTGCACGCTTGGCAAAGAATAAACCTGATGAGAATTTTGCTGAAATTCGAGAGACTTTTCAGAATTTGACAATCAACTTACCTTTTCTTGACGCCTTAAAACTATTGCCAAAACATGCAAAATTTCTGAAAGATATGTGCACCACAAAAAGGAGAACTAATATTCCTCAACAAGCGTTCCTCATTGAACAGTTTCCATCCATCACCGAACACAATGGTATAGTCAAATACAAGGACCCTGGTAGACCAACGGTTCCATGCACCTTAGGTGACAAATATACGGCTACTGCACTACTGGACCTAGGAGCTACTTATTTAAACAACTAGGTCTTCATGAGCTGAAACCCACCACTATGACTCTACAGTTAGCCGATCGTTCCATTAAGTATCCAAAAGGAATTGTGGAAAACGTCCTTGTAAAAGTCCAAGACTTTTTCTATCCTGTCGACTTTGTTATTTTGGATACTGAAGTTGCATGTGATTCCATTCCTATCATCTTAGGACGTCCGTTCCTAGCAACTGCTAATGCTCTTATTAACTGTAGGGATGGTTCCATGACCATGTCCTTCGGAAATCTTTCGGTCGAGGTAAATGTGTTCAAGATGATGAAACAAATTTCAGAGCCTGACATTGATGGTGAGGTGAACAGGGTTGATAGCATTATGCAAGAGTATTTAACAAACACTTTTCCTGAAGATGAAGTATACCAATTTCTTTCCTTTAGCGATTCTGAATTTGAGGACGATGATTATACACAAGAAGTAAACGAATTATTAGAGTCAATACCATTATTTGACCCTACGACCGTGATGTCCACCAAATTGGAAGAACATCAATTTGTTTACTCTATTGACGATGACTTTCCTCAAGAATCTTTAATACCCATTCCACCCGCCCCTGACTTAAAACCTCTTCCTTCGGAATTAAAATACGTACATCTTGATCCAGATGGTAGTCATCCAATTATTATATCATCTCAATTGACTGATGATCAAGAGTCCCGTTTAATAGATGTCATTCAACAACACCGTTCTGCTATTGGATGGTCCCTCGATGACATTAAGGGCATTGAGCCTAATGTATGCACCCATCGCATGCATCTTGAAGAAAATGCTAAGACGTCACGTGAACCGCAGCGTTGTCTAAACCCAACCATGAAAGATGTGGTACGGGAGGAAATTTTAAGATTACTCGATGCAGGTATTATTTACCCTATATCCGATAGTATTTTGGGTGAGTCCAATTTACCGTTGTTCCAAAGAAATCGGCATTATAGTTGTGCGAATGATAAAGATGAATGCATCTCCGCCAGATTCCAATGAAATGACGAATATGCATTGACTATCGCAAACTTAATGCAGTAAACTTCGTAGGATCACTTTCCCCGCCTTTCATCGATCGGATGCATGAACGGTCACCGGTCATGCGATTATCGTTTTCTTGATGGTTATTCAGGATATTTTCAGATAGTCATAGATCCTGCTGATCAAGAAAAGACTACGTTCACTTGTCTTTTTGGTACATTTGCATATAAACGAATGCCTTTCGGCCTTCGCAATGCACCTGGTACTTTCCAAAGCTGCATGCTTCACATTTTCAGTGATATGGTTGAACGTTTTATGGAAGTATTCATGAAAGACTTCTCAATATATGGAGATTCTTTCGATAGCTGTCTAAAGAATAGTTGTAGGACATATCATTTCAAAAGACGGAATCGAAGTCGACAAAGCTAAGATAGAAAAAATTGTTTCACTTCCTATACCAAAAACAGTTCGCGACATTCGTGCATTTTTAGGACACGTAGGTTTCTATAGGAGATTTATTCAAGATTTCTCAAAGGTTGCTCGACCTTTAACCAATCTCTTGCAAACAAGCTTTTGAGACTTTAAAATCCGCTTTAACTACCGCTCCCATAATTCAACCACCTGATTGGTCTAAACCTTTTGAATTAATGTATGACGTGAGTGACTATGCTATTGGAGCTGTACTAGGGCAATGCCGAGAAGATAAGCCAATTGTCATTTACTACGCGAGTAAAACCCTTAATGAAGCTCAACGTAACTATACAACCACTGAGAAAGAGTTTCTCGCCGTTGTATATGCCTTGGATAAGTTTAGATCCTTACCTAGTAGGTTCTTCCACAATTGTCTACACCGACCATCGCGGTAACCGTTATCTATTAGCGAAAAAAAAAGATGCAAAACAGAGGTTGATCCGATGGATTCTCCTTTTGCAAGAGTTTACTCTAGAAATTAGAGATAAAAAAGGTTGTGAAAATGTGGTTGCAGACCATTTATCAAGACTTGTCAGTGATGTTGATACTGATACAGAACCTATCTGTGATTCCTTTCTGGATGAACACTTATATTCCATTTTTTCGTTCCCTTGGTATGCTGACATAGTAAATTACTTAGTTACCGAGGAAGTCCCTTCATCTTGGTCTCGTAATGACCGAAAAAAGTTCTTATCCACTGTGAAATTTTATTTTTGGGATGATCCCTACCTCTTCAAGTATTGTTCCGACCAACTAATCCGTTGTTGCATTCCCGATTGGGAACACAATGACGTGTTATCCTTCTGCCATGAACAATCTTGTGGTGGTCATTTTAGTGGTAAGAAAACAGCGGCCAAGGTTCTACAATGTGGATTTTATTGGCCAACACTGTTAAGAGATGCACATGAGCATTGCAAAGCATGCAACCGCTGCCAGCAGCTAGGACGAATTACTCAACGTAATATGATGCCCTTAAATCCCATTTTAATTGTGGAAATATTTGATGTATGGGGCATCGACTTCATGAGTCCCTTTCCAAATTCTCATGGTTTCCTTGACATATTGGTTGCAGTCGACTACGTGTCAAAATGGATTGAGGCATTGGCATGTCGTGCTAATGATCATAAAACTGTCGTTTTTTTCGTAAAAGAAAATATTTTCTCTCGATTTGGCGTTCCAAAAGCTATTATTAGTGATGGGGGAAAACATTTCTATAATAATTTTTTTGAATCACTAGTAAAGAAATATGGAGTCACGCACAAAGTGGCAACTCCTTATCATCCTCAAACCAGTGGCCAAGTAGAAGTCACTAATAGAGAGATCAAATCTATTTTGGAAAAAATTGTTAATCCATCTAGAAAAGACTAGTCTCTACGATTATCTGATGCCTTGTGGGCATATGATAAGAGCCCAAAACTGTAGTTTTAACCCTTTAATAGTCATAGTTTTAGACCAATTATGTGAGTAATAATTAAGAGTTAACACTGATTACGTATTTTTATGCATTTCAGGCTTCAAAGTCCATTATGTACAGAAATGTGCCACTTTAGCGAGATCAAGGAGCAAAGGTCAGTTACTAAGGAGTTCCGTGATTAAAGGCCAAGTTTCGAGAAGACAAAGCCTTTCTAAAAGCCCGGTCAAAAGCTGAAAAGTCGACGCGGGCGGAACAGCACACAAAGTCAGCAGAACTTCCGAAGGACATATCTTTGGACTCAGACCTCGGAATGGGGCCTACCTTATGTCAAAACGACCGGCTCGGAAAGAGCTTTCCAATGGTCTAATCCTTGACCCAATCAGAGGAGCAGAAGTGGACGAAAAGTCTGTGGAAGCCAACTGCAGCTGAAGAGGCCTTTTTGGACTGAAAGAATTGGGTTTTGGGCCTGATTCTCTGGCCCAAAACATGGCTCCAAGCCCATGCACGATTTTTGGATCTGAATGTATAAAAACAAAAGCTTAGTAGTTAGTTAATGGTAGATAGTTAGACCTAGAAATAGATTAGATTAGTAGCCTCCATTAAAATAGCTTCTAGATCTAGTTTTTCATGTAGAATAATTAAGCTTAGTTCCATTTCAATTATTGTATTAGATTAAACCTTTGAATCTTGTTCTTCATTTTGATTAGATCAATAAAGTAGTATTTTTTTTTTATCAATTTCGATTTTTGTCATTTCCATTCCTAGATCTAATTTCAATTCCTGTCTTTATTTCATTTGAGTCATTAAATTAGATTTCATTATTGTTTAATTAAGTAAATTTCAATTCTTTATATCATGTTTAGTTTAAATGTAATCGGAAATGATTGCATAATGATTCTCGGCTAAACCTCCATTAGAGGGGGTTGAGAAGCCTTGATGAAAGCTTGATTCCGAATATCGTAGAATCGTCGTAATTTCCTTTCCACTCTAGAAACGATTAGTTCACCATGAGAATAGGTTTAATCGTTCACATGCTAGTTATGAATTGGTAGGAATGCCATGTGTAATTAGGGATTAGGAAGAACCAATTGTTCTGGGAAGCAGTTTAATTCGGATTCTGACGATTATTCGGCCGTTAATAGGATTAAGTCGAGTTAAGGTGGAATCAATCCCCCTCTAACTCCTTATCATAGAATCAACGTAGCATTCCCTTAGTTATTCCCATCGTCGACTAGTTGCATTTCGTGGGGAGTTGCATCGTAGTCTAGTTGCCTTTTTCGTAAATCTCTCATTAGACTTTAAGTTTAGAGTACTTACACTTGAGAACATAGCATGCGGAAGGACTAAGAGTGGAACGAATCACTCTACTCCACTATATCTCATAGACTTGAGAGTAGAAACTTTGATAAAAATATAAGCATCATCGTATTAGTTTTAGTTTACTTACATTTTGAGATCATCGTTCATTTCGTAGGTAGACTATTAAAATTTATCTTTTATCAAATGGTGAGTAGATTCATTTCGTTCGTTCATGGATGATCGTTAAAATTTATCAAACTTTTACCAAACTTTTATTAAAATTTACCAAACTGTTTATTTCGTTCAAACCACCAACCCTCAATACACCAAAACAGTTCAAACACGAAATAAATACAAAACAATCAAATTCCTCAGTATCACAAACTGTTTATTGTTTGTGTTCATACCCTCAATGAACACAAACTGTTTATTGTTTGTGTTCATTTTCACGTGGAGTATGGATTAAGTATGACAACCTGTCTGTGAACTTTGTATTTGGGTGTTATGTGATTGTTCAAGAAGCAAGGAGATATTTTATCTATATTGAATGAGCGGTATTATCTGGTGGCTTTGTGACGTACTGAGTAAGGAACTAATTGCCTCGGTGTTGGAGGAACTATCTTGCCTCACTCGTACACTTTGATGGATGAATAATATTTTGAAGTATAAGAGATTAATTTGTTAGATGTGATTAATTATAAATAGAAAAAAAATAATAAAATATACTTGTATTCTTTTTGAGATGTGTATACTTGCGTATACACGTGTATTCTTTTTGAGAGGTGTATACTTGCGTATACACGTTTTTTCCTTTTGAGATGTGTATACTCCGTATACACGCTTTCTTATATTATTGTATATGGATGAACTATTACCGTGTATATATGATGATAATATGATTTCACCAATAAGACATGCATGTGTAGGTTGTTTTATAAAGGTCACGTTATTAATGATTAATTAATATAATGGTGATAATTGTTTTTTTTAAACTAGATTGAAATTTATGTAGATGATGTCTTAATATAATGATGATCGTATTTCCACAACAAACAGATTTTTATTTTGTCTTATAAGTGTGTCGTGCCTATAAATTATGACATGATTGATTAATATCGTTAAATTAGTTTCACATGATTTTGGCATATTCGAGTATTTATTCTTAATTGTTTTGTTTCAGTCTATATGATTTTGATAGATGAATATGAAAAAAAAAAAATTATTTTTGGATACGTGCTATATTTGATCCAGTTGCAAGCATGAATTAGGATTCAAGGGTGGTTTTAAAATTTAATATTTCTGGGAGCATGACTAAAGTAAATATAAAGTTTTATTGTAGTATCAATGACATGAGTGACATTTTGTTTTAAGTGTATCAGGACACTAATTTTCTTTTATGCATGATAATGAAAGACTCCCTAATGTTTTATACAGGGATGAACTTATCCCATATTATTGATTAGTTAAGTAGAATATTAATTTTCGTAGAGTTTGCTACGTGTCAAGAAACTACATGCTAAAAAGATATGATGTATTTATCTTGCGTTTAAGTGACAGTAATCATTTGTTTTAATATAGACAGTTAAACTATAATAGATTTTGTAATGGCATGAGAACATATGTTCTAGAATTATTTTAAAAAAAATAATTAATACCAATGTTATCTTGCTTAAGTTTAATCAACGTGCATTCTCGTATAGGTTCTAAGTTAATAACCAATGTTATTTGTTCGTATAGCTTTAGTTCCAAATCTCGGGACGAGATTTTTTGAGATGTGTATAGCTGTAACGCCCGTATTTTTAAATACGTATTTTTCTATTTATTTATTTTCAAAATTCGTCGGATTGGACTCGGGATACGTGGGCCTGGTTTTAGGTCCGAGTCGGTGTTGGGCTTGGGTTTCGGACCCAAGTATATAAACACATTTTTCTAGAAAATAGGGTTCATAAAAAATAAAATATATTAAAAAAAATGGAGGCGAGCTTGAAGCTCGTTATTTGAGCGCGTTGAGCCTGCTTGACTAGGAGGGATTAAATTAGGTTTTAATACGGTGAGTGGTTATATTTTTAAATTTTCACCGAACTGCCAGATCGGGCCGAGTTTTGGCTTCGGCTCGGATATTTTTTTGGGTTATCGTCGGCCGATTTTTTCCTCCTGTGGTATTGATAAACTGTCGTAGTTATAAACGTTTAAATCTGAAACTATGTTGGATTGACTGTCGAAGCTGCATGGTCGATAATGGCAGATAAAGCCAAATACCAAGAAATCGCCAGTACCATTTTTATGTAAATGGAACTGTGGTCTTTGTTGTGTTGTGGATGGATGATGGGTTGTTTGATGTCGGGGGGTATGTGTTGGATGTTGGTTACTGATGTTTGGGTGATGGTAAGGTGCTGCCAAAGCTTGGAGAAAGCTTGAGCCGTCGTTAATGGCGTTACTGCCATTACTGGGATACTGGGGTGGGACGATTTTGTAGTTTGAAATGTTGACGATATTGTTTTTGGGTTGGATTTACGTTTGGTAGTAGTGGGGGGATGAGTGGGTGCTGGAGAGCGTTGGTGGGGAGCTTGAAGCACCATTAATGGCGGTGCGATTTTAGATCTCGTTTTGGGGAAGATGGGGGATCAAATTATTTGGGGATTTTGTTTTTAGTAAAGTTATAAGGTTTTCGATTTGGATCAAAACCGTGGGGTTGAAAGTGGAGGACGATCGGAACTGGCGGTGGCCAAATCGGTGGCTGCTGGTGGAGGGAGAAGAAGCACTGTTCCTCTTAGTTGGGCTTGGGCCGGTTTAGATTGTTGGGCCAAAGCCTTGGTTGTTTTGATTGGGCCGAAATCTTGTAGTTTTGTTTGGGCCCGATTTTTATTAAGTTTGGGACCAGTTCTAATATTAGTCTATGGGTCCGTTTCATTTGTATTTGTGGACCAGTTTAACTTAACAGCTTTTGGGCCGTTTCTAATATTGCTTGGGACAAGTCCATTGGACTTAAAATAGATCTAATTGGGTCTTTAAATGTTTAAATTTTCGGGTTCTAAGGTTTGGGCTTGGCCAGTTGGGTCCGAACCATTACCTTGGTCATGAGTCCATGAGCCATGCACCTTTGACCTTAGCCATGAACCATGGCTATGACTATGAACCTGTTGAACATAGAAACAACAGTTTGACTTTGACTTTGACCTTTGACTTTGACCATGCCAGTTTGACTTTGACCATGACATGTTGACCATGACGTTTTGACTTTGACTTTGACCGTTGACCGTGGAATGTTGACTTTTCCAGTTTTTCTCATATTTGATTTTATGGACTATTGTAATAATAAAATATTGTCGAACATTATATAACATTGTTTGTCATTATCTAATTATGATTTGACGTGAGTAGTGTGTAAAAGTATATATATATATTGGCTTTGATTGTGGACCGTAGAATCGCTTTTAATTGTGCTACATTTTATGTTGTAAATTGATGGACAAATCAAATGTTGAAATGCCAGTGGAAGCCGATATAAATTTGGTTGTCATTATCTAATTAAGATTTGACGCTGATATTGTGACACTATGTAATATGTTGGGATATATATATTGAATACAATAGTTTTGGAGACATAGATGTATAAAAGCTTTATTATTTTATATGTGAGATGCTACTATGAGGTAGTATAATATGTGTGGATATTTTCCCACGGGTTTGTATGCGTAGTGCAATAATATATTGGCACGGAAATAATAAAAGTGGTTACTTAGATATAATTGAGATATTTCTAAATAGTGTGGCTTAGTGCAATAAGGTAATTGACCTACACGCGATATAGTGGAATTATTATGAGTCATAGATGGATGACACCTGAATAAATTACGAACGAAAATCCTAGAACCCTCACTACCACAACTCATATGATCTGCCCGTGGGCTTATTTTTAATATATAAGATGTTGATATATAAGATGTTGTATATATATGAGATGTTGATTGACCCATATATAATAAGATGTTGATATATAAGATGTTGTATATATATGAGATGTTGATTGACCCATGTGTTGGGCAATCGTGAAATTTAATAGTGGCTTGATATATAAGATGTTGATATATAAGATGTTGTATATATATGAGATGTTGATTGACCCATGTGTTGGGCAATCGTAGCCGAATAGTGGCTTGATTATTCCGTCTGCAAATATTGGAACGAGACGCGCGATATTTTATGCCGAATAGGGGCATTACTTACATAATGGCTTCCGTGTAAGGATTTACCTGGTGTGCGGCATCCCGCTCAGGGTGGTTACGCACGGAGTGGTTCATTATGTAAGGGGAGGCATGTAGATGTACATGTTCGGCGTTGGGTAGCGATTGTGGTAGCCAGGGAAACTAGGTAAGACATAGATACGACGTGATTTTAGGGACACGCAAAGAAAGCTTTAACTAATATAATTATGGTAATATGTTGGTAAATGATATATCTCTAGATAGATAATTGTATATGTTTGGCTGGTTAGTAGTTTAGTTAGAACCTAAGGCGCCTCGTGGAGGAACTAAATGCCTTTTTATTATGCGTATGGTATGTTGTATTAGTTGTTAGAAGTTAAGGCGCCTCAGTGGAGGAACTACCTGCCTTAGTTATTGAACTTAAGGATGTTGTATTAGTCGTTGAAAGTTAAGGCGCCTCGATGGAGGAACTAACTGCCGTATGGTTTGTGTATATATTGGTATAAGTATATGTTGTATTTTAGGGCTACTCACACCAGCATTTTTATAATGCTGACCCGATTTGCATGTTTGCTTATCGGGTGTGCTCATTAAATGAACACAGTTGATAAGTCTTGACAGGTTTAGTGTTGAAGAAGATTGGTTGCTGCTTGTGGCTTGCGTTAGCATTGCATCTCAGGATATGTTTTGTTTTCCTTTGAGGTGATATAGATTTTCAGTCCAGATAATGTTTTTGTATTTTCCTTTGTAAATTTTTGTAATGAAGAGGACTTTGGTTTAAGTTAAAAATTTTATTGGTTTTTAATTATCCGCATATTTAAACTTTTTATGGGTTTTTGGAAGTGGAGAGTGCGTCACACTTTGGTGATCTCATCTATGATATACCAAAGAATTGGGATTTAGCTTGGAGGAATGTTGTAAGGACTTGTTCAATCCTACGCATGTGTTGGTAAGGTTTTTCATGGCTTAAACCATGGAAAATGGGTAACAAATTAAATATGTTTGGGGGGATTCGAAAATCCTCCACTGGGTCTGCTAGAACGATGCAAGATTTAGGGCTATCGCTCAAAGCTTTGTAGAAGTCGGAGAGAGGAGTCTCTCTTTCTTCACCCATTATGTCAGGTATGGTTGGTGGAATAGTAGTTAGAGGTGTTATGATTGGTATACTCAATATGTTTGTTTGTTGACGGTTAATTACGCTCGGTGTTTTTCTCCCACCGCACCTTAATCTCATGCAAGTCTAAGTCTAAACACGAAAACAACCCAAACAATCTTGATATATTAGTATGAACCTCTAACCGAGATGCGAGGTATGGAAGAAAGGAATACCGAAAGCGCCCTTGCTTTCGCTTTATGAATAGCGCTTGTTTACGCTGTTTCAGTGTAAAAATAACAAGTTAGAACACTGAAAAACTTAAAAATCGAAGTTGGAAACAAACTCAGTAGAAATCCGCAAAATTTTGCTTAGAAGCGCAGTGTGCGCCGAGGAGAGGCGCTGGTCGCCCTAGTCCAAAGACGCGGAGCGGGTCACGCTTTGTAAAGAGGGTCGGTCGCTCGAAGTCCAGTAAGTTAGGGCGGGTTGCGCTCAGAAGAGGGCGGGTCGCACTCAAGGTCCAGACTATAGGGCAGGCGCGCTCTTTATAGGCGCGATCGCGCTCCGTGTAATTTTTTCCGGAATTTTTTCAACGCTGAAACGAATAACCACAGTATGAATCAAACAAGGGTGGGTGGGTTTAATGGGACTTAAAAATGACTAATTCTACTATGAAAACAATGCTAAAGTGCAACTAAGATGGCAGCGTCTTGGTTAACTGCCCAAGCGCCTAACTCTGTGGACTCATGGGCTAAACTTGTTCAAATTATTTATGGAACATTTTTACCCACTTTCCTAAAGACGGATGAAATGCTTTCCAAGATTCATTTCTTCCGGCCGTAACCCTCATGAATAATTTTCTCGAGGCTTGGAATCGTTTCACCCGATCCGCTTATAGAGTGTCCACACCATAACCTAGCAAAAGACACGTTAGTTCGTTGCCTTTTTCAAAGGACTTCAACATCACCATAAAGAAGTCCTTGACATAATGAATGGGGGTAGTTTCCTAAGTAAAGGAGCCTCGAGGCTTACAAATTTTAGAAGAACAAACTAAACGCAATAACAATTGGGAGTGATGATATCCCCCGCCTCGCTAGTTCCTCTTCAACAGCTTAAGGCGCGGAATGTTTGAGATGAAACCCGATCCAGAACTTAAAAATTTAATCGAATCTCTAACTAAAAAGGTAGATGCTATTTCTATTCAACAAAAGCCTATTCCCGTCATGAATGTCAACTCCAACCCATGTAATTTCTGTTTGAGTCCTGAGCACCCTGACTCCTATTGTCCTCTCGCCTATGAACAACAACAATCAGAGCAAGATAATGTTTGCTCCATTAATAACTATCCTATTCCTAATGCCCCATGGAGACAACATCCCAACTTTAGTGGGTGAAACAATCAACAAGTTACAACTCCAGGGTTTAATAACCAAAATGTTAGGCAAACAAACAACTATAATCAAGCTCAACCTAGGCAAGGACAGGGACAAGGTCAGGGAAATTATAATAATTATAACAACCAAGCGCAACCACGACAAGGTGTAGCACAAGGTCAGAATAATTATAATAGTTATAATACCAATAGAGGTATCGTTCCGGTTAACAATAGTAACTATCAAAACCCACCCATAAATAATCAACGTGAGATAGTTCCAAATGCACCACACCGCGACTACTACACCTACACAACCGGACCGTGATCGACGCCTTTTATACAAAAGTTACCCAACAAATTTTCCAATCAATGACTCAATCAAACCAACAGATATTACAATCCATAAATCAGGGCATACAACAGTTAGCCCAAGAGAAAGCCCAACCAAAAGGCGTGTTTCCAGGACAAGCGATACCAAACCCTAAAACAACAAACACAGCCTTTGAGGTAAACGGTAATACTAGTACGGAAACGACAATAGTAGGTGACCTGAATGCCATCACCACTCTCCGCCTGAAAGGTGGTTGATAACAAAGTAACTATGCCTATAGTTACCCCATCGATTCTCCTACACCGGATATCGAACTAGATAATTGAAATAGAAACTCAAGAACCTACCACCGTAGAGGTACCCGGTTAAACCACAACCTAAGAAACGAAAAAGCCAAGGTTACACATCAAGTCGAGCCATACGCTAAATATAGAGCCAAACCACCATTCCTCAAAAATTAGCCATGCTAACCGGGGATACCAACTTCGAGGAGATTAGGAAAGTTTTCAAAAATCTAACGATAAACCTTCCTTTTCGGTTATTAAAAAGCTACCTAATCACGCTAAGTTTCTTAAAGAGTTGTGCACTACTAGGCGTAAGACCAACATACCTAAAGACGCTTTTTAACCGAACAATTCCCAACTTTATCCGAAAATAATGGAATTGTTAAGTACAAGGACCCCGGGTCGTCCTAATGTAAAATGCACCTTAGGAGATTCCCACACGGCGACCGCTTTATTAGACACGGGGCGAGTGTTAACTTACTCCCCGTATTACTTGTATAAACAAATAGGTCTACAGAAATGCAACTTACAAAAATAACGCTTGCAATTAGTAGACATGTCTATTAAGTATCCTAAGGGTGTAGTGGAAAACGCGTGCTTGTTAAGGTTCAGATTTCTACTATCCCCGCGGATTTTGTTATCCTCGATACAAAAGTCGCTAATGACTCTATCTCGATCATCTTAGGGCCTTTTAGCAACCGCCAACGCACTTATTAATTGTTTGCGATGGTAAGATGTCCTTATCTTTTGGCCATCTCACAGTTGAGGTAAATGTTTTAAAATGATGAAACAATTACCGGATTCGCCTATAGGTGGGGAGGTTAGCATGATCGAGAGCTTAGCTCAAGATTATTTTAACAACACGCTTCCCGAAAACAATATGTACAAATTCCTTTCTTTTGGAAAGTCAGATTTTGTAAATGACTCCTACTTAGAGGAAGTCAACACCATCCTTGAGTCCACACCAATTGTAGACACCGGGTTGCTCCACATATTGAGTATGAAGACTTGCTACCTAAGCAAGTATTCATTATGCAAAATGAGGACCCGGACGAAAACATCTATTGATTTTCCTCCCACCCCAATGTCTTAAACCCCTTCCCCCGAGTTAAAATATATACAACTTGATCCGATGGTAATCATCCGGTAATTATATCTTCTCTGTTATCTAAGGATGAAGAGACACGTTTAATCCGGGTGATTAGGGAACATCGGTCTCAAGATTGGTTGGTCCCTAGCTGACATTAAGGGAATTGACCCTAATGTTTGCACTCATCGTATCCATTTGGAGGATAACGCGAAGACTTCTCGAACCTCGCGCCGCTTGAACCCCGCCATGAAAGAGGTGGTTAGGGAAGAAGTCTTATGATTACTTCGATCGCGGTATCATATACCCCATCTCGATTCGCGAATGGGTAAGCCCCATTCATGTAGTTCCTAAGAAATCGAGTTACCATGGTTCGTAATCGGAAGGGTGACTATGTTGTCACACAAGGTCCTATGAAATGGAGGATCTATATTGATTACAGACGCGTTTAAATGCTATGACACGAAAGGATCACTTTCCTTTACCCTTTATAGATCAAATGCTCGAGCGCCTAGCTGGTCATGCTTTTATTGTTTTCCGGATGGCTACTCGTGCTATTTTCAGATTATTATTGATATTGATGACCAAGAAAAGACTACCTTCACATGTCCCTTTAGAACGATGCCTATAAAACGAATGCCTTTTGGCCTTTGTAATGCTCCCCGAACCTTCCAAATGGTGTATGCTTCATATATTTAGTGACATGGTAGAGCTTTTATGGAAGTTTTCATGGATGATTTTTCTATCTATGGAGACTCCTTCACAAACTGTTTGTCTACCCTGCCTAAGGTTTTGACAAGGTGTGAAGAAAAGAGCCTCGCTTTTAAACTGAAAAGTGTCATTTCATGGTGAAAAGGGCATAGTACTAGGTCAAATTGTATCTAGTGATGGCATCGAAGTAGATAAGGCCAAACTAGATAAGATAGCGACTCTACCTAAACCACGGACTGTCCGCGGATATTAGAGCCTTTCTAGGCCATGCAGGTTTTATAGGCGATTTATTAAAGACTTCTCGAAAATGGCTAGGCCTTTAACTAATCTGCTTTTGAAAGATGCAATCTTTGATTTTAATTTTAACTGTAAGCGTGCTTTTTGAAACTTTAAAAGTCAGCCCTAACCTCTCGCACCAATTATACAGCCTCCCGATTGGTCTAAACCTTTCGAACTCATGTGTGATGCTAGTGATTATGCGGTTGGTGCGATCTTGGGACAAAAACTAGATAATAAGTCCACTTGTCATTTATTATGCTAGTAAAACATTAAACGATGCTCAACGAAATTATTCAACTACAGAAAAAGAATTCTTAGCCGTCATTTATGCTTTAGATAAGTTTCGTCCTTATTTGGTTGGTTCTAAAACTTTAGTTTACACGGACCATGCAGCCCTTAAGTACCTTCTTGCAAAGAAGGATGCTAAGCAGAGATTAATCCGATGGATCCTTCTCTTGCAAGAGTTCACATTAGAAATAAAGGACAAAAGAGGGGTTGAAAACGTAGTTGCCGACCACTTATCTAGACTCACAAACGACGATCAGACTGATTATGAGTCCATACCGGACTCTTTTCCTGATGAGCATCTGTATGCCATTTTTTCAGCACCATGGTATGCTGACATTGTAAATTATCTAGCGGCTGATGTTATGCCTTATAATTGGTCAAGAAATGAACGTAAGAAGTTTTTTGCCAGAGTTAAGTTATACTACTGGGATGAGCCCTACCTTTTTAAGTATTGTGCGGATCAGATTATTCGTCGTTGTATTCCCCAGTGGGAATACAATGAAGTTCTATCGTTTTGCCATGACAAAGAGTGTGGTGGCCATTTTAGTGGGATGAAAACAGCCGCTAAAGTTCTTCAATGTGGATTTTATTGGCCTACCCATTTTAAGGATGCCCAAGTGCATTGCAAGACGTGTATTCGTTGCCAACAACTTGGGCGAATCACGAAACGTAATATGATGCCATTAAATTCAATCTTGATAGTAGAAATTTTCGACGTCTGGGGCATTGATTTCATGGGTCCTTTTCCGGTTTTCCACGGTTTCATTTATATTCTAGTTGCCGTGGACTACGTGTCAAAATGGATAGAGGCCCTAGCTTGCCATAACATTGACCATAAGACCGTTGTATTTTTTATTAAAGAATATATTTTCTGTCGGTTTGGCATTCTGAAAGCCATCATTAGTGATGGTGGAACACATTTTTGCAACAGAGTTATTGCATCCCTAGTGAAAAAGTATGGAGTTACACACAAAGTAGCAACTCCTTATCATCCACAAACTAGCGGACAAGTAGAAGTTTCTAATAGGGAAATCAAAAAGAATTTAGAAACAACTGTAAACCCTGATAGGAAAGACTGGTCAAAGCGTCTATCGGATGCCTTATGGGCGTATAGAACTGCTTTCAAAACTCCTATAGGTATGTCTCCCTTTAGACTTGTATTTGGGAAACCATGTCATTTGCCCGTTGAATTAGAGCACCGTGCTCTGTGGGCTATAAAAAGCCTTAACTTCAATATTGATGAGGCAGGTGTCAAACGCAAGTTCCAATTGAATGAGCTTGAAGAAATCCATAGCGATTAAATGCGATCTCGCTGGCGAATATAAAGCTAACATGAAACGTGTTCATGATAAGCATATCTTGCGCAAAGAGTTTGTGGTCGGTCAAAAGGTTTTGCTTTACAACTCCCGTCTACATATTTTCCCAAGCAAACTAAAAACCCATTGGTCTGGCCCTTTTCTAGTTACTGAAGTCACCCCTTACGGGGCAATCACCTTGGTAAATCCAAATGACAACAGTACCTTTCAAGTTAATGGTCAACGGTTAAAACATTTTCATGAACTTCTGTCCCCTGATGTAGAGGAAGTCCTTTTACAGGACCCTGTCTATGAGGACTGACCCTTGACATTTGGTGTACTTACTTTCATTTCCATATACTGATAAGTGCACCATTCAGGTAACCGGGCCCTCCTTATGGAGTGTGTGGCTATAAGTACCGGATCCTAAGTCCACAGTTCACATAATTCACGTTTTCCACTTTTGCATGTTTTCTCTGTTTTTGAGTCATGTTCCTCTATGGAGTGAATTATGTATTTATTGTTTTTAGTGTTTCTTATAATAAACAAATAAAAATAAAATTAAAATTCTTAAATCATAGAAATAGCAATCCAACAAGTCTTGGGAATCTGACTTTAAACGACCCACGTTGTAAACAAATTTTGTGTTTAAAAATTTGTTTGGGGGTGGGCAGTCGATCTTTCCATAGGGATTGCTCGAACTTTCCATTGGTTTTGTTTAGGCCCATTAGTTCAATTGGGTTGACGTAATCTAAACTTAGATTTCCTTCGTTCGCATAACTTACGTCACACACGCACTTCGAGGCGTTCTTCCACCCTCTTATAAGTCACCCATGGTTGGAATTGAGTGTTTTATGGATCATTGAATTGGAAATTCTCTACTGATCATTTCCATAACTCATTCGCCAAAATCGGGCCAGTAATGAAGCGGCAAATTGAGTTTGAAATTGCGCGAAAAATCGGAAAATTTCACAATTCAAACTGGGCTTGGGCCCAAACCGCACGCATGTTGCGCGTCTCCTTCCTTCCCAGAAAAAACGCACGGTTCCTTTCTTTCCCTTTCAATACCGCCGGTTACCTATTTTAAATCAAACTTGGAAAACCAAAATAAAAAAAAAAATATATATATATAGAGAGGGAAGAAAACCTAACTACACCTACAACAAGGAAATCAAATCCACCTTAAATCTTCTCTAAACAATCATCACCACCAACCCAACTTCGAAAAACACCCACCAATTATAGTTTCCACCACCACCACCAACTCCGTTTTAGTAGTTTTCTTCAAACTCGCCTCCCCCACAGTCTACAAACCATAGTAGTCTAAGAAATTTCAATGGCGCTACGACGTAGAATTTTGCCAGAAAATGCGTTTGCTTCCGATAGCGATTTAGCCATTTTATGACGCGGAGATGTTCAAGAGACATTGGAACGGACTGTGGTACTCAACTGAGGAGTTCTACCACTATGATTTGGTAGAACAGTTTTATAAAAAGCGAGAATTGGAAGGGGATAGGATTTTCATAAAGTTAGGAGGAACGCGGAGAGAAGTAACGAGACAGGTTGTTAGTCGAACTGTTAGGAATTACGCTTTGAAAGCAACCTAGTAACGACAATTCGGGAACCCCAAAGATACCGGAGTTCCCGCTTTGATGAAGGATACTGGTCGTTGAGGGTGAATACAATCCGACATCCCATTGCGTCCGCCAGACCACCCTGAGAACCAATCAACTGGCTGTAGCTCAGTGGATTGGTAGGAACGTCCTCGGGAAAGACAAAGTCGATGATATCGGCTGCATATGTCCGCGTTCTCTGGATTTTGCAAACAAAGAAGTATAATTTCTGCATCCTTGATTTAATGTTTAATGTGATTCGAGGAGTGGGGAAGAGTTTAGCGCCTCTTCCCGTATTGATCACTAAGATCATGCTCTCCTTTAGAGCTGTCGCAAGATCTGCTCCTATTAAGATCAAATTGCATTCTAATGCAAGTATCTATACGGATTGCATCCAAGAGACTTGGCCGTTGTCTGAAGAAAAAATGGATGAGTCGGAGGATGAAAGGGAAGATATGACATGGATGGATGAAGATGCATTAGAGAAGTGTAATTCTAATGTAGAACGCATGCAAGTGTTGCAAACTGCCTTGCGGTGCGTTTATGGTATTTGTGGAGATATCCGAAATAGACAGATAGTAGTTCAAAAGAAGCAAGGGAACCTTCAGAGGAGATTTGAAATACTCGAAGGGGTTCTGGACGATATCTTGTATAACATGGAGACTATCCACCAAAGAACAACAAACCCGCGAAGATGCGCGATCTTGAGATGGAAGCCCAACGCTTGTTCGAATAGAGATGCTACGACGATGCCACCCGTGGAGGACTCTGTTTCAGCCGAGTCCGAAGCGGGCATGAGCGTCGTCGCCGAAGCGACAGATGGTTCAAGCCATTCTCCATCCCGAGCCAATCTCCATCTCAAGGTCCATCATCATCACAAAACTAGGTGTTCATCCCAGTTGGAGTTATTTGTTATTTCATATTTCGCTTTATTAGAAGGATTTTAATTCAAGAGTTAAATTTAAATAGTAATGTGTTTATTTAATGTTGTTTGGATTTATATTTTATTTTGTCTTTAATATAATTGGTTATTTTCGAGTCTTTTTGTTTTATCATTTATCCCACCTTCCGACTTGGTTGGGGTGGAAATATTTAGACCGAGCATAAGTCGTTATATGATCATATATATGTTACGTTGTCTTGGAGGAAAGGTTGATAATTTGGCGATATCGGCATATCTATGACTTGTGTGGTGGTAGCATGAAATCTAGGAGAGTTTAGAAGTTACTATTCTAAATCCAGTATGAAAGATACCAGGATTTTTAGGAAATCATGAAAATGGCTTATTTCCGTTTTCGGTTTTGGGAATTTTCCTATTTCCGGAAATTGCCTTCAAACAAATAGGGAACTTCCCGATTCGTTTTGGAAGCTCATAACCTATTTAAACTCCCTTCTTCCTACACTAACAAACCACAATACATTCCACCATCATCCTGCACCATCCACTCCAAGTTTTACTTTCTTTTTCATCTAAACTCCGTTCGGTTACTTACGAACTAGCCAGCAAGGCTTTGTCGAGCGCTACCGCTGCCTTTTACTTTTTTTTTTGAATTTTTGTCGAGCCGACCGCCCTCATACTGAGCACGACCCGCCCTCATCTACTGGACCTAGAGCGAGACCCGCCCTCATACCAAGCGCGACCCGCGCCATAACACTCAGAATGTCGCATTTACATAAGAGCGCGACCACGCTTCTACACGAAGTCGCGCATCCCGGTTTCTGTGAACGCGGAAATTTCCAATTACCCTGTGAAACTTTCCTCCGTATTTTCTAACATTGAAACATCTCATTAATTGTTTTTGGAAATCTGACATGACAAGACTTACTATGGATCCCCATTGTTGCTGTTCATAATCACATGGGTCATTAACTACACTTGGAATTCAGATTGGTACAGACTCATAGATTGGCTATAAATCTCTTCTTTTCAGCCATTCTCTTTTCAAACAATTTTCACTATCCTTCCCTCCATAATAGTACCAAATGGATCAACCAAGAAAAATAATGTCTGAGAAAGACTACCTAAAAGTTTTTGAAGATGGCCAATTTTCTCCTTATTTTGACACCGAAATTGTATGTCGGGGATTGACACCTCTTCTATATCATTCAGCAGCTGGTTATTCCTGAGAATTGGTTTTGATATTCTACCAATTTATAGGACCTGAGAATGGAAAATTCTACTTCAATGCTTATGGACGACGATTGGAATTGACTAGGGAAATTATCTCCTACATACTTCAGATCCCAATGAATTCCCAGGAGTTCCTTTTTCCAGAGTCATCATTTGATTCCGTCAAAGCTTTACTAAGAGATACTGTATCTCATGGTGAAGTGGGAAATAGACATCGCGTTGTTCTTCAACGCTCTTTGAAACAGAATCAACGAGTTGTGCTCCACTGGTTGGGACACAATGTGATAGGTACATCTCACCAATCAGAAGTCAGAAAGTCTCAACTTCACCTACTTTGGGTTTTGCAAACTCAAAGGGATGATTTTTGTCTAATCCAATACCTTTGGAACGTGATCACCAGGAAAACAAGAAAGTCAGCACCTCTACCTCTATCTACTTTAGTCATGCAAATTATGATGTGTTGGGGTTATCCAGTAATTTCTCCAGAAACACCACTTCAAAGAGCACATATTAGTGTACTCCAAACAGACTACTCCATTGGTTTTTGGACTCCTGATACTCTGACAGATGAACAAAATGACCCAAGCTCAAACCCTGACCATTTCTTTGATGAAAATGCCATGCTAATTTTTTTTTAATCCCATGGAAGGCATTTAATTTCTTCATCACGGCATGCGGGAACTATACGCTCGTCAAAATATCATCATTACAACTCTTAAGGAATTCCAAGAACGTCAAGCAATGCATGATGTTGAACAGGAGGAAATCTTGGAAAATCATTCTCAGTCCTTGAAAAATCACACTTTCCTAATGGAGAATCAAACTACACTCTCTGCCAGCCAAGCGGACATTCAGATGCAGCTCAGACAACAAATTGAAGAACTAAACACTGTGGTGCATGATATGCGTCTCCAGTAGCATCATAATAATCCATGATTTTCTTATTGAATAAAAATGGAATAATGATACTAAGTGAATAAATAAATAATCTTATATATTATTACATTTTTCGTCGTATTATTAATTTGTTCTTATCTTTGTGTCTTCTTTTGTACGAAAATGGTTGCTAGAATTATTTACGTCGTGACTAACTAATTTTAACATGTGATTTTCAATGTCATTATAGGAGGGTTTATTTTCTTCCATACTCATTTATCCATCCAGTTGCCTTCTCTCATTGCCCATTTCTTTACTTCATCCACCATGGCATCTTCATCAAACATTGCATCTTCATTAAACATGACACCTCCAAAACTTATTCCTGAGCAATCCTTTCAGTCTATGATGGATTCCAATACTTATGGTCATCTCTTCCGTGACTACATCACTAACATTGGGTGGTCTTCTCTAGTTGTTCAACCTGACCAAATTTATTCTCCGAGTTTGGCTGCATACATTTATGCTAATATGGAGGACACACCAACATTCAATCATGCACATGGCTTCTACTTAGACGGGTTCACAATTCTAGTTGGTGACACACATCATATTTTTTCTGAACAATAGCTTGCCCTAACTTTGGGTCTTCCATATCACGAACCGGCCGCATCATGGCATTACATCTATCATAAGTCTTACCGTTCCTTTTAGTGGCAAGTGTTTCGTGAAACTTACGGTGATGGTCTTGAGATTAAACGAGAAGGAGCTTGTCATGTGCCATGGTGCGACATCACCATTCCCTTAGCAATCATGAGTATGAACATGGGGACTGCGATGTTGTTTGTACTCCTGAACATCATGGGAGATTGACATTTTTCTACTGCCAATGAGGCTGCCTACATAGTATTCAGTGCACTGGCTCAAGGTCATACATTATTTAACATCTTAGGTTGTGTTATCTCCAACCTGAAACGAGCTTGCACTTTTTAGGATCAGTATATTCTTTTACCTATAACCGCTTGCCGAATCATGAAGACACATTTCCCACAGTTTGCATCTACTTTTCATGACTGGGTCAAGGTAGATTCTATGTGCCCAACAAACAGAATCATTCGTTCATTAAGGTTTAGGCAATGGAAGCGTCCCCTTTCGATTACACTGAGGCATGTTAGTTGTTACCGAAGGATGAAAATATGAAGAAACATTTGAGGAAATCCAGAGACAAAGAATGGGCAGAAATTTGGCAGACTATTATCTTTTGGCGCGATGATAAGGAAATGCATTTCCTTATTGAGGACGCCAGACCTACACATCCCGCTGGATGGTAAATTTAAGCTTGTCATTGTACATATATCTAGCTAAAAATTATGTTTCATGTGCTATTGTCTTTCATTATTCCGTGTGCTATGTTTCGTGTGCTATTGAACATTTTATTGTTTCTTTCTGAATAATATATTATGTTCTCCAACCTTTCTGTTCCAGCAATCTAGCCCTAATTTTTGCTCACGGTTCTTAGGTAATTTCTCTCTTTATTTATTGATACTTCGAGGACTAAGCATCATTCTGTTTGGGGGTATTTTTAAATCTATAGCAAAAATTAGGGATATTGTAACCTGTATATAGTTTTTATTTTCTTGTTAATAATTGTACTTAGTGACAAAGTCTTGTTTCCTTTTCAATGACGAAAATTGTCTAGAAATCTCACATTAGTATCCGAATTAGAATTTGTTTTAAGAAACTTAAGATAATACGTATGCAATAGTTTATACATCTTTTCATGAACATTCATGCACTGAGTATCATTGATTGTCATAGCAGTAAGTTTCTGGAACCAACGGTTAGTTACTTAAACTATAAATCCTATGAGAATCTAACCAAAAGCCTTGACATGAGTGATTTGTGTGTGATGACACAGAGGAGTAGTTTTTCCGATTAGAGAAAATCACGCGTCTACTTACTTGATCACCACCCGAACCCTAGGCGAGAATTTAAGCCTTCTTTGGATCGACATAGCTAAAAATTCTTACCTGTTACAAATTTTACCACTAGTCACTCTACTGAATCTTTCATCAAACCTTTCACTTTCACCAAAAATTCCTTACCCATCTATTAAACCAAATAAAAGAACCTACCTAAGTGAGGAGTATGAGAAATAGGATGAAATGTGGAAAAATAAAGAGAAAGACTTGTCCCAAATAAAAGTCAGTTACTTGCTTCAGGAAAGAAAAATAGAATCATGTTCTTAAGTTTAGATAAAAAAAAAAAAACATTAGTATCCAGAGGCTTAAGAATAAGGTTGGAAAACTCAGTTAGAAGAAGGAAAGAAAACAAGGAATTCTCTAGTATAAATATCTTAAAGACCATATTCTCTTATACTCATAAATTTTGATTATCCATTTCCATTTTCTTGTACACTATCACCTATGCCCCACAATACCTAATAAAGACCACTAGCTCAATTAGGAGTAGGGTGGTGTGATAATAAGTAGTAGACGTGATTGATCGACATCGGCTCCTCTGACTGTCATTGAGATGTGAGGAAATGTGTGCCCACTGCACACTGGAGTTAACAAAACCTGAGTGGTAAAATTTTGAGTGGAATTGTGTTTCGACACATACCTGTGAGAACGCATTTAGGTATGCTCTCCAAAGGATCCAAAAACGGCCCTGCTAGTACATTTCAATACAAAGTTCATTGTATGCATTATCATATGTAGATGTTTTAATTATTGAATGCATATTAACTTGAGTTTCAAAGAAATCAATCCTCGTTCCCTGCTAAGGAGATGTATGGATATCTGAGATGAATTTAGGAAACAAGTTTTTATCACTGAGTCGTTGTAGTATAAATAAAGTTTGTGAGTATCTTCTCTAGAAAACTCTCACGAGGCTATAACTCGTCCACTAGGGAATTCCTAGTGGTTTAAGGCCTTGTTGCATATGGTCAATGCAACCGCACTCTGCGAAACGAGAATTAGTTAGGACTACACATTTTTGGCCACTTATCTGTTTTAATGTCTCCTCTTTGCTTGAGGACAAGCTGAAAAAGCACGAAACACGTAATTATTTATATGTCATTGTTTGTGTTACGTATCTTTTGCAAATCTTACTTAGCCTAATATATATTGATTAGTATAGTGGCTAGCAAGGTATCAATCCTACTCTAAATAACTAAGTGATGATAATAGAAATTCCTAATCTAAATTACTCTAATGGATGTAAGTAAAAGATGTGGCTAAGTAATAATTAATATATAGTTGATTTGATTTGAGATTTAAGCTATGCATAAAATAAGCTAAATTAAATATATAAATATGAATCAAGAGAGAGAATATCTTGGGAGAGATGAATCCACCAAAAGCATAGAATTAGTCTAATAGATCTACCTATCATGCTTAATATAAATCACTAATAGAAACTCACCATACCTACAAACCTTATGCTCATAACCATGATGATAATATGTGGCTTTCAACGTGCTTTCTATCTTTCCATCAAATATTTCTTCAATCTCCAATGATATCTTCTATCTAACCAAATTGTGCTTTAAGTGGCATTCAATATACAACTCTAGGTGGCATGGAAAATCCACATGTACCATTAACCATACAACTAATTGAGGTGCCATAAAGAATCCAATCATCACACTAGAACACTAAAAACTAGAAGAAAAGAATCTAGGGTTTGTGGTATTTGGCTCTACACAATCTTGAATTACCCTAAGACCTCCTAACCTGCACAGGAGTGTTAGATCAATGGACGAATAAGAAGAAACTCAATGAGGGATTTAAACTAAAACATGATAGAAGAAGAACTAAACTAAAACAAACGAAAAAGGCTTCATCTCCCCTCCCAAGAGAAGGGAGATTAGCCCCTCATAATATGCTATGAACACAATATGAAAAGGAATAATCTTTATAGCTATTAATGGTGAAAAGGTCTGAACTTTCTTCTCTCTTAATTCTAGATCTAAGATGCAAACACAAAATTTCCTAGATGATGTAAACTGAGATTTTTGTGCCTTATATATTGGCTTACATGCTCGTCTGGATAGAGATCCGAATCCTATGTTTATTTGGTGTCAAACTCTCTGTAATCTTTCTAGAAGCAATCCTGGAAAAGTTATATTCGGTTAGACCGAAGTTGGACGTGGCCCACTTTGCCCTGCGGGCTATTTCCCAAGTTTCGACCGGCGACTTTTCGGTTTCCTAATTCTTGTGAAAGTCTGACTTCTTTTCCATGTTGATCTCATCTTCCTATGAAGTCGAAATTAAGGCTTTGAGATCAGATTGAAGACTCTTCTAACTCAATTATTATCCTCTTTTAGAGTCCCATTAGGTTTGGCACTTATGGAGACAAATATGACATTTTTGCCCTAGGCCTTTTCTGTAATTCCCAATGACTCCTTTTTGACTTGTTTGACTTCTTTTCCCTCCATATTTCACATTTAGGTTCTTTGACCTGCAAAAACTCAAATTACATCATATTAGAATATTTAAATATAAAATGGAGACTAACATACACATAATTGGGGTTATAAATCATTACTTTTGAGCACTTATCACAACCCCCAACTAGCATTTTGCTAGTCTCTTAGCAAATATATGTTATACTAGAGAAGTGTTCAAAGCTAACAATACTAATTAAATAATAAACTAACTCACTTTCGCAGGCATCGCGGTTGCATTTACCATATGCAACAAGGCCTTAAACCTTTAAGTTACCCTTAAAGGACGAGTTATAGCCTCGTGAGGGTTTTCAGTTGATATACCCACAAAATCAATTTTACATATGAACTATGGTGAAATCTAGATAAAACAACTTTTTTAGTGAAAATGTCTAAATCAAAAAGTTATTACTTATCATACCCATGATCATAAAACATTAGGCTGAGGTTCTATTCATAAAGATAGAAAAGACTGACTAATCATCCTAACTAGAGCTTATTCATTTTTAACTATTTTGATTCCTTTCTCTTTTCCAAGTAACGAAATTTCTACCTTACCTTTGGATTAGTATTTTGACTTCAAATCTCACCATTTCATACACTCACAAGAAAGTCTCTCTCAGATAAGTTTTCTATTTTACCTCCATATGTAGGGAAATGAGTAAAAAAATAGAACATCCCACATATTTAGTCAGAAAGACGGAAATTTTCAAATATATAAATAAAGTCTCATGGAAAGAATGTCAATCACATTTGAAGTGTCGGGTCCTTCACTTTAGCATCCTCTCACCTATTCTACACTTCATATCATACTTTAGTGATAAGTCTGGGTATTAAAATGGGGCTTAGGACAGGTTAACAAGAAAAGGGTAAAAATGATTCAAAAATTTCTGAGAATATACTAAAGACTTTGTGCTTTTGACCTTCTTGGAAATTTTCTTCACTTGTAGACTGCAACACTTGAACTTTATATCTACTTTTGCTCAATTATTTATATATATATATATATATATATTTTTTTTTTGAGCAAAAGGAATGATTTTCTTCATTTGATTTTGGTAAAATTTCCTTCAAAATCTTCTTCGCTATATATATATATATATATATATATATATATATATATATATATATATATATATATATATATATATATATAATATATTTTTTTTTTTTTTTTAAGAATGATTTTCTTCATTTGATTTTGGTAAAATTTCCTTCAAAATCTTCTTCGTTCTAGCTTTCTCTTTAGTTCTTTAGAAATCCTCGTAAATATGGGTAAGGCTAATAATATGGGATATACTCCTTATCGAGTTAGGTTTAAGATGATTGGTTTAAGAATAAAAGGTTTAATATATAAGGCTCAAAAGTGGTTAACATGATAATCCTACTAGGTGGGATAAAGGTTGGATTGGTTTACTACTTGACTTATCAGTATGATATTCCGCTTTGAATAGACTACAAGACCTAATGGCTATCTCCCCAGTTGATGCCACCTCGTGATTGACCAAATCAAGAATAAATGAGACTACACAACGAATTTAAGCACTGAAAAATGGTTGAGTCAACTTGGACTCAGATTTACGTAAAGACTCTCCAAGAAATTAAAATTGAAAGGCTCAAGTCTCACAGGTCAAGTCTCTATACTAATCCTCTAGTTTGGTAGAAGTTTAAGTTGCTTTTTCATTTGAAATTCCTCTAGTGGTGTATTATATGAACTTACTCTAGACTAAGACTTTTATCAGTGAGATCTATTTCTAGTAATAGAAACTTAGTCTAAAAGTCTTACTAATCCTGGTCATGACTTATAATTTCCTATTTCATTAGCCAGTTTAAACGATAAAAATATACTTTTCACCTAGAATCACCATAATTCACATATAAACTTTCCAAATATTGTAATTAAAATATTGCAAAATTTTAATTCTCACCCCCCTAACTAAATTAGGCATTGTCCTCAATGACTAAATAAAATAACTGAAAGCTTACCATAATTGAAATAATCGAGAAAAAGGAGGGATATTACCTTAAATGCGTGCAAAATTACATCAACTAAAATCTGTAGAATTTATATCCTTAACAAAACAAATAAGAGTGATGATTTATAAGGATCAATAATTACTACAACGACTAAATATTTGTCATGTGCTCAATCTGTAGAGTGATACGTCTCTAAAAAGACAGAGAAAATGTGCTAAAATGGAATGTAAGAGTCACATGTACAAATGACACGACTGAAAAATAAAAAATAAATAATGAATAATAATAATAATAATAATAATAATAATAATAATAATAATTTAAATCAATAGTAATAATAATAATTTAAATCAATAGTTTCATTGTTGCACAGAATACAAGATTTGTCTCTGCCTACAAATAAAAGTGATAAAACCATAATAGACAATCAAATACATGAGTGATCAAAAATAGTTTTTAAGAAAATGCGGAACTGTGAGCTGAGTCCAAATTTTTCTTCCAGAAAATCAGTTATGATAATAAACTCGGTTTCATTATCCCATTACAACCCCATTTTCCCAGGCCACTCGCCTTCTCATAATTGATTCGACAATCATAAAAACATCAAACAATATATTTTCAGGACATTTGTCACCCTTAGAATACAAGAGACAGTCCCAACCCCGATTTTCGCATTCTTGTTTAAAAAAAAAAAAAAAATCCGTTTATGGCATTGTTATCAAACAACTCTCCATAACAGAGTTCGGCATGAATTTTTCGTTCGGTCGTCATGTTCAACCGTTTGCGAACTTATCCTCGAGCTGTCGTAATGGAGATGGCCATACAGAAGGTAAACTAACACAACAACACTACTAGAACAATACTGCAAACAATTGCTCAGTAAACCAAAAAAATCGTCCTGTACAAAAAAAACTTGTTTCTTTGGAATTTTTCAAGCCTAACTACAGCACCCTTCCTTCTTCCCAGTTCAACACCCATTACTACCTTCATGTTTTTCCCATTCTCCTCAATCAACAGCCAACAAAAAAAAACAGAAAACAAACTGTAAAATTAATTCAAATCGCGAATTTCAGCCACCCATGACCGAAACTAAGCGGTTATACGCTGTCATCGCGGTTAAAATGGAAAGCATGCTGTCGAAATTGGTAATTGACCGACGGTCGATCTTGCCGGTGAGCAAGTGTTGAACGTTTTGGATAGGTCTGGGAATTGCAGCGCCTGGTGATGGGTGTACTTGAATTGTGATGGAGGCAGTTGTTAATTGTGATGGAGGCGGCTGGAAGTGTGTCACTTATGGTGGGTGCGGCTGGAAGTGTGTCTGGAAGAAGAAGAAAAAGTGGAAGGGTGCGGCTGGAAGAAGATGAAGTCGTTTTTTTTTTTTTTTTTTTTTTTTGGTTGTTGGGCTTTTTTGAGTTTTAAGGCCCAAAATCGATTTTAGAGAGTTTGACTAGGATTGGGATTTAAAACAAAGTGGGATTCTAACTTACTGGTCAGGAATAGAGATCTAGTCCGTAATGGAGAAGAATTCCACCTTACTAAAGCACAACTTAACATATATATATATATATATATATATATATATATATATATATATATATATATGTGTCAAGATACACTTCAAAAGCTCATATCAATTTCATTCTTATTCATAAAAACTAATCACTCACTCCATAAACTATTGATATTTTAAGAAAACAACTAATCCCATGACAGTAGAAAATAAAATTAACTTCTACGTAAATTCTTCCAAATACTATACCCTAACGAGTAAAAATAGATTAATTCTTCGTGCTCTTGATACTTAAAGCTCCTTCCCGAACCTTTTGTGGTGATGGGATAGAGAATACAGAGATGTAGAAAGTGTTGATGTAGTGAACGCAAAGAGACGCTACAAAATATAGCTTTATAGGAAAACTTTCGTAAGTGCTCCACGTCGTTACTAGTCCTAATCGTGAAGCTTTCTGACTTCCCCGACGACTTAGGTAGATTTCAACTCCTATCTTAACTCGAATTCCAAAATCTATCGCACTCTCCCTCTTTTTCCTTGCACGAACTGGGTTATGTTGGACTATCGTAAGTCCTCTATCATTGTTTGAATTGGATTTGGAGAAAGCTATTCACAGTTGGAAATATAAAAAGCTCAAGAATCATCAACTCACCCAATTCTTTAGCTTTATATTTCAAAGACGAGGTTCAGTGCACGATCTATTTTATTTTATTTTTGTTCGATTTTCTTGTCATGAGATACTATCTATTTAAACTACTTGGGTTGCCTCCCCATAAAAGCTACGTTTAATGTCGCCAGACCGACCAGGGGGGGAAACTTAAGGTTACCCCTTTAACTAGCTTAGGTAATTGATTTTTTTTTTTTTTTTTAAAATTTGTGGGTCTTTTATAGTCGATTCCTAGACTTAAAACATGTTTGTTATCTAATTTTTGCTTTTTATCTTTCTTCTTTTCCATCGTGGCCTATACATTTTAGTAGAGGGAGAGTCATCTTAATTAAATCTTTGATAAATCTACGATTAAAAGTAGCTTGACATAAAGATGCTCGAATGTCTTCTATTTTTGTATGAGGTTGACCAGTGTCTAGCAATGTATTAATATGATGTATAACACTATCCTTGTTATAATTCATGCCTAATTGTGATACACATGATAAAAATGGATCTTTGTAGTGAGTGTTCCTAAAACTTTTATTAGCTATTGTGTGTACTACACATAGATCATCCATCTTTTCCGCATCATCGTCAGGGTTTCTAAATAGTGTAAATATGTTTACATCTACTCTCATATTCCCGAAAGTGATAGACATGTTCCCATTCCTACAATTAATTAAAGCTTCTGTTGTAGCTAAGAATGGTTTACCCAAGATGATAGGAATTTGGTTTCCATTTGTAGGTAAAGTGTCAAGAACTATAAAATCAACGGGGTAATAAAAATCAGAGACCTTGATAATCACATTCTCTATTACTCCTCGTGGAATCTTAATAGATCTATCAGCTAACTGTAGTCTAACATTTGTTGGTTTCAAGTCTTTTAACCCTAGCTGTTTATAAACTGAGTAAGGTAATAAATTCACACTAGCACCTAAATCCAATAATGCTTGATCAGTGTAGTCGTCTCCTATTCTACACGTAACTGTAGGACTATCGGGGTCATTATGTTTTACTACGGTTTTGTTCTGTAGAAAGGATGAACAACTTTGTGCAATAAAAGCGTCCTTAGGAATATTTGTTTTCTTCTTTACTAGGTCTTTTATAAATTTTGCATATGAAGGTATTTGTTTAATTGCACTTAGAAAAGGAATATTGATATGTAGATTTTTAAAAATATTCATGATCTCATTATATTGTGCTTCCTTTTTGTTATCTTTTAACCTAGAGGGGAATGGTGCGGGTGGAATTTTTTCAGTTACTTGCTCTTTGGTTTTCTCAGTTTCAACTGGCTTTTCCTTATCTTTTGTTATAACAACTTCATCAGAATCAGGTATGTCAACTTTGTTATCTACTTTCTTTCCTGACCTAAGGGTAGATATCGAAGTTAACTGCCTCGTGGGTGCAGATGAGGGGGTGGTTTCAACTTGATAAACATTTCTACCTTTTGGGTTTTGTTCAGGTTGGCTTGGTAGAGTTCCCTTGGGTCTGTCTGCTAGACTAGCTAGTATTTGATTGAATTGTTGGCTCATCTGTTGAGTTATTTGTTGAGCCATAATATCAATTTTTTGGTCAATTCTTTTGAATTCATTCTCGGTTTTGGTGGCTAAAGCTTTCATGCTTTGATTTGCGGTGTTGGGTTGGGTTTGGTAATTAGCCATAGGATCTATGGCTAATTCTCTGTTCATGTTTGTTTGTTGTTGTTGTTGTTGTTGTTGTTGTGGGTAGTACTGTGGAGAAGGTGCTACTGTGCCTCTATTATTCATGTATTGTTGCCTATTGTTCCCTTGATTACCTTGAAAACCATATTGGTTTTGTTGTGGAGGCATATTCTGTCTTCATGAATTGTTTGAGTTATTTCTAAGATCTGGGTTATAGTTGTTGTTATTACTAAAATTATTTTGATAACCCTGTCTTTTGAATGTATTAAAAGCGTAAACATCATCAGTACCTTGAGCAGCAAACATAGAGCAAACTGAGGTGTCATGATCTGTAGTAAGGCAATTTTCACAAAATTGATTGACACTCATTGCTTGTTGAGGTTGATTATTCTTTGGAGGGTTTAAAGTGAATGAATCAAATTTCTTGTTTAAGTTTTCGATTCCTGTGGTTAAACTAGCAATGGCACCTTCAAGTTTCTCATTGAGTTCATTTTTAACCTCATACATACCTGGTTTACTAAAACTCATCCCCCTATCTACCCGTAACATGTCCTCATGGTCACTACTATTGGCCCAATCCTTAGAACTCTCAGAAAACTTTTGCAAAAAAGTGTATGCTTCATCAGGAGTAAGACTAGTAAATCTTCCTCCATTCATTGATTCAATTAACTGACGGTTCATAGGTGAAAGACCTTTTATAAAGTAATGTACGATATTAAGTATGTCAAAACCATGATGTGGATAGCGAACAAGGAAATCATTAAATCTATCCCATGTTGTATGAAACTCTTCATTAGGTTTTCCTTTGAAGGTTGAAATAGCCAATTGCATGGCTTCAGTTTTACGTAAAGGGTAATATTGTTTCATAAACTTTTGTGATAGTTGGTCCCAAGTAGTTATAGAATTAGAGGGTAGGGATCTGTACCAACGTAGTGCGGCATCCTCAAAAGTCAATGGGAACAACCTTAATCTAGTCTCTTCAGGGGAAAGATGAGGTGCTTTAAAAGTACTTAATATGCTCAAGAATTTACTTAGATGATTATATGGTTCTTCATTTGTTTTGCCATAATATCTTGGCAACATATTACGAATAGTGGGCTTAATATCATAGTTATTGTTATTGTCGGGCATCACTATGCAGTTCGGTTGTTGAACTGCGATAGGTTGAAACAAGGTGCTAAGAGTTCTTTGTTCAGCCATGGCGGCTAATGGTACTATCTCTGGTGTATTCTCTAAGTTTACTAGTGGTGTGTGTGTTTGAGAATCGAATTAGATCCCCGAGTTTGATGGTGTGGTCTCCTCCAAAACCGTAAGAATTGGAAGATTGTTACAAGAATTAGCTCTTCTGATTAGACGTTTAAGAGGTGAATCACGAAACCAAGTTTTCATGCACTAGATAATAAAGCTATGTAAAATAATCTAATATGCACTTAATTAACTAAATTATATTATCAAACTATATGATGCTAACTATTAATTCTAATTATGGAACTGCTAACAGGGGATTCACGGTGGAAGAGAAGCACTTACTGTTACAGCAAGCAAAACAAGTCCAAAACTTTTGAAATTTTTATAGCAGCTAACAGATACGTCCAGAAAGTAGCCTGTAAAATTTCAGAGCAATCGGAGCTTGGTAAGTCCCTCTTCTTTACTGTTCAATCCTGCAGAGTCCAGTGAGAAGTTTTCTGCACACACTGTAAACAATCGATTGAATAAATAAGTAAAAGAGCACTAAAAATCACGAAATTTTTACTGGAGTCTCCTGACGTGTCAGGGATGGTCCTGTAAAAAGTTTGGATTATTTAGAATTTTATAGATCCTTCTTCTCGACTGTTCTTCCAGAGACCTTGGTCCTGAAAAGCTGCAGAAACACACTGAAAACAAGCAACTAGTTAAGTGGTCAAAAAGGTCAAAAAATATTCAAATTTTTACTGGAAGCTCCTGACGAATCGAGGTTCCTCCTGTAAAAAATTTAGAATTTTTGATATTGTGCAAATAACTCTGCTCGACTGTTTTTAAAGATGCTTGTGTCCTAAAAACTGGAAATGAGGTACTGCAAAGACGATGTTAATTACTCAGGTAAGACAAGTACTAAAAATTCCAAAAAATTTCAATAAATTACCGATACTGTACAGATCAACTTTGTAAAATTTCAGAATTTTTTAAAATTTATAAATATGTTTTCTGTACTATTCTTTTCTGTTAAACAAATACAAAACTTTATGAAAATACTTTCTACTATGCAAATCTAATTGAATTATGCTAAATTAATCTAATTATGCTAAATATGCACGTTATACTATATGAATTTCTAAATTAAAGTAATCTAAACTAAATATTCTATCACCTAATCAATTTAGAGTAGGCAGCGGCGCCATTGAAAAAGCACGAAATTTGTAATTATTTATATGTCGTTGTTTGTGTTACGTATCTTTTGCAAATCTTACTTAGCCTAATATATATTGATTAGTCTAGTGGCTAGTAAGGTATCAATCCTACTCTAAATAACTAAGTGATGATAATAGAAATTCCTAATCTAAATTACTCTAATGGATGCAAGTAAAAGATGTGGCTAAGTAATAATTAATATATAGTTGATTTGATTTGAGATTTAAGCTATGCATAAAATAAACTAAATTAAATATATAAATATGAATCAAGAGAGAGAATATCTTGGGAGAGATGAATCCACCAAAATCATAGAATTAGTCTAATAGATCTACCTATCATGCTTAATATAAATCACCAATAGAAACTCACCATACCTACAAACCTTATGCTCATAACCATGATGATAATATGTGGCTTTCAACGTGCTTTCTATCTTTCCATCAAATACTTCTTCAATCTCCAATGATATCTTCTATCTAACCAAATTGTGCTTTAAGTGGCATTCAATATACAACTCTAGGTGCCATGGAAAATCCACATGTGGCATTAACCATACAACTAATTGAGGTGCCATAAAGAATCCAATCATCACACTAGAACACTAAAAACTAGAAGAAAAGAATCTAGGGTTTGTGGTATTTGGCTTTACACAATCTTGAATTACCCTAAGACCTCCTAACCTCCACAGGGCGTTAGATCAATGGACGAATAAGAAGAAACTCAATGAGGGATTTAAACTAAAACATGATAGAAGAAGAACTAAACTAAAACATACAAAAAAGGCTTCATCTCCCCTCCCAAGAGAAGGGAGATTAGCCCCTCATACTATGCTATGAACACAATATGAAAAGGAATAATCTTTATAGCTATTAATGGTGAAAAGGTCTGAACTTTCTTCTCTCTTAATTCTAGATCTAAGATGCAAACACTAAATTTCCTAGATGATGTAAACTAAGATTTTTGTGCCTTATATATTGGCTTACATGCTCGTCTGGATAGAGATCCGAATCCTATGTTTATTTGGTGTGAAACTCTCTGTAATCTTTCTAGAAACAATCCTGGAAAATTTAGATTCGGTTAGACCGAAGTTGGACGTGGCCCACTTTGCCTCAAGAATATTTTCCAAGTGCGGCTTCGGCTTTCAGTTTCCTAATTCTTGTGAAAGTCTGACTTTTTTTCCATGTTGATCTCATCTTCCTATGAAGTCGAAATTAAGGCTTTGAGATCAGATTGAAGACTCTTCTAACTCAATTATTATCCTCTTTTAGAGTCCCATTAGGCTTGGCACTTATGGAGACAAATATGACATTTTTGCCCTAGGCCTTTAGCTGTAATTCCCAATGACTCCTTTTTGACTTGTTTGACTTCTTTTCCCTCCATATTTCACATTTAGGTTCTTTGACCTGCAAAAATTCAAATTGCATCATATTAGAATATTTAAATATAAAATGGAGACTAACATACACATAATTGGGGTTATAAATCATTACTTTTGAGCACTTATCACAAGCAAAGTGCTGTTTGGGGGTAGTGTGATAAACACCCAACCCCATTGAGACATAAATTTGGTTAATTATATGTTTAATAATCATAAAATAAATATATTTTCATACTTTTGCAGGTATTCGCAGTAAACATGGGAATATTGATTAAACCTGCGATAAAGCACGGAGAACGACGTATATATGAATTCTTCTAAATCCGTACAGAAGCATCAAACTTCCGAAACTCCTACCTCTTAAACCAGGACTCCGAATGTGACAAGTGAGCTACTCAGACAATCAGGGCGATGAACTCTACGCATAGGCGGGAAGTTGTAAAATTGCCTAAAGACCGGGCCGCCACTGGACTGCACATGGACCCACTATGTGGGACCATAAAATTGGATGAGTCATCAATCATGGAGCATGTAAAGACAAAAATGACAAATTATTGGTGTAAAGTTGACACCTTGCATGTAATTACTTAGATTAGGTGTTAATAGTGAAGAAAAAGACAAGGTGTCACTTTGTTTTAATGTGGTGGATAAAAATGAAGTAAATGTGGTTTGATGTTTCACGTGGGAGGAAATGAGATTTCTCTCAAAATGGAGAAGAAAACAAAACAAGGGGGGGGGACACTCCATTTACTCCTTTGACTTCTTTTCCTTACCTTGTATTATTTTAGTTCCTTAGTTTTAGATTTTTATTTAGTTTTTATTTTGGTAAGAAAAAGCTTGTAATAGTTTTAATGGAGGAAACTTTGGTTTTCTTCTAGTGGAAAATAAATCAAAAGCAAGTGAGTTTAGATAGTTAGTTTTCTTCTTCTTTCTCTCTATCTCTTTTTGTTACATTCTACACTTGTAATCCTTTATCCCAAGGATCATGAGCTAACTTCCCTTTTGGGGAGTTAATAAAACTCATGTGAGAGAAAATATAATCTTTGTTGTTTGGTTTGGTAAGTTGTCTAGGAAGAACAACTAGACCTACATCCTATTCCAAAATGATAGTTGGTGTAGTGTCTAGTTAGGGATCAAAGTGATGAGCTTAGAGATAAGTCATTGCCTTGGTTCCACATGCTAGCATGTATGAGCTTAGAGATGAGCCATACATGTTAGGGATCAAGTTTTCTTTTATTAGGACTTGTCTATGAGTTCTAGGAAGAATAAAATGAGCTTATTAAAATCAAACAACAAAAGTTATCTTCACATGAGGAGGATTAACTCTCCACCTTTGCTTTTAGTAAAATTGTATTGTGTATTAGTTGCATGATTTTTGTAACTTAATGTTTTTAATTTTTGTGTAGTAAAGAAACCAAGTATTTAGCATTAATATAATCATATTTAAACTTACTCACTAGTTCCCTAAAGAGTAAAATAACCAAGTTGTAGTTTGTCCTAAGATTTAGGTTGGTTCAAATCCTTACTCCAGACTATATGAACACGAAGATCGTGAGTAAGGAAAATCTTTGAATTCGCACTTTCGCATAAGAAGAGATTCAATTCTCTAACGTAAAAAAGGTGAATATCATCCGCGATGGGCTCATCCCCTCCGCTGCCTTCACTCTGGAGGGCAAAAGATATTTAATGCAACATTGTCCATCCCAAAAGTGCTATGGTTTTATATATTTACAAATAGCTCATGCAGTTGAGGACCTCTCCTATTACATTTACTCATGAAACTTTTTCAACAACCTCACATTCTAAGGTTTATCAATCATTCTCCCCTCCATGGTTTGCAACTTGTAAGTACCCGTCCCTCCAATGTCAACCACGGTATAGGGCTCTTCCCAATTGGGCCCTAATTTCCCCTCATTCGCTTTCTTTATGCTGGGGGTCACTCTGCGAAGCACCAAGTCTCCCACTTTGAATCTCCTCAATCTCACCCTTTTGTTGTACTAACTCTGGAGGCGGCGGTGATACTCTTCTAGCCTTATGCGGGTGGTGTCTCTTCTTTTTTCAGCCAAACTCATGTCCCTAGACAGGATGCCCCAGTTTGCCCCACTCTCAACAGCCCATGTTCGGGTGGTAGCTGCTACCATTTCAGACGGTATCACGGCCTCTATGCCATATGCCAGTGAGAAAGGAGTCTCCCAAGTGGTTGTCCATGGTGTCGTTCGATATGCCCACAACACATGGTTTAATTCGTTGGCCCAAGCCCCTTTTTTATCCTCTAATTTTCTCTTGAGATTATTGACTATGGTTTTGTTGGAAGACTCCGCCTGTCCATTACCCTCTGGATTGTAGGAGGTAGAGAATCCCTGTTTCACCTGATGGGCTTCCAAAAATCTCTTCACCTTAGCACCAGTGAACTAGGTTCAATTGTCCGCGATAATAACGTAGGGCAGCCCGAACCGACATATTATGTTCTCCCACAGGAATTTGACCACTTGCACCTCTTTTACCTGTTGCAGCGGCACAGCTTCAATCCATTTGGTAAAGTAATCTGTAGCAGCCAACATAAATCTCCTCTTGCCCCTGGCCATGGGCAGCGGCCCCATTATATCGAGGGCCCACATCGCAAATGGCCATGGACTAGACACATTGTGCAGCAGCTCAGCTGGGGCAAATATGAGAAAACCTCTGACATTTCTCACATCTTTTGGCAAATTCCACCGCATCCCTTTTCATGTGAGGCCAAAAGTATCCTTGTGTCAGCAACTGGTGGGTCGTTGTCCTGCCCGCTGAATGGCTCCCACAATCTTCCCCGTGTAACTCCACGAGCACTTCTTGCACCAGTCTCAGTCCCAAGCATTTTAGTAATGGCCCATTGAAGTTCTTGCGGTATAACTCCCCTCCCATTAGCGTGTACCTTTGGGATGCCTGTTCCAGCCTCCTCTTCTCTCCCTTATCAATCACCTCATGTCCCGAAAAGAATTGTTTGATAGGCTCCATCCATCCTTCCTCTTCTTCTGCGACACTCAATATCTCCGGAGATTCCTCGGTACTTGGTCTGTCTAATTTTCTTACTTTGATAATCCTCTCCTCTGACCCTGGCATGGCTGCGGCTACATAGGCCATGGCATCTGCATGGCGGTTCTCCCCGCGGTTTAGATGTACGAATCGGATTTGTGTGAACTTCGCCGCCCACCTCTGTACAATTTGCAAATATCTTGCCATCTGGGGGCATCTCGCTGCGAATCCGCCGTTCGCTTGACATACCACTAGATTTGAGTCTGAGTATATGGTAAGTTCCTTCACCCCTAAACCCTCCACCATCCTCAAGCCTGCGATCACAGCTTCATATTCTGATTCATTGTTTGAACCTGCGAATCCCAACTTCATTGTTTGTTCTAGCCTATTATTTTCCGGCGTAACCAGTAACACACCTATTCCGCTGCCTACATCTGTGGCCGATCCATCCGCAAATACCCTCTAACCATTCCTCTCATCCCATGGGTTCAAGTGATCCTGTTCCTCTTCTCGCTCTGGCTCTAGGACCATCTCTTCCCCCCACGTGGGATCCTCTGCAGGAAACTCTGCCAAAAATTCCGCCACTGCCTGAGCATTCTCCGCCGTCCTGGTCTGATATTGGATCTCATATGAACTCAGCATCACGGCCCATTTGAACATCCTTCCTGATTTCTCAGCTCTCAAAGCTTGCTTGAGGGGCAAGTTCATCACTATGATCACTGCGTGAGCTTCAAAATACGGTTTCAACTTCAGGGCTGAGAATATTAAGGCAAGAGCGTACTTCTCCACTCGGCTGTACCTAGTCTCCACGTCCAACAAAGTCTTACTCTGGAAATACACCGGCTTCTCCATTTTATTCACCACGCAAATGAGAACCGGGCTGATTGCATACTCCGTGACCCCCAGGTACAAATACAACTTCTCTCCTGTTTCGGGCCACGACAACAGGGGTGCCTCCCCTAGATATCTCTTTAACTCTTGAAACGCTTGCTCACACTCTGTTGTCCATGTAAAATCTGTGGAGTTTCTCAACAATCTATACAACGGCCTACATTTGTCGGATGATTTTGAAAAAAATCTATTTAGGGCCGCGACTCTCCCTGCCAATCATTATAGGTTTCACCGTTTGAGGTGAAGGCATTTCCACCAATGACCTTATCTGTTTGGGGTTAGCCTCTATTCCCCGCTGGGTCACGATATACCCCAGAAATTTTCCCGTGGTGACTCCGAACGTGCATTTCTCTAGGTTGAGTTTCAAATTGTGACTTCGCAGTGTACTGAAGATCTCCCTCAAACCCTCCAAGTGTTCTTCCTCTGACATGCTTTTTTCCACCATATCATCTATGTATATCTCGAATCTCTTTTGAATCTTGCTCTATAACATTTTCTCCCCCAACCGCTGAAAAGTGGCTCCTGTGATTTTTCAACCCAAATGGCATTCTAGTATAGGAGTACGTTCCCCCTTCCACTATGAAGGATGTCTTTTCCTGGTCCGGTCCATACATCGCAACCTGGTTGTATCCCATAGATGCATCCATAAATGAAAACATTTTGAACCCCACAGTTCTGTCCACCAACTCATCTACTCGCGACATAGGAGAACGATCCTTGGGGCACTCCGAGTTTACGTCTGTAAAGTCAACACACATCCACACCTTGCCATTTTTCTTTGGGACTGCGACTATATTAGATAACCACTCCGTGAACTCCACCTCTCTTATGATTCCTGCTCCTTTCAACCTGGCAACCTCCTCTCGGATTCCTTCTGCGTACTTAGGTCTCATGCTCTTTATCTTCTGTCTTACTGGCTTTGCATCCTCCCTCATATGCAGTTGATGACATGCAAAATCTAGGTCCAAACCGGTGATGTCCTCTATCCCCCATGCAAACACATCATTGTTCTCCGACAAACACTGTACCAGTTTACTTTTCCACTCTTCCAATAAATTTGCCCCTATTGATGTAATTCTCTCTTCTTCCCCTTCCCCCAAATTCACTACCTCCACTTCGTCTAACGTCTTCGGTCCCGTTGCAACCTTTTCCTCCCCCTCCACGGCCCCGCACTGTAATTGCTATGCCTGTCTTTTCCTGGGGTTCAATGATTCCCCTCCAGGTCCGCAGACCATCCTTTTAACGGCATCCTAATGACTGTTCTTCGATGCCACCTGATCGCCGCGAACTTCATACATTCCCATTGAGGTGGGGAATCGGATAACTTGGTAATAGGTTGAAGGCACCACTTTCATCTCGTGGATCCACCTCCTTCCTAGGATTGCGTTGTACTAGGAGTTGGACTCGACCACCATAAATCTTGAGAACACAGTCACAGGCCCTGTCGTCATTAGCAACAAAAGCTCTCCCATAAGCTCTGTGACACTCCCATTAAACCCATACAAACTGGACCGCGGCGGCCTCAGTTGCCCCGGATCAATCCTCATCTCATCTAATGCCCCCCTAAACAATAAGTCCACCACACTGCCACAATCAATCAGTACCTTTTTGACCATGTAATTGCCTATTGCCACCGTAATGACTAACGCATCCTCATGTGGAGTGTCGACAGCTCGAAGATCTGCACTGGAAAATATAATCTTATCTTCCCCATTCAATGCCCCTACGATATACCGCGGTTCTATGTTTGATTCATTGACCTGCTGAATACTTGCCGCCCTTCTTATCTTGCCTCTGTGGGTGTTGTGGCTCAGAACTTCTCCACTAAAAATAACATTGATGGTTCCTAATATTCTCCCTGGAGCTGGCACTGGCTCCACATTCGGGGCCTCTGCTATAAATTCTCTCATCATTCCCTTCTTTATCAACCTCTGAACCAACCACTTTAACGCATAACAATCATTAGTCTCATGATTGCGAACCTGGTGGTACGCACAGTAAGGCTTGCTTGGCATTTCGGGAGGTACTGTTCGCGGTCCCTCGTACCCTTGCATGTTCTTGATCAATGGTAATATCTCACTCAACGACCTGTTTAAAGGCGTATATTCTAACTCGCGGTATGGCTTCCTCTCCCTCTGTTCCCTTCGAGCTATCTCCCTATTCCTTTATGGCCGTGATGTATGGCCGCGATATCGTTTATTACCTTTGTCCGACGACTCGGTCCTTCTGTGATCCCCTTCTTTCTCTACCGATGACACTACCTTTGCCCCCCTCTTAGAGTCCTTCTGTATTGCGTCCTCGTATCGAATATACTTCTCTACTCGTGGATATAACTCGTGCAGCGTCGCGAACTCATTCTTGGCAAAGGACTGATGGACCCCTAATCCAAGCTGCAGACCTCTCTCAAATGCTATCACTGCCGTCCTCTCATCCAAATTCTCCACTTTCAAGGTCTCGACCTTGAAGCAGCACAGATATTCTCTGACCGATTCCGCCGACCTTTGTCTCATGTTAAATAAGGCCGTGATGTCCACAACTCGCTTTTTCAGATGTATAAAATGATCTATGAACGCTTGCTCCAACTCCTGGAAATTAGTTATACTCTTGGAAGGCAACCGATAATACCAGTCTGAGGCTCCTCCTTTCAAGCTGGCCGGGAACATCATGCACCGCAACCCATCGTACCGCAACTCTTGCCAGAGTGGCATCTGTTGTCTAAAATGATGAATGTGATCTGCTAGGTCTCCCGTTCCATCGTACCTTTTGAACCTTGGTTGATTGAACCTCTTTGGCACCTCCGACGTCCATATCGCATCCGCTAGTGGGTTGCTGTTCAATCTAGCTACTACCTGACTGGCCGCGCCTGTTTGATTCTTTGTCTATTGAAGATTCGCCTCTCGGTCGTTGTTTATCATCTCTTAGACTTTCTCCATTGTTAGTCCCGCGACTGGGTTCTCCACCAGATTCAACCCGTGCTCCTCCTTTTCCTCAGCTCTCTCATTCTCTGACCCCTCACTTAGCTCTTCCCCGACCTCTTTCTCCACCCTTTCTTTGTCTCTTCTCAACTCCTCATTCTCCTCTCTCAACCTTTCGATCTCTTCTCGCATTAGCCGTGTTTCTTTCGCCACTCGACCCTCCTCCTGTTCCTCCCCTTCCTCGATCTCTCCTTCCGGCATCGCGTCTTGGACTCTCACCTTTTTTGGTCTACCCGCTGCTCCCTTTGGTGCCATTTCTATGTTGCTCGTATCTTTCCCCACAAACGGTGCCAAATGTTACAATCCAATCCCTCTTATAGTCACTATTCAATAGCTCTTAAGCACTATTCCCCCTCTCACTATATATTGGTCGCTCTCCTCTCTTTTCTTAGGTCTTCCCTGGTATCTTAATGAATCCTGATAACCCGAATCAAATGTGAATATAATTCTACTATGAATAAACGATGAAGTCTAAACAAAAGTAAAACTATAAACTAGTCTGTTACTAGATTTATCAAAGATATTTGTTTTCTACTCTCGAATCTATTGACGTAGAGTAGGAATAGAAGATTCGTTCCACTCCTAGTCCTTTAGCATTCAAGTTTTCTACAATTGACGAGTCTATCCAAAGTCTAATGAGAGTAATGGTGGAATTTATACTACGATGTTAATTCAAATAACAAGCTATGAATAACGAAATGACAAATTGCTAAGAGTTGAATATAGATAAAGAATTAGGAGAATTTGATTCCAACTTGAATCCAACTTAATAAACTAGCATAGAATTGTTGTAAACCAATTCTTACGTTCTTACGGCAAGAATTGGTTGTTCTAATCCCTAATTATATATGACATTTCTACCAATTCATAACTAGCATGTGAGGTTGTCCACCCATTCTCATGACGAATCAACGACCTTCTAGAGTAGAATAGATTCTTACAACGATTCTATACTACACAATCAAGTTTTCATCAAGGCTTCATCAAACCCCTCTAATGGAGGTTTAGCCTTGATTCATCAAACTATCATTTCCCATTGAATTAAAACTAGATATAATATAAAGATTTGAACTTTACTAATTTTAACTAACAATACTTCAAATCTAATTAGTAACTAAGAATTGAATAACAACAAGAATTGAAATTAGATCTACAAATTTAAATGACAAAAATTGAAATGATCAAGAACTACTATTTTATTTCTCTAATCAATGAAGAACAATCATTCCAATAACTAATCTAAAACAATGTATGAAACTAATTAATTAACTAATTGAAATTCCAAAAATCTAGATCTACAAGCTATTTTAATGGCTACTTCCTATTCTAAGCTATCTAACTATCTCTTTATTAAGAGCTAAGTCTTGTTTTATCTAAATCAGGAGACCAAATCCACAATTTCGTGCATGGGCTGAGGAGCCATGTTTTGGGCCGGAAAATCGAGCCCAAAGCCCACTTTCTTCAGTCCACAGAGCCCATTTCAGTTGGCTTTGACTTCAGTAGACTTTTCATCTACTTCTGCTCCTTTGATTGGGTCAAGGCTAGGACTATTGGAAAGCTCTTTCCGAGCCGGTCGTTTTGACGTAAGGTAGGCCCAAATCCACGGCTTGAGTCCAAAGATATGGTTTTCGGAAGTTCTGCTGACTTGTGCACTATTTCTGCCCGTGTTGACTTTTCAGCTTTTGAGCAGGCATCATAAAGGCTTTGTCTCCTTGAATCTTGGCCTTTATCACAGAACTTCTTAGCAACCAACCTTTTACTCCTTTATATCGCCAAAGTGGCACATTTATGCACATAATTGAGTTCTATGCCTGAAATACATAAAATCACGTAATTAGCATTAACTCTTATTTATTACTCGCATAATTGGTCTAAAAGTAGTATTATTAAGGGGTTAAAACTACAGTTTTGGGCTCTTATCAAACCACCCCCAAACAAAATTTTGCTTGTCCTCAAGCAAATATGAGAAATTAGCATAAGTAACCAAAAATGGAGCTCTAACTAATCTCGTTTCGCCGAGTGCGATTGCATTGACCATATGCAACAAAGAATTTCCTAGTGGACGAGTTATAGCCTTGTGAGAGTTTTCCAGTGAAGGTACTCACAAACTTCATCTATACTACAACGATCCAGAAATAAAATTATTATTTCCTTATCTATGTCTCAATTATCTATACATCTCCTTAGAAATGCATACAGAATAATCAAGTCGAAACCTAAGCTAATATATGCATAATAATCTATCATCTACGAATAAACATATTTACAATGAGTAATACTATGAGATGAACTAGCATGTCCATTTTTGAAAACTCGGAATAACGTCCTTAAGTAGGTCCTCACATAAATGTCAAGACAAAAACCACTCTGATTTTTCCACTCAAGTTTCGCTACTCCAGTGTGTAGTGGGCACACTTTACCTTACATTCTCTATGACACACAAGGAAGTCGAAGTCGATCAAACACATCTGCCACTTACTATCACACTAACCTATTCCTAATTGAGCTAGAGGTCCTTATTAGGTGTTGTGGGGATTAGGAGATGATTTTAAGAAGGAATGAAATGGATATTCAAAATGGACAAGTCTAAGATAATAGAGTCTTCATTTTATGTAACTAGAGAAGACCTTGTTCCTTACTTTTGCTTCTACACTTTGTTTCCATCCTTAGCCATATTTTTCTTTTCTTTGGCTTTTGACTCCTTTGATTCTAATTTTTTTTTGGAGTTCTAACTCTTTATTTTCTTTTATTTATTTATTTTTTTTATTTGGATGGAAACTTCCTTTTCTTATCTGAAGCGACTAACGAATTATTGATTTCAAAAGTTCTTCTCTTTTCTATTCTTCATCTTTATTCTCAGACTTATTCAAAGAATTGGATAGATTGATTTTTTATTTTTTTTTTGTTTTGTAACAGGGTAAAGGATTTGTGGTTTATGAAAGGCTAAAGAAAGGCTAAGAGGGGCGACTAGTGGAAAATAATTCATAGGTTTGAATTTCTGGCTATATCGATCCAAAGAGGGAAGAAATTCTCGCTTAGGATATGGTATAGTGATCAAGTAAGTGGATGTGTGATTTTTCTATCCGGATTTTACTTCTCCCTTGTGTCATTTCTCAAATGTTCACTTATATAAGGCTTTAGGCTATATTCTTACAGGATTTGTAGAATAAGTACTCTAGCCTAGATTTCAGAAACTTACTGCCAACAATCATAGATACTCATGTAACATATTTATAGATAGATGCAAGGATTATTACCTACATATTAGCCTAAGTTTCTAAAAACTATTCTAATGCAAAAGCTACATGAGACTTCTAGATTATTGAGAGCATAGAGAAAGAAAACAATACCAATATTCCTAAGTGTATAACATATTTTTTATTTATATTTTTAAAATTTTTGAATTTTTTTAGCTAGAAAACAAGTGCATATTATACATATCTATATCATAACAGATACTTTAATTACACGTGTTTCTATGCCCCCCACAAACAAGAAGCATGCTTTATCCTCAAAGTATTTTAAATAAAGAAGGTAGGAAAATACCATTGAAACGCGTGAGATTCCGGAACATCTGTAAAACAAGGTTATAACATACTAATATAGAAAAGAAAACTGACGCAACTCTATATGAGTTCCACCCGTAATGGGTTAATGAGAAACAAATTTGCTTGGGACATAAGCAGACACTAACTGAAATAAAACACTTACCTGCACTCCCATTTAAACATTATCCTCCTCATTTCCCTCTTCAAAGAGATGAGGTTCCTTCGCATCCTGCCATGCCATGATAACTTGCCAAGTCCTCCGTCGTGTGTCGTCAACTTGTGCTAACCTGTCTAGTGTTACTATGTCTGATGGGGTGTAAGAAGCAACCAAATGAGGTTGCACCTGCCATCCCGGCAAAGTCATTACTCGAAATGAGCGAACCACCCAATTGGTGGGTCTTATGACTTCAACCCTTTTCCAATCCGTGAACTGGGTACATAAATCTGGTAGACAACTTAGCAGGATGCGGCAAACCAAAACAGGCATAAGAAGATACTTATAGTGCATGGTTTGGGCTCTCTTAAGACTAGCCACTAATACTCTGGGAATGTCATATCGGTGACGTCCCTAAGCTAAAGCAAGGAAAACGTCACCAGCGGTACTATTTGCAGAAGAAAACTGCCACTCCCCTAGAAAATTCATGAGGATGAATAACATGGTGGTGCCTACATTTAGGGACAGGCTACCAAGGGCTATGTTGTAACGCCCTTGGTCCATTATACGAAATACCCCTCCCCCATAATACTCATGGAAATATCTATAGTCATAGAGGTATGAATTATCGGTCATATATCCCCACGTGTGAATAGGATCAGGTATTGGTATTCCCGAAACTAATGCTACCATATACTTATTGAATTCTAGGGGTGTGTCATCAACCGTGACAGAGAATTCTTGTTCTCCATCCTGGTTACAATAGAACTTAACATTATTATAGAAAAATTCAGTAAGCTTAGGTGAATACGAGTCGTCTTTACTTACCAGAAGATGCCTCCATCCGAACTTCATGATCCTCTCGCGGAACCAATGTCCATAAGACTCGCTCTCCAACAAGTGTTCGAAAGACTGCTCCGGTATTACTATAGGAGAAGTCATCACAAAACTACTCTCTAGAATAGCTGCAACTATTCTGGAACAACCCTCGGAAAATTGGAAATTTTTGGTGCCCACAGGGGTCAGGGCGCAAGTGCGCTCCACGGTATGCCTAGGATGGGCGCGGATGCGCTCTGTTGAATTTCGAATTCCAGGCACTTGGGCGTAGGGTGCACTCATTTTTAGCCTGGGATGGGCGCGGGGTGCGTTCGGGATTAAATTTGGAATTCCAGTATTTTGGGCAATGTGGCGGCTTCGGGTTTGGGCTGTAGAGGCGCGGTGGCTCGGGTAGAATTTCTCGGCAGTCTTTTGTGGGCGCGGTGGCGCTCCACTGGGGCTCAGGTGCGCTCGGGGAGTTGAGTGGCCGAAGTGCGAAGGAAAAATAAGGTAAAGTGGGAATGAAACGTGAGAGATGAATGTGAAATGTAGTTGGGGTTGTGAGTGTAGAATGAATGCAGTTTTTATAGGTTTTAAATTGCCAAACCGAATCGAGAATTTGCCAAAAAGCTTTAAGGCAATTTCCGGAAATAATAAAATTTCCAAAACCGAAAATGGAAACAACTCATATTCTTGATTCTAAAACAACCAAAATATCTTTTAGGTTGAGTTTATGATAGAAACTGCCTAACTCATCGAGATTTCATCCTAACACAATATCTATTTATAGCGATGCCCCTATCGGCAATATTCTCAACCCTCACTCCAAAACAACTTCTTAAAATAGATGATCATATAACGAATTATGCTAGGCTAACTAATACCACCCCCAAACAATTCGGGAAGGTGGGATTAATGATAAAAACAACGCATAATTTGAAATTAACCAACTTATATTAACATTGAATTCCAAATAACATACGACAACCAAATTCAAATTTAATTACTAAACTAATCTTTTTACATCCGTACTAAATAAAAACAAATACAATAAAACAAATCAACTCATTAGATCCCTAAACCACTCGCTGCTAGTAGTGGAATGCGCTCGAGAAGCAGATGGCCCTTGGGCATCCGATAGGCCAGAACCATCCGTCTTGAGGCGATGACGCTCGTGCCTCACAGACTGCTCCTCCTCTGAAGAACCCCCCTGGGGTGGGAAGCATGCAAGCATGTCGTCTCGGAACTGGCGCTAAGCTTCCATCTCGGCCCTCGTCTGTTCCCACCGCTCATCCTCGCACCGGGCACGAGTCTCGAAGTTATGATGCATGGTAGCCTGCCGAGTTCGGAGGTCTTCACAAATAGTATTGAGAGAACGCATGCCACGGTGAATCACAGCCATGCGTTCTGCATCAGACCTACACCTCTCCAAGGCATCGACATCAAAACATGTCGTGTCATCCTCATCCTCCGAGTCAGTCTCCTCGACTACCCTCTCTTCAGGCAACCTCCAAACTCTCTGGATACACTCCGTATAAATATGATGATTTCGATGCTCCTTCAGGCAAATCCTATCAGACCTTGGAGTCGTTCTCAAGGTTATCATGATCTTCGTTATCAAAACAAGGAGAGGTGCAATACTCTTTCCAACTCCCATAATCATGTTATGTAAAAACTCCAAAATACAGAACTCATACTTCTGCTCCTAGAGTATCCATAAAATGTGAAGGCAGTTCAGACCGATATCCCTGACTTTCTCCTTCCCTATGACATTCCTACCAATCTACTGAGCTACAACCAGCTGGTTGGTTTGGAGAGACGACTGGCGAACACAATGCGAGCTTGCATTGTAGTTCCCTTCCATAACAGTCGCGTTCATTAAAGGTTCTATAGCAGTAAACTGGGAATCCTGTAATGTGGCATCGAGATGGTGTCTAGGTGGAATGCCTAAAAGCTCAGCCAACAACCTAGTAGTAACCTCTGTCCTCCTTAACAAAAATTCGATTCCCATTCAACTCCCTCATCCTATAAAACTCTCGGACCAAATCTTTGTGGTAAAAATCGTCTGTCGAGTACCACAAACCACTCTAATCTCTCCTAACCATCTCGTCACTATAAAACAGCGCCAAGTGGTCGGCAGTAAAAGCGTGCTCTGGCAATATCCGACGTCTTTGAGCCATTGGAGTTTTTATAAGATGTGTGGGTTTGAATAAGGTAGGGGGACTTGTTTTGAAACACCCTAACTAAAAATAATGGCAGGAGGCACGGTGTTGGTGGTGGCAGTCGAAATTTTTGAATTTTTGGTGGTTTTTGGTTTTTTAAGTTGGTGGAGGTGGTGGTGGTTGTAGTTAGGAGGAGATTTGGGGTGGGTTTTAACTTTGGGCATGGGTGTATTTAGGTTTCTTATTTTTTTTTATTTATGTTAGGTTTTTGAAGCTTTGTTGTTTGGTAATGGCGGTTTGGAGAATGGAACACGACTGTTAGTGGAAGAAGGAGACGCACGTGCGCATGAAGTTGGGCCCAAGCCCACTTGATTTTCGGATTTTGATTTTTCGATATTTTGCGCAACTTCAAACTTAAATTGCCGCTTCGTTATCTGGCCGATTTGTGCGAATGAGGTATGGAAATAATCAGGAGAGAATTTCCAATCCAATGATCCATAAAATGCTATAGTCCAACCATTGGTGACATATAAGAAAATGGAAAACACCTCAAAGTGCGTGCATAACGTAAGTTATGCGAACGAATGAAATCTAATTTCATAGATAATGTCAACCCGGATCGGAATACGATTAAACAGCCTAAATAACACAAATGGACAGTTAAACAATCTAGGATGGAAACCGGACATCCAACCCCCAAACAAATTTTAGACAACGAGTTTTAGAAAATTTGTTTTAAAAAGTTGGTCTTTTAAAGTCAGATTCCCGAGACTTCTTAACTTACTATATTTGTGATTTTAACAATTTTTTATTTTTATTTTTTTATGAATAAAATTTAATATAAGAAAATAAGAAAGCATTAAATGCATAATTCACACCATAGAGGGGCATGACTCAAAACCCGAGAAAACATGCAAGAGTGGAAAAGGTGAATTATGTTAACCGTGGACTTAGGATCCGGTACTTACAGCCACACACTCCATAGGGAGGGCCCGGTTACCTGAGTGGTGCACTTATCAATATATGGAAATGAAAGGAAGTACACCAATGAAAAAGGTCAGTCCTCGTAGACAGGGTCCTGTAAAAGGACTTCCTCTACATCAGGGGACAATAACTCATGGAAATGTTTTAACTGTTAGCCATTAACTTGAAAGGTACTGTTGTCCTTGGGATTTACCAAGTTGATTGCCCCGTAAGGGGTGACTTTAGTAACCAGAAAAGGACCAGACCAACGGGTTTTTAATTTCCCTGGAAAAATATGTAGACAGGAATTGTACAGTAAGACCTTTTGACCTACCACAAACTTTTTGCACAAGATTTGCTTATCATGAACACATTTCATGTTAGCTTTATAATCTTTTGCGAGATCATAAGAGTCGCTACGGATTTCTTCAAGCTCATGCAATTGCAACTTGCGCTTGACACCCACCTCATCAAAATTGAAGTTAAGGCTTTTTATAGCCCACATAGCACGTTGCTCCAATTCAATAGGCAAATGACAAGGTTTCCCAAAACCAAGTCTAAAGGGAGACATACCTATAAGAGTTTTGAAAGCAGTCCTATACGCCCATAAGGCATCAGATAGACGCTTCGACCAGTCTTTCCTATTAGGATTTACAGTTGTTTCTAAGATCTTTTTGATTTTCCTATTAGAAACTTCCACTTGTCCGCTAGTTTGTGGATGATACAGAGTTGCTACCTTATGTGTAACTCCATACTTCTTTATTAGTGATACAACAACTCTGTTGCAAAAATGTGTTCCTCTATCACTAATAATGGCCTTGTGAATGCCAAATCGACAGAAAATATACTTTTTTACAAAAAACACAACTGTCTTGTGGTCATTGCTACGGTAAGCCATGGCCTCTATCCATTTAGACACGTAGTCCCCGACAACAAGAATATAAATGAAACCGTGGGAAACTGGAAAGGGACCCATGAAATCAATGCCCCATACGTCAAAAATTTCTACCACCATGATTGGATTCAATGGCATCAAATTACGCTTCGTGATTCCCCCAAGTTGTTGGCAACGAATGCACGCCTTGTAATGCACTTGGGCATCTTTAAAGAGAGTAGGCCAATAAAACCCACATTGTAGAATTTTAGCAACTGTTTTTATACCACTAAAATGGCCACCACACTCTTTTTCATGGCAGAATGAGAGTACCTCATTATATTCCCACTGGGGAATACAACGACGAATAATCTGATCCGCACAATACTTAAAAAGGTAGGGCTCATCCCAGTAGTATAGCTTAACTCTGGCCAAAAACTTCTTACGTTCATTTCTTGACCAGTCATAAGGAATAACATTAGACGCTAAATAATTCACGATGTCAGCATACCATGGTGAAGAAAATATAACATACATATGCTCATCCGGAAAAGAGTCCAATATGGAGTCAGAATCACTATCATCGTTGTTTGTAAGTCTAGATAAGTGGTCGGCAACTACGTTTTTGACCCCACATTTGTCTTTTATTTCTAATATGAATTCTTGCAGGAGAAGAATCGATCGGATCAACCTCTGCTTAGCATCTTTCTTTGCGAGAAAGGAATTTATGCACATAGTTTTCTAGAAATGTGTTATTAAAGTAATCTTGAGCTAAGCTCTCGATCATGCTAACCTCTCCATCTATAGACGAATCTGGTAACTATTTCATTAATTTAAAAACATTTACCTCAACCAAAAGATGGTCAAAAGACAAGGATATCGACCCATCGAGGCAGTTTATAAGCATGTTAGCAGTCGCCAAGAAAGGACGCCCTAACAAGCACATTTTCAACCATACCCTTAGGGTACTTAATTTATCGATCCGCTAATTGCAATTTCATTTTAGTAGGTTGCATCTCTTGTAGATCTATTTGTTTGTATAGATAATACAGGAGTAAGTTAACACTCGCCCCCAGGTCTAGTAAAGCGATCGTCGTGTGGGAATCTCCTAAGGTGCATTATACAGTAGGATGACTAGGGTCCTTGTACTTAGCGATTCCATTGTGTTCCTTTAAAGTTGGAAATTATTCAGTTAAATAAAGGCGTCTTTAGGAATATTTGTCTTACGCCTAGTAGTGCACAACTCTTTAAGAAACTTAACATGGTGAGGTAATTTTTTTTATCGCTTCAAGAAAAGGAAGGTTTATCATTAGATTTTTGAAAACTTCCCTAATCTCATCGAAATTCGTATCCTTAGTTAACATTGCTAATCTCTGGGGAAATGGTGGTTTCTCTCTATATTTAGCATAATGATCAAAAGGATGTTTAACCTTGGATTTTTGTTTCTTAGGTTGTGGTTTAACTGGTACCTCTACAGGGGTAGGCTCTTCAGTCTCTGTTTTAGTATCTAGTATAATATCTAGTATAGGGACTACTGGTGGGGTAACTATAGGCATAGTTACTTTGTTATCAACCACTCTCCTAGAACGGAGAGTGGAGATGGCATTTAGCTTTCCTACGTTTTCATTTTCCATACTAGTATTACCATTTACCTCAAAGACTGTGTTTGGTGTTTTCGGATTAGGTATCGCTTGTCCTAGAAACACACCTTTGGGTTGTACTTTCTCTTGAGCTATCTGCTGTAAGGAAAGTTAGATGGCTTGTAAAATCTGTTGTTGAGATTGCATAAAGGTATCGAAACAATCCGGTTGTGGAAGAGTGTTAGCTTTAGGTTGTGTGACAAGAACTATGTCACGTTGATTATTAATGGGTGGATTTTGGTAGTTATTATTTACCGAAACGATACCTCTATTAGCATTATAATTATTATTGTTATAATTATTATAATTACCCTGACCTTGTGCTTGACCTTGTCGTGGTTGCTTTGTTGTTATAATTATTATAATTACCCTAACCTTGTCCTTGTCGTGGTGGAGCTTGGTTGTAATTGTTTGCTTGCCTAACATTTTGATTATTAAACCCTAGAGGTACTACTTGTTGATTATTTCTCCAACTGAAGTTGGGATGTTGTCTCCAAGGGGTGTTAGGAATAGGAAAACTATTAATCGAGCAAACATTATCTTGTTGCGACTGTTGTTGCTCATAGGCGAAAGGACAATCGGAGTCGGGATGCTTTGGACTCAAATATAAATTACATGGATTGGAGTTGACATTCATAATGGGGATAGGCGTTTGTTGAACATAAATAGCCTCTACCTTTTTAGTTAGAGATTCGATTAAATTTTTAAGTTCCAGATCGGGTTTCATCTCAAACATACCGGCGGCCTTTACTGTTGTAGAAGAACTAGCGTTGCGGGAGATATCGTCACTACCCCCCCAGTTATTATTACGCTTACTCTGATCTTCTAAAAATTTATAAGCCTCTGAGGCTCCTTTACTTAAGAAACTACCCCCATTCATTATGTCAAGGACTTCTTTATGGTGGTGTAGAAGTCCCTTGAAAAAGGCACGAACTAACGTGTCTTTCGCAAGGTTATGATGTGGACACTCTATAAGTAGATCGGTGAAACGATTCCAAGATTCTAAAAATGATTCATGAGGATTTTGTCGAAAGAAATGAATCTTAGAAAGCATTTCATCGGTCTTCAGTGGTGTGTAAAAAAGTTTCATGAAAAGTTAAACAAGTTTAGCCCACGAGTCCACAGAATTTGGCCAAGGCGCTTAACCAAGACGCCATTTATCGGGCTAAAGTGAAGGGAAATACCTTTAGTTTAATTTGTTCAGCACCAACCATAGGATGGTGAAATGTAGTAAGGACTTGGTCAACCCTACGCATGTGCTGATAAGGCTTTTCATGGTCTAACCCATGAAAAATGGGTAATAAATTAAATATATTTGGGGGAATTCGGAAATCCCCCACTGGGTCTGATAGAACGATGCAAGATTTAGGGCTATCGTTCAAGGCTTTGTAAAAGTCCGAGAGAGGAGACTTTCTTTCTTCAGCCATTATTTTAGGTGTGGTGTGTGGTATGCTAGTTAGAGGTGTAGTGAGTGGTATACTAGAAAGACTTGTTTATTGCTGTTGTCGGTTAATTACGTTAGGCATTTTTCTTCGGCCTGACCTTAATCTCATGCAAGGCTAAGACCAATCTTAATGAAACACAACAACACTCCAAACAATCCTGATATGCTAGTATGAACCTCTAATAGAAGATGCGAGGTGTGGAAGAAAAGAGTACCTGAAAGCCTCCTTGCTTCGCTTATGAATAACGTATTGTTTACGCGTGCTCAGTGTATATAAGAAGTTAGAACATTGAAAATCTTGAAGAAATGGAAGTTTGAATCAAACCTGTGGAAATCGGGCAGTTTTAGCAAAGGGCGCGGTCGCGCTAAGAATAGGCCTAGGCTGGGCGCAGGTCGCGCTTAGCCAAAAGATGGAATTCCAGGCGTTTTGGCGTAGGGTGCGCTCCAATTTGGCTTGCACAGGGCACGGTCGTGCTCTGAGTAATTTTTTCGAGGAAAATTTAAGTGCTGAAACAGACAAACTACTCCTCTATGTCATTACTCACATATCACACATATCAAGGCTTTTTGGTTAGATTTTCACAGGATTGATCGTTTAAGTAACTAACCGTTGGTTCCAGAAACTTACTGCTATGTACAATCGATGATACTCAGTACATGAATGTTCATGAAAAGATGTATAAAATATTGCATACGTATTATCTAAAGTTTCTTAAAAACAAATCCTAATTCAGATACTAATGTGAGATTTCTAGACAATTTCCATCATTGAAAAGGAGACAAGACTTTATCACTAAGTGCAATTATTAATAAGAAAATAAAAATTATATACAGGCTACAATTTGCCTAATTTTTGCTACAGGTTTAAGACACCCCCAAATAGAATGATGCTTAGTCCTCGAAGTATCAATAGAGAAAGAAAGAAATTACCTGAGAACCGTGAGCAAAATTAGGTCTGGATTGTTGGAACACAAAGGTTGGAGAACATAATATATTATACAGAAAGAAACAATGAAAAATAATGCACACGAAACATAATTATTTAGCTAGATATATGTACAATGTCATTCTCAAATTTACCATCCAACAGGATGTGTTGGTCTGGCGTCCTCAATAAGGAAATGCATTTTCTTAGCATCGCGCCAAAAGATAATAGTTTACCAAATTTCTGCCCATTCTTTGTCTTCGGATTTGTTCAAATGTTTCTTCATATTTTCATCCTACGGGTAACAACGAACATGCCTCAGGTACCGAGCTGGACGTTTCCATTGCCTAAACCTTAATGAACGAATGATTTTGTTTGTTGGGCACATAGAATCTACCTTAAGCCAGTCATGAAAAGTAGCTGCAAACTGTGGGAAATGTGTCTTCATGATTCGGCAAGCGGTTACAGGTAAAAGAATATACTGATCCTGAAAAGTGTGAGCTCGTTTCAGGTTGGAGATAACACAACCTAAGATGTTAAATAGTGTATGACCTTGAGCCAGTGCACTGAATACTACGCAGGCAGCCTCATTGGCAATTGAAAAATGCCAATCTCCCATGATGTTCAAGAGTATAAACAACATCGCAGTCCCCATGTTCATGGTCATGCTTGCTAAAGGAATGGTGATGTCACGCCATGGTACATGGCCATCTCCTTCTCGTTTAATCTCAAGACCATCACCGTAAGTTTCGTGAAAAACTTTCCACTGAAAGGAACGGTAAGAATTATGATAGATGTAATGCCATGATGCGGCCGGTTCGTGATATGGAAGATCCAAAGTTAGGGTAAGCTGTTGTTCAGAAAAAATATGATGTGTGTCACCAACTAGGATTCTGAACCCGTCTAAGTAGAAGCCATGCGCATGATTGAATGCTGGTGTGTCCTCCATATTAGCATAAAAGTATGCGGCCAAACTCGGAGAATAAGTTTGGTTAGGTTGAAGAACTAGGGAAGACCACCCAATGTTAGTGATGTAGTCACGGAAGAGATGGTCATAAGTATTGGAATCCGTCATAGACTAAAAGGATTGCTCAGTAATGAGTTTTGGAGGTGTCATGTTTAATGAAGATGCAATGTTTGATGAAGATGCCATGGTGGATGAAGTAAAGAAAAGGGCAAAGAGAAAGGCAAACTGGATAGATAAATGAATATGAAAGAAAATAAATCCTCCTGTAATGACATTGAAAATCACATGTTAAAATTAGTTAGTCACAATGTAAATGATTCTAGCAAGCATTTCTTACAAAAGAAGACACAAAGATAAGAACAAAATTAATAATACGACGAAAAACGTAATAATATATACGATTATTTATTTATTCACTTAGTATTATTATTCCATTTTTATTCAATAAGAAAATCATGGATTATTATGATGCTACTGGAGACGCATATCGTGCACCACAGTGTTTAGTTCTTCAATTTGTTGGATGAGCTGCATCTGAATGTCCCCTTGGCTGACAGAGAGTGTAGTTTGATTCTCCATTAGGAGAGTGTGATTTTGCAAGGACTAAGAATGATTTTTCAAGATTTCCTCCTGTTCAAAATTATGCATTGCTTGACGTTCTTGGAAATCTTTAAGAGTTGTAATAATGATATTCTGACAAGCGTGTAGTTCCCGCATGCCGTGATGAAGAAATTGAATGCCTTCCATGGGATTAAAAATGTTTAGCATGTCATTTTCAACAAAGAAAAGTTTAGAGTTTGAGCTTGGGTCGTTCTGTTCATCTGTTAGAGTATCAAGAGTCCAAAAACCAACGGAGTAGTCTGTTTGGAGTACACTAATATTTGCTCTTTGAAGGGGTGTCTCTGGAGAAATTATTGGATAACCCCAACGCATCATAATTTGCTTGACTAAAGTAGGTAGAGGAGTTGACCTTTTTGTTTTCCTGGTGATCGCGTTCCAAAGGTGTTGGATTAGACAAAAATCATCCCTTTGAGTCTGCAAAACCCAAAGTAGGTGAAGTTGATACTTTGTGACTTCTGATTGGTGTGATGTACCTACCATATTATGTCCCAACCAGTGGAGCACAACTTGTTGATTCTATTTCAAAGAGCGTTGAAGAACAATGTGATGTCTATTTTCGACTTCACCATGAGATATGGTAGCTCGTAGTAAAGTTTTGGTGGAATCAAATGATGACTCTAGAAAAAGGAACTCCTGGGTATTCATTGGGATTTGAAGTATGTCGGAGATAATTTCCCTAGTCAATTCCAATCATCGTCCATAGGCATTGAAATATAATTTTCCATTTTCAGGTCAGCTAAATTGGTAGAACATCATAACCAATTCTCGGGAATAACCAGTTACTGAATGATGTAGAAGAGGCGTCAATCCTCGACGTATAATTTCAGTGTCAAAATAAGGAGAAAACCGGCCATCTTCAAAAAATTTCAGGTAGTCTTTCTCAGGCATTATTTTTCTTGGTTGATCCATTTGGAAGTATTACGGAAGGAAGTATAGTGAAGAAGGCTTGAAAGAGAATGGCTGAAAAGAAGAGATTTATAGCCAATCTATGAGTCTGTACCAATCAGGATTCCAAGTTTAGTTAAATCCAGAATTAATATATAAAAACACAAGTGACTCATGTGTTGTTGTGACACCGACCTTTATGAACAACAACAATGGGTATCCATAGTAAGTCTTTTCATGTCAGATTTCCACAAATAATTAATGAGATGTTAAAATGATAGAAAGTATGGGGAAAGGTTTCACATGGCAGTTAGACCTACCCATAATTTCAGAATTTATGATCATACCTCAGTAATAGAATATGGATAGAATAATCAAGCTGCGTGTGTGACAAGTGTTATGCGTACTGATAAAAGTAATTTTACATATTCTAACTATCTATGCGTAAACACAAATAATCAAATTACGTAAATACGTGTTTATATCAATATTCCTACTCTCAATAATGAAGTAATATCAGAGAGTCAGGATTTGTTCCACTCTCAATCTATCAAGACTAAATAGAATTCAACTAATCAAACCAAAAGGAACAATGGTGAGAGTGATGTGTTTGGTGTGAAATTTCTATACTACCATTCCCAACACAAGAACAATAATAACAATAAGACATAATTAAATTAAACTGAAATTAAAACTTTATAAATCTAAATTTAACAATAGTCTAAGAATCAAAATGAAGACAACCTAATTTATGAATTTAATGAACAATAATCCAACCCAACATCAATAACTACGAAATGACTAACAACCAAGAAATGAAATTAGATCTAAGCAATAGATAAATGACAAAATTGAATTTGATCAATAATAAACTACTTTATTTATCTAATGAAGCAAAAACAATATTTTAATACTTTAAATTAAAACAAGGGAAATGAAAACTAATTAAAATAGAGATTTAATTCTAGATCTAAAAATTATTCTAACCCTAAACTCCATTAACATTAGCTTCCTAACCTAACTACTTTTGCTACCTAACCTAATTGCCATTAACAAAGAGTCAAGCTTTTGTTTTTATACTTCCAGATCCAAAAATCGTGCATGGGCTTGGAGCCATGTTTTGGGCCGAAAAATCGGGCCCAAAACCCAATTTCTTTAGTCCAAAATGGGCTCTTCAGCTGCAGTTGGCTTCGACAGATGTTTCGTCCACTTCTGCTCCTCTGATTGGGCCAAGGCTTGGACCATTGGAAATCTCTTTTCGAGCCGGTCGTTTTGACATAAGCTACTCCCAATTCCGAGATCTGAGTCCAAAGATACGGCCTTCGAAGTTCTCACGACTTTGTGTGTTTTGTTTTACCCGCGTTGACCTTGACTTTTCAGCTTTTGACCGGGCTTTACAAAGGCTTTGTCTCCTTGAATCTTGGCCTTTATCACAGAACTTCTTAGCAACCAACCCTTGCTCCTTTATCTCATCAAAGTGGCACATTTCTGCACATAATTGACTTTGAAGCCTGAAATGCATAAAAACACGTAATCAGTATTAACTCTTACTTATTACTCACATAATTGGTCTAAAAGTATGATTGTTAAGGAGTTAAAACTACAGTTTTGGGCTCTTATCAAACCACCCCCAAACAGCATTTTGCTTGTCCTCAAGCAAAGATGAGAAATTAGAATAAGTGACCAAAAATGGAGTTCTATCTACTCTCGTTTCGCTGAGTGCAATTGCATTGACCATATGCAACAAGGCCTTAAACCACTAGGAATTCCCTAGTGGACGAGTTATAGCCTCGTGAGAGTTTTCCAGTGAAGGTACTCACAAACTTCATCTATACTACAACGACTAAGAAATAAAACTATTGTTTCCTCATTCATGTCTCAACTATCTATACATCTCACTAGCAATTGAATACAGAATAATCATGTCGAAACCTAAGCTAATATATGCATAATAATCAATCATCTACTTAATAAACATATATACAATGAGTAATGCTATGAAATACTTAGCAGTCCGTTTTAAAGAAAACTTCGAATAGCGTCCCTAAGTAGGTCCTCACATAAAAGTCAAGACAAAAATCACTCTGATTTTTCCGCTCAAGTTTCACTACTCCAGTGTGCAGTGGGCACACTTTACCTTACAATCTCAATGACACACAAGGAAGCCGGAGTCGATCAAACACAACTGCCACTTACTATCACACTAACCTATTCCTAATTGAGCTAGAGGTCTTTATTAGGTGTTCGGGATTATTAGGAGATGGTTTAAGAAGGAAGGAAATGGATATACAAAAGGACAAGTCCGAGATAATAGAGTCTTCATATTATATAACTTAGAGAAAACCTTGTTATTTTCTTTTGCTTCTATACTTTGTTTCCATCATTAGCCATATTTTTTTTTTTTTCTTTTCTTTGGCTTTTTGACTCCATTTTATTCTATTTTTGGAGTTTTTATTTATTTCTATTTTTCTTTTTCTCTTCTTTTCTTTGGATGGAAACTTCTTTTCTTTTTCCAAGCAACTAACTAATTTTTGTTTACACACGTTTTCTCTCTTCTTCTTTCTTCACTCATTCTATTCTCGGACTTATTCTAGATTGGGTAAGTTGATTTTTTTTTATTTTGTTTTGTTTTTGTAATGGGTAAAGGAATTGTGGTTTATGGAAGGCTAAAGAAAGGCTCGAGGGGGGCTTACTAGCGGAAAATAATTCATAGGTTTGAATTTTTGGCTATATCGATCCAAAGAGGGCCTAAATTCTCGCTTAGGATATGGCATAGTGATCAAGCAAGTGGACGTGTGATTTGTCTATCCGGATTTTACTTCTCCCTTGTGTCATTTCTCAAATATTTCGCTCATATAAGGCTTTAGGCTATATTCTCCACAGGATTTGTAGAATAAGTACTCTAGCCTAGATTTCAAACTTACTACTAACAATCATATATACTCATGTAATATATTTATAGATAGATGCAAAGATTATTACCTACATATTAACCTAAGTTTCTAACAATTATTCTCGATGCAAAAGCTACGTGAGACTTCTAGATTGTTAAGAGCATAGAGAAAGAAAAAGAATACCAATATTCCTAAGTGTATAGCATAAACTTATTTATTTATATTTTTTGAAATTTTTAACTTGAAAACAAATGCATATTATACATATCTATATCCTAATAGATGCCTTAATTACACGTATTTCTATGCCCCCCAACAAGAAGAATGCTTTGTCCTCAAAGCATTTAAATAAAGAGGGTAGAAAAATACCATGGAAATCATTGAAAATCTCGAACATCTGCAAAACAAGGTTAGAATATACTAATATAGGAAATAAAAAGCGACGAACTCTATAAGAGTTCCACCCATTATGGGGTTAATGAAATTAAATTGCTTGGGACATAAGCGGACACACTAACCGAAACTAAAAACTTACCTCCACTCCAAATTTACTCGTCATCCTCCTCTTCTATAAAGAAGTGAGGTTCCTTCGCATCCCCGCCATGCCATTATAATTTGCCAAGCTTGCCGCCATTTATCATCTACGGATCCTAACCTTGTTAAAGCCACTTGGTCGGATGGGGTGTAAGGTGCAACCTGATGAGGTTGTATCCTCCACCCTTGCGAAGTCATTGCACGGAAAGATCGAATAATAGAATTGGTGGATCTCACAATGTCGACCCCAACCCAAATCCAGGGAAACGGGCACAAAAATAGGGAAGAAACATAGTATAATACGGCAAACTAATATAGGCATAAGAAGATACTTATGCCTCATGCTATGGGCTCGTGCTAAACTAGACATCAAAGTTCGGGAAGGTCATGGCACATACGTCCCGCGTGGCTAAAAGCAAGGAAGACGCTGCAAGTGGCATCATTCACGTAAGAAAAATGTCATTCCCTAAAATGTTTAGCATGATCCAAAACATAACAGTTCCTATGTTCATGGACGCTACCAAGCGGCGACGTTATATTCCCCTTGGTCCTCGATACGAAAATGCCCGCCCCATATGACTCATGCAAAAACTCATAAGTGTAGACATACATATTATCTACCCAATAGCACCATGGGTCTTGTATTTCAGCGGGCATGGCAAGTCCAAGAACAAATGCTAGCAAGAACCATAAGCGGTTCCCGAAATTACGTGTGTGATCACCTCACAAACCAAGCACCATAAGTAGTGCTTTGAAACAAATCTTTGAAAGACTGTTCCGTATTATTATAGGAGATGTCATCTCGAACTACGCTCTAGAACAGCTGCGAATGAACCGGGAACAACCTCGAAAACTGGAATTTTTCTGGTCCACGGAAGTCGAGCGCTTGAAAGCTCTCACGATCTGGCGCTGGCGCGCTCAAGTTTTAGAATTCCAGTGTTTGAGCTGGTCCCGCTCAGCTTGGCGCGGCGCTTAGGTCCAGTAGATGAGGGCGGTCGAGGCGGCTCTCGAATAAATTTTCCAAAATGTGAAGGGCGCAGCAGCGCTGCTGCCTCGATGAAGGCGGGGGCCTCGAAGGGCTGAAACCGGAGTTTAGATGAAAAAAAAGAAAGTAAAACTTGGAGTGGATGGTGCGGGATGATGGTGGAATGTATTGTGGTTTGTTAGTGTAGAAAGAAGGGAGTTTTTATAGGTTTTAATTGTTAAAACGAATCGGTAAGTTGCCAAAAGTTTTAAGGCAATTTCCGAAACAATAAAATTTCCAAACCCAAAACGGAAATAACTCATATTCTTGATTCTAAAACAACCCTAGTATCTTTTATAATCGGATTTAGACTAGTAACTTCTAAACTCTCTTATATTTCATCCCGCCACCACATCTAATTATAGGTATGCCAATTACGACAATATTCTCAACCTTCACTCCAAAACAAACTCTAAAATGGAGGATCTTCTACAAATCATGATAGAATAAATAATACCACCCCCAAACAATTCGAAGGTGGGATTAACAATAAAATCTATGCACAATTTGAAAAGAACCACATTATATTAAAATTGAAATTCAAACAACATTTAACTACCAAATTCAAAGTTAACTACGGAATTTAACAACGTAACATCCTATCTACTAAAAATAATAAAAGACAACATCAAAACAACAAACAAAGAGAAATCTAGCTACTTTTAAAGGGAGCGAGGTGGGGATAAGAATAGGAAGTTTAGTGATCAAGCATGGAAAAACCAAACACCCCACCCCCAAACAAATTTTTGAAAACAGGTTTGTAAAAATTTGTTTTAAAACGTGGGTCTTTTAAAGTCAGATTCCCTAGACTTAAAGTGATATATATGTATTTACATGCAGTTTCCCATATATCAATAATCTAAACAATTGTAGATCTTTCCATAAATAGTTAACATGGAATGCACCACCAAACAGAATCAAGCACCAAAACTTTCTACGACGCAACTTAGTCGAATAAGAAGGTGTCCAAGTGAATGATCGTGAGTAAATGAATGGTTTTGGAAAATACTTGGAATGTGGATAAGTGTTAGAAGAAAAGGGTGGGAAGAATGATTGGATTTTATGAGGGGTTAACTCAGGTGGATGGTGGTAGGGTGGTGCTCTAGGTAGTGCTTGAGAAGGTGGATCATCACAGGCTCTTAGAAACTCGTCGAATTCCCCATCTAGGTTGTTCGCATCCATATAATTATGGTATTCATCTCCATCTTTGAGGAATTCATCTATCTCGTCTATTATGAGGTTTAGTCCATCTCTTCTATGGTCAGAAGGTAGGGTTGAAAATTCTTTCTCTAGTTCAGTTATGTTCAAAGAGTCAAAATTGTGATCTTTGTCTTCTTCCATAAGAGGGATATGTACTAGTGTAGGGACGACATCGTCGGAAGCACTAATGTGATATACAAAACTCTCAATAGACTGAAAATCTAGTTGTTCATGCGGTGTTTTATCTCTATACCTAATATGAGGGGGAACATATTTGTTAACCGTTGCTTTATCTTTTATCACTTTCCAACTAGGTTTCCATATTGGAACCTCTACAGGTGTAGGGTCTTCAGTTTCTATTATTGGGTCTTGTAATGTTTTCCCTTTTGGTTGTGGTTTAACTGGTACTTCTACAGTTGTAAGGTCTTCAGTTTCTATTATAGTATTTGGTATGGTATCATTTTTAGTTTGCGGGTAATCTTTAGGTATGGTCACTTGGTTATCAACTACTCGCCCTGAACGAAGGATAGTGACTGCCTGTAGGTCCCCTTGGTTTATATTACCATTACACTGAATACTTTTTATTTCAAATGCGGTGTTTGTTGACTTAGGATTAGGCATTGCTTGACTTGGAAACACGCCGGTTTGGTTATTATTTTGGTTAGAAGACATGTCAATAACCTTTTGGCACAAAGACTGCATCATTTGCATCGTTTGTTTCATCATATTAGAGTTTTGATCATGCTGATCTTTCATCAAGTTGGAGTTTTGTTGCATAATTTGATTTTGTTTCTCCAACAAGGTCACTACTACTTTGTCCGTAGATGGTTGTATTGGAATTAAAAGCTTGTTGGCGCTCATGTCTTGATGTTGATAGTTACGGGTTATGGGTACTAAACCACTATTCTGGTCACCTAAGTTCCCTTGTCCTTGATGTTGAGTTAACTGGTTGAAGTGTGGTGGTTGTGGTGGTGTTTGTGCATAGACAAGAGGACAATAGAAAGTCGAATGCTCAAGACTACAAATGCATACATTACAACGAGTAGAGTTAATGTTCATGACCGGAGTGGGTTGTTGTTGAACGAGATGGCATCTACCTTTTAGTGAGGGCATCGATAAGAGTTTTAAGCTTCGGGATCATGTTTAACCTCAAGAGAAGAAGGAGAGGAGCGGAGGAATCGTTACCTCCCCAATTGTTGTTCCTCTTAGATTGATCTTCTAAGAATGTATAAGCCTCCAAGGCTCCTTTACTAAGAAAACTACCCCTACCATGATATCTAGAACCTCCTTATGATAATGTGAAAGCCCCTTGAAGAAAGAAATCGAACAAGCGTGTCTTTTCGCAAAGATTATGATCTTGGGCATTCAATGAGAAGATCGAAAACGATTCCGTGCCTCAAAAAGGATTCATGAGGATTCCGGGTCAAGAAATGAATCTTGTGAAGCATTTCATCTGTCTTTAGTGGTGGGTAAAATTGTTCCATGAACAATTGAACAAGTTGAGCCCATGAGTCCACAGAGTTTGGCGTTTGGGCAGTTAACCAAGACGCCGCCTTTGTCGGCTAGGGTGAAAGGAAACACCCTAAGTTTAACTTGATCCGACTTACGCTAGGATGATGGAATGTAGTGAGAACTTGGTCTATCCCACGATGTGCTTTGGTAAGGCTTCTCGTGGTCTAAACCATGAAAACCGGTAACAAGTTAAATATATTAGGGGATTCAAAAATCCCCAACTAGGTCTGCAAAGAACGATGCACCCAATTAGGGCCATCGCTTAGGGCTTTATAAAAATCGAGAGAGAGGAGTCTCTTGTTCTTTAGCCATTGATGCAGGTGTAGTGTGTGAAATTCTAGATAGGCGTGTTATATTTATTTCTACAAAAACAAGCCTGATTATACTAAATTAAAACTCCTTTGTAAGAGGCGAGGAGTGGAAGAAGGAGTACCGAATGCCTCCTTGCTACGCGTTTGAATAAGCGTCTTGTATACGCCGATTTCAGTGTATTTAACAAGTTAGAAACACTAAATAACTTTAAGGAATAAAAATTTGCATTTTTCTGTGAAAATTGGGCTGTTCACACTGAATTTTCCCTTGAGAGCGCGAGTGGGCGCGAGTTGGGCGCGAGTGCCCTCGCTTTGTCGAATGTCCGTGTTTTGGGCGCGAGTCGCGCTTCGGTTTGAAGCGGGTCGCGCTCCAGGGTTTTCAAGTTTTAGGCCTTTTATCGTACTCCAAAAAATCTGAAATTTTTACAGTAATTTTCTAAGACGTCTATCAAGTAACCTGTAAAATTTCAGATCAATCGGAGCTGTGAAAGTCCCTCTACAGCCCTTCAAAGTTTGCGAAACGGTTTTCGGACACAATACAAACAACCGAATGGTTAACCCATCAAAAAAAATCCAAAAATTGCCATATTTTTACTGGAGACTCCTGACAGATCCTACGTGTTCCTGTAAAAACTTTAGAGCAATTGGAGTTCTACAACCTCTCCTTATTGGCTGGTGTTTCAGATATTAAGTGTTTGCAACACTGCAGAAACACACTGGAAACACTCTACTATTTAGGAGGTCAAAACAAATCAATAACTCATCAAATTTTTAATACAAACTCCATAGTTAGGATAGATACTCCTGTAAAAATTATAAAATTTTTAGAACTCCCTAAGTAACCTTACTCGTCTGTTTTTCAAGAACATACGGTGTGAAAACTGAAATGCAGCACTGTAAAGATCGTATTTTTTTCACAAGGTAAAACAACTTTATAAAATCTGAAAATATTCCAGTAAATCAACAACACAATAAGTAATATGTATGAAAATTTTCAGAATTTTCGAAAATTTAGAAATACCTTCACCGCAGTGTTTTTCTCTGTGAATCCGCAGCCCCTATGCCTGAAACAGTGAACAGTTCCGAAAATTCAAGAAACAAGAATGAAAAATTAAAAGGGTGGGTGGTTGGAGAAGGGGGATTGCCCCTTGGATTCAAGCAATTGAATTCTTGTCTTGAACGAGATTAAGATGGCAGCGCCATTTGATAAAAGTGATTTTACGTGATTCTAACTATCTATCGTAAACACAAATAATCAAATTACGTAAATACGCGTGTTATATCAATATTCCTACTCTCAATAATGAAGTAATATCGAGAGTCGATTCGCTCCACTCTCAATCTATCAAGACTAAATAGAATTCAACTAATCAAACCAAAAGGAACAATGGTGAGAGTGATGTATTTGGTGTGAAATTTCTATACTACCATTCCCAACACAAGAACAATAATAACAATAAGACATAATTAAATTAAATTGAAATTAAAACTTTATAAATCTAAATTTAACAATAGTCTAAGAATCAAAATGAAGACAACCTAATTTATGAATTTAATGAACAATAATCCAACCCAACATCAATAACTACTTAAAATGACTAACAACCAAGAAATGAAATTAGATCTAAGCAATAGATAAATGACAAAATTGAATTTGATCAATAATAAACTACTTTATTTATCTAATGAAGCAAAAACAATATTTTAATACTTTAAATTAAAACAAGGGAAATGAAAACTAATTAAAATAGAGATTTAATTCTAGATCTAAAAATTATTCTAACCCTAAACTCCATTAACATTAGCTTCCTAACCTAACTACTTTTGCTACCTAACCTAATTGCCATTAACAAAGAGTCAAGCTTTTGTTTTTATACTTCCAGATCCAAAAATCGTGCATGGGCTTGGAGCCATGTTTTGGGCCGGAAAATCGGGCCCAAAACCCAATTTCTTTAGTCCAAAATGGGCTCTTCAGCTGCAGTTGGTTTCGACAGATGTTTCGTCCACTTCTGCTCCTTTGATTGGGCCAAGGCTTGGACCATTGGAAAGCTCTTTTCGAGCCTGTCGTTTTGGCATAAGCTACTCCCAATTCCGAGATCTGAGTCCAAAGATACGGCCTTCAAAAAGTTCTCACTGACTTTTGTGTGTTTGTTTTCACGCCGCGTTGACCTTGACTTTTCAGCTTTTGACCGGGCTTTACAAAGGCTTTGTCTCCTTGAATCTTGGCCTTTATCACAGAACTTCTTAGCAACCAACCCTTGCTCCTTTATCTCATCAAAGTGGCACATTTCTGCACATAATTGACTTTGAAGCCTGAAATGCATAAAAACACGTAATCAGTATTAACTCTTACTTATTACTCACATAATTGGTCTAAAAGTATGATTGTTAAGGAGTTAAAACTACAGTTTTGGGCTCTTATCACGTACCGTGTAGCATACGTGATCTTCTCTGAACACCATGAGTAGAGATAGAATTATTTTGGTGAGATTTGGATGATAATTTCTTTGTTATGGTTTTCTTAGTTGTTGATTTATTTATTTTTTATTTTTTTTATTTTTTTTATATATAGGTAAAAATACAACTAATACACACAAATATTTAATACAGAACTTCTCTATTTAATACGTAAGCCGTACAAATGTGTGAGAACTATTTAACACACCATACTAATATACAAAATGACAGAAGGAAAGAGAGTTGTCGGTTAGATAGATTTAGATATGCTAGATCATGTTATGCATGAGCGACAGTAGTACAATGATGAACACTGTTATTTCAAATACTGTGATGGCCCATTCACGTTGCTCCTTTTCCCATCGCTCGAGTTGATTAATTATGTTGAAGAAAATGAGAATTTGTGAAGAAGAATATTTGAAGAGTGAGAGAAAGGGATGAGTGAAAGTGGAAAAGGAGAGTTGGATTTATAATTAGAAATCTGACCGTTGGGCATCTTACCGTTTGGATCAGTCCTTTGGGTTTTGACTGTTAGGCTTTGAGAGTAGGCCCAGTGCATCAAGGAACAACTAATATATTACAAAGTACAATAATTTCATATCATAAACCATTTCTCATTCAAACCGTCTAGAGATACAAAATTATGAGAAATCAAATGATATATAATTTTTTTATCACTAGAAAAATAAAAATGCAATGCATAAGGGAAATAAATGACATAGTAATTTCTAAACCAAGGAAAATAAACAACTACTAGGAATCCTCAGGGTTAGCAAAAGATGAACCAGGGTTTCTACTTTGTCGGCCACGACGAACTCCTGGTTGAGCTGACTAGTCTGGAATGTGGCCCAAAGACTATAGCAGTTGATCTTGGAATTGCTGCTGATTTGCCATCATAATTGTCTGGAAATGGCCTTGGCGATTACGCATTTCTTGCTGGAAGTCATTTTGGGAAGTAAGCATCTCTTCCTGACAAAGAAACATCCTGCGCATGCTAGTGTTCATATGTCTCAAAGCTTCCATGGGAGTGCTGATTCGGCGCATGGTATCCTCATTAAAACAGTTGGGTGGGGAAGGAGGAGGAGGAGGTACGTTATCACACTCAATATCATCTCTCGCTATAGGGTCCCAGTGATCCATGACACAAGTCTCGAAAATTGCAAACTTTTCAAAAGACCTTGTTAGAGTTAAAGGACTAGCGGACTGGAACCCTAAGTTAAGCATAAGCTGAGTAACAAGTACAACAAGAGGAGCTGACCTGGTTGACGCAGACGTAAGAACATGGCCCAAGAAGTGGACCATACAAAAGGTATCCTTTTTCTCCTGGAGGATCCATAGCAGGTGTAAGAATGTCTTGTTCACGTTAGATGTCTTTGAAGTTCCAATGACGTTGTAAGCCAGCCACTGAGTAACGGCTAGTTGGTTACGTCTGAGCGAGTGCTGGTAGACACAGTTCGAGGTAGCATTGTATTCGCCCTCGAGAAGCGTGTCAAACATCAACTCCATTTGTATTTGGATACTCCGAAATCAACAGTGTAACACTATCAGAGTTGATTGGAATATTTGTCGTTGTCGATATCAATTCCAACGTGAGTTCACGTTCCAACCCATCCGTTGTAATCCAAAACTCATTCCCCTGAAAACCTCCATTGTTATAAAACTTCAACACTAAATCTTCGGAATAATGAGCTGGAATTTGATGCAAAAGATATTCCCACTCTCTATTAGTAATTTCCCCATCGAAAAATGGATGAAACATTCCGGAATTATAGAGATTTGAAAAATTTCTCTCAATTGTGATTCTCCGATTTCCAGCCATAGAGGGATCGAAATGAATTTTTGAGGGCCTATATTGGTTGCACGGAGTGAGGGGATGTTGGTGTTAAAAAATTGGATGAATCGGTGTTGTAGTGCCCGCATGCGCTGGTCAAATTTGGACCTGTGATGCCGCGTGCGCGAAGGATTTCTATGGGGGACCAAGATCCGGATTTTGGGGGGGAAGAAAAGTGAGGGGCTGACGCGTGGGATGCCCCGCGTGTGGGTTTTTGTGACCGGACGCGTGATTTGGGGTCAGGTCTAATTTTTGGCCCAAGTCCAAATGATTTCCAGAAATTCCCCTTATGTCCTGAAATGTCTCGAAATTTCAAACGTGGAATTTCGATTCGTTTTAACTCCAAATTGAACGAATGAGATATCAAAACGATCGGCATTAAAAATGCCATCCACTGGAATATGACAAAATCACATTCAAACATTTTTATTTTTATTTTGGGGGATGAATCTTGTAAAAACAGAACGCAACCCCCCACAGATAGGTTCGGTATGAGTGTCAATATCACTAACAAGTCTTGATAAATGGTATGCAACCACATTTTCGCAATCTTTTTTATCTCTAATTTCTAGAGTAAATTCTTGCAGAAGGAGAATCCATCGGATTAACCTCTGTTTTGCATCTTTTTCCCCTAATAGGTAACGAAGCACCGCATGGTCAGTGTAGACAATTGTAGAAGAACCCACTAGGTAAGGACAAAACTTATCCAAGGCATATACAACAGCTAGAAACTCTTTCTCAGTGGTGGTATAGTTATGTTGAGCTTCATTAAGGGTTTTACTCGCGTAGTAAATGACAATTAGCTTATCTTCTCGGCGTTGCCCTAATACAGCTCCAATAGCATAGTCACTCACGTCACACATTAATTCATAAGGTTTAGACCAATCAGGTGGTTGAATTATGGGAGTGGTAGTTAAGGCTGATTTTAAAGTCTCAAAATCTTGTTTGCAATTGAAAATAAATAAAAAACGACATCTTTAAGCAAGAGATTGGTTAAAGGTCGAGCAACCTTTGAGAAATCTTGAATAAATCTCCTATAGAAACTTGCGTGTCCTAAAAATAGGCGAATGTCGCGAACTGTTTTTGGTATAGGAAGTGAAACAATTTTTTCTATCTTAGCTTTGTCGACTTCGATTCTGTCTTTTGAAACAATATGTCTTAAAACTATTCCTTTTGTAACCATGAAATGACATTTTTTCCAATTAAGAACAAGGTTTTTCTCTTCACAATGTGTAAAGACCTTTTCAAGATTTGATAGACAACTATCGAAAGAATCTCCATATATTGAGAAGTCGTCCATGAATACTTCCATAAAACGTTCAACTATATCACTGATAATGTGAAGCATGCAGCGTTGGAAAGTACTAGGTGCATTGCAAAGGCCGAAAGGCATTCATTTATATGCAAATGTACCAAAAGGACAGGTGAACATAGTCTTTTCTTGATTAGCAGTTAGCCGATCGTTCCATTAAGTATCCAAAAGGAATTGTGGAAAACGTCCTTGTAAAAGTCCAAGACTTTTTCTATCCTGTCGACTTTGTTATTTTGGATACTGAAGTTTCATGTGATTCCATTCCTATCATCTTAGGACATCCGTTCCTAGCAACTGCTAATGCTCTTATTAACTGTAGGGATGGTTCCATGACCATGTCCTTCGGAAATCTTTCAGTCGAGGTAAATGTGTTCATGATGATGAAACAAATTCCAGAGCCTGACATTGATGGTGAGATGAATAGGGTTGATAGTATTATGCAAGAGTATTTAACAAACACTTTTCCTGAAGATGAAGTATACCAATTTCTTTCCTTTAGCAATTCTGAATTTGAGGACGATGATTATACACAAGAAGTAAACGAATTATTAGAGTCAATACCATTATTTGACCCTACGACCGTGATGTCCAGCAAATTCGAAGAACATCAATCTGTTTACTTTATGGACGATGACTTTCCTCAAAAATCTTTAATACCCACTCCACCCGCCCCTGACTTAAAACCTCTTCCTTCGGAATTAAAATACGTACATCTTGATCCAGATAGTAGTCATCCGATTATTATATCATCTCAATTGATTGATGATCAAGAGTCCCGTTTAATAGATGTCATTCAACAACACCGTTCTGCTATTGGATGGTTCCTCGATGACATTAAGGGCATTGACCTTAATGTATGCACCCATCGCATACATCTTGAAGAAAATGCTAAGACGTCACGTGAACCGCAGCGTCGTCTAAACCCAACCATGAAAGATGTGGTATGAGAGAAAGTTTTAAGATTACTCGATGCAGGTATTATTTACCCTATATCCGATAGTATTTGGGTGAGTCTAGTACACGTTGTTCCAAAGAAATCTGGCATTACAGTTATGCACAATGATAAAGATGAATGTATCTCCACTCGTATTCCAATGAAATGGCAAATATGCATTGACTATCTCAAACTTAATGCAGTAACTCGTAAGGATCACTTTCCCCTGCCCTTCATCGATCAGATGCTTGAACGGTTAGCCGGTCATGCGTATTACTGTTTTCTTGATGGTTATTCAGGATATTTTTAGATAGTCATAAATCCTGCTGATCAAGAAAAGACTACGTTCACCTGTCCTTTTGATATATTTGCATATAAACGAATGCCTTTCGGCCTTTGCAATCCACCTTGTACTTTCCAACGATGCATGCTTCACATTGTCAGTGATATAGTTAAACGTTTTATGGAAGTATTCATGAACGACTTCTCAATATATGGAGATTCTTTCGATAGTTGTCTATCAAATCTTGGAAAGGTCTTTACACGTTGTGAAGAGAAAAACCTTGTTCCTAATTGGGAAAAATGCCATTTCATGGTTACAAAAGGAATAGTTTTAGGACATATCATTTCAAAAGACGGAATCGAAGTCGACAAAGCTAAGATAGAAAAAATTGCTTCACTTCCTATACTAAAAACAGTTCACGACATTCGCGCATTTTTAGGACACGTAGGTTTCTATAGGAGATTTATTCAAGATTTCTCAAAGGTTGCTCGACCTTTAACCAATCTCTTGCTTAAAGATCTCATTTTTTATTCAGTTTCAATTGCAAACAAGATTTTGAGACTTTAAAATCTGCCTTAACTACCGCTCCTATAATTCAACCACCTGATTGGTCTAAACCTTTTGAATTAATGTGTGACGCGAGTGACTATGTTATTGGAGCTGTATTAGGGCAACGCCGAGAAGATAAGTCAATTGTCATTTACTACTCGAGTAAAACCCTTAATGAAGCTAAACCTAACTATACAACCACTGAGAAAGAGTTTCTCGCTGTTATATATGCCTTAGATAAGTTTCGTCCTTACCTAGTGGGTTTTTCTACAATTGTCTACACTGACCATGCGGTGCTTCGTTACCTATTAGCGAAAAAAGATGCAAAACATAGGTTAATCTGATGGATATTCCTTCTGCAAGAATTTACTCTAGAAATTAGAGATAAAAAAGGTTGCGAAAATGTGGTTGCAGACCATTTACCAAGACTTGTCAATGATATTGATACTGATACCGAACCTATCTATGATTCCTTTCCAGATGAACACTTATAATCCATTTTTTCGTCCCCCTGGTATGCTGACATAGTAAATTACTTAGTTACCGAGGAAGTCCTTTCATCTTGGTTTCGTAATGACCGAAGAAAGTTCTTATCCACCGTGAAAATTTATTTTTGGGATGATCCCTACCTCTTCAAGTATTGTTCTGACCAACTAATCCGTCGTTGCATTCCCGACTGGGAACACAATGACGTGTTATCCTTCTGCCATGAACAATCTTGTGGTGGTCATTTTAGTGGTAAGAAAACAGTGGCCAAGGTTCTACAATGTGGATTTTATTGGCCAACACTGTTTAGAGATGCACATGAGCATTACAAAACATGCAACCGTTGCCAGCAGCTAGGACGCATTACTCAACACAATATGATGCCTTTAAATCCCATTTTAATTGTGGAAATCTTTGATGTATGGGGCATCGACTTCATGGGTCCCTTTCCAAATTCTAATGGTTTCCTTTACATTCTGGTAGCAGTTGACTACGTGTCAAAATGGATTGAGGCATTGGCATGTCGTGCTAATGATCATAAAACGGTCATTTTGTTCATAAAGGAAAATATTTTCTCTCGATTTGGTGTTCCAAAAGCTATAATTCTTGATGGGGGAAAACATTTCTATAATAAATTTTTTGAATCATTAGTAAAGAAATATGGAGTCACGCACAAAGTGGCAACTCCGTATCATCCTCAAACTAGTGGCCAAGTAGAAGTCTCTAATAGAGAGATCAAATCCATTTTGGAAAAAACTATTAATCCATCTAGAAAAGAGTGGTTTCTACGATTATCTGATGCCTTGTGGGCATACATAACAACTTTTAAGACACCTATAGGGATGTCTCCTTATTGCCTCGTTTTTGGAAAACCTTGTCACCTGCCGGTTGAACTTGAGCATCGTGCTCTATGGGCCATCAAAAGCCTCAATTATAATACTAATATGGCAGGCGCAAAGAGAAAATTGCAGTTAAATGAGCTTGAGGAAATTCGGAGTGATGCCTATGATCTTTCGAAATCATATAAAGCCAACATGAAAAGAGTGCATGACAAGCACATATTGAGAAAAGATTTCAAAGTTGGTCAAAAAGTTTTGTTGTACAACTCAAGATTACACATTTTTCCAGGAAAATTAAAAACTCGATGGTTGGTCCTTTCATTGTCTCTGCTGTCACCCCTTATAGGGCTATATCTTTGAAAACATAAATGATGACAAAGAAATTTCAAGTAAATGGCCAACGCGTTAAACATTATCATGAGTTGCGCTCTCCAGATGTCGAAGAGACTCTTCTCAATGATCCAGTCTATACAGACTAATATATTCGCTGGTGTACTTCTTTCCATGTGATTTAAACAGGGAAAGTACGCCATTAGGGTAGCCGGGCCCTCTTTTATTTTGTTTTCTAAAAATCCCTAGAGTGTGTGGTTGCAAGCGCCGGAACCTTAGTCCACAAAAACTCTATTCAGAACTGAGTATAAATGTCTTCTGCTAATCGAGCAAACGTTCCTTATGGTAAACAATGGGTACCAAAGATTTCTCTTCCTTCTTTCTTTTCCCTTTTCTATTCTCTTCCTCGCGAACTTCAGCTCATCATTTGGTGTAAATCTCACCCATCTCGAATAGGTAATGGTCGAAGTACTTTTGCTCGAAAGCGACGGGCGGAAAGGATGGGGTGGTGTATGAACTGTCAACACCTTTCTGTCCAGGTCTTGATCTTCTATCCGAGATGAGTCAGTATAAGGTATATTATTATCTGACACCAGCTCAGCGGGATAAACTTCGTCGTCACCCCCTCCTTGTTCCCACAGGTTGGGGTTCGTCTTGAGGATCTGATGTTAAAAGACTCACATTCGTCTTGAGGATCTAACGTTAAAAGACTCACATTCGTTTCGAGGATCTGACGTTAAAAGACTCAACATGTACATACTCGTGTTTTTTATTTTCACATTTGCACTAAGTGTTGTGCACAAAGAGAGTCGTGATATGCAACATCGGATGGTCCCTCGTTCGCACAGGCAATGGATTTCACCAGGCCAACCCCGAATAGTTTTCTATTTGATTACGATTAAGGCAGTTTGAGGCTATACCATATGTACTAAGGGTAATATTATTATTAGATCATTGCACATTGGTCAGGGATGGTACCGTCCTGAACCCTAGGCCCCCAAAACATAAAGGTTAAGCCACAGTCTAGCTGGATTAGGTTCGCTCCAGAGCCGACATGATAGTTGCCTGATTTTACAGTAATGATTTCTTCTTGAAGTCCGGTGTTGTTGACACGTTCATCTCTCCTTGTACATTTGTATATAAAATTTGTAAATAAATAAAAACTTAAAAAAAAATAATAATGGGGGGTTACGTTCTGTTTTTACAAGATTCATCCCCCCCAAATAAAAATAAAAAAGTTTGAATGTGATTTTGTCATATTCCAGTGGATGCAATTTTTAATGCCGATCGTTTTGATATCTCATTCGTTCAATTTGGAGTTAAAACGAATCGAAATTCCACGTTTGAAATTTCGAGACATTTCGGGACATAAGGGGAATTTCTAGAAATCATTTGGACTTGGGCCAAAAATTGGACCTGACCCCAAATCACGCGTCCGGTCACAAAAACCCACACACGGGGCATCCCATGCATCAGCCCCTCACTTTTCTTCCCCCCAAAATCCGGATCTTGGTCCCCCATAGAAATCCTTCACAAGACGCGACATCACAGTCCAAATTTGACCCGGCGACGCACTACAACACCGATTCATCCAATTTTTTAACACCAACATCCCCTCACTCCGCGCAACCAATATAGGCCCTCAAAAATTCATCTCGATCCCTCTATGGCTGGAAATCGGAGAATCACATTTGAGAGAAAATTTTCTAATCTCTATAATTCCGGAATGTTTCATCCATTTTTCGATGGGGAAATTGCTAGTAGAGAGTGGAAATACCTTTTGCATCAAATTCCAACTCATTATTCCGAAGATTTAGTGTTGAAATTTTTTAACAATGGAGGTTTTCGGGGGAATGAGTTTTGGATTACGGCGGATGGGTTGGAACGTGAACTCACGTTGGAATTGATATCGACAACGACGAATATTCTAATCAACTCCGATAGTGCAAAACTGTTGATTTCGGAGTATCCGAATAGAATGGAGTTGATATTTGACACACTTCTCGAGGGTGAATACAATGCTACCTAGAACTGCGTGTACCAGCACTCGCTCAAACGTAACCAACTAGTCGTTACTCAGTGGCTGGCTTACAACGTCATTGGAACTTCAAAGAGGTCTGACGTGAACAAGACATTCTTACACCTGCTGTGGATCAGATAACCTTAAAATTGAATAGTTTTACTAATGAATAAAACGATGAAACTTTAAATGCAAGTAAAACTAAAAACTGGTCTATTACTAAACTTACCAAAGATTTCTACTCTCGATACTATTGAAGTAGAGTTGGAATAGAAGATTCGTTCCACTCCTAGTTCTTTAGCAATCAAGTTTCCTACGACTATCAATCCTACCAAAGTCAATGAGAGAATTACGAATTATACTACGAAATGCTACGGAATACTAAGGTTTGAATCTAGAATAAGAATTAGGGGGGAATTGAATCCACCTTGAATCCAACTTAAGAAACTAGCATAGATTGTTGTAATCCAATTCTTACGTTCTTACGGTAAGAATTGGTCATTCTAATCCCTAATTATACATGGCATCTCTACCAATTCATAACTAGTATGTGAGGACGTCCACCCATTCTCATGGCGAATCAACGACCTTCTAGAGTGGAATAGACTCTTACAACGATTCTATACTACACAATCGAGTTTTCATCAAGGATTCATGAAACCCCTCTAATGGAGGTTTAGCCTTGATTCATCAAACTATCATTTCCATATGAAATTGAATAAGACATAACATAAAGATTTTAACTTTATTAATATAAAGATTCTAATCAATAATTCAAAACTAAATTAAACAACTAAGAAATGAATAACAACTAATAACTGAATTTAGATCTAAGTAATTCAATAAGTCAAAATCGAAATTATCAAGACTAACTATTTTATTTAATCCAATGAATAATAACAATCATTCAATAATCTAAATTCAAACAAGGAATGAAAACTAATTAATAAACTAATTAAAATTCTCAAAACTAGATATAGAACTAAGGTTTAATGGCTACTCTAATTGCTACCTTTTAACCTACTAATTGATCCTCAAGAGCTAAGTCTTGTGTGTGGAAATGGAGGAGACTAGATCCACATTTTCGTGCATGGGCTGAGGGTCTATGTTTTGGGCTAGAAAATCGAGCCCAAAACCCAATTTCTTCAGTCCACAGGCCCCTTTTCAGCTGGCTTTGACTTCAACAGGCTTTTCGACCACTTATGCTCCTTTGATTGGGTCAAGGTTTGGACCATTGGAGAGCCCTTTCCGAGACGGTCCTTTTGACATAAGGTACGCCCAATTCTGAGGCCTGAGTCCAAAGATAAGATCTTCGGAAATTCTGCTGACTTAGTGTTCTATTTCTGCCCGTCTTGGCCTTTAATCTCAGAACTTCTTAGCAACCAACCCTTTGCTCCTTTATATCGCCAAAGTGGCATATTTCTGCACATAATTGACTTCAATACCTAAAATACATAAAAGCATGTAATTAGCATTAACTCTTATTTATTACTCGCATAATTGGTCTAAAAGTATTATTGTTAAGGGGTTAAAACAACAGTTTTGGGCTCTTATCAGGATCCTCCAGGAGAAGAAGGATACCTTCTGTATGGTCCATTTCTTGGGCCATGTTCTTATGTCTGTGTCAACCAGGTCAGCTCCTCTTGCTGTACTTGTTACTCAACTTATGCTTAACTTAGGGTTCCAGTCCGCTAGTCCTTTAACTCCAACATGGTCTTTTGAAAATTTTGCGATTTTCGAAACTTGTGTCATGGATCACTGGGACCCTACAGCGAGAGATGATATTGAGCGTGGTAACGTACCTCCTCCTCCTCCTTCACCACCCAACTATTTTAATGAGGATACCATGTGCCGAATCAGCACTCCTATGGAAGCTTTGAGACACATGAACACTAGCATGCGCAGGATGTTTCTTCGTCAGGAAGAGATGCTTACTTCCCAAAATGACTTCTAGCAAGAAATGCGTAATCGCCAAGGCCGATTCCAGATAATGATGATGGCAAATCAGCAGCAATTCCAAGATCAACTACTACAGTCATTGGGCCACATTCCTGACCAGTCAACTCAGCCAGGAGTTCGTCATGGCCAACGAAGTAGAAACCCTGGTTCATCTTCTGCTAACCCTGATGATTCCTAGTAGTTGTTTATTTTCCTTAGTTTAGAAATGACACTGTCATTTATTTCCCTTATGCATTGCTGATAAGAGCCCAAAACTGTAGTTTTAACCCTGCAACAGTCATACTTTTAGACCAATTATGTGAGTAATAATTAAGAGTTAACACTGATTACGTGTTTTATTGCATTTCGGGTTTCAAAGTCCATTATGTGCAGAAATGTGCCACTTTAGCGAGATAAAGGAGCTAAGGTCGGTTACTAAGGAGTTCCATGATTAAAGGCCAAGATTCAAGAAGACAAAGCCTTTCTAAAGCATGGTCAAAAGCTGAAAAGTCGATGCGGGTTGAAACAACACATAAGTCAGCAGAACTTCCGAAAGCCGTATCTTTGGACTCAGACCTCGGAATGGGGCCTACCTTATGTCAAAACGACCGGCTCGAAAAGAGCTTTCCAATGGTCCAATCGTTGACCCAATCAGAGGAGCAAAAGTGGATGAAAAGTCTGTTGAAGCCAACTGCAGTAGGAAAAAGGCCTTTTTGGACTGAAAGAATTGGGTTTTGGGCCTGATTCTCTGACCCAAAACATGGCTCCAACCCCATGCACGATTTTTGGATCTGAAAGTATAAAAACCAAAGCTTAGCTCTTTGTTAATGGTAGCTAGTTAGACCTAAAATAATATAGATAATTTTAGATCTATTTTCATTAATTAAATTAAGTTTTAGTTCCATTTTCAATTCTTGTTTTAGATTAAGTCTTTGAATCATTGTTCTTGATTGATTAGATAAATAAAATAGTTATTTTATCAATTTCGAATTGTGTTATTTCAATCTATTAGATCTAGTTTTAATTGTTGATTGGTTACCATTTCTTAGTTGTTAATTGGAATTTAATCATTGTTTAGTTTAGATTAGTAAATTTCGAATCTTGATAATATGTGTAGTTTAGATTCATATGGGAATGATTGCGGAATGATTCAAGGCTAAAACCTCCATTAGAGGGGTTGATGAAGCCTTGATGAAAACTTGGTGGTATAGTGTAGAAGCATTGTAGAATCTATTCCAATCTAGAAGGTCGTGATTCGTCATGAGAATGGGTGGACGACCTCACATGCTAGTTAGTACTCGGTAGAAATGCCATGAACACTAGGGATTAGAACTCGAATTTCTTGCCGTAAGAACGTAAGAATCGAGATACAAGAATCTATGCTAGGCTATTAAGTTGGATTCAAGGTGGATTCAATTCCCCTCTAATCCTTTATCTAGATTCAAAACAATCATATTTCCATAGTATTCGTAGTTTAAATTCAAATAATCAAATTCAGTAAGTATCATAGTATATCACCTTCGTAAAGCTCTCATTGACTTAAGACTGATTAATTAGATTAGAAAACAATTACATGCTAGAGCACTAGGAGTGGAACGAATTTGTTATTCCACTCTATCTCGATAGAATTGAGAGTAGGAAACTTTGATAAACATATAGCAATCATGATAAAGTTTAGTTTACTTACGTTTTGAGTTTCAACATTCATTTCGTAGGTAAGCTATTCACTTTTATATTTATCAAATGGCGCTGCTGCCATCTTAGTTGCACTTTAGCATTGTTTTCATAGTAAAATTAGTCATTTTTTAGTCCCATTAAACCCACCCACCCTTGTTTGATTCATACTGTGGTTGTCCATTTCAGCGTTGAAAAAGTTCCGCAAAATATACACCGAAATGACCACATTTATAAGGAGCGCTACCGCTCTATACTCTGGACCCTCGAGCGACCGCCTTTACTTATCGACTAGGAGCCATCACCACATCTTCTATCTGAAAGACTGCCTAAGCAAAATTTTTGGCGGATTTCTACAGGTGTTTGTTTGAACTTCGATTTTTTTTAGTTCTTCAGTGTTCTAACTTGTTATTTACACTGAACACGCATAAACAAGATGCTATTCATAAGCGAAGCAAGGACGCTATCAGGTATTCCTTTCTTCCATACCTCGCATCTCTAGTTAGAGGTTCATACTAAATATCAAGATTGTTTGGATTGTTTTCGTGTTTAAACTTAGACTTGCATGAGATTAAGGTCTGGTCGGAGAAAAACACCGAACGTAATTAACCGTCAACAAACAAACATATCGAGTATACCAATCACAACACCTCTAACTACTATCCCACCAACCATACCTGACATAATGGCTGAAGAAAGAGAGACTCCTCTCTCCGACTTCTACAAAGCTTTGAGCGATAGCCCTAAATCTTGCATCGTTCTAGCAGACCCAGTGGGGGATTTTCAAATCCCCCCAAACATATTTAATTTGTTACCCGTTTTCCATGGTTTAGGCCATCAAAAACCTTACCAACACATGCGTAGGATTGAACAAGTCCTTACAACATCCCATCATCCTACGGTTGGTGCGGAACAAATTAAACTGAGGGTATTTCCCTTCACCTTAGCCGATAAAGGCGCCGTCTTTTCGTTAACCGCCCAAAGCCTAACTCTCAGGACTCGTGGGCTAAACTTGTTCAGCTATTTATGGAACATTTTTACCCACCCCTAAAGACGGATGAGATGCTTTCCAAGATTCATTTCTTCCGACAGAACCCTCATGAATCATTTTCTAAGGCTTGGAATCGTTTCACCGATCTGCTTATAGAGTGTCCACACCATAACCTACCAAAAGACACGTTAGTTCGTGCCTTTTTCAAAGGACTTCAACATCACCATAAAGAAGTTCTTGACATAATGAATGGGGGTAGTTTCCTAAGTAAAGGAGCCTCGGAGGCTTACAAATTTTTAGAAGAACAAACTAAACACAATAACAATTGGGGGGGGGGGGAGTGATGATATCCCCCGCTCTGCTAGTTCTTCTTCAACAGTTAAGGTCGCCGATATGTTTGAGATGAAACCCGATCGAGAACTTAAAAATTTAATCGAATCTCTAACTAAAAAGGTAGAGGCTATTTCTATTCCACAAAAGCCTATTCCCGTCATGAATGTCAACTCCAACCCATGTAATTTCTGTTTGAGTCCTGAGCACCCTGACTCCTATTGTCCTCTCGCCTATGAACAACAACAATTAGAGCAAGATAATGTTTGCTCCATTAATAACTATCCTATTCCTAATGCCCCATGGAGACAACATCCCAACTTTAGTTGGCGAAATAATCAACAAGTTACCCCTCAAGCTTTAATAACCAAAATGTTAGGCAAGCAAACAACTATAATCAAGCTCCACCTAGGCAAGGACAGGGACAAGGTCAAGGAAATTATAATAATTATAACAACCAAGCGCAACCACGACAAGGTCACTACTAAAAAAAAGACATATTATGACGCCTGATTTTTATCTATCTTGACGGTTTTCAATAAAACAGTCAAGATAGGTGTCTTAGTGATATATTTATGATGGCTGTCGCAATATTATGTCGCATATAACATAGGTGTCAAGAAAATATAATGATTTTATGACGGCTGTCTCAACATTATGATGTCTATAACATAAGCGTCAAGAAATTATGATAATTTTATGACGGGTGTGGCTAATTCTGGACATGCATCAATAATAATTATGACAGGCTTGACAAAAGTGTCAACACATTTTCTCTAAACCGTCAAGGGCACTGGGTTAATGGGTTTTACGTTTTGTACGATTAAAGTTTTATTTCAGAGAAGCGTCAAGACTCGAGGAAAGAAAAGGTAACGAAATATATATCGAGTTGAAATTGTTAAGTTCTGAGAAATTCCTCTCTCTCTTTTTCAACCCATATTAGGTCGTATCGCTTTGTCTGTTATGTACTAAACTGGAAAATTAGGAAAGGGCGTGCTAAGTCCATCAGACACAATCGTACTCCTCCATCTTCGCAGGTATGTTCATTCACTCTCTACTTAGCTTCCAAGCTCTGGGCCATGGAGAAAAATGTCTCCTTTTCTCCCAAATTTCTTATATGTTCGCATCTTCGTATTTTTGTTCCGGTAAAGAGGTCTTAGAATTAGCGCCTTGGTTCGATCATGGTATGCATCTCTATCTCAATTTCCTTAAACCGATTTATGCTTCAATTCATTTTTCGAGGTTATTGGGGTGGCATCTTGTGTTTTGATTTGTGTTATCATTATTTGATTTCTTTGATCAGATGATTAGTTTTATGACCGTCTCATCTGAATCAAATGAAGAAACGAGAATACAGCCTCCTCTTTTACCGTTTGATAGTTTAGTAGATGAAGGGTTCTGGCATAGATTGTCATCACTCAAACTTGATACTTTAGGTATCGACCAGTCCCCCATCAACTTCACTGGTAATTTCATTCTCTCTTTTATAAATTGTGATTATCTTAAATGATATCGAAACTTTGTTTGATTGGTTTTGTCATGTTAGGGCTCTTTGGAAACGAAGTTATTTTCTGTCCCCTATGAGAGTAATCATCGCCAGTTGGGTTTGAATGCCCGGTCTATATGAATGGAGTAGAGTTGATGCGTACTTCTCCTTGCAGGATCTCTACAAGTTGAAGATATAAATTTGTCAAGAAGGGAATGCTTTGATTGGAAGTAGCTTTAAATCCTGGTGAGAAACATCCATCTCCTATATTCCAAATGCTGAAATGCATAGCTAATTTTAACGTTGCCACATATCTACCAGCACAACCTCAAAACAGAGATCTGTGCTTGCATGTTGCAGATATAAATAAAAAATTTCTGCTGCTAGTCTGAGTAACTAGTGTCGAGATAATGAATCTTAGAGGCATCAATGACAGAATGACCTTATACTTGGATCTCCAACTCTAACGTTTTGGTAGCATGGGTTATTTCATGTTATTTTAAACAGTCAGGACACCGGTTTTATAACGATTATCACAAGACTGAATGTAATGTCAGTAACCAAGTATCAAATGGGTTATTTCATAGTTTAAGTTGTGTTGGAAAGTTTTTACAGCCGGGGAGTGGAAAAGTTTGGGAGAGACTAGAGCTTGAGTGGGAAAAGTTCGCACTAAGATAAACTAACCAGTAGGGTTTTACCCTATACACGAGGGTTTTTAGCCTATACATGTCAAAATCATCCCCACAAATCTAAGTCTCCCAAGGTTTTGCATGTCATGTTTTTCTTCTTACTATATTTAGTTCCATATATCAGATCGATGGAGACAAATTAGTCCAAGATCTTTGACTCTGGACAATGCAATCTATAGGGAGATGAGCATTACCTTGCTTCTTGAATTTATTCTAGAATGTTTGTTTTTTGTTATGAGGGTTGTTTTTTGTTTTAGTATGTGCACTTGCTTTTTGAACAGGTTTCTATGCACTTTGCTCACACAATTCAAATCATTTGACACTACTAGTTGAATCTTTGCCACTTGAGTTGGGTGAATAATCAGTAGAAGCACCAATAGTTCGCGGCAACAGAAATCAATGTCCTCGTGTCCGGTGTCCTTTACAAAGACAAATACATTTGAGAGTTTTCATGCCCTTCATAAACAGAGTTTGTTGAAGGCAGAAGAAAATAAGGTATTTCCAAGTTTCCTTGTAATCTAAAATAATGGTGATTGTTTGGTGAGCATATTAGTTTTTTCTTCAAAAAAGGGGGCATCTTATTAATTAAGGTTACTTGTTGTGCTTGTTGTAAATTTTTTTTTTTTTTTTTCGGTTTTTAGCAATATCTCTCATGAGCAATGTTCTTTCACTATGGTAATTATGAATATAAAGTTGCATCTGCTGCCTTTCTTCATTAAGATTTTGTTTATATGTTTGAGAAACTACACTTACCCGAGACCTATATTTGAGAACAAGTCTTAATGTACTAGGTTTCCTAGCAGTTAGGTCCCTGGTTATTTAGGGTACAACATGGTTGCCAATAACTTGGGATTTTTTTTTTGCATGATAGACTCATTTTATTTATTTATTTTCAAATTTGATTTTTTGCAGGTGAAGTTTGGACAAGGTTCGATGATTGAAATTAAAACAATGTAAACCGTTCTTGTTGAGACATATTTTGTGGATATTTTTGGATAAATGTATGTAAATTTTTGAAATGATTGAATGTAATGGATTATCTTTTGTGAATGGATCACAAACTGAATAGGATGTTAGATTTGTGACCATGTTAAGTTTCAATGGAGTTTGATTGTATATATTCTAAATGATTTATGCAATTTTCATGGTATAAAATAATTTTTTTTTTTCAGAAAATGTATTTCTCTATGACGGTTTTGCTAAAACCATCACAAATTGAACAAGTTTCTTGACAGCTTTTACTGAAAATTATGACAGTTTGTATTAAAATTAATGACGGTTATCATGCAACAATCAATATTTGTTTGCCTATTATGATGCTTTTAGTACTATTTTTTTGACATAAAATCTTTAAAATATATATAGCGGTTTTGCAAAAAATGTCATAAATTTAATGACGGCTTTTGTAAACTTTTATGATTTGGCTCTATAATGACAGTTCTTTCTTCAACGAAAAATGTCATTAAACCTATTTTATGACGGCTTTTAGCTGTCATTATAAGTCTTTTTTTTAGTAGTGGGTGTAGCACAAGGTCAGAATAATTATAATAGTTATAATACCAATAGAGGTCTCGTTCCGGTTAACAATAGTAACTATCAAAACCCACCCATAAATAATCAACGTGAGATAGTTCGATCGCACCACCTGACTACTACACCTACACAACCGGACCGTGATCGGCCTTTATACAAGTTACCCAACAACTTTTCCAATCAATGACTCAATCAAACCAACAGATCTTACAATCCATAAATCAGGGCATACAACAGTTAGCCCAAGAAAAAGCCCAACCAAAAGGCGTGTTTTCAGGACAAGCTATACCAAATCCTAAAACAACAAACACAGCCTTTGAGGTAAACGGTAATACTAGTACGGAAATGACAATAGTCGGTGACCTGAATGCCATCACCACTCTCCGTTCGGGAAGAGTGGTTGATAACAAAGTAACTATGCCTATAGTTACCCCATCAATACTCCCTACACCGGATATCGAACTAGATACCGAAGTAGAAACTTAAGAGCCTACCACTGTAGAGGTACCAGTTAAACCACAACCTAAGAAACAGAAAGCCAAGGTTACACATCAAGTCGAGCCATACACTAAATATAGAGCTAAACCACCGTTCCCTCAAAAATTAGCCATGCTAACCAGGGATACAAACTTTGAGGAGATTAGGAACGTTTTCAAGAATCTAACTATAAACCTTCCTTTTCTCGAAGCTATTAAAAAGCTACCTAATCACGCTAAGTTTCTTAAAGAGTTGTGCACTACTAGGCGAAAACCAACATACCTAAAGACGCCTTTTTAACCGAACAATTCCCAACTTTATCCGAAAATAATGGAATTGTTAAGTACAAGGACCCTCGGTCGCCCCTTCAGAAAATGCACCTTAAGAGATTCCCACACGACGACCGCTTTATTAGACACGGGGGCGAGTGTTAACTTACTCCCCATTTACTTGTATAAACAAATAGGTCTACAGGAAATGCAACCTACAAAAATAACATTGCAATTAGCGGACAGGTCAATTAAGTATCCTAAAGGTGTAGTGGAAAACGTGCTTGTTAAGGTTCAGGATTTCTACTATCCTGCTGATTTTGTTATCCTCGATACAGAAGTCGATAATGACTCTGTACCGATCATCTTAGGGCGGCCCTTTTTAGTAACTACCAACGCACTTATTAATTGCCGCGATGGTAAGATGTCCTTATCTTTTGGCCATCTCATAGTTGAGGTAAATGTTTTCAAGATGATGAAACAATTACCAGATTCGTCTATAGATGGGGAGGTTAGCATGATCGAGAGCTTAGCTCAAGATTATTTTAACAACACGTTTCCTGAAAACAATATGTACAAATTCCTTTCTTTTGGAAAGTCAGATTTTGTAAATGACTCCTACTTAGAGGAAGTCAACACCATCCTTGAGTCCACACAAGTTGTAGACCCTTCGGTTGCTCCTTCTACTGAGTAAGAAGACTTGCTACCTAAGTAAGTATTCATTATGCAAAATAAGGACCCCGACGAAACATCTATTGATTTTCCTTCCATCCCAGTGCTTAAACCCCTTCCCCCAGAGTTAAAATATATACAACTTGATCCGGATGGTAATCATCCCAGAATTATATCTTCTCTGTTATCTAAGGATGAAGAGACACACGTTTAATCCGGTGATTAGGGAACATCGGTCTGCGATTGGTTGGTCCCTAGCGACACATTAAGGAATTGACCCTAATGTTTGCACTCATCGTATCCATTTGGAGAATAACGCCAAGACTTCAAACCTCAAAGATCGCTTAAACCCCGCCATGAAAGAGGTGGTTAAGGAAGAAGTCTTACGATTACTCGATCGCGGTATCATATACCCAATCTCGATAGCGAATGGGTCAGCCCCATTCAAGTAGTTCCTAAGAAATCGGAGTTACCATGGTTCATAACGAAAGGGTGACTATGTTGTCACACAAGGTCCTATGAAATGGAGGATCTCAGATTGATTACTGACGCGTTTAAATGCTATGACACGAAAGGATCACTTTCCTTTACCTTTTATAGATCAAACGCCGAGCGCCTAGCTGGTCATGCTTTTATTGTTTTCCTCGGATGGCTACTCGGGCTATTTTCAGATTATTATTGATATTGATGACCAAGAAAAGACTACCTTCACATGTCCCTTTGGAACGTATGCCTATAAACGAATGCCTTTTGGCCTTTGTAATGCTCCCGAACCTTCCAAATGTGTATGCTTCATATATTTAGTGACATGGTAGAGCGCTTTATGGAAGTTTTCATGGATGATTTTTCTATCAATGGAGACTCCTTCACGATTGTTTGTCTAACCTTGTCTAAGGTTTTGACACGGTGTGAAGAAAAAAGAGCCTCGTTTTTAAACCGGGAAAAATGTCATTTCATGGTGAAAAGGGGCATAGTACTAGGTCACATTGTATCTAGTGATGGCATCGAAGTAGATACGGCCAAACTAGATAAGATAGCGACTTTACCTAAAACCACGGACCGTCCGGTGATATTAGAGCCTTTCTAGGCCAAGCGGGTTTTATAGACGATTTATTAAAGACTTCTAAAATAGCTAGGCCTTTAACTAATCTCCTTTTAAAGATGCAATCTTTGATTTTAATTTTAACTGTAAGCGTGCTTTTGAAACTTTAAAAGCCACCTAACCTCTCTCACCAATTATACACCTCCGATTGGTCTAAACCTTCGAACTCATATGTGATGCTAGTGACTATGTAGTTGGTGTAGTCTTGGGACAAAAACTAGATAATAAGTCCACTGTCATTTATTATGCTAGTAAAACATTAAACGATGCTCAACGAAATTATTCAACTACAGAAAAAGAATTCTTAGCCGTCATTTATGTTTTAGATAAGTTTCGTCCTTATTTGGTTGGTTCTAAAACTTTAGTTTACACGGACCATGCAGCCCTTAAGTACCTTCTTGCAAAGAAGGATGCTAAGCAGAGATTAATCCGATGGATCCTTCTCCTGCAAGAGTTCACATTAGAAATAAAAGACAAAAGAGGGTCGAAAACGTGGTTGCCGACCACCTATCTAGACTCACAAACGACGATCGATTATTCGAGTCCATCTTGGACTCTTTTCCGATGATGAGCATCGATGCCATTTTTTCAGCACCATGGTATGCTGACATTGTAAATTATTTAGCGGCTGATGTTATGCCTTATAATTGGTCAAGAAATGAACGTAAGAAGTTTTTGGCTAGAGTTAAGTTATACTACTGGGATGAGCCCTACCTTTTTAAGTATTGTGCGAATCAGATTATTCGTCGTTGTATTCCACAGTAGGAATATAATGAAGTTCTATCATTCTGCCATGACAAAGAGTGTGGTGGACATTTTAGTGGGATGAAAATAGCCGCTAAAGTTCTTCAATGTGGATTTTATTAGCCTACCCTTTTTAAGGATGCCCAAGTGCATTGCAAGACGTGTATTCGTTGCCAACAACTTGGGCGAATTACAAAACGTAATATGATGCCTGATAAGCACCCAAAAGTGTATTATGAAACCCCATTGAGACATATAAATTTGGTTAATTATGTGTTTAATAATCATGAAATAAATATGTTTTCATACTTTTGCAGGTATTTGCAGGAAACATGGAAATATTAGTTAAACCTGAAATAAAGCACGAGGAACGGCGTATATACGAATTCTCCCAAATCCACACAGAAGCATCAAACTTCCAAAGCTCCTACCTCTCGAACCAGGGACTCGAATGCGACCACGAGAGATGCTTAGACAATCGTATGATGAACTCTACACGATAGGGGAAATTGTAACACCGCCCAAAATACCGGACCGCCATCGATCGCACATGGACCCACTATCGGGGGCCATAAGATTGGATGAGTCATCAATCATGGAGCATGTCAAGACAAAGATAACAAATTATTGGTGCAAAGTTGACACCTTGTATGTAATAAATTAGATTAGGTGTTAATAGTGAAAAAAAGGCAAGGTGTCACTTTGTTTTAATGTGGTAGATAAAAATGAATCAATGTGGTTTGATAATTCACATGGGAGGAAATGAGATTTCTCTCAAATGGAGAAGAAATTAGACAAATGTGGGGACACTCCAATTACTCCCTTGACTTATTTTCCTCACATGACATTATTTTAGTTCCTTAGTGAAAATGAGAAGTTAGTTTTAGTTTTGATTAAAAAAAAAAAAAGCTTTGTAATAGTTTTAATGGAGGAACACTTGTTCTTCTAGAAATAAAATTAGAAGTGAGTTTGGTTGTGGATATTATTCTCTCTCTCTCTCTCTCTCTCTCTCTCTCTCTCTCTTTTCTCTCTCTCTCTTCATAAATCCTTCTTCCCAAGGTTTTTCTTGAGTTCATAAATCCTTTCCCAGGGATCAATCTAACTCCCTGTGAGGGTTAAACCAATTGTGTGTAAACCAATTGGTTTTTGGTAGGTTTAGGAAGAACAACTAACTCTACATCCTACCCCAAAATGGTAGTTGGTGTAGAGTTTAGTTAGGAATCAAGCAATGAGCTTAGAGATAAGTCATTGTTTGGTTTCACTTGCTAGCATGTATGAGCTCTTTATTGAGCCATGCATGCTAGGGATCAAATCTATTTTTCCGTTAGGGACTTGTCTATGAGTCTAGGAAGAATCAAAACCTTTTTCAAATCAACACTAATGATAGTTTCACATGAGGAGGATTAACTCTCCAACTTCTCTTTCAAATTTCTATTTTGGTATTAAGAGCATGTTTTCATTGTTTATGTTTTTATTAATGTTTGTGTAGGAAGGAAAAATCTAGCATTTATATTATATCCTTACTCCTTAATTTCCCTTTATTGTAACATCTAATTTTTAGTTGTTCTAAGCTTTAGGTTAGTTCGAATCCTTATTCAAACTCTATGAAACGAAGGTCGTGAGTAAGGAACCTTGATTGCTTTTACATTAATTTAGAGAGTTCAAAACTCTAAGTAGTGTTCTCCAAGCATATATCAAATGGCGCCGCTGCTGTTCTAAAGCCATAGAACTTGTGCTAAAGATCGGAAGTTGCATCAAGGGGGAACCCCCATTCTCTTCCTTCCTTTCCTTTTCGTTCGTTTACGTTTTTTTTTTTTTTTTTTTTTTTTTTGCCTTGAAATAGACCTGTAATCTAAAAAAATTTGTTCCACTTCTAGGTACCAAAAGTTAGGACTGGGAAAGATAAATACAGGCGATTATAAGACTTCTGAGAAAATTTGAAAGTATTCTGAATTATTGGACAAGCGTCTTGTGAGGTGTAGAGTCGTCTTGTGAGTGGGGACCCGTGGTTCATGGGTGAATTTCTTCAGTTGTTGCTCTGTTTAACCACCAAAGATCTCTCGATCTACCTTGATCCATTTCCAGGCCTAAATATCCGGCTTTGTACTGAAAATATCGATAATCCTTTGGGATTAATCATCGTCGGCAATTGAAACGTTTGTTTCAAAAAGCAAAAACGCTGGAAGCTACAGGTTTCAATTTTCAGTATTATTGTAATTTTTTTTTATTATTATTATGTTTTTCTGCATGTATGCCATGTATATAGTATTAGGAAGAATTTATGGATTATTATTTAAGCTTTAGCCTCGAATTATGCATGAATCAAGTTTGTATACCGGTAAATATTTATATAAGATTACTCGGACATGATTTGCATATGAATGTATATTTACATATTAATGGTACTGTTTTGCATGGGTATATGTCTTTCTACGTATAAATGTTGCTTGTTCAATGTTTGATATTTCTCTACGTATACGTACACGGTATTGTCTAATAAGTCGATTTTGTCAAGAAAGAGGAGAACATTCCAACGAGGGTTAAAATCTGAGTTGGGTAAGTTGTTTCTAAACCCTACGGGGTAAAGCTGCTCTCTATAGGACATTCGCAATCTCAATGAGTATTGTCGAAATCGATTTATTATGCAATACAAGAGTCGTATTTTAGTTTAGGTATAATACTTTGCATGTTTAGTTTTGTCATCTCTCCTGCGTATGTATACTGTATTTGTATGCTAATGTATTTAGATACGTATGAGTGATTCAAATTCGCCTATTACTGTTGATATACATTTACGTAATATCGATTTACAAATTAGCGTACATATATGATATCTATAAAATGAGTAGTTTACCTACGAAATGAACGATGAATTCAATCCGTAAGTAAACTAAAACTGGACTTTTACGAGTCTTAATTATCAAAGCTTCTACTCTCGATGCGAATTGCACTAAGCGGAGTAGGAAGTTCGTTCCACTCCTAGTTCCCTAGCACGGAATTGTTTTCTAATCTAATTAGTCGGTCTTAAGTCTATGAGAGTTTTACGAGGGGGGGGGGATTATACTACGATGCAATATGAAATTGATAACTTTAATTTAAGCTACGAATGCTATGGAAATATGATTGTTTGACTCTAGATAAAGAAATAGAGGGGAATTAAATCCACCTCGAATCCAACTTAATAACCTAGTATAGATTGTCGTATCTCGATTCTTACGTTTTCACGGCAAGAATTTCGAGTCTAATCCCTAGTGTTCATGGCATTCCTACCGGATACTAACTAGCATGTGAGGTCGTCCACCCATTCTCATGGCAAAACACGACCTTCTAGAGTGGAATAGATTCTACTACCAATTCTATACTAACCACTAAGTTTTCATCAAGGCTTCATCAACCCCTCTAATGGAGGTTTAGCCTTGAGTCATCAAACTAACATTTCCCATTGAATCTAAACTAAACATAATGTAAGAAATTGAGATTTACTTAATTAAACAATAATGAATCTAATTTAATGACTGGAATGGAATAAGAACAAGAATTTAAATGAGATCTAGAATGGAAATGACAAAATTCAAAATTGACAACTAACTATTTTATTTATCTAATCAATCAAGAACAATCATTCAAAGATTTAATCTAAAACAGGAATTGAAATGGAACTAAAACTTAATTAATTAATAAAACTAGATCTAGAATTCTATATATTACTTTAGGTCTAACTAGCTACCATTAACAAAGAGCTAAGCTTTTGTTTTTATACATTCAGATCCAAAAATCGTGCATGGGCTTGGAGCCATGTTTTGGGCAAGAGAATCAGGCCCAAAACCCAATTCTTTCAGTCCAAAAAGGCCTCTTCAGCTGCAGTTGGCTTCCACACACTTTTCGTCCACTTCTGCTCCTCTGATTGGGTCAAGGCTTAGACCATTGGAAATCTGTTTCCGAGCCGGTCGTTTTGACATAAGGTAGGCCCAATTCAGTGGTCCGAGTCCAAAGATATGGCATTCGAAGTTCTCACGATCAAGGTTCTCCTTTATCTCGCTAAAGTGGCACATTCTGCACATAATGGACTTTGAAGCCCTGAAATGCATAAAAACACGTAATTAGTATTAACTCTTACTTATTATTCACATAATTGGTCTAACAAGATGATTATTAAGGGGTTAAAACTACAGTTTTGGGCTCTTATCAAACCACCCCCCAAACAAAGATTTTGCTTGTCCTCAAGCAAAGATGAGAAATTAGAATAAGTGACCAAAAATGGAGTTCTAACTACTCTCGCTTTACTGAGTGCGATTGCATTGACCATATGCAACAAGGCCTTAAACCACTAGGAATTCCCTAGTGGACGAAGTTATAGCCTCGTGAGAGTTTTCCAAAGGAAGGTACTCACAAACTTCATCTATACTACAACGACTAAGAAATAAAACTATTGTTTTCTCATTCATGTCTCAACTATCTATACATCTCACTAGCAAATACATAAGAATAACCCAAATAACCCTAAGCTAATATATGCATAATAATCAATCATCTAAAATAAACATATAACAATGAGTAATACTATGAAATGTAATAGCAGTCCGTTTTCTCAAAACTTCGAATAAGCGTCCATAAGTAGGTCCTCACATAAATGTCAAGACAAAAACCACTCTGATTTTTCCACTCAAGTTTCGCTGCTCCAGTGTGCAGTGGGCACACTTTACCTTACAATCTCAATTACTTTGTTTCCATCCTTAGCCATATTTTTCTTTTTTTTTCTTTGGCTTTTGACTCCCTTTTATTCTATTTTTGGAGTTTTGATTTATTTCTATTTTTCTTTTTCTTTGGATGGAAACTTCTTTTCTTTATTTCCTGAAGCAACTAACTAATTTTTGTTTACACAGGTTTTTCTCTTTTCCTTTCTTCCTCATTCTATTCTCAGACTTATTCTAAAATGGGTAGGTTGATTTATTCTCTTTTTTTATTTTTATTTCTTTATTTTTTTGTTTTTGTAACAGGGTAAAGGAATTGTGGTTTATGGAAGGCTAAAGGAAGGCTCAGAGGGGCGACTAGCGGAAAATAATTCATAGGTTTGAATTTCTGGCTATATCGATCCAAAGAGGGCCTAAATTCTCGCTTAGGATATGGCATAGTGATCAAGCAAGTGGACGTGTGATTTCTCTATCCGGATTTTACTTCTCCCTTGTGTCATTTCTCAAATGTTTCGCTCATATACGGCTTTAGGCTATATTCTCACAGGATTTGTAGAATAAGTACTCTAGCCTAGATTTCAGAAACTTACTGCTAACAATCATAGATACTCATGTAATATATTTATAGATAGATGCAAAGATTATTACCTACATATTAACCTAAGTTTCTAACAATTATTCTGATGCAAAAGCTACGTGAGACTTCTAGATTGTTAAGAGCATAGAGAAAGAAAACAATACCAATATTCCTAAGTGTATAGCATAAACTTATTTATTTATATTTTTGAAATTTTTAATTTGAAAACAATATGCATATTATACATATCTATATCCTAACAGATGCCTTAATTACACGTGTTTCTATGCCCCCAAACAAGAAGCATGCTTTGTCCTCAAAGCATTTAAATAAAGAGGGTAGGAAAAATACCATTGAAGCGCGTGAAATTCAGGAACATCTGCAAAACAAGGTTAAAACATACAAATATAGTAATATAAAAAACTGACGCAACTCTATAAGAGTTCCACCCATTATGGGGTTAACAGAATTAAATTGCTTGGGACATAAGCAGACACTAACTTAACTAAAAACTTACCCGCACCCCAAAGATTTACTCGCCATCCTCCTCTTCTATATGAGGTTCTTTTCGCATCCCCGCCATGCCATAACAACTTGCCACGCCTTCCATCGTGTATTATCAACTAGTGCTAACCTCTCTAGTGTTACTTGGTCTGATGGGGTGTAAGGGGCAACCAAATGTGGTTGCACCTGCCATCCCGCCAAGTCATGGCTCGAATGATCTTACCACACGATTGGTGGGTCTCATGGTTTCGACCCTTTCCCAACTGCGGTAATCGTACGAATATGGGTAGGCAAGCGCCGATAATGCGGCAAACCAAGACAGGCATAAGAAGGTACTTATGCCTCAAGGTATGGCCTCGCTTCGTAGTAGCAACTAAAACTTCGGGGAATGTCATACCGACGACGCCCCCCACCTAAAGCAAAGGAAAAACGTCACCAGCGATATTATTATTGGCGTATAAACCGCCGTTCCCTAGAATGTTCATCATGATGAAACAACATGGTTGTGCCTACATTCAGCGATAGGCTACTCAGGCATGAGGCGATGTTATATTGGTCTTGGTCCATGATACGAAAACACCCCCCCCATAATACTCATGGAAATAGGCATATTCATATAGGTATGAGTTATCCGTCATATATATCCCCACGGTGCATAGGGTCGTAATGGCAAACCCAAAACCCAAAGCTATCAATTGCTTATTGAATTCCATAGTCGTGCCATCAATAGCAAGGGAAAATTTTTGTTCTCCTTCTTGGGTACAATAAAAGTAATATTATTATAGAAGAATTCAGTTAGCTTAGGTGAAAAGAATCGCCATCACTCACCGTAAGATGCCGCCATCCTAATCGCACGATCCGGCCATGAACGATGCTCCATAGGTATCGGTTCCCATCAAGTCTTCAAATGACTGTTCGGGAATCACTATAGGAGGTGTCATCTCAAAACTACTCAGAGAACAGCTGCGAAACCTAGAAGAAAAACCTCGGAAAATCGGAATTTCACGTTGCGGCTTATCGGGGAGGAGGCGCTGCGCTGGCCAGATAGAGCGCTGGTCGCTCGTTTTGAATTTGAATTACAGTTTGAGCGGGCGGCCTTTGAGTTTTTTCGATTTACAGTGTTTTAGGGCGAGTCGCTCTGCTTCTGCTTGCGCTCCGAACAAAATTTCTCGACAAAGTGTAAAGCGCGCGCTTCCTCCGAAGGCCAGAAGTTCGTAAAACAGAGTTTACAAGAAAACAAGCTGAAAAAGCTTGGAGTGAAAGGTGAGAGATGATTGTGGGGTGTAGTGTGGGTTGTGAGTGTAGAATGATGGAAGTTTAAATAGGTTCTGGGTTTCCAAAACGAATCGGCAAGTTGCCAAATTGTTTTAAGGCAATTTCCGGAAATAGAAAACTGCCAAACCCGAAAACGGAAACTAACCATAGTTTTGATTTCCTAACAACCCTGGTATCTTTTAAACTTGGTTTAGAATAGTAACTTCTAAACTCTCCTACATATCATGCTACCACTACAAAAAATCATAGATATGCCGATATCGGCCTAATTTTCAACTTTGACTCCAAGACATCCTTACGAAAGATGATCAAAATAAATTATATTAAAATAATATGAAATCCAAGCAATCTAAAACAAACAACTTAATATTTAAATCTAACTACTGAAATAAAATTCCACTAACAAAACAATAAAACAATGAAATAACAGACAACTAACCGATGGTGAACACCTAGGCGCAGGAAGAAGATGGTCCCCGAGATGGAGATCGGTTCTCGTGGTGAAGAATGGCTTGAGCCATCCGGCCTGGGCGACGACGCTCATGCCTCTCGACTCACCGAGACAGACTCATCCACGAGTGGCATACGTCGTCAGCATCTCTATCCCGAACAAGCGCCAGCTTCCATCTCGCCTTGAGTATCGCATATAATCGGGCTTGGTGATTCTCGGTGGATAATCTCCAAGTTAGACAAGATATCTTCCCCGACCCTTCGAGCATTTCAACTCGTCCGAAAGTTCGCTTTGCTTATTTCAATTACAATTTGTCTATGTCGGATATCTTCACAGATACGATAAATCGCATCGCAAACCCGTTTGCGGCATTATCATTCGCTCTAAATTAGAAGTATGACTATCGAAATTATCCTCAACCAACCATGTCATATCTTCGCCTTCATTATTCGACTCAACTTTATTCTCTCGCAGACAACGCCAAGTCTCTTGGATGCATTCCTTATAAATACTTGCATTAGAATGCAATTTGATCTTAATAGGAGCAGATTTAGCGACGGCTCTAAATGAGAGCATAATCTTAGTGATCAATACGGGAAGAGGTTTCCATGCTCTTTCCCACTCCTCTAATCACATTCAAAATTACATCGAGGATGCAGAAATTACACTCATTTGTTTGCAAAATCCAGAGAACGCGCATTAATCAAGTCCGATGTCGCCGACTTTGTCTTTGCCGGATCGTTCCTACCAATCCACCGAGCTATAGCCAGGTTGATTGGTTCTCGTGGTCGTCCGCGAACGAATGAGATATCGTATTGTATTCACCCTCTATGACCGTGATCTTTCATCAAAGCAGAACCGCAGAGATACCGATTCCCCGAATGGTCGATCTAGGTTGGTTACAGCGTGATTCCTAATAGCTCACCCAACAATTGTCTCGTTACTTCCCTCCTCGTTCCTGCTATCCTAATGAAAATCCTATTTCCCTCCAATTCTCGTTTCTTATAAAACTGTTCTACCAAATCATAGTGATAGAACTCCTCTATCGAATACCACAGTCTGTTCCAATCCCTCTTAATCATATTGGCGTCGTAAAATGGTGCGAAATGGTCGGCCTCAAACGCGTGCTCCGGCAACATTCTTCGTCGTAGCGCCATTGAAGTTTCAACTGATTTGGGGTTTGTAGATGGTGGTGGATGCAAGTTTGATGAAAACCAACTAAACACAACGGTGGTGGTTATGGTAGGTACGGTGGCAGGTTTTAAAACTTGAATTGGTGGGTGTTTTCTTGGTGGAAACGGTTGGAGATTGTGTTGGTGTTTCACAAAGGGCGTGGGTGGTGTTTTTCTATTTTGATGTATTCTATTTTTATTTTTATTTATTTATTTTTTGAATTTTTGGTTGCTAGGGTTTAATTAGTGAAAGTTGGTTTGAGAAGATGAAGTCGCGATTAAGTTTTAGAGAGGATGGCCGGGCTAGCAGTGGTGAGCGAGTTGGCCCAAAGCCCATTCGATTTTTCGACTTTCGTCGATTTTTAGCGCAACTTCAAACTAAATTTCCCGCTTCGTTATCGGTCCGATTTTTGCGAATGAGATATGGAAATGATCAGGAGAGAATTTCCAATCCAATGATCCATAAACTACTCTATTCCGACCATGGGTGACATATAAGATAGTGGAAAACGCCTCGAAGTGCGTGCATGACGTAAGTTATGCGAACAAATGAACACTAAATTAGATGACGTCAACCCCAATGAACTATACTAATGGACCTAAGCAACACAAATAGAAAGTTCGAGCAATCCGGATGGAAAGACGAGTTCCCACCCCAAACAAATTTTTAAACACAAAATTTGTTTTAACATGGGTCGCTTTAAAGTCAGATTCCCAAGACTTGTTGGATTGCTAGTTCTATGGGTTTAGATATATATCTATATCTAAAAATGAAAACAATTATTATTATTATTATTATTATTATTATATATATATATATATATATATATTTTATAAATAAGCAAAAACATTAAGCAAATAAAGACATAATTCACACCATAGAGAAACATGACTCAAAAATCCGAGAAAACATGCAAGAGTGGAAAACGTGAAATATGTGAACCGTGGACTTAGGATCCGGTACTTACAGCCACACACTCCATAGGGAGGGCCCGGTTACCTTAATGGTGCACTTACCATTAAATGGAAGTGAAAGGAAGTACACCAATGACAAGGGTCATTCCTCATATATAGGGTCCTGTAAAAGGACTTCCTCTATATCAGGGGACGAAAGTTCGTGAAAATGTTTTAATCGTTGACCGTTAACTTGAAAAGTACTGTTGTCCTTGGGATTTACCAAGGTAATTGCCCCGTAAGGGGGTGACTTCAAGAACCAGAAAGGACCGGACTAACGGGTTTTAGTTTCCACAGGGAAAATATGTAGACGGAGTTGTAAAGTAAAACCTTTTGTCCGACCACAAACTCTTTGGCGAAGATATGCTTATCATGAACACGCTTTCATGTTAGCTTTATAATCCTTCAGCGAGATCGTAAGAATCGCTACGGATTTCTTCAAGCTCATTTAATTGTAACTTGCGTTTGACACCCTTCATCAATATTGTAGTTAAGGCTTTTATAGCCCACGAGCACGGTGCTCTCTAATTCAACGGCAAATGACATGGTTTCCCAAATACAAGTCTAAAGGGAGACATACCTATAGGAGTTTTGAAAGCAGTTCTATATGCCCATAAGGCATCCGATAGACGCTTCGACCAGTCTTTCCTATCGTGGTTTACTTGTTGTTTCTAAAAATCTTTTGATTTCCCTATTAGAAACTTCTACTTGTCCGCTAGTTTGTGGATGATAAGGAGTTGCTACTTTGTGTGTAACTCCATACTTTTTCACTAGGGATGCAACAACTCATGTTGCAAAAATGTTCCACCATCACTAATGATGGCTTTAGGAATGCCAAACCGACAGAAAATATATTCTTTAATAAAAATACAACGGTCTTATGGTCATTGCTACGGCAAGCTAGGGCCTCTATCCATTTAGACACGAGTCCACGGCAACTAGAATATAAATATAACCGTGGGGAAACAGGGAAGGGCCCATGAAATCAATACCCCAAACATCAAAAATTTCTACTATCAAGATTGGATTTAATGGCATCATATTACGCCAGATTAAGCCCAAGTTGTTGGCAACGAATACACGTCTTGCAATGCACTTGGGCATCCTTAAAAAGGGTAGGCCAATAAAATCCACATTGAAGAACTTTAGCGGCTGTTTTCATTCCGCTAAAGTGGCCACCACACTCTTTGTCATGGCAGAACGATAGAACTTCATTATATTCCCACTGGGGAATGCAACGACGAATAATCTGATCCGCACAATACTTAAAAAGGTAGGGCTCATCCCAGTAGTATAACTTGACTCTGGCCAAGAACTTCTTACGTTCATTTCTTGTCCAATTATAAGGCATAACATCAGCCGCTAAATAATTTACGATGTCCGCATACCATGGTGATGAAAAAATAGCATACAGATGCTCATCAGGAAAAGAGTCCGGTATGGACTCGGAATCACTACTATCGTCATTTGTAAGTCTAGATAAGTGGTCGGCAACTACGCTGACCCCGACCCCTCTTTTGTCCTTTTATTTCTAATGTGAACTCTTGCGGAGAAGAATCCATCGGATTAATCTCGCTAGCATCCTTCTTTGCAAGAAGGTACCTAAGTGGTCGCATGGTCCGTGTAAACTAAAGTTTTAGAACCAACCAAATAAGGACGAAACTTATCTAAAGCGTAAATGATAGCTAAGAATTCTTTTTCAGTAGTTGAATAATTCCGTTGAGCATCGTTTAATGTTTTACTAGCATAATAAATAACAGGGACTTATTATCTAGTTTACGTCCCAAGACAAAGACAACCGCTGATAGTCACTAGCATCACACATGAGTTCGAAAGGTTTAGACCAATCGAGGTCTGTATAATAGGTGCAGTGGTTAGGGCGGCTTTTAAGGTTTCAAAAGCCTGTTTACAGTTAAAATTAAAATCAAAGATTGCATCCTTCAAAAGCAGGTTAGTTAAAGGCCTAGCTATTTTTCAAAAAATCTTTAATGAAACGCCTATAAAACCCCTCGCATGGCCTAGAAAGGTTCTAATCTCACCGGACAGTCCGTGGTTTAGGTAGGGTCGCTATCTTATCTAGTTTGGCTTTATCTACTTCGATGCCATCACTAGATACAATATGACCTAGTACTATGCCCTTTTTGACCATGAAATGACACTTTTCCCAATTTAAAACGAGGCTCTTTTCTTCACACCGTCAAGACCTTAGACAAGGTTAGACAAGCATTCTCAGAAAGGAGTCTCCATAGATAGAAAAATCATCCATGAACACTTCCATAAAGCTTTCTACCATGTCACTAAATATATGAAGCATACATCACCGGAAGGTACTGGGGGCATTACAAAGGCCAAAAGGCATTCGCTTTATAGGCATATGTTCCGGGGACATGTGAAGGTTGTCTTTTCTTGGTCATCAATATCAATAATAATCTGAAACATAGCCGAGTAGCCATCCGTAAAACAATAAAAGGCATGACTAGCTAGACGCTCTAGCATCCGATCTATAAATGGTAAAGGAAAGTGATCCTTTCGTGTCATAGCATTTAAACGCCTCAGAATCAATACAGATTCTCCATTTCATAGGACCTTGAGTGACAACATAGTCACCCTTCCCGTTACGTACCATGGTAACTCCCGATTTCTTAGGAACTACATGAATGGGACTTACCCATTCGCTATCGGAGATTGGGTATATAATACCCGCGATCGAAAGTAATCGCAAAGACTTCTTCCCTAACCACCTCTTTCATGGCGGGGTTCAAGCGACGCCGAGGTTCGCGAGAGAAGTCTTCGCGTTATCCTCCAAATGGATAATGATGAGTGCAAACATTAGGGTCAATTCCCTTAATGTCGGCTAGGGACCAACCAATCGCAGACCGATGTTCCCTAATCACCCTTATTAAACATGTCTCTTCATCCTTAGTTAACAGAGAAGATATAATTATCGGGTGACTACCATCCGGATCAAGTTGAATATATTTTAACTCCGGGGGAAGAGGTTTAAGCACTGGTGTGGACGGAATGTCCGTTGATGTTTCATAAGTGTCCTTATCTTAGTAGAATGAAGACTTGCTTAGGTAGCAAGTCTTCGTGAATCGATATGGAGCAACCGACGGGTCTACAATTGGTGTGGACTCCAGGATGGTGTTGACTTCCTCTAAGTAGGAGTCATTTACAAAATCTGAAGTTCCAAAAGAAAGGAATTTGTACATATTGTTTTCAGGAAACGTGTTGTTAAAATAATCTTGAGCTAAACTCTCGATCATGCTAACCTCCCCATCTACAGACGAATCTGGTAACTGTTTCATCATTTTAAAAACATTTACCTCGACAGAAAGATGGCCAAAAGATAAGGACATCTTTCCATCGCGACAATTTATAAGCGCATTGGCAGTTGCCAAGAAGGGGCGTCCTAAAATGATCGGTACAGAGTCATTAGCGACTTCTGTATCGAGGATAACAAAATCAGCAGGATAGTAGAAATCCTGAACCTTAACAAGCACGTTTTCCACTACACCTTTAGGATACTTAATTGACCTGTCCGCTAATTGCAACGTTATTTTTGTAGGTTGCATTTCCTGTAGACCTATTTGTTTATACAAGTAATACGGGAGTAAGTTAACACTCGCCCCCAGGTCTAATAAGGCGGTCGTCGTGTGGGAATCTCCTAAGGTGCATTTTACAAGAGGACGACCAGGGTCCTTGTACTTAACAATTCCATTATTTTCGGATAAAGTTGGAACCGCTCAGTTAAAAAGGCGCCTTTAGGTATATTGGTCTTACGCCTAGTAGTGCACAACTCTTTAAGAAACTTAGCGTGGTTAGGTAGCTTTTAATAGCTTCGAAAAGGAAGGTTTATCGTTAGATTCTTGAAAACGCTCCTAATTTCCTCAAAGTTTGTATCCCCGTTAGCATGGCTAATTTTTGAGGGAACGGTGGTTTCGCTTCTATATTTCGCGATATGGCTCTACTTGCTGTGGTAACCTTGGCTTTCGGTTTCTTTGGTTGTGATTTAACCGGGTACCTCTACCGTGGTAGGCTCCTCGCTTTCTATTATTGCGTATCTAGTTCGATGTCCGGTGTAGGAGTAATGATGGTGTAACTATAGGCGAAGTTACTTTGTTATCAACCACTCTTCCGAACGGAGAGTGGTGATGGCATTTAGGTCACCTACGATTGTAGTTTCCATACTAGAATTACCGCTTACCTCAAAGGCCGGTTTGCTGCTTTTTAGGGTTTGGTATTGCTTGTCCCGAAACACGCTTTGGTCATTTCGGCTTGGGCTAACCGTTGTATGCCCCGATTTATGGATTGTAAAATTTGTTGGTTTGATTGAGTCATTGTCTAGAAAAGTTGTTGGGTAACTTGTATAAAGGCGCCGATACGATCCGTTGTGTAGGTAGTAGTAGTCACGGGTGTGTGACCGAACTATCTCTCGTTGATTATTTATGGGTGGGTTGTGATAGTTATTATTATTAACCTAACGATACCTTATTGGTATTATAATTATTATAATTATTCTGACCTTGTGCTTGACCTTGTCGTGGTTAAGCTTTGGTTGTTATAATTATTATAATTCCCTTGACCTTGTCCTTGTCCTTGTCTCCTAGGTGGAGCTTGGTTATAATTGTTTGCTTGCCTAACGCTTTTGATTATTGTACCACGGAGGTGTTACTTGTTGATTATTTCTCCAACCGAAGTTGGGATGTTGTCCAAGGGCGCTTTGAATAGGATAGTTATTAATAGAGTAAACATTATCTTGTTCCGTGGTTGTTGTTCATAAGCTAGAGGACAATAATCGCCGTGGTGCTCTGACTCAAACAGAAATTACATGGGTTGGAGTTTACATTCATGACGGGATAGGCTTTTGTTGAGCAGAAATAGCCTCTACTTTTTAGTTAGAGATTCGAGTAAATTTTTAAGTTCGATCGGTTTTCGCCTCAAACATACCGCGGCCTTTACCGTTGAAGAAGAACTAGCGAGGGGGATATCATCACTACCCCCAATTATTATTCCGCTTAGTTTGGTCTTCTAAAAATTTGTAAGCCTCCGAGGCTCCTTTACTTAGGAAACTACCCCCATTCATTATGTCAAGGACTTCTTTATGGTGGTGTAGAAGACCTTTGAAAAGGCACTAACTAACGGTCTTTAGCTAAGTTATGATGTGGACACTCTATAAGGAGATCGGTGAAACGATTCCATGCCTCGTAAAAATGATTCATGAGGATTCTCGCCGGAAAAAATGAATCTTGGAAAGCATCTCATCCGTCTTTTAGGGGTGGGTAAAAATGTTCCATAAACAAATTTGAACAAGTTTAGCCCACGAGTCCACGCAATTAGGCTTTGGGCGCTTAACCAAGACGCCTTTATCGGCTAATGTGAAAGGGAATACCCTCAGTTTAATTTGTTCCGCACCTACCGTAGGATGATGGAATGTTGTAAGGACTTGTTCAATCCTACGCATGTGCTGATAAGGTTTTTCATGGTCTAACCCATGAAAAACGGGTAACAAATTAAATATGTTTGGGGATTCGAAAATCCCCCACTGGGTCTGCTAGAACGATGCACGATTTAGGGCTATCGCTCAAGGCTTTGTAGAAGTCGGAGAGAGGAGTCTCTCTTTCTTCCCCCATTATGTCAGGTGGTGTATGTGAAATAGTAGCTAGAGGTGTCGTGTGTGGTATACTAGATAGACTTGTTTGTTGCCGTGTAATTATGTTTGTTGTTTTTGTTCGACCAGACCTTAATCTCATGCAAGACTAAGTTGAGCTTAACTAAACATGCAACACTCCAAACAATTCTGATATACTAGTAGAAAACCTCTAACTGGAATTGCGAGGTATGGAAGGAAGGAATACCTGATAGCTCCTTGCTTCGCTTATGAATAGCGTCTTGTGTACGCGTGTTCAGTGTATATAAGAGATTAGAACACTGAAAAATATGAAAGATCAAAGTTTGAATCAAAACTGTGGAAATCCGGAAATTTTAACACAAGCTTCGCCAAGGCCAGATAGGGCGCCGGCCTCGAAAGTAATTTTCAGATTACGGTGTTTTAGGGCGGTCGCTCCCACATGGGCGGTCGCTTCGGTGTGAAGTCGAGTTCCAGTGTTTGAGCGTGGGTCGCGCTTGGTATGCAGCTATGCCATTCGGTGGTAGATAAAATTCCAAGAACTTAGCGGTGGTCGCTTTCCTTGGGCGCCGGCGAAGCTCGGTGGTAGATAAAATTCCAAAACTTAGCGTGGGTCGCTCCTTGTAGCTGGCGCTGGCGGTATATTTTCTCGTGGAATTTGTCAAAGCTGAAATGGGCAACCACAGTATGAAACAAACAAGGGTGGGTGGGTTTAATGGGACTTAAAAATGACTACTTCTACTATGAAAACAATGCTAAAGTGTAACTAAGATGGCAGCGGCGCCATTTGATATCTATAAAATGAGTAGTTTACCTACGAAATGAACGATGAATTCAATCCGTAAGTAAACTAAAACTGGACTTTTACGAGTCTCAATTATCAAAGCTTCTACTCTCGATGCGAATTGCACTAAGTGGAGTAGGAAGTTCGTTCCACTCCTAGTTCCCTAGCACGGAATTGTTTTCTAATCTAATTAGTCGGTCTTAAGTCTATAAGAGTTTTACGAGGGGGGATTATACTACGATGCAATATGAAATTGATAACTTTAATTTAAACCAAAGTTAACGAATGCTATGGAAATACGATTGTTTGACTCTAGATAAAGAAATAGAGGGGAATTAAATCCACCTCGAATCCAACTTAATAACCTAGTATAGATTGTCGTATCTCGATTCTTACGCTTTCCGCGGCAAGAATTTTGAGTCTAATCCCTAGTGTTCATGGCATTCCTACCGGATACTAACTAGCATGTGAGGTCGCCTACCCATTCTCATGGCTAAAACACGACCTTCTAGAGTGGAATAGATTCTACTACCAATTCTATACTAACCACTAAGTTTTCATCAAGGCTTCATCAACCCCTCTAATGGAGGTTTAGCCTTGAGTCATCAAACTAATATTTCCCATTGAATCTAAACTAAACATAATGTAAGAAATTGAGATTTACTTAATTAAACAATAATGAATCTAATTTAATGACTGGAATGGAATAAGAACAAGAATTTAAATGAGATCTAGAATGGAAATGACAAAATTTGAAATTGACAACTAACTATTTTATTTATCTAATCAATCAAGAACAATCATTCAAAGATTTAATCTAAAACAGGAATTGAAATGGAACTAAAACTTAATTAATTAATAAAACTAGATCTAGAATTCTATATATTACTTTAGGTCTAACTAGCTACCATTAACAAAGAGCTAAGCTTTTGTTTTTATACATTCAGATCCAAAAATCGTGCATGGGCTTGGAGCCATGTTTTGGGCCAGAGAATCAGGCCCAAAACCCAATTCTTTCAGTCCAAAAAGGCCTCTTCAGCTGCAGTTGGCTTCCACAGACTTTTCATCTACTTCTGCTCCTCTGATTGGGTCAAGGCTTGGACCATTGGAAAGCTCTTTCTGAGCCGGTCGTTTTGACATAAGGTAGGCCCAATTCCGAGGTCTGAGTCCAAAGATATGGCATTCGAAGTTCTCACTGTTGCTCCTTTATCTCGCTAAAGTGGCACATTTCTGCACATAATGGACTTTGAAGCCTGAAATGCATAAAAACACGTAATCAGTATTAACTCTTACTTATTATTCACATAATTGGTCTAACAGTATGATTATTAAGGGGTTAAAACTACAGTTTTGGGCTCTTATCAATATACATATTACTGATGTATATTTGCCTGTACGTATGGAAATATTTATCGATGACACAAGCTTGCCTATTCGTATAGCTATACATATGAGTAGAGTACCTTCACATGCTACTGCACCTAGTATTGTATGAGTAGATCGTATTTGTATGTTTGTATTTTAAACCTTGCATAAATCTTAAAAAAAAAATAAATAAATTAAAAAAAATTAAATTAAATTAAATTAAATTAAAATTAATTTAATACCACCTTTGCATAAATTTTAATTCCATAAATCTTAATCATATTCCAATGGTGTCTAGGAAACTTGAAAGATTGAGATTACTTAATTAGAACCGTGCTTGCACAGAAATCCTCCCTCATATCTCTCTTGTGACTGGCTTTGTTGGTTTATGCACACGATTCCTAGCTTCCCTCGCTTTCGTTAGCGGCAGCTTAGGCATATGTTGTTCAACCCTAATGCTTAAGATAATAATAAAATTTGAGTCCTCATAATTCCTTCGTAAAGTTAGATTTAATTTTATTCTTGCATGAGATTAAGGTCTGGTTCCACTAAAGAAATTGAACATACCTATCGTCGAAAAAAATACGATAAGCAATTGTGTAAGTTCTCACATAAAAATTGTTCTTCTTCTGCTAATTACCTTCATCACAATCCTTCGTCGCCATCAACTTCTGTCATTATGGCCAACGATCCTACACCAGCAGAGAAGCCCCTCTCGGACTTCTATACTGCATTACAGGAAGGATCTTCTTCCTGCATCAAACTTAAGGACATTGTCGGTGATTTTCGTATCCCACCAAACGTTTTCAGTTTGTTACCAATATATCATGGTTTGGAGCACGAAAACCGTATAATCATCTTCGTGACTTCAACAAGTGGCAACAACATTTCATCATCCAAATAGTCTCTAAGGAACAACTCTTTGCTTCGATTTGTTTCCATTCACTTTAGCGGAAAAAACGTCAATCTGGCTAGCAGGACAACAATCACAATCCATAGACACATGGAATAAACTAGTTCAAGCTTTTATGCTTCAGTTTTACACTCAGAAGAAAACAACTGAAATGCTTCAGAAAATTCAATTCTTCCGTCAAAATCCTCATGAATCCTTTACGGAAGCATGGAGTCGTTTTACTGATCTTCTGTTAGAATGTCCTCACCACCAACTAGAAAAAGCTGTCCTTGTTCGTTCATTCTTTAATGGTCTGTCTGATCATCAAAAAGAAACTCTTGATATAATGAACGGAGGTTGCTTCATGGACAAAGGAGCTACTGAAGCTTATACTTTTCTTGAAAAACAAGCGAAAAAAGGTACACACTGGGGTAACACTGAGTCGTCTAGATCATCAAAGGATACTGTTACAAAATCCACATCTATTTTTGAGGTAAAACCCGATCCTGAAATAAAAAATTTGATAATATCCCTAACTAAAAAAGTAGATGCCCTTGCAGTTCAAGTAAACGATCAACTACCAAAACCAGTCATGAACGTTGACACCACTCTTTGTGTCCTTTGTCTTAGTCCTGATCATCCTGATGCATATTGTCCCTTGTTATATGCTCCCCTTTTCAACAAGCGGAGGAGGCATGTGCATTCAACATTCCCAATGCACCGTGGAGACAACATCCAATTTAAAACTTGGCGTCAAAATAACCAACAAATGGGGGTCCTCCCGTTTCGCTTAATCAACCTATTCGACCTACCAATAATTTTATTCCATACCGCCAAGGAAATAATCAACAATACCAACAAGGTCAATTTCAAAATAATTCTAATGCTAATTATCGGACCAACCGCAGACCTTTGTTCCAAATTTAATCCAAATCCCAACTATAATCAACAACTTCTAAGCAATAATCGAGAACTACTACATTTGCACAACTGCGCCAACCATTACGGATAGGACAAATGAGACTTTCTTGGCTTATATGAACCAACATCTCAAATTTTAACGCCTATCCAACAATCACTTCAAAGAATTGGCTAAGAAAAGAGTCGAAAAAGGTGTTTCCTGCACAAGCAATTCCAAACCCTAAACCAGCAAACACATCCTTTGAACTGACCAATGCCCCTGGTACAAGCACCCCCAACCAAGGTGAGGTGCATGCAATCACTACTCTACGATCTGGAAAAACTGTTGACAATCAGATACGTATGCCAGATGATCAACCAAAGGAAAAAGAGGGTTCCAAGGAATCTAGTTCTAATAATAAACCTACGGAAGATTCCCCTGATACAACAAAGTCAACACCTCCGAATGTAGGAAACAAGCAAGTAGACCCCTTTGCCAAATTCCGCCCTAAGGCACCGTTTCCTACACGCTTGGCAAAGAATAAACCTGATGACAATTTTGCTGAAATTCGAGAGACTTTTCAAAATTTAACAATCAACTTACCTTTTCTCGATGCCTTAAAACTATTACCAAAACATGCAAAATTTCTGAAAGATATGTGCACCACAAAAAGGAGAACTAATGTTCCTCAACAAGCATTCCTCACTGAACAGTTTCCCTCCATCACCGAACACAATGGTATAGTAAAATACAAGGACCCTGGTAGACCAACGGTTTCATGCACCTTAGGTGACAAATACACGGCTACTGCGCTATTAGACCTAGGAGCTAGTGTGAACTTACTTCCATATTATTTATTTAAACAACTAGGTCTTCATGAGCTAAAACCTACAACCATGACTCTACAGTTAGCCGATCGTTCCATAAAGTATCCAAAAGGAATTGTGGAAAACGTCCTTGTAAAAGTCCAAGATTTCTTCTATCTTGTAGACTTTGTTATTTTGGATACAGAAGTTGCATGTGATTCCATTCCTATCATCTTAGGACGTCCGTTCCTCGCCACTGCTAATGCTATTATTAACTGTAGAGATGGTTCCATGACCATGTCCTTCGGAAATCTTTCGGTCGAGGTGAATGTGTTCAAGTTGATGAAACAACTTCCAGAGCCTGACATTGATGGTGAGGTCAACAAGGTTGACAGCATTCTGCAAGAGTATTTCACAAACTCTTTTCCTGAAGATGAAGTATACCAATTTCTTTCCTTTAGCAAATCTGAGTTTGAGGACGATGATTACACACAAGAAGTAAATGAGTTATTAGAGTCAGTACCATTATTTGACCCTACAACAGTGATGTCAAGTAACTTGGATGATCATCAATCTGTTTACTACATGGATGATGACCTTCCTCAAGAATCTTTAATACCGACTCCACCCACCCCTGAATTAAAACCACTTCCTTCGGAATTAAAATACGCATGCCTTTGATGTTTGATGGTCGTCACCCAGTTATTATTTCTTCACAATTAACTGGAGGATCGGGAAGCTCGTTTAATTAATGTCATTCAACAACATCGTTCGCTATTGGATGGTCCCTCGATGACATTAAAGGCATTGAACCTAATGTGTGCACCCATCGCGATACACCTGAAGAAAATGCTAAGACGTCGCGTGAACCACAAATACGCTTAAACCCTACCATGAAAGATGTGGTCGGGAAGAAGTGTTAAAATTACTAGATCGCGGGTATTATTTACCCTATCTCGATAGTGTTTGGGTGAGTCCCGTGCATTACCGGGTTCCAAAGAAATCTGGCATTACAGTTGTGTGAAATGATAAAGATGAATGCATTTCCGCCGTATCCCAAAGAAATGGCGAATATGCATTGACTATCGCAAAACTTAATGCCGTCCACTTTCGTAAGGATCACTTTCCACTTCCATTCATCGATCCGATGCTTCGAACGCTTTAGCCGGTCATGCCTATTACTTGCTTTCTTGATGGTTATTCAGGTTATTTTCAGATAGTCATCGACCCTGCTGATCAAGAAAAGACAACGTTCACCTCTCCATTTGGTACATTTGCATATAGACGAATGCCTTTTGGCCTTTGCAATGCACCTGGTACTTTTCAACGCTGCATGCTTCATATTTTCAGTGATATGGTTGAACGGTTTATGGAAGTATTCATGGATCGACTTCTCAATTTATGGAGATTCTTTAGATAGCTGTCTATCAAATCTTGAAAAGGTCTTTACACGCTCGCGAAGAGAAAACCTTGTTCTTAATTGGGAAAAATGCCATTTCATGGTTACTAAAGGAATAGTTTTAGGACATATCGTTTCAAAGGACGGAATCGAAGTCGACAAAGCTAAGATAGAAAAAATTGCTTCACTTCCTATACCAAAAATAGTTCGAGACATTCGCGCATTCTTAGGACACGCAGGTTTCTATAGGAGATTTATTCAAGATTTCTCAAAGGTTGCTAGACCTTTAACCAATCTCCTGCTTAAAGATGCCGCTTTTGATTTCAGTTTCAGTTGCAAACAAGCCTTTGAGGTATTAAAAACGCTTTAACTACCGGGCCCCCATAATTCAACCACCGATTGGTCTAAACCTTTTGAATTAATGTGTGACGCGAGCTTACTATGCTATTGAGCTGTACTAGGGCAACGCCGAAAGATAAGTCGGTTGTCATTTACTATGCGAGTAAAACCCTTAATGAAGCTCAACGTAACTATACCACCACCGAGAAAAGAGTTTCTCGCCGCCATTGTATATCGTTAGATAAGTTTCATCCTTACCTAGTGGGTTCTCCAACTATTGTCTACACCGACCATCGCGGCACTTCGTTATCTGTTAGCTTAAAAAAGATGCAAAACAAAGGTTGATCCGATGGATTCTCCTTTTGCAAGAGTTTACTCTCGAAATTAGAGATAAAAAGGTAGCGAAAATGTGGTTGCAGACCATTTATCAAGACTTGTCGATGATGTTGATAATCGATACGAACCTATCCGTGATTCCTTTCCGGATGAACACTTGTACTCTATTTTTCGTCCCCTTGGTACGCTTGACATAGTAAATTACTTAGTTACCGAGGAAGTTCCTTTATCTTGGTTTCGTAATGACCGGAAAAAGTTTTTATCCACTGTGAAATTCTATTTCTGGGATGATCCCTACCTTTTCAAGTATTATTCAGACCAACTAATCCGCCGTTGCATTCCCGACTGGGAAAACAACGATGTGTTATCCTTCTGCCATGAACAATCTTGTGGTGGTCATTTTAGTGGTAAGAAAACTGCAGCCAAGGTTCTACAATGTGGTTTTTATTGGCCAACACTGTTTAGAGATACACATGAGCATTGCAAACCATGCAATCGCTGCCAGCAGTTAGGTCGCATTACTCAACGCAATATGATGCCCTTAAATCCTATTCTAATTGTGGAAATCTTTGATGTATGGGGCATCGACTTCATGGGTCCATTTCCAAATTCTCATGGCTTCCTATACATACTTGTAGCAGTTGACTATGTGTCAAAATGGATTGAGGCATTGGCATGTCGTGCTAACGATCATAAAACGGTCATTTTGTTTGTAAAAGAAAATATTTTCTCTTGATTTGGTGTTCCAAAGCTATAATTAGTGACGGGGAAAACATTTCTGCAATAAAATTTTTGAATCATTAGTAAAGAAATATGGAGTCACGCACAAAGTGGCAACTCCGTATCATCCTCAAACCCGATTGGTCAAGTAGAAGTCTCTAATCGAAAAATAAAATCCATTTTGGAAAAAAGCTGTCAATCCATCTAGGAAAGATCGGTCTCTACGATTATCGATGCCTTGTGGGCATACTGAGCGACTTTTAAGACACCTATAGGGATGTCTCCGTATCGCCTCGTTTTGAAAACCCCACATCTGCGGGTTGAACTTGAGCACCGTGCTCTCTATGGGCCATCAAAAGCCTCAATTATAACACTAACGCGGCGCGAAAGAGAAAATTGCAGTTAAATGAGCTTGAGGAAATTCGGAGTGATGCCTATGATCTCTCAAAATCCTATAAAGCCAACATGAAAAGAGTGCATGACAAGCACATATTGCAAAAAGAGTTCAAAGTCGGTCAAAAAGTTTTGATGTACAACTCAAGATTACACATCTTTCCAGGAAAATTAAAAACTCGATGGTCTGGTCCTTTCACTGTCTCTGCTATCACTCCTTATGGGGCTATCTCTGTGAAAAACGTAAATGATGGTAGCGAATTTCAAGTAAATGGCCAGCGCCTTAAACATTATCATGAGTTGCGCTCTCCAGATGTCGAAGAGACTCTTCTCAATGATCCAGTCTACACAGACTAATAGATTCGCTGGTGTACTTCTTTCCATGTATTTAAACAGGAAAAGTATGCCATTAGGGTAGCCGGGCCCTCTTCTATTTTCTTTTCTAACAATCCCTAGAGTGTGTGGTTGCAAGCGCCGGAACCTTAGTCCATAAAAACTCTACTTCAGAACTGAGTATAAATGTCTTTTGATAATCGAGCAAACGTGCCTCCAGGAAAACAATGGGTACCAAAAATTTCAACTCCTTCTTTCTCCTCCCTTTTCTATTCTCTTCCTCGCGAACTCCAACTCATCATTTAGTCCAAATCTCACCCATCTCGAATTGGTAATGGTCGTAGTACTTTTGCTCGAAAGCGACGAGCGAAAAGGATGGGGTGGTGTATGAACTGTCAAACTCCTTTCTGTCCAGGTCTTGATCTTTTATCCGAGATGAGCGATTATAAGGTATATTATTGTCCGACACCAGCTCAACAGATAAACTTTCGTCCCATTGCTCCCATTGGGATTAGTCTTGAGGATATGTTGGGAAAGACTTCGCCTTTGAGGATCTGACGTTAAAAGACTCACATTCGTCTTGAGGATCTGACGTTAAAAGACTCAACATGTATATACTCGTTTTGTTTTATTAGCACCCAGCATGGTGCCCAAAGAGAGTCGTGATATGCACCATCGGACATTTCCTAGTTCGTACGGGCAATGGATTCCACCAGGCCAACCCCGTTCAGTTTTCTATGTGACTGTTTCGGGGCGGTTTGAGGCTATACCATATGTACTAAGGGTAATATTATTATTAGACCATTGCACATTGGTCAAGGATGGTACCGTCCTAAACCCTAGGCTCCCCAAACATAAAGGATAAAGCCCACGGTCGGCTGGATTGGGTTAAGCCAGAGCGACATGAAAGTTGCCTGAGTTAAGCTGTTGTGATGTGTTGTTTTATTTGGATTTCCGGTGTTGTTGACACGTTCTTCTCGACTTGTACATTTGTATATAAAAGTATAAATAAATAAAAACCAAAAAAAAAAAAAAAAAAAAATTTTGAATGTGATTTTTCATATTCTAGTGGATGGCATTTTAATATTGATCGTTTCGATATCTCATCCGTTCAATTTGGAGTTGAAACGAATCAATTTCCACGTTTGAAATTTGAACATTTCGACATAAGAGGAATTTCTGTAATTCATTTGTACTTGGGCCAAAATTTTGACCCGACCAAAAACCAAAGATCCGGTACAAAGCCCACGCTAGGCACCCACGCCCCACCCCCTCACTTCTTCTTCCACAAAATTCGGATCTTGGTCCCCCACAATCCACTTTCACTAGCGCATATACCAAAGAAGATGAATTGACCCCGCCGCGCGAACAAACTCCACCAAACTCAACCCCCTTCCTCCAGCACCACCTCCTCCACCTCCTCTTACTATTTGCACCATCAAAACTTAATTTACACCGCGCTATGGCAGCACAAAGAAGAATTACAGTTGAGAGAAATTTCACAAATCTCTATAATTCTGGGATGTTTCACCCATTTTTCGATGAGGAAATTGCTAGTAAAGAGTGGGAATATCTTTTGCATCGAATCCCAGCTCAATATTCCGAAGAATTGGTGTTGAAATTTTATAACAATGGAGGTTTTCGGGGTGACAAATTTTGGATTACGGCGGATGGAATGGAACGTGAACTCACGCTGGAGTTGATTTTGAATACCGCGCAGATTCCGATTAACTCTGATAGCCCGACCCTGTTATTGTCAGAGTATCCGACCACAAGGGATTTGATGTTTGACACGCTTCGAGGGGAGTACAACATCGGCTCGAATCTGCGTGTACCAAAGCATTCGCTCGGGGCGTAACTAATTAGCCGTCACTCAATGGCTGGGCGACAATGTCATTGGAACTTCAAAGGCGTCGGCGTGAACAAGACTTTCTTGCACCTGCTGTGGATCCTACAGGGGAGGGAAGCACACTTTCTGTATGGTCCATTTCACGGGCCATATTCTTACGACAGCGTCAAATAGGTCAGCTCCTCTTCTTTGTACTTGTTACTTTCGGCTTATGCTTAACTTAGGGTTCCAAATGCTACTCCTTTCATTGAAACAAGGTCTTTCGAGAATTTTGGAATTTTTGAGACTTGTGTTTTAGACCATTGGGACCCAGTAGCTAGAGATGACATTGAGCATGATAACGCGTTACCTCCTCCTCCTCCTTCACCACCGTTGTTTTAATGAAGATACCATCGCCGAATCAATACTCCTATGGATGCCTTGAGGAACATGAATTCTAGTATCTTGCCAGGATGTTTCTTTGCCGGAAGAGGTGATTACTTCCCGAATGAATTCCAGCAAGAAATGAGAAATCGCCAAGGCCAATTCCGGAGAATGATGATGACAAATCAGGCAAGCAATTCCAAGATCGGTTCTTTCTGATCTATAGGCCACATTCCGGACCGGTCATTTCGGCTGAAGTTAAAATGGTCGTGGCGAAGACGTAGAAACCGGGTTCATCTTCGCTAACCGGAGGATTCACGATAGTTGTTTATTTCCTTTGGTTTAGAAATGACTATGTCATTTATTTCCCTTTATGCATTGCATTTTTATTTTTAAGCTAAATTATTATATATCGGTTGATTTCTCATAATTTTGTATCTCCGCAGACGGTTTGAATGAGAAATTATTTATCGAAATATAGTACTTCAAAAATATGAGTTTGCTCATTGATTCATTGGGCCTACTCTCAAAGCCCAACGGTCAGAACCCAACGGACTGATCCAATCGGTCAGATGCCCAATGGTCAGAAATCAAGTTATAAATACAACTCTCCTTTCCACTTTCACTCATTCCCTTCTCTCACTCTTCACACATTCTTCTTCACAAATTTTCAATTTCTTGAACATAATGAATAAACTAGAGCGATGGGAAAAGGAGCAACGCGAATGGGCTATCACATTAATCGTGATAATAGTGTTTATCATTATTTTCTTGTCACTCATGCACAACATGATCCAGAACATCTAGATCTATGTAACCGTTTTCTTTTTTCTGATTTTCATTTTGTATATTAGTATGGTGTGTTAAATAATTCTCCCACATTTGTGCGAAGTTAATTATTAATTGAGAAGTTCCAGTATTAAATATTTGTGTATATTAGTTGTCTTTTCCTCTCTAAAAAAAAAAAAAATAATAATAATAATAATAAGTAAATAAATAAACAAACCATAACAAAGAAAGGCCATCCAAAACTCACCAAAATAATTAATGGATACACATAGTGTTCAGAGAAAATCGCGCACGCTACAAGGTACACATAACACTTGTCACACATGCAGCTCGATTATTCTATCCATATTCTATTACTGAGTTATGATCATCATTTCTGAAATTACGTGTAAGTTTAACTACCCTGTGAAACTTTCCTCCGTATTTTCTAAACATTAAACCATCTCATTAATTGTATTTGGATATCTGACATGACAAAGACTTACTGTGGATCCCCTATGATGCTGTACATAATCACATGGGTTATTAAATACACTTGGACTCCAGATTGGTATAGCCTCATAGATTGCCTATAAATCTCTTCTTTTTAAGCCATTCTTATTCATACAATTTTCACTATCCTTCCTTCAGTAATGGCTCAACCAAGAAAAAAAATAACAGAGAGAAAGACTACCTAAAACTTTCGAAGAAGGCGGTTTTCTCCTTATTTTGACACGAAATCATCGTCGCGGATGGACGCCTCTTCTATATCATTCATCAGCTAGTTATTCTCGAGAATTGGTTTTAATGTTCTACCAATTTAGCGGATATGAAGATGGAAAATTCTACTTCAATGGCTATGGACAACGATTGGAATTGAATAAGGAAATGATCTCCGACATACTTCAAATCCCAATAAAAACCCAAGAGTCCCTTGTTCAAGAGTCATCATTCGATTCCGCAAAAACTTTACTGCGAGCTACCGTATCTCATGGCGACGTCGAAAATACACATCACATGGTTCTTCAACGCTCTTTGAAACAGAATCAACGTGTTGTGCTCCACTGGTTGGGACATAATGTGGTAGGTACATCACACCAAACTGAAGTCACAAAGCCTCAACTTCACCTACTTTGGATTTTGCAAACTCAAAGAGATGACTTTTGTCTGATCCAACACCTCTGGAACGTAATCACCAAGAAAACAAGAAGGTCGACAACTCTACCCACTTTGGTTCTGCACGATTATTATGATCGTTGGGGTTATCCATAATTTTCTCGAGACACCCCTTCAAAGAGCATATATAAAGGTACTTCAAACGGACTACTCCGTTGGTTTTGGACCCACGATACTCGATAGATGAAGCGAGAACACCCCAAGCTCAAATTCGACCATTTATTTGATGAAAATGCCATCTTTGAATATTATTAATCCCATGGAAGGCATTAAACTTCTTCATCGGGGGTTTGAGGGAACTACACGCTTCGTCGAAATATCATCATCACAACTCTTCAAGATTTCCAAGATCGTCAAGCAACGCATGATGTTGAACAGGAGGAGATCTTGGAAAATCATTCTCAATTCTTGCAAAATCACGCTCTCCTAATGGAAAATCAAACTGTACTCTCTGCCCGAAAGGGGGACATTCAGATCTGATTTCGGCCAACAAATAGAAGACCTAAACGGTTTGGTGCAAAATATGCATCTCCAAAAGCAATTTAAGAATCCATGATATTACTAAGTCAATAAGTATATAATCATCTATGTTATTACATTTTTTCGTCTTACTATGTATTTTGTCTTATATTTTTGTCTTCTTTTGTATGCAATGCTTAATAGGATTGTCATCATTTCCATTGTGACTAATATAATTTTAACATGTGTACTTTCTGGGAGGGTCTATTTTTCTTACATACTCATTTTTCCATCCAGTTTGCCTGTATCGTTACCCATTTCTTTACTTCATCCACAATGGCATCTTCATCAAACATTGCATCTTCATCATCCATGGTACCTCCCAAACTCATTCCTGAGCAATCCTTTCAGTCTATGATGGATTCCAATGCCTATGGCCATCTCTTCCATGATTACATCACAAACATTGGGTGGTCTTCCCTAATTCTTCAACCTGACCAAACTTATTCTCCAAGTTTGGCTACATACTTTTATGCTAATATGGATGACACACCAGCATTCAACCATGCGCATGGTTTCTACTTAGACGGGTTCACAATCCGAGTTGGTGACACACCTCATATCTTTTCTGAACAACAACTTGCTCTATCTTTGGACCTTCCATACCACGAACCCGCTGCATCTTGGCAGTACATCTATCATAATTCTTACCGTTCCTTTCAGTGGCAAGCATTTCGCGACTCTTATGGTGATGGTCTTGAGATCAAACGAGAAGGAGATGGCCATGTGCCATGGCACAACATCACCATTCCATTAGCAAGCATGACCATGAACATGGGGACTGCCATGTTATTTGTACTCCTAAACATTATGGGAGATTGGCATTTTTCTCTCGCCAATGAGGTCGCTTACGTTGTATTGATTGCACTAGCTTCGGGGTCATGCATTATTTAACATTTTAGGTTGTGTTATCTCCAGCCTGAAACGAGCTCGCACTTTTAGGATCGATTATATACTTTTACCGATCACCGCTTGCGGATCATGAAGACACATTTCCCACGGTTTGCGGCCACTTTTCATGGTAGGGTCAAGGTAGATTCCATGTGCCCGAAGAAACGAGAATCATTAAGCTCATTGAGGTTTTACGTCAATGGAAGCGTCCTTCGATACTTGAAGCATGTTGATGTTACCCAAAGGACGAAAAGATGAAGACCAATTTGAGGGAATCCGGGAGACAAAGAATGGGCAGAAATTTGGCGGACTATTATCTATTGGCGCGATGCTAAGGAAATGCATTTCCTTAAAGAGGGCCTTGACCTTCACGTCTGTTGGATGGTAAACTTGAGTTTGCCATTGTACATATATCTAGCTAAACCTTACGTTGGTGTGCTATGGTTTTTCATGTTTAAGTATGCTTTCGGTTCATTATTTAGGTGTGCTATGTTTAGTGTGCTATTGAACATTTTCTTGTTCTTTCTGAATAATATATTATGATCTCCAACCTCTCTGTTCCGACAATCTAGCCTAATTTTGCTCCACGGTTCTCGGTACTTTCTCTCTTTAATTATTGATCCTTCGAGGACTAAGCATCATTACGTTTGGGGTGCTTTAAACCCAGTAGCAAAAATTAGGCATCTTGTAGCCTATATATAGTTTTTATTTTCATATTAATAATTGTACTTAGTGACAAAGTCTTGTTTCCTTTTCAATGATGAAAATTGTCTAGAAATCTCACATTAGTATCCTAATTAGGATTTGTTTTAAGAAACTTTAGATAAATACATATGCAATAGTTTATACATCTTTTCATGAATATTCATGTATGAGTATCATTGATGGTACATAGCGGTAAGTTTACGGAACCAACGGTTAGTTACTTAAACTATAAATCCTGTGAGAATCTAACCAAAAAGCTTGATATGAGTGATTTGTGTGTGATGACCGCGGAGGAGTAGTTTTCGATTAGAGGAAATTACGTATCTACTTACTTGATCACCACCCGAACCCTAGGCGAGAATTTAGGCCTTCTTTGGATCGACATAGCTAAAAATTCATACCTGTTACAAATATTACCGCTAGTCACTCCACTGAACCGTTCATCAAACCTTTCACTTTCACCAAAAATTCCTTACCCATTTATTAAACCAAATTAAAGAACCTACCTAAGTGATGAGTATGAGAAATAGGATGAAATGTGGAAATAATAAAGAGAAAGACTTGTCCTAAATATAAGTCACTTACTTGCTTCAGGAATGAAAAATAGAATCATGTTCTTAAGCCATATATATATATATATATATATATAAAACATCAGTATCTAGAGGCTTAAGAACAAGGTTGGAAAAACTCAGCTAGAAGAAGGAAAGGAAACAAGGATTTCTCTAGTGTAAATATATGAAGACCCTATTCTCTCATACTCGTAAATTTTGATTATCCATTTCTATTTTCTTGTACACTATCACCTAAGCCCCACAATACCTAATAAAGACCTCTAGCTCAATTAGTAGTAGGGTGGTGTGATAATAAGTAGTAGACGTGATTGATCGACATCGGCTACTCTGACTGTCATTGAGATGTAAGAAAACGTGTGCCCACTGCACACTAGAGTTAACAAAACCTGAGTGAAAAAATTTTGAGTGAATTTGTGTTTCGACACATACCTGTGAGAACCCATTTAGGTACGCTCTCCAAGGGATCCAGAAAAAACTCTGCTAGTACATTTCAATGAAAAGTTCACTGCATGCATGACCATATGTAGATGTTTTAATTATTGAATACATATTAACTTGAGTTTCAAAGAAATAAATCATCATTCCCTGCTAAGGAGATGTATGGATATCTGAGATTAATTTAGGAAACGAAGTTTACATCCTTTGAGTCGTTGTAGTATAAATGAAGTTTGTGAGTATCTTTTTTCGGAAAACTCTCCGCGAGGCTATAACTTCGTCCACTAGGGAATTCCTAGTGGTTTAAGGCCTTGTTGCATATGGTCAATGCAACCGCACTCTGCAAAACGAGAATTAGTTTAGGACTACACATATTTTGGCCACTTATCTATTTTAGTGTCTCTTCTTTGCTTGAGGACAAGCAAAGTGCTGTTTGGGGGTAATGTGATAAGCACCCAAAAGTGTATTATGAAACCCCATTGAGACATATAAATTTGGTTAATTATGTGTTTAATAATCATGAAATAAATATGTTTTCATACTTTTGCAGGTATTTGCAGTAAACATGGAAATATTGGTTAAACCTGAAATAAAGCACGAGGAACGGCGTATATACGAATTCTCCCAAATCCACACAGAAGCATCAAACTTCCAAAGCTCCTACCTCTTGAACCAGGACTCCGAATGCGACACGAGAGATGCTCAGACAATCAGGGCGATGAAATCTACGCATAGGCGGGAAATTGTAACACTGCCCAAAATACCGGACCACCATTGGACTGCACATGGACCCACTATGCGGGGCCACAAGATTGGATGAGTCATCAATCATGGAGCATGTCAAGACAAAGATAACAAATTATTGGTGCAAAGTTGACACCTTGCATGTAATAAATTAGATTAGGTGTTAATAGTGAAAAAAAGGCAAGGTGTCACTTTGTTTTAATGTGGTAGATAAAAATGAATCAATGTGGTTTGATAATTCACGTGGGAGGAAGTGAGATTTCTCTCAAATGGAGAAGAAATTAGACAAATGTGGGGACACTCCAATTACTCCCTTGACTTATTTTCCTCACATGACATTATTTTAGTTCCTTAGTGAAAATGAGAAGTTAGTTTTAGTTTTGATTAAAAAAATCTTGTAATAGTTTTAATGGAGGAACACTTGTTCTTCTAGAAATAAAATTAGAAGTGAGTTTGGTTGTGGATATTGCTTCTCTCTCTCTCTCTCTCTCTCTCTCTCTCTCTCTCTCTCTCTCTCTCTTCTCTCTCTCTCTCTCTCTTTCTCTTTTGTGTTTTTTCTTAGTTCATAAATCCTTGTCCCAAGGATCATGAGCTAACTTCCCTTTTGGGGAGTTAATCTAACTCATGTGAGGGTAAACCAATTGTTGTTGGTTTGGTAGGTTTAGGAAGAACAACTAACTCTACATCCTATCCCAAAATGGTAGTTGGTGTAGACTTTAGTTAGGAATCAAGCAATGAGCTTAGAGATAAGTCATTGTTTGGTTTCACTTGCTAGCATGTATGAGCTCTTTAGTGAGCCATGCATGCTAGGGATCAAATCTATTTTTCCGTTAGGGACTTGTCTATGAGTCTAGGAAGAATCAAAACCTTTTTCAAATCAACACTAATGATAGTTTCACATGAGGAGGATTAACTCTCCAACTTCTCTTTCAAATTTCTATTTCGGTATTAAGAGCATGTTTTCATTGTTAATTTTTTTATTAATGTTTGTGTAGGAAGGAAAAATCTAACATTTATATTATATCCTTACTCCTTAATTTCCCTTTATTGTAACATCTAATTTTTAGTTGTTCTAAGCTTTAGGTTAGTTCGAATCCTTATTCAAACTCTACGAAACGAAGGTCGTGAGTAAGGAACCTTGATTGCTTTTACATTAATTTAGAGAGTTCAAAACTCTAAGTAGTGTTCTCCAAGCATATATCAATGCCATTAAATCCGATCTTGATTGCAGAAATTTTCGACGTTTGGGGCATTGATTTCATGGGTCCTTTCCCGGTTTCCCACGGTTTCATTTATATTCTAGTTGCCGTGGACTACGTGTCTAAATGGATAGATGCCCTAGCTTGCCATAGCAATTACCATAAGACCGTTGTATTTTTTATTAAAGAATATATTTTCTGTCGGTTTGGCAATCCTAAAGCCACTATAAGTGATGGTGGAACACATTTTTGCAACAGAGTTGTTGCATCCCTAGTGAAAAAGTATGGAGTTACACACAAAGTAGCAACTCCTTATCATCCACAAACTAGCGGACAAGTAGAAGTTTCTAATAGGGAAATCAAAAAGATTTTAGAAACAACTGTAAACCCTGATAGGAAAGACTGGTCAAAGCGTCGATCGGATGCCTTATGGGCGTATAGAACTGCTTTCAAAACTCCTATAGGTATGTCTCCCTTTAGACTTGTATTTGGGAAACCATGTCATTTGCCCGTTGAATTAGAGCACCGTGCTCTGTAGGCTATAAAAAGCCTTAACTTCAATATTGATGAGGCAGGTGTCAAACGCAAGTTGCAATTGAATGAGCTTGAAGAAATCCGTAGCGATTCGTACGATCTTGCGAATGATTATAAAGCTAATATGAAACGTGTTCATGATAAGCATATCTTGCGCAAAGAGTTTGTGGTCGGTCAAAAGGTTTTGCTTTACAACTCCCGCTACATGTTTCCCGGGCAAACTAAAACCCGTTGGTGCGGCCCTTTTTAAGTTCTTGAAGTCACCCCTTACGGGGCAATCACCTTGGTAAATCCAAACGACAACAGTACCTTTCAAGTTAATGGTCAACGGTTAAAACATTTTCACGAACTTCTGTCCCCTGATGTAGAGGAAGTCCTTTTACAGGATCCTGTCTATGAGGACTGACCCTTATCATTTGGTGTACTTACTTTCATTTCCATATACTGATAAGTGCACCATTCAGGTAACCGGGCCCTCCCTATGGAGTGTGTGGCTGTAAGTACCGGATCCTAAGTCCACGGTTAACATAATGCACGTTTTCCACTTTTGCATGTTTTCTCGGTTTTTAAGTCATGTTCCTCTATGGGGTGACTTATGTATTTATTGTTTTTTTTTTTCTTATAATATACTAATAAAACATAAAATAAAATTAAAATAATTTAAAATTCTTAAAATCATAGAAATAGCAATCCAACAAGTCTGGGAATCTGACTTTAAACGACCCACGTTGTAAACAAATTTTGTGTTTAAAAATTTGTTTGGGGGTAGGCAGTCGATCTTTCCATCGGGATTGCTTGAACCTTCCATTGGTTTTGTTTAGGCCCATTACTTGTAGTTCAATTGGGTTGACGTAATCTAAACTTAGATTTCCTTCGTTCGCATAACTTACGTCACACACGCACTTCGAGGCGTTCTTCCACCCTCTTATACGTTACCTATGGTTGGAATTGAGTGTTTTATGGATCATTGGATTGGAAATTCTCTACTGATCATTTCCATAACTCATTTGCCAAAATCGGGCCAGTAACGAAGCGGCAAATTTAGTTTGAATTCTTGCGAAAAATCGGAAATTTTGGATTTCAAAGGCTTTGGCTGGGCCCAACCACGCGCGCGTTAGTCGTCTCCTTCCTTCCCAAACCGCGCGCCGCGGTGTTTCCACTTCAATCCCGCCCGTTACAAGTTAAATAAAATTTTGGAAACCAAAGTAAAAAAATAAATATAGAGAGAGGGAAGAAAGCCTAACTACACCTACACCAAGGAAATAAAATCCACCTAAAATCTTCTCTAAACCATCATCACCAACAACCCAACTCTGAAAAACAGCCACCAATTATAGTTTCCACCACCACCACCACCGCCACCAATGCCATTTTTAGTAGTTTTCTTCAAACTCGCCTCCCCCACAGTCTACAAACCATTAGTAGTCTAAGAAATTTCAATGGCGCTACGACGTAGAATTTTGCTGGAACACGCATTTGCTTCCGACAGTTTCGCGCCATTTTATGACGCAGAGATGTTCAAGAGACATTGGAACGGACTGTGGTACTCAACTGAGGAGTTCTATCACTATGATTTGGTAGAACAGTTTTATAAAAAGCGAGAATTGGAAGGGGATAGGATTTTCATAAAGTTAGGAGGAACGCGGAGAGAAGTAACGAGATAGTTGTTAGCTGAACTGTTAGGAATTACGCTTGAAAGCAACCTAGTAACGACAATTCAGGAATCCCAGTATACTGGAGTTCCTGCTTTGATGAAGGATATTGTCGTGGAGGGAGAATACAATCCGACATCCCATTGCGTCCGCCAGACCACCCTGAGAACCAATCAACTGGCTGTAGCTCAGTGGATTGGTAGGAACGTCCTCGGGAAAGACAAAGTCAGTGATATCGGCCTGCAATGTCTACACGTTCTCTGGATTTTGCAAACAAAGAAGTATAATTTCTGCATCCTCGATTTAATGTTTAATGTGATTCGAGGAGTGGGGAAGAGTTTGGCGCCTCTTCCCGTATTGATCACTAAGATCATGCTCTCCTTTAGAGCTGTCGCGCAAGATCTACTCCTATTAAGATCAAATTGCATTCTAATGCAAGTATCTATCTGGATTGCATCCAAGAGACTTGGCGTTTGTGCGAAGAAAAAAAATGGATGAGTCGGAGGTTGAAAGGGAGGATATGACATGTCTGGATGAAGATGCATTAGATAATTGTAATTCTAATTTAGAACGCATGAAAGTGTTGCAAACTGCCTTGCGGTGCGTTTATGGTATTTGTGAAAATATCCGAGATAGACAAAGTGTAGTTCAAAAGAAACAAGGGAACCTTCAGAGGAGATTTGAAATGCTCGAAGGGGTTCTGGATGATATCTTGTCTAACATGGAGACTATCCACCAACAACAACAAACCCGATTATCGCGATTTTCGATGCTGAGATGGAAGCCCAACGCTTGTTCCGAATAGAGATGCTACGACGACGCATGCCACCGTGGAGGACTCTGTTTCAGCCCGAGTCCGACCGGCGGCATGAGCGTCGTCGCCGAAGGACAGATGGTTCAAGCCATTCTCCATCCCGAGCCAATCTCCATCTCGGGGGTCATCTTCATCACACAACTAGGTGTTCACCATCCGGTTGTGTTATTTGTATTCATGGTTTTGATTGTTTTATTAGTTGAATTTTAATTAGGTAGTTAAATTTAAATATTAATGTGTTTGTTTTATGTTGTTTGGATTTAAATTTTATTTTTAATTGAATTGGTTAATTTCGAGTACTGCTTGTTTTTATCATTAATCCCACCTTCCCGACTTGTTTGGGGGTGGAAATATTTATACCAAGCATAAGTCGTTATATGATCATCTGCTGTTAAGTTGTCTTGGAAGAAAGTTTGATAATTTGGCCGATATCGGCATATCTATGATTTGTTTGGTGCTAGCATGAAATCTAGGAGAGTTTAGAAGTTACTATTCTAAATCAAGTGTGAAAGATACCAGGATTTTTAGAAAATCATGGAAATGGGTTGTTTCCGTTTTCGGTTTTGGAATTTTCCTATTTTCGGAAATTGCCTTCAAACAAATTGGTAACTTGCCGATTCGTTTTGAAAGCTCAGAACCTATTTAAACTTCCTTCTTTCTACACTAACAAACCACACTACACCCCACCATCATCCCGGACCTTCCACTCCAAGTTTTTCTTTCTTTTTGCTCTAAACTCCGTGTTCAGCACTTACGAGCGCGCTTGCGCCCTTTACATTTTCGAAAATTTTTGTCAGAGTGCACCCGCGCCCTCCTTGAGCGCGACCCGCGCCCAAAACACTCTAAAAGCATTAACAACGAGCGACCAAGCCCTATGTGGCCACCCAGCTACTTATTCGTTAACGAGGAAAATTCCAATTTTCAGACGGTCATTCCAGGATTTTTGTGGAGCTATTCAAAGAGTTATTGTGATGACATCTCCTATAGTCATACCTGAACAGTCCTTCAAAGATGTGTTGGGCACCGAGACCTATGGACATTGGTTCCGACAAAGAATCCTGCAATTAGGATGGCGTCATCTACTGGTAAGTGATGACGATTCATATTCACCACGACTTCTTTGCTTATTTCTCGACCATGTTAAATTCTATAGTAATCAGGATGGAGAACAAGAATTCTCTGTCGTAGTCGAAGACACGACACATCAATTCGATAAAAATGTGGTCGCTTTAGTTTCAGGATTACCAATACCTGATCCTGTTCACACATGGGCATATATGACCGATAATGCATATCTTTATGATTATACATATTTCCATGAGTATTATGGGGGAGGGGTATTTCGAGTAATGGACCAGGGGCGATATAGCATTGCCCTTGGTAGCCTTTCCCTAAACGTAGGCACCACCATGTTATTCATCCTGATGAAGATTTTGGGGGAATGGCAGTTCATTTCAGCAAACAGTACTGCTGGTGACATTTTCCTCACTTTAGCTGAGGGATGTCGCCAATATGACATTCCCCGAGTTTTAGTCGCTAGTCTTAAGAGAGCCCAAAGCATGAGGCATAAGTATCTTCTTATGCCTGTTTTGGTAAGCCGCATCATGCGTAGTTATTTACCTGTATTCTGTGCACAATTCACAGATTGAAAAAGGGTTGAAGTCATGAGACCCACCAATCGGGTGGTTCGCTCGTTGCGAATAATGACTTGGCCGGGATGGCAGGTGCAGCCTCATTTGGTTGCCTCGTACATCCCATCGGATTACCCATAACAACTTAACGAGGTTAGCATTAGTAGATGATAACTGGCGGCAAGCTTGGCAAATTACAATGGACTGGCAGGATGCGAAGGAACCTCGTCTCACTAATGAGGAAGAGGATGCTTAAAAGGGAGATAAGGTAAGTTTTTAGTTTTGTTAGTGTCTGCTTATGTCCCAAGCAATTTAATTTAGTTACCCCCATAATGGGTGGAACTCTTATAGAGTTGCATCAGTTTTTATTTCCTATATTAGTACGTTCTAACTTTGTTTTGCAGATGTTCCTGAATTTCACACGTTTCAATGGTATTTTTCCTACCCTCTTTATTTACAATACTTTGAGGACAAAGCATGATTCTTGTTTGGGGGCATAGAAACATGTGTAATTAAGGCATCTGTTAGGATATAGATATGTATAATATGCATTTGTTTCTAGTTAAAATTTCAAAATTTTTCAAAAATATAAATAAATAAGTTTATGTTATACATTTAGGAATATTGGTATTGTTTTCTTTCTCTATGCTCTTAACAATCTAGAAGTCTCACGTAGCTTTTGCATCAGAATAATTGTTAGAAACTTAGGTTAATATGTAGGTAATAATCTTTGCATCTATCTATAAATATATTACATGAGTATCTATGATTGTTAGCGATAAGTTTAAAGCTAGGCTAGAGTACTTATTCTACAAATCCTGTGAGAATATAGCCTAAAGCCTTATATGAAGCGGAACATTTGAGAAATGACACAAGGGAGAAGTAAAATCGGATAGAGAAATCACCGTCCACTTGCTTGATCACTATGCCATATCCTAAGCGAGAATTTAGGCCCTCTTTGGATCGATATAGCCCGAAATTCAAACCTATGAATTATTTTCCGCTAGTCGCCCCTCTGAGCCTTTCTTTAGCTTTTCATAAACCACAAATCCTTTACCCTGTTACAAAAACAAAACAAAAAAAAAAAAAAAAAAAATCAACCTACCCAATTTAAAATAAGTCTGAGAATAGAATGAGGAAGAAAGAAGAAGAGAAAAACCTGTGTAAACAAAAATTAGTTAGTTGCTTTAGAAAATAAGAAAAGAAGTTTCCATCCAAAGAAAATAAAAATAAAAATAGAAATAAAATAAAAACTCCAAAAAAAAAAATAAAAGAGTCAAAAGCCAAAGAAAAAAAAATATGACTAAGGATGGAAACAAAGTATAGAAGCAAAAAAGAAAATAACAAGGTTTTCTCTAAGTTACATAATATGAAGACTCTATTATCTCAGACTTGTCCTTTTGAATATCCATTTCCTTCCTTCTTAAATCATCTCCTAATCCCATGACACCTAATAAAGACCTCTAGCTCAATTAGGAATAGGTTAGTGTGATAGTAAGTGGCAGATGTGTTTGATCGACTCGGCTTCCTTGTTGTCATTGAATTGTAAGGTAAAGTGTGCCCACTGCACACTGGAGTAGCGAAACTTGAGCGGAAAATTCAGAGTGGTTTTCGTCTTGACAATTATGTGAGGACCTACTTAAGGACGCTATTCTGAGTTTTCAGAAACGAACCTGCTAGGCATTTCATAGTATTACTCATAGTATATATCTTTGTATCATAGATGATTGATTATTATGAATATATTAGTTTAGGTTTTTGACTTGGTTATTCTTATTCATTTGCTAATGAGATGTATAGATAGTTGGGACATGAATGAGGAAACAATAGTTTTATTTCTTAGTCGTTGTAGTATAGTTGAAGTTTGTGAGTACCTTCACTGGAAAACTCTCACGAGGCTATAACTCGTCCACTAGGGAATTCCTAGTGGTTTAAGGCCTTGTTGCATATGGTCAATGCAATTGCACTCAAATAAAAGAGAGTAGATAAAACTCCATTTTGGTCACTTATTCTAATTTCTCATCTTTGCTTGAGGACAAGCAAAATGCTGTTTGGGGTGGTTTTGATAAGAGCCCAAAACTGTAGTTTTAACCTACATGACAGATCATACTTTTAGACCAATTATGTGAGTAATAATTAAGAGTTAACACTGATTACGTGTTTTATTGCATTTCAGGTTTCAAAGTCCATTATGTGCAGAAATGTGCCACTTTAGCGAGATAAAGGAGCTAAGGTCGGTTATTAAGGAGTTCCATGATTAAAGGCCAAGATTCAAGAAGACAAAGCCTTTCTAAAGCCCGGGCAAAAGCTGAAAAGTCAACGCGGGTTGAAACAACATACAAGTCAACAGAACTTCCAAAAGCCGTATCTTTGGACTCACACCTCAGAATGGGCCCTACCTTATGTCAAAACGACCGGCTCGGAAAGAGTTTTCCAATGGTCCAAGCCTTGACCCAATCAGAGGAGCAAAAGTGGACGAAAAGTCTGTTGAAGCCAACTACAGCAGGAAGAGGCCTTTTTGGACTGAAAGAATTGGGTTTTGGGCCTGATTCTCTGGCCCAAAATATGGCTCCAAGCCCATGCCCAATTTTTGGATCTGAAAGTATAAAAACCAAAGCTTAGCTCTTTGTTAATGGTAGCTAGTTAGACCTAAAATAATATAGATAATTCTAGATCTGTTTTCATTAATTAAATTAAGTTTTAGTTCCATTTTCAATTCTTGTTTTAGATTAAGTCTTTGAATCATTGTTCTTGATTGATTAGATAAATAAAATAGTTATTTTATCAATTTCGGATTGTGTTATTTCAATCTATTAGATCTAGTTTTAATTGTTGATTGGTTACCATTTCTTAGTTGTTAATTGGAATTTAATCATTGTTTAGTTTAGATTAGTAAATTTGAATCTTGATAATATGTGTAGTTTAGATTCATATGGGAATGATTATGGAATGATTCAAGGCTAAAACCTCCATTAGAGGGGTTGATGAAGCCTTGATGAAAACTTGGTGGTATAGTGTAGAAGCATTGTAGAATCTATTCCAATCTAGAAGGTCGTGATTAAGCCATGAGAATGGGTGGACGACCTCACATGCTAGTTAGTACTCGGTAGAAATGCCATGAACACTAGGGATTAGAACTCGAATTTCTTGCCGTAAGAACGTAAGATTCGAGATACAAGAATCTATGCTAGGCTATTAAGTTGGATTCAAGGTGGATTCAATTCCCCTCTAATCCTTTATCTAGATTCAAAACAATCATATTTCCATAGTATTTGTAGTTTAAATTCAAATAATCAAATTCAGTAAGTATCATAGTATATCACCTTCGTAAAGCTCTCATTGACTTAAGACTGATTAATTAGATTAGAAAATAATTACATGCTAGAGCACTAGGAGTGGAACGAATTTGTTACTCCACTCTATCTCGATAGAATTGAAAGTAGGAAACTTTGATAAACATATAGCAATCATGATAAAGTTTAGTTTACTTACGTTTTGAGTTTCAACTTTTATTTCGTAGGTAAGCTATTCAATTTTATATTTATCAATTGCATTTTTATTTTTCTAGTGATAAAAAAATTATATATCGTTTGATTTCTCATAATTTTGTATCTCCAGACGGTTTGAATGAGAAATGGTTTCTGATATGAAATTATTGTACTTCGTAATATATTAGTTGTTCCTTGATGCACTGGGCCTACTCTCAAAGCCCAACGGTCAAAACCTAACGGACTGATCCAACCGGTCAGATGCCCAACGGTCAGATTTCTAATTATAAATCCAACTCTCCTCTTCCACTTTCACTCATCCCTTTCTCTCACTCTTCAAATACTCCTCTTCACAAATTCTCATTTTCTTCAACATAATGAATCAACTCGAGCGATGGGAAAAGGAGCAACGCGAATGGGGCATCACAGTATTTGTGATAACAGTGTTTATCATTGTACTACTGTCGCTCATGCATAACATGATCTAGAATATCTAAATTTATGTAACTGACAACTCTTTTTCCTTCTGTCATTTTGTATATTAGTATGGTGTGTTAAATAGTTCTCACACATTTGTATGGTTTACGTATTAAATGGAGAAGTTCCGTATTAAATATTTGTGTGTATTAGTTTTATTTTTACCTATATAAAAAAAAAAAAATAAAAATAAATCAACAACTAAGAAAACCATAACAAAGAAATTACCATCCAAATCTCACAAAAATAATTCTATCTCTACTCATGGTGTTCAGAGAAGATCACGCACGCTACACGGTACGCATAACACTTGTCACACACGCAGCTCGATTATTCTATCCATATTCTATTACTGAGGTATGATCATAAATTTTGAAATTATGGGTAGGTCTAACTGCCATGTGAAACCTTCCTCCATACTTTCTATCATTTTAACATCTCACTATTTGTTTGTCGAAATCTGACATGAAAAAACTTACTATGGATACCCATTGTTGCTGTTCATAAAGGTCGGTGTCACAACAACACATTAGTCACTTGTGTTTTCATATATTAATTCTGGATTTAACTAAACTTGGAATCTTGATTAGTACAGACTCATAGATTGGCTATAAATCTCTTCTTTTAAGCCATTCTCTTTCAAGCATTCTTCACTATACTTCCCTCCGTAAAACTTCCAAATGGATCAACCAATAAAAATAATGCCTGAGAAAAACTACCGGTTTTCTCCTTATTTTGACACTGAAATTATACGTCGAGGATGGACGCCTCTTCTATATCATTCAGCAGCTGGTTATTCCCGAGAATTGGTTATGATGTTCTACCAATTTAGTGGACCTGAAAATGGAAAATTCTATTTCAATGCCTATGGACGACGATTGGAATTGACTAGGGAAATTATCTCCGACATACTTCAAATCCCAATGAATACCCAGGAGTTCCTTTTTCCAGAGTCATCATTTGATTCTGTCAAAACTTTACTACGAGCTACCGTATCTCATGGCGAAGTCGGAAATAGACATCACGTTGTTCTTCAACGCTCTTTGAAATAGAATCAACGAGTTGTGCTCCACTGGTTGGGACACAATTTGGTAGGTACATCACACCAATCAGAAGTCACAAAGTCTCAACTTCACCTACTTTGGGTTTTGCAGACTTAAAGGGATGATTTTTGTCTAATCCAACACCTCTAGAACACGATCACCAGGAAAACAAAAAGGTCAACACCTCTACCTACTTTAGTCACACAAATTATGATGTGTTGGGGTTATCCATCCAGAGACACCCCTTCAAAGAGCAAATATTAATGTACTCCAAACAGACTACTCCGTTGGTTTTTGGACTCCTGATACTCTGACAGATGAACAGAACGACCCAAGCTCAAACTCTGAACTTTTCTTTGATGAAAATGCCATGCTAAACATTTTTAATCCCATGGAAGGCATTCAATTTCTTCATCACGGCATGCGGGAACTAAACGCTCGTCAGAATATCATCATCACAACTCTTAAGGATTTCCAAGAACGTCAAGCAATGCATGATGTTGAACAGGAGGAAATCTTGGAAAATCATTCTCAGTCCTTGCAAAATCACGCTCTCTTAATGGAGAATCAAACTACACTCTCTGCTAGCCAAAGGGACATTCAGATGCAGCTCAGCCAACAAATTGAAGAACTAAACACTGTGGTGCACGATATGCGTCTCTAGTAGCATCATAATAATCCATGATTTTCTTATTGAATAAAAATGGAATAATAATACTAAGTGAATAAATAAATAATCGTATATATTATTACATTTTTCATCGTATTATTAATTTTGTTCTTATCTTTGTGTCTTCTTTTGTAAGAAATGCTTGCTAGAATCATTTACGTTGTGACTAACTAATTTTAACATGTGATTTTGAATGTCATTACAGGAGGGTTTATTTTCTTCCATACTCATTTATCCATCCAATTTGCCTTTCTCCTTGCCCTTTTCTTTACTTCATCCACCATGGCATCTTCATCAAACATTGCATCTTCATCAAACATGACACCTCCAAAACTCATTCCTGAGCAATCCTTTCAGTTTATGATGGATTCCAATACTTATGGCCATCTCTTCTGTGATTACATCACTAACATTGGGTGGTCTTCCCTAGTTCTTCAACCTGACCAAACTTATTCTTCGAGTTTGGCCGCATACTTTTATGCTAATATGGAGGACACACCAGCATTCAATCATGTGCATGGCTTCTACTTAAACGGGTTCACAATCCTAGTTGGTGACACACATCATATTTTTTCTGAACAACAGCTTGCCCTAACTTTGGATCTTCCATATCACGAAATGGCCGTATCATGGCATTACATCTATCATAATTCTTACCGTTCCTTTCAGTGGCAAGTCTTTCGCGAAACTTATGGTGATGGTCTTAAGATTAAACGAGGAGGAGATGGCCTTGTACCATGGCGTGACATCACCATTCTCTTAGCAAGCATGACCATGAACATGGGGACTACGATGTTGTTCATACTCTTGAACATCATGGGAGATTGGCATTTTTCTACTACCAATGAGGCTGCCTGCGTAGTATTCAGTGCATTGGCTCAAGGTCATACATTATTTAACATTTTAGGTTGTGTTATCTCCAACCTGAAACGAGCTCGCACTTTTCTGGATCAGTATATTCTTTTACCTGTAACCGCTTGCCGAATCATGAAGACACATTTCCCACAGTTTGCAACTACTTTTCATGACTGGGTCAAGGTTGATTCTATGTTCCCAGCAAACAAAATCATTCATTCATTAAGGTTTAGGCAATGGAAACGTCCCGCTCGGTACCTGAGGCATGTTCATTGTTACTCGAAGGATGAAAATATGAAGAAACATTTGAACAAATCCAGAGACAAAGAATGGGCAGAAATTTGGCAGACTATTATCTTTTGGTGCGATGCTAAGGAAATGTATTTCCTTATTTAGGACGCCAGACCAACACATCCTGCTAGATGGTAAATTTGAGAATGACATTGTACATATATCTAGCTAAATAATTATGTTTCGTGTGCTATTGTTTTTCATTGTTTCTTTCTGTATAATATATTATGTTCTCCAACCTTTGTGTTCCAGCAATCCAGACCTAATTTTGCTCACGGTTCTCAGGTAATTTCTTTCATTATCTATTGATACTTCGAGGACTAAGCATCATTCTATTTGGGGGTGTCTTAAACCTGTAGCAAAAATTAGGCAAATTGTAGCCTGTATATTGTTTTTATTTTCTTGTTAATAATTGCACTTAGTGACAAAGTCTTGTCTCCATTTCAATGATGAAAATTGTCTAGAAATCTCACATTAGTATCTGAATTAGGATTTGTTTTTAAGAAACTTAAGATAATACGTATGCAATAATTTATACATCTTTTCATGTACTGAGTATCATCGATTGTACATAGCAGTAAGTTTCTGGAACCAACGGTTAGTAACTTAAACTATCAATCTTATGAGAATCTATCCAAAAAGCCTCGATATGTGTGATATGTGAGTAATGACATAAAGGAGTAGTTTTTCCGATTAGAGAAAATCACACTTCTACTTGATTGATCACCACCCGAACCCTAGGCGGGAATTTAGGCCTTCTTTGGATCGACATAGCTAAAAAAATTCTTACCTGTTACAAATTTTACCGCTAGTCACTCCACTGAACCTTTCATCAAACCTTTCACTTTCAGCAAAAATTTCTTACCCATCTATTAAACCAAATAAAAGAACCTACCTAAGTGATGAGTATGAGAAATAAGATGAAATGTGGAAAAATAAAGAGAAAGACTTGTCCCAAATAAAAGTCAGTTACTTGCTTCAAGAAAGAAAAATAGAATCATGTTCTTAAGTTATATATATAAAAAAAAAAAATATCAGTATCCAGAGGCTTAAGAACAAGGTTGGAAAACTCAGTTAGAAAAAGGAAAGAAAACAAGGATTTCTCTAGTATAAATATCTTGAAGACCCTATTCTCTCATACTCGTAAATTTTGATTATCCATTTCCATTTTCTTCTACACTATCACCTAAGCCCCACAATACCTAATAAAGACCTCTAGCTCATTTAGGAGTAGGAAGGTGTGATAATAAGTAGTAGACGTGATTGATTAACCTCAGCTCCTCTGACTGTCATTGAGATGTGAGGAAACGTGTGCCCACTGCACACTAGAGTTAACGAAACCTGAGTGGAAAATTTTTGAGTGAATTTGTGTTTCGATACAGACCTGTTAGAACCCATTTAGGTACGCTCTCCAAAGGATCCAGAAACGACCCTGCTAGTACATTTCAATGAAAAGTTCACTGCATGCATGATCATATGTAGATGTTTTAATTATTGAATGCATATTAACTTGAGTTTCAAAGAAATCAATCCTCGTTCCCTGCTAAGGAGATGTATGGATATCTGAGATTAATTTAAGAAATGAACAAGGACGGCTTTGTCTAGTTGGTGATGAGGACATTCTAAAAGAAGATCAGAAAACAACTCCATGCTTCCATAAAGGATTCATGAGGATTTTGACGAAAGAATTGAATTTTTTGAAGCATTTCAGTTGTTTTCTTTTGAGTGTAAAATTGAAGCATGAAAGCTTGAACAAGTTTATTCCATGTGTCTATGGATTGTGGCTGTTGTCCTGCAAGCCAGATTGACGTTTTTTTTGCTAAAGTGAATGGAAATAGCTGAAGCAAGAGTTGTTCCTTAGATACGGCTGGATTGAAAAATGTTGTGGCCACTTGTTGAAGCCTACGAAGATGATTGTACGGTTTTTTGTGATCCAAACCATGATACACAGGTAACAAACTAAAAACGTTTGGCGGGATACGAAAATCACCGACAATGTCCTCAAGTTTGATACAGGAAGAAGGTCCTTCCTGTAATGCAGTATAAAAGTCCGACAGGGGCTTCTCAGCTGGTGGAGGATTTTTGGCCATAACTGCAAAAGTTAATGGCGGCGAAGGATCTTGATGAAGGTAATTAACAGAGAAGAACAATTTTTAGGTGAGGACTTACGCAATTGCTTATCGTATATTTTTCAACGATAGGTATGTTCAAATTCTTTAGTGGAACTAGACCGTAATCTCCTGCAAGCATAAAATTATATCTAATTTATAGAAGGAACTTATAATTGCTTGAGTTTTATGATTCTCTTGAAGTATTAGAGTTGAACAATGTAGGCCTAAGCTGCCGCTAATGTAGCAATGAACCGAGGAATACGTGTGCATAAACCAACGGCCAGGTTACAAGAGAGATATGAGGGAGGATTTCCGTGCAAGCACGGTTCAAATTAAGTAACCTCAATCTTTCAAATTTCCTAGACACCGTTGGAATATGATTAAGATTTATGGAATTAAAATTTATGCTAGGTCGTTCTTAATTTTATTTTATTTTATTTTATTTTTTTTTTAAGATTTATGCAAGGGTGAAAGTACAAGCATGCAAATATGATCTACTCATACAATACTAGATGCAGTAGCATGTGAAGATACTCTACTCATACGTATAGCTATACGAATAGGCAAGGTTGTATCATCGATAAATACTTCGATACGTACAGGCAAATATACATTAGTAATATGTATATGTACGCTAATTTGTAAATCGATATTACGTAGACGTATATCAACAGTAACATGCAAATTTGAATCGCTTATACGTATCGAAATACATTAGCATGCGAATATAGTATACGTACGCAGATAAATACGACAATGCTAAAACTAAACATGCAACGTATTATACATACACTAAAATACGACTGTTGTATTACATAATAATTCGATTTTGGCAATACTCATTGAGATTGCGAGTGTCATATAGAGAGAAGCTTCACCCCGTAGGGTTTAGAAACAACTTACCCAACTTTGATTTTAACCCTCGTTGGAATGTTCTCCTCTTTCTTGACAAAATCGAAGTATTATACAAGGACGTGTACTTATACGTAGAGAAATACTAAATATGTAACAATAGACACTTATACATAGAAAGATAGATAACCATGCAAAACAGTACCATTTATATGTATATATACATTAATATGTAATTCACGCCCAGTTAATCGTATATAAATATTTACAGGTGTATGAGCATAATTCATGCATATTACTAGGCTAATACGTAAATAATAATCCATAAACTAATACATAATAACTACGTACATGACATTCATGCAAAAACATTAAAAATTTGGAACCTGTAGCATCCCGCTAGTCCACCAAAGAAATGAAACAGACGTTTCAATCCGTCGACGCAATTAATTCCAGAAGATATTTGAATTTTCTGTTACAGTTCCAGAGAGTTAGGCCTGGATATGGATCAGGTTATATCAGTGGATGCTGGAGCTAGATCATGAGCAGCAAAAGAGCAAAGATACCCGCGGACGCGGGCTACACCTGCGGATGCGAGTCCAGTACCGCGCACGCGGATTTTCCCACAATGAGCTAAAATTTTCACAGCAACCTTAGATTCTTGTGTAGTTTACTTTCCCAGTCCTAACTTTTTGTTCCTGGAAGTACAGCAAAAAATCCGATAATCGTCAGGTCGTTTGCGAGGCAAAAATGTGAAAATAAAACAAAAATGTAGAAAATAACAAAAAGGAAGGAAAAATGATGGTGGGGCTTCCTCTTGGAGCAATTTCGAGTCTGTAGCAGAAGTCCTTGGTCTTTAGAATGGCAGTGGTGCCATTTTGATATTCACCTTTTGCGTATCTTAGAGATATGAATCGCTTATTGAACAAAGTGCGAATTCAAAGATTTTTTTTTCCTTACTCACGATCTTCATGTTAATATGGTTTTGAGTAGGGATTCGAACCAACCTAAATTCTAGGACCACTTACAACTGGTTTTACTCTTTTAGGAAACTAGTGAGTAAGTTTATCTATGATTATATTAATACTAACTACTTGGTTTCTTTTAATGCGCAAAAATTGAAAACCTTAAGTTACATAAACATGTAACTAAGACAAGATAAAATTTTACTAAAACAAAAGTGGAGAGTTAATTTTTCTCATTTGAAGATAACTTCTATTATTTGATTTTTAGTAAGTGCATCTTGATCTTCCTAGAACTCTTAGACAAGTCCTAATAAAAATTAACTTGATCCCTAACATATATGACTCATCTCTAAAATCATGCATGCTAGCATGTAGAACCAAAGCAATGACTTATCTCTAAGCTCATCACCTTGATTCCTAACTAGACTCTACACCAACTATCATTTTGGGATAAGATGTAGGTCTAGTTGTTCTTCCTAATAACTTACTAAAATCAAATAACAAAGGTTTCCTTCACGTGAGCATTATTAACTCCCCACAAAGGGAAGGTTTAGCTCATGTTCCTTGGGAAAATATGACAAGTGTAGAATGTAGAATGAGAGAGAGAACAAAAAAAAGAAGAATTATCTATCAACTCACTTGAATGAAGAAGTGAGATTTATTTTCAAGAGGAACACAAAGTTTCCTCCATTAAAACAATTACAAGCTTTTTGTTCAAAACTAAAACTAAAACTAAATAAAATCTAAGAATAAGGAACTAAAATAATGCATGGTAAAGGAAAAAAGTCAAGTGAGTAAATGGAGTGTCTCCCACTTGTTTTGTTTTCTTCTTCATTTGAGAGAAATCTTATTTCCTCCCACGTGAAACACCAAACCACATTTACTTCCTTCTTAACCACACAATCCACAACAAAGTGACACCTATCTTTTTTCACTATTAACACCTAATCTCATCTAACTTTATTAACTACATGCAAGGTGTCACTTTTGCACCAATTATTTGCACCTTTGTCTTGACTTGTATGATGACTCATAAAATCTTGCGGGTCTGCATAGTGGGTCCACGTGCAGTCCAGTGGCGGTCTGGTCTTTTGGCAATTTTACAACTTCCTACCTATGCGTAGAGTTCATCGCCCTAACTATCTGAGTAGCTCACTTGTCGCATTTGGAGTCCTGGTTCAAGAGGTGGGAGCTCCGGAAGTTTGATGCTTCTGTGCGGATTTGTTGGGCTTCACATGGCTGATTCGGAAGAATTCATATATACATCGTTCCCCGTGCTTTAACACAGGTTTAACCAATATTTTCATGTTTACTGCGAAGACCTGCAAAAGTACGAAAACATACTTATTTCATGATTATTAAACACATAATTAACCAAATTTATATGTCTCAATGGAGTTTAATATTACAGTTTTGGGTGCTTATCACAGTACATGTATCTTTTGATTAGTTGTTGATTCTACTTTCTTTTGGCAACATTTTCGTTGTGTTGCACTATTTTACATGTCCAAGTATTAACCGTAACTATGTTGAATACACTGCTCGAGTTGCCGACTGATAAAACTTAAAATGATAATTTACCTACGAAATGAACGATGAAACTCAAAACGTAAGTAAACTAAAACTATTTTATGTGCCTATATTTTATCAAAGTTTATACTCTCAATTCTATCGAAATAGAGTGGAGTAACAAATTCGTTCCACTCCTAGTTCTCTAGCATGGAATGTTTTCTAGTCTAATTAATCGGTCTTAAGTCTAATGAGAGCTTTACGAAGGGTGTTATACTACGATACAATATGAAATTGATTATGTTGAATTTAAACTACGATGCTATGGAAATATGATTGTTTTTTAATCTAGATAAAGGATTAGAGGGGAATTGAATCCACCTCGAATCTAACTTAATAACCTAGCATATATTCTTGTATCTCGATTCTTACGTTCTTACGACAAGAATTTTGAGTTCTAATCCCTAGTGTTCATGGCATTTCTACCAAATACTAACTAGCATGTGAGGTCGTCCACCCATTATCATGGCGAATCACGACCTTCTAGAGTGGAATAGATTCTACAACGGTTCTACACTATACCACTAAGTTTTCATCAAAGCTTCTTCAACCCCTCTAATGGAGGCTTTAGCCTTGAGTCATCAACCCATCATTTCTCATTGAATTATAATTACGCATCATATTAAAATTCTAACTTAACTAACAATGTTTCAATCTACTTAAACTACGAAAAGATAATCAACAAGAATTAAAACTAGATCTATAAATTGAAATAACAAAAATCAAAATTGACAAAAATAACTATTTTATTTATCTAATCAATCAAGAACAATGATTCAAAGACTTAATCTAAAACAAGAATTGAAAATGGAACTTAAACTTAATTACTCTACTGAAAACTAGATCTAGAATTCTATATAGTTTTAGGTCTAAATAGCTACCATTAACAAAGAGCTAAGCTTTTGTTTTAATATGTTCAGATCCAAAAATCGTGCATGGGCTTGGAGCCATGTTTTGGGCCAGATAATCAGGCCCAAAACCCAATACTTTCAGTCCAGAAAGGCCTCTTCAGCTGCAGTTGTCTTCAACAGACTTTTCGTCCACTTTTGCTCCTCTGATTGGCTCAAGGCTTAGACCATTGGAAAGCTCATTCCGAGGTGGTCGTTTTGACATAAGGTAGGCCCAATTCCGAGGTTTGAGTCCAAAGATACGGCCTTCGGAAGTTATGCTGACTTTGAGTGTTGTTTCTGCCCACGTCGACTTTTCAGCTTTTGACCGGGCTTTAGAAAGGCTTTGTCTTCTTGAATCTTGGCCTTTAATCACAGAACTCCTTAGCACCCGACCTTTTCTCCTTTATCTCGCTAAAGTGGCATATTTCTGCACATAATGGACTTTGAAACCTGAAATGCATAAAAACACGTAATCAGTATTAACTCTTAATTATTACTCACATAATTGGTCTAAAAGTATGACTATTACAGGGCTAAAACTACAGTTTTGGGCTCTTATCAAACCACCCCCAAACAGCATTTTGCTTGTCCTAAAGCAAAGATGAGAAATTAGAATAAGTGACCAAAAATGGAGTTCTATCTACTCTCGTTTCGCTGAGTGCGATTGCATTGACCATATGCAACATGTCCTTAAACCACTAGGAATTCCCTAGTGGACGAGTTATAGCCTCGTGAGAGTTTTCCAGTGAAGGTACTCACAAACTTCATCTATACTACAACGACTAAGAAATAAAACTATCGTTTCCTCATTCATGTCTCAACTATCTATACATCTCACTAGCAAATGAATAAGAATAACCAAGTCAAAAACCTAAGCTAATATATGCATAATAATCAATCATCTATGATACAAATATAAATATTATGAGTAATACTATGAAATGCCTAGCAGGTTCGTTTCTGAAAACTCGAAATAGCGTCCTTAAGTAGGTCCTCACATAAATGTCAAGGCAAAAACCACTCTGATTTTTCCGCTCAAGTTTCATACTCCAAAGATGCAGTGGGCACACTTTACCTTACAATCTCAATGACAAAAAGGAAGCCGGAATCGATCAAACACATCTGCCACTTACTATCACACTAACCTATTCCTAATTGAGCTAGAAGTCTTTATTAGGTGTTGCGGGGATTAGGAGATGGTTTAAGAAGGAAGGAAATGGATATTCAAAAGGACAAGTCTGAGATAGTAGAGTCTTCATATTATGTAACTTAGAGAAAACCTTGTTATTTACTTTTGCTTCTACACTTTGTTTCCATCCTTAGCCATTTTTTTTTTTTTTCTTTGGCTTATGACTCCTTTTATTCTATTTTTTTGGAGTTTTATTTTATTTCTATTTTTATTTTATTTTATTTTCTTTGGATGGAAACTTCTTTTCTTTATTTTCTGAAGCAATTAACTAACTTTTGTTTACACCGGTTTTTCTCTTCTTCTTTCTTCCTTATTCTATTCTCAGACTTATTCTAGATGGGGTAGGTTGATTTTTTTATTTTTTTATTTTGTTTTGTTTTTGTAACAGGGTAAAGGATTTGTGGGTTATGAAAGGCTAAAGAAAGGCTCGAGGGGCTTACTAAGCGCGAAATTAATTCATAGGTTCGAATTTCTGGCTATATCGATCTAAAGAGGGCCTAAATTCTCGCTTAGGATATGGCATAATGATCAAGCAAGTGGACGTGTGATTTCTCTATTTGGATTTTACTTCTCCCTTGTGTCATTTCTCAAATGTTTCGCTCATATAAGGCTTTAGGCTATATTCTCACAGGATTTGTAGAATAAGTACTCTAGCCTAGCTTTCAGAAACTTATCGCTAACAATCATAGATACTCATGTAATATATTTATAGATAGATGCAAAGATTATTACCTACATATTAACCTAAGTTTCTAACAATTATTCTGATGCAAAAGCTACGTGAGACTTCTAGATTGTTAAGAGCATAGAGAAAGAAAACAATACCAATATTCCTAAGTGTATAGCATAAACTTATTTATTTATATTTTTATTTTAAAAATTTTTAACTTGAAAACAAATGCATGTTATACATATCTATATCCTAACAGATGCCTTAATTACACGTGTTTCTATGCCCCCCCTAAACAAGAAGCATGATTTGTCCTCAAAGCATTTAAATAAAGAGGGTAGAAAAAATACCATGGAAACGCGTGAAATTCGGGAACATCTGCAAAACAAGGTTAGAACATACTAATATAGGGAAAATAAAAATACTGACGCAACTCTATAAGAGTTCCACCCATTATGGGGTTAACAGAATTAAATTGCTTGGGACATAAGCAGACAATAACAAAACTAAAAACTTACCTTATCTCCCGCTAAAACATCCTCCTCCTCCGTAAAGAGATGAGGTTCCTTCGCATCCTGCCAGTCCATTATAATTTGCCAAGCTTGCCGCCATTTATCATCTACTAATGCTAACCTGTTAAGTGTTATTATGTCTGATGGGATGTACGGGGCGACCAAATGAGGCTGCACCTGCCATCCCGGCCAAGTCATTATTCGCAATGAGCAAACCACCCCATTGGTGGGTCTCATGACTTCAACCCTTTTCCAATCTGTGAATTGTGCACAGAATACAGGTAAACAACTACACATGATGCGGCTTACCAAAACAGGCATAAGAAGATACTTATGCCTCATGCTTTGGGCTCTCTTAAGACTAGCGACTAAAACTCGGGGAATGTCATATCGGCGACGTCCCTCAGCTAAAGCGAGGAAAATGTCACCAGCAGTACTGTTTGCAGAAATGAACTGCCATTCCCCCAAAATATTCATCAGGATGAATAACATGGTGGTGCCTACATTTAGGGAAAGGCTACCAAGGGCAATGCTAAATCGCCCCTGGTCCATTACTCAAAATACCCCTCCCCCATAATACTCATGGAAATATGTATAATCATAAAGGTATGCATTATCGGTCATATATGCCCATGTGTGAACAGGATCAAGTATTGGTAATCCTGAAACTAAAGCGACCACATTTTTATTGAATTTATGTGTCGTGTCATCGACTACGACGGAGAATTCTTGTTCTCCATCCCGATTACAATAGAATTTAACGTGGTCGTAGAAATAAGCGATGAAGTTTGTGGTGAATATGAATCGTCATCACTTACCAGTAGATGACGCCATCCTAACTGTAGGATCCTGTGTCGGAACCAATGTCCATAGGTCTCGGTTCCCAACACGTCTTCGAAAGAATGTTCAGGTATAACTATAGGAGATGTCATCTCAACGACTCTTTGAACAGTTCCAAAAATCCTGGAATGACCCTTAGAAAATTTAAATTTTCGTGTTTACAGATGGCAGGGCGCGAGTGCGCTTACTTTGGGCGCGAGTCGCGCTCGTGGGTTTTTGGAATTACAGTGTTTGGAGTGAAAGGTGCAGGATGATGGTGGGGTGTAGTGTGGTTTGTTAGTATAGAATGAAGGGAGTTTAAATAGGTTCTGAGCTTCCAAAAGGAATCGGCAAGTTCACAAATTGTTTTAAGGCAATTTCCGGAAATAGAAAAATTCCAAATCCGAAAATGGAAACAAACTATCTTCGTGATTTTCTAAAAATCCTGGTATCTTTCATACTGGATTTAGAATAGTAACTTCTAAACTCTCCTAGATTTCATGCTACCACCACACAAATCATAGATATGCCGATATCGGCCAAATTCTCAACCTTTCCTCCAAGATAACTTTACAGCAGATGATCATATAACGAATTATGCTCGGTATAAATATTACCACCCCCAAACAAGTCGGGAAGGTGGGTTTAATGATAAAAACAAGCAGAACTCGAAAATAACCAATTATCTTAAAACTAAAATTTAAAACCAAACAACATAAAACAAACACCTTAATATTTAAATTTAACAACTGAATTAAAATCTAACTAACAAAACAAAATCATGAAATAATAGCGAACACAAACTGATGGTGAACACCTAGTTATATGATGAAAATGGACCCTGAGATGGAGATTGGCCCTGGGATGGAGAATGGCTTGAACCATCTGTCCTTCGGCGACGACGCTCATGCCTTTCAGACTCGGCTAAAATAGAATCCTCCACGGGTGGCATGCGTCGTAGCATCTCTATTGGGAACAAGCGCTGTGCTTCCATCTCAGTCATGAGTACTGCATACTGGGCTTTGTGATGCTGGTGGATGGTCTCCAAGTTAGACAAGATATCGTCCTGACCCCTTTCGAGCATTTCAAGTCTTGTCTGAAGGTTCGTTTGCTTATTTCGAACTACAATCTGTCTATCTCGGATATTTTCACAAATACCATAAACGCAACGCAAGGCAATTTGCAACACTTGCATGCGTTCTAAATTAGAACTACAGCTATCTAATGCATCGTCATCCAGACATGTCATATCCTCCTTTTCATCCTCCGACTCAACCACCTTTCCTTCAGACAACGATCAAGTCTCTTGGATGCAATCCGTATAGATACTTGCATTAGAATGCAATTTGATCTTAATAGGAGCAGATTTTGCGACAGCTCTAAAGGAGAGCATGATCTTAGTGATCAATACGGGAAGAGTCGTCAAACTCTTTCCCACTCCTCTAATCACATTAAACATTAAATCGAGGATGTAGAAATTATACTTATTTGTTTGCAAAATCCAGAGAACGTGCAGACATTGCAGACCGATATCGCTGACTTTGTCTTTCCCGGGGCGTTCCTACCAATCCACCGAGCTCTGACCAGTTGATTGGTTCTCGTGGTCGATCCGGGCGGACGTAATGAGATGTCGGATTGTATTCACCCTCCACAACAGTATCTTTCATCAAAGCAGGAACTCCAGTATATTGGGGTTCCTGAATTGTCGTTACTAGGTTGCTTCAAGCGTAATTCCTAACAGTTCAGCCAACAACTGTCTCGTTACTTCCCTCCTCGTTCCTGCTACCTTTATGAAAATCCTATCACCCTCCAATTCTCGCTTCTTATAAAACTGTTCTACCAAATCATAGTGATAGAACTCCTCAGTCGAGTACCACAGTCCGTTCCAATCCCTCCTAATCATCTCCGCGTCGTAAAATGACACGAACACATTTAAAAGAACCGTGTGCTCGGCAAAAAATTCTTCGTCGTAAGCGCCATTGAAGTTTCGAGACAACTAATGGTTTTGTAGACTGTGGGGGAGGCGAGTTTGAAGAAAAACAACTAAAAACAACGGTGGTGGCGGTGGTGGGTACTTGAATTGGTGGCTGTTTTCGGAGTTGGGGTTGGTGGTGGTAATGGTTTGGAGAAGATTTCAGTTGGATTGAATTTCTTGGCGTGGGTGTAGTTAGGTTTTATTCTCTTTTTTTTTTTTTTTTTTTTTTTTTTTTAAATTTATTTTGGTGTTCAAGGTTTGTTTTAAACTTTGGTAACCGGCGGGATTGGAAAAGGAAAGAACTGTGCATTTTTGGGAAGGAAGGAGACGCATAGACCTGCGTGCGGTTTGGGCCCAAGCCCAATTTGAATTCCGAAATTTTCCGATTTTTCGCGCAATTTCAAATTCAATTTGCCGCTTCGTTACTGGCCCGATTTTGGCGAATGAGTTATAGAAATGATCAGTAGAGAATTTCCAATCCAATGATCCATAAAACACTCAATTCCAACCATGGGTGACGTATAAGAAGGTGGAAAAATGCCTCAAAGTGCGTGTGTGACGTAAGTTATGCGAACGAGGGAAATCTAAGTTTTAGATCACGTCAACCCAATTGAACTACAAGTAATGGGCCTAAGCAACACAAATGGAAAGTTCGAGCAATCCGGATGGAAGGACCGATTGCCCACCCCCAAACAAATTTTTAAACACAAAATTTGTTCTAACGTGGGTCGTTTAAAGTCAGACTCCCAAGACTTGTTGGATTGCTATTTCTATGATTTTTAATTTTTTAATTTTTTATTAGTTTATTATAAGAAAAACGAAAAACAATAAATACATAATTCACCCCATAGAGGAACATGACTCAAAAACCGAGAAAACATGCAAAAGTGGAAAATGTGAATTATGTTAACCGTGGACTTAGGATCCGGTACTTACAGCCACACACTCCATAGGGAAGGCCCGGTTACCTGAATGGTGCACTTACCACTATATGGAAGTGAAAGGAATTACACCAATGACAAAGGTCAATCCTCATAGACAGGGTCCTATAAAAGGACTTCCTCTACATCAGGGGACAGAAGTTCGTGAAAATGTTTTAACCGTTGACCATTAACTTGAAATGTACTGTTGTCAATGAGATTTACCAAGGTGATTGCCCCGTAAGGGGTGACTTCAGTAACCAGAAAAGGACCAGACCAACGGGTTTTTAGTTTCCTTGGGAAAATATGTAGACGGGAGTTGTAAAGCAAGACCTTTTGACCGACCACAAACTCTTTGCGCAAGATTTGCTTATCATGAACACGTTTCATGTTAGCTTTATAATCCTTCGCGAGATCGTAAGAATCGCTACGGATTTCTTCAAGCTCATTCAATTGCAACTTGCATTTGACACCTGCCTCATCAATATTGAAGTTAAGGCTTTTATAGCCCACGAGCCGCGGTGCTCTAATTCAATCCGCAAATGACATGGTTTCCCAAATACAAGTATAAAGGGAGACATACCTATAGGAGTTTTGAAAGCAGTTCTATACGCCCATAAGGCATCCGTAGACGCTTCGACTAGTCTTTCCTATCAGGGTTTATAGTTGTTTCTAAAATCTTTTTGATTTCCCTATTAGAAACTTCTACTTGTCCGCTAGTTTGTGGATGATAAGGAGTTGCTACTTTGTGTGTAACTCCATACTTTTTCACTAGGGATGCAACAACTCTGTTGCAAAAATGTGTTCCACCATCACTAATGATGGCTTTAGGAATGTCAAACCGACAGAAAATATATTCTTTAATAAAAAATACAACGGTCTTATGGTCATTGCTACGGCAAGCTAGGGCCTCTATCCATTTAGACACGTAGTCCACGACAACTAGAATATAAATGAAACCGTGGGTAACAGGGAAGGGACCCATGAAATCAATGCCCCAAACGTCAAAAATTTCTACTATCAAGATTGGATTTAATGGCATCATATTACGCTTCGTGATTCACCCAAGTTGTTGGCAACGAATACACGTCTTGCAATGCACTTGGGCATCCTTAAAAAGGGTAGGCCAATAAAATCCACATTGAAGAACTTTAGCGGCTGTTTTCATCCCACTAAAATGGCCACCACACTCTTTGTCATGGCAGAACGATAGAACTTCATTATATTCCCATTGGGGAATACAACGACGAATAATCGATCCGTATAATAATACTTAAAAAGGTAGGGCTCATCCCAAGAGTATAACTTAACTCGGCCAAGAACTTCTTACGTTCATTTCTTGACCAATTATAAGGCATAACATCAGCAGCGCTAAATAATTTACAATGTCGATACCATGGTGCTGAAAAAATAGCATCTGATGCTCATCGGAAAAGAGTCCGGTATGGACTCGAATCACTTCGATCGTTGTTTGTGAGTCTAGATAAGTGGTCGGCAACTACGTTTTCAACCCCTTTTGTCCTTTTATTTCTAATGTGAACTCTTGCGGAGAAGGATCCATCGGATTAATCTCGCTTAGCATCCTTCTTTGCAAGAAGGTACTTAAGGGCTGCATGGTCCGTGTAAACTAAAGTTTTAGAACCAACCAAATAAGGACGAAACTTATCTAAAGCATAAATGACAGCTAAGAATTCTTTTTTCAGTAGTTGAATAATTCTCATTTTGAGCATCGTTTAAGGTTTTACTAGCATAATAAATAACAAAGGACTTATTATCTAGTTTTTATCCCAAGACTGCACCAACTGCATAGTCACTAGCATCACACATGAGTTCAAAAGGTTTAGACCAATCGGGAGGCTGTATAGTTGTTGTAGAGCTTAGGGCGGATTTTAAAGTTTCAAAAGCCTGCTTACAGTTAAAATTAAAATCAAAGATTTCATCTTTCAAAAGTAGATTAGTTAAAGGCCTAGCTATTTTTGAGAAGTCTTTAATAAACCGCCTATAAAAACCTGCATGGCCTAGAAAGGCTCTAATATCACGGACAGTCCGTGGTTTAGGTAGAGTCGCTATCTTATCTAGTTTGGCCTTATCTACTTTGATGCCATCACTAGATACAATGTGACCTAGTACTATGCCCTTTTTTACCATAAAATGATACTTTTCCCAGTTTAAAACGAGGTTCTTTTCTTCACACCGTGTCAAAACCTTAGATAGGTTAGACAAACAGTCTGTGAAGGAATCTCCATAGATAGAAAAATCATCCATGAAAACTTCCATAAAGCGCTCTACCATATCACTAAATATATGAAGCATACACCGCTAGAAGGTACGATGAGCATTACAAAGGCCAAAAGGCATTCGTTTATAGGCATACGTTCCAAAGGGACATGTGAATGTAGTCTTTTCTTGGTCATCAATATCAATAATAATCTGAAAATAGCCTGAGTAGCCATCCAGAAAACAATAAAAAGCATGACCAACTAGGCGTTCGAGCATTTGATCTATAAAAGGTAAAGGAAAGTGATCCTTTTGTGTCATAGCATTTAAACGTCTGTAATCAATACAGATCCTCCATTTCATAGGACCTTGTGTGACAACATAGTCACCCTTCCCGTTACGTACCATGGTAACTCCCGATTTCTTAGGAACTACATGAATGGGGCTTACCCATTCGCTATCAGAGATTGGGTATATGATACCCACATCGAGTAATCGTAAGACTTTTTCCCTAACCACCTCTTTCATGGCAGGGTTCAAGCGATGCTGAGGTTCGCAAGAATTCTTCGCGTTATCCTCTAAATGGATACGATGAGTGCAAACATTAGGGTCAATTCCCTTAATGTTGGCTAGGGACCAACCAATCGTAGACCGATGTTCCCTAATCACCCGGATTAAATGTGTCTCTTCATCCTTAGATAACAGAGAAGATATAATTACCGGATGACTACCATCCGGATCAAGTTGAATATATTTCAACTCCGGGGGAAGAGGTTTAAGCACTGGGGTGGAAGGAAAATCAATAGATGTTTCGTCGGGGTCCTCATTTTGCATAATGAATACTTGCTTAGGTAGCAAGTCTTCATACTCAATATATGGAGCAACCGAAGGGTCTACAATTTGTGTGGACTCAAGGATGGTGTTGACTTCCTCTAAGTAGGAGTCATTTACAAAATCTGAAGTTCCAAAAGAAAGGAATTTGTACATATTGTTTTTGGGAAACGTGTTGTTAAAATAATCTTGAGCTAAGCTCTCGATCATGCTAACCTCCCCATCTATAGAGGAATCTGGTAACTGTTTCATCATTTTAAAAACATTTACCTCAACAGTAAGATGGCCAAAAGATAAGGACATCTTACCATCGCGACAATTTATAAGTGCGTTGGCAGTTGCCAAGAAGGGGCGCCCGAAGATGATCGGTACAGAGTCGTTAGCAACTTCTGTATCGAGGATAACAAAATCTGCAGGATAGTAGAAATCTTGAACCTTAACAAGCACGTTTTCCACTACACCCTTAGGATACTTAATTGACCTGTCCGCTTATTGCAACATTATTTTTGTAGGTTGCATTTCCTGTAGACCTATTTGTTTATACAAATAATATGGGAGTAAGTTAACACTCGCCCCCAGGTCTATTAAAGTGGTCGTCGTGTGGGAATCTCCTAAGGTGCATTTTATAGTAGGACGACCAGGGTCCTTGTACTTAACAATTCCATTATTTTCGGATAAAGTTGGGAACTGTTCAGTTAGAAAGGCATCTTTAGGTATGTTGGTCTTACGCCTAGTAGTGCACAACTCCTTAAGAAACTTAGCATGGTTAGGTAGCTTTTTAATAGCTTCGAGAAAAGGAAGGTTTATTGTTAGATTCTTGAAAACGTTCCTAATCTCCTCAAAGTTTGTATCCCTGGTTAGCATGGCTAATTTCTGAGGGAATGGTGGTTTCACTCTATATTTAGCATATGGCTCGACTTGATGTGTAACCTTGGCTTTCTGTTTCTTAGTTTGTTTTTTAACTGGTACCTCTACAGTGGGAGGCTCTTCAGTTTCTATTTCGGGATCTAGTTCGATATCCGGTGTAGGGAGTACTGATGGGGTAACTATAGGAATAGTTACTTTGTTATCAACCACTCTTCCAGAACGGAGAGTGGTGATGGCATTTAGGTCACCTACGATTGTAGTTTCTGTACTAGTAGTACCGTTTACCTCAAAGGCTGTGTTTGTTGTTTTAGGGTTTGGTATCGCTTGTCCTGGAAACACGCCTTTTGGTTGGGCTTTCTCTTCGGCTAACTGTTGTATGCCCTGATTTATGGATTGTAAGATCTGTTGGTTTGATTGAGTTATTGATTGGAAAAGTTGTTGGGTAACCTGTATAAAGGCGTCTATATGATCCGGTTGTGATGGTGTAGTAGTCACAGGTGGTGCGACTGGAACTATTTCACGTTGATTATTTATGGGTGGGTTGTGATAGTTACTATTGTTAACCGGAACGATACCTCAATTGGTATTATAACTATTATCATTACCCTGACCTTATGCTAGACCTTGTCGTGGTTGCGCTTGGTTGTTATAATTATTATAATTTCCCTAACTTTGTCCCTGTCCTTGCCTAGGTGGAGCTTGATTATAGTTGTTTGCTTGCCTAACATTTTGGTTATTAAACCCTGGAAGTGAAACTTGTTGATTGTTCCGCCAACTAAAGTTGGGATGTTGTCTCCATGGGGTATTAGGAATAGGATAGCTATTAATGGAGCAAACATTGTCTTGCTCTAATTGTTGTTGTTCATAGGCGAGAGGACAATAGGAGTCAGGGTGCTCAAGACTCAAACAGAAATTACATGGGTTGGAGTTTACATTCATGACGGGGATAGGCTTTTGTTGAATAGAAATAGCCTCAACCTTTTTAGTTAGAGATTGGATTAAATTTTTAAGTTCTGGATCGGATTTCATCTCAAACATACCGGCGGCCTTAACTGTTGAAGAAGAACTAGCGAGCGGGGATATCATCACTACCCCCAATTATTATTAAGGTTTAGTTTGCTCTTCTAAAAATTTGTAAGCCTCCGAGGCTCCTTTACTTAGGAAACTGCCCCCATTCATTATATCAAGGACTTCTTTATGGTGATGTTGAAGTCCTTTGAAAAAGGCACGAACGAACGTGTCTTTTGCTAGGTTATGGTGTGGACACTCTATAAGCAGATCGGTGAAACGATTCCAAGCCTCAGAAAATGATTCATGAGGATTTTGTTGGAAAAAATGAATCTTGGAAAGCATCTCATCCGTCTTTAGGGGTGGGTAAAAATGTTCCATAAACAGTTGAACAAGTTTAGCCCATGAGTCCACAGAGTTAGGCGCTTGGGCAGTTAACCAAGACGCTGCCTTATCGGCTAAGGTGAAGGGAAATACCCTCAGTTTAATTTGTTTCGTACCAACCGTAAGATGATGGAATGTTGTAAGGACTTGTTCAATCCTACGCATGTGTTGATAAGGTTTTTCATGGTCTAAACCATGGAAAACGGGTAACAAATTAAATATGTTTGAGGTAATTCGAAAATCCCCCACTGGATCTGCTAGAACGATGCAAGATTTAGGGCTATCGCTCAAGGCTTTGTAAAAGTCGGAGAGAGGAGTCTCTCTTTCTTCAGCCATTATGTCAGGTGTGGTTGGTAGAATAGTAGCTAGAGGTGTAGTGATTGGTATACTCGATAGATTTGTTTGTTGACGTTGACGGTTAATTACATTCGGTGTTTTTCTTCGACCAGACCTTAATCTCATGCAAGTCTAAGTCTAAACACGACAACACTCCAAACAATCTTGATATTTTAGTATAAACCTCTAACTGGAGATGTGGGGTATGGAAGAAAGGAATACCTGATAGCGTCCTTGCTTCACTTATGAATAGCATCTTGTTTACGCGTGTTCAGTGTAAATAACAAGTTAGAACACTGAAAAACTTAAAAAATCGAAGTTCGAAACAAACCTGTAGAAATCCGGAAAATTTAGCTTAGAACGAACGTGCTTCGCTTAGGCGCCGTCGCTCCCGTGTAACTTGAAGTTATAGTGTTTTAGGGCGGGTCGCGCTCAAGATGGGGGCGGGTCGCGCCCAAGGTTCCAGGCATTTGGGCGCAGGTGCGCTCGCTTAGGGCGCGGTCGCGCTCCGTGAAATTTTTCGCGGAACTTTTCAACGCTGAAACGGACAACCACAGTATGAATCAAACAAGGGTGGGTGGGTTTAATGGGACTTAAAAATGACTAATTATACTATGAAAACAATGCTAAAGTGAAACTAAGATGGCAGCGGCGCCATTTGATAAAACTTAAAATGAAATTTACCTATGAAATGAACGATGAAACTCAAAACGTAAGTAAACTAAAACTACTTTATGTGCCTATATTTTATCAAAGTTTCTACTCTCAATTCTATCGAAATAGAGTGGAGTAACAAATTCGTTCCACTCCTAGTTCTCTAGCATGGAATGTTTTCTAGTCTAATTAATCAGTCTTAAGTCTAATGAGAGCTTTACGAAGGGTGTTATACTACGATACAATATGAAATTGATTATGTTGAAGTTAAACTACGAATGCTATGGAAATATGATTGTTTTTGAATCTAGATAAAGGATTAGAGGGGAATTGAATCCACCTCGAATCCAACTTAATAACCTAGCATAGATTCTTGTATCTCGATTCTTACATTCTTACGGCAAGAATTTCGAGTTCTAATCCCTAGTGTTCATGGCATTTCTACAAAATACTAACTAGCATGTGAGGTCGTCCACCCATTCTCATGGCGAATCACGACCTTCTAGAGTGGAATAGATTCTATAACGCTTCTACACTATACCACTAAGTTTTCATCAAAGCTTCATCAACCCCTCTAATGGAGGTTTTAGCCTTCAGTCATCAACCCATCATTTCCCATTGAATTATAATTACGCATCATATTAAAATTCTAACTTAACTAATTTAACTAACAATGTTTCAATCTACTTAAACTACGAAATGATAATCAACAAGAATTAAAACTAGATCTATAAATTGAAATAACAAAAATCGAAATTGACAAAAATAACTATTTTATTTATCTAATCAATCAAGAATAATGATTCAAAGACTTAATCTAAAACAAGAATTGAAAATGGAACTTAAACTTAATTACTTTACTGAAAACTAGATCTAGAATTCTATATAGTTTTAGGTCTAACTAGCTACCATTAACAAAGAGCTAAGCTTTTGTTTTTATATGTTCAGATCCAAAAATCGTGCATGGGCTTGGAGCCATGTTTTGGGCCAGATAATCAGGCCCAAAACCCAATACTTTCAATCCAAAAAGGCCTCTTCAGCTGCAGTTGCCTTTAACAGACTTTTTGTCCACTTCTGCTCCTCTGATTGGGTCAAGGCTTAGACCATTGGAAAGCTCTTTCCGAGCCGGTCGTTTTGACATAAGGTAGGCCCAATTCCGAGGTCTGAGTCCAAAGATACGGCCTTCGAAAGTTCTGCTGACTTTGAGTGTTGTTTCTGCCCGCGTCGACTTTTCAGCTTTTAACCGGGCTTTAGAATGGCTTTGTCTTCTTGAATCTTGGCCTTTAATCACAGAACTCCTTAGCACCCGAACTTTGCTCCTTTATCTCGCTAAAGTGGCACATTTCTGCACATAATGGACTTTGAAACCTGAAATGCATAAAAACGCGTAATCAGTATTAACTCTTAATTATTACTCACATAATTGGTCCAAAAGTATGACTGTTACAGGGTTAAAACTACAATTTTGGGCTCTCATCACCGACCTACGTGAGGAAGATGATGAGTTGAACAGAGATACAGGGTGTAAGTTGAAAGTTTGACGTTATAAAATTTATTTCTGTATAGACCTGTGGATAACGTGCATTGATAAGAGTGTCCGTTTATCTTTTACCTATATCAAAATATGTTACTACAAGGTGTGGGAAGACATAATAACATGCATGCATGTACATCTCACTTTTCACTTTTAGTTTTAGAAATTTCCTTTTGGAACACATGACATTTTATTTCTTTGGGTTATAAGTAAATGTTGTTTGTTTCATGGCCTTAGTAAGATTGGATAAAGGAACACCGGGATCATGAAGGCACAAGTGTAGCAACTGCCAATCTACGGAGCACACAAAGCCTAGGTGTCCACATCCGCATAAACACAATGGTGAGCAAGATACAACACATGTTTTGGTTTCACACTTGTTTAACTTAGATGGGGATGATGTTATAGTGTAAACTTAGATTGTATGGTTCGCGCAACTCTTTTATTTTTATTTTATGTTGAACTTACAGGATTATGTGGTGGTGTTGTTCCTAATAGTGAAGTTATTGGTCATGTTTATGGTGGTGATGTTCCAGGTTATGATATTGGGTACAACACTCTAGAAAAATTCAATGTTGAGAAGTTTTGTAGTGAGGATGGGCGGGTGTTTTTCCGCATGACAGATATTTGATGTAAGGGAAAGAGATGTGCAACTGAACAATGTAGAGTATTTGTGTTGTTTAAAGCAGTTGTTGCTAAACTTCTTAGAAGATTTAGCGATTGTTGTAATAGTTATAGCAATTGTTACAACGATATTTATTTTGGCTTTAGGAACCGGATAGATATTATGGTTTTGTTTATTACAGTTCAGGAAGAAGTTAACTAATGTTGGAACTTGTCAGTCTATGAGTCTTTTGAAATGATAAAATTTATGCATATCACACTTTATGTGGTATAATTTGGAATATGATACTCTATATGACATATTGCATTGTGTTAACTATTATGAAAGTGGTTCTCAGTATGATACTTTATGTGGCATATCTCAATGTGCTAAAGTAGAGTTTGGGCCTAAAGCCCACAATTCGAATGTTAAACCCCATTTAGCCTTGTTTTTTTTTTCTTTCTTTCTTCTCTATCAACAGTAAATACAGTAAACTCCAAACTTCCGACAACAGTTAAATGGTATAACCAAACTCTAAACTTCCAACAACCTAAAAGTACAGAACTTGCAAATCCACTACAGAAGATAAAGAAGAAAACAACCAACAGTAAAAAACCAGCAAGCATTACAAGAAAACAGGTTTTACCCCATAGTCCAAAATTCCCACGGTTTTGGACCATTGTAGGACCGTGGGCTTTTTGTGCGTCGGGGATGGTCTGCCCACAGTCATGATTGTCGGTAAAGCCTACCAATAGCGACTGTTTTGGGCCGGTGGCAAAAGGTCACTTTTTCCTACGGTTTGGATTCGTAGGAGATGATGTTTTTGATACGGTTCTAGACCGTGGCAGATTTTTTTTTTTTCAATATTGATATTTTAATTCTTGGGTCAGTTCACCCGTAATCAACAAAGACCTACCAATCACCTAGCAAAGCTCCCATAACCATCCTACACTTCAAAATCACCATTTCCATTTATCCTGAAAGATAGAATTCCAAGTGCACATACAAAATAAACATAACAAAAGAAAAGGCAAAAAGAAACAACTTAATAAAAGAAAATACAAGTCATTCAGTTGAAACAAGGAAAGTATAAATTGCGTTTGACTCTAAAATAGGAACATAGACTTGAACACGCCCATCTTCATCATCTGGCCTTCACGATACAAGTCTAACCCTTCACGCACTTCATCCTTCCCATCATCAGTTTCATACCAATATAGACTGCAAAGATAATGTGTATCCCATGCAATTGGATATCCTTCTTCAACACTAACAATGTCATGCTTTTACGAATCTTCATGGCCTAAAGAAACAAAAGGGAATACGCAAAGTACACCAATTCCAATGGTCAATTATTGGTTAGAGAACCTACTGAGCTTAAGTTAATAAAAAAGTTTTAGGTAACCTATGAACTTGAGTGCGAAGCCACATAGCAAGATTGTTAGACATTACGCACACTTGTGACTAGCTTTGACAAAAAATAATAAAAATACACCTATTGTATGTATTACCAAGCCATCTTAAGTTTAACCAAATACCTGATCAGATGTAGAGTTCCTAGAAATTTTCGTTTGTGCTCCCTAATTAATTCCTTGCATAGTGAGCAATGCATTCGTGTGTGACTACATCTCCATTTGTGCACTCTTCCCTTCAATCACCTAATGTTTCAAATCATCCATTTGGCTTTGCAGTTCCAATTTTGACTTCTCCGCTTCTTCAACTCTCCTCTTATAAGGAGATCCAGCCATAAGAGTGGTCTTGGAGACACCACTATCTAAGCTTAGTACCCGACCACTTCCGTCCTTTCCAAAAACCTACAAAGTCATTTTAACCCACATTGTGATTAATTTTTGAAGAAATGTAAAATTAACATATAAAAAAATAAAATAAACAAGAAACACATCTCTGCAATAGGGTCATGGTCCAAATCCTTGTATTTGCTACTCAGGTCACAAGATCAATTTCATTGATTTGGATTTGTAAAATGAGGAAAAAAAAAGTATAATCAGTTAGACATTTCCTTGACTATAAGAAAGTAAATATATACTTCGTACCATTTTTTCTCTAACTTCCTTTGAAACAAACAATCCATTCTTCATTGTACGACTCGCCATAAATATATCAATTCGGAAGGGGGGATTAGCAAGATCTTTAGCAAGCTATGAATAAGATCATAACATCATTTTAGTCACATGAATAACAACTAACAGTTCTATAATATGAACCAACTTGACCTGACCAAGCGAGACGGTAGCTTTTAGGCCTTCAAGATTTGCCAAGGAAAGCATAAACTAATTAAAAAACTACCAACTGACACTTGTGTGACTAGAATTAACATAAAATAATCAACTGAATGAACTAAGACCTGAAATGAATAAACTCTTCATCTACAAATATCTCTTGTAGCCCCTAACACATATATTAAACATACTATATTTATTAAATTGAACACTTCAAGTAACAAACAAACAAGACAAGACAATGACCCAGATCACAAAGTTTACAAAAATTATTTGATTTTGGTTGCAATCTAGCTAGTTGGATATCTTACTCTGAATATTTTTTCTCGAAAATTATTCTTTTTCTTAATTCAACCATTTGTTGTATATGGTAGCTTAACATAAAGACCCAAGTCGAATACGACCTGCAAGACCATTTCACTACCCCAAGAGTATCTATTTTTTTATAATAATAATAATAATTAATTTTTTATTTGATATTCTAGTTTCTAATCTAAAATAAAGGGTTTTGAGGGACACATGAATATTAAAGAGGGTATACCATTCAATTCGAACAAAGACAGAGTTGAAAAGAGAAGTTTGTTAATTTCTAATTGACCAAGCTCGAACACCTCTACAACATTAAAAAAGTGTTATAGACTCAAGTTAATCTCCCCACTACAATTGTTTTCTAATTGAGAACCCTTGTTCAAAGTCAGATAGCTCATATTTAAGAGCTCAATTTCTTATATTCTTTAATTTCTAAAATAAACATTTTGAAAATTTATAAGAAATTGGACCAGTAAATTTTTTGAAAATCGGATTTCCCTTCCCAAACCCTACATACTCAAGAAATTAGCGGCCTTTTAAGATAAAGCAACACTTTTCATGAATTAGGGTTTCGAGAAAACTTAGAATCATAATGAAAATTGAAAACCCAAAGTGAATCTATATAACTACCATAATAAAGAACAAAGGATATCATTTCTAATTTCTTACTTTTGAAAATCAATAGAAGAAGACACCTGAGTGCATCCCCAACTTCAAACAATAATATATTTTAACTCTTATCTCAAGAGAAAATGTTGATGGATCGAGTTCATCTTCGTTGGGCTGAACATTTCCTTTTCGTTAGTTTTAGATGAGATTAATGTTATACAGAATATCTTTGCCTACGGTTCACCACAACAAAAGAAGATCTTAAGTTGTTGGAACACATTCACACAAATATCCAACGGTGAAAATCGTCACACCATCCACGACCTTAACCGTAGCCTAACAGTGGCTAAACACAGCAGAAACTTGTCACAGACCTTTGTCAACTAGCTACGGTCTCTGTCTGTTGACAAACAAGCGAGGGTTTTAGTCTGTGGCTAAAACTTTAGGACATCCGTGGCATAAAGTCCATTTTCTTATAGTGAAGGACAAAAGCAACACCTATGAAAGCAGTTGATAGAGCGAAGAAGAGAAAAAATGAGGAAAATGTGCATTTAGAGTCAATGGGGAGGGGAGCAAAAAGTGATGCCCGGGAGAGAAGGTCAAAGACAATTTTTTTAAGCTTGTTGTTAATTTATGGATTTTTAAGCATAGGCATTTGAGTTTTTTGAGGTTGGATTATTTAGAGGAATGTAATGCTATTAAATGATCGAATCTAAATAAATTGGTTTCTTATACTTATATCCATGCATAATCTACAAGAAATACAGTTAGCAGCTAAGAAAAGGGAAGGGAAGGAAGTGGTAATTCAGAGAGTGGATGAAGATAACAAGAACAAGAAGGAAGAGAAGGTAGTGGATGAAGATAAGAAATAAATAAAATTTTATCCTTTTCGCTCAAGCTTGTTACCAATTTTTTTATCTTGCCAATAAACTCCGTGAGTCAAAAGTTGGTGTTGATTTCAATAATCTAATGGGTAGAACACCATTTGGTCACATTTTTAGAGTGTTCTTTGATGATTTGTTGGACAAACAAATGTCGGTAAAAAAAACAAGTATCATAGTGGATATTATTAAAACTTACGATGAAAGGGAAGAAGCATTCAAGTTAGGAGAGGTGTTTGTCAAATTAACTGATGAAGATGTTTCTAGATTGTTTGGTATGCTAATGAATGGGAGTCATGTGACTACAAACATAGATACGGACAAGTTGAGTAAAACGGGGTTTGTGACTCGTCACTTTGGCAGAGAAAAGAACTTGTCCAAGGAATTGATTGTAAATGCTATTTATAAAGTGGTGAATTCATGGAATGGCAAGCAGGATGAAGATGACTTCATCAAACTTATTTCATTATACATTATCACCACTCTTCTCTTTCCAACACCATCAAGAACTTACTGATGGTTTTTGAAGTACTTAGAGAGGGTAAAAACAATGAATGAAGTATCCTGGCCAAAAGTGATACATCAAAACCTTATGTGCCAAATGAAGATATACTACCGTGAACCTACAAAAGTAAAATCTTGCGCAGTTCTTCTTTTGGAAACTTACAATCTGAATTCACTTTAGTTTATCCTTGTTTTTTTGTCATTTTATTATTAATTTCATTTTTTACATATTACTAACTTTTTTTTGGTGGTTCTTGATATCAGTACTGGTTGTGCGATGACATCAATTTGGTTGATGCAATGCCAAATAGACCTGCTGATTATGTACCTTCGTTCACAAGATGGGATATTGTAACACTTGGTAAAATGCTTCGTACCCAGGCCTTGTATGGAAGTAGTTTTCACTGTCCAGAACTCTGTTACAATGTTAAGTTCATTTGATATTGAGTTGATTTTTTATCACTTGTGAAGTTCAGCTTCTTTCCCATGTCAAATGAACTTGACACTGATCATTTCCAATGTCAAATGCATTCGACAGTAGTTTTTTCCAATGTAATTTTTATGTAGACAAATCCACTATTTTCAATGTCAAATGAACATTTTACATTGCATTCTTACTATGTGAAGTTATTATCGGTATTTTCAGGTGACTGCCGAAATCAAATTTAAGGAAGTGGAGCTTGTTACATTGACAAGTGATCCGATTCCAACAAAAGAGGACTTAATGGGAAGGTGTATTAAGTTGGAAGAAGAAAATCAAAGCCTGTGGGCAGAGAATGAAGTCTTGAATGGCAAATTAAAAGAAAGAGAAGAAGAAATTGAAAGTCGTTGGTGTAGAAGCTTTTAATTTATAAGTACGAAGACGGACGAGGAGGAGGGTAAGAAGGAGATCGAGGAGGATGCTAAAGAGGTGTCCAAGAAGGAGTCTGGGGTGGAGGCTAAAAGGAGATGTCACCTTTTAGAGATAATGATATGCAAGCATTGCCATTGACACCATCTGTTCCAGTGGATGTGATGCTAATAAATGAAGCCAACCAAGAGGAGCTACAATCGGATTTGCGATCAATGGTTGTAAATCAAAAGAAAAGGACGAGAAAGCCTACACAAAAAGTGAGGAAGAAGAATGAGAGAGAGGGAAAATAGAAACTGGTTACGGTAATATGTGTTGACGACTTTCTGACTACAACAAATCTTGGTGAAAAGCTACTTTCAGTAGAATCTTCAGCAGCGTTTCAATGTCTTAATTCTCGAAAGCAGCTAGTGGTTGGGAGGTTTTTCAAGTCTGCACATGTAAAGTATGTAAAATCTAAGTCAATTTGAAAACTTTTTATGATGTCAAGTTCATTTGACTGTCAAGAATGTGTAGTCGTATGTATTTTCAATGACAATTGAATTTGCCATCACCGAGATATATATGTTATTGTATTAACTGGTGTAGATAATGTATGTATTTCATTGCAACACCGTTGCTTGGGATGGAGACAGAATTCAAGTACACGGTAAACAGTTGGAATAATTGATGCTTGACAGATTTGTTAATGGTTAGGTAAGCCAAACACACATTTTGTTCTTAACTTCTCATATATCATCGATGAAAATCGACTTACTTATGGGGTTCACTATGCAGGTATTAAATTGGTATCCTCAAGAGATAGAGAATAAAATATATCCTGGTTGTAAGCCTCAGAACAGAGCACTTAGCCATTACTTTGACACTATGACTTGCGTATGTTTGAAACCTAAGGTTATATAATACACAGTGTTGCATACTATTGGTATTTGTATATTCATTACATATTCTTATTAGCTTATTATTAATATTTATTGACAGACTGCTATGATTTTTGCAAAACACCTTGAGAAGGTTTTATTGATTGATCCACTGCATCAACTTCACGAAAATGTTTAGAATCTATTCTTTCCTATAAATAGTAGCAAAACAGTCAAAGAAAATAGGGGATACCATTGGATGCTCCTACATTATAACATGATGGATAACGTATAGACACACTTTGATTCAATGAATACAATATTTCCCCTCACATCCGTTCCCTATAGGAATGTCACGAAAATAGTGAGTTACTAAACTTGAGTTTGTGCACTTGCATGTGAAGTTGTTTTGTTGTCGATTTTAATTTGTAGGTTTTGTTAGAGTATTTGTGACTGATGATATTTGTAATATCTTCTATCAATTTGAAATGGCAACATAGATGGAATGTGTCTATACAATTTTAAATGAACACATTGCGCAGAAGAAGAGCATGAATCCCCTTTTAAAGGCTACGTTGTTGGAAATTGGAAAGTGCCCTCAATAATGACCAAATTTGTAAATACTTCTAGCCTAGTTCTTTTGTGATAATGTTAGTCTAACACTGGAAATGGGACTCGAGATTTAATACTTCTTTTGTTTGAGCTTTAGAGTGGACTGCAGACTATTTGTGTGCAAATTCATAAAGTGGAAGGCACGTTCCATTGATGACTTCCCAAAATTACACCAAAACGCGATGACTGATTTCAAGGGGGAGTTAGTGTACAAATTACTAACCGATGAACCATACTGCTGGAAAGCATAATAGAACCAACACCCTCGAAAAGCTAACGAATGTTGATGAGATTAACTTGGGGCTTACAACTGAGGATGGGATTTGACTGTTGATGCTATGGATTTAATTATGGATGCTTGGGTTTTTCATGAGGTTGGAATGAACTATCCAGATTTTGTTAGATTTAGGACTCGAGTTGGTCTTGTTTTTAGTTATGTTAGCTAAGTATCGTAGTTGTATTTGCATGACCTGCTTGTTTGAATAATAGACTAGTTGTATTAGCTTATGAGCTGTTTTATGAAATAAAAAACTTGGCTTGTTTCCTTTTCCTTTTTAAATGGCGTCTGTTAATTTGACTTCATTTTATTTTTGGAATGAGGATATGATGGTTGAAAGCAGTTCTGACAATAACACACTTTATGTTCTTTACTTTTCAATATGACACTCTATGTGAATCTTGAGGTGTGTTCAAGACACTGAGGTACTATGAAAGTAGTTTTGAATATTACACTTTATGTGCTCTAATTTGCAATATGACACTCTATGTGACATATTGTGGTGTGTTCATGACTATAAAAGCAGTTCTAAATATGACACTTTATATGGTCTAATTTGCAATATGACAATCTATGTGACATATTGAGTTGTGTTCACGACTATGAAATCAGTTCTGAATATCACACTATATGTGGTATAATTTTCAATACGACAATCTATGTGACATATTGAGGTGTGTTCACTACTATGAAATCAGTTATGAATATCACACTTATTGTCGTATAATTTCCAATATGATACTCTATGTGACATATTGAGGAGTGTTCAGTACTATGAAATCAGTTATGAATATCACACTTATTGTCGTATAATTTTCAATATGATACTCTATGTGACATATTGAGGCGTGTTAAGTACTATGAAATCAGTTATGAATATCACACTTACAGAGTGTATAATTTTCAATTTGACACTCTGTGAACATCCCAACTAACAAACCATGAATAGATCAGACTATAAACAAACAAAACAAACCACCACAAGTCAACTTACATTACATATCTCACAAAAAGTTCCCAAAAGAACAACACTGTGATAGAGATGTTGTGTTAAGGCTAATTACAAAATTCACAAAAAGCTTAGGTCTTCGAGTTTCAACGTCTCCAAACTATCGAGGCAACAAAAGAGAAGTGCAAACTTCTCGAAGCATACGTTCTCCATATCATCTATGGGCGCAATTTGTTTAGTTTCGACATTACCATTGAGCCAGCAATGTATTGCTGGAAATAAGGCATATCCTCCTGCAAGTTCATATACAAATCCGCGTGGTTAGTCAAAATGAAGATGCAAGGTAACCAAACTATAGATAATTAATTAGACGATGAGAAAGATACTAGATTATGTGAGATAGTTACCTGATCAAACCACTGTACCAACTTTTCCCCGTTTCTAAGCTCCATGAATTTCATCATGAACACCCCACAATCGAAGCTATACATATAAAGATACGTAGTTACTATACTTTCAAAGATTGTACTAAACTCAAATTTGAAACTATAAGTTAGGGCCATAAGATAAGTTATATACCCATTGTATTGTTGTGGCACATCTTTGCATTTCTCAATAACCCAGTCTTTCACACCATAATTTTTGGCATTAAAATCTCCAATCACAGACAAAGTGTAGTGTATTTTGGTAATCTAAGAAAACACAAAAGTCAGTTCTAGTTCGAAAACATGAAGTATGGACTGTGAGATATTCTCAAATGATCACAAAAATACTTGAAGTTACAAAACAAACCATAGACTTCATCGACTCCGTCCCTCCATAAATATAGGATGCGCTACTCACAAGAGAGTCCAATATCATAACTTTGAGAGCACTAGGATCAAAGACATATAACCACCAGTGATTACCGTCGACGACGGGCACAAACCACTACACAACCACAATCAAAAGTAGTTCAAGGTGGAACTTTCTACCAAAGTTGGGAACTGCCTTATAAAACCATGAGTCATTGTAAAATCATCTTACCTTTCGATATTCGCTAATATCATTATCCAAGTGAATTGCACGAGCCGGGAAAGTTAGCTGCATCTTATTTTTGCTTTTATCCTACAAAAAACAACATTGGATACTCAAAAGGTACATCATCATGTTAGACTTTTATTATAGAACAAAACCATTTACGCTTCATACCTTACTCGCACCCATTAGCATAGGGTAGTAATAGTGCCTATTGTTGTTCATAGGCTTGCTATTTTGCTCCGCATTTAGGTACACACACCAAGCAAAGACAAACTACACCAAATATAACAAGTAGCAAGGTAATTAAATTATTTTGTAATCCCAAAAGCATTAGTAGTTTCTAATTTTAGAACATCACAACAAAATGCGATCGTAACCTACGAAGTTAGATACTCTGCCATTCCCAAGTAAGCACTTAAATGTGGATCTGTTCTCCGACCATCTTTTAAAGTCCACAATGAAGTCCCTACACCAAAGAAAAGGAATTCAGTATGGGTTGGATGAAGTTCTACTAAAACAAAGAATGTTTAAAAGCCAACACCATTTACCCGGCTTTTCCATAAGGTGGGTATATTGAGTGGAATACAGTTGCTTCCTCCACTATTAGCAGTATGTGAGGTTGTACCTAGTCTGCCTTCACATCTTTAAATGGATAATCTTTAACCTTGTTGTCCGATTCAATCTAAAAAGTGAATAAATTACTATGTGACATATTGAGGTGTCTTCTTTATGAAAGCAATTCTGAATATGACACTTTACGTGCTCTAATTGGCAATATGACACTCTATGTGACATATTGAGTTGTGTTCACGACTATGAAATCAGTTTTGAATAGGACACTATATGTGGTTTAATTTTTAATATGACAATCTATGTGACATATTGAGGTGTGTTCACTACTATGAAATCAATTATGAATATCACACTTTATGTGGTATAATTTTTAATATGATACTCTATGTGACATATTGAGGAATGTTCAATATGATAAGAGCCCAAAACTGTAGTTTTAACCCCTTAACAATGATGCCTTTAGACCAATTATGTGAGTAATAAATAAGAGTTAATGCTGATTACATGTTTTTATGTATTTCAGGCATTGGAGTCAATTATGTGCAGAAATGTGTCACTTTGGCGAGATAAAGGAGCAAGGGTTGGTTGCTAAGGAGTTATGTGATTAAAGGCCAAGATTCAAGGAGAAAAAGCCTTTAAAAAGCCCAGTCAAAGCTGAAAAGTCAAAGTCAACGCGGGCGGAAACAGCGTACAAAAGTCAGCAGAACTTTCGAACACCGTATCTTTGGACTCAGACCTCGGAATTGGGCATACCTTATGTCAAAATGACCAACTCGGAAAGAGATTTCCAATGGTCCAAACCTTGACCCAATCAGAGGAGTATAAGTGGACGAAAAGTCTGTTGAAACAAAATCCAGCTGAAAAGGCCTCTATAGACTGAAGAAATTAGGTTTTGGGCTCGATTTTCCGGCACAAAACATGGCTCCTCAGCCCATGCATGGAAATGTGGATCTTGTCTCCCCCATTAAATGGAGAAGACTTAACTCTTAAGTAATAATTAGGTTAGGTAGAAGGTAGCCATTAGAGATAGTTCTAGATCTAGTTTTGAGTTTTTATTCCATTAATTAGTTTTAATTATTGTTGTTAAATCTAGTTTTACCTTTCAAGTAATTAGTGTTAGAACAAGTAGATTATTATTTTAGAATCAATATTAGTTCATAATAAAGTATTCATTTGCATTCCGATTTAGTTTATTGATTAAAGTCTTATTTAGTTTTAGTATTTTTAAATTCATAAATTAGTTGTCTTTATTTCACAATTAGTTAATCATAATCTAGTTTAATTATTAAATTCATTAGAATTAATTTCGATCTTAGTTGTTAATCATTTCATAGTTATTAATTTAGTTTTGAATTATTGAGTAAAATCTTTATATTATTAAAGTTAGAATCTTTATATGATGTCTTGTGTGAATTCTATGAGAAATGATAGTTTTATGAATCAAGGCTAAACCTCCATTAGAGGGGTTTGAATGAAGCCTTGATGAAAACTTGATTATGTAGTGTAGAATCGTTGTAAGCGTCTTTCCACTCTAGAAGGTAGTTGATTCGCCATGAGAATGGGTAGAACTTCCTCACATGCTAGTCATTAGTTGGTAGAGATTGCCATGAATGATTAGGGATTAGAACACCCAATTCTTATCGTAAGAACGTAAGAATTTGATTACAACAATCTATGCTAGTTTATTAAGTTGGATTCAAGGTGGATTCAATCCCCCCTAATTCTTTATCTAGATTCAAACCTTAGTATTTTCCATCATTTCATTATTCCTATCTTGTTAGTTGAATTCACATCGTAGTATAAATTCCCACCATTACTCTCATTAGACTTTGGATAGACCGATAGTTGAACTAGGAGTGGAACGGATCTTTTACTCCACTATATTCGATAGATTCGAGAGTAGAAATAAATCTTTGATAATCATAGTACAAGTTCAGTTTTAGTTTTACTTGCGTTTAGAGTTCAATCTTTTATTCGTAGGTAAAACTATTCATTTTACCATTATCACAATACTATGAAATCAATTCTGAATATGACACTTTATGTGGTATAATTTTCAATTTGACACTCTGTGAACACCCCAACCAACAAACCATCAATAGATCAGATTATAAAATTATTCACAAGTCAGGAATATGAAAGTTAATCTAAGTAGAGAAATAATAGCAAACTTACACAATTACCTCTGTTATTATCTTCTTCTTTGCAAAAGGAGTGTCCGGTGAAGGGAACAGATTGCATCTTCTCACAAGGGGAGGTGTCTTAAAGACATATTGTTCGTAGCTCTCCGCATCAATTATCTCAATGCCTTCATGTATATCTTTCAGTAAGTGTTCCTTCCATTCATAAAATAGGCTACTTAGTGTTGTAACACTGTCCTTGAGTTCCGCTAGCGCCGATTCAAAAGCCCTTTTGATATCTTTCACATCTAGTTTAAGAATCTCTAACTCTGATTGCACCAAATTGACTCGTTCATAAATATTATAGTTGTTACTAGGTACTCTGGGTGGTCGGTGGTGTTGTGCACCTACAATAGAAAACAAGTCCATATAAAATAGCTACCAAGGTAAGAGAGGTAAGATCATTTTAATTTTAACATAATATATGAATATCAAAACATATGTGCTCAACACAAGTATTAAAGAAGCAAGCTAAACACAAACACACCAAAAAGTCTTCTAGTTCGAAAACATGTTTCATTTGTCCAAGAACCAATCTTTCACCATTTAAAATATGTGGACAACATGCCAATAATTAAAGAAAATGTACAGACTATGTAACTGTTAGTGCTTTAATTTGAACTAAGTAACAAGTATGTAATTTGAGGTCCTCAGATTCCTAATATGCAACAAAATATGGCATATGCATATTTGAACCAAGTTAAGAATATGCAACTAGGGCGGATTTTTTTCCTTTTTTTTATAGTAGTATGCTGTAACATATGCTATATTCATAGATCTGAATAACCATGAGCACAAACCATGGAAAGTGAGCACTAAGTTTAGCGTTGATTCACATTAATATTATGGTCCTCACAACACTAATCATTTTAACTTAGAGTTGCCCATTGAAAAATTGGAAGCCAAACCAAGTTTAGTCAGCAAGTAAAGCAAATCTGCATAAAGTAATTAACCAGCACCAAATTAAACCATGCTTTTCTTACTTTTCCTTAGAAGAACCATGTTTGCTTCTGAACTATGAAGACCTTGAAAATGTTAGAGTGGTTTCTCTCTAAAAACCAGCCCTTGTTTCTCTTAGTTTGTAATGAGAGCTTGAGAGTGGTAATTTTGAGAAGTAGATGAGAGTGCTGGAGAGAAGTGGTTATAAGGAGCCATTATATATGATATAACAAGAGCAGATTCTGACATATTGTTGATGTCGTCCTTGTTTGATTTGATTCCCCAAGTCTACTGTGAGAGTAACCATTACCAACACATAATTACAGGTGCCTCATGTAGGGTTGCTTTACAAAATAGGGCAGAACAGAAAGTAAAGTATGCGACTGATACAATGTGCATTAATTGTTGGTGGCAAGGGCGCGAAGAAGAAAGTTGATGGGTGTGGGGTTTAGATAGAATGGTAATGAGAGGTACTTCAAAACAAGGTTTGTGTGTTTGATCTCAACCCGATCTGAATAAGAGATATTCCCACGTGGTACTTTTATGAGTAAGGTGCCACTAAAATCGTATGGAAGCAGGTGTAGCATATTAACTAATTGGGTTAGTGAAGTAGGCTTTGATGAGGATCATGATGTAGGCCTTGATGACCATCTCATAGTGCTTAATTACTATTACTATGACTCAATTACTACGGTGTTATTAAGAATTAAAGTATTAATTATTGGTGTTAATTACGGATTAGTACTAAACAAATTTATTTCTTATTTGGCCCACTTCTTATTTTTATCTTTTGTTAATTATTGGTGTTAATTATTTGGCCATCTTCTTATTAATTATTGGTATTAATTACGAATTATATTATATTATATTTATTTTTACTATTATTTATTGTTTATTTTATCCATTTATTTTTCATTTTTATTCTTATTTTATTTTCTTTTATTTTTTGCTGATATTGAGGTGCCTTATTAGAATTCGGGAAAAATCTCTAATGATTAAAAGTGATTCAAACTGAGAAAGTATTATAGAATATGGAATACCCATATTAGGCTCCATATAATTAGACCAACAATAAGAAACCATGCTGCCTTCATCATAAGAATGGGTTCATCCATTCCCATAGATCCACCCATCCCAACATAATCTACTACAAATAGATTGAAGTGATTCAAGGGGTATGTAGGTAGCCACCCGGCACAACCCCTCCCATACGAAAACAACCGCCCTTTTGACACTTTAATTTAATTAAGTCTTGAACAATTGTCATCATACATGTTATGTATAATCTATATTATTTAAATATTATATTGTAGGGGTGACAATTTTGTACATAACCCGTGAACCCTATACTTATGTTAACCCACAGGTGATTCGATTAGTTATCCGGTCTAATGGGTTGGGTAATCAACTCGTGACCCAAATGACTTGTTTTAAGATATGTTTCCTAATTTGTTAGATATCATCATCCCAACAACCTAAAACAGAAGAGAAAGAGCAGTAATATCATGCCATGTAAAAATTAAAAATTTAAGTATGTCTTTTTTTTCACTTTTTTTTAGTTTAACAATCCAAACAGCCAGCGCTCCCTAGCTTTAGCATTTTTTTAAGGCTCCCATTTTTTTTTTAAATTAAATTCAGACTTTTAATGAAAAAAGTGGCAAAAATAAATGACTGGACCATATGCCTGCACACCGGTGCAGCATGCACATAGTAGATTTTACATAAATTCAAACTTAATTAATGTCCCCAATAATTTATGGTTTTAGTCCTTAAGTTATTGTTGTTTAACAATTTATGTATGGAAAAGTTAAAATTTACTAACGGGTTATCTGTTAATTGGCACCTTAGGTTAGGGTTGGACAATCTTCACTTGTTTATCAAATGGGTTGGGTTTAGGTTTGCTCCTTTAACCCGTGATACTAGTCTCCTGGCACACGTGATGCATGTATTTCTTTTGCATTTATTTGGTGCTAATTGCATTGAGATTCAGAACCTACTGCTTAGAATAACTTCTTAATCATTTGTTCCAAAAAAGTCTTTATTTTTGGTATGTAGCAGTATTGAATAAAAGTAAAATTAAGAGAAGCCTAAATTAAATTAAAATTTCAATTAGAACTAGAGTAAAGCTAGTGTGCGTAGGAGGGAGAGTGGTGTATTGAATCTAGGCCACTCATAATTGCAAAAGGTACTGTTGTATTGCCTCACAAAGTATTGTCCAAGGGTCAAGAAGCCTGCGCACGAATACACCCTACACACCCCTAAAGGTCCTCCTTATTATTACAGAGGTTGTACTTTGGATGGCGTCCTTATAAGTAATTTAATTGTGACTTAATGAACTTATTATTATTTTTTATTTTCTTTTCAATTCAGTGATTTATGTCCATAATATTTAGGTAGCAATTTGTGACTTAAATTTATAAATGTTTTAAGGTTTTAAGGGTAGCCATGTTTTAAGAACCCATGTTGGGTTTTAAATTACTTAATTGTGCATTTATAAAATATGTGTATTTTCCACAAGGACATCAACAACGGAATTTCACGAAATATGTCATTTGAATTTGAAATGTCGAAATTGATGTAATTTCACTAAATGTTTATGGCTTGTAATGTTGGTAAATCAGAGCAACTCATTATTGTGTGGTTCGCTAGTTCAACAGATATTACTTTGCTTGGAATTGACTTTGACTATGGGTTATGTTATATTAAGTTTCAGAAAACATGAGAAAGCCATGAATATCCGGTTGTAGGACACATATTGTTCACTGACTTGACTAAATCCACCAGCTTCTTACATGTGGCACTCTTTCTCACGTCTCTAACCCTTGGTTTTAGGCAATAGAGCCAGCGCACCCTACCTAGCTTTAGCCATGATTATATTGACTAGGCAGTGGGTAAAACTCTAGAAATGAACCATGATGACGGCACCTACCAACTACACCAAATCCATATGACATTGTTTGGGTCCTCATTTCTTCTGACATACTATACTCATTCAAAAACAATAAGGAGAAATGGTACCAAAGGCATACCCTATGACAATATTGTTCGGGTATGTCATTTCTTGTGACATACTATAGTCATCCTAAAATTTCCTTGTTGAAAAATTTGGTGAAATTTCAAAATTTCATTAGGCACCTCATTTCATTTTTGATGTCCATGAAGAAAATACACGTATTTAATTAAGTAATTTAAATAATTTTAGCCTTAAATATTTAGATTTTAAGTGACACATTGGAATTTGTTTTGTTTAACGTCGCCTAAATCAATTTGGACAATGAAGAAAAAAAAAGTTATGTTCTTATTAGGGGTGGCAATGGGTTATGTTAGGTCGGGTTCGTGTCGTGTCATATTCAGGTCACATATTAGGATAGTAAACCAAAACCCAACCCAATTACTAATCATGTTGAGTTTGTCAACCCCAAAACCAACCCGCCTCTATAACAGGTTTCCGAACAGATGACCCTCTACGCCAGTGGTGAATTCAATTTTGGATCAGATTCATAGATAACATGTGTGTAAAATACACCATAAAATTAATATTGAACAATAATATTTAGTATTTCATATATTCGGTATAAAAAATCATCCATAATTCAACTACATATCAATGAAAATTGAATAACGAAAATATCTTTATTGAATGAATCTGACGGCTAATCCTTCTCATTTTTAGTCGTTTAGTTTAGGTAGTTGGGATGATGAGATCTTAAAAAATAGGGAAAAGTATCTTAAAACATGTTATATTGGTCACGGGTTGATGACCCGATCCATTAGACATGAGAACAAATCGGGTCTACTAACGGGTTACTCGGGTTAACATATGTGCCCTTACCCAAAATGATCCATTTATTTGACAGGTTTGGCGGGTGAACCCTTAAATGACACAAAAGCCTTTTTTTCCAACCCGAACCCACTAATTTTGTGTTAGATTCGTGTCGGGTTAGCTGATCATGTACAAAACTGCCACCCCTAGTCCCTATTGAGTCAGTAGAATCACTAAATTGAAAGAAAATAAACTTACAAGTATATTCACCCTCCTCCTACTTCAATAGTGAATTATATCAATTACGATTTATGTATTTTAGACTGTAGTAACTAACGTGTACATTTTTATTGGGAACAAGCAGGGTTAGAGATCAATTTCGGAAAGTTACAACTATAAAGCCATAATATATTCCATTGGAAACAAACCCTGGTTTGGAAAGAGATACAAACATTCAGAGATCCTCAAAAGGGAGAAAATTAGAGTATTGAATAAGGTTAATAAGAAGATGAGTATAATTTGAGGAGAGGATAATAGGTTTTTGGAAGATATAACCACTAACGGGTACATTTTTCTTTCATATGTCATTGACTAGTGCTAATGTAATAAAAATAAGATCTAGAGTTAGAGCTGTGTTTCGAATCACAAGTTGACAGAGCAAACCCAAACCTAAACCCAGTTGATAAACATGTCAAGATTATCCAACCGCTACCCCGAAACCCCTACAAAAGTGTCGGATTCGTGTTGGGTTCGCGGGTCGTGTACTAAACTATGACCCCTATTTTGCGTAAAAACTTAGCACATAACAATTACTTCATACTATTCTATGATGTAATGAATGTTATTTCTCAATGTATATTTCTTTGGACCCATATACCCCCTTTTTATTTTCTTTTTTAATTGCCTTTTTTTTATGGTGAGTTGCCTTTTTTTTTTTTTTTTTTTTTTTTGACCTAACTTTTGTATTTAGAAAGAAGAGGCTTTAGAACCCCAATAAATAAATGACCTAACAAAAGGGGGGGAGAGGTATATATATCGATGATATCAGTTTTGTTTATATATATGTATCATGAAATGTTGATAATTTAATGATATTTCACCTTATATCGTTGAAATTTGCACATATAACAGTAGGGGTGGCAATGGGTTGTGTTGGGTCGGGTTCGTGTCATGTCATATTCGGGTAACGTGTTAGGAGAGTAAACCCAAATCCAATCTGCCTATATAACGGGTTACCCAACAGGTGACCGGCTAAGCCAGCGGGTCATTTTCAAATCAGTTTCGGATCGGATTCACTAGCTAGGGGTGTCTTTTTTTTTTTTTTTTTTTTTTTTTTTTTTTTTTCCAAATTCCAATCCGATATTTTTTCGAATTTGGAAATGATATTTGTGTTCCCATATCCGAAATTCCGATATCCGATTTTTCCTAAAAATAATTGGATCGGAATTGGATGTGTTTTCGAAATCCAATCCGATCCGATTTCCGATTAATTTCCAAATTTTTAACATATAGTGGTCTATTTCATATAGTTACTAAATTAATACTACATATAGTTTACAAACCAAATAAAAACCCTAGAGAAGTAGAACATTGTCTCTCTCACAACTTCAAGAAATCAATATTGTCATTAGAGTACATGTCTCAATTTATTCAATATTCCTATTTATTGAATTAATGCATTAACATGAAGAATATATTTTCTGAATGAACGTGTTAAAAAGTCTAAGTTGTTTACTGAATTAATACATATCAAAATGATTACTAAATAAATGTATTAATTGGATAAAAAATGGTTATTCTAAACAAGAATCCGATTATATAATTCAAATTTCTAATTTACTTCCATATTTTGCGGATTCCAAAATTTTCAAAAAATTTCCGATTTTTCAAACTTTCCGAATTCGGAAAAAAAATTGCCATCCGTAAAATAATTGGATCGGATTTGGAAAGGATATTACCATCCGAAAAATATTGGAAATTTTTTCGGAAGCCCTTTATCCGATCCGATCCGATCCGAAGTCACTCTTAGGATTCACAAACAACTTGTATGCAAAATATTTAGTATTTCACTATTTTATTTATCAAAAATATATATAAAAAAAAATATGTATTAATTTTCAAAAGTCATCAATAATTTAATTACATATTAATGAAAATTGAATAATAAAACATATCTTTATCGAATGAATCAATATGACAACTAATCATTTTCCTTTTAGTTGTTTATTTTAGGTAGTTGGGATGATAGATGAAATTTTAGATCAGTTTCAGATCGGATTCACAGACAACCTGTATGCAAAATATTTAGTATTTCACAATTTTATTTATCAAAAAAACATATATAATATATTCGGATATATTAATTCTCAAAAACCGTTCATAATTCAATTACATATCAATGAAAATTGAATAGCCAAACATGTATTTATCGAATGAATCAATATGACGGCTAATCCTTCTCTTTTTAGTCGTTTATTTTAGGTTGTTGGGATAGTGAGATTTTAAAAAATAATTCACTTATCTTAAAACAGGTTATACATATCACTAGTTGATGACCCGACCTATTAGACCCGAGAACTAATCCGGTCTACCAACGGGTTACTCGGGTTAACATATGTGACCATAACCCAACCCATTTAATTGACAGGTTCGGTGGGTCAACCCTTAAATGACCCAAAAGCCTTTTTTTCTAACCCAAACCCGCTAATTTCGTGTCGGATTCGTGTCGAGTACAAAACTGCCACCCCTATATAACAGTGTAACCCCAACTGAATGGGATAAATCAACGATAAAGGCCGATATTTTGTGGGTTGATGGTACGAGTCCGGTTGATATATGACCCAAATTTTCCGCAAGTTTTTGGGCGGTCTTGTTTTTTCGTTATTGGCATTCATACCAAAAAATTGAATTGAGTTGTGTCCTAAAAGCCACTTAAAACACTGTCAGGAGCAAATATCATTATTTCAACTCATATTTCAACGGTTCTTTTCTGGCTCCCTTCTTTTTTCTTTTCTTTCGTTCCTCATTTCTTTTTGGCTCCCCTTTCCTTTTCTTTGCAATAACCCCAACATCAGCTCTACCGTACAACTTTGTTTCAGGCCTCTTCAAACTTCCGTCTCCTCATATTTCTTAAGCGACTCTTTCCATTCAAGCAGGTATTACAACCCCATTTGGTGATTTCTTCTGTTTCTCACTTTTATAGGATTTTAACCACCCCAAATCAAATTCATTTGTTGCAGATTGTCGTGTTCATTTTCTGGTTGGAGGCGGCTTTGGCCTCAAGACCAGGTAATTTCCAGTGTTCTTTTATGTTCATTTTCCCCTTTTGAGAGGAAGTTGGCGAGTGGCGGTTAGTTGTCTTGGTATTGGTACTGTTATTTAAGTTGATTGGTTTATTGTTTGACAAGACACTTATAAAATTGAGATTTACATGAAGACCTTAAAAATTTTATTTGTTGCCACTGAGAATTGGCACAAAATGATAAATTCGGTATGAATAAGGAGCCACCAAACATTAATCAACAGTTATGGTATATGGGTTGTCACAGGATTTGCAACTCCCATTGACTAATTTGTTAGAATGTAATTATAAGGTAATTTCCTCCTTTAGGGTGATTAGTCGTAAACATACATTAGCCTTCTGAGAATACCATGAGGCATTAGTTGAGTTAATTAATTTACGTCTCTCTCTCTCTCTCTCTCTCTCTCTCTCTCTCTTTAAATGGAAAAAGGCTTTCACTCAATTCTTTATTTCCAAAAGGAACAATTGCGGGTTGAGAGTTTGAGTTTGGTTAGGGTAATGCGTAGGTTACGATTGTGAGTATCATCAGTTTATGTTTGAGTGTTGGCTTACCAGCAATTGAATTGGGTAGGCAGGTGCATTGCATTGCAATATATTCTTTACATTATATACATATATATATATATATATATATATATATATATATATATATATATATATATATATATATATGTTTTTTTTTAGCAATATTACTTCTTCTAGTGCCTCATGTGAGTATGTCAAGTTGTGTATTTACTTTGAAGCAATCATGATCTACGCCAATTCGTAGTCTTATCTACTTATCTCCTTCTGTTGGTTTTTTGTAGGACAGAGCAACGATTTAAACAAGTGGTGATAACATTATAGGAGGTGGTGAAAGTTGCATATATTGGAAATTGTTAGAAGGACAGAACTTGCAATTGAGTACATCTTACCTTACAATTAATTTAGTTATGTTAAACTTGATTGACATTATTGCTGGGTATATTCAGTCTGATGTGTATGTAATATCTAACTTCTTGTTTGTTGGTTATGCTTTGATATCAAGCTTCTTTGCATGTAGTCTAATGTTGGGAGAGAGTGAATTTGTCGAACAACCATAGCATATGCAGGGGCTCCGCTCATGCCCTAATTGCAATGTAGTATACTAGTTAGTTTTGTTCGGGTTCTAATAGATTTACGGTTACGCTATATGATTTTTATAGAAGTTGGATATAGTTTTATTTGCTTGTTTGGGATTAAGGAAACGGAGCGTGCTAAGGTAATCCTTTTAGCAATTTTGAGTGGCAGACCAATTTCATTTACCCTTTTGTAGGCATCACCAGTGATCACATTGCGAGAGGAGTAGCCTGAACCCTTGCTATTAAAAAACCTCTTCATCTTTTCAAATCAAGCTTTTGTAGCGTAATCACCAATGAGTTATCATAGTTTGGATTGTTCGAAGCCAAAACTCGTTGCTGATTATGCTATAAGAGCTTGGTTTGAGACGATGAAGACGTTTTTTTTATCAGGTATGGGTTTAGGCTATTCCTCTCACAGTGTGATTACCAGTTACAGGTATTTTTGGTAAAAGATAATAGCAAACTCAAGATGGCTATATTCTTAAGAAAATGCCAGTAATAGGTATTTCTAGTAAATGATATTATACTCAAAATGACTATATTTTCGAGAAGTTATCTGTTACAGGTAACTTTTGAAGAATATAGCCAGCCTGAGTCAAATATACTTTACTAGAAATACTAGTTACAGGTATCTTCTAAGAACGGCTAACTTCTTGTTAAATTCTCAGAAGATACTAGTTACAGGTATTTCTGGTAAAGGATATTTTACTCAGGATGGCTATATTCTTCAGAAGATACCATTGTAACAGGTATTTATGGTAAATGATATATTACTCAGGATGACTATATTCTTAAGAAGTTACATGTAATTACTAGTATCTTCTAAGAATTTATTCTGAATTTCCAATACCCGTTAGAATTGCCATGCTAACAATTGGTGTACCATTTGGATGAATGAAGGGAAAGTTATTGCTTTGACAAGTTGGCTAGAAAACCTAGAAAGAGGAACAATTCTAGAAATGAATTAAGAACTATGTAAGGCTTGATTCCAAACCTTAAACGATTTGGATATGGCTAATCATTAGGAATATTTTAAAATATGTGTATTATAAAAATTCTCTTAGTAGTTATTTGAGTAAAGTAAGTCAGGAACATGTGAAAAACTATTATAACACTTTGATTCAATATAGCTTTCATCAAGAGATAGTTTACATTTTCAATGGAGCTGAACTCTTGGATCAGGTCTATTTTAGGGATTCTACTTGCAATCCAACGGTCTATTTGGGAGTAAAAATAGCTCAAACTCGGTAAAAAAATTAATTTTGAGCAAACTAGAATTCTGACGCGCTATCTTCCAGAGACCATAAGTCTTTCCACATGTGTCCAAATATGACAACTCTTTCCACATGTTGGGGTGACTAGTAACAATGGTCTATCGAAAAACAGTGTTCTAAAAAATGGTAGGCGGTAGTCGAGCGCCTAGACAGCAGTATCATGAAGGTAAAATGGTTTTCTATTTGTTTATATGTATGAAATCATGCTCATGAAGAAAACCCAATGGAGAAAAGTAGATTAAAACTAGGTTTTGGTAATGGAGGTCTATTTGAAAACATAAGCTCGCACAAAAGAATCCAACACAAAAACAGGAAACATGACTGTGTGACTCACCCTGTTAGAGTGTGTGTCACCTTTATGATGCACTTAAAAAAAATGCAAAAGTGTTTTGAAACCATGGTATGAACTAAAAACTACATGACTTACCAAACTAGTTGTGGAATATGGTTTTGTCCAGAATGCAAATTTTGCCAAAGATTATAGCTTCAGATGTCCTTGGAGTGTTGAATATGCCTTCACTCATCTCACACACTCAAGACTATAGCATAGATGCGTTTGACATAAGTTTGACAAATAATGGGCATTTCATGTTACTTCTAGATGGTTCAAATTTTTCTCATCATTAACAAGTTCTCTTAATATAAGATCTTGAATTGGTAGCTGGACTCCTAGATTAATCATCTACATACACACTTGTAATAGACTGCCAGATTCTTGGTGGCACATTAGGAGTTAATTATCCCACTTGTAGTATCACACTCAGTTGTTTGGTTTTAAATTTCTTTGATTATCTTAGGTCATCATCAAGTTAAATCTCATCTTCAAATTTGGAAAATAAGCTAAAGATCTTGTATTGAAACTGCATGCATAGATGTAGGAAAGTCTGTTAGTATGGTGTAATTTTCTTATATTAGCTATCAAGTTAATTTTTATGACTTGGGCACTAGCTTGTACTTTGTGTATTTGTTGAATGTGCTTAGTTAGAGCAATGAATTAATTTGGTGAACCACACAACTAGTGACTGTAGTGAGTATATAAGTTAAGTTGGGGACCATAAGATATACATGTGTTGGTAGTGCCTTGTTTTACATGCATACTAGTAGATGAATAAGCTCATTCTTATGGTATCCTTGATATTGTCAATATCAAGCTATATATAAGCTTTTTGTTCATGCGCACAATTATATAAGTTAGTATGTGGATTGCCTAGTAAACAAATATTTACTTATTTCTTAGCAATTGCATGGTTCCTTGTTGGTGGTTGAGTGTCTGCTTGCTGTTTTGCCTTGGTTGTACTGAAATGGAGTTAAGATCACCACCTTTTGGTACTAAAAATAACGAAATCAGGAGTCCCGCCATTACTTTTAACTACCTTATCATAAGATATTCAATCCATGTTTAGCAATTTGTTTAATCTCTTATCTCTTGTATGAATTGTTCTAGTTTAATTATTTCGGCTCTAACTTTTTTCTACTAATCTACTTCCTAGTACACCTTGCAGCATGGACAACAAACTACAAATTATGCAACATTTATACTTACAAGATGATCATATATCATCTTTGCTCATGGAAGGAGAGGTAACTAGCTATCTTCAACTATTTATTAATTATAAGTTTTCAGTTTGCTTCTATTAATTAACATTCAATAACTTGTCTAAATGAGTAATAGGTTCGACCAGTGGTCCGTACACATGAGCACAATTGACACTACTTCTTTTGTGTTTATGAGATGGTATATGGATAATGTAGATAGATGATGTAGATGGATGATGGTCGTTGAACAAATAGAAGCATATCAAAACCTAATTATCCCTCAATAAGTAAAGGATGAGTAGGGTATCGTTCCACTTTTAAGTGTATGTTATGTAAATGACAGGACTGGAAAGGGGGTTTGAGGGATTAAAAACTATGATTGTAGAGATTTTAGATTTTAATACTAAACTAAACTAAACTAAACTAAACTAACTAAACTATTGAGAATTTATAAGAAAGGGAATTCAAGAGATTAGAATCCACCAATACTTTTGATCTATGACCTTCTCCTTCAAGGTTGTTCTTACAAGTAGACTACAATTAGGCAATCGAGCGAGTGTCGATGCCCTCTTGGACGAAACATCGTTAACAATTAACTTTACTTAAGGTTGTTTTTATGTTTATGCTATTAATATCTTCTTTCCTTTTATGTAAGCTTGGGCAGCCATTCAATGTATTACTGAGAGCAACATCAAGGAGTACTATACTTTCTAATAGGGCGGCCATTCAATGAATGACCACTTAAGGCAAACACAAAGAATACTTTCCCTAGGCAGCCACTCCCTGAGCTACCCCTTCTAAGGCAACACAAAGAATACTTCCCTAACTCTAAAGAACTATACTACTAGAAGAAAAGTAAAGAACACTAGCATGATATTAATATTGCAAAACATAAACCCTATTCTATACTTCCATCCCCTGGTGTGGGAAATGGAACTAATAACTAAAAACATAAAGAACTAACCTGATTGAAGAACACTATGAACCAGAAGAATTATTAAAAATTAAGCATCGGCTTCATCTCCTCCTTTGAAGGAGAAGATTAGCCTTCCATAAAGAAGGAAGAACACGAAGAACGAGAAGAAGAAGAGTCGAAGAACATAAGACTAGAAAGACTAACTTATTAAGACTCGGCTAGTTAAAACCGAATCTTTTATTATTAATCTCTCTCTGCCTCAAGTTATGGAGACAAGAATATAAGTGAATTGGCAAATTACATGAGGCACTTAAGTCCTCTATTTATAGGGGTTACAATGAGTTCTAGAAGCATTCCAAACCGCCATTTGTTTCCTAGTACAAATTGATAAGAGCCCAAAATTATAGTTTTAACCCCTTAACAATAATACTTTTAGAGCAATTATGCGAGTAATAAATAAGAGTTAATGTTGATTACGTGTTTTTATGTATTTCAGGCATTGGAGTCAATTATGTGCAGAAATGTGTCACTTTTGCGAGATAAAGGAGCAAGAGTTGGTTGCTAAGAAGTTCTATGATTAAAGGCCAAGATTCAAGGAGAAAAAGCCTTTAAAAAGCCCAGTTAAAGCTGAAAAGTCAAAGTCAACGCGGGCAGAAACAGTGCACAAAAGTCAGCAGAACTTTCGAAGGACATATATTTGGACTCAGACCTCGGATTTGGGCCTACCTTATGTCAAAATGACCGGCTCAAAAAGAGCTTTACAATGGTATAAACCTTGAACCAATAAGAGTAGCATAAGTAAACGAAAAAACTGTTGAAGCAAAATCCAGCTGAAAAGGCCTCTATGGACTGAAGAAATTGGGTTTTGGGCTCGATTTTCTGGCCCAAAACATGGCTCCTCATCTTGTGCACGAAAATATGGATCTTGTCTCCTCCATTTCAACACATAAGACTTAACTCTTGAGAAAGTAGAAAATTAGGTAGCCATTAGCATAGAATGACAGATCTAGTTTTAGACTCCATTAATTAGTTCAATAGCTTGTTTAGATCTAGATTTATTTCATTTAGTTAATTTAGTTTTTTTCAATTCCAATAGAATAGTTAGAACAAGTTGATTGTTATTTTAGAATCGAATTTAGTTTACAATAAAGTATTAGTTTTTCTATTCAATTTAGTTTCATTAGATCAATAAAGTTAATTAGTTCTTCATAATCTAGTTTTTTTTTTCATTAATCATTTTAGTTCAATTCATAGATTTAGTTATTTGTCATTACTAGTTTCAATTAATTCTTGCATGATTAGATTTCCATTTGAATTCAAATAAGCAAATTTAGAATCTTTATATCATGTCTTGTTTAAATTCAATTGGAAATGATAGTTTAATGACTCTAGGCTAAACCTCCATTCGGGGGTTTGAGGAAGCCTTGGTGAAAGCTTAATTGTTGTTAGCGTAGAATAGTCGTAATTTTCCATTCCAATCTAGAAATTAATTAGTTCACTATGAGAATGCGTTTGATTGCTTCACATGCTAGTTGTTAGTTGGTAGATATTACCATGAACACTTAGGGATTAGAAACACCCAATTGCTATGCGAAAGCATTGCAATTTGAATTACGACGAATCTTCTCTAGTTAATTAAGTCGAGTTAAGGTGGAATTAATCCCCCCTAATTTTTTATCTAGTATCAATTTAGCATTTCGTAGTTGAGTCATTCGTATCTTGTTTAGTATTTAAATTGATATTGTAGTATAATTCCCATCATACTCTCATTAACTTTGGATAGGACCGATAATAATAGAAAGCGCTAATACTAGAGATGCTAGGAGTGGAACGAATTTTTTACTCCCACTCTATTGCGATAACATCGAGAGTAGAAAAACTTTAATAAATTAGACAAGAAAATAGTTTTAGTTTTACTTGCGTTTGAGTCTCGTTACTTATTCGTAGGTAAAACTATCGTTTTACTTTTATCAAATGGCGCCGCTGCTAGGGATCGAACCCGGGTCACCCACGTGACAGGCGGGAATACTCACCACTATTAAAAAATTCTTTTTTAAGTAGCAAGTAGCCATTAGAGAATAGTTTTTAGATATAGTTTTATGTTCAAATAATTAGTTTAGAATAAAGTAGATTATTAATTTTAGTTATTGAATCATTGTTTTATTCTTCATTAGATTAATAAAAGTAGTGAGTTATTCATAAATTCAGTTTGAGTTTAAATTACTTAGATCTAAATTCAGTTCTTAGTTGTTAATCATTTTTTAGTTGTTAATTTAGATTTGAATTCTTGATTAGATCAATATAGTAAAGTTATAATCTTTAGATGATGTCTTGTTTAAATTCAATTGGAAATGATAGCATAATGATTCTAGGCTAAACCTCCATTAGGGGGGCTTAAAGAAGCCTTGTTGAAGCTTGATTTGTGTTAGCGTAGAATAGTCGTGATTTTCCATTTCATTTTAGAAAATGATTAGTTCACCTTGAGAATGGGTTTGATTGTTTCACATGCTAGATGTTAGTTGGTAGAGATTATCATGAACAACTAGGGATTAGGAAGAACCAATTATTATGCGAAAGTAGTTCAATTTGAATTACGACAATTCTTCGTTAGTAAATTAAGTCGAGTTAAGGCAGAATCAATCCCCGTAGCTAATTCCTTATCATAGTATCAATTTAGCATTTTGTAGTTGAATTGTCATATCTTGTTAGTTTAATTTGCATCGTAGTATAAATTTTGTAAAACTCTCATTAACTTTGGATAGATTGATAATCTTAGGAAACACGAATTCTAAAGAACTAGGAGTGGAACAAATCTTTTACTCCAACTCTATTTTGATAGAATCGAGAGTAGAAAACTTTGATAAACCCTTAGTATCAAAAATAGTTTTAGTTTTACTTACATTTGAGTTTCATCGCTTATTTATTCGTAGGTAAAACTATCATTTTACATTTATCAAATGGCGCCGCTGCCATCTTAGTTCCCTTTAGAATTGTTTTCGTTAGTATAATTAGTCTTTCCAAAGTCCCATTAAACACACCCACCCTTGTTTGCTTCTAACTGTGGTTGTCCGTTTCAGAACTGAAATTTTCCTCGCAGGATTACACGGAGCGCGACCGCGCCCTAGGATTACATGGAGCGCGACCACACCCTTGGTAAGCTAAATTTGAGTTCCACCCGCACCCAAATCACTGGACAACAGTGAATACCAGAGCGCGCCTGCATCTCAGTGGAGCGCCACCCGCGCCTAAATCATTATAACTCGAGTTTCACTTGAGCGACCATAACCTCCTCAAGGCTTAACCAGAGCGCCAGCGCTTCTTCTAAAAACCCGATTTCGCGGTTAGTTCAAACTTCCATTTCTTCAAGTTATTCAGTGTTTCTAACTTGTTATATACACTTAGCTAACACAAACAAGACGTTATTCATAAGCGAAGCAAGGAGGCTTTTAGGTACTTCTTCCTTCCACACCTCACATCTCTTGTTAGAGGTTCATACTAGCATATCAGGATTGTTTTGAGTGTTGTCATGTTTAGTTAAGATTGGTCTTAGCCTTGCATGAGATTAAGGTCAGGTTGAAGAAAAACGCCTAACGTAATCAACCGACAACGTCAACAAACACGCCTTTCTAGTATACCACTCACTACACCTCTAGCTAATATACCACACACAACACCTGAAATAATGGCTGAAGAAAGAGAGTCTCCTCTCTCTGACTTTTACAAAGCCTTGAACAATAGCCCGAAATCTTGCATCGTTCTAGCAGACCCAGTGGGGGATTTCCGAATCCCCCCAAATATATTTAATTTGTTACCCGTTTTTCATGGGTTAAACCATGAAAAACCTTATCAGCACATGCGTAGGATTGACCAAGTCCTTACTACATTCCACCATCCTACGGTTGGTGCTGAACAAATTAAATTGAGGGTGTTTCCTTTCACCTTAGCCGATAAGGCAGTGTCTTGGTTAACTGCCCAAGCGCCTAATTTTGTGGACTCATGGACCAAACTTATTCAACTATTTATGGAACATTTTTACCCACCATTGAAGACCAATGAAATGCTTTCCAAGATTCATTTCTTTCGACAGAATCCTCATGAATCATTTTCAGAGGCTTGGAATCGTTTCACCGATCTTCTTATAGAGTGTCCACACCATAACCTCATGAAAGACATGTTAGTTCGTGCCTTTTTCAAGAGACTGTTGCACCACCACAAAGAGGTGTTTGACATAATGAATGGGGGTAGTTTCCTTAGTAAGGGAGCCTCAGAGGCTTATAAATTTTTAGAAGATCAAACAAAGCATAATAATAACTCGGGGGTAGTGACAGTATCCCCCGTTCCACTAGTTCTTCTTCAGTAGTTAAGGCTACCAGTATGTTTGAGGTTAAATCTGGTCTTGAGCTTAAAGCTCTAATTGAATCCCTCACTAAAAAGGTAGAAGCTATTTCTATTCATCAAAAGCTTACCCTTGTCATGAATGTCAACTCTATTTGCTGTAATATATGTTTGAGTCCTAGGCATCCCGACTCCTATTGTCCTCTAGTCTATAAACATCCATCTGCACATCCGGACAATGTTTATTCCATTAATAGCGAACCTAACGCACCTTGGCGACAAAACCCCAATTTCGGTTGGCAAAATAATCAACAAGTTACACCTCCAGGGTATAATAATCAAAATGTTAGGCCAGCACCTAATTACAACCAAGCTCCCCAGAGACAAGGACAAGGACAAGGTAATTATAATAATTATAACAATAATAATTATAATGCTAATAGAGGTATCGTTCCGGTTGATGATAACTATCACAACCCACCTGTTATTAATCAACGTGAGATAGTTCCAGCCACACCACCTGTGAACACTACAACTACACAACCGGATCGTCTTGACGCCTTCATACAAGTTAGCCAACAACTTTTCCAATCCATGGCTTAATCTAAACAACAAGTTTTACAATCCATTAATCATTTAACCCAACAGTTAGCCCAAGAGAAAGCCCAACCAAAAGGCGTGTTTTCAAGTCAAGCGTTACTTAATCCTAAAGCACCAAACACAGCCTTCGAGGTAATCGGTAATACTAGTAATAAAAATGGAAACATAGGTGAGTTAAATGCTATCACCACTCTCCGTTCTGGTAGAGTGGTTGATAACACTATAAGTATGCCTGTGGTTACCCCACCAGTGGTCCCTACACCTGATATTCTACTAGATACCGAACTGGAAACTGAAGATCCTACCACTGTAGAGGTACCTGTTAAACCACAACCTAAAAAAAAAAGTCAAGGTTAAACATCCTGTTGACCCTTATGCTAAATATAGAGAGAAACCACCGTTTCCCCAGAGATAGCAATGTTAACCAATGATACGAATTTCGATGAGATTAGGGAAGTTTTCAAAAATCTAACGATAAACCTTCCTTTTCTTGAAGCGATAAAAAAGTTACCTCACCACGCTAAGTTTCTTAAATAGTTGTGCGCTACTAGGCGGAAGACAAATATTCCTAAAGACGCCTTTAACTGAACAGTTCCCAACTCTATCTGAAAATAATGGAATCATTAAGTACAAGGACCCTGGTCGTCCTACTGTACAATGCACCTTGGGGGATAATCACATGACAACTGCTCTATTAGACCTGGGGGCAAGTGTTAACTTACTCCCTTATTATTTATATAAACAAATTGGTCTATAAAAGATGCAACCAACGAAAATGACGTGCAATTAGCGGATCGTTCTATTAAGTATCCTAAGGGTGTGGTTGAAAATGTGCTAGTTAAAGTTCAAAAATTTTACTACCCAGCCGACTTTGTTATCCTCGACACAGAAATCGCTAACGACTCTGTTCCTATTATTTTAGGGTGTCCCTTCTTGGCTACTGCCAACGCGCTCATAAACTACCGCGATGGTTCGATGTCCTTATCCTTCGGCCATCTTTCTATTGAGGTAAATGTTTTTAAGATGATTCAATAGTACCCAGATACGATTGTCAATGGAGAGGTTAGCATGATAGAGAGCTTTGCTCGGGATTATTTTGACAACACATTTCCTGATAATCAGATGCCCAAATTTCTTTCCTTTGGAAGTTCAGACTCCGACGTTTTCGTCCCTACACTAGTCGATACCCATCTTATGGATGAGGATGAGATTGATGACTTTCTCAAGAATACAGAGAAATACCATAATAATGTGGATGTGACCAAGCTTGATGAGTAATTTTACGAGTTTCTTAGAGCAGGTGATGAATCACCCGATCTAGAACTACCTTGACACACCATCTGCTACGATTCCCCTCCTTCCACTCTTTCAAAGGAACCTAGAGTTTGCACTTGATTATCTTGTTTCTCCTGTGCTTCATGATTTTCTAAACTCTCCTATTAAGAAAATACTACCTAAAGAGCCACCTGACACTTTCATTTTCAGTTGTGTGATAATACCAACCCATGCTACAAATGAGTTTTATGCTAAACCCACATTTTCACTTTTTCAATTCCTTACTTCTAAAATTCATCCATATCCACCATATCTTCCACAACCATCCACTTTTTCACACTCATTCATTTGGCCACCATTTCATTAGAGGAAAAAGAAGACTTTGCATGCTAGGTTAGGTTATAGATTCATCAGTATTCACTCTCATCCCGCTAGCCCACGCTTTGGGCAATCATGGTGCTTGATTTTGTTTGGGTGTGTTTCCTATGATCATTGTTTATGGAACGATCCACAACTATTTTGGTTATTGATATATGGTAAACTACATGTTCATTATATACATATGTGTTAGATAAAGTCTTGAGTATCCGACTATAAAAGACTCATTTTATTCTTCGGTGTGCTACATTCCACTTCCATATATTGGTAAGTGCACCATTAAGGTAATCGGGCCCTCCCTATGGAGTGTGTGGCTGTAAGTACCAGATCCTAAGTCCACGTTTAACATAATTCACGCATTCCACTCTAGCATGTTTTCTCGGTTTTTGAGTCATGTTTCTCTATGGTGTCAATTATGTCTTTATTACTTTTCGTTTTCTTATATTAAATCTTAATCAGAAAAAGTAAAAAATACAAAAACCACAAAAATAGTATTCTAGGAAGTCTCGGGAATCTGATTTTAAATTACCCACGTTTTAAAACAAATTTTCAAACTTCGTTGCCAAAAATTTGTTTGGGGGTGGGGTGTTGGGTTTTCCATCGGTGATTGCTAAACTTTCCATTTGTGTTGCTTATGCCGATTATTCATATTTCGATTCGGGTTGACATTATCTATGAATTTAGATTTCATTCGTTCGCATAACTTAAGTCATGCACGCACTTTTAGGCGTTTTCTATCTTCTTATATGTCACCCATGGTTAGAATAGAGTGTTTTATGGATCATTGGATTGGAAATTTTCTTCTGATCGTTTCCATATCTCATTTGCAAAAACCGGACCGGTAACTAATCGGGAATTTTAGTTTGAAGTTGCGCGAAAAAATCAGAAAATTTCGGAAACCGAATTGGGCTTGGGCCCAAATCTCGCACGCACGCGCCACGCACGTGCGTCCCCTTCCTCAAAACAAAATAGTAGCGAGTGGTTTAGGGAATTTATTGATTGATGTTGTTTTTATTGTTTTTATTAGTTCGGATGTTAATTTTGAATTCAGTAGTTAAATTTTTATTCGGTAGTTAATTGTATTTGAATTCTGATTTTAATATAATGTGGTTCTTTTCAAATTATGCATTGATTCTTGTGTTAATCCCACCTTCCCGAATTGTTTGGGGGTGGTATTATTTCTTTTAGCATGGTTTTTATATGATCCACAATTTATTATGTAATTTTGCGATGATTGTTGGGAATATTGCTGATATTGGCATGCCTATGATTAGATGTGTGGTAGGATGAAATCTCAATGAGTTAGGCAGTTACTATCCTAAATTCAACCTAAAATATATTAGGTTTGTTTTGGATTAAAGAATATGGATTGTTTCCATTTTCGGATTTGGAAATATTTTATTTCTGACAATTGCCTTAAAGCTTTTTAGCAATTTGCCGATTCGTTTTGGAAACTCAAACCCTATATAAACTTCCTTCATTCTCCACACAAACCCACATATCTCACTTTCATCTCTCACCTTTCACTCCCAATTTTTCCTTTTTTCTTCTTCACTTTAAGCAAAGCACTTAAGCTACCGGCGCTACTTCGCCTTCGATTGAAGTGCCATCCGCGCCCAAAACACTTTCAGTCCATTTTCTCCTGAGTGCGACTAGCGCCCTACCCAGACCAATTTGGAGCGCAACCCACGCCCAAAACACTATAAGTCCGATTGCTCCTGACGCGACCCGCGCCCATACAAGGCTTAGGTTAAGCGCACCCCGCGCCCTTACCTCCATAGACACGAAAAATTCCAATTTTCGTGGGTTATTCAAGGATCGTTTGCAGCTGTTCTAGAGAGTAGTTTTGTGATGACATCTCCTACAGTCATACCTGAACAATCTTTCAAAGACTTGTTGGGAAGTGAGTCTTATGGACATTGGTTCCGCTCCAGGATCTTACAGTTAGGATGGTGGCATCAACTGGTAAGTGATGACGACTCGTATTCACCTCAGCTTACTGCTTATTTCTATAATCATGTTAAATTCTATAGTAACCAAGATGGAGAACAAAAATTCTCCATCATAATTGATGATTCGCCACTAGATTTTAGTAAGTCTTTGGTAGCGTTAGTTTCCGGATTTCCCTTGCCTGACTCTATGCACACGTGGGGATATATGACCGATAATGCATACCTCTATGACTATAGATACTTCCATGAGTATTATGGCAGAGGGGTGTTTCGTGTAATGGACCAAGGGCGATATAGCATAGCCCTTGGTAGCCTGTCCCTGAATGTAGGTACCACCATGTTATTCATCATGATGAATATTTTAGGGGAGTGGCAGTTCACTTCTGCAAATAGTACCGCTGGTGACATTTTCCTTGCTTTAGCTGAGGGACGTCGTCGATATAACATTCCCCGAGTACTAGTGTCTAGTCTAAAGAGAGCCCAAAGGCATGTGATAAGAGCCCAAAACTGTAGTTTTAACCCTGTAACAGTCATACTTTTAGACCAATTATGTGAGTAATAATTAAGAGTTAACACTGATTACGTATTTTTATGCATTTTAGGTTTCAAAGTCCATTATGTGCAGAAATGTGCCACTTTAGTGAGATAAAGGAGCAAAGGTCGGTTACTAAGGAGTTCCGTGATTAAAGGCCAAGATTTAAGAAGACAAAGCCTTTCTAAAGCCCGGTCAAAAGCTGAAAAGTCGACGCGGGCAGAAACATCACACAAGTCATCAGAACTTCCAAAGGCCGTATCTTTGGACTCATACATTGGAATGGGGCCTACCTTATGTCAAAACGACCGGCTCGGAAAGAGCTTTCCAATGGTCTAAGCCTTGATCCAATCACGAGGAGCAGAAGTAGACAAAAAGTCTATTGAAGCCAACTGCAGCTGAAGAGGCCTTTTTGGACTGAAAGAATTGGGTTTTGGGCCTGATTCTCTGGCCCGAAACATGGATCCAAGCCCATGCATGATTTTTGGATCTGAACATATAAAAACCAAAGCTTAGCTCTTTGGTAGCTAGTTAGACCTAAAACTATATAGAATTCTAGATCTAGTTTTCAGTAGAGTAATTAAGTTTAAGTTCCATTCTCAATTCTTGTTTTAGATTAAGCCTTTGAATCATTGTTCTTGATTGATTAGATAAATAAAATAGTTATTTTTGTCAATTTCGATTTTTGTTATGTCAATTTATAGATCTAGTTTTAATTATTGTTGATTATCATTTCGTAGTTTAAGTAGATTGAAGCATTGTTAGTTAAATTAGTTAAGTTAGAATTTTAATATGATGTGTAGTTATAATTCAATGGGAAATGATGGGTTGATGACACAAGGCTAAAACCTCCATTAGAGGGGTTGATGAAGCTTTGATGAAAACTTAGTGGTATAGCGTAGAAGCGTTGTAGAATCTATTCCACTCTAGAAGGTCGTGATTCGCCATGAGAATGGGTGGACGACCTCACATGCTATTTTGTAGAAATGCCATGAACACTAGGGATTAGAACTCAAAATTCTTGTCGTAAGAACGTAAGAATCGAGGATACAAGAATCTATGCTAGGTTATTAAGTAGGATTCGAGGTGGATTCAATTCCCCTCTAATCCTTTATCTAGATTCAAAAACAATCATATTTCCATAGCATTCGTAGTTTAAATTCAACATAATCAATTTCATATTGTATCGTAGTATAACACCCTTCGTAAAGCTCTCATTAGACTTAAGATCGACTAATTAGACTAGAAAACATTCCATGCTAGAGAACTGGGAGTGGAACGAATTTGTTACTCCACTCTATTTCGATAGAATTGAGAGTAGAAACTTTGATAAAATATAGACTCATAAATAGTTTTAGTTTACTTACGTTTTGAGTTTTATCGTTCATTTCGTAGGTAAACTATTCAATTTTACATTTTATCAAATGGCGTCGCTGCCATCTTAGTTTCACTTTAGCATTGTTTTCATAGTATAATTAGTCACTTTTAAGTCCCATTAAACCCACCCACCCTTGTTTGATTCATACTGTGGTTGTCCGTTTCAGCGTTGAAAAGTTCCGAGAGAAATTACACGGAGCTCGACCGCTTCTATCGCGAGCTCACCTCGCTAAAACGCCGAACCTTGAAACCTTGAGCGCGGCCCGCCCTAAAACACTGTAACTTGGAGTTACACGAAGCGCGACCGCGCCCTAAGCTAAATTTTCCGGATTTCTACAGGTTTGTTTCGAACTCCGATTTTTAAGTTTTTCAGTGTTCTAACTTGTTATTTACAATCAACACGCCAGAAACAAGACGCTATTCATAAGCGAAGCAAGGACGCTTATCGGTATTCCTTTCCTCCATACCTCGCATCTCCGCTAGAGGTTTATACTAAAATATCAAGATTGTTTGGAGTGTTGTCGTGTTTAGACTTAGACTTGCATGAGATTAAGGTCTGGTCGGAGAAAAACACCGAACGTAATTAACCGTCAACGTCAACGTCAACAAACAAATCTATCGAGTATACCAATCACTACATTTCTAGCTACTATTCCACCAACCACACCTGACATAATGGCTGAAGAAAGAGAGACTCCTCTCTCCGACTTTTACAAAGCCTTAAGCGATAGCCCTAAATCTTGCATCATTATAGCAGACCCAGTGGGGGATTTTCGAATTCCCCCAAACATATTTACTTTGTTACTCGTTTTCCATGGTTTAGACCATGAAAAACCTTATCAACACATGCGTAGGATTGAACAAGTCCTTACAATATTCCATCATCCTACGGTTGGTGCGGAACAAATTAAACTGAGGGTATTTCCCTTCACCTTAGCCGATAAGGCAAATGTTTGGTTAACGCCCAAAGCTAAACTCTCAGGACTCGTGGGCTAAACTTGTTCAGCTGTTTATGGAAAATTTTTACCCACCCCTAAAGACGGATGAGATGCTTTCCAAGATTCATTTTTTCCGACAAAATCCTCATGAATCATTTTCTGAGGCTTGGAATCGTTTCACCGATATGCTTATAGAGTGTCCACACCATAACCTAGCAAAAGACACGTTAGTTCGTGCCTTTTTCAAAGGACTTCAACATCACCATAAAGAAGTCCTTGACATAATGAATGGGGGTAGTTTCCTAAGTAAAGGAGCCTCGGAGGCTTACAAATTTTTAGAAGACCAAACTAAACGCAATAACAATTGGGGGGGTAGTGATGATATCCCCCGCTCTGCTAGTTCTTCTTCAACAGTTAAGGCCGCCGGTATGTTTGAGATGAAATCCGATCCAGAACTTAAAAATTTAATTGAATCTCTAACTAAAAAGGTTAAGGCTATTTCTGCTCAACAAAAGCCTATCCCCGTCATGAATGTAAACTCCAACCCATGTAATTTCTGTTTGAGTCCAGAGCACCCTGACTCCTATTGTCCTCTCGCCTATGAACAACAACAATCAGAGCAAGATAATATTTGCTCCATTAATAGCTATCCTATTCCTAATGCCCCATGGAGACAACATCCCAACTTTAGTTGGCGAAACAATCAACAAGTTACACCTCCAGGGTTTAATAACCAAAATGTTAGGCAAGCAAACAACTATAACCAAGCTCCACCTAGGCAAAGACATGGACAAAGTCAGGGAAATTATAATAATTATAACAACCAAGCGCAACCACGACAAGGTCTAGCACAAGGTCAGGGTAATTATAATAGTTATAATACCAATAGAGGTATCGTTCCGGTTAACAATAGTAACTATTACAACCCACCCATAAATAATCAACGTGAGATAGTTCCAGTCGCACCACCTGTGACTACTACACCATCACAACCGGATCGTATAGACGCCTTTATACAGGTTACCCAACAACTTTTCCAATCAATGGCTCAATCAAACCAACAGATCTTACAATCCATAAATCAGGGCATACAACAGTTAGCCCAAGAAAAAACCCAACTAAAAGGCGTGTTTCCAGGACAAGCGATACCAAACCCTAAAACAACAAACACAGCCTTTGAGGTAAACGGTAATACTAGTACAGAAACGACAATAGTAGGTGACCTAAATGCCATCACCACTTTCTGTTCTGGAAGAGTGGTTAATAACAAAGTAACTATACCTATAGTTACCCCATCAGTACTCCCTACACCGGATATCGAACTAGATACCGAAATAGAAACTGAATAGCCTACCACTGTAGAGGTACCAGTTCAACAGCAAACTAAGAAACAGAAAGCCAAGGTTACACATCAAGTCGAGCCATACGCTAAATATAGAGCGAAACCACCGTTCCCTTAGAAATTAGCCATGCTAACCAGGGATACAAACTTTGAGGAGATTAGGAACGTTTTCAAGAATCTAACGATAAACCTTCCTTTTCTCGAAGCTATTAAAAAGCTACCTAACCACGCTAAGTTTCTTAAAGAGTTGTGCACTACTAGGCGTAAGACCAACATACCTAAAGACGCCTTTCTAACTAAACAGTTCCTAACTTTATCCGAAAATAATGGAATTGTTAAGTACAAGGACCTTGGTCGTCCTACTGTAAAATGCACCTTAGGAGATTCCCACACGACGACCACTTTATTAGACCTGGGGGCGAGTGTTAACTTACTCCCGTATTATTTGTATAAACAAATAGGTCTACAGGAAATGCAACCTACAAAAATAACATTGCAATTAGCAGACAGGTCAATTAAGTATCCTAAGGGTGTAGTGGAAAACGTGCTTGTTAAGGTTCGTGGATTTCTACTATCCCGCTAATTTTGTTATCCTCGATACGTAAAGTCGATAACGACTCTGTCTGGAAATAATCTTAAGGCCCGCTTCTTAGCAACCGCCAACGACTTATAAATTGCGCGATGGTAAGATGTCCTTATGTTTTGGCCATCTTACGGTTGAGGTAAATGTTTTAAAATGATGAAACAGTTACCCGGATTCGTTTTATAGATGGGGAGGTTAGCATGATCGATAGCTTAGCTCAAGATTATTTTAACAACACGTTTCCGAAAACAATATGTACAAATTCCTTTCTTTTGGAACTTCAGATTTTGTAAATGACTCCTACTTAGAGGAAGTCAACACCATCCTTGAGTCCACACCAATTGTAGACCCTTCGGTTGCTCCATATATTGAGTATGAAGACTTGCTACCTAAGCAAGTATTCATTATGCAAAATGAGGACCCCGACAAAACATCTATTGATTTTCCTTCCACCCCAGTGCTTAAACCTCTTCCCCCGGAGTTAAAATATATTCAACTTGATCCGGATGGTAGTCATCCAGTAATTATATCTTCTCTGTTATCTAAGAATGAAGAAACACGTTTAATCCGGGTGATTAGGGAACATCGGTCTGCGATTGGTTAGTCCCTAGCCGACTTTAAGGGAATTGACCCTAATGTTTGCACTCACCGTATCCATTTGGAGGATAACGCGAAAACTTCTCGCGAACCTCAGCGTCGGTTGAACCCTCCCATGAAAGAGGTGGTTAGGGAAGAAGTCTTACGATTACTCGATGCGGGTATCATATACCCAATCTCTGATAGCGAATGGGTAAGCCCCATTCATGTAGTTCCTAAGAAATCGGGAGTTACCATGGTACGTAACGGGAAGGGTGACTATGTTGTCACACAAGGTCCTATAAAATGGAGGATCTGTATTGATTACAGACGTTTAAATGCTATGACACGAAAGGATCACTTTCCTTTACCTTTTATAGATCAAATGCTCGAACGCCTAGCTGGTCATTCTTTTTATTGTTTTCTGGATGGCTACTCAGGCTATTTTCAGATTATTATTGATATTGATGACCAAGAAAAGACTACCTTCACATGTCTCTTTGGAACGTATGCCTATAAACGAATGCCTTTTGGCCTTTGTAATGCTCCTGGTACCTTCCAATGGTGTATGCTTCATATATTTAGTGACATGGTAGAGCGCTTTATGGAAGTTTTCATGGATGATTTTTCTATCTATGGAGATTCCTTCACAGACTGTTTGCCTAACCTATCTAAGGTTTTGACACGGTGTGAAGAAAAGAGCCTCGTTTTAAACTAGGAAAAGTGTCATTTTATGGTAAAAAAGGGCATAGTACTAGGTCACATTGTATCTAGTGATGGCATCGAAGTAGATAAGGCCAAACTAGATAAGATAGCGACTCTACCTAAACCACGGACTGTCCGTGATATTAGAGCCTTTCTAGGCCATGCAGGTTTTTATAGGCGGTTTATTAAAGACTTCTCGAAAATAGCTAGGCCTTTAACTAATATGCTTTTGAAAGATGCAATCTTTGATTTTAATTTTAACTGTAAGCAGGCTTTTGAAACTTTAAAAGCATCTAACCTCTGCACCAATTATACTGACCTCCCCGATTGGTCTAAACCTTTCGAACTCATGTGTGATGCTAGTGACTACGCGGTTGGTGCGATCTTGGGACAAAAACTAGATAATAAGTCCACTGGTTATTTATTATGCTAGTAAAACCTTAAACGATGCTCAACGGAATTATTCAACTACCAAAAAAGAATTCTTAGCTGTCATTTATGCTTTAGATAAGTTTCGTCCTTATTTGGTTGGTTCTAAAACTTTAGTTTACATGGACCATGCAGCCCTTAAGTACCTTCTTGCAAAGAAAGATTCTAAGCAGAGATTAATCTGATGGATCCTTCTCCTGTAAGAGTTCACATTAGAAATAAAGGACAAAAGAGGGGTCGAAAACGTAGTTGCCGACCACTTATCTAGACTCACAAACGACGATCAGAGTGATTCTGAGTCCATACCGGACTCTTTTCCTGATGAGCATCTGTATGCTATTTTTTCAGCACCATGGTATGCTGACATTGTAAATTATTTAGCGGCTGATGTTATGCCTTATAATTGGTCAAGAAATGAACATAAGAAGTTCTTGGACAGAGTTAAGTTATACTACTGGGATGAGCCCTACCTTTTTAAGTATTGTGCGGATCAGATTATTCGTCGTTGTATTCCCCAGTGGGAATATAATGAAGTTCTATCGTTCTGCCATGACAAAGAGTGTGGTGGCCATTTTAGTGGGATGAAAACACCTGCTAAAGTTCTTCAATGTGGATTTTATTGGCCTACCCTTTTTAAGGATGCCCAAGTGCATTGCAAGACGTGTATTCATTGCAAACAACTTGGGCGAATCACAAAGCGTAATATGATGCCATTAAATCCAATCTTGATAGTAGAAATTTTTGATTTTTGGGGCATTGATTTCATGGGTCCCTTCCCTGTTTCCCACGGTTTCATTTATATTCTAGTCCCCGTGGACTACGTGTCTAAATGGATAGAGGCCCTAGCTTGCCGTAGCAATGACCATAAGACCATTGTATTTTTTATTAAAGAATATATTTTTTGTCGGTTTGGCATTCCTAAAGCCATCATTAGTGATGGTGGAACACATTTTTGCAATAGAGTTGTTGCATCCCTAGTGAAAAAGTATGGAGTTACACACAAAGTAGCAACTCCGTATCATCCACAAACTAGCGGACAAGTAGAAATTTCTAATAAGGAAATCAAAAAGATTTTAAAAACAACTGTAAACCCTGATAGGAAAGACTAGTCGAAGCGTCTATCGGATGCCTTATGGGCGTATAGAACTGCTTTCAAAACTCTTATAGGTATGTCTCCCTTTAGACTTGTATTTGGGAAACCATGTCATTTGCCCGTTGAATTAGAGCACCGTGCTCTGTGGGCTATAAAAAGCCTTAACTTCAATATTGATGAGGCATGTGTCAAATGCAAGTTACAATTGAATGAGCTTGAAGAAATCCGTAGCGATTCTTACGATCTCGCGAAGGATTATAAAGCTAACATGAAACGTGTTCATGATAAGCAAATCTTGCGCAAAGAGTTTGTGGTCGGTCAAAAGGTCTTGCTTTACAACTCCCGTCTACATATTTTCCCAGGAAAACTAAAAACCCATTGGTCTGGTCCTTTTCTGGTTACTGAAGTCACCCCTTACGGGGCAATCACCTTGGTAAATCCCAACGACAACAGTACCTTTCAAGTTAATGGTCAACGGTTAAAACATTTTCATGAACTTCTGTCCCTTGATGTAGAGGAAGTCCTTTTACAGGACCCTGTCTATGAGGATTGACCTTTGTCATTTGGTGTACTTCCTTTCACTTCCATATAGTGGTAAGTGCACAATTCAGGTAACCGGGCCCTCCCTATGGAGTGTGTGGCTGTAAGTACCGGATCCTAAGTCCACAGTTAACATAATTCACGTTTTCCACTTTTGCATGTTTTCTCGGTTTTTGAGTCATGTTCCTCTATGGGGTGAATTATGTATTTATTGTTTTTCGTTTTTCTTATAGTAAACTAATAAAGAAATAAAAAAATTCTAAATCGTAGAAATAGCAATCCAACAAGTCTTGGGAATCTGACTTTAAACGACCCACGTTAAAACAAATTTTGTGTTTAAAAATTTGTTTGGGGGTGGGCAGTCGGTCCTTCCATCCGGATTGCTCGAACTTTCCATTTGTGTGGCTTAGGCCCATTACTTGTAGTTCAATTGGGTTGACGTAATCTAAAACTTAGATTTCCTTTGTTCGCATAACTTACATCACACACGCACTTCGAGGCATTTTTCCACCTTTTTATACGTTACCCATAGTTGGAATTGAGTGTTTTATGGATCATTGGATTGGAAATTCTCTACTGATCATTTCCATAACTCATTCTCCAAAATCGGGCTAGTAATGAAGCGACAAATTGAATTTGAAATTGTGCGAAAAATCAGAAAATTTCGGAATTCAAATTGGGCTTGGGGCCCAAACCCGCGCGCACTGGCAGCACACCTGCACCCACTCTCCTTCCACGAACAGTATCGCACTAACAACCCACCACCGCCATTAATAAAGTTTAAAATAAACCTTGAACACCAAAATAAAAATAAAAAAAAAAAAAAAACTACACCCACGCCAAACAATTCAATCCGACTGAAATCTTCTCCAAACCATTACCACCAACCCCAACTCTGAAAACAGCCACCAATTCAAGTAACCACCACCGCCACCACCGCCACCACCATTGTTTTTAGTTGTTTTCTTCAAACTCGCCTCCCCCACATTCTACAAAACCATTAGTTGTCTCAAAAACTTCAATGGCGCTACGACGAAGAATTTTGCCGGAGCACGCGTTTGCTGCCGACAGCTTTGCGCCATTTTACGATGCGGAGATGATTAGGAGGGATTGGAACGGACTGTGGTACTCGACTGAGGAGTTCTATCACTATGATTTGGTAGAACAGTTTTATAAGAAGCGAGAATTAGAGGGGGATAGGATTTTCATAAAGGTACCAGGAACGAGGAAGGAAGTAACGAGACAGTTGTTGGCTGAACTGTTAGGAATTACACTTGAAAGCAACCTAGTAACGACAATTCAGGAATCTCAGTATACTGGAGTTCCTGCTTTGATGAAAGATACTGTCGTGGAGGGTGAATACAATCCGACATCTCATTGCGTCCGCCAGTCAACCCTGAGAACCAATCAACTGGCTGTAGCTTAGTGGATTGGTAGGAACGTCCTCGGGAAAGACAAAGTCAGCGATATCGGTCTGCAATGTCTGCACGTTCTCTAGATTTTGCAAACAAATAAGTATAATTTCTGCATCCTCGATTTAATGTTTAATGTGATTAGAGGAGTGGGAAAGAGCTTGGCTCCTCTTCCCATATTGATCACTAAGATCATGCTCTCCTTTAGAGCTGTCGTAAAATCTGCTCCTATTAAGATTAGATGGCATTCTAATGCAAGTATCTATACGGATTGCATCCAAGAGACTTGGCCGTTGTTTGAAGGAAAGGTGGTTGAGTCGGAGGATGAAAGGGATGATATGACATGTCTGGATGATGTTGCATTAGATAATTGTAGTTCTAATTTAGAACGCATGCAAGTGTTGCAAACTGGCTTGCGTTGCGTTTATGGTATTTGTGAAGATATCCGAGATAGACAGATTGTAGTTCGAAATAAGCAAACGAACCTTCAGACGAGACTTGAAATGCTAGAAAGGGTTTAGAACAATATCTTGTCTAACATGGAGACTATCCACTAGCATTAACAAGCCCAGTATGTAGTACTCAGGACTGAGATGGAAGCACAGCGCTTGTTCTGAATAGAGATGCTATGACGCATGCCACCCATGGAGGACTCTGTTTTAGCCGAACCGACAGCATGATAAATGTCGTCGCCGGGCGACGATGGTTCAAGCCATTCTCCATCCCAGGGCCAATCTCCATTTTAGGGTCCATCTTCATCACATAACTAGGTGTTCACCATCAGTTTGTGTTCGTTGTTATTTCATGATTTTGTTTTATTAGTTGGATTTTAATTCAGTTGTTAAATTTAAATATTAAGGTGTTTGTTTTATGTTGTTTGGTTTTAAATTTTAGTTTTAATATAATTCGTTATATGATCATTTGCTGTAAAGTTGTCTTGGAGGAAAGGTTGAGAATTTGGCCAATATCGGCATATCTATGATTTGTGTGGTGGTAGCATGAAATCTAGGAGAGTTTAGAAGTTACTATTCTAAATCCAGTATGAAAGATACCAGGATTTTTAGAAAATCACGAAAATGGTTTGTTTCCGTTTTCGGGTTTGGAATTTTTCTATTTCCAGAAATTGCCTTAAAACAATTTGGGAACTTGCCAATTCGTTTTGGAAGCTCAGAACCTATTTAAACTCCCTTCATTCTACACTAACAAACCACACTACACCCCACCATCATCCTGCACCTTTCACTCCAAGCTTTTCCTTCTTTTTCCTCTAAACTTCTTTTTCAAAGACTTACAAGCGCTGGCCTTTCGTCGCGCCAGCGCTTACCCAATACACTTTCAGAAAGTTTACTCAGAGCACGACCCGCGCCCTCCTTGAGCGCGACTCGCGCCCAAACATTGTAATTCCAAAAACCCACGAGCGACCAGCCTTCAGCGGCGCACCCGCGCCCTGCCATCTGTAAACACGGAAATTTAAATTTTCTGAGGGTCATTCCAGGATTTTTGGAACTGTTCAAAGAGTCGTTGAAATGACATCTCCTATAGTCATACCTGAACAGTCTTTCGAAGACGTGTTGGGAACCGAGACCTATGGACATTGGTTCCGACACAGGATCCTGCAGTTAGGATGGCGTCATCTACTGGTAAGTGATGACAATTCATATTCACCACATCTTACTACTTATTTCTACGACCACGTTAAATTATATTGTAATCAGGATGGAGAACAAGAATTCTCCATCGTAGTCGATGACACGTCACATAAATTCAATAAAAATGTGGTTGCTTTAGTTTCAGGATTACCAATACCTGATCCTGTTCACACATGGGCATATATGACCGATAATGCATACCTTTATGATTATACATATTTCCATGAGTATTATGGGGGAGGGGTATTTCGAGTAATGGACCAGGGGCGATATAGCATTGCCCTTGGTAGCCTGTCCCTAAACGTAGGCACCACCATGTTATTCATCCTGATGAATATTTTGGGGGAATGGCAGTTCATTTCTGCAAATAGTACTGCTGGTGACATTTTCCTCGCTTTAGCTGAGGGACGTCACCGATATGACATTCCCCGAGTTTTAGTCGCTAGTCTTAAAAGAGCCCAAAGCATGAGGCGTAAGTATCTTCTTATGCCTGTTTTGGTAAGCCGCATCATGCGTAGTTGTTTACCTGTATTCTGTGTATAATTCACAGATTAGAAAAGGGTTGAAGTCATGAGACCCACCAATGGGGTGGTTCGCTCATTGCGAATAATGACTTAGCCGGGATGGCAGGTGCAGCCTCATTTGGTCGCCCCATACATCCCATCAGACATAATAACACTTAACAGGTTAGCATTAGTAGATGATAAATGGCGGCAAGCTTGGCAAGTTCTAATAGACTGGCAGGGTGCGAAGGAACCTCATCTCTTTACTGAGGAGGAGGATGTTTAAGCGGGAGATAAGGTAAGTTTTTAGTTTTGTTATTGTCTGCTTATGTCCCAAGCCATTTAATTCTGTTAACCCCATAATGGGTGGAACTCTTATAGAGTTGGGTCAGTATTTTTATTTTCCCTATATTAGTATGTTCTAACCTTGTTTTGCAGATGTTCCCGAATTTCACGCGTTTTCATGGTATTTTTTCTACCCTCTTTATTTAAATGATTTGAGGACAAAGCATGCTTCTTGTTTGAGGGGGCATAGAAACACGTGTAATTAAGGCATTTGTTAAGATATAGATATGTATAACATGCATTTGTTTTCAAGTTAAAAATTTTAAAAAAAAAATATAAATAAATAAGTTTATGCTATACACCTAGGAATATTGCTATTGTTTTCTTTCTCTATACTCTTAACAATCTAGAAGTCTCACGTAGCTTTTGTATCAGAATAATTGTTAGAAACTTAGGTTAATATGTAGGTAATAATCTTTGCATCTATCTATAAATATATTACATGAGTATCTATGATTGTTAGCGATGAAGTTTCGAAATCTAGGCTAGAGTACTTATTCTACAAATCCTGTGAGAATATAGCCTAAAGCCTTATATGAGCGAAACATTTGAGAAATGACACAAGGGAGAAGTAAAATCCGGATAGAGAAATCACACGTCCACTTGCTTGATCACTATGCCATATCCTAAGCGGGAATTTAGGCCCTCTTTGGATCGATATAGCCAGAAATTCAAACCTATGAATTATTTTCCGCTAGTCGCCCCTCTGAGCCCTTCTTTAGCCTTTCATAACCCACAAATCCTTTACCCTGTTACAAAACCAAAACAAAATAAATAAATAAATCAACCTACCCAATCTAGAATAAGTCTTAGAATAGAATGAGGAAGAAAGAAGAAGAGAAAAACCGGTGTAAACAAAAGTTAGTTAATTGCTTCAGAAAATAAAGAAAAGAAGTTTCCATCCAAAGAAAAGAAAAATAAAAATAGAAATAAAGTAAAAACTCCAAAAAAATAGAATAAAAGGAATCAAAAGCCAAAGAAAAAGAAAAAAATATGGCTAAGGATGGAAACAAAGTGTAGAAGCAAAAGTAAATAACAAGGTTTTCTCTAAGTTACATAATATGAAGACTCTACTATCTCAGACTTGTCCTTTTGTATATCCATTTCCTTCCTTCTTAAACCATCTCCTAATCCCCGCAACACCTAATAAAGACCTCTAGCTCAATTAGGAATAGGTTAGTGTGATAGTAAGTGGCAGATGTGTTTGATCGACTCCGCTTCCTTGTTGTCATTGAGATTGTAAGGTAAAGTGTGCCCACCGCTTGGAATAGGAGTAAAACTTAAACTCTTGAGCGGAAAAATCAGAGTGGTTTTCGTCTTGACATTTATGTGAGGACCTACTTAAGGACGCTATTCTGAGTTTTCAGAAACGAACCTGCTAGGCATTTCATAGTATTACTCATAGTATTTATATTTGTATCATAGATGATTGATTATTATGCATATATTAGCTTAGTTTTTTGACTTGGTTATTCTTATTCATTTGCTAGTGAGATGTATAGATAGTTGGGACATGAATGAGGAAACAATAGTTTTATTTCTTAATCGTTGTAATATAGTTGAAGTTTGTGAGTACCTTCACTGGAAAACTCTCACGAGGCTATAACTCATCCACTAGGGAATTCCTAGTGGTTTAAGGCCTTGTTGCATATGGTCAATGCAATCGCACTCAGCGAAACGAGGGTAGATAAAACTCCATTTTTGGTCACTTATTCTAATTTCTCATGTTTGCTTGAGGACAAGCAAAATGCTGTTTGGGGGTGGTTTGATAAGAGCCCAAAACTATAGTTTTAACCCGGTAACAGTCATACTTTTAGACCAATTATGTGAGTAATAATTAAGAGTTAACACTGATTACGTGTTTTTATGCATTTCAGGTTTCAAAGTCTATTATGTGCAGAAATGTGCCACTTTAGCAAGATAAAGGAGCAAAGGTCGGTTACTAAGGAGTTCCGTGATTAAAGGCCAAGATTCAAGAAGACAAAGGCTTTCTAAAGCCCGGTCAAAAGCTGAAAAGTTGACGTGGGCAGAAACAGCACACAAGTCAGCAGAACTTCCGAAGGCCGTATCTTTGGACTCAGACCTCGGAATGGAGCCTACCTTATGTCAAAACGACCGGCTCGGAAAGATCTTTCCAATGGTCTAAGCCTTGATCCAATTAGAGGAGCAAAAGTGGACGAAAAGTCTGTTGAAGCCAACTGCAGTTGAAGAGGCCTTTTTGGACTGAAAGAATTGGGTTTTGGGCCTGATTCTCTGGCCCGAAACATGGATCCAAGCCCATGCACGATTTTTGGATCTGAACATATAAAAACCAAAGCTTAGCTCTTTGTTAATGGTAGCTAGTTAGACCTAAAATTATATAGAATTCTAGATCTAGTTTTCAATAGAGTAATTAAGTTTAAGTTCCATTTTCAATTCTTATTTTAGATTAAGTCTTTGAATCATTGTTCTTGATTGATTAATTAAATAAAATAGTTATTTTTGTCAATTTTGATTTTTGTTTTGTCAATTTATAAATCTAGTTTTAATTCTTGTTGATTATCATTTCGTAGTTTAAGTAGATTGAAGCATTGTTAGTTAAATTAGTTAAGTTAGAATTTTAATATGATATGTAGTTATAATTCAATGGGAAATGATGGGTTGATGACACAAGGCTAAAACCTCCATTAGAGGGGTTGATGAAGCTTTGATGAAAACTTAGTGGTATAGTGTAGAAGCGTTGTAGAATCTATTCCACTCTAGAAGGTCGTGATTCGCCATGAGAATGGGTGGACGACCTCACATGCTAGTTAGTATTTGGTAGAAATGCCATGAACACTAGGGATTAGAACTCGAAATTCTTGCCGTAAGAACGTAAGAATCGAGATACAAGAATCTATGCTAGGTTATTAAGTTGGATTCGAGGTGGATTCAATTCCCCTCTAATCCTTTATGTAGATTCAAAAACAATCATATTTCCATAGGATTCGTAGTTTAAATTCAACATAATCAATTTCATATTGTATCATAGTATAACACCCTTCGTAAAGCTCTCATTAGACTTAAGACCGACTAATTAAACTAGAAAACATTCCATGCTAGAGAACTAGGAGTGGAACGAATTTGTTACTCCACTCTATTTCGATAGAATTGAGAGTAGAAACTTTGATAAAATATAGACTCATAAATAGTTTTAGTTTACTTACGTTTTGAGTTTTATCGTTCGTTTCGTAGGTAAACTATTCAATTTTACATTTTATCAACATGAGGCATATGTATCTTCTTATGCCTGTTCTGGTTTGCCGCATCATGCGCGGTTGTCTACCTAAATTCTGTATCCAGTTCACGGATTAGAAAATGGTTGAAGTCATGAGACCCACCAATTGGGTGGTTTGCTCATTACGAGTTATGACTTGGTCGAGATGGCAGGTGCAACCTCATTTGGTTGCTCCTTACACCCCATCAGACATAGTAACACTCGACAGGTTAGCACGAGTTGATGACACACGATGACGTGCTTGGCAAGTTATCATGGCATGGCAGGACGCGAAGAAACCTCATCTCTTTAAAGAGGATGATGAGGACGATGACGAGTAAACACGGGAAAGGAGGTAAGTTTTTAGTTTCAGTTAGTGTCTGCTTATGTCCCAAGCAATTTAATTCTTATTAATCCCATAACAGGTGGAACTCCTATAGAGTTGCGTCAGGTTTTTTTTTTATTAGTATGTTTAACCTTGTTTTGCAGATGTTCCAAAATTTCACGCGTTTCAATGGTATTTCTCTACCTTTTTTATTTAATTACTTTGAGGACAAAACATGCTTCTTGTTTGGGCTGGGGGAGCATAGAAAGATGTGTAATTAAGGCATCTGTTAGGATATATATATGTACAGTATGCACTTGTTTTCTAGTAAAAATTAAAAAAAAAATAAAAATAAAATAAAAAGTTTATGCTATACACTTAGGAATATTGGTATTATTATTTTTCTCTATGCTCTCAATAATCTAGAAGTCTCACGTAGCTTCTGTATGAGAATAGTTTTTAGAAACTTAGGTTAATATGTAGGTAATAATCTTTGCATCTATCTATAAATATATTACATAAGTATCTATGATTGTTTGGCAGTAAGTTTATGAAATCTAGGCTATAGTACTTATTCTACAAATCCTCTGAGAATATAGCCTAAAGCCTTATATGAGTGAAACATTTGAGAAATGACACAAGGGAGAAGTAAAATCTAGATAGAGAAATCACACGTCCACTTGCTTGATCACTATACCATATCCTAAGCGAGAATTTAGGCCCTCTTTGGATCGATATAGCCAGAAATTCAAACCTTATGAAATTATATTCCGCTAGTCGCCCCTCTGAGCCTTTCTTTAGCCTTTCATAAACCACAATTCCTTTAACCTTTTACAAAACAAAATAAAAATAAAAATCAGCCTACCCATTCTTTGAATGAGTCTGAGAACAGAGATGAAGAATAGAAAAGAGAAAGACCTTTGAAATCAAGATTTGTTAGTCGCTTCAGATAAAAAAAGAAAGTTTCCATCCCAATAAAAAAAAATTTTAAATAAATAAATGAAAATAAAGAGTTAGAACTCCAAAAATAGAATCAAAGGAGTCAAAAGCCAAAGAAAAAAAAATGAGAGAAAAACAAATATGGCTAGGGATGGAAACAAAGTGTAGAAGTAAAAGTAAAGAACAAGGTTTTCTCTAGTTACATAATATGAAGACTCTATTATCTTAGACTTGTCTTTTTTGAATATCCATTTCCTTCCTTCTTAAACCATCTCCTAATCCCCGCAACACCTAATAAATACCTCTAGCTCAATTAGGAATAGGGTAGTGTGATAGTAAGTGGCAGATGTGTTTGATCGACTTTGGCTTCCTTGTGTATCATTGAGATTATAAGGTAAAGTGTGCCCACTGCACACTGGAGTAGCGAAACTTGAGCGGAAAAATTAGAGTGGTTTTTGTCGTGACATTTATATGAGGACCTACTTAAGGACGCTATTCCGAGTTTTCAGAAACGGACCTGCTAGTGCATTTCATAGTATTACTCATTGTATATATGTTTATTCATAAATGATTGATTATTATGCATATATTAGCCTAGGTTTCGACTTGATTATTCTTTATTAATTGCTAGTGAGATATATAGATAATTGGGAGCATAAATAAGGAAACAATAGTTTTATTTCTTAGTCGTTGTAGTATAGATGAAGTTTGTGAGTACCTTGACTGGAAAACCTTCACGAGGGTATAATTCGTCCACTAGAGAATTCCTAGTGGTTTAAGGCCTTGTTGCTTATGGTCAATGCAATCGCACTCGGCGAAACGAGAGTAGTTAGAACTCCATTTTTGGTCACTTATTCTAATATCTCATATTTGCTTGAGGACAAGCAAAATGCTATTTGGGGGTGGTTTGATAAGAGCCCAAAACTATAGTTTTAACCCTTTAACAATAATACTTTTAGAGAAATTATGCGAGTAATAAATAAGAGTTAATGATGATTACGTGTTTTTATGTATTACAGGCATTGGAGTCAATTATGTGTAGAAATGTGTCACTTTTGCGAGATAAAGGAGCAAGGGTTTGTTGCTTAGAAGTTTTGTGATTAAAGGCCAAAATTCAAGGAGAAAAAGCCTTTAAAAAGCCCGGTCAAAGCTGAAAAGTCAAAGTTAATGCGGGCAGAAACAGCGCACAAAAGTCAGCAGAACTTTCAAAGGCCATATCTTTGGACTCAGACCTCAGAATTGGGCCTACCTTATGTCAAAACGACCGGCTCGTAAAGTGCTTTCCAATGGTCTAAACATTGACCCAATCAGAGAAGCAGAAGTGGATGAAAAGGCTGTTGAAGCAAAATCTAGTTGAAAAGGCCTCTATGGACTAAAGAAATTCGGTTTTGGGCTCGATTTTCCAGCCCAAAACATGGCTCCTCAGCCCATGCATGAAAATATAGATCTTGTCTCCTCCATTTCAACACACAAGACTTAACTCTTAAGAAAGTAGAAAATTAGGTAGCCATTAGCATAGAATGGTAGATCTAGTTTTAGACTCCATTAATTAGTTCAATAGCTTGTTTAGATCTAGATTTATTTCATTCAGTTAATTTAGTGTTTTTCCATTCCAATAGAATAGTTAGAACAAGTTGATTGTTATTTTAGAATCGAATTTAGTTTAAAATAAAGTATCAGTTTTTCTATTCAATTTAGTTTCATTAGATCAATAAAGTTAATTAGTTCTTCATAATCTAGTTTCATTTTCCATTAATCATTTTAGTTCAATTCATAGATTTAGTTATTTGTCATTACTAGTTTCAATTAATTCTTGCATGATTAGATTTCCATTTGAATTCAAATAAGTAAATTTAGAATCTTTATATCATGTCTTGTTTAAATTCAATTGGAAATGATAGTTTAATGACTCTATGCTAAACCTCCATTAGAGGGGTTTGAGGAAGCCTTGATGAAAACTTGATTGTTGTTAGCGTAGAATAGTCGTAATTTTCCATTCCAATCTAGAAAGAAATTAGTTCACCGTGAGAATGGGTTTGATTGCTTCACATGCTAGTTGTTAGTTGGTAGAGATTACCATGAACAATTAGGGATTAGGAACACCCAATTGCTATGCGAAAGCATTGCAATTCGGATTATGACAAATCTTCGCTAGTTAATTAAGTCAAGTTAAGGTGGAATCAATCCCTCCTAATTCTTTATCTAGTATCAATTTAGCATTTCGTAGTTGAGTTATTCGTATCTTGTTTAGTATTTTAATTGACATCGCAGTATAATTCCCATCATACTCTCATTAACTTTGGATATGACCGATAATAATAGAAAACGCTAATACTAGAGATGAAGAGTGGAACGAATCTTTTACTCCAACTCTATTATGATAGCATCGAGAGTGGAAAAACTTTGATAAATTAGACAAGAAAATTGTTTTAGTTTTACTTGCGTTTGAGTCTTGTTACTTATTCGTAGGTAAAACTATCATTTTACTTTTATGACAAATCAACTTCTTTCAGAGTTCAACTTCGTCTCCAAAACTGAGAAGGAATTGGCTACAGTGTCATTTCATATGTCTGGACGCACGATCCATGCGTCTCAGACGAGAGCAATGCGTCTGGACGTGCGATCCATGCGTCCCAGACGCGGAAGTCTATTTTGTCTCTTCTGCTTTATCCTTCTATCCTCTTTTGCGGGCTTTGGTCCAAGCAACGAATCCTTTGGCCTTGGGCTTCTAAATAAACTTTAAAATAGGTCCAAGTTGCATCTTTAATAGCTTCAATTCCTTGGCCTTCTCCATGATTGTCCACGGGCTTTCCATGTGATCCTTAATGCTCCGAATTGCTCCGTTTTACCCATTTTTCTCTAATATTCCACAAAACTCTCTCTTTCACCTGTATAATCATAAAACATAACTTGCAAACACTATTAGTCCACTAAGATGGCTAAACAAGAGACATAATCAAGGGTTAAATTGCACTTTTTGAGCACTTATCAACAATCGAAAGGTAAATGACTGGATATTGTCTAATGCCCAAAAGAAAATGGTCACGGGTTTAGGCTTCAAGCACCTGGGAAAAATAGACCATTTCCATGGGGACCTGGACTTGATATCTGCTTTGGTTGACCATTGGCGACCAGAGATTAATTCATTCCACTTTCTAACTTTTGAAGCAACAATTACACTAGAGGATGTTGCCTATATTCTAGGCTTAAATGTAATAGGGAAACCAATTGTGGGCAACTTAAAATTGGATGCTCATCAAACATGTAAGAAATATTTGCACATAAGTCCTCCAGAGTTAGAGGTAAGAGGGAAATCAGTGGGTGGCTGCAAACTACCTTTGTACGCCGACAAGCAGGTGTGAGTGAAGCACAATGCATGATTGCATTTGTGTCATTCCTCATTGAAAGCATAGTTTTTTCAGAGCCAGGGGGTTATCATGTGCATACGAAGTATCTACCATTCTTGGCCGATACGAAGAGTTATGCCTCGTATGCTTGGGTTACTGCTATGCTTGTGTTCCTATTCAGGTCACTCATGCGGCCATCACTTCGTCGTAAAGAAAATAACAAAGGACGCAAAAGTGACTGTAATTTTGTTTTGAACGTTTGTGGCTCTTCAACTCTACTGTTGGTAAGTGTTGTAATATTGTAGCTTCAAATTCTTTTATGGACTGTTCTTTATTAATTAACTATGTATTGGATTATAATTGTGGATGTTTGCTTCTTGGCATGGTTTTACGAAAGGATTCGTATGTGTCACCCAAGGTGTCCTGCTTTTGTTAAATTCCAAGCTGCTTGCCGGTGGAAACGCGTCAAATATAGACCTTCAAAGCTCATGTATGAGCATCTAAGTTTAAAGATGGACACGCTATGTGCGGATAAGGTTAGTTGTGCAATGGTTGTCTTAAGTAGATATTTAGGTATTAGTGATATGCATTTATACTTGACACATGTCATGCATAAACAAATTAGTCATGTAGTAAAAAACTAGTGCAATTAGGTTGTTTGGGCTGATCACTACTTATTTATGTGTGAATGTGAATGCAATTAGGTTTTGTGGAGCTGATCACTACTTATTTATGTGTGAATGTGAATGCCAAAGAAGTGTATATGCTAATCTTGGTATGATGTTTGCTATTTTAGATAATATGGCAGCCATGAGACGCCTGGGTAAATGCTCCCTAGTTTGCTTTGAACGCTTCATATACAAAGCCCATATCGACATGGCTTATACACTTCGACATTCTAGAGAGGTATATGCTAGAAAGATGTATGAGGTAGTTTGGGCGTAAGCAACACATACCGGATCCACCTCCTAAGTGGAGAGATGATCCTAAATCCGAGAAGTCGTCCAAAGAAATATGTGCAAACTGGGAAATCTGGTGTACGTCTGACTGTACTGGGGAGGAACAAGTATAGTTCACCGAGGTAAGTCATGTAACTTAGTTGGACTGGTATAGGAGCCACAGTGTCACACAGATTCGACCCTTGCACCCTCATGAGGCATTGCTGAGGGATAAGTTGACTGAAGAGGTTAATATGTTATGAATTTATTCCGTGTGTTTACTATGTTTTTGTTTAGAATGACGTTTTCTTAGAATTCATGTTCTTAACGACATTTGTTTAGAATGCATGCTTTTAGAAAGTAGCTTGATTATGATATGATGAGATTTCCCTTAAAACTTATTCCTTTTAGTAACTTCAACCTTTGTTATGTGGATACTTATCCATGTATATCTTGTGAACATAAAACTGCATTTGTTTTTGTGTTTTGGTATAGAGGAAGCGCTCTCTCGGCCTTGCTCAATTGCTTGTGCCTTTTTCGAGAGTATCATTGAGCAAGTAATCCCAGAAGATTTGCTCACCGTGCATTCAGAAATAGTAAGAGCTGGTGAAGTCAAGATTGATGCTGATGTAAGTGAAGATATGCATTGTGATGAGAGTGCGAGTGGTGCTCAGGAAGGCTCCAATGATATGAGTAGTGAGTCTGATCCTTTTTTGGCACCAACTTATGAAAGTGAAGACAGCACTTATGACATAGAAGTCAATGAACAAGGTGAGTGGATCAATGTAGTATTCGGACCAGTCAATCTCCCATCTCTAGTCAATGTGCGGTTGTTAGATGAAAATATGTCGCTGACTACAACACTGCTTGCTTCTCGTGGTGGTAAGTTTAGGTTGTGATGTACAGTTTTATCAAATTAATGAGGTACTCTTTAGTGTAAATGAATAAACACATATTTGAACTGATGTGTAGAGAATGTTGAAGGAGGCATTGGGAGTGGTAGTCCCCAAGTCGAGCCAAAAATACATAATGGTAACCTGGAATTGTTTAAATATATATATGCATCAAAGAATTGAATTCCCCAAGTAATTATTATCTTTGATGCTTACGAGCTGGAATTTGCAACAATTGGTTATGTAGGTAATTCTTCGAGTCCGGTTGACAACATTTTCACCTCAGTGCATACAGAATGTGATATGCAAGACATGCGTGAAGGTAAACATGTTTTCAAATTTATTAATGGTGCAGATTTTTTTTTTAAAAAAAAATTATAGGGTTTAGTATACCCCAACTTGTATTAACTTAACTTAATTAAAGAAGTGGATAAAGGTCTTGACTTTTGCAAATTTGCAATAGTAGGTAGACTAAACTTCCAAAAGATCAAAATTTAAAGGGTTGGATTGATCGCTAAGGTTTTATGGGCACCCAAAAAATAATGTTTGGTAACCCCTCTCGGTAAAGGCTATATCATGGTAACATTTTTTGATGAAAGTGACTACCGTAGGGTTTGGGGACAAGGCACTTCGATCTTTGAGATTAAATAAGTGGTCACCTAAGATTTCTGGTGATAAACAATTTCAAAGTCATGCTCTTGTATGGGTTAGATTTCCAGGGCACAGTCTTGAGTATTGGGAAGTAAAGAATCTACTTGCTATGAGAAGGGCTTTTGGAAGGCCTACGCATGTAGATGACACAACTGCTAAGAGTTTCAATGGGGTTTTATGCAACTGTCTTGGTGGATAATCATTTGTCTCAACCAATACTTGACATGTTTGGTTTGGAAACTCTTATGCATTCTTGTTTGAATCATGACACATGTTTTGGTCACCTTACATTAAAATATATTTTAAGAAGTCTATAAAGCTTAATTTCTTCCTTTTTCATTATGTTTGAGATGCTCTTGATTAGACAACTTTCTTCTTCTTTCATTGTTGTAACCTATTTTCAATTCATTAGGTAAAATGTGATTAGTTTTGAGTAGTCTTTTTGATTTGCAATTTAGCAGTAAGGTGTTATTTTCATAGGTCTTAAAACATCGTTTAATGAGAGTAATTATTTTCTTTTCAATCGAAGGACTTGGTTTCGGTAGCTCTAGTGGTGTCTGTTTGCATAATGAGCTTTCGTTTGCAATATAAGATATGAAGTTGGTATTAGAAGATATCTATGTGGTGGGTGTCATTGTTAGTCCAAGTCTATCCGTAGCTAATGTGGGACTAATAGTCAATTCTCAGTTCAAAGTTCTAACACTCTATCTAAGGTTTCTCTACTGTAGGGTCGAGAGTCTTCATTGCATTGATGTATAGCTCACATTAGTATTGAAGAACTTCAGACCATTATGGTGTGTAAGAACTCTCAGCTGAGTTATCAAATTCGAACCGAGTATGACCGATTTACATTGAATTGGCTCCTTCTTCTTCACGATCTTGCTTTGGTAAGTGAAGTTACAGATATTTATGACAGAAATTGGGTCTCTCTAAGTTTCTAGGTTAGGCAATAGTAATTGGATAATTTTCAGAGATTTCTAGCTCTTCTCTAATTGTTTGGTTTGAAGGATATCCAAGTTGTGGTACCAGTGTCCATCTTGAATTATCTGTATCAAACCTCAAGTTTCTATAGCTATAGTGATTTGATGATGATTTTGCTGTGTCAGTGGCCTATTGTGTAGTTGGTGTATGATTGATGTGTAGGAACCGTTATTTCAGAATGACTATTTCTACAAACCGCGAGAACCACGTGCAGCGGAATCAATGGGGTTCTCACGATTTTAAATAGAAAACATACCTTTGAATCCAATTTAGATAACTCTTAGAATCCAAGCTTTATCAAATCCGAAATCAACAATCAACCCCTTGATCTTCTGTTGTATTCCTTTAGAATAGATTGGACATTGTGTGGACAACGATCTACCAATCCCCTTCTTTCTCTCAAGATCATAAATGAATTCAGATCTACTTTTCTTGCTTCTTTTTCAGAACCAATGAATAATGAATTTCGGCCAGAGAGAAAGAGTATTCTATTTATAGGCTACAACAGGGACCATGAGGAGAAATTAGGGTTGGGCCTTCTGACGGGCTTGGGCTTCCCATGTTCGCCCCGAACACACGGCCCAAGTCCGTCAACAAATGGCTTATTCCACTAAAGGCCATTATTGTACTACTGCCCTAATCCCAAATTACGTGTCAGCATTTATGGGCTCCATATTATATGCTCGTTGATATCCCCGTGTTTAAGATATCGAATGTCCGTTGATTAAGTCAAGTTACTGACAACTACATTAATTAACTTCTTATGTCCTTGAGTAGTGCCACTCAACCTCATTGTCATGTAAGAATAAATCTACCTGCAGGGTTTACATGACAATCTTTTTGAGCTCCCCAAGGGGACATCATCAACCCGACTTCTTGCGGGACACGGATTCCTTCTATAATCAACAGCACACCTTACATACAATGTCATTACCTAATCCATCGAGTTTGTTGATTCCCAAATGAATCTCACTCATTGATGATTTAAAGCAATGTACAATGCATGTAAGTGCCCGTTATTATATCCGGATTAGGAGGACAAGCATCCATAATAACAGAGGCGTTTGTTCTCTTATATAATCAGTATAAGGAGAAACAACCTCACTTGGTCCTGTTCAATACACACAAAGTGTACTAGTGTAATCCTATAGTCAAGATAGACTAATACCAGATTATACTACAACCGTACTAATGGTTTGTCCAAATCCATCTAGGTTATGAACGATTACTTATACTTTATAAGGTACTGATGATATGATCTTACTCAGGTGTTCACACCATATCATCTACAACATAAAGTATTAGACACATGCATATAACTAATAACATATATAATATGCATAACATTTGCCCATATGATTCTCATTCAAAATATAAAGAATTAGAGTTAATACAAAAGTAATGCTTTTAGTATATAACCCTATCATGATAAAGTTCTATGTACTCATTGAGGAGGACACCGATACGTCTAGTCCTTGCTATTGGGAGAAATCTTTTGCTTTGCTTCTCAGGTGGTGGAAGAAGAGGTCGTTTAATTTCACTCACCTATTGTGTAACTTGATTTTCTTAGTCTGAACACCACTTTGGACATTTAGTTGTGCTGCGCAGTGAAGTACTTGGTGTCTTAGCTTCTAGGCTTGTACATTTCTAATCAAAACCACTAGGTTGTTTTGAGTTTCTTGTAACTTGATCTTCGAATGATCAGTTGTGGTCAGCAGTGAAGTATTTGGTGTCCTAGCTTCTGGGCCTGTAGGTTTCTGATCAAAACCACTAGGGTTTTGGGAATTTCTTGCTTTTGTATCATCAGAATTAGACTTTGACTATTGAAGTTGATTCCCCATATGTGGTTCAGGATTTGGGATGTATGTGGTTTATGGACTTGGAGGAGGTTCCCAATCATGTTCTTTAGTCTTCTTCGACTTTTTTGCTTTTGTGCCATCGAAATCCGAGTTTAACTGCAGTAGTTGTTTTTCATATATATACATACACATTTACAATATTACATATTTAAATAAACAAATAGAACCCCCTGGTGTGTATATCAAACCCACCATCCACCTGCCGTCTTTTAGAACATTGAAGAAAAGCAAGGTGGTAGACCCCTTGTCAATGGCTGAATTCCAGAATACCGTAAATACTTGTGAGCTTATGTAGAGTCACTATGAAGGTAGAGAAAAGACTTGGCATAATAACCAAAAAGGAATAAAGAGTATTTATGGAAAACTAGATAAAGAGTGTTTATGGAACAACATCAGCGTACCTAGCCAAAAAAATGCATCAATTGCACTACTCTCTTGAGTACAAAGTTGTGGTGGTTGCTTCTAGTGTTGGCTAAGAGAACTACTCTAAAACTAGATAAGAGGCACGAGAGAGGGAAACCCTAGAAAAATCAATATGTTAAGATGCAGGATTTAGAAGAAGAACTAGATGAAGGATGTGCCCAAGAGGATTACAGGATTGTACAGGTTTTATGCTTATTGACACCTCCGGAGAGGTCAACTATAAAACTCAAAACTCATGGGCAGTCTTAGGAGGACGAGTGCCAGGGCCTAAGTTGATTACTCAGGGATCATGACGGACAGGCAGGGTGTTGCCTAACAGCTTGATCATGGTCCTAACAGTTGAAAATTGAGCTGATAGCCATAAGAAAATAAAAAGGGTGAAGACTTGTCTAGCACTCGGATATATTGAAGAATGTGGTTGGTCTTACAATGGAAAACATAGTAGCCATAATATTATAGCCAGAGATAGGCATGGCGTGATTTGTGGCCAGTGATCCTGACGGGGTCCCACATCTTATAGGGCAAAACAATTTGTATGCCCTACATTCTTATGTTCCTAGGATTAAACCATGCTCATTCTGTGGTGGCAAGTTGGAAACTGCTTTTGTACCTAGGATTAAACCATGCTTTAGATCGTGATCCATGCTCATGCACTTGGGTTATAATGGTAAAATTTAGGGAATGTTTGGACTGGAATGTATACGTAGTTTCTTCACCACACAGGTCTTATTTATTTTCATTTTCATTTAAGGTGATGTGCATGTTTTGAAGAGGATTATGTAGTTTCTACAGTCTTTTGATTAGCTAATCTGGGCTCTATTAAAAATTTGAAACTTGGTTGTGTGCATAATAACTCCGTTGAAAATGAGTTTGGAAAAATAACACAGGGCGTGTTGGATGCGGTTTCTCGTACCATTGGAACTCTTTTGAGGCTTTTACATGTTATCCAAGGTTGGTGCTATGCCGAAGCTAAGAATCCACTAAAAGTGACCGAGAACAAGTATTGAGCAACGTGTTTCCCGCATTTTATTATATTATAAAGTAATGTATGTGTATAATAATTAAAATTAATAACAATTACAATTATAATTATGAAAAGACAATTTCACAGGAGGTTAATAGAAATGCTCTTGGCAAGGATTTCAGGGGTTATGTGTTCAAAATCATGGGAGGGTATGACAAATAAGGTTTTTCAATGAAGTAGGGTGGCGTCACTTTTGACTCCTGGCCCTGGCCGTGTTCACCTTTTGCTGCACAGAGGCACTCCCTACTTTTATGGACATGGAAGGCGCACTGGAGAGAGGAAAAGGAAGTCTGTTCGTGGTAGCAACTTTAATGTGTTTTTATTACCATCTTGAAAGTTTGAATTTGCTTTGATAAATAAAAAGAGAGAACTACTCCTGCTCTTGTCTTTACATGGACCAATTATGGGGAGTTAATTACGAAATAGTCTAAGATTGTGTAGAGAATGTTCAAATAGAGGTTGTTGCTTTATAGAGTGTGAATTTCTTTAAATAGAAGATGCTTTATATACGTCCATTTGATCTACCTTTTTAATATATTTCATTTTGTGGCGTATATAGATGTTTTGGTGAAAAAGAGGTCCAAGACAATTGAGCAAGCAGCTCCAATCTCCGTCGATGAGGCAGCAGGTTCAACAGGTTATCATCCACACACTCCACCTCCTGTTGTGACTACTATGGAAAGCGTCGGGGATTGTGGAATGGATGGTAAGTCGATAGTGTCTTATCATTCTTATCTATTTGTGTATCATGTAAGTTAAATTTTTCCCGAAATTTTTATAAGGTATAAGGACTTGAGGACTTATCATCTAAAATGTTTATTATTTCCCTATCTAGATGGTCCAGTGAAGAAGAAGCCATATATGGACAAACAGAGAGACATCCAAGCAATTAAAGCTGGCCTCCCAAATAAAACTTGCCTGCGTCGACGACCCGGACATGTTTCACTTGATGTCACTCCAGGTAGTTTGACTAACCAATATTAATTTTAAATTTCCTAATGAGATTGTTATCATCACGGCGTGGGGCTTTTATAAGCCACACTACTCTGAAAACATCTTATTATTGCAAGTGGTAATGACATGAATTCAAAATATTTTCAAAGCTCCTTCAACCTGATTACAATGTCACCGTGGAATACCAAAAGTATCAAAGAAAATACCCATAGAAAAAGTAGACTTTGAAGGAGACAAATGCATTGCCGACACAACTTGGTGAAACTCTACTAACACTTAATGAATATTTTAAGTTTTCATGCTAATAACAACCTATTTCTATTTTCTACATAAATAGTATTACTACATGTAAGATCTATCTTTCCCTTCTGTACCCCTTAGGGAGGCTGAAAAGTCTGCTGCTCTATTAGATTTTTTTTTTTAAAAAAAAGGACAACCTTCACTTGGCTAAGTTGTTGCATTAACTCCCAAATCTCCATCGCCTCATTTTCAACAGACCATGGCATGGTTTCTTTCTTATTTAGAATTTGTGCTGCATATCTCGAGTTAGTTGCAATCTCTATCTTCTTATAACCTACCTGGTAGTATACACAGATTCAAGCCATTAAGAATAGCTTGTAATTCCTTATGTAAGATTGTTCTTGTACGACCTAGCTTCAGCTATGTAGCACATTATACTAGTTCCCATTAGGTCTCTGACTATGCCTCCATGTCTTGCTCCCTTAGGTGCTACGCTTCCATTAGTCTATGACCAGTACAACAGGAGGAAGCAATACCAGTGCAGCAGGATGTACAAAAACAAGCACCTGTCAAAGTAACTAGATCAAAGAGGCAATTGTTAAAGGAATGAGAGCTAGGTTGCTAAGCTTGGGAATAAAACTTGTTTTTGGATGATTCAAGTTTATAACTTATGTCCATATCTATGTAAGTTATGTGATGGAGGTGTTATGTTGGATAGTTGATGTGGGGTAGAGTTGTTAGTAATGTAAGGTAGAGTTGTAGTAAAAAGAGGAAACTTTTTCTTTTTGTTAGAGGTTACTATTGACATATCAATTGTAATGTCATAGGTTGGATATCATGTATTATTTCTTAGATGGAGTATGCTTTTTAGTATCCAGAACATGTGTGTTATACAAACCAATTGGAGGGTTCTGATGTAAGTACCATCAGAACTCAGAAAGTCCCTAGGTATTATCTTTGGACCTCTTTTGTTTCTCTTTGAGAAAGTTGTATAGTAAGTACCATTTGTTAATGATGTGAACCTTTTGATAACTATCGGACTCAGAAGTATATATTTAATTTGTGTTTTTGGTAATGGCTTTGTACGAGGTGCTTGGATGATCTGCAATTAGTCGAGATATTCAAGTTCTTTGGCGTACTAAGTCCTACTACTGCAGTAATTTCATTTTTGTCAACCGATTATTTAACTACCCTGGCATTCGTCGAGACGGTTAAGTAGCTGGGTTAATGACTGAGAAGTATATTGTTTTAAATTTTAGGTTATGACAAGTCTTTTATATTTATCAAATGTTGAAAATACAGAGGAGACTTTGCTGAAATTTTTCTAGAAAAGTCACGTATTTTAGGTATATAATTGTTTCAGATTTGGGGCGCGTTTATTGATGGAGCCTTTGTTTTTTATTTTGATTTACTTTATTTTTTAAAGAAGTTAGATGGCTACTCAAGTTAGATTAGGTACAACATAAGTACTCTGCACATGAAAAGAAAATTACAGCATAAGTACTCTGCCCATGTTGGATTAGGTAGAACATAAATATTCTGTATTGTATAGCTGACCTTCATAATATCAAATTGTAAACTTGTATTGTTTTCTTTTCTTATTGGTAATTAGCATACATTTGGACTTTATTTGATGGAGATAACCATAAAATAAGAGAAAAGAGAATGGACTTTCTACTAAATTGTAATTAGGCTACTACATGTAATGCCATTTGGTAGTCCTAGTATGTTACTCTAAGTACAAATTCATGTACTTCATATTATGAAACAACATTCCTTGGTTAAAAACGTAACTCAGAGTATCATATTAGTATGTAACTCAGAGTATAATATTATTGAATATGTGACATAGAGCGTCAAATTGCAATACATTGCATTTTGCCAATCCAAGTTCATGACCACTAACTTTTTTCCGATGTCAAATGAATCTAACATTGGATTCTGACAAAGTCTAATGCACTACTGTTCATCCAAGAAAGTCCCCTACTTCAAATAATAGCATATATACTAGGGCCTCATAAAGTAGAAAGTAGGACAAGTAAGTATGAAAAGAAATGTAATCAAAATATAGAAAAACACAATGTGAGAAGCCATCGTCTTCTTTCAATCTTAATAGCATGTGTCTATGATACAATAAATAGCATATAAGAATCGTGGTTGACTGGTTGTAACGTAGTTTGGTGTTTCACTCTTGGGTTGTACTTTAAGTGTTTAAGTTTGTGTTTCAGTGCCTAAACATTGTGGTTTGGTTTTTGAATCATGGCTATGTTTTTAAATGAAATTACGACTATATTTGGTACTTAAGTGTTCACATTCAAATTATAGGTATGTGTGGTACTTGAGTGTTCACATTCAAATTACGACTACGTTTTGCCATTCATATTATCGTTGACATATTTCATTGTGATGTATGTTTTGTACATCTCTAAAAGGCTCTTATTCCAATATAGCTCTACCACTTTGTCATCACTCGCAATACTTATTAAATCCAATATAGTGATTTAATGGGAGTATGCTACAGATAGTGGTTTAATAGAAGTATGCTACATCTAGTAGTTTAATAGGAGTATGCTACATTAAGAAGTTTAATTTCTACATTAGTTGCTGAGACATTTGTTCATTTAATGAGAGTATGCTACATATAGTGGTTTAATAGAAATATGCTACATCTAGTAGTTTAATAGGAGTATGCTACATTAAGAAGTTTAATTTCTGCGTTAGTTGCTGAGACATTTGTTCATTGTCGCTACCTTCATGAGTTTCAAATTGAGAAGTACATGTTTCATCCACCACTGGTTGAATATCAGGTCTGTGATCAACTTGGACACTCAGCTATTGAGTGCTAATTTATGTACTCTCGCTGTAAAGAAGCTACGTGTGATGGGATCCGATTGTTGGGCATATGGCAAACAATAAGCAATCCAGAAAGGAAGTACTTGAAGTGCCAGCATGATTCATGTTGAAGTTATTTGCAATGGTTGGATGAAGCTGTTTCTGATAAACTTTTTGGATCAAGCTCATCAGCAAACGAATGCTTTAAGGGTGGTAAGCCAGGCCATTGGATGAGCGAGTGCCCTTCGGTAAATTGTGAATGCAATACAAAAGACTGTAAGGGGAGGAGGACTGTTAAAACTACCAAGTATGGATTAAATGTTTGAGAAAAGTATTTGAAATGCAAGAGCTGCCAGGGATTTCAATGGCTTCGTGATGCAGTGAAAATGGCATCAAGAAAGAAAACAACAATTTTGACTGCGGAACCCATTGTTACACTGAAAATGACTTTGTCTGAATTCTCAAACCTAAAATAAATTGAAAAATGTAATGTGTAATGCAAAGTTCAACTTTGAACTTCTGCACAGTTATAGCTTTGTAAGATGGCTCCTTGTAAGATGTATTCTAACATTTTTCTCTCTTTTAATGATTGCAAATTTTAGCTTGGTAAGACGTAATCTGACATTTTTATGATTGCAAGTCTATAATGCTCACGATGTATGTATCTGAAGCACTCGACAAGCGCTTGACAAATTTTTTAAATTGAAGCACTTATCCGTGTCTTTTTGCTCATTTTGCTAGCAGTTAATATACAATCTGATGTAACACGTTTGCACTGTGAACACATGACAAGTATGAAAGTAACCTATCAGAACTCCATAACTCTCTTTTTAACATATATCTTTCTCTTTACTATATGGAATCCATAATGTAGTGACATACAAAACAAAGTTGCACTAACTAGACACAATCTCAGGTAGTATCCCAACCTTTTAGGAAAAATAGTTTGAGATATAATGGTTTTATAATATGATTAAACACAGACTTTTATCATATGATTAAACTTCTTTTAAGTGATTGCTTATTAATCTCAACACCAGTTTTCTAGCACTTAAATATATATGAAACTCAGAATATCATATTATTAAATTTGTGATTTATAGTATCATACTATTGAAGTATATGTAACTTCGAGTATCATATTATTGAATGTGTGACTAAGTGTATCATATTATTGAAGTATTATACGATTGATAGTATCATATTCCTGAAATATATGAAACTACGAGTATCATATTATTGAATATGTGATTAATAGTATCATACTATTGAAGTATATGTAACTTAGAGTATCATATTATTGAATTTGTCACTAAGAGTATCTTATTATTGAAGTATTATGCGATTTATAATATCATATTCCTGAAATATATGAAACTAATAGTATCATATTATTGAATATGTGATTTATAGTATCATACTATTTAAGTATATGTAACTTTGAGTATCATATTATTGACTATGTGATTAAGAATATCATATAACTGAAGTAAGTAATCCTTGGTTGTATAGGACATGGTTTGAGTGCGACAAACAAGTAACGAGGTTTCCTAATACTTTGCACGAAAGTTTTGCTTCTATAGAGGAAGGACAATTAGCTATATAAGGACAACGAGCATGGACTCTCTACAATAGTCAACATAGTGCTTCACCGCACCCTAATTTTCAAAAGGCCACATGCAACTATGTCTCGAGCTAATAGACCACAGGTGCTTCGTGAAGTTCCTCCAATTGTCCCACCGAATTTTCCATCAATACTATCTCCTCTTCCAGCTGTGCCTAATCTCGTTCACTAGAGTCAATATGTCATTTATTGTTTGATATTAATGCATATGCTATATCTAGTAGTTTAACAAAAGTATGCTATAACTAGTGGTTTAATGGGTAGCTTAGTGACCCAATGGAAACTTCTTCACCCGGTTATTCTGGTTTTGCCCTTCAAAATATGTGGTTTAAATTCCTGCGTATACGAAATTTAGGTGCACTTTGCGAACCCTAGAAGTCCTCTTTTTTTCGGACCAAAACAAAAGTAGACTATGTTTTTGTACGTAATCTCCCAATACAGGCAGTATTCATATAACATCAGATGTCCGTCATGAATTTTGTTTTATTTCCATGTTATACTCTTTTACTGAGAGAAGAGCTTGTTTATTTCCAAGAAAACCAAAATTTGAATTCCTAGTTCTTCTGAGTAAATAAATTAGGAGTATATAAATTCACAGTAGCACTATTAACTTCTGTCCTTTAAAGAAAGCTGATTACTTATTAGAGTCTAGACTTGTAAGTTTCTCTCATTCCTTAGGTTCTTTATATCTCGATTTGTTCTAAGTTGAAGTGCGTAGGTCAAGTTTTTTAGGGGATGCAGATGATGCGTTTCGTATTTCTGTTAAAAAATATTTGCTTTTCAACATCAAATGCTTGTGATAGCAGAATGTAAACGTTTAGGATGTCATTGGAAAGTTCGTGCATTTGCAGCGGGGGATTCTTCTTGGTTCGTGATATATTAATTCTAGCTACTAACTGAAGAACTACTGGGCATATGACGGCTGTAAACGATGAATACAACTATGCTAATGAAATTGGTAGGGGGTCCTAGAAGGTGATAGTGATCTGGATGTGTTCCTTAGAGCCAATTACTTCGACTAAGATGAGAGAAATAATTACATATCATAAGCCTACTTCAATTTGGGCTGGCATCAAAGAGGCTTTAAATGAAGTTCTTTCAAGATCTCAATGGGTGATGGCAGATGGTGAGAATGTGGATTTGTGGAGAAGTAACTGGTTGGGGCCTAAATCTTTGCAACAGTTACTTACCATCAGCTCAGTTGAGCAAAAATGGAGTAGAACAAAGGTGCAAGATCTAGTGCAAGATGATCACACTTATAGTTGGTCTGGCCTTAAAGAATGCAACATGTAGCATCTCTAAATAGTAAATACTACTTAGATTTTCAGCAATCTTCAGTTTTTGGAACAATGTTTTGTTAACACTGATAATACGAAGTGACATGATAATATTATGTAGTACAATTGTATTTCACTCTTGAACACAAAAACAATGTCTTGTTAACATTGATAATTATACCAAGTGACATGATAACATTATCTACTACTATTGTACTTCACTCTTGAACCCCAAAAAAAACACTATTTGTTTATAGGCTTAGAAACCGTTCGGTGCGAATCAAACTATCATCTTAGTTGTTAGTAACTATAACATGTTTCGAGTTCCCAAAAAAGTTGATTGTAACTATAACATGTGTACAGTTACTAACAAGTGACATGTTAGTAACTATAACATGTTTTGAGTAACTATAACATGTGTACAGAGAGTCCAATAGACTAGCAGATGCACTAGCTACTAATACACCTGCAGTTAGTTGTATTGAGTTGATTCCGAGTTCCTTTGCAGAGGATGTAAAAAAAATTATCTTTGAGGATGCTGCAAGGAAGGAATATATGAGAGAATGTAACTAGAACTAGATTCCACTTTTATTTTATTATTAATAATATAGGGGTAAGGGACCTCTCAAAAACCCTGCTTCCCAATAAAAAAAAAACAAAAGTTGATTGTGATTGACGCATGCTTGACAACTAGCATTGGTAGTGATAACAAATTGATTCTTGACCAAGAAACATATTTTAATAGTGACACTTGTTAAAACTAGTTGGTCATTATTAACTATAATTAGCAAAGGCTAATCAGTTTTAATTGACCATTTAATCTAATTTAATTGAAAATCCGATTCCCTCAACAAGTTGCCACGCCGTGGTTCTAGAAGGTGATAGTGATCTGGATGTTGAATGTGTTCCTTTCCCAAGAGCCTCCCCCCCTGTATTTATGTAAAAAGTGAGATCAAGGATTAATAAGGTTCTAATAAGTAGTAATTATTTAAAGAATAAGAGAATATATAAACAACCATAATCCATTAATGTGGCACAGTCCAGAATTCCCATCATCCCCAGTGTCATGAAGTGTCCTTCCTTTTTCATTTCTTATAATTACATATAATGAATTAGGAGAGACTGCCAGAACAAAATTTTGGAAAACAGAAAAAAGAACAAATAAACACTGCACAGAAATCAGTCTGCCAGCCAACATTAAGTCTCAATAAAAGACTATGACTCTTATTTTCAAAACAGATATTTTCGCCAAAAAATCACCTTGATTGAACCTTAGATGGTCATTACTCATTAGCATGTCATGGTACCACATCCATTGTTGCAACCCTCAAGGAGTTCGCAATGATTCGTCAAAGTGCTATTTAGGGACTTATATGCTCTCTCCAACAATAAGAAAGGGGCAGTTTAGCAACAAGTTGTGATGAAGAATGATATTTGCGGACTAGAATTTGGTTTTAGGAAGGGTTTGTTTGAGAGGGACTTGAGTCAAGCTGCATCGTTTACTAAAACCTTTTAGCAGGCTATATTTACTAAAGACCGAGGTAAGTGAGATAGCGTGATAAGACCACAACATTCTATTCTAAATCAAACATATGAGATTTTTGAAAAAAGGGAGTGACAGAGCTTCCTATTGGCATATTTGACTTTCCTCTAAAGAAGTGGCAGATATTCAAACTGGCAGAGTACCATTAAAAGTCTGCTTACTTATGTGGACATTGATGTAACAAAGAACTTTGACAACTGATAACTGGAAGAAAATAGACAAGGTTATGGTAGATTGTTGTGCCTTATGATGTGAAGGGGAGGACATTATTTAGCGCTTGTTCTTGGACTTCCAATTGTTTAAGGGGATTTGGCATTATTTTCTTTCTAGCTTCAGGTGTCAGCTGGATATGGGAGGGCCATTCCTGAACGAGCCTAGGTGGAATGGTTACAACCTTTCACATGTGCAGTGTTGTTACAATCTAGTTGTTGGGCCATTTGGTTAGGGAGGAATAGCCTAATTTTTGAAGACAGAGCCGAAGAAGAAAATATGCCATTCCCCATATGAGAAGGCCTTAAATTCCACTTAGATAATGAAATAAATGACTATATAGCTTCACATAGTAAATATTTTCAAGAAGAGTAAAGAGCTTTACCTCCTCCCAACCCATGTTTTCTAGAACTCTTCTGACAAAGCTACCGGCTCCAAACGACATTTGCAATGCTTCAGCAGCAGCTTCCTTTGTGCTATGGGAAACAAGTGAGGTTTGTTGTATGTGAATAAAGAAAACAATAAAGAGACAAAGACAGCAGTAACAAGGAACCACCAAGGCACGTATTAGACTGTCCTTAAGAAAAGATTTTGCCCCTTCCAATGATGCAGAAAGGCAGCAGTGGCGTCTTCCTCATAAGATTCAATGGTGTATAGTAGCTTGACTTTGCACTAGAACAAACTACTCTCTAGAACAGCAATATAGCTCTCTCTGGCGGCTACAGGAAGAAGAGAAGAAGAAGATGTGGGATGCGAGTTTTCTGTTTCTCTGAGATCGTGTGTTTCTCTGCTGAAGAGAATGATCTCTATGGACGCACATGCTCGTTTTTATAGAGGTTTGGTCGGTCTGCAGTTGGTCTCCTAAACAGATAAGGAAGAGAGACCAACTCGCACTGCACTAGGACACCTAAACTTGCTACCCCCAAGCCCAGCCCCGACCAGCCCTGGTGCGGGCGGGCGTGCACGTGTGGCTTTGGGTAAGTCCTCCCTCCTAACACAAAAGCATTTGTACCCTAAGGGCACACCCTTATGGTAGAGGAATGTCTCTTACACTGCACTTGCTAGTGGTGGATAACCAATGTGGGACTATCTTTATGCACTAAAGTGGAGAGAACACACTTTGTTCATCTCCTCCACTTTGCACACACACATTAATATTTAGAAATACTTAAGAGATTCCAACAATCCCCCACTATTTCAAAATACTAATAGTTCCCCACTATTTTGGAATAAGATATTACAAAAGAAATGGATTAACAAAATGCCAGAGAGAATCGAAAAAACAATGCATAAGATACTGGTGCTTTACAGGCTTGAACCAATCATAAGGTAACATGTCTTATAATACATGAAACTGGTGGATTAAAAAAATCTTTGAACCAACATTCCCTTGTAGTAAAATAGATTACATGCACCCACACTGCTCTTTCATTATATGGCTGTTCTACGGTGTTGCGCTTTTTGGCCCTTGCGCTGCCTGTGTTCCATGAATGCTCTAGAATATTTGCCCGAATACTCATAAGAACCGACCCAGTTCTACATTCATGTAGGTGGATATCCATCAAGTGTACATTGCAGTTAAAATACACTATCTCATTATAAAATGGACTATGGATTCCAATAAGAGTAAAATAACTCATCCTTACTCATTGCAATTCAAGTTATACAAAGTATACAAAAAATACTATCTCGTCATAGGGTGGGACGTCTCAAAAAAGGACGATAGCATACCAGAGCGACTCGGTGACTTGTTTTTCTCTTTGAAACTACTTTATGGGATCTCCAATCACAAAGGTGGGGTTGTCGTCAGTGTCGCCCTCTATCTTAGGAAAAAGTCCTATCCCCCTTGACGTTTCAACCACTTGCCTCTTGTGAAGCGGTTTTGTCAGAGGATTGGCCAAATTTAACTCTGACCTCACATAATCTAGAGCCACAACTCCAGATTCCAGTAGCTACTTGATAGACTGTAGTCTCAGACGGATATGCCTGCTTTTCCTATTATACAATTTTTTCTTTGCCTTTGCTATTGCGGCCTGACAGTCACAATGCATATGTATAGCTGGAGGCTGTTTTGTACCAATAGGAAGATATGCCAAGAGGTTTCAAAGCCACTCAGCCTCAGCACTTGCTTTATCTAAAGCAATAAGCTCGGACTCCATGATTGAACGAGCTATCAAGATCTACTTAGAAGATTTCCAAGCGACTGCACCTCCACCAAGGGTGAAAATATAACTACTAGTGGACTTGATATCATAAGAATCAGATATCTAGTTTGTATCATAATAATCCTCTATCACAGGTGGAGTTTGTCTGAAACATATGTCGTAATTCATTGTTCCTCTCAAGTACTTGACTAGTCTCTCTAATACACTTTAATGTTCCTTGCTAGGACAATGAGTGTATATGCTTAACCTGCTAACTGCATAAGCAATGTCAGGTCTAGTGCAATTCATCAAGTACATGAGACTACTAATAATTTGGGCATATTTAGACTGAAGGACACTATGTTGATGATTTTTCTGAAGTTCACCACTTGCCTCATAAGGTGTCGACACAGGCTTAGTATCATAATAGTTAAACTTATTCAAAAACTTCTCTACATAATACTCTTGTGAAAGCGTATATCCATCACTGTTTCTTATGATTTTGATTCTAAGAATCACATCAGGTTTTCCCATATCCTTCATTTCAAATTGGGAGGATAAGAACATCTTGGTGTTTCTCACAACATCAAGGCTAGGACTCATGATTAACATGTCATCCACATATAGACAGGTAATCACATATGTATTCACATCAAAAGATTTAAAGTAAATACATTTATCAGCATCATTTATGTGATATCCATTGGAATCATGACACTATCAAACTTTTCATGCCATTATTTTGGCGCTTGTTTCAACCCATATAAAGACTTAACTAATTTGCATACTTTTTGCTCATTCCCTGGTACTATAGTACCCTCAGGCTGCATCATATATATTTCTTCATCAAGATCACCATTCAAAAATGCAGTTTTTACATCTATTTGATGAATAAATAAATTATGAATAGCAGCTAGAGCCATTATAACTCTTATAGAAGAAATCCTAGTTACAGGAGTGTAAGTATCAAAATAGTCAATGCCTTTTTTCTGGGAGAACCCCTTGACGACTAGTCTAGCCTTATATTTATCAATGGAACCATCTAGCTTCAGTTTCTTTTTGAAGATCCACTTGTAACATATAGGTTTCGCCCCAGGAGGTAGATTAACTATCTCCCATGTGTGATTAGATATAATCGAATCTAGTTCTGAGTTTATAACATCTTTCTAGAAAGGTGCATCTCAAGAACTGATTTCCTCATTATACATCACCGAATCATCATCAAGAAGAAACGTGTAAAAGTCATCACCAAAATTGGTGGATTTTCTATCTCTTTTATTCTTCCGAATTTCTTGTTCAAAAATTTCAGGATCTATTGATTGTTGTTCACTAGGAGCAACCAACCTCTCAATGACAATTTTCGAAGGAAACAAATTCTCAAAGAAATCAACATTTTTACTCTCTATAATAGTGTTAGCATCAACAATGTTATTATCAGATTTTACTACTAAAAATCTATATGCATCACAATTATGAACATAACCAATGAACATACAATCAACAGTTATAGGTCCCAATTTTCTCTTTTTAGGTTCATTCACTAGAACCTTTGCAAGACACCCCCATATTTTGAAATATTTCAGGTTAGGTACATGACCTTTCCATAATTCATATGGTGTCTTATTCCCTGTTTTCTTGTTGGGTATCCTATTCTGTTTATGGCAAGCATATATGATTGCTTCCCCCCACAAGTTCAGGGAAGCTCCAGAACTTACAAGCATAGCATTCATCATCTCCTTTAGTGTTCTATTTTTCCGTTTGGCTACTCCATTAGACTCAGGAGAGTATGGTGGAGTAGTCTCATGAATAATTCCATTCTTGTCACAAAAGTCCTGGAAGGGGTTAGACTCATATTCTCCACCCCTGTCAGACCGAAGTCTTTTAATCTTACAGTTAAGTTGGTTTTCAACTTCAGCTTTGTACTTGAGAAACATCTCACCTTCCTCATGCTTGTTTCTAAGTAAATATACCATGGTGTACCTAGAGAAGTCATCTATGAATGTAATAGAATAAAACTTCCCCCCTCTAGACATGGTACTTCTGAATTCACCCAAATCTGTATGAATAAGAGTTAGCAATCTAGTTTTATCTCTAGAAACAGTTCTGCAAGGTTTCTTTGTGGCTTTAGTCTCAGCAGATATCTCACATTTATCATTAGAAAAATCAGAAATATCAGACAATAAACCACATGCTTTCATCCTTTTCATATACTGAATATTCATATGTCCTAGTCTACCATGCCATATATTAAAAGAGTAAAGCAAGTAAGCAGAAGCAGATTCATTCTTATTAATAATAATGTTGTAAAGTATATTCAACATGAAAATACCACTATTATTACAATAACCTTTCCCAACAAAACCCTCATTCTTTATCAGAACGAACTTGTCACTTTCAAAAGTCACCTTGACGCCAGCTTTTCCCAGTAAGGACACAGAAATCAGATTCTGACGAATATCAGGAACATGAAGAACATTACTAAGTGAAAGGGTTTTCCCTGATGTTAAATTCAGAATAATCTTGCATGTTCCCTCAACAGGAACAGACCTTGAGTCACCTATATAGACCTTTTCATTTTTCACTAGTATGTAGTCTGAGAAGGCTTCAACATCACCACAGACGTGGCGAGTGGCACCAGAATCTAGTACCCAGTTCTTCTTCCCAGTAGCCATGAACACTTGTGACACTACAGTAGCAATTATATCATCTCCTTCAACTAAATTAGCATTGGGAGGATCATCAATGTCTTTTTTGTGCCTGCACTGAAAAGCCATATGTCCAGGTTTACCACAAACATAACAATTTCCATTGCCAGTACCACTCCTTTTAAAAGAAGTGCCTTTGACCTTGAAATTCTTATTTTTGTTGTACTTCTGCTTTTTAGAGGTTTTGTTAGATTTGCTGGGATTACCTTCAACGGTATTGGCTTTGGAATTGAATTCCTTAAACAACACCTCATCCCAAGTCTTGTTCTTTTCCTCTATGTGAATGTGAATGATCACATCCTCAAGAGTCATCTATTTGCATTTATGCTTCATACAATTTTTATAGTGTTTCCAACACTCGGGGAATTTCTCAATCAAACATCCAGCAACAAAGGTTTTGGGTAAATTAATACACCCAGTTTTTAAATCATTAATTAGCACATGAAAATCATGGATTTGAGACGTTACATCTCTATCCTCTCTCATCTGGAACTTTAGAAAAGTCCCGACAGCATATTTCTGAGTACCAGCATCCTCTAATATGTATTTTTTGTTAAAAATCTCCCATATATCATGTGCATTCTTATTTGAAGAATAAATATCAAAAATTTCATTGGACAAGGTACTCAAAATAGCATGACGACATACCTTATTCCCATTGAGCCAAGCAGCTTGATTTCTTTCGAAATCATTAGAACCATCCATGGGTGTTGTATCAGTGAGATACTTTACATATATAGTTGAGTACATCTAGGGCTGTGAACACCCTTTCCCTCCATCGCTTGAAGTGTGAACCATTGAAGGATTCAATCTTTGACACATTGGGTAAGTTGTGAGCATTCAGTAAAGGTGCAACATCTCTCATAGTCGAAGTAACTTCCATGACTCCAGAATTGGTTTCTTTGTTCGGCGTGTCTGTTGGTGTAGACATCTTAAATCTTTCCTTAAGATTGTTGGATGTGAATAAAGAAAACAATAAAGAGATAAGGATAGCAGCAACAGGGAACCACCAAGGCGCGTATTAGATTGTCATTAAGGAAAGATTTCGTCCCTTCTAATGGTGCAGAAAGGCAGCAGTGGCGTTTTCCTCACAGGATTCAATGCATATGGTGTACAGTAGGTTGACTTTGCACTAGAACAAACTACTCTCTAGAACATCAATATAACTCTCTCTAGCGGCTATAGGAAGAAGAGAAGAAGAAAAAGGCAAGTTCGAGTTTCTATTTCTCTGAGATGGGTTTCTGATGAAGTGAGTTCCTCTATGGACGCACAGTCCTATTTATAGAGGCTTGGTCGGTCATAGCAGTCGATCTCCTAACTTGCACTAACACACCGAAACTTGCAGCAAAAGCAAAACACGTTTAGGCTTTTGGTTAAACCACTACCCACTAGACATAACAATAAGCCCAAGCCCAAGCTCGAACCCGACCCGATGTGACTTGGCTATGTGCGGGCGCGCACGCGTGTGTCAGTCCTCCTTCCTAACACAAAAGCATTTGTACCCTAAAGGCACGCTCTTATGGTAGAGGAATGTCTCATATACTTCAGTTGCTAGTGGTGGATAACCAATGTGGGACTATCTTCTATGTACTAAAGTGGAGAGAACACACTTTGTTCATCTCCTCCACTTTGCACACACACACTAGTATTTAGAAATACTCAAGAGATTCCAACAACTCGTACTAGAGTAAGACTCATTTCACATATGGCGGCAGTTCTTAAAAGACGGCCACCAGACGGCACCGATGGATGAAGCTTAGTGGAAGGTTTCACCAGTTTCCCAATCAGCCATGAAATTTTGCTTTTCTTTTTCTTGCCGCGCTTCTTCTTCACTACAGTGTTTGTGAACATTTCCCAAATCCACAAATCAATTATTGAAGAATCAAGTATGTCGTCTTCCCCTGATTGTACAACCTGACCGTATTGAGCTCGCCAGTTCTCTTCATCCCATGAAATCCCTATATGAAAAGAAAATTCTTTCAAGCTTGAGAAAATAAATTAGTCAAGTTTCTGCAACTTTTCTTCAATCACATGACTACTGACAATGCATCAAGCCCAACTGCTGAATTGCTGGACCACCCATAGATGGTATAATGGCTGCCTTAACAAGGGATCAGGGCTCCCTGTTCCCAGGTCTAATAAGTTGTAACCCCAACTATACATAATCTATGAAGCACTGACTTGGTATATATATTCTGGTATTAAAATTATATACACAAAAGTATGGAGAGAAAGTCGTTGCTTAACGATTAACTAACAAATCTGGTTCCGTTGGCGTCATGATGATAAAATCCACTACTGCAATTTCATCAGGTTAATTATTATTAATTTAAACACTTTTAAATTAATAATAATTAAAGCTGACATGGTATGAAAGTAGAGTTGAGTTTGTTCATCCTATTTAAATTGACAATCCTCCAAATTCTCATATTTTATTGCTGACCTGGCATATTCTTTTTCTTTTACCGCCATTTCTTGATTAGAAGAATTAAACAATTGTTTTTAATAATTAAGGACGTCTAGAGTGCGTCAGGTGCACCCAAATTTTGCATGTGCAGGATTTTCAGCCACATATTTTGAAGGGTAAAACCGAAATAACCGGGTGAAGAAGTTCCAATTGGGTCACTAAGCTACCCATTAAACCACTAGTTGTAGCATACTTTAGTTAAACTACTACATATAGCATATACGTTAGTATCGAACAATAAATGATATATTGAATCTAGTGAACGAGATTAGGCATAGTTGGAAGAGGAGATAGAGTTGATGGAAAATTCGGTGGAACAATTGGAGCTTCAGGAAGCACCTGTAACCTATTAGCTCGAGACATAGTTGCATGTGGCCTTTTGAAGGGTGCAGTGAAGTACTGTGTTGACTATTGTAGAGAGTCCATGCTCGTTGGCCTTCTATAGCTCGTTGTCCTTCCTCTATAGAAGCAAAACTTTGGTACAAAGTATTAGGAAACCCTTGATAGGGTTATATACTAAAAGCATTACTTTTGTAATTACTCTAATTCTTTATATTTTGAATGAGAATCATATGGGCAAATGTTATGCATAGTATATATGTTATTAGTTATATGCATGTGTCTAATACTTTATGTTGTAGATGATATGGTGTGAACACACAGAAGATCATATCATCAGTACCTTATAAAGTATAAGTAATCGTTCACAACCTAGATGGATTTGGACAAACCATTAGTACGGTTGTAGTATAATCTGGTATTAGTCTATCTTGATTATAGGATTACACTAGTACACTTTGTGTGTATTGAACAGGACCAAGTGAGGTTGTTTCTCTTTATACTGACTATATAAGAGAACAAATGCCTCTGCTATTATGGATGTTTGTCCTCTTAATCCGGATATAATAACGGGCACTTATGTGCATTGTACATTGCTTTAAATCATCAATGAGTGAGATTCATTTGTGAATCAACAAACTCGATGGATTTGGTAATGACATTGTATGTAAGGTGTGTTGTTGATTATAGAAGGAATCTGTGTCCCACAAGAAGTCGGGTTGATGATGTCCCCTTGAGGAGCTCATAAGGATTGTCATGTAAACCCTGCAGGTGGATTTGATCCGACATGACAATGAGGTTGAGTGGTCCTACTCAAGGACATAAGAAGTTTATTAATGTAGTTGTCAGTAACTTGACTTAATCAACAGACATTTGATATCTTAAACACGGGGAGATCAACGAGCATATAATATGGAGACCATAAACGTAACACATAATTTGGGATTAGGGCGGTAGTGAAACAATAACCTTTAGTGGAATAAGCCATTTGTTGATGGACTTGGGCCATGTGTTCTGGGCGAACATGGGAAGCCCAAGCCCGTCAGGAGGCCCAACCCTAATTTCTCCTCATGGTCCCTGTTGTAGCCTATAAATAGAAACCTTTCTTCTTAGCCGAAATTGATTATTCATCTGGATTGAAAAGAGAGGCAAGGAAAGATAGATCCAAAATCGGTTCTAGCTTTGTGAGAGAGAAGGGGGTTGGTAGATCGTTTCCCACACAACGTCCAATCTATTGAAAGGAATACAGCAGAAGATCAAGAGGTTGATTGTTAATTTCATAACTATTGGATTCTCAGAGATATCAAGAAAATGATTCAAAGGTATGTTTCCAATCTAAAATCGTGAGAACCATTAATTCCGCTGCGCGTGGTTTTCACGGTTTGTAGAAATATTCATTCTGAAATAACGGTTCCTACAACCCCGTTACTTGCTTGTCGCACTCAAACCATGTCCTATACAACCCAGGATTAGGTACTTCAGTAATATGATACTCATACTCACATAGTCAATAATATGGTACTCAAAGTTACATATACTTCAATAGTATGATAATATAAATCACATATTCCATAATATGATACTATTCATTACATATATTGCAGCAATATGATACTATAAAGACCATAATACTTCAATAATATGATACTCTTAGTCACAAATTCAATAATATGACACTCTAAGTTACATAGACTTCAATAGTATGATACTATTAATCCCATATTCAATAATATGATACTAGTAGTTTCATATATTTCAGGTATCAATCATTTTTTCCCTACTCTCACATATATATTCATGCAATATATCGAGTACGGAATCATTCCACTCTTAACTTTCAAGACTTAAACAAATTTAATTGAATAAACACAAAGAACAATGGTGAGAGTAATGTGTGATGTGAAATTTCTATACTATTATTCCCAACATAGGAACAATAATAACAAGTCATAATTTAATAACTAATTTAAACTTTATAAATCTAATTTAAACAATAACAAGAATGATTCAAAATGAATTAAAACTAAAATTAAAACTAATTTAGAACTAAGATTATGAATAACTTCTTATCAAATTAAAACAAACTAATTAATTAAATGTAAAAACTAGATCTAAACTAAGTTATTTGAACTCATTAATGGAATCTAACCTAATTTTCTAATCTAGATCTAGGTATGCTTAAGTGTTAAGTCTTCTCCATACAAATGGAGGAGACCAGATATACTATTTCGTGCATGGGCGGAGGAGCCATATTTTGGGCTGGAAAATCGAGTCCAAAACCCAATCTCTTCAGTCTACAGGGCCCTTTTCAACTAGATCTGATTTCAGCAGGCTTTTCATCCACTTTTGCTCTCCTGATTGGATCAAGGCTTAGACCAATGGAAAACTCTTTCCGAGCTGGTCGTTTTGACATAAGGTAGGCCCAATTCCGAGGCATAAGTCCAAAGATATGGTCTTCAGAAGTTCTGCTAATTTTTGTGTGCTGTTTCTGCCCGCATTGACTCTGACTTCTTAGCTTCTAGCCGGGATTTACAAAGGCTTTTTCTCCTTGAATCTTGGCTTTTATTCAAATAACTTCTTAGCAACCAACTCTTACTCGTTTATATCGCCAAAGTGGCACATTTCTGCACAAAATAGACTTTAATGCCTGAAATACATAAAAGCACGTAATCAGCATTAACTCTTACTTATTACTCGCATAATTGGTCTAAAAGTATTATTGTTAAGGGGTTAAAACTACAGTTTTTGGCTCTTATCAAACCACCCCCAAACAACATTTTGTTTGTCCTCAAGCAAATATGAGAAATTAGCATAAGTGACCAAAAATGGAGTTCTAACTAATCTCGTTTTGCCGAATGCGATTACATTGACCATATGCAACAAGGCTTTAAACCACTAGGAATTCCCTAGTGGACAAGTTGTAGCCTCGTGAGAGTTTTCCAGTGAAGTTACTCACAAACTTTATCTATACACAACAACTTAGAAATAAAACTATTGTTTCCTTATTTACGCTCCCAATTATCTATATATCTCACTAGCAATGGATACAAAATAATCAAGTTGAAACCTAAGCTAATATATGCATAATAATCAATCATCTACGAATAAACATATATACAATGAGTAATATTATGAAAAGCACTAGCAGGTCCGTTTCTGAAAACTCGGAATAACGTCCTTAAGTAGGTCCTCACATAAATGTCAAGACAAAAACCACTCTGATTTTTCCTCTCAATTTTCGCAACTACAGTGTGCAATGGGCACACTTTACCTTACAATCTCAATGACACACAAGGAAGTTGGAGTCGATCAAACACATCTGCCACTTACTATCACACTAACCTATTCCTAATTGAGCTAGAGGTCTTTATTAGGTGATGCGGGGATTAGGAGATGCTTTAAGAAAAAGGAAATTGATATTCAAAAAGGACAAGTCTGAGATAATAAAGTCTTCATATTATGTAACTAGAGAAAACCTTGTTCTTTACTTTTGCTTCTCCACTTTGTTTCCATCCTTAGCCATATTTTTTTTTCTTTTTCCTTGGCTTTCGACTCTTTTGATTCTATTTTTGGAGTTCTAACTCTTTATTTTCTTTTATTTATTTATTTTTTATTTATTTGGATGGAAACTTTCTTTTTTTATCTGAAGCAACTAACTAATTCTTGATTTCAAAGGTATTTCTCTTTTATATTCTTCATCTCTATTTTTATACTCATTCAAAGAATGGGTAGGTTGATTTTTTTTTTAATTTATTTATTTTGTTTTGTTTTGTAATAGGGTAAAGGATTTGCGGTTTATGAAAGACTAAAGAAAGGCTCAGAGGGGTGACTAGCGGAAAATAATTTAGAGGTTTAAATTTCTAGCTATATCGATCAAAAGAGGGCCTAAATTCTCGCTTAGGATATGGTATAGTAATCAAGCAAGTGGACGTGTGATTTCTCTATCCGAATTTCACTTCTCCCTTGTGTCATTTCTCAAATATTTCACTCATATAAGGCTTTAGGCTATATTCTCACAGGATTTGTAGAATAAGTACTCTATCCTAGATTTCAGAAACTTACTGCCAAACAATCAAAGATACTCATGTAATATATTTATAGATAGATACAAAGATTATTACCTACGTATTAACCTAAGTTTCTACAAATTATTCTAATGCAAAAGCTACGTGAGACTTTTAGATTATTCGGAGCATAGAGAAAGAAAACAATACCAATATTCCTAAGTGTATAACATAACTTTTATTTATTTATTTTTTTGAAATTTTTGAATTTTTAACTAGACAACAAGTGCATATTATACATATCTATATCCTAACAGATGTCTTAATTACACTTGTTTCTATGCCCCCAAACAAGAAGCATGCTTTGTCCTCAAAGTATTTAAATAAATAGGGTAGAGAAATACCATTAAAACGCGTGAAATTTTGGAACATCTGCAAAACAAAGTTATAACATACTAATATAGCAAATAAAACTGACACAACTCTATATGAGTTCCACCCGTTATGGGGTTAACAAGAATCAAATTGCTTGGGACATAAGCAGACACTAACTGAAATAAAAACTAACCTTAACTCCAGTGTTTAAATGTTGTCAACCTCTTCTATAAAGAAATGAGGTTCCTTCGCATCCTGCCCCTCCAAAGAGATGAGGTTCCTTCGCATCCTAACTGCAAGATCCTTTCGCGGAACCAATGTCCATAAGTCTCACTTCCCAACAAGTGTTCGAAAGACTGCTCTGGTATCACTATAGGAGAAGTCATCACAAAACTACTCTCTAGAACAGCTGCAACGATCCTGGAACAACCCACAAAAATTTAGAATTTTTCGTGCCCACGGGGGTCAGGGCGCGGGGTGCACTCAACCTATGCCTGGGTAGGGCGCTAGGTGCGCCTGAGTGAATTTCTAGTTCCAGGCACTTGGGTGCAGGGCGCGCTCACTTTTGCCTAGGATGGGCGTGGGTCACGCTCAGGTTAAATTTTGACAGACAGTGCCTAGGGCGCAGGTGGCGCTCCATCAGGCGGCAGTGCGCCCGAGGTGCCGAAAATGCGAAGTGAGAAGGAAAAAGAAAGAAAATTTGGGAGTGAAAGGTGAGAGTTGAATGTGAGAGATGTGAGTTTTGTGTGGAGAATGAATGAAGTTTATATAGGTTTGAGTTTCCAAAACGAATTGGAAAGTTTCCAAAGTGTTTTAAGGCAATTGCCAGAAACAGAAATTTCCAAAATTGGAAATGGAAACTACCCATATTCTTGATTCTAATACAAACCTAATATCTCTTCGACTGAATTTAGAATAGTAACTTCTAAACTCTTATAGATTTCATCCTACCACCACATCTAATCCTAGGCATGCCCATATCGGCAATATTCTCAACCATCACTCCAAAACAACTTCTAAAATGGAGGATCATATAACAAATCATGCTAGAGTAAATAATTCCACCCCCAAACAATTCGGGAAGGTGGAATTAACAAAAAAAACAATGCACAATTTGAAAAGAACCATATTATATTAAAATTGAAATTCAAACAACATTTAACAACCAAATTCAAATTTAACTATGGAATTTAAAATTAACATCCAAACTAATAAAAACAATAATGCAATACATGCATAATTCACACCATAGAGAAACATGACTCAAAAACTGAGAAAACATGCAAGAGTGGAAGACGTGAATTATGTTAACCGTGGACTTAGGTTCCGATACTTACAGCCACACACTCCCTAGGGAGGGCCCGGTTACCTGAATGGTGCACTTATCAATATGTGGAAGTGAAAGGAAGTAGACCGAAGAATAAAATGAGTCTTTTATAGTCAGATACTCAAGACTTTATCTAACACATATGTATATAATGTACATGTAGTTTACCATATATCAATAACCGAAATAGTTATGGATCGTTCCATAAATAATTACCATGGAATGTACCCCCAAACGGAAACAAGAACCAAGATTTTTGACGACGCAACTTAGTGAAATGAAAGCGAAGTCTGATAGATCTAGAACGTAACCAAGCATGCACCTTCTTTTTCCTCCAACGAAGAGGTGGCCAAGTGAATGAGTGTGAAAAAATGGATGGTTGTGGAAGATACTTGGAATGTAGATAAGTGTTAGACGAAAAGGGTGGGAAGAATGATTGGATTCTGTGAGGGATTAGCTTAGGTAGTTGGTGGTAAGGTGGTGCTCTAGGCAGTGCTTGAGAGGGTGGATCATCATAGGCTCTTATAAACTCGTCGAATTCCTCATCTAGGTTGTTCACATCCATATAATTATGGTATTCATCTCCATCTTTGAGGAATTCATCTATCTCGTCTATTATGAGGTTTACTCCATCTCTTGTAGTGTCGGAAGGCAGGGTGGAAAATTCTTTCTCTAGTTCAGTTATGTTCAAGGAGTCAAAATTGTGATCTTTGTCTTCTTCCATAAGAGGGGTATCTACTAGTGTAGGGACGAGATCGTCGGAAGCACCAATGTGATATACCAAACTCTCAATAGACTTAACTTCACCTTCTACAGGAATACCTAGTTCTCTCTACTTTTGTCTAAACATGTTAACTTCCACAGAAAGATTTCCAAAAGAAAGAGTCATTGAGCCATCCCGGCAGTTGATTTGGGCATTGGCAGTTGCCAAGAAAGGATGCCCTAAGATGATGGGAATAGAATCATGAGCAACTTCTGTGTCAAGAATAACAAAGTTGGCTGGATAGTAAAAATCCAGCACTTTAACAAGAATGTTTTCAACTACACCCTTGGCTAACTACAAAGTCATTTTAGTTGGTTGAAGTTTTGTTAGACCCAGTTGTTTATATAAATAAAAAGGGAGTAAGTTAACACTCGCTCCCAAGTCAAATAAAGCAGTTGTTATGAAGGTATCACCTAAGGTGCATTGTACAGTAGGACAACCAGCGTTCTTGTACTTAACAATTCTGTTATGTTCAGATAAAGAGGGATATTGTTCAGTTAAGAAGGTTTCATTGGGTATGTTGGTTTTCCTCTTATCGGTGCACAATTCTTTAGAAACTTAGCGTGTCAAGGTAAACTTTTTATAGCATCTAGAAAAGGTAGGTTTATAGTCAGATTTTTAAACACTTTCCTAATCTCATCAAAATTTTCGTCCTTTTTAGACATAACTAGTCTCTGGGGATATGGTGGTTTATCTCTATATTTAGCAATATTATTAGTCTTTGCTTTATCTCTATCCGTTTTGCATCTAGGTGTCCATATTTGAACCTCTACAGGTGTAGGATCATCACTTTCTATTATTGGGTCTTGTAATGTTTTCCCTTTTGTTTGTGGTTTAACTGGTATTTCTTCAGTTGTAGGGTCTTCAGTTTTTAATATAGTATTTAGTATGGTATCATTTTTAGTTTGTGGGTGATCTTTAGGCATAGTCACTTGGTTATCAACTACTCGCCCTGAACGAAGGGTAGTGACTACCTGTAGGTCCCATTGGTTTATATTACCATTATAGTGAATACTGTTTATTTCAAAGGCTGTGTTTGTTGACTTAGGATTAGGCACTGCTTGACCTGGAAACACGCCGGTTTGGTTATTATTTTGGTTAGAAGACATGTCAATAACCTTTTGGCACAAAGACTGCATCATTTGCATCGTTTGTTTCATCATATTAGAGTTTTGATCATGCTGATCTTTCATCAAGTTGGAGTTTTTTTGCATAATTTGATTTCGTTTCTCCAACAAGGTCACTACTACTTTGTCTATAGATGGTTGGACTGGAATTAAAGCTTGTTGAGCGTTCATGTCTTGATGTTGATAGTTGTGGGTCATGGGCATTAAACCTTTATTCTGGTCACCTAAGTTTCCTTGTCCTTGATGTTGAGTTAACTGGTTAAAGTGTGATGGTTGTGGTGGTGGTTGTGCATAGACAAGAGGACAATAGAAGTCGGGATGCTCAAGACTAAAACAGACATTACAACGAGTAGAGTTAATCTTCATGACTATAGTGGGTTGTTGTTGAATAGAGAGGGCATCTACCTTTTTAGTAAGGGCATCGATAAGAGTTTTAAGCTCGAGATCATTTTTAACCTCAAAAGAAAAAAGAGTGGAGCGGGAAGATTCGTTACCTCCCTAATTGTTGTTCCTCTTAGATTGATCTTCTAAGAATTTATAAGCCTCCGAGGCTCCTTTAGTAAGAAAACTACCCCCAGTCATGATATCTAGAACCTCCTTATGATGATGTAAATGCCCCTTGAATAAGGCACGAACAAGCGTGTCCTTCGCAAGATTATGATGCGGGCATTCAATGAGAAGATCAGTGAAATAATTCCATGCCTCTGAAAAGGATTCATGAGGATTCTGGTGGAAGAAATGAATCTTTTGAAGCATTTCATCTATCTTCAGTGGTGGGTAAAACTGTTCCATGAACAATTGAACAAGATTAGCCCATGAGTCCACAGAGTTTGGCGTTTGGGCAGTTAACCAAGACGCCGCCTTATCGGCTAGGGTGAATGGGAACACCCTAAGTTTAACTTGATCCAGACTTACGCTAGGATGATGTAATGTAGTAAGAACTTGGTCTATCTTACGCATATGCTGGTAAGGCTTCTCGTGGTCTAAACCATGAAAAACTGGTAACAAGTTAAATATATTAGGGGGAATTTGAAAATCCGATCCCCCATTAGGTCTGCAAGAACGATGCACGACTTAGGACCATCGTTTAGGGCTTTATAAAAATCAGAAAGAGGAGTCTCTTGTTCTTTAGCCATTGATGCAGGTGTAGTGTGTGAAATTCTAGATAGGCATGTGGTATTTATGTCTATGAAAAATAAGCCTGATTATACTAGAATTAAAACTCCTCTGACAGAATAGGCTAGGAGTGGAAGAAGGAGTACCTGAATGCCTCCTTGCTACACGTTTGAATAACATCTTGTATACGCGATCTCAGTGTTTGTGTGATGTTAGAAACACTGAATAACTTGAAGAAATGAAAATTTGACCGACCTGCGGAAAATCGAAATCGCCCAAAAAGAGGGCGTGTCGCTCATAAATGGCCTTGGTAGGGCGCGAGTCGCGCTCCTGTCTAACTCAAGTTCCAGGTGGTTCAGCGCGGGGCACGCTTAGAAATAGGCTACCTAGGGCGCGGTTTGCGCTCGTGCTTGACACAATGTCTAGGTGGTTGAGCGGGCGCGCTTGGAAATAGGCTATCTAGGGCTCGGGTCGCTCTCAGGTGGAATTTAGAATTCCAGTGTTTTGGACGCGGGTCGCGCTCAGGTTTGGCCTTGTATGGGTGCGGGTCATGCTCTCCAAAAAATTTGAAAATTTTAAAGTAGATTGGTAAGACGTCTATCAAGTAGCTTCTAAAATATCAGATCAATCGGAGCTATGAAAGTCCTTCTACTGCCCTTCAAAGTTTGTGAAACAGTTTTTGGACACAATACAAACAACCGAATTGTTAACCAATCAAAAAGAGACATAAATCGGTAAAATTTTATTGGAGACTCCTGACAGATCGTGGGTATTCCTGTAAAAATTTTAGAGTAATTGGAGTTCTACAAACCCTCCTTATCAGCTGTTGTTCCAGAAATTAAGTGTTTGCAAAACTACAGAAATACATTGGAAACACTCCACTAGTTAGGAGGTCAAAAAAATAAAAAATCATGAAATTTTTACTGAAAACTCCTGACTTAGGACAGATACTCCTGTAAAAAGTTTAGAATTTTTAGAACTGCCTAAGTAACCTTACTTATCTGTTTTTCAAGAACTTATGGTTTGAAAACTGAAATGCAGCACTGTAATGATCGTATTAGTTCACTAGGTAAAACAACTAGGAAAAATCTGACAAAATTGCAGTAAATCAATAGCACATTAAGGATTGCGTCTGTAAATTATCAGAATTTTCCAAAATTTAAAAATACCTTTACTGCAGTGTTTTCCTCTGTGAATCCGCAGCCTCTATGCCTAAAATAGTGAACAGTTCCAAAAATTCAGGAAATAGGAATAAAAATTTAAAAGGGTGGGTGGGTAGAGAATGGGGGATTTCCCCTTGAATTCAAGCAATTGAATTCTTGTCTTGAACGAGATTAAGATGGCAGCGGCGTCATTTGATAACCCGTAAAAACTAAAATAGATTACTCTAACATTATTTTTACGGTTCCAATAATTTTTTTCCTACTCTCACATATATATATTCATGCAATATATCAAGTACGGAATCGTTCTACTCTTAACTCTCAAGACTTAAACAAATTTAATTGAACAAACACAAAGAACAATGGTAAGAGCAATGTGTGATGTGAAATTTCTACGGAATCGTTCTACTCTTAACTCTCAAGACTTAAACAAATTTAATTGAACAAACACAAAGAACAATGGTAAGAGCAATGTGTGATGTGAAATTTCTATACTATCATTCCCAACACAAGAACAATAATAACAAGTCATAATTTAATAACTAATTTAAACTTTATAAATCTAATTTAAACAATCACAATAATGATTCAAAATGAATTAAAACTAAAATTAAACTAATTTAGAACTAAGATTATGAATAACTACTTATCAAATTAAAACAAACTAATTAATTGAATATAAAAACTAGATCTAAACTAAGTTATTTGAACTCAATAATAGAGTCTAACCTAATTTTCTAATCTAGATCTAGGTATGCTTAAGAGTTAAGTCTTCTCCATACAAATGGAGGAGACCAGATCCACTATTTCATGTATGGGCTGAGGAGCCATGTTTTGGGCTAGAAAATCGAGCCCAAAACCCAATCTCTTCCGCATAGGGCCTTTTCTTGTTAGATCTGACTTCAACAGGCTTTTCATCCACTTTTGCTCCTCTGATTGGGTCAAGGTTCGAACCATTGGAAAGATCTTTCCGATTCGGTCATTTTGACATAAGGTAGGCCCAATTCCGAGGCCTGAGTCCAAAGATATGGTCTTCGGAAGTTTTACTGACTTTTGTGTGCTGTTTCTGCCCGCATTGACTCTGACTTCTTAGCTTCTAACCGGGATTTACAAAGGCTTTTTCTCCTTGAATCTTGGCCTTTATTCACAGAACTTTTTAGCAACCAACCCTTGCTCCTTTATATCGCCAAAGTGGCACATTTCTGCACAAAATAGACTTTAATGCCAGAAATACATAAAAACACGTAATCTGCATTAACTCTTATTTATTACTCGCATAATTGATCTAAAAGTATTATTGTTAAGGGGTTAAAACTACAGTTTTGGGCTCTTATCAGTCACATATTCCATAATATGTTACTCGAAGTTACATATAATTCAATCGTATGATACTCTGAGTTTCATATACATTTAAGTGCTACAAAACTGGTGTTGAGATTAATAAGAAATCACATAAAAGAAGTTTAATCATATGATAAAAGTTAGTGTTTAATCATATGATAAAACCATTATATCTCAAACTATTTTTCCTAAAAAGTTGCGTACTACCTGAGATTGCGTCTAGTTAGTGCAACTTTGTTTTGTATGTCACTACATTATGGATTCCATATAGTAAAGAAGATTTATGTTAAAAAGAGAGTTATGGAGTTCTGACAGGTTATTTTCATACTTGTCACGTGTTCATAGAGCAAACGTGTTACATCAGATTGTATCTTAACTGCTAGCATGGATGAACAGACGTAACAAAATGGGCTATTACCGTAAAAGTTACATCAAAATGAGCCAAATGACACAGATAAGTGCTTCAGTTTAAAAAATTTGTCAAACGCTTGTCAAGTGCTTTAGATACATACATCGTGAGCATTATAGAGTTGCAATCATAAAAATGTCAGGTTACATCTTACCAAGCTAAAACTTGCAATTAGAAAAAGAGAGAAAAATGTTAGAATACATCTTACAAGGAGCCATCTTACAAAGCTATAACTGTGCAGAAGTTCAAAGTTGAACTTTGCATTACACATTACATTTTTCAATTTATTTTTAGGTTCGAGAATTCAGACAGAGTCATTTTCAGTGTAACAATGGGTTTCACAGTCAAAGTGGTTGTTTTCTTTCTTGATGCCATCTTCACTGCATCACGAAGCCATTGAAATCCCTGGCAGCTCTTGTATTTCAAATACTTTTCTCTAACATTTAATCCATACTTGGTAGTGTTAACAGTCCTCCTCCCCTTACAGTCTTTTGTATTGCATTCACAGTTTATCCAAGCGCACTCGTTCATCCAATGGCCTGACTGACCACACTTAAAGCATTCATTTGTTGATGAGCTTGATCCAGAGAGTTGATCAGAAATAGCTTCATCCAACCATTGAAAATAACTTCGACATGAATCATGCTGGCACTTCAAGTACTTCCTTCCTGGATTGCTTATTGTTTACTATATGCCCAACAATCAGATCCCATCACATGTAGATTCTTTACAGTGAGAGTACATAAATTGGCACTTAATAGCTGAGTGTCTAAGTTGATCACATACCTAACATTCAACTTGTGGTGAACGAAACATGTACTTCTCAATTTGAAACTCATGAAGATAGAGACAATGAACAAATGTCTCGATCAGCAACTAATGCAGAAATTAAACTTCTTAATAGGCTACTTCAGACCAATAGCTCAACCAAGTTCAATTATTCAAGAATTACTAATCCATGAAGGAAGGAAAACCTTGACACAACCAACAAAATTTTTCATGCTCTTTATACTTGATAAATTAAAATTAAAATTTATCTATGTTAACATTTCAAAGATCAAATTCTTTGTGCTATTTATACTTGATAAAATTCTAAGTGAAGAATGACACTCAATAACTCAAAATTTTCTCTTATTTACCCTTAAAACTTAACTTAATCAAACTCATGAATTTAAAGGGAAATTACCTTCATTTTTGCAAAATTAACGTGCTTTTATGCTTGGTTCGTGCTTCTTATGCTTGATTGGATCTTATGCAGTAGCAATAACTGAGCATTTTTTTTTAAAAAGGTAAAAACCCTAAACCCTAACCCTAGATGTTGATGTTGTTTATAAAAGAAACGTAAAAGGAGGGACGGGTTATACTGTTGGAGCATACGGAGGGAACAAATGCATTGACCAACTTATATTAAAACAGTAGATATAGCATACTCCAATTAAGCCAGTAGATGTAGCATACTACTATTAAACTACTATCTATAGCATACTCCCATTAAATCACTATATTGGATTTAAAAAGTATTGCGAGCGATGGCAAAGTGGTAGAGCTATATTGAAATAAGAGTCTTTTCCAATGTGTACATCATAATAAAATATGTCGATGATAATTTGAACCCGAAAATGTAGCCGTAATTTGTGAACACTCAAGTACCACACATACCTGTAATTTGAATGTGAACACTTAAGTACCAAATATAGTCATAATTTCATTTAAAAACATAGCCATGATTCAAAAACCAAACCACAATGTTTAGGCATTGAAACACAAACTTAAACACTTAAGTGCAACCCAAGAGTGAAACACCAAATTACGTTACAACCAGTCAACCACAATTCTCATATGCTATTTATTGTATCATAGACACATGCTATAATGATTGAAAGAAGATGAGGGATTCTCACATTGTGTTTTTATGCATTTTGATTTACATTTCTTTTCATACTTACTTGTCCTACTTTCTACTATATGAGGCCCTAGTATATATGCTATTATTTGATACTAGGACTACCAAATGGCATTGCATGTAGTAGCCTAATTACAATTTAGTAGAAAGTCCATATTTTTTTCTCTTATTTTATGGCTGTCTCCATCAAATGAAGTCCAAATGTATGTTAATTACCAATAAGAAAAGAAAACAATACAAGTTTACAATTTGTTATTATGAAGGTCAACTATACAATACATAATATTTATGTTCTACCTAATCCAACATAAGCAGAATACTTATGCTGTTATTTTCTTTTCATGTGCAGAGTACTTATGTTGTACCTAATCTAACTTGAGCAGTGATAAACGTAAAAAGATAGTTTTACCTACGAATAAGTAACGAGACTCAAACGCAAGTAAAACTAAAACTATTTTCGTGTCTAATTTATCAAAGTTTCTACTCTCGAATGCTATCGCAATAGAGTTGGAGTAGAAGATTTGTTCCATTCCTAGTTCTTTAGAATTCAATGTTTTCAACGACTATCGGTCTATCCAGAAGTTAATGAGAGTATGATGGGAATTATACTACAAGATATGATAATTTGACTACGGAATACTAAACTTGACTATATGATAAGGAATTAGGGGGGATTGATTCCATCTTAACTCGACTTAATTTACTAACGAAGAATCGTCGTAATCTGAATTGAACTACTTTCGCATAAAAATTGGTTCTTCCTAATCCCTAGTTGTCATGGTAATCTCTACCAACTAACATCTAGCATGTGAAACAATCAAACCCATTCTCATGGTGAACTAATCGTTTTCTAGAATAGAATGGAAAATCACGACTATTCTACGCTAACACAAATCAAGCTTCATCAAGGCTTCTTCAACCCCCTCTAATGGAGGTTTAGCCTAGAATCATTATGCTGTCATTTATATATGAATTTAAGCAAGACATGATATCAAGATTATAAATTTGCTTATTTGAATTCAAATGGAAATATACTCATACAAGATTTAATTGAAACTAACAATGATAAATAACTAAGTCTATGAATTGAAACTACAATGATTTAATGAAATGAAATTAGATTATGAAGAAGCAACTAATTTTATTGATCTAATGAAATTAAATTGAATAGAAAAACTAATACTTTATTGTAAACTAAATTCGATTCTAAAATAACAATCAACTTGTTTTAACTAATCTATTGGAATTGAAAAACTAATTAACTGAATGAAATAAATCTAGATCTAAAACAAGCTATTAAACTAATTTAATGGAGAGAAAACTAGATCTACAATTTTTCACTAATGGCTACCTAACAAACTACTTGCTTAAGAGTTAAGTCTTCTGTGTTCAAATGGAGGAGACCAGATCCACATTTTCGTACATGGGCTGAGGAGCCATGTTTTGGGTCAAAAAATCGAGCCCAAAACCTAATCTCTTCAGTCTACAGAGCCTTTTTCAGTTGGATTTGACTTCAGTAGACTTTTCGTCCACTTTTACTCCTCTTATTGGGTCAAGGTTTGGACCATTGAAAAACTCTTTCCAAGCTGGTCGTTTTGACATAAAGTACTCCTAATTGCGAGGTCTGAGTCCAAAGATACGGTATTCGGAAGTTCTGTTGACTTTTGTGCGATGTTTATGCCCGCATTGACTTTGACTTTTAAGCTTTGACCGGACTTTTTAAAGGCTTTTTCTCCTTGAATCTTGGCCTTTTATCACATAACTTCTTAGCAACCAACCCTTGCTCCTTTATCTCACAAAAGTGACACATTTCTGCACATAATCGACTCTAATGCCTGAAATACATAAAAGCACGCAATCAGCATTAACTCTTATTTATTACTCGCATAATTGGTCTAAAAGTATTATTGTTAGGGGGTTAAAACTACAGTTTTGGGCTCTTATCAAGCAGCCATCTAACTTCTTTAAAAAAAAAAGAAAATCAAAATAAAAAACAAAGGCTCCATCAATAAACATGCCCCAAATCTGAAACAATTATATACCTAAGATACGTGACTTTTCTAGGAAAATTTCAGCAGAGTCTCCTCTGTATTTTCAACATTTCATAAATATAAAAGACCTGTCATAACTTGAAAATTAAAACAATGTACTTCTCAATCATTAACCCAGCTACTTAACCGTCTCGACGAATGCCAGAGCAGTTAAATAAGGTTGACAAAAATGAGATCATTGCAATGGAAAGACTCAGTACGCCAAAGAACTTAAATGTCTCGACTAATTATAGATCATCAAAGCACCTCGTACAAAGCCATTACCGAAAACACAAATTAAATATATACTTATATGTCCGATAGCTATCAAAATGTTTACATCATTAACAAATGGTACTTACTATACAACTTTCTAAAAGAGAAACAAAATAGGTTCAAAGATAATACCTAGGGACCTTCTGAGTTCTGATGGTACTTACATCAGAACCCTCCAATTAGTTTGTATAACACACATGTTCTAGATACTAAAAAACATACTCCATCTAAGAACTAATACACAATATCCAACCTGCGACATTACAATTGATATGTCAAAAGTAACCTCTAACAAAAATAAAAAGATTCCTCTTTTTACCTAGAACTCTACCCCACATTACCTACAACGGTACCACATCAACTATCCAACATAGCACCTCCATCACACAACTTACACAGATATGGACATAAGTTATAACGTTGAATCATCGAAAAACAAGTTTTATTCCCAAGCTCAGCAACCTAGCTCTCATTCCTGTAACAATTGCCTCTTTGACCTAGTTACTTTGACAGATGCTTGTTCTTTTACATCCTCACAGACCGGTAATGCTTTCTCCCATCAGATCGGGTACCGGTTCACGGGATCCCAGCACTGCTATTGTGTCAGAGACTAATGGAAGCGTAGCACCTAAGGGAGTAAGACATGGAGGCATAATCAAAGACCTGATGGGAACTAGTATAATGTGCTATACACATGAAGCTAGGTCGTACAAGAACAATCTTACATAAGGAATTACAAGCTATTCTTAATGGCTTGAAATTATGTATACTACCAGGTAGGTTATAAGAAGATAGAGATTACAACTGACTCGAGATTCTTAACAAGAAAGAAACCATGCCATGGTCTGTTAAAAATGAGGCGATAGAGATTTGGGAGTTAATGCAACAACTTAGCCAAGTGAAGGTTGTTAATTTTTTTTAAAAAAAAGTCTAATAAAGCAGCTGACTTTTCAGCCTCCCTAAGGGGTCCAGGAGGGAAAGATAGATATTACATGCAGTAATACTATTTATGTAGGAAATAGAAATAGGTTGTTATTAGCACGGAAACATAAAATATTCATTAAGTGTTAGTAGAGTTTCACCAAGTTGTGTCGGCAATGCATTTGTCTCCTTCAAAGTCTTCTTTTTCTGCGGGTATTTTCTCTGATACTTTCGGTATTCCACGGTGACGTTGTAATCAGGTTAGAGGAGCTCTGAAAATATTTTGAATTCATGTCATTACCACTTGCAATAATAAGATGCCTCAGAGTAGTGTGGCTTATAAAAGCCCCACGCCGTGATGATAACAATCTTATTAGGAAATTTAAAATTAATATTGGTTAGACAAACTACCTGGAGTGACATCAAGTGAAAAATGTCTGGGTCGTCGGTGCAGGCAAGTTTTATTTGGGAGTGCAGCTTTAATTGCTTGGATTTCTCTATGTTTGTCCATATCTGGCTTCTTCTTCACTGGACCATCTAGATAGGGAAATAATAAACATTTTAGATGATAAGTCCTCAAGTCCTTATACCTTATAAAAATTTCAGGAAAAATTTAACTTTCATGTTACACAAATAGATAAGGATGATAAGACACTATCGACTTACCATCCATTCCACAATCCCCGGTGCTTTCCACAGTAGTCACAACAGGAGGTGGACTTTGTGGATGACAACCAGTTGAACCTGTTGCCTCATCGACGGAGATTGGAGCTGCTTGCTCAATCGTCTCGGACCTCTTTTTCACCAGAACATCTATGTACGCCACAAAATGATATATATTAAAAAGGTAGATGAAATAGGCGTATATAAAACATCTTCTATTTAAAGAAATTCACACTCTATAAAGCAATAACCTCTATTTAACATTATCTACACAATCTTAGACCATCACTTAATTAACTCCCCATAATTGGTCCATGTAAAGACAAGAGTAGAATTTTTATTTATCAAGGCAAATTCAAACTTTGAAGATATATGGTAATAAAAACACATTAAAGTTGCTACGACAAACAGACTTCCTTCTCCTCTCTCCAGTGCACCTTCCATGTCCACAGAAGTAGGGAGTGCCTCTGTGCTGCAAAAGGCAAACACGGCCAAGGCCCAAGAATCAAGAGTGACGACACCTTACTTTAACACCCTCCCATGATTTTGAACACATAACCTCTAAACTCTTCGCCAAGAGAATCTCCATTAACCTCTAGTGAAATTGTCTTTTCATAATTATAATTGTAATTGTTTATTGATTTTAATTATTATACACATACATTACTTTATAATATAATAAAACACGGGAAACACGTTGGTCAATACTTGTTCTCAGTCACTTTTAGTGGATTCTTAGCTTCGGCATAGCAGCAACCTTGGATAACATGTAAAAGCCTCAAAGGTGTTCCTATGTCATGAGAAACCGCATCCAACATGCCCTGTGTTATTTTTCCAAACTCATTTTCAATGGAGTTATTATGCACACAACCAAGTTTCAAATTTTTAATAGAGCCCTGATTAGTTGATCAGAAGACTGTAGAAACTACATAATCCTTTTCAAAACATGCACATCACATGAAATGAAAATAAAAATAAAGAAGACATGTTTGGTGAAGAAACTACGTATACATTCCAGTCCAAACATTTCCAAAATTTTACCACTATAACCCAAGTGCATGAGCATGGATCACAATCTAAAGCATTGTTTAATCCTAGGTACAAAAGCAGTTTCCAACTTGCCACTACAGAATGAGCATGGCTTAATCCTAGGAACATAAAAACGTAGGGTAACAAATTGTTTTGTGCTATAAGATGTGGGACCCCATTAGGATCACTGGCCACAAATCCACCCCTGCAGATCTCTGGCTATAATATTAAGGTTACTCTGTTGTCCCTTGTAAGACCAACCGCATTCCTCTATATATCCGAGTGCTAGACAAGTCTTCAGCCTTTTTATTTTCTTATGGCTATCAGCTCTATTTTCAACTGTTAGGACCATGATCGAGTTGTCAAGCAACACCCTGCCTGTCCATCATGATCCCTGAGTAATCAACTTAGGCCCTGGTAGTCATCCTCGTAAGACTGCCCATGAGTTTTGAGTTTTATAGTTGACCTCTCCGGAGGTGTCAATAAGAAACGCATTGGCATCCAAAGAAGCAAAGGTTAGCTAAAACCCCACATTCCATAATGGCATAAAAATAAGACTCTAAGGGCTTTCGAGCTTAGCATCTGAACAAAGACACGACCCGTATTCTTTTCTATTTTCGGTTAGTATTTTGTTTTTTCAGAATTAGAGGAGCAGCCAAAGGGGCACCTATTTGCATCTGAAAAGCGGTAGAGTCCTCCCCTTGCTTACGGGTTAGGAAAAGACTCTAACCTCACTATCTAAAAATTCGAAGAAAAGTATACCATATCAAACGAAGACCGATAGATTCCAGATACAGGACTGAGCATTTCTTTCGACAGCTACAGGAAAGCTAGAGTCATGGACAGTACGAGACACTTTCCTAATTACCCTTTTCCACCAATTGATACAGACCCTTTGGCTTAACACCAGAAATGTTTTACCAAAGGGAAGTAGGTTCGAAAAAGCTTGTCCCGTCTGGCCCAAATCAGCTTCATCACTATTTACAATAATGAATGCTAATGGCCTACAATAAAGCATTTTATCATGATAAAATGGTTTTTCCTACTTAGTGAGCATTTACCTATAAGAACTTAATTCCTAGCAATGTAATAATGGATAGTTGCAACTCCGTAAAATTGAATGTAATAAATATTTTCTTACATAAAGAAATATACATCTAGATGTGGATGAAATATAGATATTCTATGGGTCTATTTTCTTCTTTCTTTCTTATTCAATTGATAGTTTGTGATCGAGGGCAGTACACTAAACACCAATATGAGATAGGTTGCAGCTATAGTCATAACTCCAACTAGGCCAATATATAATAAAACATGACCATAACTCTTTTTCTCTTTATATCGTTCTATTATATATAAATAAAATATAGGGTAGGGCTTTCACTCCACTAATCTGATAAACACCTAATTTGGGGAGGTTTCTTTTTTTCCTCTCTTATTAGTATTAATGCCTTTGCCCAGAGGCCTTCTTGCACCAACTCTTATAGACAAAAGGATGTCTTAGTGTATGTCCCACGACAAAAGGGACCGACAGTAGTTGGAATCATCAACTTTATTGATCGCGGCCCTTTATGGGCACCACTCTATATCCAATTTTTACGAAACTAATAACCAATCTTGAGGGAAACCCTGAGTGGGCTCATTGTAGATGAACAGGGAGCCTTCATAAAAGGTAAGCTGATTTATTACAATTCACTGTTTGGAGTCTTTTCACTCTGCGGGGAGAACCAGCTATGCTAATCAAACATCGACATGGCCGTGGCATACGAGTCGACCTTTTTAAAAATGAAGCGAGAAAAGAAATAGCCTTTGCTGAACCTCTGAGAAAATGGATCAGAGCATGCATAGATAATCAATCTATTGAACCCTTTTTTTCAGGGAGCAGGATTCATCCATGCGACCAAGAGCCTGGGGTAGGGATGCCTATTATCCCTGTAAGGAGTTAGTGGCCAAAATGTTGAACAGAGCCCTCAAGAAAGAACAACGATAGGGGAAACTTATGGGACTAAAAAACACGGGATTAAAACCCGATTTACCAATTTACTAATGACATCATCATAACGGTATAAATCGAGCCACAATTACCTTTTTTCCCTTTGTTTTCTTAAAGGGAATTTATTATTATTATAGTAAATAAGACTCTATTTTTGAATGTTCCGTCTTGGATAGGGCATTTGATTAAGGATACTAAACCCTTGAGAGTTAGGATAAAAAGCTCGTTCCTAAGACTCATCGATAAAGCGACTATAGAGCATAGTTACGTCCGGCCGACGTAAAAGGTACATCGAAAGTCTTTGCTTCATTCTAAAGAGAAAGAGCTAATCCGAGTTTGTAAGGAGGTTGTAATTTCCTCCTGGCATCTACCCTCCGATGAAAGAAGTGCACGGGTAGAGCAAAAACTATGAGCGGGTAAACCGGGGATGGGAGTTGGCTATGAGCTAGACTAGAGAGAAAGCTACGAATCTAAGAGCAATGAGCTAATTAACCTAGTAGGATTGGGTAGGTAAATTAATTAATAAGGGGGTCTCAGGGCCTGGCGATGAAAGCTTTTCAAATAAACCTAATAGTGTTAAGAGGGGGGTTTCCCGATTCCTTATGTGATGCCTTTATTTGATCCCGTCCCAAAGTTCCTTTGGCATGATTGTTTCGAAGTTGTTTCATTCATAAGATAGTATTTTGATTTTCGGAAATCAGAATAGCTGTTGAGCAGAAGGGTTTTGTATTACTTGGTTGGGATAAGGGTGCAACAGCAGTGGTAAGAGCAGTAGAACCAATCGCAATGGAAACAACTTGAGCAAATCCCTTTCTCATTATGAACCTACTTTCTTCCGTCACGGTAAGAAGCCCAAGCAAAGGAACTACATCGAAAGACAAAGCATTTACCTTCCTCACTACCATCTCGAGAGCAACACGAAGACATTTAAAGACAGACGAAAAAAGAAAAATAGCTTAGCTTTCTTTGGTTTCGCTTCCAACTAAGGCTAAGGGACTTGGATAGTAAACCTGATAAAAAAAAAAGCCACCCTAGTGAGGTGCAATGCTTAAACTTTTACCAATAAACTCTACAGAAGTCGGAATATGATGGGGTAGAGAACTAGTCCCTTGCCCGGTCGGGATTGGAGGGGGTCTATTAGCACAGGAACAGACCTGCTAGAAGAATCCCTACGACATCATTAAGAGGCTCAAAGATCTTGAAAAAATAACGAGTGAGGACGTGTCCAATCTTTCTTGCGAGGAACCAAGCAAAAAAAGAATAAGGTAACACACTCTTTGTCTGAATGAAGGCGAACTGGCTTTGATGACAAGATGCTTCTGAATAGTCCTACAAGGCTGATAGATAGCAAGACTAAAGAAAAGAGGGGATATGTAACAATATATTAGTATGGATCCTAGGGAATCACGAACCAAGGGAGGAATCTCACAAGCCAATTGTCTTGAACATTATCTTTGTGGAAACTATCGCTCTAACTAGAGGGGGAATATTGAACACAAACAAGTGTATGCCTTCCAAAAGCCCTTCCCATAGCAAGTAGATTCTTTACTTCTCAATACTCAAGACTGTGCCCTAGAAATCTAACCCATATAAGAGCATGACTTTGAAATTTTTTTATCACCAGAAAACTTAGGTGACCACTGATTTAATCTCAAAGACCGAAGTGCCTTGTTCCCAAACCCTATGGTAGTCGCTTTCATTAGAAAATGTTACCATGATATAGCCTCTACCGAGAGGGGTTACCAAACATTATTTTTTGGGTGCCCAGAAAACCTTAGTGGTGAACCCTTTAAATTTTGATCTTTTGGAAGTCTATTGTACCTACTAATGCAAACTTGCAAAAGTCAGGACCTTTATCCACTTCTCTAATTAAGTTAAGTTAAAACAAGTTAGGGTGTACTGATAACTCGTAAAAACTCAATTAGATTACTCTAACCTTATTCTTACGGTATCAATAATTTATTTCCTACTCTCACATGTATATTCATACAATATATAGAGTACGAAATCGTTCTACTCTTAACTCTCAAGACTTAAACAAATTCAATTGAACAAACACAAAGAACAATGGTGAGAATAATGTGTTATGTGAAATTTCTATTCTACGATTATACTACGGATTCAATTTATACTAACAAGACGCGATAATTCAAATAATAAGGTATGAACTAAAATGATTCAATGATAAGGAATTAGGGGGGATTTGAATCCACCTTAACTCGACTTAATTTAGTAATGACGAATCGTCGTAATCCGAATTGAACTGCTATACAGAACAATTGGTTCTTCCTAATCCCTAGTGTTCATGGTAATCTCTACCAACTAACATCTAGCATGTGAATTATTCAACCCCATTCTCATGGTGGACTAATTACTTCTAGAGTTGAATGGGAAATTACGACTATTCTATGCTAATCGAAATCAAGCTTCATCAAAGTTTTTCAACCCCCTCTAATGGAGGTTTAGCCGAGAATCATAAGACTATCATTTCTCATTGAATCTAAACAAGACATAATATAAAGATTTGAAATTTATTTGCTTAAACTCAATTCGAAACTACTCATGTAATAATTGAATTAAACAAATAATGGCAAATAAGTAAATCTAAGGATTTAAGCTAATAAATAAATGAAAATGAAACTAGATTATGGAGAACTAATTAACTTTATTTATCTAATGAATACAATAACAATAATTTAATACTAAATTTAAGGAAAGAATAAAAACTAATTAATTAATCTAAAACTAGATTTAGAACTAAGGTTTAATGACTACTTTTCTTATCCTAACCTAATTTATTTTCTAACCTAACTATCTACCATTAACAAAGAGTCAAGCTTTTGTTTTTATACTTTCAGATCCAAAAATCGTGCATGGGCTTGGAGCCATGTTTTGGGCCAGAAAATCGGGCCCAAAACCCAATTTCTTTAGTCCAAAATAGGCTCTTCAGCTGCAATTGACTTCGACAAACGTTTCATCCACATCTGCTCCTCTAATTGGGTCAAGTCTTTGACCATTGAAAAGCTCTTTCCGATCTGGTCGTTTTGACGTAAGGTAGGCCTAATTCCGAGGTCTGAGTCCAAAGATATGGTCTTCGGAAGTTCTGCTGACTTTGTGCACTGTTTCTGCCCGCGTGGACTTTGACTTTTCATCTTTTGACCGGGCTTTATAGAGGCTTTGTCTTCTTGAAAATTGGCCTTTAATCACAGAACTCCTTAGGAACCGACCTTTGCTCCTTTATCTCGCTAAAGTGGCACATTTCTGCACATAATGGACTTTGAAGCCTGAAATGCATAAAAACATGTAATCAGTATTAACTCTTACTTATTATTCACATAATTGGTCTAAAAGTACAATTGTTAAGGGGTTAAAACTATAATTTTGGGCTCTTATCAAACCACCCCCAAACAGCATTTTGCTTGTCCTCAAGCAAATATGAGAAATTAGAATAAATGACCAAAAATGGAGTTCTAACTACTATCGTTTCGCTAAGTGCGATTGCATTTACCATATGCAATAAGGCCTTAAACCACTAGGAATTCCCTAGTGGACGAGTTATAGCCTCATGAGAGTTTTCCAGTGAAGGTACTCACAAACTTCATCTATACTACAACGACTAAGAAATAAAACTATTGTTTCCTCATTCATGTCTCAACTATCTACACATCTCACTAGCAAATGAATAAGAATAACCAAGTCAAAAACCTAAGCTAATATATGCATAATAATCAATCATCTATGATACAAATATATATTCTATGAGTAATACTATGAAATGCCTAGCAGGTTCGTTTATGAAGACTCGGAATAGCGTCCTTAAGTAGGTACTCACATAAATGTCAAGACAAAAACCACTCTGATTTTTCCGCTCAAGTTTAAGCTACTCCCGGTGTCTAGTGGGCACACTTTTTACCTTACAATCTCAATGACAAACAAGGAAGCGAGTCGATCAAACACATCTGCCACTTACTATCACACTAACCTATTCCTAATTGAGCTAGAGGTCTTTATTAGGTGTTGCGGGGATTAGGAGATGGTTTAAGAAGGAAGGAAATGGATATTCAAAAGGACAAGTCCGAGATAATAGAGTCTTCATATTATGTAACTTAGAAAAACCTTGTTATTTTCTTTTGCTTCTATACTTTGTTTCCATCCTTAGCCATATTTTTCTTTTTCTTTTCTTTGGCTTTTTTGACTCCCTTTTCTTCTATTTTTGGAGTTTTATTTATTTATATTTTTTTTTTTTTTTCCTTGGATGGAAACTTCTTTTCTTTTCTCAAGAACTAACTAATTTTTTTATTTACACGTTTTCTCTTCTTCTTTCTTCACTCATTCTATTCTCGGACTTATTCTAGAATGGGTAAGTTGAATTTTTATTTTTTTTGTTTTTGTAACAGTGTAAAGGAATTGTGGTTTATGGAAGGCTAAAAAGAAAGGCTCTCGAGGGGGACTAATTAGGAAAATAATCCATAGGTTTGAATTTCTGGCTATATCGATCCAAAGAGGGCCTAAATTCTCGCTTAAGATATGGCATAGTGATCAAGCAAGTGGACGTGTGATTTTTCTATCCGATTTTACTTCTCCCTTGTGTCATTTCTCAAATATTTAAATTCATATAAGGCTTTAGGCTATATTCTCACAGGATTTGTAGAATAAGTACTCTAGCCTAGATTTCAAAAACTTACTGCTAACAATCATAGATACTCATGTAATATATTTATAGATAGATGCAAAGATTATTACCTACATATTAACCTAAGTTTCTAACAATTATTCTGATGCAAAAGCTACGTGAGACTTTTAGATTGTTAAAAGCATAGAGAAAGAAAACAATACTAATATTCCTAAGTGTATAACATAAACTTATTTATTTATATTTTTGAAATTTTTAACTTGAAAACAAATTCATATTATACATATCTATATCCTAACAGATGTCTTAATTACACGTGTTTCTATGCCCCCCCCCCCCCCAAACAAGAAGCATGCTTTGTCCTCAAAGCATTTAAATAAAGAGGGTAGAAAAATCCCATGGAAACGCGTGAAATTCTGGAACATCTGCAAAACAAGGTTAGAACATACTAATATAGGAAATAAAAAAACTGACGCAACTCTATAAGAGTTCCACCTATTATGGGGTTAACAGAATTAAATTGCTTGGGACATAAGCAGACACTAACTGAAACTAAAAACTTACCTACACTCCAGCTTTTACTCGTCATCCTCCTCTTCTATAAAGAAGTAAGGTTCCTTCGCATCCTGCCATGCCATTATAATTTTCCAAGCTTGCCGCCATTTATCATCTACGGATGCTAACCTGTTAAGCGCCACTTGGTCGGATGGGGTGTAAGGTGCAACTTGATGAGGTTGTATCCTCCACCCTTGCCAAGTCATTGCACGGAAAGATCGAATAATAGAATTGGTGGGTCTCACAATGTCAACCCCAACCCAGTCCGTGAAATGGGCACAAAAAACAGGGAAGAAACATATCATAATACGGCAAACTAATATAGGCATAAGAAGATACTTATGCCTCATGCTATGGGCTCATGCTAAACTAGAAATTAAGGTCTTAGGAAGGTCATATAGCAGGCGTTCCTTAGCTAAAGCAAGGAAAACATCGCAAGTGGCATCATTCGCAGAAGAAAAATGCCACTCCCCTAATATGTTTAGCATGATAAAGAATATTACCGTATCACATTAAGGGACAAGCTACCAAGGGCTACGTTATATGTCCCTTGGTCCTCTACAAGGAAAATGCCGGACCCATAATTCTCATGTAAAAGCTCATAGTTGTAGGCAAAGAAATTATCAACTATGTAGCCCCATGGGTCTTGAATCTTAGCAGGCATAGGAATCTCAATAACAAAAGCCAACAAGGACTTAGTTATCTCCATTGTTTCGCCATCAATGTTGATGGAGAACACTTGTTCTCCATCCATCCGATAAAAGAATGTACAATGGTTATAAAAGTACGAGGCAAGTGTAGGGGAGTAAAGTTCATCAGAACTTACCATTAAAGATTGTCATCCTGCTTGTATGATTACTTCGCGAAACCAAGCACCATAGGTGTCACTTTGGAACAAGTCTTTGAAAGACTGTTCCGGTATGATATATGGGGATGTCATCACAAAACTACTTTCTGGAACAGCTGCAACTATCCTGGAACAACCCACGCAAAAAATCGGAAATTTTGTGTCATCGAAGTTCGCACGCAGTGCTTCGGGTGTTTTTGGATTTCTACAGTGTTTTGAAGCGAGTCGCTCAACTTGGGTTGCAGTGCAGCCAGGGGAAATTCGGCATGATTAGGGCGAGGTGCTTCGAGTCTTTAGTGCGAAGTCTTGAAGGAAAATTAAGTGAAAATTGGGAGTGAAAAATGAGGTATGGATGTGAGAGATGTGTGTGTGTGGAGAATGAATGAAGTTTATATAGGGTTAGGTTTCCAAAAACGAATCGGGAAATTTCCAAAACGTTTTAAGGCAATTGCCGGAAATAGAAATTTCTAAAACCGAAAACGGAAACAACCCATATTCTTGATTCTATAACAACCCTAATATCTTTTATACTGGATTTAGACTAGTAACTTCTAAACTCTCTTAGATTTCATCCTACCACCACATCTAATCATAGGTATGCCAATTACGGCAATATTCTCAACCTTCACTCCAAAACAAACTCTAAAATGGAGGATCTTCTACAAATCATGATGGAATAAATAATACCACCCCCAAACAATTCGGGAAGGTGGGATTAACAATAAAATCCATGCACAATTTGAAAAGAACCACATTATTTTAAAATTGAAATTCAAACAACATTTAACTACCAAAGTTAACTACGAAATTTAACTACGGAACTTAACAAGGTAACATCCTATCTACTAAAAATAATAAAAAACAACATCAAAACAACAAACAAGAAGAAATCTAGCTACTCTTCAAGGGAGCGAGGTGGGGGTAAGAATAGGAATTTGAGTGATCAAGAATGGAAAAATCAAACAACCCACCCCCAAACAAATTTTTGAAAACAGGTTTGTAAAAATTTGTTTTAAAACGTGGGTCTTTTAAAGTCAGATTTCCGAGACTTAATGTGGGGTCATTTTACGTCAGATTCCCCTAGACTGTGCACACCCCCAAACAAGCATGAAACTGGGGTGGCACAAAGTGGATGGTGCATGGTCAATTATAAACAAATAGTTGGAAGAGTTGGGGGTCTAGCCATAAAAACATGATACTAAATGCACCCCCAAACATAATAATGTTGTATAATTGGAAGCAAACATGTAAGCAAAGGAATGAAAACTTATGCATCCTATCAAAGAACATATGCAAACCATCATGTTATAATTGTTTTAAATAGTTGGAATGACCAAAAAGATGAATTACCGATACTTTAGGTGAGAAGGGAATGAAGTGTGGATCCTAATGTCTTTCATGAAGCTCAGATGAGGAAAAATAAGACAAACTAGGTTTCTCACTACACTCGGTCAGAGTTTGTCTCTCAATTACCGGAATGGTGTACTCATAGGATTGTGCGCTAGGCAAACACTCTTCACTGTGAGGGTTGAAAAAATTATAGATGGTCTCTGAGGCATTTGGCTCAAGGGCAAAATCAAGGTTCCTTTTAAATGGTGGGTGAATGGATGGCTTAGTTGTGGTAGATGGTTGGATTATAGGAGGTGGTAACTCAGGTGGATGGTGGTTGGTTGGTGGTTCATCGGGTGGTGGATCCTCACATGCTCTTAAGAACTCTACATCTGACTTAGCTGAATCCATAAGGTTGTGGTTCGTGGCTTTATCTTTAAGATTTTCCTCTATTTCTTTCCTTGTTATTTCCTTAGCTGCCAAACTGAATTGAGATTCACATTGCTCTAAAGATGTAACTTCCTCATTTTCTTGCACATTAACTTGTTCATGCCTTAGATTTGAATTGTTAATCTCCATGTCCTCACCCTCTTCCTCTAAAACACTACAAGTATCCTCAATGGCCTCATTCGAATGTGTCGAGACATCATCCAGCCGAGTGCGGTTAGCAAACTCAAAGGCCTGGACATGCTCAACAGGAGGGAATAGTTATCAAATTCTTCCTTCGTCACACCTTTATAAATATCTTCTAAAGTGTCATCATTATATTCATCGTCAGGTGGATTAGTGGGAAGTTCCTCAGAGATATCGCTCAAGTTTGAGTGGTCATCCGAAACTAGTCCTAAAGAGTCGTCTACAAGAATTTCCTCATCCAGGTGGGGTGTGGAGTTAATATCATGGTTAATGGGAGGGTCTTCGGAAGGTAATGGTTCATGAAATGTAGGGTAGGTGTGAACTAGGTTGACTGGGTTAGTTATGGGAATAGTGTCGATCTCTGGCATGGTAGAAATGTCTGGCATAGGTGAACCTAGTATCTTTAGGTTCCGGTTTATTTCCTGAAGTATTATTTTGTTTTGGGCCATTATTTCATCGAATGTTGTTAGCTGAGGAGAAGCTTGGTGGTGTGGGTCTGGTTGGTATGGTGTTTGATAGTCATAATTATTGGCGTTTGAGTGACTCTGGTTGATGTCGTACTGTGATGGGTTAGGTTGAGGCTGAATGGCTGGTTGATTGTCATTGGTGGAATTACATGAATAGTTTGGATGACTAGAAAACTCTTGATTATATGAGTCACTATAAAAATTTGAAAATTGAGGCTCATAATTATTATTATATCTTATAGTAGGCTCAGACTCTTGATATGATGGGCATTGAGAAGCCCAATGGTCAGGACTACCACAACATGAACATGGTGAAGGGTTCCCATAATAATTACAAGATTGCTCTTGATATGATAAGCATTGAGAAGCCCAATGATCAGGACTACCACAACATGAACATGGTGAAGGGTTCCCATAATAATTACAAGATTGCTCTTGATATGATAAGCATTGAGAAGCCCAATGATCAGGACTACCACAACATGAACATGGTGAAGGGTTCCCATAATAATTACAAGATTGCTCTTGATATGATGGGCATTGAGAAGCCCAATGGTCAGGACTACCATAGCATGAACATGGTGAAGGGTTTGCATAATTATCATATGATTGTTGGTCTACATATTGATATGCCATATTGGTTTTTCAAATATATTATAGGACAATTAATATGCAACCACAACTCTAAGCATACATTTCTAGATATGCGTGTAGTATTTTGTTTTAAGAAAACAAGCCTGATTATACTAGAATTAAAACTCCTCTGATAGAAGAAATAAGGAGTGAAAGAAGGAGTACCTGAATGCCTCCTTGCTTCGCTTACGAATAGCGTCTTGTATACGCGATCTCAGTGTTTGTATGATGTTAGAAACACTGAATGACTTGAAGAGATGAAAATTTGGAACAAACTTGAGGAAATCGGCCAAATTCAGCAGTTTAGGGCGCAGTCGCGCTCTATTTTGGCGCAGGTGCACTCAAGACACTCGAAGTTCCAGGCGTTTGGGCGCGGGTGCACTCAGGTCAATTTTTGAGTTTTAGGCATTTTAACTTAATCCAAAAAATTTGAAATTTTTACAGTAATTTTTTAAGACATCTATCAAGTAGCCTGTAAACTTTCAGATCAATCGGCCTTGCAACGTTTGCAAAATAGTTTTCGGAAACAATACAAACAACTGAATGGTTAACCCATTAAAACAAAGCCACAAAATGCCAAATTTTTACTGGAGACTCATGACAGATCCTACTTATTGCTGTAAAAATTTTAGAGCAATTAGAGTTCTACAAACTCTCCTTATGAGCTGGTGTTCCAGAAATTAAGTGTTTGCAAAACTGCAGAAATATACTGGAAACACTCCACTATTTAGGAGGTCAAAACAATTCAACAACTCGTCAAATTTTTACTGCAAGCTTCTAACGTAGGATAGATACTACTGTAAAAATTATAGAATTTTTAGAACTGCCTAAGTAACCTTACTCAACAGTTTTTCCAAGAACACACGGTTTGAAAACTGAAATGCGGCACTGTAAAGATCGTATTTTTTCATAAGGTAAAACAATTAGGAAATTTCTGACAAAATTACAGTAAATCAATAACACATTAAGGATTACACCTGTAATTTTTTAGAATTTTTAGAAATTTACAAATACCTATATTGCAGTGTTTTCCTCTGTCAATCCGCAGCCCCTATGCTTAAATAGTGAACAGTTCCAAAAATTCAAGAAATAAGAATGAAAAATTAAAAGGTTGGGTGGGTAGAGAATGGGGGATTTCCCCTTGGATTCAATCAATTGAATTCTTGTCTTGAACGAGATTAAGATGGCAGCGGCGCCATTTCATAACCCGTAAAAACTCAATTAGATTACTCTAACCTTATTCTTACGGTATCAATAATTTATTTCCTACTCTCACATGTATATTCATACAATATATAGAGTACGAAATCGTTCTACTCTTAACTCTCAAGACTTAAACAAATTCAATTGAACAAACACAAAGAACAATGGTGAGAGTAATGTGTTATGTGAAATTTCTATTCTACGATTATACTACGGATTCAATTTATACTAACAAGACGCGATAATTCAAATAATAAGGTATGAACTAAAATGATTCAATGATAAGGAATTAGGGGGGATTTGAATCCACCTTAACTCGACTTAATTTAGTAATCCATTTAATTGTCGTAATCCGAATTGAACTGCTACGCAGAACAATTGGTTCTTCCTAATCCCTAGTGTTCATGGTAATCTCTACCAACTAACATCTAGCATGTGAAGTATTCAACCCCATTCTCATGGTGGACTAATTACTTCTAGAGTTGAATGGGAAATTATGACTATTCTATGCTAATCGAAATCAAGCTTCATCAAAGTTTTTCAACCCCCTCTAATGGAGGTTTAGCCGAGAATCATAAGACTATCATTTCTCATGGAATCTAAACAAGACATAATATAAAGATTTGAACTTTATTTGTTTAAACGCAATTCGAAACTACTCATGCAATAATTGAATTAAACTAATAATGGCAAATAAATAAATCTAAGGATTTAAGCTAATAAATAAATGAAAATGAAACTAGATTATGGAGAACTAATTAACTTTATTTATCTAATGAATAGCAATAACAATAATTTAATACTGAATTTAAGGCAAGAATAAAAACTAATTAATTAATCTAAAACTAGATTTAGAACTAAGGTTTAATGGCTACTTTTCTTATCCTAACCTAATTTATTTTCTAACCTAACTATCTACCATTAACAAAGAGTCAAGCTTTTGTTTTTATACTTTCAGATCCAAAAATCGTGCATGGGCTTGGAGCCATGTTTTGGGCCAGAAAATCGGGCCCAAAACCCAATTTCTTTAGTCCAAAATGGGCTCTTCAGCTGCAATTGGATTCGACAAACGTTTCATCCACTTTTGCTTCTCTGATTGTGTCAAAGCTTCAACCATTGGAAAGCTCTTTCCGAGCCGGACGTTTTGACATAAGGTAGGCCCAATTTCGAGGTCTGAGTCCAAAGATATGGTCTTCGGAAGTTCTGCTGACTTTGTGCACTATTTCTGCCCGCGTGGACTTTGACTTTTCATCTTTTGACCGACTTTGTCTTCTTGAAAATTGGCCTTTAATCACAGAACTCCTTAGCAACCGACTAAAGTGGCACATTTCTGCACATAATGGACTTTGAAGCCTGAAATGCATAAAAACACGTAATCAGTATTAACTCTTACTTATTATTCACATAATTGGTCTAAAAGTACAATTGTTAAGGGGTTAAAACTACAGTTTTGGGCTCTTATCATGTACTAAACCCTATAATTTTTTAAAAAAAAAACTGCACCATTAATAAATTTGAAAACATGTTTACCTTCACGCATGTCTTGCATATCACATTCTGCATGCACTGAGGTCAAAATGTTGTCAACCGGACTCGAAGAATTACCTGCATAACCAATTGTCACAAATTCCAGCCCATAAGCATCAATGATAATAATTACTTTGGGAATTCAATTCTTTGCTACATATATGTATTTAAACAATTCCAGGTTACCATTACGTATTTCCGGCTAGACTAGGGGACTACCACTAGCAATGCCTCCTTTAACATTCTCTACACATCAAATCAAATATGTGTTTATTCATTTACACTAAAGAGTACATCATTAATTTGATAAAACTGTGGCAGTGTTGTAGTCAGCGACATATTTTTATCTAATAATAACACATTGACTGGAGATGGGACATTGACTGGTTCGATTACTACATTGATCCGCTCACCTTGTTCATTGAATTCTATGTCATCAGTGATGTCTTCACTTTCATAAGTTTGTGCCAAAAAAGGATCAGACTCACTACTCATGTCATTGGAGCCTTCCTGAACACCACTCACACTCTCATCACAATGCATATCTTCACTTACATCAGCATCACTCCCAGCTTCACCAACTCTTACTATTTCTGAATGCACAGTGAGCAAATCTTATGGGATTACTTGCTCATTGATACTCTCGAAGAAAGGCACAAGCAATTGAGCAAGGCGAAAAGAGCGCTTCCTCTGCACCAAAACACAAAAGCAAATGTAGTTTTATGTTCACAAGATATACATGGATAACTATCCACATAACAAAGGTTGAAGTTACTAACAAGAAGAAGTTTTAAGGGAAATCTCATCATATCATAATCAAGCTACTTTCTAAAAGCATGCATTCTAAACAAATATCGTTAAGAACATGCATTCTAAGCAAACGTCGTTCTAAACAAAAACACTTAAGAATATTGGTATTGTTTTCCTTCTCTAGGCCCTTGATAATCTAGAAATCTCACGTAGCTTTTGCATTAGAATATTTTTTAGAAACTTAGGCTAATATGTAGGTAATAATCCTTGCATCTATCTATAAATATGTTACATGAGTATCTATAATTATTGGCAGTAAGTTTCTGAAATCTAGGCTAGAGTACTTATTCTACAAATCCTGTGAGAATATAGCCTAAAGCCTTATATGGGTGAACACTTCAAAAATGACAGAAAGGAGAAGTAAAATCTGGATAGAGAAATCACACGTCCACTTGCTTGATTACTATACCATATCCTAAGTGAGAATTTAGGCCCTTTTTGGATAGATATAGCCAGAAAATCAAACCTATGAATTATATTCCGCTAGTCGCCCCTCTGATCCTTTCTTTAGCCTTTCATAAACCACAAATCCTTTACCCTGTTACAAAATAAAACAAAATAAAAAAATCAACCTACCCAATTCTTTGAATAAGTCTGAGAATAGAAAAGAAAAGAACCTTTGAAATCAAGAACTCGTTAGTCGCTTCAGATGAGAAAAGTAAGTTTCCATCCAAATAAAAAAAAATTAAAGAGTTAGAACTCCAAAAATAGAATCAAGGAGTCAAAAGCCAAAGAAAAGAAAAAAAAAATATGGCTAAGGATGGAAACAAAGTGTAGAAGCAAAAGTAAAGAAGAAGGGTTTCTTTAGTTGCATAATATGAAGCCTCTATTATCTCAGACTTGTCTTTTTTGAATATCCATTTCTTTCCTTAAACAATCTCCTAATCCCCGCAACACCTAATAAAGACTTCTAGCTCAATTAGGAATAGATTAGTGTGATAGTAAGTGGTAGATGTGTTTGATCGACTCCGGCTTCCTTGTGTGTCATTGAGTTTGTAAGGTAAAGAGTGCACACTGTACACTAGAGTAGCGAAACTTGAGCGAAAAAATCAGAGTGGTTTTTGTTTTGACATTTATGTGAGGACCTACTTAAGGACGCTATTCCGAGTTTCAGAAACGAACCTGCTAGTTCATCTCATAATATTACTCATTGTATATATGTTTATTTGTAGATGATTGATTATTATGCATATATTAGCTTAGGTTTCGACTTGATTATTCTGTATTCATTGCTAGTGAGATATATAGATAATTGAGACATAGATAAGGAAACAATAGTTTTATTTCTGAATCATTGTAGTATAGATGAAGTTTGTGAGTACCTTCACTGGAAAACTCTCATGAGGCTATAACTCGTCCAATAGGGAATTCCTAGTGGTTTAAGGCATTGTTGCATATGGTCAATAATGCAATCGCTCGTAAACGAGATTAGTTAGAACTCCATTTTTGGTCACTTATGCTAATTTCTCATATTTGCTTGAGGACAAGCAAAATGCTGTTTGGGGGTGGTTTGATACGAGCCCAAAACTATGGTTTTAACCACTTAACAATAATATTTTTAGACTAATTATGTGAGTAATAAATAAGAGTTAATACTAATTACGTGCTTTTATGTATTTCAGGCATTGAAGTCAATTATGTGCAGAAATGTGCCACTTTGGCGATATAAAGGAGCAAGGGTTGTTTTCTAGAAAGTTCTGTGATTAAAGGCCAAGATTCAAGGAGAAAAAACCTTTGTAAAGCCCGATCAGAAGCTGAAAAGTCAGAGTCAGTGCGGGCAGAAACAGCACACAAAAGTCAGCAGAACTTCCAAAGACCGTATCTTTGTACACAGGCCTCGGAATTGGGCGTACCTTATGTCAAAACGACCGGCACGGAAAGAGATTTCCAATGGTTTAAACTTTGACCCAATCAGAGGAGTAATAGTGGATGAAAATCTTGTTGAAGTCAAAGCCAGTTGAAGAGGGCCTTATGGATTGAAGAAATTGGGCTTTGGGCTCGATTTTCCGGCCCAAAACATGGACCCTTAGCCCATGCACGAAAATGTGGATCTGGGCTCCTCTATTTCCACACACAAGACTTAGCTTTTAAGTATCAAATTAGGTTAGGATAGAAAGTAACCATTAAAGCTTAGTTCTAGATCTAGTTTTTCAATTAATTAATTAGCTGTTATTCTTGTTCTAATTTCAGTATTGAATGATTGTTATTTAGTTGTTAAATCAATAAAATATTTAGTTCTTAATAATCTAATTTCATTTTCTATTAATTATTAGCTTCAATTCTTAGATTTATTTATTTGTCATTATTAGTTTAAATCAATTATGGCATGAGTAGTTTCCATTTGAATTTAAATAAGCAAAGTTCCAATCTTTTTATGATGTCTAGTTTTAATTCATATGGAAATGATAGTTTGATGAATCAAGGCTAAACCTCCATTAGAGGGGTTTGATGAAACCTTGATGAAAACTTGATTGTGTAGTGTAGAATCGTTGTAAGAGTCTATTCCACTCTAGAAGGTCGTTGATTCGCCATGAGAATGGATTGGACTTCCTCACATGTTAGTTATGAATTGGTAGAGATGCCATGTATAATTAGGGATTAGAACGACCAATTCTTACCATAAGAATGTAAGAATTGGATCACAACAATCTATGCTAGTTGATTAAGTTGGATTCAAGGTGGATTCAATTCCCCCCTAATTCTTATTCTAGATTCAAACCTTAGTATTCCATAGCATTTCGTAGTTGAATCATTATTGTTAGTATAAATTGCATCGTAGTATAATTCGTAAAACTCTCATTGACTTTGGTAGGATTGATAGTCATAGAAAACTTTGAATGCTAAAGAACTTGGAGTGGAACAAATCTTCTATTCCAACTCTACTTCAATAGTATCAAGAGTAGAAATCTTTGATAAGAACTGTTACGATAAGGTTTTAGTTTTACTTCCGTTTGATATTCATTATTTATTCGGAGTAGAATTATATTCACTTTTATCGTATTATCAGCAATGCTTCGTGAGGGTGCAAGGGTCGAATCTGCATGACACTGTGGCTCCTATACCACTCCAAGTAAGCTGTATGACTTGCCTCGGTGAACTCTACTTGTTCCTCCCCAGTACAGTCAGATGTACAATAGATTTCCCAGTCTGCACATATTTCTTTGGACGGCTTCCGGGATTTAGGATCATCTCTCCACCTATGAGGTGGATCCGGTATGTGTTGCTTCCGCCCAAACAGCCTCATGCATCTTTCTGGCATATACCTCTCTACAATTTCGAAGTGTATAAGCCATGTCGATATGGGCTTCGTATATGAAGCGTTCAAAGCAAACTGGGGAGCATTCACCTAGGCGTCCCATGGCTGCCATATTATCTAAAATAGCAAACATCATACCAAGATTAGCATATACACTTCTTTGGCATTCACATTCACATATAAATAAGTAGTGATCAGCTCCAAACAACCTAATTGCACTAGTTTTTTATGACGTAGCTAATTTGTTTATGCATGACATATATCAAGTATAAATGCATATCACTAATACCTAAATATCTACTTAAGACAACCATTGCACGACTAACCTTATCCGCACGTAGCGTGTCCATCTTTGCACTTAGATGGTCATACGTGAGCTTTGAAGGTCTATATTTGACGTGTTTCAACCGGCAAGCAGCTGGGAATTTAACAAATGCAGGACACCTTGGCTGACACATACGAATCCTTTCGTAAAACCATGCCTAGAAGCAAACATCCACAATTACAATCCAATACATAGTTAATTAATAAAGAACAATCCATAAAAGAATTTGAAGCTACAGTGTTACAACACTTACCAACAGTAGAGTTGAAGAGCCACAAACGTTCAAAACAAAATTACAGTCACTTTTGCGGCCTTTGTTATTTTCTTTACGACGAAGTGATGCTCGCATGAGTGACCTGAATAGGAATGCAAACACAGCAGTACCCCAAGCATACGAGGCACAATTCTTCATATTGGCCAGGAATGGTAGATACTTTGTATGCACATGATAACCTTCTGGCTCTAAAAAAATTGTGCTTCCAATGAGGAATAACACAAACGCAATCACACGTTGTGCTTCACTCACACCTGGTCGTCGGCGTACGAAGGTAGTTTGCAGCCAGCACAATTTCACTGATTTCCCTCTTACCTCTGACTCTGGAGGACTTAGACCCAAATATTTCTTACATGCTTCATGAGCATCCAATTTTGAGTTTCCCACAATTGGTTTCCCAATTACATTTAAGCCTAGAATATAGGCAACATCCTCTAGTGCAATTGTTGCTTCAAAAGTTGGAAAGTAGAATGAATTAGTCTCTGGTCGCCAACGGTCAACCAAAGCAGATATCAAGTCCCGATCCCCATGGAACTGGTCTATTTTTCTCAGGTGCTTGAAGCCCAAACCCGCGACCATTTTCTTTTGGGCATTAGATAATATCTAGTCATTAACCTTTTGATTGTGCTCATGTGTACGGACCACTGGTCGAACCTGTTACTCATTTAGACAAGTTATTGAATGTTAATTAATAGAAGCAAACTGAAAACTTATAATTAATAAATAGTTGAAGATAGCTAGTTACCTCTCCGTCCATGAGCAAAGATGATATATGATCATCTTGTAAGTATAAATGCTGCATAATTTGTAGTCTGTTGTCCATGATGCGGGGTGTAGTAGGTAGTAGATTAGTAGATAAAAGTTAGAGCCCAAATAATTAAACTAGAACAGTTCATACAAGAGATAAGAGATTAAAAAATTGCACGTTACATGGATTGAATATCTTATGATAAGGTAGTTAAAATTAATGAAGGGAAAGTAATGGCGGGACTCCTGATTTCTTTATTTTTAGTACTGAAAGGTGGTGATCTTAATTCCATTTCAGTACAACCAAGGAAAAACAGCAAGCAGACACTCAACCATCAACAAGGAACCATACAATTGCTAAGAAATAAGTAAATATTTGTTTACTAGGCAATCCACATACTAACTTATATAATTGTGCACATGAATAAAAAGCTTATATATAGCTTGATACTAACAATATCAAGGATACCATAAGAATGACCTTATACGAATCACTGGTTTCTCTAATCCAGGGGTTAGCTTGCTCTAATCCATGCATAGGTTGTCCCATAGTTTCTTGAGGTGGGATCACTGGTATCTGGAATTTGGTAGTCTCTTTAGTCATAGGATTCGCTTGTTCATTTTCTCTAATTCTTGTTTAGGTTTCCTGGTTGTATCTTTAGTCATAGGATTCGTTTCTTGAGGCGCAGGTTTCTCTAATCCAGGGTTAGCTTGCACTAATCCTAGCTTAGGTTTCCCAGTAGTTTCTTTCGGATTCGTATTCTCTAATCCCGTAGTGTCTTCAGTAAGAGGCTTATTATTCTCTAATCCCAGCTTATTATTCAGTAATGGTGTATTCATTTTTGGTAGCATCACTGGTATCAAAATGCAAGGGTATCAAGACACTCTGTACTATCATACTTGCCGTCAGTTCTACAAAAATTGTGAAATCTCTGGCACAATTGATTTCATACTTGGTGAGGGACATGCACTAATCCAAGATAGTCATATCATTTTGAGGGAGCCTAATCCCAATCAAAAAACACTATCACTGCTGATGGGAGATCAAATGACAACATGCATACCGGTTTAATGATCCAGCACTGTAACATTTCTGCTGAAGCTGAGTTCTTCCCTAATGGATTGAAGATCCCCATGAGAGCGAGAAAGAGAGTACTAGGAGGGAGGGAAATAGTCACAGAAAGTTTGGCCTTCGAAGAGAGAAGGAGCGAGTCATGAGAAAACCCTTCGTGAGAGTATATTTCATATTTTGAAATTTTAGTTTTTAAGTAAAGTCCGTAAACAGATGTCCGTCTGAGAGCGGGGCTGTATATATATATATATATATATATATATATATATATATATATATATATATATATATATATATATTTTTTCCAATCAATTTTTTCCACAACTAATTCAAAGCTAAAAACACAAAAATCAAAACAAACTAAACTTAAACCAATAAAACTCAAACCTCTAACCTGAAAACCGGAATGTTCAGTGGAACTCCCCATACCAAACCCATCCAAATTAGTCTTCCCAAAAACAATCCCACCACATTCCCTCACTTTCTTAACTGCCGTGGCATCAAAAGACATTCTATACCCAGCCAAAATCTTCAAACCACCCGTATATCTTATCGCGTTTGGACATATGTGGAAAGACTTATGATCTCCGGAAGATAGCACGTCATAATTCTAGTTTGCTCAAAATTAAGTTTTTTACCAAGTTTGAGCTATTTTGACTTTTAGATAGACTGTTGGATTCCAGGTGGAATCCCTAAAATAGACCTGATCCGAGAGTTCAGCTCCATTGAAAATGTACATTGTCTTTTGATGCTTCAAGCTATATTGAATCAAAGTGTTATAATAGTTTTTCACATGTTCCTGACTTACTTTACTCAAATAACTACTAAGGCTGGGTGCAATGGCTCCCCATTCCCTCAAAAGCGGAGGGAGTGGCGGTAGTTTTCCCTCCCTATCTCAATAACACTCTCTATAGAGAGTGTTATTGAGGAATAGAGAGTGCATTCCACGCCACTTGAAATGGCATGGTTTGTAAAAACCTAAACGGTGCCACTTGAAGTGGCGTAGAATGGTCCGAACCATTGGACACCAAAATTGACTCCCCATCCTTAAAACACTGTTTTTCGGTGGAATGGAGATAGAGGGTGGATGCACCATTGGAATCATCCTAAGAGAATTTTTTTATAATACACATATTTTAAAATATTCCTAATGATTAGCTCTATCCAAATCCTTTAAGGTTTGGAATCAAGCATTACATAGCTCTTAATTCATTTCTCGAATTATTCCTCTTTCTAGGTTTTCTAGGCAACTTGTCAAAGCAATAACCTTCCCTTCATTCATCCAAATGGCACACCAATTGTTTGCATGCCAATTTTAACAGGTATTGGAAATTTAGAATAAATTATTAGAAGATACCAGTAATTACAGGTAACTTATTAAGAATATAGTCATCCTGAGTAATATATCCTTTACCATAAATACCTGTAACTAGTATTTTCTTATAATTTAACAATAAGTTAGCCGTTCTTAGAAGATACCTGTAACAGGTATTTCTGGTAAAGTATATTTGACTCAGGCTGGCTATATTCTCCAAAAGTTACTGCTAGAAAATATAGCCATCTTGAGTATAATATCATTTACCATAAATAGCTGTTACTGGTATCTTCTTAAGAATAAAGCCATCCTGAGTTTTCTATTATCCTTTACCAGAAATACCTGTAACATGCATATCACACTGCTAGAGGAATAGCCTGAACCCATACATGATAAAAAATATCATCATCTTCTCAAACCAAGCTCTTGTAACGTAATCACCAACGAGTTTTGGCTTCGAACAATCCAAACTATGATAACTCGTTGGTAATTACGCTATAAAAGCTTGGTTTGAAAAGATGAAGAGGTTTTTTAACAGCAAGGGTTCAGGCTACTCCTCTCGCAATGTGATCATTGACGATGCCTACAAAAGGGTAAATGAAAGTGGTCTGCCACTCGAAATTGCCCAAAGGATTACCTTAGCATGCAAATTTCTGTTACTCAAGATGGCTATATTTCTGTTATAGGTAACTTCTGAGAATTTAGCCACCCTGAGTCAAATATAATTTACCAGAAATACCTGTTACTGGTTTCTTCTTAAGAATATAGCCATCCTGAGTTTTCTATTATCCTTTACCAGAAAAAAAAACATCATCATCTTCTCAAGCCTGTTTCTCTTGTAAAGTAATCACCAACGAGTTTTGGCTTCAAACAATCCAAAGTACGATAACTCGTTGGTGATTATGCTACAAAAACTTGGATTGAAAAGATGAAGAGGTATTTTAACAGCAAGGGTTCAGGCTACTCCTCTCGTAATGTGATCATTGGTGAAGCCTACAAAAAGGTAAATGAAAGTTGTCTGCCACTCAAAATAGCCCAAAGGATTACCTTAGCATGAAAATTTTAACAGGTATTGGAAATTCAGAATAAATTATTAGAAAATACCAATAATTACAGGTAACTTCTTAAGAATATAGTAAGGAGATCCTGAGTAATATATCCTTTACTAGAAATACCTGTAACTAGTATCTTCTTATAATTTAACAAGAAGTTAGCCGTTCTTGTACAACTTGGCTACTATGGAGGTTGCATTTTATTTGTTATTGTAAATTTGGGATAGAGTATTTGTGATGTAGTTTTTTTTCTTCTCAATTTGTGATATGGTTAAGAATTCAAAGCCCATGAATTGCATCTGTGGCCACAATATACAGCTTTGTCCAAATATCAATATTGTAAGTCTGTAGCTTTGTAAGGTTGAACTTATGTAACTGTTACAAACTTATGATTTTTTTTCACTTTTGAATTATTTTAAGTGACCAATTTAATTTTTTAATTTTTGATGAAATGGAAAAAAACAGTTCAAAATATGTTGAATTTTGGAAGAACCCATGACTGAAGAGAGTCATCCGCTACCCCACTATCTTTATTTTTTTTTACTGCGAAAAAGGATAGTAATGTTGTCGGTCTTCAATATGTTTTTGACTAATTATTGGTACTTCGTAAATTTTTTAGACATGTTTTCTTGTTGTGAAGTGCACTTTCTTCTAATTTTTTATCCTCATTTTTTAATCCCTTTGTTTTATTTACGGCTACCGTCTGATTTACTTCCGCTTGCTATTATCTGATTTTTATTTCCCATTTGTTTTTCTTACTTTAGTGTGGTTTACTACCGTCTTTTACCATCTAATTTTTTTAATCCCCTTTGTTTTATTTACTGCCACCTAATTTTCATCTGTGTTTACGCCTAATTACAACTACTTTTACATGCGAAATAATCACTGCTATTTTGTCTTTTTTTTAGGTTCCCTTTTTCGTTGCAGATTCGACTTTGACTTTCAATGGTACGTGTAGGATAGCAACATTTTGTTATCCCCACCTATCTTTTTATGTTTGTTTATACATAATTTAATGAGTATCTATTTCTATTTGTTTATGCAGGAGACCATAGATAAGGGTAAATGTCCAATAGACTCTTATAAGGATCTTTCGAACAATGAAAATAGTATTTATGTTCCATTCCAAGATAGACTCTACCTTCAGCCACCTACTCCTCAACGACCTGCTCGCTCCCAGGTATTACTATCACCAATATACGTTACTAATAACTTCTATTAACATACTTAGAGTTACCCAAATTGTCCTAGCACTTTTATTGGCTTCACATCACGTTTTCTAACTCTCTTCCAAATATTTATAACTTCCTACACAGCCAATTCTTGAGAAAGGAAAACTCCCTATGGACTCCTATAAGGAACCTTCAAACCATAACAAACATGTCTTTGTTGCCCCCCAAGATAGGCTCAATCTTCAACCGCCTCTTTGCTTCTAGGTATTTCTTGCTTGCATTGTCTTATGCAAAGTTTTTAATGCCTTATTTATTTTTTTTCTTTATAAATGGGCAGAGCCCATCAGATACGGTTCCTCTATCTAATCTCCCACCATCCGGTTCCTATGTTAGATGAGTTTTAATTATAAAAAAAATGTAATGGCCTGATGTATCGTGTCCATAAGGTGTTTCACTGCCATTTAATATACTGACTTTATGAATCTCATTTCCCCACTTGATAATTATTTTTCTACCCTGTTGCTTATGTATATTGCATTGTCTTATTTCTTCTTTTGCTTTATAAATGTGCAGCGCCCATCGGATAGTGTTCCTCTATCTCATCTCCCGCCATCTGATTCTCATGTAAGATGAGCTTTAATTAAAATGATGTAATACTATAATTGCTTATGCATTGTCCAAAAGTTTTAGTTTGGCTATATATTGTGTCGCTTAGTACTTCTCCATGTAGGAAAACAATGTTTTAATTTCGCTTCATATCTTTTTACATTCGTTATTTCTACTGGATAAGGGTAAACGTCTTCTAATGAACCCTTCTAGGAATCCTATGGACAAGAAAACAAATATTTTTGTTCCAGTCCAAGATAGACTCTACCTTCAACCACCTACTCCTCAACAACCTGCTTCATTGGTTATGTAATTCAGTAACTCTCACTAACTTCCAACTCTTTCAGATAAAGCTTTTTTTTCTTTGTGTATATACTTTGTAAAGACATATTATTCTTGGTTTTAAATGGGAGATATTACTTCCATTTGTCATGACATTTCTTTAACTATTAACCTACTAGGAGAACCTTAGCATTCACCTCCCTCACTTCTAAATGTGATAAGTAACTATGTATGTAAGCTCATAGTCTTAGAATAAATTTTTGCATTTAGTTTACATCGGTTTATACTCGTGTTCCTCTACTGTATTTTTTTGAATATTCTCTTCCTAAATACATGGCCCTCCACACCCATGTATAACAAGCTCAAACTCAAGTGCTGCTTGTTTGTGCTGCTTGTTATGATTTATATATTGTCATTGACAGCACTTCACTTTTCCACACAGATTACGTCTATTTGTCAAGAAGATGGTATGCATGCTGTTCATGAGAATCGATATGTAATTCTTCCCAAGGATTTCGAGAAGGGATACAGGACGTTAAGAAACCGGACACAGATTTTGATTTCTACAAATAAGTCTACTCCGAGTACATTTAGATGTAGTTTTATTCCAGGAATCATATGTTCTTGTGTACCTCTAGAAGTCACCAATCTCTATTTATGTAACAGGTTGATCTGACTTGAAAGGTTTTACTGAAATTTCATTGGTGATAACTGTTGAATGTGTTATTGAGTAAGACATGTCAATATTATGATGTATGTTAACTAAAACATGTCAATATTGTAATGCAAATAGAGAATTTTCATTACCTAAACTATTAATATGATTTCGATTTCAAAAATTGAAAAAATAAACTAACAATTGTTTGCTTTTCATAAAAGAAAAATAAAGAAGAAACCAAAAAATAAAATAAAGAAAAGGTTTGTACACTTCAATTGTGTTTGCGTTTAATACTTGTAGTGCTCACCTAGCTTCGCCACTGCCCACCCTCACTCAAATTTCTAACTCCGCCATTGCACTCAAATATATAAAAATGAACATAAAAGAACACTGGAAATTACCTGGTCTTGAGGCCAAAGCCATCTCCAACCAGAAAATGAACACGACAATCTACAACAAATTAATTTGGGGGAGGGGGGGGGGGGGGTTAAAATCCTATAAAACTGAGAAACATAATAAATCACCAAATGGGGTTGTAATACCTACTTGAATGGAAAGAATCGCTTAAGAAATATGGGAGACAGAAGTTTGAAGAGGCCTGAAACAAAATTGTATGGTATAGCTAATGTTGGGTTATTGCAGAGAAAAAGAAAAAAGAAAGGGGAGCCAAAAAGACATGAGGAGTGATAAACGTTAAAATGAATAGTTTACCTATGAAATGAACAATGAACTCAAAACGTAAGTAAACTAAAACTAACTTACGTGCCTATATTTATCAAAGTTTCTACTCTCAATTCTATCGAAATAGAGTGGAGTAACAAATTCGTTCCACTCTTAGTTCTCTAGCATGGAATGTTCTCTAGTCTAATTAGTCGGTCTTAAGTCTAATGAGAGCTTTATGAAGGGTGTTATACTACGATATAATATGAAATTGATTATGTTGAATTTAACTACGAATGCTATGGAAATATGATTGTTTTTGAATCTAGATAAAGGATTATAGGGGAATTGAATCCACCTCGAATCCAACTTAATAACCTAGCATAGATTCTTGTATCTCGATTCTTACGTTCTTACGGCAAGAATTTTGAGTTCTAATCCCTAGTGTTCATGGCACTTCTACCAAGTACTAACTAGCATGTGAGGTCGTCCACCCATTCTCATGGCGAATCACGACCTTCTAGAGTGGAATAGATTCTACAATGCTTCTACACTATACCACTAAGTTTTCATCAAAGCTTCATCAACCCCTCTAATGGAGGTTTTAGCCTTGAGTCATCAACCCATCATTTCCCATTGACTTATAACTACACATCATATTAAAATTCTACTTAACTAATTTAACTAATAATGTTTCAATCTACTTAAACTACGGAATGATAATCAACAAGAATTAAAATTAGATCTATAAATTGAAATGACAAAAATCAAAATTGACAAAAATAAATATTTTATTTATCTAATCAATCAAGAACAATGATTCAAAGACTTAATCTAAAACAAGAATTGAAAATGGAACTTAAACTTAATTACTCTACTGAAAACTAGATCTATAATTCTATATAGTTTTAGGTCTAATTAGCTACCATTAACAAAGAGCTAAGCTTTGGTTTTTATATGTTCAGATCCAAAAATCGTGCATGGGCTTGGATCCATGTTTCGGGCCAGAGAATCAGGCCCAAAACCCAATACTTTCAGTCAAAAAGGCCTCTTCAGCTGCAGTTGACTTCGACAGACTTTTCGTCCACTTTTGCTCCTCTGATTGGGCCAAGGCTTGGACCATTTGAAAGCTCTTTCAGAGCCGGTCGTTTTGACGTAAGGTAAGCCCAATTCCGAGGTCTGCGTCCAAAGATATGGTCTTCGGAAGTTCTGTTGACTTTGTGCACGGTTTCTGCCCGCGTGGACTTTCACTTTTCATCTTTTGACCGGGCTTTACAGAGGCTTTGTCAACTTGAATCTTGGCCTTTAATCACGGAACTCCTTAGTAACCGACCTTTGCTCCTTTATCTCGCTAAAGTGGCACATTTCTGCACATAATGGACTTTGAAACCTGAAATGCATAAAAACACGTAATCAGTGTTAACTCTTAATTATTACTCACATAATTGGTCTAAAAGTATAACTATTACAGGGTTAAAACTACAGTTTTGGGCTCTTATCAAACCACCCCCAAACAGCATTTTGCTTGTCCTCAAGCAAAGATGAGAAATTATAATAAGTGACCAAACATGGAGTTCTAACTACTCTCGTTTCGCTGAGTGCGATTGCATTGACCATATGCAAGAAGGCCTTAAACCACTAGGAATTCCCTAGTGAACGAGTTATAGACTTGTGAGAGTTTTCCAGTGAAGGTACTCACAAACTTCATCTATACTACAACAACTAAGAAATAAAACTATTGTTTCCTCATTCATGTCCCAACTATCTATACATCTCACTAGCAAATAAATAAGAATAACCAAGTCAAAAACCTAATTAAGCTAATATATGCATAATAATCAATCATCTATGATACAAATATAAATACTATGAGTAATACTATGAAATGCCTAGCAGGTTCGTTTATGAAAACTCGGAATAGCGTCCTTAAGTAGGTCCTCACATAAATGTCAAGACAAAACCACTCGATTTTTTTTAAGCTCAAGTTTAAATACTCCGGGTGTCGCGGGGGCACACTTTACCTTACAATCTCAATGACAACAAGGAAGTCGAGTCGATCAAACACATCTACCACTTACTATCACACTAACCTATTCCTAATTGAGCTAGAGGTCTTTATTAGGTGTTACGGGGATTAGGAGATGGTTTAAGAAGGAAGGAGATGGATATTCAAAAGGACAAGTCTGAGATAGTAGAGTCTTCATATTATGTAACTTAGAGAAAACCTTGTTATTTACTTTTGTTTCTACACTTTGTTTCCATCCTTAGCTATATTTTTTTTCTTTTTCTTTGGCTTTTAACTCCTTTTATTCTATTTTTTTTTCGGAGTTTTTATTTTATTTCTATTTTTATTTTTCTTTTCTTTGGATGGAAACTTCTTTTCTTAATTTCTGAAGCAATTAACTAACTTTTGTTTACACCGGTTTTTCTCTTCTTCTTTCTTCCTTATTCTATTCTCAGACTTATTCTAGATTGGGTAGGTTGATTTTTTATTTTTTTATTTTTTTATTTTGTTTTGTTTTTGTAACAGGGTAAAGGATTTGTGGGTTATGAAAGGCTAAAGAAAGGCTCAGAGGGGCGACTAGCGGAAAATAATTCATAGGTTTGAATTTCTGGCTATATCGATCCAAAGAAGGCCTAAATTCTCGCTTAGGATATGGCATAGTGATCAAGCAAGTGGACATGTGATTTCTCTATCCGGATTTTACTTCTCCCTTGTGTCATTTCTCAAATGTTTCGCTCATATAAGGCTTTAGGCTATATTCTCATAGGATTTGTAGAATAAGTACTCTAGCGTAGCTTTCAGTAACTTACTGCTAACAATCATAGATACTCATGTAATATATTTATAGATAGATGCAAAGATTATTACCTACATATTAACCTAAGTTTCTAACAATTATTCTGCAAAAGCAAAAGCTGAGACTTCTAGATTGTTAAGAGCATAGAGAAAGAAAACAATACCAATATTCCTAAGTGTATAGCATAAACTTATTTATTTATATTTTTGAAAATTTTAACTTGAAAACAAATGCATATTATACATTTCTATATCCTAACAAATGCCTTAATTACACGTGTTTCTATGCCCCCCAAACAAGAAACATGCTTTGTCCTCAAAGCATTTAAATAAAGAGGGTAGAAAAATACCATGGAAACGCGTGAAATTCTGGAACATCTGCAAAACAAGGTTATAACATACTAATATAGGAAATAAAAATACTAACGCAACTCTATAAGAGTTCCACCCATAATGGGGTTAACAGAATTAAATTGCTTGGGACATAAGCAGACAATAACAAAACTAAAAACTTATCTTATCTCCCACTTAAGCATCCTCCTCCTCATTAAAGAGATGAGGTTCCTTCGCATCCTGCCAGTCCATTATAACTTGCCAAGCTTGCCGCCATTTATCGTCTACTAATGCTAACCTGTTAAGTGTTATTATGTCGGCGATGGATGTGGGGGCTTAACCAAATGAGGTCGCACCCCATCCCGCCAAGTCATTATTCGCGAATGAGCGAACCACCCAATGGTGGGTCTCATGACTTCAACCCTTTTCCAATTTGTGAATTGTGCACGAATACAGGTAAAAACAATTACGCATGATGCGGCTTACCAACACAGGCATAAGAAGATACTTACGCCTCATGGTTTGGGGCTCTCTTAAGACTAGCGACTAAAACTTCGGGGATGTCATATCGGCGACGTCCCTCGCTTAAAGCGAGGAAAATGTCACCAGCGATCTTCGTTTGCGAGAAATGAACTGCCATTCCCCAAAATATTCATCGGGATGAATAACATGGTGGTGCCTACGTTTAGGAAAGGCTACAAAGGGCAATGCTATATAAGCCCCGGTCCATTACTCGAAATACCCTCCCCATAATACTTATGGAAATATGTATAATCATAAAGATATGCATTATCGGTCATATATGCCCATGTGTGAACAGGGTCAGGTTTTGGTAATCCTAAAACTAAAGCGACCACATTTTTATTGAATTTATGTGTCGTGTCATCGACTACGACGGAGAATTCTTGTTCTCCATCCTGATTAAAATAGAATTTAACGTGGTCGTAGAAATAAGGAGTAAGCTGTGGTGAATACGAATTGTCATCACTTACCAGTAGATAACGCCATCCTAACTGCAGGATCCTGTGTCGGAACCAATGTCCATAGGTCTCGGTTCCCAACACGTCTTCGAAAGACTGTTCAGGTATGACTATAGGAGATGTCATCTCAACGACTCCTTGAACAGTTCCAAAAATCCTGGAATGACCCTAAAAAATTTGGAACTTCCGTGTTCACAGATGGCGGGCGGATGGTGCGCTTCGCTTTTCGGTGGGTTTTTCAGAATTACGGTGTTTTTGAAGCGAAGTCGCTACCAAGGAGGGTAATGGTCGCTCGAGTTTTAGAATTACAGAGTTTGGGCGCGGGTCGTTCGCTCTGACTAAACTTTGTGAAATTCTATAGGCAGCGCCTTCGTAAAATCTTTGAAACACGAAGAGTTTAGAGGAAAAAGAAGGAAAAGCTTGGAGTGAAAGGTGCGGGATGATGGTGGGGTGTAGTGAGGTTTGTTAGTGTAGAATGAAGGGAGTTTAAATAGGTTCTGAGCTTCCAAAACGAATCGGCAAATTCCCAAATTGTTTTAAGGCAATTTCCGGAAATAGAAAAATTCCAAACCCGAAAACGGAAACAAACCATTTTCGTGATTTTCTAAAAATCCTGGTATCTTTCATAATGGATTTAGAATAGAAACTTCTAAACTCTCCTACATTTCATGCTACCACCACACAAATCATAGATATGCCGATATCGGCCAAATTCTCAACCTTTCCTCCAAGATAACTTTACAGCAGATGATCATATAACGAATTATATTAAAACTTAAATTTAAAACCAAACAACATAAAACAAACACCTTAATATTTAACTTTAACAACTGAATTAAAATCCAACTAATAAGACAAAATCATGAAATAACAGCGAACACAAACTGATGGTGAACACCTAGTTATGTGATGAAGATGGACCCTGAGATGGAGATTGGCCCTGGGATGGAGAATGGCTTGAACCATCTGTCCTTCGGCGACGACGCTCATGCTTGTCATACTCGGCTGAAATAGAGTCCTCCACGGGTGGCATGCGTCGTAGCATCTGTATTCGGAACAAGCGTTGTGCTTCCATCTCAGTCCTGAGTACTGCATACTGGGCTTGTTGATGCTGGTGGATAGTTTCCATGTTAGACAAGATATCGTCCTCAACTCTTTCGAGCATTTCAAGTCTCGTCTGAAGGTTCGTTTGCTTTTTTCGAACTACAATCTGTCTATCTCGGATATCTTCACAAATACCATAAACGAAATGCAAGCCAGTTTGCAACACTTGCATGCGATCTAAATTAGAACTACAAGTATTTAACGCATCGTCATCCAGACATGTCATATCCTCCCTTTCATCTTCCGACTCAACCACCTTTCCTTCAGACAACGGCCACGTCTCTTGGATGCAATCCATATAGATACTTGCATTAGAATGCAATTTGATCTTAATAGGAGCAGATTTTGCGACAGCTCTAAAGGAGAGCATGATCTTAGTGATCAATACGGGAAGAGGCGCCAAGCTCTTTCCCACTCCTCTAATCACATTAAACATTAAATCGAGGATGCAGAAATTATACTTATTTGTTTGCAAAATCCGAGAACGTCTCTTGCGCACATTGCGGTGATATCACCGACTTTGTCTTTCCCAAGGACGTTCCTACTAATCCACCGAGCTCTGACCGGTTGATTGTTTCTCGTGGTTGATCATGGACGAATGAGATGTCGGATTGTATTCACCCTCCACGATAGTATCTTTCATCAAAGCAGGAACTCCAGTATACTGGGATTCCTGAATTGTCGTTACTAGGTTGCTTTCAAGCGTAATTCCTAACAGTTCAGCCAACAACTGTCTCGTTACTTCCCTCCTCGTTCTTGCTACCTTTATGAAAATCCTATCCCCCTCCAATTCTCGCTTCTTATAAAACTGTTCTACCAAATCATAGTGATAGAACTCCTCAGTCGAGTACCACAGTCCATTCCAATCCCTCCTAATCATCTCCGGCGTCGAAATGGCAAATGGCCGAAGGTTTGGCAAACCCGTGCTCTCAAAATTTTCTTCGTCGTGGCGCCATTGAAGTTTCTGAGACAACTAATGGTTTTGTAGACTGTGGGGGAGGCAAGTTTGAAGAAAAACAACTAAAAACAACAGTGGTGGCGGTGGGTACTTGAATTGGTGGCTGTTTCTGGAGTTGGGGTGGTGGTGGTAATGGTTTGGAGAAGGTTTTAGTTGGATTTGAATTTCTTGACGTGGGTGTAGTTAGGTTTCCTTTTCTCTTTTTTTTTTTTTTTTTTTTTTTTTTTTTTTATTTTGGTGTTTAAGGTTTGTTTTAAACCTTGGTGACCAGCGGGATTGAAAAGGAAATAATTGTGCATTTGGGAAGGAAGGAGACGCACAGACGTGCGTGCGGTTTGGGCCCAAGCCCAATTTGAATTCCAAAATTTTCCGATTTTTCGTGCAATTTCAAATTCAATTTGCCACTTCATAACTGGCCCGATTTTGGCGAATGAGTTATGGAAATGATCAGTAGAGAATTTCCAATCCAATGATCCATAAAACACTCAATTCCAACCATGGGTGACATATAAGAAGGTGGAAAAATGCCTCGAAGTGCGTGTGTGACGTAAGTTATGCGAACGAAGGAAATCTAAGTTTTAGATTGCGTCAACCCAATTGAACTACAAGTAATGGGCCTAAGCAGCACAAAGGAAAGTTCGAGCAATCTAGATGGAAAGACCAATTGCCCACCCCCAAACAAATTTTTAAACACAAAATTTGTTCTAACGTGGGTCATTTAAAGTCAGATTCCCAAGACTTGTTGGATTGCTATTTCTATGATTAAGAATTTTTATTATTATTTATTTTTTTTATTTGTTTATTATAAGAAAAGCGAAAAACAATAAATACATAATTCACCCCATAGAGGAACATGACTCAAAAACCGAGAAAACATGCAAAAGTGGAAAACGTGAATTATGTTAACCGTGGACTTAGGATCCGTGACTTACACCACACACTCCATAGGGAGGGCCGATTACTGAATGGTGCACTTACCACCATATGGAAGTGAAAGGAAGTACACCAATGACAAAGGTCAATCCTCATAGACAGTCCTCAGTAAAAGACTTCCTCTACATCGTGGGGTGGTTCATGAAAATGTTTTAACCGTTGACCATTAACTTGAAAGGTACTGTTGTCATTGGAATTTACCAAGGTGATTGCCCCGTAAGGGGTGACTTCCGTAACCAGAAAAGGACCAGAACAACGGGTTTTTAGTTTCCCTGGGAAAATATGTAGACGAGAGTTCTAAAGCAAGACCTTTTAACCGACCACAAACTCTTTGTGCAAGATTTGCTTATCATGAACACGTTTCATGTTAGCTTTATAATCCTTCGCGAGATCGTAAGAATCGCTACGAATTTCTTCAAGCTCATTCAATTGCAACTTGTGTTTGACACCTGCCTCATCAATATTGAAGTTAAGGCTTTTTATAGCCCACAGAGCACGGTGCTCTAATTCAACGGGCAAATGACATGGTTTCCCAAATACAAGTCTAAAGGGAGACATACCTATAGGAGTTTTGAAAGCAGTTATATACGCCCATAAGGCATCCGATAAACGCTTCAACCAGTCTTTCCTATTAGGGTTTATAGTTGTTTCTAAAATCTTTTTGATTTCCCTATTAGAAACTTCTACTTGTCCGCTAGTTTGTGGATGATAAGGAGTTGCTACTTTGTGTGTAACTCCAAACTTTTTCACTAGGGATGCAACAACTCTGTTGCAAAAATGTGTTCCACCATCACTAATGATGGCTTTAGGAATGCCAAACCGACAGAAAATATATTCTTTAATAAAAACTACCACGGTATTATGGTCATTGCTACGGCAAGCTAGGGCCTCTATCCATTTAGACACGTAGTCCACGACAACTAGAATATAAATGAAGCCGTGGGAAACAGGGAAGGGACCCATGAAATCAATGCCCCAAACGTCAAAAATTTCTACTATCAAGATTGGATTTAATGGCATCATATTACATTTCGTGATTTGCCCAAGTTGTTGGCAACGAATACACGTCTTGCAATGCACTGGGGCATCCTTAAAAAGGGTAGGCCAATAAAATCCACATTAAAGAACTTTAGTGGCTGTTTTCATCCCATTAAAATGGCCACCACACTCTTTGTCATGGCAGAACGATAGAACTTTATTATATTCCCACTGGGGAATACAACGGCGAATAATCTGATCCGCACAATACTTAAAAAGGTATGGCTCATCCCAGTAGTATAACTTAACTCTGGCCAAGAACTTCTTACGTTCATTTCTTGACCAATTATAAGGCATAACATCAGCCGCTAAATAATTTACAATGTTAGCATACCATGGTGCTGAAAAAATTGCATACAGATGCTCATCAGGAAAAGAGTCCGGTATGGACTCGGAATCACTCGTCGTTAAATTTGTGAGTCTAGATAAGTGGTCGGCAACTACGTTTTCGACCCCTCTTTTGTCCTTTATTTCTAATGTGAACACTTGCAGGAGAAGGATCCATCGGATTAATCTCTGCTTAGCATCCTTCTTTGCAAGAAGGTACTTAAAGGCTGCATGTTCCGTGTAAACTAAAGTTTTAGAACCAACCAAATAAGGACGAAACTTATCTAAAGCATAAATGATAGCTAAGAATTCTTTTTTGGTAGTTGAATAATTCCGTTGAGCATCGTTTAAGGTTTTACTAGCATAATAAATAACAGTGGACTTATTATCTAGTTTTTGTCCCAATACTGCACCAACTGCATAGTCACTAGCATCACACATGAGTTCGAAAGGTTTAGACCAATCGGGAGGCTGTATAATTGGTGCAGAGGTTAGGGCAGCTTTTAAAGTTTCAAAAGCCAACGTCTGATTAAAATTAAAATCAAAGATTGCATCTTTCAAAAGCAGATTAGTTAAAGGCCTAGCTATTTTCGAGAAGTCTTTAATAAATCGCCTATAAAAACCTGCATGGCCTAGAAAGGCTCTAATATCACGGACAGTCCGTGGTTTAGGTAGGGTCACTATCTTATCTAGTTTGGCCCTATCTACTTCGATGCCATCACTAGATACGATGTGACCTAGTACTATGCCCTTTTTCACCATGAAATGACACTTTTCTCAGTTTAAAACGAGGCTCTTTTCTTCACACCGTGTCAAAACCTTAGATAGGTTAGACAAATAGTCTATGAAGGAGTCTCCATAGATAGAAAAATCATCCATGAAAACTTCCATAAAGCGCTCTACCATGTCACTAAATATATGAAGCATACACCGCTGGAAGGTACCAGGAGCATTACAAAGGCCAAAAGGCATTCGTTTATAGGCATACGTTCCAAAGGGACATGTGGAGGTAGTCTTTTCTTGGTCATCAATATCAATACTGAAAATAGCCTGAGTAGCCATCCAGAAAACAATAAAAAGCATGACCAGCTAGGCGTTTGAGCATTTGATCTATAAAAGGTAAAGGAAAGTGATCCTTTCGTGTCATAGCATTTAAACGTTTGTAATCAATACAGATCCTCCATTTCATAGGACCTTGTGTGACAACATAGTCACCCTTCCCGTTACGTACCATGGTAACTCCCGATTTCTTAGGAACTACATGAATGGGGCTTACCCATTCGCTATCAAAGATTAGGTATATGATACCCGTATCGAGTAATCGTAAGACTTCTTCCCTAACCACCTCTTTCATGGCAAGGTTCAAGCGACGCTGAGGTTCGTGAGAAGTCTTCGCGTTATCCTCCAAATGGATACGATGAGTGCAAACATTATGGTCAATTCCCTTAATGTCAGCTAGGGACCAACCAATCGCAAACCGATGTTCCCTAATCACCCGGATTAAACGTGTCTCTTCATTCTTAGATAATAGAGAAGATATAATTACCGGATGACTACCATCCGGATCAAGTTGAATATATTTTAACTCCGGGGGAAGAGGTTTAAGCACTGGGGTGGAAGGAAAATCAATAGATGTTTCGTCGGGGTCCTCATTTTGCATAATGAATACTTGCTTAGGTAGCAAGTCTTCATACTCAATATATGGAGCAACCGAAGGGTCTACAATTGGTGTGGACTCAAGGATGGTGTTGACTTCCTCTAAGTAGGAGTCATTTACAAAATCTGAAGTTCCAAAAGAAAGGAATTTGTACATATTGTTTTCGGGAAACGTGTTGTTAAAATAATCTTGAGCTAAGCTCTCGATCATGCTAACCTCCCCATCTATAGACGAATCTGGTAACTGTTTCATCATTTTAAAAACATTTACCTCAACTGTAAGATGGCCAAAAGATAAGGACATCTTACCATCGCGGCAATTTATAAGTGCGTTGGCAGTTGCCAAGAAGGGGCGCCCTAAGATGATCGGTACAGAGTCGTTAGCGACTTCTGTATCGAGGATAACAAAATCAGCAGGATAGTAAAAATCGTGAACCTTAACAAGCACGTTTTCCACTACACCCTTAGGATACTTAATTGACCTGTCCGCTAATTGCAACATTATTTTTGTAGGTTGCATTTCCTGTAGAACTATTTGTTTATAAAAGTAATACGGGAGTAATTTAACACTCGCCCCCAGGTCTACTAAAGCGGTCGTCGCGTGGGAATCTCCTAAGGTGCATTTCTGATGGGGCGACCGGGGTCCTTGTACTTAACAATTCCATTATTTTTCGGATAAAGTTGGGAACCGCTTCAGTTAGAAAGGCGTCTTTAGGTATGTTGCTCTTACGCCTAGTAGTGCACAACTCTTTAAGAAACTTAGGCATGGTTAGGTAGCTTTTTAATAGCTTCGAGAAAAGGAAGGTTTATCGTTAGATTCTTGAAAACGTTCCTAATCTCCTCAAAGTTTGTATCCCTGGTTAGCATGCTAACTTCTAAGGGAATGGTGGTTTCCGCTCTATATTTAGCGTATGGCTCGACTTGATGTGTAACCTTGGCTTTCTGTTTCTTAGTTTGTTGTTTAACTGGTACCTCTACAGTGGTAGGCTCTTCAGTTTCTACTTCGGTATCTAGTTCGATATCCGGTGTAGGGAGTACTGATGGGGTAACTATAGGCATAGTTACTTTGTTATCAACTACTCTTCCAGAACGGAGAGTGGTGATGGCATTTAGGTCACCTACGATTGTAGTTTCCGTACTAGTATTACCGTTTACCTCAAAGGCTGTGTTTGCTATTTTAGGGTTTGGTATCGCTTGTCCTAGAAACACGCCTTTTGGTTGGGCTTTCTCTTGGGCTAACTGTTGTATGCCCTGATTTATGGATTGTAAGATCTGTTGGTTTGATTGAGTCATTGATTGGAAAAGTTGTTGGGTAACCTGTACAAAGGCGTCTATACGATCCAGATGTGATGGTGTAGTAGTCACAGGTGGTGCGACTAGAACTATCTCACGTTGATTATTTATGGGTGGGTTGTGATAGTTACGATTGTTAACCGGAACGATACCTCTATTGGTATTATAACTATTATAATTACCTTGACCTTGTGCTAAACCTTGTCGTGGTTGCGCTTGGTTGTTATAATTATTATAATTTCCCTGACTTTGTGCTTGTCCTTGCCTAGGTGGAGCTTGATTATAGTTGTTTGCTTGCCTAACATTTTGGTTATTAAACCTTGGAGGTGAAACTTGTTGATTGTTTCACCAACTAAAGTTGGGATGTTGTCTCCATGGGGCATTAGGAATAGGATAGCTATTAATGGAGCAAACATTGTCTTGCTCTAATTGTTGTTGTTCATAGACGAGAGGACAAAAGGATTCAGGGTGCTCAAGACTCAAACAGACATTACATGGGTTAGAGTTGACATTCATGACGGGGATATGCTTTTGTTGCACAGAAATAGCCTCAACCTTTTTAGTTAGAGATTCGATTAAATTTTTAAGTTCTAGATCGGGTTTCATCTCAAACATACCGGCGGCCTTAACTGTTGAAGAAGAACTAATGCAGGCGGGGGGATCATGACTACCCCCCCAATTGTTATTACGTTTAGTTTGATCTTCTAAAAATTTGTAAGCCTCCAAGGCTCCTTTACTTAGGAAACTACCCCCATTCATTATGTCAAGGACTTCTTTATGGTGATGTTGAAGTCCTTTGGAAAAGGAACGAACTAACGTGTCTTTTGCTAGGTTATGGTGTGGACACTCTATAAGCAGATCGGTGAAACGATTCCAAGCCTCAGAAAATGATTCATGAGGATTTTGTCGAAAAAATGAATCTTGGAAAGCATCTCATCCGTCTTTAGGGGTGGGTAAAAATGTTCTATAAACAAATTGAAGAAGTTTAGCCCACGAGTCCACAAAGTTAAAGCGCTGGGCGCTAACCAAGACGCCCTTATCGGCTAAGGTGAAGGGAAATACCCTTAGTTTAATCTGTTCCGTACCAACCGTAGGATGATGGAATGTTATAAGGACTTGTTCAATCCTACGCATGTGTTGATAAGGTTTTTCATGGTCTAAACCATGGAAAATGGGTAACAAATTAAATATGTTTGGGGAATTCAAAATCCCACGGGTCAAACTAGAACGATGCAAGATTTAGGGCTATCGCTCAAGGCTTTGTAAAAGTCGGAGAGAGGAGTCTCTCTTTCTTAAGCCATTATGTCAGGTGTGGTTGGTAGAATAGTAGCTAGAGGTGTAGTGATTGGTATACTCGATAGATTTGTTTGTTGACGCTGACGGTTAATTACGTTCGGTGTTTTTCTCCGACCAGACCTTAATCTCATGCAAGTCTAAGTCTAAACACGACAACGTACACTCCAAACAATCTTGATATTTTAGTATAAACCTCTAACTGGAGATGCGAGGTATGAAAGAAAGGAATACCAGATAACGTCCTTGCTTCGCTTATGAACAACATCTTGTTTACGCGTGTTCAGTGTAAATAACAAGTTAGAACACTGAAAAACTTAAAAAATTGAAGTTTGAAACAAACCTATAGAAATCCGGAAAATTTAGCTTAGGGCGCGGGTGCGCTCACTTAGGGCGCGGTCGCGCTCCGTGTAACTTGAAGTTCCAGTGTTTTAGGGCGGGTCGCACTCAAGATGGGGGCGGGTCGCGCTCAAGGTTCCAGGCTCTTGGGCGCAGGTGCGCTCGGTTAGGGCGCGGTCGCGCTCCGTGTAATTTTGTCGCGGAACTTTTCAACGCTGAAACGGACAACCACAGTATGAATCAAACAAGGGTGGGTGGGTTTAATGGGACTTAAAAATGACTAATTATACTATGAAAACAATGCTACAGTGAAACTAAGATGGCAGCGGCGCCATTTGATAAACGTTAAAATGAATAGTTTACCTACGAAATGAACGATGAACTCAAAACGTAAATAAACTAAAACTAAATTACGTGCCTATATTTATCAAAGTTTCTACTCTCAATTCTATCGAAATAGAGTGGAGTAACAAATTCGTTCCACTCCTAGTTCTCTAGCATGGAATGTTCTCTAGTCTAATTAGTCAGTCTTAAGTCTAATGAGAGCTTTACGAAGGGTGTTATACTACGATACAATATGAAATTGATTATGTTGAATTTAACTATGAATGCTATGGAAATATGATTGTTTTTGAATCTAGATAAAGGATTAGAGGGGAATTGAATCCACCTCAAATCCAACTTAATAACCTAGCATAGATTCTTGTATCTCGATTCTTATGTTCTTACGGCAAGAATTTCGAGTTCTAATCCCTAGTGTTCATGACACTTCTACCAAGTACTAACTAGCATGTGAGGTCGTCCACCCATTCTCATGGCGAATCACGACCTTCTAGAGTGGAATAGATTCTACAATGCTTTTACACTATACCACTAAGTTTTCATCAAAGCTTCATCAACCCCTCTAATGGAGGTTTTAGCCTTGAGTCATCAACCCATCATTTCCCATTGACTTATAGCTACACATCATATTAAAATTCTACTTAACTAATTTAACTAACAATGTTTCAATCTACTTAAACTACGAAATGATAATTGACAAGAATTAAAATTAGGTCTATAAATTGAAATGACAAAAATCGAAATTGACAAAAATAAATATTTTATTTATCTAATCAATCAAGAACAATGATTCAAAGACTTAATCTAAAACAATAATTGAAAATGGAACTTAAACTTAATTACTCTATTGAAAACTAGATCTATAATTCTATATAGTTTTAGGTCTAACTGGCTACCATTAACAAAGAGCTAATCTTTGGTTTTTATATGTTCAGATCCAAAAATCGTGCATGGGCTTGGATCCATGTTTCGGGCCAGAGAATCAGGCCCAAAACCCAATACTTTCAGTACAAAAAGGCCTCTTCAGCTGCAGTTGACTTCGACAGACTTTTCGTTCACTTCTGCTCCTTTGATTTGGCCAAGGCTTAGACCATTGGAAAGCTCTTTCCGAGATGGTCGTTTTGACGTAAGGTAGGCCCAATTCCGAGGTTTGTGTCCAAAGATATTGTCTTCGGAAGTTCTGTTGACTTTGTGCACGGTTTCTGCCCGCGTGGACTTTGACTTTTCATCTTTTGACCGGGCTTCACAGAGGCTTTGTCTTCTTGAATCTTGGCCTTTAATCACGGAACTCCTTAGTAACCGACCTTTGCTCATTTATCTCGCTAAAGTGGCACATTTCTGCACATAATGGACTTTGAAACCTGAAATGCATAAAAACACGTAATTAGTGTTAACTCTTAATTATTACTCACATAATTGGTCTAAAAGTATGACTGTTACAGGGTTAAAACTACAGTTTTGGGCTCTTATCAAGGAGCGAAAGAAAAGACGGTTGGTGTTCAGAATTGAATTTGCTTGAATTTGAACCGACCTCAAATTTCGAAAATTTTAAATATGAGGCAGTCGGTTGAAATACCGATGAAATATCAGTTGAAATAATGATATTTGCGCCCGACAATGTTTTATTAGGACGCTTTAAGGACACGATTCAATTCAATTTTTTGGAATGAGTGCCAACAATAAAAAAGACCGCCCAAAAACTTGCGGCAAATTTGGGTCATATATCAAAGAGAAATGACTCCTACCATCAACCCACGAAATATCGGTTCTTATTGACGATTTATCCCATTCAGTTGGGATTACTATGTTATATATAGGGGTGGCAGTTTTGTACACGACCCACTAACCCGACATGAAATTAGTGGGTGAGAGGTGGGAAAAAAGGCTTTTGGATAATTTAAGGGTTGATCCGCCGAACCCGTCAAATAAATGGGTTGGGTTAACATATGTTAACCTGAGTAACCCGTTGGTAGACCCGATTAGTTCTCGGGTCTAATGGGTCAGGTCATCATCCCGTGACATGTATAACCTGTTTTAAGATATGGCTAAGATGGCATAAATCTAGTACCTTGCCATGCAATACACCCTTAACTTGTGTGTATGAGTGGCCCAGATTCACTAGCTTTTTCTCTCTCCTGACGCACACTAGCTTTTCTCATTTTAAAATCTCACTATCCCAACAACCTAAAATAAACGAGTAAAAGGAAAAGGATTAGCTGTCATATTGATCCATTCGATAAATACATATTTCGCTATTCAATTTTCATTGATATGTAATTGAATTGTGAATGGTTTTTGAGAATTAATATATCTAAATATATTATAGAGGTCAGTATATTATATATGTTTTTTTGATAAATAAAATCGTGAAATACTACATATTTTTCATACAGGTTGTGTTAATCCGATCCGAAACTGATCTAAAATCTCATCTATTATCCCAACTACCTAAAATAAACGACTAAAAGGAAAAGGATTAGCTGTCATATTGATTCATTCGATAAAGATATGTTTCATTATTCAAATTTCATTAATATGTAATTAAATGGTTTTTCAAAATTGATGGTTTTTTAAATATATATATATATATATATATATATATATATATATATATATATATATATATATATATCCGACCTCTATAAATATAATCGTGAAATACTAAATATTTTGCATACAGGTTGTGTGTGAACCCCCGACTTCGGATCGGATCGGATAAAGTGCTTTCGGAAAAATTGAGACATGCACTAGAATGACAATATTGATTTCTAAAAGTTGTGATTGTGTCTATAAGAAGACTTTAAAGTTCGGTGGCATTGTTGGACTTTACCATGGCTTCAACATTATTGTTTACACGGGTCTATACTTTGGAATGTATGATTCTTTGAAGCCAGTTCTATTAACCGGAATTATGGATGATTTTTTATATGGAATATATGATATACTAAATATTATTGCTCAATATTGATTCAGTTAATTTTATGGTGTATTTTACATACATGTTACCGCCTCTACATGTTATCTATGAATTCAATCCGAAATTGAATTCACCGATGGCTTAGCGGGTCATATGTTCGGTAACCTATTATATAGGTGGGTTGGGTTTTGGGTTGACAAACTCAACACGATTAGTAATTGGATTGAGTATCGGTTTGCTCTCCTAACATGTGACCTGAATATGACGTACACGACTCAACACAATCCATTGCCACCCCTAATAGGGACAGAACTTATTTTTTCTTTATTGTCCAAATTGATTTAGGCGACATTAAACAAAAAAAATTCCAATGTGTCACTTAAAATCTAAATATCTAAGGCTAAAATCATTTAAATTACTTAATTAAATACGTGTATTTTCTTCATAGACATCAATAATGAAATGAGGTGCCTAATGAAATTTTGAAATTATGTGTATTTTTCAACAAGGAAATTTTGGGATGACTATAACATAGTACAAAATATGAGGATATGGGTATTTATCGATACCCAATTTCTTGGTATGTATCGTGGATATATCCCTCTCTTTGGGGATATTTCACATTATTTCACACATAGTACAAAATATCGCGATATATCACGATATTTCATGATAAATATCCATATGTCAACAAAAGATATATAAATATCACGATATGTTTAGAGATATATAAGACTGCAAATATCCATGATAATTCGGCAATATTTACGATATTTGCGATATTTAGTGATATTTTGCGATGTTTTAATTTGAGATATTTGGCGATATTTTGTGTAGGCAAATATCCCTTGGACAGTAATTCTATGCTGCAATACACCAGTACTTGTGCCTATATGTTATACGCTAAGTACACCCTGCGCACACTAGCTTTTCGGCATCTAGGGTGCATCAGGGTGTATGAGTGCGTAGGAATGAGGGCCCATGGACAGTACTTCCTTGTTGCAATACACCAGTACTTGTGCCTATATGAGTTGCCCATATGCTATACGCTGAGTACACCCTACGCACACTACCTTTTCAGTTTCGGTTTATTTAATATTTACTATTATATTCCAAATAAATATAAATTATATATCATGATATATCAAAAAATATCCATAATATCCACGATATTTGTATATGAGACAATGTCAAATATCCCCAAAGAGAAAGATATATCCACGATACATATCCATAAATCAGGGATCGATATTTTGCCATATCTTGATATTTTGTACTATGGTTTCACTTGCAAATATCATTGATATATCCAAAATATCAACAAATATCATGGATATTGTAGATATTTCTTGATATATCATGATATATATTTTATATTTATTTGAAATATAATGATAAATATTTCTCATAAATATTAACCTCAAATATTAAATACAATTGTTAACTACACAAAATATTGCAAACTATCTCCAAATATTACAAAATATCGCATATATTATAAATATTGTTTAAATATCATCGATATTTACAGTTGACCTAGCATTCTGGCACGCTCACTGAGCATGAAACCTATTCTGACACGCGCAATGCCCCTGTTGTTTTTCACACTTATTTTATGTTACCTATCCGAAACCGAAATCAATCTGGTTAATAAAAAGAGGTAATAAAAATCGGAATAAAAATTCCAAAATTGAAATTTGAATCGATCATTAAAATTTTAATTTTCGACCGGATTTGTTGTTCTAGATGTAAGGAGGTCCCACTAACCATAGTTAGCAATTCGGAAAATTATTTGCGAATTATTCATTTAATTCGGAAAACGTTTAAAAATGTCGTATTTATCAAAGATACGGAATAATTCGTTAATAACGCAAGAAATCATTAACTCGCGAATTATTCGTATTTTCACTATAAGTTTAGTATGTTGTCAAATTTTATCGTATTTTTTTAATTTTAACTTCGTATACTGACGAACTGAACTTTTGCCGTTTCTGTTTTTTTTAATCCGAATTGAAAAAACGAATTCTTATCGAAGCTCGAATTTTATTCAAACATTTTTCGTATCGAATTTTTACCGTATTACGAATTGCTAACTATGCCACTAACCCACTAATTTAGATTAAATATGTTAAAGCAACGTCGGTTTTAAAAAAAAAATAGTAATAAATAATTTTTGAAAATTTATCCTGAATTTCTAATAAAATCGTCGAATTTTCGGGTGGAATTGTCAAAATTTCGGATGGCATGGGTTGTAATAATATTATTTGGCGAGGGCAAAATCGGAAAAATGAAAAAAAGCGACATATGAAAAAAAAATGTGGGGGCGCGTTCTTTAAAGGAGAGAGATATATCCTGGAGCATATCGTGATATTTATGTAATATGTATTCTTTTCTGATATCTCGATATATATCGCGATATATCGCAATTGTTTGTACTATGGACTATAGTATGTCACAACAAATGACATACCCGAACAATATTGTAATAGGGTATGCCTTTCGTACCATTTCTCCTGATTTTTTTTGGATGAGTGATAAAACATAAAAATGATAGTTTACCTACGAAATTAACGATGAACTCAAAACGTAAGTAAACTAAAACTTAATACGTTTCTATATTTATCAAGTTTCTACTCTCAATTCTATCGAAATAGAGTGGAGTAACAAATTCGTTCCACTCCTAGTTCTCTAGCATGGAATGATTTCATAGTTAACTAATCGGTCTTAAGTCTAATGAGAGGTTTATGAGGGGAATTCTATACTACGAGGTGAATTAAATTAACAAGTTACGAATAACGAAAAGAGAGAATGCTAAGGGTTTGAATCTAGATAAAGAATTATAGGGAATTGAATCCACCTTAACTCGAATTAATCCTACTAACAACGACTCGTCGTGATCCAAATTGAATGCTTAGCATATCAAAATAGTAATTCATATCCCTAATTATACATGGCATTTCTACCAATTTATAACTAGCATGTGAGCGATTAAACCCATTCTCATGGTGAATTAATCGTTTCTAGAGTGGAATAATTATCACGACGATTTCTAAGTTAGTAAAGATCAAGCGTCACCAAGGCTTCTTCAACCCTTCTAATGGAGGTTTAGCCTTGATTCATACCACTATCATTTCCCATTGATTTAAAACTAAACATCATACCAAAATTCTACTTGGCTAATTTAACTAACAATACTTCAATCTAATTTAACAACTCAGAAATGATACTCAACAAGAATTAAAATTAGATCTATAAATTGAAATGACAAAAATCAAAATTAACAAACTAGCTATTTTATTTATCAATACTAATGAAGAACAATGATTCTAAGAGTTTAATCTAAAACAAGAATTGAATTTAAACTAAACTTAATTTAATTAATGAAAACTAGATCTAGAATTATCTATTGTTTTAAGTCTAACTAGCTACCATTAACAAAAAGCTAAGCTTTGGTTTTTAAATGTTCAGATCCAAAAATCGTGCATGGGCTTGGATCCACATTTTGGGCCAGAGAATCAGGCCCAAAACCCAATTCTTTCAGTCCAAAAAGGCCTCTTCAGCTGCAGTTATCTTCAACAAACTTTTCGTCCACTTCTGATTGGGTCAAGGCTTAGACTATTGGAAAGATTTTTCCGAGCCGGTCGTTTTGACATAAGGTAGACCCAATTCCGAGGTCTGAGTCCAAAGATACGGCCTTCGGAAGTTCTGTTGACTTTATGTGCTGTTTCTGCCCGCGTTGACTTTTCAGCTTTTGACCGGGCTTTAGAAAGGCTTTGTCTTCTTGAATCTTGGCCTTTAATCATAGAACTCCTTAGCAACCAACCATTGCTCCTTTATCTCATCAAAGTTGCACATTTCTGCACATAATTGACTTTGAAACCTGAAACGCATAAAAACACGTAATCAATATTAACTCTTACTAATTATTCACATAATTGGTCTAAAAGTACAATTGTTAAGGGGTTAAAACTACAGTTTTGGGCTCTTATCAAACCACCCCCAAACAGCATTTTGCTTGTCCTCAAACAAATATGAGAAATTAGAATAAGTGACCAAAAATGGAGTTCTAACTATTCTCGTTTCGCTGAGTGCGATTGCATTGACTATATGCAACAAGGCCTTAAACCACTAGGAATTCCCTAGTGGATGAGTTATAGCCTCGTGAGAGTTTTCCAGTGAAAGTACTCACAAACTTCATCTATACTACAACGACTAAGAAATAAAACTATTGTTTCCTCATTCATGTCTCAACTATCTATACATCTCACTAGCAAATGAATAAGAATAACCAAGTCAAAAACCTAAGCTAATATATGCATAATAATCAATCATCTATGATACAAATATATATACTATGAGTAATACTATGAAATGCCTAGCAGGTTCGTTTCTGAAAACTCGTAATAGCGTCCTTAAGTAGGTCCTCACATAAATGTCAAGACGAAAACCACTCTGATTTTTCCGCTCAAGTTTCGCTACTCCAGTGTGAAGTGGGCACACTTTACATTACAATCTCAATAACAACAAGGAAGTCGGAGTCGATCAAACACATCTACCACTTACTATCACACTAACCTATTCCTAATTGAGCTAGAGGTCTTTATTAGGTGTTGCGGGGATTAGGAGATGGTTTAAGAAGGAAGGAAATGGATATTCAAAAGGGCAAGTCTGAGATAATAGAGTCTTCATATTATGTAACTTAGAGAAAACTTTGTTATTTTCTTTTGCTTCTATACTTTGTTCCCATCCTTAGCCAAATTATTTTCTTTTTCTTTTCTTTGGCTTTTGACTCCCTTTTATTCTATTTTTGGAGTTTTTATTTTATTTTTTTTTCCTTAGATGGAAACTTCTTTTCTTTTCCTGAAGCAACTAACTAATTTTTGTTTACACAAGTTTTTCTCTTCTTATTTCTTCACTCATTCTATTCTCAGACTTATTCTAGATTGGGTAAGTTGATTTTTTTTTTTTTTATTTTGTTTTGTTTTTGTAACAGGGTAAAGGAATTATGGTTTATGGAAGGCTAAAGAAAGGCTCAGAGGGGCTACTAGCGGAAAATAATTCATAGGTTTGAATTTCTGGCTATATTGATCCAAAGAGGGCCTAAATTCTCGCTTAGGATATGGCATAGTGATCAAGCAAGTGGGCGTGTGATTTCTCTATCCGGATTTTACTTCTCCTTTGTGTCATTTCTCAATTGTTTTAAACTTCATATAAGGCTTTTTTAGCTATATTCTCACGGGATTTGTAGAATAAGTACTCTAGCCTAGATTTCTAAACTTACTTGCTAACAATCATAGATACTCATGTAATAAATTTATAGATAGATGCAAAGATTATTACCTACATATTAACCTAAGTTACTAACAATTATTCTGATACAAAAGCAACGTGAGACTTCTAGATTGTTAAGAGCATAGAGAAAGAAAACAATACCAATATTCCTAAGTGTATAACATAAACTTATTTATTTATATTTTTGAAATTTTTAACTTGAAAACAAATGCATTTTATACATATCTATATCCTAACGGATGCCTTAATTACCGTGTTTCTATGCCCCCAAACAAGAAGCATGCTTTGTCCTCAAAGCATTTAAATAAAGAGGGTAGAAAAATACCATGGAAACGCCGTGAAATTCTGGAACATCTGCAAAACAAGGTTAGAACATATTAATATAGGAAATAAAAATACTGACGTAACTCTATAAGAGTTCCACCCATTATGGGGTTAACAGAATTAAATTGCTTGGGACATAAGCAGACAATAACAAAACTAAAAACTTACCTTATCTCCCGCTTAAGCATCCTCCTCCTCAGCAAAGAGATGAGGTTCCTTCGTATCCTGCGAGGCCGTTATAACTTGCCAAGCTTGCCGCCATTTATCATCTACTAATGCTAACCTATTAAGTGTTATTATGTCTGATGGGATGTACGGGGCGACCAATTGAGGTTGCACCTGCCATCCCGGCCAAGTCATAATTCGCAATGAGCGAACCACCCAATTGGTGGGTCTCATGACTTCAACCCTTTTCCAATCTGTGAATTGGGAATAGAATATAGGTAAACAATTACGCATGATGCGGCTTACCAAAACAGGCATAAGAAGATACTTACGCCTCATGCTTTGGGCTCTCTTAAGACTAGCGACTAAAACTCGGGGAATGTCATATCGGCGACGTCCCTCATTCAAAGCGAGAAAATGTCACCAGCGATCTTGTTTGCAGAAATGAACTCGCCATTCCCCAAAATATTCATCGGGATGAATAACATGGTGGTGCCTACGTTTAGGGACGGGCTACCAAGGGCAATGCTATATATTTTCGGTCCATTACTTTCGAAATACCCCTCCCCATAATACTCTTGGAAATATGTATAATCATAAAGGTATGCATTATCGGTCATATATGCCCATGTGTGAGCAGGATCAGGTATTGGTAATCCTGAAACTAAAGCGACAACAGTTTTATTGAATACTAGTGTCGTGTCATCGACTACGACGGAGAATTCTTGTTCTCCATCCTGATTACAATAGAATCTAACGTGGTCGTAGAAATAAGTAGTAAGCTGTGCTGAATATGAATCGTCATCACTTACCAGTAGATGGCGCCATCCTAACTGCAGGATCCTGTGTCGGAACCAATGTCCATAGGTCTCGGTTCCCAACACGTCTTCGGAAGACTGTTCAGGTATGACTATAGGAGATGTCATCTCAACTACTCTTTTGAACAGCACTAAAAATCTTGGAACAGCCCTTAGAAAATTGGAAATTTTAGTGTAATGCGGCGGGGGCAGTCGGGGGTCGCTTCGGGTGTTTTTTTTGTTACAGTGTTTGAAGAAGTCGCGCTCAACTTGGGCGCGGGTCGTGCTCTGAGTAAAATTTCTAGAAGTGTCTAGGGCATAGGTGCGCTCTACTGAGGCGCAGGTGCGCTCGTAAGTGCTGAAGCAGAAGTTTAAGAGGAAAAAGAAGGAAAAGCTTGGAGTGAAAGGTGAGGGATGATGGTGTGGTGTAGTGTGGTTTGTGAGTGTAGAATGAAGGGAGTTTAAATAGGTTCTGAGCTTCCAAAACGAATCGGCAAGTTGCCAAATTGTTTTAAGGCAATTTTCGGAAATAGAAAAATTCCAAACCCAAAAATGGAAACAAACCATATTCTTGATTTTCTAACAACCCGGATATCTTTTATACTGGATTTAGATAGTAACTTCTAAACTCTCCTAGGTTTCATGCTACCACCACACATATTCATAGATATGCCGATATCGACCAAATTCTCAACCCTTACTACAAGACAACCTCACAGAAGATGATTATATAACGAATTATGCTCGGTATAAATATTACCACCCCCAAACAATTCGGGAAGGTGGGATTAATGATAAAAACACGTACAATTCGAAAATAACCATTTATATTAAAAATTTAAATCCAAACAACATAAAACAAATACATTAATATTTAAATTTAACAAATGAAGTAAAATCCAAATAATAAAACAATCAAAACAATGAAATAACAGCGAACACAAACTGATGGTGAGCACCTAGCCATGTGATGAAGATGGACCCTGAGATGGAGATTGGTCCTGGGATGAAGAATGGCTTGAGCCATCTGTCCTTCGGCAACGACGCTCATGCCTCTCAGACTCGGCTATAACAGAATCCTCCACGGGTGGCATGCGTCGTAGCATCTCTATTCGTAACAAGCGCTGTGCTTCCATCTCAGTCTTGAGTACTGCATACTGGGCTTGGTGATGCTGGTGGATAGTCTCCAAGTTAGACAAGATATCGTCCTGACCTTTCGAGCATTTCAAGTCTCGTCTGAATGTTCTTTTTCTTATTTCGAACTACAATCTGTCTATCTCGGATATCTTCACAAATACCATAAACGCAACGCAAGCCAGTTTGCAACATTTGCATGCGTTCTAAATTAGAACTACAACTATCTAATGCATCGTCATCGAGATATGTCATATCCTCCCTTTCATCCTCCGACTCAACCACATTTCCTTTGGACAACGGCCAAGTCTCTTGGATGCAATCCGTATAGATACTTGCATTAGAATGTAATTTGATCTTAATAGGAGCAGATTTTGTGACAGCTCTAAATGAGAGCATGATCTTAGTGATCAATACGAGAAGAGGCGCCGTGCTCTTTCCTACTCCTCTAATCACATTAAAAATTAAATCGAGGATGCAGAAATTATACTTATTCGTTTGCAAAATCCAGAGAACGTGCAGACATTGCAGACCGATATCGCTAACTTTGTCTTTCCCGAGGACGTTCCTACCAATCTACTGAGCTACAGCCAGTTGATTGGTTCTCAGGGTTGACTGGCGAACGCAATGAGAACTCGTATTGTACTCACCCTCCACGACATTATCTTTCATCAAAGCAGGAACTCCAGTATACTGGGATTCCTGAATGGTCGTTTCTAGGTTGCTTTCAGGCATAATTCCTAACAGCTTAGCCAACAACCGTCTCGTTACTTCCCTCTCCCGGTTCCTGCTACCTTAATGAAAATCCTATCCCCTCAATTCTCGCTTCTTATAAAACTGTTCTACCAAATCGTAGTGATAGAACTCCTCAGTCGAGTACCACAGTCCATTCCAATTTCTCCTAATCATCTCCGCGTCGTAAAATGGCGCGAAACGTCGGGTCGCAAATCGTGCTCCGACCGCAATTCTTCGTCGTGGCGCCATTGAAGTTTTTGAAACAACCAATGGTTTTGTAGACGGTGAAGGAGGCGAGTTTGATGTAAAACAACTAAAAACACGGTGGTGGCGATGGTGGGTACGGTGGCAGCTTGAAGCTTGAATTGGTGGCTGTTTTCGGAGTTTTAAAATTGTTGGGGTTGGTGGTAGTAATGGTTTGAAGAAGATTTCAGTTTGGTTTAACTGCTTGGCGTGGGTGTATTTAGGTTTTCTTTCCTCTTTTTCCTTTTTTTTTTTTTTTAGGTTGAAAACTTTGTTATTGGCGGTGGTGGGTTAGAACGCGATACTGTTCGTGAAAACAAAGGGGGGCGCAGGTGCGCTGCCAGTGCGCGCGAGTTTGGGCCCAAGCCCAATTTGAATTCCGAACTTTTTCGGTATTTCGCGCAATTTCAAATTCAATTTGCCACTTCGTTACTGGTCCGATTTTGGCAAATGAGTTATGGAAATGATCAGTAGAGAATTTCCAATCCAAGGATCCATAAAATACTTAATTCCAACCATGGGTGATGTATAAGAAGGTGGAAAAATGCCTCGAAGTGCGTGTGTGACGTAAGTTATGCGAACGAAGGAAATCTAAGTTTTAGATAACGTCAACCCAATTGAACTACAACTAATGGGCCTAAGCAACAAAAATGGAAAGTTCAAGCAATCCGGATGGAAAGACCGACTGCCCATCCCTAAACAAATTTCTAAACACAAAATGTGTTCCACCATCACTAATGATGGCTTTAGGAATGCCAAACCGATAGAAAATATACTCCTTAATAAAAAATACAACTGTCTTATGGTCATTGCTACGGCAAGCCATGGCATCTATCCATTTAGACACGTAGTCCACGACAACTAGAATATAAATGAAACCGTGGGAAACAGGGAAAGGACCCATGAAATCAATGCCCCAAACGTCAAAAATTTCTACTATCAAGATTGGATTTAATGGCATCATATTACGCTGATTGATTAAGCCCAAGTTGTTGGCAGCGAATACACGCCTTGTAATGCACTGGGGCATCCTTAAAAAGGGTAGGCCAATAAAATCCACATTGAAGAACTTTAGCGGCTGTTTTCATTCCACTAAAATGGCCACCACACTCTTTGTCATGGCAGAATGATAGAACTTCATTATATTCCTATTGGGGAATGCAACAACGAATAATCTGATCCGCACAATACTTAAAAAGGTAGGGCTCATCCCAGTAGTATAGCATAACTCTGGCCAAGAACTTCTTACGTTCATTTCTTGACCAATTATAAGGCATAACATCAGCCGCTAAATAAATTACAATGTCAGCATACCATGGTGCTGAAAAAATAGCATACAGATGCTCATCAGGAAAGGAGTCCGGTATGGACTCAGAATCACTATTATCATCGTTTGTAAGTCTAGATAAGTGACCGCGGCAACTACATTTTCGACCCCTCTTTTGTCCTTTATTTCTAATGTGAACTCTTGCCGGAGAAGGATCCATCAGATTAATCTCTGCTTAGCATCCTTCTTTGCAAGAAGGTACTTAAGGGCTGCATGGTCCGTGTAAACTAAAGTTTTAGAACCAACCAAATAAGGACGAAACTTATCTAAAGCATAAATGACAGCTAAGAATTCTTTTTCGGTAGTTGAATAATTTCGTTGAGCATCGTTTAAGGTTTTACTAGCATAATAAATAGCAGTGGACTTATTATCTAGTTTTTGTCCCAAGACTGCACCAACTGCATAATCACTAGCATCACACATGAGTTCGAAAGGTTTAGACCAATCGGGAGGCTGTATAATAGGTGCAGAGGTTAGGGTGGCTTTTAAAGTTTCAAAAGCCTGCTTACAGTTAAAATTAAAATCAAAGATTGCATCCTTTAAAAGTAGATTAGTTAAAGGCCTAGCTATTTTCGAGAAATCTTTAATAAATCGCCTATAAAAACCTGCATGGCCTAGAAAGGCTCTAATATCACGGATAGTCCGTGATTTAGGTAGAGTCGCTATCTTATCTAGTTTGGCCTTATCTACTTCGATGCCATCGCTAGATACAATGTGACCTAGTACTATGCCCTTTTTCACCATGAAATGATACTTTTCCCAGTTTAAAACGAGACTCTTTTCTTCACACCGTGTCAAAACCTTAGACAGGTTAGACAAGTAGTCTGTAAAGGAGTCTCCATAGATAGAAAAATCATCCATGAAAACTTCCATAAAGCGCTCTACCATGTCACTAAATATATGAAGCATACACCGCTGGAAGGTACCAGGAGCATTACAAAGGCCAAAAGGTATTCGTTTATAGGCATATGTTCCAAAGGGACAGGTGAAGGTAGTCTTTTCTTGGTCATCAATATCAATAATAATCTGAAAATAGCCTGAGTAGCCATCCAGAAAACAATAAAAAGCATGACCAGCTAGGCATTCGAGCATCTGATCTATAAAAGGTAACGGAAAGTGATCCTTTCGTGTCGTAGCATTTAAACGTCTATAATCAATACAGATTCTCCATTTTATAGGACCTTGTGTGACAACATAGTCACCCTTTTCGTTACGTAACATGGTAACTCCCGATTTCTTAGGAACTACATGAATGGGGATTACCCATTCGCTATCAGAGATTAGGTATATGATACCCGCATCGAGTAATCGTAAGACTTCTTCCCTAACCACCTATTTCATGGCAGGGTTCAGATGACGCTGAGGTTCGCGAGAAGTCTTCGCGTTATCCTCCAAATGGATGCGATGAGTGCAAACATTAGGGTCAATTCCCTTAATGTCGGCTAGGGACCAACCAATCGCAGACCGATGTTCCCTAATCACTCGGATTAAATGTGTCTCTTCACCCTTAGTTAACTGAGAAGATATAATTACCGGATGACTACCATCCGGATCAAGTTGAATATATTTTAACTCCGAGGGAAGAAGATTAAGCATTGGGGTGGAAGGAAAATCAATAAATGTTTCATCAGGGTCCCCATTCTGCATAATGAATACTTGCTTAGGTAGCAAGTCTTCATACTCAGTATATGGAGAAGCCGAAGGGTCTACAATTGGTGTGGACTCAAGGATGGTGTTGACTTCCTCTAAGTAGGAGTCATTTACAAAATCTGAAGTTCCAAAAGAAAGGAATTTAAACATATTGTTTCCGGGAAAAGTGTTGTTAAAATAATCTTAAGCTATGCTCTCAATCATGCTAACCTACCCATCTATAGACGATTATGGTAACTGTTTCATCATTTGAAAAGCATTTACTTCAACAGAAAGATGGCCAAAAGATAAGGACATCTTACCATCGCGGCAATTTATAAGCGCGTTTGCAGTTGCCAAGAAGGGGCGCCCTAAGATGATTGGTACAGAGTCGTTAGCGACTTCTATATCGAGGATAACAAAATCAGCAGGATAGTAGAAATCCTGAACCATAACAAGCACGTTTTCCACTACACCCTTAGGATACTTAATTAACCTGTCCGCTAACTGCAACGTTATTCTTGTAGGTTGCATTTCCTGTAGACTTATTTGCTTATACAAATAATACGGGAGTAAGTTAACACTCGCCCCCAGGTCTAATAAAGCGGTCGTCATGTGGAAATCTCCTAAGGTGCATTTCTGATGGGGACTGACCGGGGTCCTTGTACTTAACAATTCCATTATTTTCGGATAAAGTTGGGAACTGTTCAGTTAGAAAAGCGTCTTTAGGTATGTTGGTCTTACGCCTAGTAGTGCACAACTCTTTAAGAAACTTAGCGTGGTTAGGTAGCTTTTTAATAGATTTAAGAAAAGGAAGGTTTATCGTTAGATTTTTGAAAATGTTCCTAATCTCCTCAAAGTTTGTATCCTTGGTTAGCATGGCTAATTTCTGAGGGAACGGTGGTTTCACTCTATATTTAGCGTATGGCTCAACTTGATGTGTAATGATAATTGATAAAATGTATAGTCTACCTACGAAATGAGTGATGAATTCAAAACGTAAGTAAACTAAAACTGAACTTTTACGAGTCTATTATCAAAGCTTCTACTCTCGATGCGAATTGCACTAAGTGGAGTAGGAAGTTCGTTCCACTCCTAGTTCCCTAGCATGGATTGTTTTCTAAGTCTAAGAAATCTCTCTTAAGTCAATGAGAGCTTTACGAAATGTTATGCTAACAAGACGCGTTATTTTAAATAACTAGATATAATAAATAACAAGATAAAATATAACTAAAGATAATCTCTACTGAAGCTCTGGAAATACGATTGTTTGACTCTAGATAAAGAAATAGAGGGAATTAAATCCACCTCGACTCCAACTTAATAACCTAGTATAGATTGTCGTATCTCGATTCTTACGTTTTAATGGCAAGAATTTCGAGTCTAATCCCTAGTGTTCATGGCATTCCTCCTACGGATACTAACTAGCATGTGAGGTCGTCCACCCATTCTCATGGCGAAACACGACCTTCTAGAGTGGAATAGATTCTACTACCAAATTCTATACTAACCACTAAGTTTTCATCAAGGCTTCATCAACCCCTCTAATGGAGGTTTAGCCTTGAGTCATCAACCCAACATTTCCCATTGAATCTAAACTAAACATAATGTAATAAATTGAGATTTACTTAGTTAACAATAATGAATCTAATTTAATGGCTGGAATGGAATAATAACAAGAATTTAATTTAGATCTAGAATGGAAATGACAAAATTCGAAATGGACAACTAACTATTTTATTTATCTAATCAATCAAGAACAATGATTCAAAAATTTAATCTAAAACAAGAATTGAAATAGAACTAAAACTTAATTTCTTAATAAAACTAGATCTAGAATTCTATATATTAATTTAGGTCTAACTAGCTACCATTAACAAAGAGTGAAGCTTTTGTTTTTATACATCCAGATCCAAAAATCGTGCATGGGCTTGGAGCCATGTTTTGGGCGGAGAAATCGGGCCCAAAACCCAATTCTTCGATCCCAAAAGGCCTCTTCAGCTGCAGTTGGCTTCCACAGAATTTTCGTCCACTTCTCCTCCTCTGATTGGGTCAAGGCTTGGACCATTGGAAAGCCCTTTCCGAGCCGGTCGTTTTGACATAAGGTAGGACCCATTCCGAGGTCTGAGTCCAAAGATATGGCATTCGGAAGTTCTGCTGACTGTTGCTCCTTTATCTCGCTAAAAAGTGGCACATTTACGCACATAATGGACTTTGAAGCCTGAAATGCATAAAACACGTAATCGGTATTAACTCTTACTTATTATTCACATAATTGGTCTAACAAGATGATTATTAAAGGGTTAAAACTACAGTTTTGGGCTCTTATCAAACCACCCCAAACACATTTTGCTTGTCCTCGAAAAGATGAGAAATTAGAATAAGTGACCAAAAATGGAGTTCTAACTATTCTCGTTTATTTGAGTGCGATTGCATTGACCATATGCAACAAGGCCTTAAACCACTAGGAATTCCCTAGTGGACGAGTTATAGCCTGCGTGAGAGTTTTCGATGAAGGTACTCACAAACTTCATCTATCTTCTGGCGACTAAGAAATAAAACTATTGTTTTCTCATTCATGTCTCAACTATCTATACATCTCACTAGCAAATACATAAGAATAACCCATTCGGAACCCTAAGCTAATATATGCATAATAATCAATCATCTAAAATAAACATATAACAATGAGTAATACTATGAAATGTAATAGCGGTCCGTTTAAAACTTCGAATAAGCGTCCTTAAGTAGGTCCTCACATAAATGTCAAGACAAAACCACTCTGATTTTTCCACTCAAGTTTTAAGCTACTCCGATTGAGCGGTGGGCACACTTTACCTTACAATCTCAATGACAACAAGGAAGCCGGGTCGATCAAACACATCTGCCACTTACTATCACACTAACCTATTCCTAATTAAGCTAGAGGTCTTTATTAGGTGTTGCGGGGATTAGGAGATGGTTTAAGAAGGAAGGAAATGGATATTCAAAAAGGACAAGTCTGAGATAATAGAGTCTTCATATTATGTAACTAGAGAAACCTTGTTATTTACTTTTTGCTTCTACACTTTGTTTCCATCCTTAGCCATATTTTTCTTTTTTTTTTCTTTGGCTTTTGACTCCTTTATTCTATTTTTTTGAGTTTTGATTTATTTCTATTTTTTTTCTTTTCTTTGGATGGAAACTTCTTTTCTTTATTTCCGGAAGCAACTAACTAATTTTTGTTTACACAGGTTTTTCTCTTCTTCTTTCTTCATCATTCTATTCTCAGACTTATTCTAAATTGGGTAGGTTGATTTATTATTTTTTTTATTTTGTTTTGTTTTTGTAACAGGGTAAAGGAATTGTGGTTTATGGAAGGCTAAAGAAAGGCTCAGAGGGGCGACTAGCGGAAAATAATTCATAGGTTTGAATTTCTGGCTATATCGATCCAAAGAGGGCCTAAATTCTCGCTTAGGATATGGCATAGTGATCAAGCAAGTGGACGTGTGATTTCTCTATCAGTTTTACTTCTCCCTTGTGTCATTTCTCAAATGTTTTAAACTCATATAAGGCTTTAGGCTATATTCTCCACAGGATTTGTAGAATAAGTACTCTAGCCTAGATTTCAGAAACTTCTTGCCAAACAATCATAGATACTCATGTAATATATTTATAGATAGATGCAAAGATTATTACCTACATATTAACCTAAGTTTCTAACTATTATTACGATGCAAAAGCTCATTGAGACTTCTAGATTGTTAAGAGCATAGAAAAGAAAACAATACCAATATTCCTAAGTGTATAGCATACTTTTTTTTTTTTTTTTTTATATTTTTTTTTGAATTTTTGAAATTTTAACTAGAAAACAAGTGCATATTATACCTATCTATATCCTAACAGGATGTCTTAATTACCGTGTTTCTATGCCCCAAACAAGAAGCATGCTTTGTCCTCAAAGCATTTAAATAAAGAGGGTAGGAAAAATACCATTGAAATCGTGAAATTCAGGGAACATCTGCAAAACAAAGTTAAAACATACAAATATAGTAATAAAAAAATCTTGACCTTGAACTCTATAAAGAGTTCCACCCATTATGGGGTTAACAGAATTAAATTGCTTGGGACATAAGCGGACACTAACTTAACTAAAACTTACCTGCACCCCAGCATCTACTCGTCATCCTCCTCTTCTATATGAGGTTCTTTTTCATCTGCCATGCCATAACAACTTGCCACGCCTTCCGTGTGTATCATCGACTAGTAGTGCTAACCTCTCTAGTGTTATTTGGTCGATGGGGTGTAAGGGGCAACCAAATGTGGTTGCACCTGCCATCCCGACAAGTCATGGCTCGAATGATCTTACCACCACGATTGGTGGGTCTCATGATTTCGACCATTTCCCCAATCTGTATGCGTAATGTATCTGAGAATCACTGGTAGGCAAAGCGTAAAGGCGAAAAACAAGGCGAGGCATAAGAAGGTACTTATGCCTCGAGGAATGGCCTCGGCTTCAGTAGCAACTAAAACTTCGGGGAATGTCATACCGGCGGCGTCCCTCGGCTAAAGCAAGGAAAACGTCACTAGCGATATTATTGGCGGTAAAACTGCCGTTCCCTAGAATGTTCATCATGATGAACAACATGGTTGTTACCTACATTCAGCGATAGGCTACTTTCGAGGCGATGTTATATTGGTCTTGGTCCATGATCTGAAACACCCTCCCCATAATACTCATGGAAATAGGCATATTCATATAGGTATGAGTTATCGTCATATATCCCCGCGTGTGCATAGGGTCGGGTAATGGCAATCCGAAACCAAAGCTATCAAGTGCTTACTGAATTCCATAGTCGTTACCATCAAAAAGCAAGGGAAAATTTTTGTTCTCCTTCTTGGGTACAAAAGAAATAATATTATTATAGAAGAATTCAGTTAGCTTAGGTGAAAAGAGTCGTCATCACTTACGAGGAAGATGCATGCCATCCTAACTACACGATCGCGATCGCTCGTGAACGATGCTCCATAGGTATCGGTTCCCATCAAGTCTTCAAATGATTGTTCGGGAATCACTATAGGAGGTGTCATCTTAAAACTACTCAGAGAACAGGTCGCGAAAACCTGGAAGAAACCTCGAGAAAAATTTGAATTTTCTGTTATTACGGGAGGAGGGCGATCAGATTTTGAAATCTTAGGTTTTTTTTGAAATTACGATGTGTTTTTAGCGAATTACAGTCTACTTGAAGCGTGGCGCTCGGTGATTTTTCGATTTCCGGTGTTTGGCGGTTGGCGCTCTACTTGAAGCTTGGCGCTCTAGTGATTTTTCGATTCTGATGTAATAATAGGGCGAGTCGCGCTCTGCTTGAAGCGCTGGCGCTTCGTGGAAGTCGAAAAAGTGAGTTTCTAAGAAAAACAAGAAAAAAAGGTTGGAGTGAAAAGTGAAAGATGATTGTGGGGTGTAGTGTGGGTTGTGAGTGTAGTATGATGGAAGTTTAAATAGGTTACGGGTTTCCAAAATGAATCGGCAAATTGCCAAATTGTTTTAAGGCAATTTCGGAAATAGAAAAACTGCCAAACCGAAACCGAAACTAACCATAGTTTTGATTTCCTAACAACCACGGTATCTAAACTCTCCTACATATCATGCTACCACTATTTTCAACTTTTACTCCAAGACAACCTTACGAAAGATGATCAAAATAAATTATATTAAAATAATATGAAATCCAAGCAATCTAAAACAAACAACTTAATATTTAAATCTAACTACTTGAAATAAAATTCCACTAACAAAACAATAAAAGCGATGAAATAACGGGACCTGATGATGAACACCTAGGCGTGTGAAGAAGATGGTCCACGAGATGGAGGCTCTCTGTGGTGACGAATGGCTTGCGAGCCATCTAGCTGCTTGGCGGCGACGCTCATGCCTCTCGGACTCGGAGAGACGGACTCATCCACGAGTGGCATCGCGTCGTAGCATCTCTCCTGAACAAAGCGTGCTTCCATCTCGATCTTGAGTGCGCATCTTGGGCTTGGTGATTACGGTGGATAATCTCCAAGTTAGACAAGATATCTTCGACCCCTTTCGAGCATTTCAACTCTCCGTCCGAAAGTTCGTTTGCTTATTTCGAATTACAATTTGTCTATGTCGGATATCTTCCACGGATCACGATAACGCATCGCAACCGGTTTCGCGGCATTATCATTAGTTCTAAATTAGAAGTATGACTATCGAAATTATCCTCAACCAACCATGTCATATCTTAGCCTTCATTATTCGACTCAACTGTATTCTCTCTGGACAACGGCCAAGTCTCTTGGATGCATTCCTTATAAATACTTGCATTAGAATGCAATTTGATCTTAATAGGAGCAGATTTAGCGGCGGCTCTAAATGAGAGCATAATCTTAGTGATCAATACGGGAAGAGGCCGGGCTCTTTCCCCACTCCTCTAATCACATTCAAAATTAAATCAAGGATGCAGAAATTACACTCATTCGTTTGCAAAATCGAGCGTCACGGAACCGAAGTCCGATGTCGTGACTTTGTCTTTCAGGGCGTTCTTACCAATCCACTAAGCTCTGACCCGGTTGATTGGTTCTCGAATCGTCGTCTGAAACCTAACGCAATGAGATATCGTATTGTATTCACCCTCTATGACCGTATCTTTCATCAAAACAGAACTGCGATATATCTAGGGTTCACGAATGATAGTCGTATCTAGGTTGGTTCTGGTGATTCCTAATAGCTCGACCAACAAGCGTCTGTCGTAACTTCCCTCCGGCGTTCTGCTATCCTAATGAAAATCCTATTTCCCTCCGATTCTCGTTTCTTATAAAACTGTTCTACCAAATCATAGTGATAGAAATCCTCTGTCGAATACCACAGTCCGTTCCAATGTCTCTTAAACATCTGCGGCGTCATAAAATGGCGCTTGGCTATCGAGAACAAAAGCGTTTTCGGCAGAATTCTCGTCGTAAGCCCATTTAAGTTTGAACTGATTTGGGGTTTGTAGATGGTGGTGGATCACGAGTTTGATGAAAACTAACTAAACACAACGCGGTGGTGGTTGTGGTAGATGCAGTGGCAGGTTCGAAAACTTGAATTGGTGGGTGGTTTCTTGGTGGAAACGGTTGGAGATTGTGTTGGTGTTTGACAATGGGGGTTGGGTGGTCTTTCTATTTTAATGTATTCTATTTTTTTTTATTTATTTATTTTTTTTTTGGGTTGCTAGGGTTTGACTTTAAATTTGGACAAGCTGTTGGAAGATGAAGTCGCGATCTTGTTTTTTGGAAAGGGGTGTAGTAGAGATGGCGAGTTCGCCCAAACCCATTTTGATTTTTCGAGTTTAAAATCGATTTTTAAGCGCAACTTCAAACTAAATTTCCAGCCGTTATCGGTCCGATTTTTCGCGAATGAGATATGGAAATGATCGGAAAAAGAATTTCCAATCAATGATCCATAAAACACTCGATTCCAACCATGGGTGACGTATGAGAGGGTGGAAGGACGCCCTCGAAGTCGTGTGTGGCGTAAGTTATCGCGAGCGAATGAACACTAAATTAGATGACGTCAAACCCAATGAACTATACTAATAAACCTAAACAGCGCCAAAGGAAGTTTCGAGCAATCCGGATGCAAGGATCGACTGCCCACCCCCAAACAAATTTTTAAACACAAAATTTGTTTTACAACGTCAAGTCGTTTAAAGTCGGATTCCCAAGACTTGTTGGATTGCTATGTCTATGATTTTTAATAATTTTATTTTTATTTTTATTTGTTAAGAAACATGAAAAACAATAAATACATAATTCACTCCATAGAGGAACATGACTCAAAAAAATCGAAAAACATCGCGAAAGTGGAAAAGCGTGAATTATGTGAACTGTGGACTTAGGATCCGGTGCTTACAGACCACACCTCCATAGGGAGGGCCGGTTACCTGAATGGTGCACTTACCATTAAATGGAAGTGAAAGGAAGTACACCAATGACAAGGGTCATTCCTCATATATAGGGTCTGTAAAAGGACTTCCTCTATATCGAGGGGGCGAAGTTAAGTGAAAATGTTTTAACCGTTGACCGTTAACTTGAAAGGTACTGTTGTCCTTGGGATTTACCAAGGTAATTGCCCGTAAGGGGTGACTTGATAACGAGAAAAGGGCCCGGACCAACGGGGTTTTAGTTTCCACAGGAAAATATGTAGGCGGGGGAGTTGTAAAAGCAAAACCTTTTGTCCGACTACAAACTCTTTTGCAAAGATATGCTTATCATGAACCGTTTCATGTTGGCTTTATAATCCTTAGCGAGATCGTAAGAATCGCTCACAGTTTTCTTCAAGCTCATTTAATTGTAACTTGCGTTTGACACCGCCTCATCAATATTGTAGTTAAGGCTTTTTATAGCCCACGAGCCGCGGTGCTCTAATTCAACGGGCAAATGACATGGTTTCCCAAATACAAGTCTAAAGGGGAGACATACCTATAGGGGTTTTGAAAGCAGTTCTATATGCCCATAAGGCATCCGATAGGCAACTTGACCCGATTTTCCTATCGGGGTTTCTTGTTGTTTCTAAAATCTTTTTGATTTCCCTATTAGAAACTTCTACTTGTCCGCTAGTTTGTGGATGATAAGGAGTTGCTACTTTGTGTGTAACTCCATACTTTTTCACTAGGGATGCAACAACTCTTTGCAAAAATGTGTTCCCCATCACTAATGATGGCTTTAGGAATGCCAAACCTCTGAGAAAATGTATTCTTTAATAAAAATACCCGCGGTCTTATGGTCATTTACTTTCGGCGAAGCTAGGGCCTCTATCCATTTAGACCGCGTAGTCCGGCAACTAGAATATAAATATAACCGTGGGAAGCGGGGAAAGGGCCCATGAAATCAATACCCCAAACATCAAAAATTTTCTACTATCAAGATTGGATTTAATGGCATCATATTACGCTTACATTGATTAAGCCCGAGTTGTTGGCAAATCGAATACCGTCTTGCAATGCACTTGGGCATCCTTAAAAGGGTAGGCCAATAAAATCCACATTGAAGAACTTTAGCGGCTGTTTTCATTCCGCTAAAGTGGCCACCACTCTTTGTCATGGCGAGCGATAGAACTTCATTATATTTCCACCGGGGAATGCAGCGGCGAATAATCGATCCGCCAATACTTAAAAAGGTAGGGCTCATCCCAGTGGTATAACTTGACTCGGCCAGAACTTCTTACGTTCATTTCTTGTCCAATTATAAGGCATAACATCAGCCGCTAAATAGTTTCGATGTCCGCATACCATGGTGATGAAAAATAGCATCTGGATGCTCATCGGGAAAAAGTCCGGTATGGACTCGGAATCCTCTTATCGTCATTTGTAAGTCTAGATAAGTGGTGCGGCAACTCGTTTTCGACCCCTCTTTTGTCCTTTTATTTCTAATGTGAACTCTTGCGGAGAAGAATCCATCGGATTAATCTGCTGCTTAGCATCCTTCTTTGCAAGAAGGTACCTAAAGAGCTGCATGGTCGTGTAAACTAAAGTTTTAGAACCAACCAAATAAGGGCCGAAACTTATCTAAAGCATAAATGACACTAAAATTCTTTTCAGTAGTTGAATAATTCCGTTGAGCATCGTTTAATGTTTTACTAGCATAATAAATAACGATGGACTTATTATCTAGTTTCTATCCCAAAGCGACACCAAGCTGCATAGTCACTAGCATCACACATGAGTTGAAAGGTTTAGACCAATCGGAGGGAGGTATAATAGGTGCGATGGTTAGAGGCTGACTTTTAAGGTTTCAAAAGCCTGTTTACAGTTAAAATTAAAATCAAAGATTGCATCCTTCAAAAGCGGGTTAGTTAAAGGCCTAGCTATTTTGAAAAATCTTTAATGAAACGCTATATAAAACCACGCATGGCCTAGAAAGGCTCTAATCTCCGCGGACGGACCGTCCGGGTTTAGGTAAATTAAGCTATCTTATCTAGTTTGGCTTTATCTACTTGATGCCATCACTAGATACAATATGACCTAATACTATGCCCTTTTTGACCATGAAATGACACTTTTCCCAATTTAAAAGCGAGGCTCTTTTCTTCACACGTGTCAAGACCTTAGGCGGGTTAGACAAACGATTCTGTAAAAAGGAGTCTCCATAGATAGAAAAATCATCCATGAACACTTCCATAAAGCTCTACCATGTCACTAAATATATGAAGCATACATGTTTTGGAAGGTACGGGGGCATTACAAAGGCCAAAAGGCATTAGTTTATAGGCATATGTTCGAAGGGACATGTGAAGGTTAATCTTTTCTTGGTCATCAATATCAATAATAATCTGAAAATAGCGGGAGTAGCCATCCGAAAAACAATAAAAGGCATGACCGACTAGGCGTTCTAGCATCGATCTATAAATGGTAAGGGAAAGTGGTCCTTTAGTGTCATAGCATTTAAGCGTCTGTAATCAATCAGATTCTCCATTTCATAGGACCTTGGTGACAACATAGTCACCGCTTCCCGTTCACGTACCATGGTAACTCCGATTTCTTAGGAACTACATGAATGGGACTTACCCATTCACTATCGGAGATTGGGTATATAATACCCGCGTCGAGTAATCATAAGACTTCTTCCCTAACCACCTCTTTCATGGCGGGGTTCAAAGCGGCCGAGGTTAGCGAAAGTCTTGGCGTTATCCTCAAATGGATCACGATGAGTGCAAACATTGGGGTCAATTCCCTTAATGTCGGCTAAGGACCAACCAATCGCGGACCGATGTTCCCTAATCACCCTTATTAAAGATGTCTCTTCATCTCTAGTTAACGAGAAGATATAATTATCGGGTGACTACCATCGGATCAAGTTGAATATATTTTAACTCGGGGAAGAGGTTTAAGCTTTGGTGTGGGGCCGGAATGTCCGTTGATGTTTCATAAGTGTCCTTATCTTGCGTAATGAAAACTTGCTTAGGTAGCAAGTCTTCATACTCGATATATGGAGCAACCGGCGGTCTTACAATTGGTGTGGATTCGGGGATGGTGTTGACCTCCTCTAAGTAGGAGTCATTCACAAAATCTGAAGTTCAAAAGAAAGGAATTTGTACATATTGTTTTCGAGAAGCGTGTTGTTAAAATAATCTTGAGCTAAACTCTCGATCATGCTAACCTCCCCATCTACGTACGAATCACAGTAACTGTTTCATCATTTTAAAAACATTTACCTCGGCGGAAAAGATGGCCAAAAGATAAGGACATCTTTCCATCGCGACAATTTATAAAGCGCGTTGGCGGTTGCCAAGAAGAAGGCGCCCCTAAAATGATCGGTCTGAGTCATTAAGCGACTTACGTATCGAGGATAACAAAATCAGCGGGATAGTAGAAATCCACGAACCTTAACAAAAACGCGTTTTCCACTACACCTTTAGGATACTTAATTGACACGTCCGCTAATTGCAGCGTTATTTTTGTAGGTTGCATTTCATGTAGACCTATTTGTTTATACAAATATCACGGGGAGTAAGTTAACACTTTCGCCCCAGTCTAATAAAGGCGATTAGTCGTGTGGGAATCTCTAAGGTGCATTTCTGATGGGGCGACCGGGGTCTTGTACTTAACAATTCCATTATTTTTTTCGATAAAGTTGGGAATTGTTAGGTTAAAAAGGCGTCTTTAGGTATGTTGGTCTTCGCCTAGTAGTGCACAACTCTTTAAGAAACTTAAGCGTGGTTAGGTAGCTTTTTAATAGCCGAGAAAAAGGAAGGTTTATCGTTAGATTCTTGAAAAGCGTTCCTAATTTCCTCAAAGTTTGTATCCACGGTTAGCATGGCTAATTTTTGAGAGGAACGGTGGTTTAAGCTCTATATTTAGTGTATGGCTCGACTTGAAGTGTAACCTTGGCTTTCTGTTTCTTAGGTTGTGGTTTAAGCTGGGACCTCTACGGTGGTAGGTTCTTGAGTTTCTATTTAGGTATCTAGTTCGATATCCGGTGTAGAGAGTCTTGATGGGGTAACTATAGGCATAGCTACTTTGTTATCAACCACTCTTCCGGCGGAGAGAGTGGTGATGGCATTTAGTCACCTCGATTGTAGTTTCCGTTACTAAATTACCGTTTACCTCAAAAGGCTGTGTTTGCTTGTTTTAGGGTTTGGTATTGCTTGTCTGGAAACCGCCTTTTGGTTGGGCTTTTCGCTTGGGCTAAGCTGTTGTATGCCCTGATTTATGGATTGTAAAATCTGTTGGTTTGATTGAGTCATTATGCGGAAAAGTTGTTGGGTAACTTGTATAAAGGCGTCGATCACGATCCGGTTGTGTAGGTGTAGTAGTCACGGGTGGTGTGGATTGGAACTATCTCGTTGATTATTTATGGGTGGGTTGTGATAGTTATTATTATTAACCGGAGCGATACCTCTATTGGTATTATAATTATTATAATTATTCTGACCTTGTGCTTGACCTTGTAGGTGGTTTAAGCTTGGTTGTTATAATTATTATAATTCCCTTGACCTTGTCCTTGTCCTTGTCCTTGCCTAGGTGGAGCTTGGTTATAATTGTTTGCTTGCCTAACGTTTTGATTATTATTACCACTGGAGGTGTTACTTGTTGATTATTTCTCAACTGAAGTTGGGATGTTGTCTCAAAGGGCGTTAGGAATAGGATAGTTATTAATAGAGTAAACATTATCTTGTTACGGTGGTTGTTGTTCATAAGCTAGAGGACAATAATCGTCGAGGGGTGCTCTGGACTCAAACGAAAATTACATGGGTTGGAGTTTACATTCATGACGGGGATAGGCTTTTGTTGAGCGAGAAATAGCCTCTACTTTTCTAGTTAGAGATTGATTAGATTTTTAAGTTACGGATCGGTTTTCTTCTCAAACATACCTGCGTGCCTTTCTTGTTGAAGAAGAACTAGTTGAGGGGGGATATCATCACTACCCCCAATTATTATTCCGTTTAGTTTGGTCTTCTAAAATTTATAAGCCTCAGGGCTCCTTTACTTAGGAAACTACCCCCATTCATTATGTCAAGGACTTCTTTATGGTGGTGTAGAAGACCTTTGAAAAGGCCGCGAACTAACGTGTCTTTAGCTAAGTTATGATGTGGACACTCTATAAGGAGATCGGTGAAGCGATTCCATGCCTCGAGAAAATGATTCATGAGGATTACCGGAAAAATGAATCTTTGAAAGCATCTCATCCGTCTTTAGGGGTGGGTAAAAATGTTCCATAAACAATTTGAACAAGTTTAGCCCACGAGTCCACGACTTAATTAGCTTAGGCGGTTAACCAAGGCGCCTTTTATCGGCTAGGGTGAAAGGGAATACCCTCAGTTTAATTTGCTCCGCACCAACCGTGGGATGGTGGAATGTCGTAAGGACTTGTTCAATCCTACGCATGTGCTGATAAGGTTTTTCATGGTCTAACCCATGAAAGATGGGTAACAAATTAAATATGTTTGGGGGGATTTGAAAATCCCCCACTGGGTCTGCTAGAACGATGCACGATTTAGGGCTATCGCTCAAGGCTTTGTAAAAGTCGGAGAGAGGAGTCTCTCTTTCTTCAGCCATTATGTCAGGTATGGTGTGTGTGATAGTAGTTAGAGGTGTCGTGGGTTGTGTACTAGATAGACTTGTTTGTTGCCGTGTAATACGTTTTGTTGTTTTGTTCGACCCGGACCTTAATCTCATGCAAGACTAAGTTGAGCTTAACTAAACATGCAACACTCCAAACAATTACGATATACTAGTAGAAAACCTCTAACTGGAAATCACGAGGTATGGAAGAAAGGAATACGATAAGCGTCCTTGCTTAAGCTTATGAATAGCGTCTTGTGTACGCGTGTTCAGTGTATATAAGAGATTAGAACACTGAAAAATATGAAAGATCAAAGTTTGAATCAAAACTGTGGAAATCCGGAAATTTTAACAACGGAAGCCGTCATCGCTTTCGCATAGAAGCCTTCCTCTCGAAAGTAATTTTCAGTTCTGATGTTTTAGGGTAGTCAGCGCTCCAAATGGGGGCGGTCGCTCGATGGAAGTCGAGTTCAGTGTTTGGCCGGTCGCGCTTGTATGAAAGCGCTGGCCTTCGAGGGTAAAACAAAATTCCGATAACTTAGCGAATTCGCGCTCTCCTTGGCCTTGGCCTTCCAGGTATTTTTTTTATGGAATTTGTCAACGCTGAAATGGGCAACCACAGTATGAAACAAACAAGGGTGGGTGGGTTTAATGGGACTTAAAAATGACTACTTCTACTATGAAAACAATGCTAAAGTGTAACTAAGATGGCAGCGGAGCCATTTGATAATAATAAAATGAGTAGTCTACCTACGAAATGAGTGATGAATTCAAAACGTAAGTAAACTAAAACTGGTCTTTTACGAGTCTATTATCAAAGCTTCTACTCTCGATGCGAATTGCACTAAGTGGAGTAGGAAGTTCGTTCCACTCCTAGTTCCCTAGCATGGATTGTTTTCTAAGTCTAAGAAATCTCTCTTAAGTCAATGAGAGCTTTACGAAATGTTATGCTAACAAGACGCGTTATTTTAAATAACTAGATATAATAAATAACAAGATAAAATATAACTAAAGATAATCTAAGCTCACGAAATACGATTGTTTGACTCTAGATAAAGAAATAGAGGGAATTAAATCCACCTCGACTCCAACTTAATAACCTAGTATAGATTGTTGTATCTCGATTCTTACGTTTTAACGGCAAGAATTTCGAGTCTAATCCCTAGTGTTCATGGCATTCCTACCGGATACTAACTAGCATGTGAGGTCGTCCACCCATTCTCATGGCGAAACCGAACCTTCTAGAGTGGAATAGATTCTACTACCAAATTCTATACTAACCACTAAGTTTTCATCAAGGCTTCATCAACCCCTCTAATGGAGGTTTAGCCTTGAGTCATCAACCCAACATTTCCCATTGAATCTAAACTAAACATAATGTAAGAAATTGAGATTTACTTAGTTAACAATAATGAATCTAATTTAATGGCTGGAATGGAATAATAACAAGAATTTAATTTAGATCTAGAATGGAAATGACAAAATTCGAAATGGACAACTAACTATTTTATTTATCTAATCAATCAAGAACAATGATTCAAAAATTTAATCTAAAACAAGAATTGAAATAGAACTAAAACTTAATTTCTTAATAAAACTAGATCTAGAATTCTATATATTAATTTAGGTCTAACTAGCTACCATTAACAAAGAGTGAAGCTTTTGTTTTTATACATCCAGATCCAAAAATCGTGCATGGGCTTGGAGCCATGTTTTGGGCCAAAGAATCAGGCCCAAAACCCAATTCTTTCAGTCCCAAAAAGGCCTCTTCAGCTGCAGTTGGCTTCCACAGACTTTTCGTCCACTTCTGCTCCTCTGATTGTGTCAAGGCTTGGACCATTGGAAAGCTCTTTCCAGGCGGTCGTTTTGACATAAGGTAGGCCCCATTCGAGGTCTGAGTCCAAAGATATGGCATTCGGAAGTTCTGGATTTATTGTTCCTTTATCTCGCTAAAAGTGGCACAGCTTGCACATAATGGACTTTGAAGCCTGAAATGCATAAAAACACATAATCAGTATTAACTCTTACTTATTAGTCACATAATTGGTCTAACAGTATGATTATTAAGGGGTTAAAACTACAGTTTTGGGCTCTTATCATGTAACCTTGGCTTTCTGTTTCTTAGTTTGTTGTTTAACTGGTACCTCTACAGTGGTAGGCTCTTCAGTTTCTATTTCGGTATCTAGTTCGATATCCGGTGTAGGGAGTACTGACGGGGTAACTATAGGCATAGTTACATTGTTATCAACCACTCTTCCAGAACGGAGAGTGGTGATGGCATTTAGGTCACCTACGGTTGGAGTTTCCTTACTAGTATTACCATTTACCTCAAAGGCTGTGTTTGCTACTTTTGGATTTGGTATCGCTTGTCCTGGAAACACGCCTTTTGGTTGGGCTTTCTCTTGGGCTAACTGTTGTATGCCCTGATTTATGGATTGTAAGATCTGTTGGTTTGATTGAGTCATTGATTGGAAAAGTTGTTGGGTAACCTGGGTAAAGGCGTCGATACGATCCGGTTGTGTAGGTGTAGTAGTCACAGGTGGTGTGACTGGAACTATCTCACGTTGATTATTTATGGGTGGGTTGTGATAGTTACTATTGTTAACCGGAACGATACCTCTATTGGTATTATAACTATTATGATTACCCTGACCTTGTGCTAGACCTTGTCGTGGTTACGCTTGGTTGTTATAATTATTATAATTCCACTAACCTTGTCCTTGTCTAGGTGGAGCTTGGTTATAATTGTTTGCTTGCCTAACATTTTGGTTATTAAACCCTGGAGGTGTAACTTGTTGATTGTTTTGCCAACTAAAGTTGGGATGTTGTCTCCATTGGGCATTAGGAATAGGATAGCTATTAATGGAGCAAACATTATCTTGCTCTAATTGTTGTTATTCATAGGCGAGAGGACAATAGGAGTCAGGGTGCTCAGGACTCAAACAGAAATTACATGGGTTGGAGTTTACATTCATGACGGGGATAGGCTTTTGTTGAACATAAATAGCCTCTACCTTTTTAGTTAGAGATTCGATTAAATTTTTAAGTTCTGGATCGGGTTTCATCTCAAACATACCGGTGCCCTTAATCATTGAAGAAGAACTAGCGAGCGGGGATATCATCACTACCCCCAATTATTATTAGCGTTTAGTTTGATCTTCTAAAATTTGTAAGCTATGAGAGGCTCCTTTACTTAGGAAACTACCCCATTCATTATGTCAAGGAGTTCTTTATGGTGGTGTAGAAGTCCTTTGAAAAAGGCATGAACTAACGTGTCTTTTGCTAGGTTATGGTGTGGGCACTCTATAAGCGGTCGGTGAAACGATTCCAAGCCTCGAGAAAATGATTCATGAGGATTACGTGAAAAAAATGAATCTTGGAAAGCATCTCATCCGTCTTTAGGGGTGGGGTAAAAATGTTCCATAAACAATTTGAACAAGTTTAGCCCACGAGTCCACGAGAGTTAGGCGCTTAACCAAGGCCAAGACGCCCTTATCGGCTAAAGTGAAGGAAATACCCTCGGTTTAATTTGTTCCTTTTGAACCGTAGTATGATGGAATGTTGTAAGGACTTGTTCAATCCTACGCATGTGTTGATAAGGTTTTTCATGGTCTAACCCATGGAAAACAGGTAACAAATTAAATATGTTTGGGGGAATTCAAAAATCCCCCACTGGGTCTGCTAGAACGATGCAAGATTTAGGGCTATCGCTCAAGGCTTTGTAAAAGTTGGAGAGAGGAGTCTCTCTTTCTTCAGCCATTATGTCAGGTGTGGTGGGTGGGATAATAGCTAGAGGTGTAGTGATTGGTATACTCGATAGACTTGTTTGTTGACATTGACGGTTAATTACGTTCGGTGTTTTTCTCTGACCAGACCTTAATCTCATGCAAGTCTAAGTCTAAACACGACAACCCTCCAAACAATCTTGATATATCAGTATAAACCTCTAACTGGAGATGCGAGGTATGGAAGAAAGGAATACCTGATTGCGTCCTTGCTTAAACTTATGAATAGCGTCTTGTTTACGCGTGTTCGTGTATATAACAAGTTAGAACACGAAAAACTTAAAACTTCGAAGTTCAAAACAAACCCGTGGAAATCCGGCAAAATTCAGCTTAAAGCGAGTCGCTCATTTTTAGGCGCTGGTCGCTCCAGGTGTAACTCAAGTTACAGTGTTTTAGGGCGGGTCACGCTCACTTTAGGTGCGAGGGTCGCTCGAGGTTCCGAGCATTTGGGCGGTAAGCCGCTTCGTGTAGTTTTTTGGAACTTTTCAATGCTTGAAACGGACAACCACGGTATATGAATCAAACAAGGGTGGGTGGGTTTAATGGGACTTAAAAATGACTAATTATACTATGAAAACAATGCTAAAGGTAACTAAGATGGCAGCGGCGCCATTTGAAAAAACATAAAAATGATAGTTTACTTACGAAATGAACGATGAACTCAAAACGTAAGTAAACTAAAACTTAATACGTTTCTATATTTATCAAGTTTCTACTCTCAATTCTATAGAAATAGAGTGGAGTAACAAATTCGTTCCACTCCTAGTTCTCTAGCTTGGAATGATTTCATAGTTAACTAATCGGTCTTAAGTCTAATGAGAGGTTTACGAGGGGAATTCTATACTACAAGGTGAATTAAATTAACAAGTTACGAATAACGAAAAGAGAGAATGCTAAGGGTTTGAATTTAGATAAAGAATTAAAGGGAATTGAATCCACCTTAACTCGACTTAATCCTACTAACAACGACTCGTCGTGATCCAAATTGAATGCTTAGCGTATCAAAATAGTAATTATAATCCCTAATTATATATGGCATTTCTACCAATTTATAACTAGCATGTGAGCGATTAAACCCATTCTCATGGTGAATTAATCGTTTCTAGAGTGGAATAATTATCACGACGATTTCTAAGTTAGTAAAGATCAAGCGTCATCAAGGCTTCTTCAACCCCTCTAATGGAGGTTTAGCCTTGATTCATACCACTATCATTTCCCATTGATTTAAAACTAAACATCATACCAAAATTCTACTTGGCTAATTTAACTAACAATACTTCAATCTAATTTAACAACTCAGAAATGATACTCAACAAGAATTAAAATTAGATCTTTAAATTGAAATGATAAAAATCGAAATTAACAAACTTGCTATTTTATTTATCAATACTAATGAAGAACAATGATTCTAAGAGTTTAATCTAAAACAAGAATTGAATTTAAACTAAACTTAATTTAATTAATGAAAACTAGATCTAGAATTATCTATTGTTTTAAGTCTAACTAGCTACCATTAACAAATAACTAAGCTTTGGTTTTTATATGTTCAGATCCAAAAATCGTGCATGGGCTTAGATCCACGTTTTGGGCAAGAGAATCAGGCCCAAAACCCAATTCTTTCAGTCCAAAAAGGTCTCTTCAGCTGCAGTTGGCTTCAACAGACTTTGCGTCCACTTCTGCTCCTCTGATTGGGTCAAGGCTTGAACCATTGGAAAGCTCTTTCCGAGCCGGTCGTTTTGACATAAGGTAGGCCCAATTCTGAGGTCTGAGTCCAAAGATACGGCCTTCGGAAGTTCTGCTGACTTTGTGTGTTGTTTCTGCCCGCGTTGACTTTTCAGCTTTTGACCGGGCTTTAGAAAGGCTTTGTTTTCTTGAATCTTAGCCTTTAATCACAGAACTCCTTAGCAACCAACCATTGCTCCTTTATCTCATCAAAGTGGCACATTTCTGCACATAATTGACTTTGAAACCTGAAACGCATAAAAACACGTAATCAATATTAACTCTTACTTATTATTCACATAATTGGTCTAAAAGTATAATTGTTAAGGGGTTAAAACTACAGTTTTAGGCTCTTATCAATGAGTATAGAAGTGGATAGAAATGAGGACCCAAACAATGTCGATAGGTAGGTGCCATCATCATGGTTCAATTCTTGAGTTTTATATTTTTACCCACTTATTAGTACGTCAGTCATATAAGAAGGCATGAGGTCAAATTAATCATGGCTAAAGCTAGTTAGCTAGGTAGGGTGTGCTGGCTCTATTGCCCAAAACCAAGGGTTAGAGACGTGAGCAAGAGTGCCACATGTAAGAAGCTGGTGGATTGAGTGAAGTCAGTGAACAATATGTGCGTACCTGCAAGTCTGCAACCGGATATTCATGGCTTTATCATGTTTTATGAAACTTAATGTAACATAACCCATAGTCAAAGTCAATTCCAATCAAAGTAATACCTGCTGAACTAGTGAACCACACAATAATGAGTTCATCTAATTTACCAACATTACAAGCCAAATCTTAGGCAGTTTAAGCGCCTATTAATCGCCGCTTAATCGGCGCATAAGCGCTATGCGCCCCTTGACCGATCCGATCAACGAAAAATTTAGAGGTTTGAGCGGGTGCCATAAAATGGGTGATTTCTTTCGCTTAATCGGCGATTAATTGGAAAATCGGTATAAAAAAAGCGCCGATTAATAGGTTTATAAGGTTTTTTTTTTTTTTTTTTTTTTTTTTTTTTTTTTTTTAAGCCCACAAAAAACCCCAAAAAAGAAAAGCCCATGTATCTATATATTGAAAACATTTCACTTCACCGAGTAAATAATTAAAACCATAAAAAGTGAAAAACCATCAAAGAAAACTCTTAGGCCAACTTGCACTCTACCACTTACAGGCTTGTAGTTTTTCTTACTTTATTTTGTTTTAGGTTGTTATATCACTTATATGTGACATATGTATTATAGGTTAACTAAGGCGATTAATTCCGATTAATCGCTATAAGCTTTTGGAGCGACTTGCTCTCGATTAGTGCTTAAACTGCACAGTGAAGCCATAAACATTTCCAACATTTAGTGAAATTACATCAATTCCGACATTTCGAATTCAAATCACATATTTTGTGAAATTCCATTGTTGATGTCCTTGTGGAAAATATACATATTTTATACCGACCTCTATTTTATAAATGCACAATTATTTAATTTAAAACCCGACATTGGGTCATAAAACATGGCAACCCTTAAAACCTTAAAACATTTATAAATTTAATTGACAAGTTGGAATTTGTATAATGCCGCCCAAATATTATGGACATAAATCACTGAATTAAAAATAAAATAAAAGATCCAAATAATAAGTTCATTGAGTCACAATTAAATTACTTAGAAGGATGCCAAAGTGTGATCACGGGTAAAAGGGAATATCCTAACCATTCTTATGATGAAGGCTGCATGGGTTTCTTATTGTTGGTCTAATTAGGTATTCCATACAGTCCGAATTTGTGGACAGACTTGTCCACAAACAGCACATTCCCATTGGTTAAATCCATTTTCGGTCAGTTACACAGTGTTTTTGGGCATTAACACAGTTTTTTTGGGCAGCCACTCCACCAATCAGAAATTGAGGTCCTGTGGACAGCAAATAGTTGCTTGTCCACAAATTTATTTTGTATTCCATATTCTATAATACTTTCTCAGTTTGAATCACTTTTAAGAGGCACTTTTAATCATTGGAGATTTTTCCCGAATTCTAATAAGGCACCTCAATATCAGCAAAAAATAAGAGGAAAAATAAAATAAGAATAATAATGAAAAAAAATGGATAAAATAAACAATAATTAACAGTAAAAATAAATAAAATAAAATAAAATTTGTAATTAAGACCAATAATTAATAAGAAGAGGGCCAAATAATTAATACCAATCTATTTAACAAAACGGAATGGTGTGGGGCCCGAAGGGCCCCATTCAGCGGCTACAAATCTTCCTCACAAAATATGACACGGTGAATCCAAGTGATATATATTTAGTCAAAATCAATAATATTGGTCAAAGTCAACAATTTATATCGGATATATCATATATATCGGTCAATATATATCGTTATATCGGAAATTGCGATATATATCGGGAAAAAAAAGATTCAATATTCGGTTGTGATATATCGAATATATCCATGTCGGTGTACCAAAAAAATGATATATATCTATATCGGTCAATATATATCGTTATATCGGAAATTGCGATATATATCGGGAAAAAAAAGATTCAATATTCGGTTGTGATATATCGAATATATCCATGTCGGTGTACCAAAAAAACGATATATATCGGCGATATATTGGATATATCATCGATATTTTGGCCATTGCTTGTTCGCAGGGCTAAGAGGGCATAGATCCAGTACCTTGCTTGCAATACACCCTCAACTTGTGTGTATGAGTGGCCCAGATTCACTAGGTTTTTCTCTCTCCTGACGCACACTAGTTTTTCTCATTATTTAAAATCTCACTATCCCAACAATCTAAAATAAACGACTAAAAGGAAAAGGATTAGCCGTTATATTGATCCATTCGGTAAATACATGTTTCGTTATTCAATTTTCATTGATATCACTACTAAAAAAAGGGTTTATAAGCTCGGCTAAAAGGTAAGATGTTAGAGTTTTTACCTCATTTTTCTAGGACACAAAAAATCGAGGTAAAATCCACTGAGATAATAGAGTTCTGCAAAATCGAGATAATAAGCTACTAAATTATCTCATAAGTATGACATCTTATCTAAATATATTATCTCAGTTTTCTAAGCTAAACCAAGATTATATAGAATAAAACTGAGATGAATTGTATTTGAAACCAACTAGTATAATAAAAGAAAACTGAGATGTTTTTATTGAAACCGAGATAATATCAAAATATAATAGTGATAAATTCTTTTTGAAAGGGAGATTACTGGACAACTTTTTATCTTACCCTTTATTTAACTGATATAGTTTCTCATTTTTTGTAATTGGTGCTAATATTGCTCATGACAACCATCGAATAAAAACCACTCTCCCAAACCACCACATTCCCTTTCATATTCATAAACATCATATCAACACCTATCAACAAAAGCAATCCAACATAAGTAAATTCTTTGAAGAATTTGATTTCATTAAGATACGAATGGACAATGTCGAACATGAACTTCACTTTCAAAGAGTACAAGTGATCAAACATTTATAGAAACTCAAATATTGTATCAACTAATCTTCGAACTATAATAAGACATGTTGTTAACCTTTTTGAATATATTCAAGTAAGGAGACAAATGGACTAACCAATAAATTCCAATGGCTTTGCAACTCTGTTCGATGTTTTCATCGAGCTCCATTGAGAGATCAACCTTGCCAACAACAACACATGTTCCCCAAAGTAATGTTAGGAGCAGCACAGTTGATCCAGCAAATGCAGCCACTCCACTCACTACCTGAGCTTGAGCTGTTTCTGTACTTCCTGAAATTCCAGATTCTGATGACCACTAGGGATGTACACATGACATTCAAAGGTTCATAGCCATAAAGAAACATCTCCTCTTCAGTTTACTTTCTCGTCGTGCAAGTATGGTTGGGCTTTGAGATGAGTGGGTGGGAATGGTTCATATCTTTCTTTTGATCTGCTTTCAATCAATTGGAGAGTGGAATCTACAGGAAGAAGCGTAAGAAAATGGGGTATACCTTTTAGTTAGCTCTACTATAATAGAGAAAGTTCTGGTAACCATCTCTATTATATTGGTCCTATCTATATGTGTGAAAGATCCTTTCCTCCTACTACTATGGCTCATCCATCTCTGAGAGATTAGTTATTTGATCATCAGATTCACTCCAACTTGCTAGCTAATGGTGTCTAGAAGAAACTAAGTTAGTTATTGGTCAATTTATTCTAGAAATCGACACTGATCAACCCAGGTCAAACTATAGTTGCTTAGGCCACCTTCCGTAGCGACAATTTGGTTTGTCAAATACGCCAAGACTCTAGATTTGAACCTAAGCAAAATTTTCAAACCATGTATATAAAGCTATGAAAAATAATTTAAAAGAAATATAGAATAAACTAAAGAAAAGAAGAATAAAACATACATCAGGACAATTATTAAGAAACACTAAGCCTCCTAGCAACAAGTTCCTCATCCTTCTCAAAGTTTATTTGTTGCGTCTAGCCAAATCCAATGCATTTGATCGATAAGAGAACCTGAACCTCTAGTCTTTGGAAGTGAAAATAGATTTGGTCATTCATAACATAACATTCCATAGAAGGCGATATAATGTTGTTCATCTAATCTATTTACCTTGGCATCTTTTGGATGGGGACCAACTCCAAAATGGTTATAATTTAAGCCAGAGTTACTTTGACATCCCTCATAAAACTCATGCCAAAAGTAAAAACAGATAAAAAAAAACATAGAAATGAAGGTACCATCACCAACCAAATGAACACCATAGCCATTAAAAGCAATCTCTTAGCTTAAATCATACAAGAAAATAAATTTTGATTATCAAGAAAACATACTGGCTTATAATTTTCAGCAACACAAATTGGTTAATGGAAAATCCTAGTTTGTTCCATGATCTTGAAACTGCACCTAACATGTAGAAACTAAAGTTAAGAAACCATGCAAAAAATAAAAATAAAAATAACAATTAGAAATTGAATAAGTAAAAACTAACAGAACATGTAGAAACTAGGGTACCATCACCATTCCAATGAACACCGTACCATAATTAATCAATTAGATCAAAACGCCATACGACTAAATTTTAAGGCAACAAAATGCCTAAAATTAGTCAATTAGATCAAAACTAATAAACTTATAAACAGCCTGAAAAGCAGTCCCATTAGATGACCTTGTAGCACATCTAGCGAGATCTAGTCCAGACTGAAGTTCATCTAATTAGGGGCAGCGCTTAATTAGATCTAGTCCACACTATATACAAAGATACAAGCGAGATCTATAACATGCAATGATACAAAGATACACAGGCCACATACTAGGGACACACAAGCATTTACATATAATTATAAATAACTTCCATGAGTGTCATGAATATATATACTAGAGACACACAGATCATAGTATTACCAAAAAATGTAGTCATAAATCTATTACAAATCAAGGTATTTCCACGACCAAAGAAAAATCCCAATTTTAGGTTCAATATATATATATAGGGGAAGGATAGAGGCACATTCACTGTAGCCACATTCTAGCCACATTGTAAATTAATCCAAACAAAATCGTGGACTTAAAAGTTGAATTAAATGCTGAATTTTTGTAGATATAATCTCCCCACCATGGACAACATGCTCACAAAAATTCAGCTCATCCAAAGAAATCTAACCTTAGAACATGCTCACAAAATTTTTGGACCGTTAGATAAAAAACTCAAAAATGAACACTAATTTTTACATGGTTAGACATATCCAAATATTATAATTTTTTGTGAGAATGATCTTTATGGTGGGGAGATCATCTCCACCAGAAAGCAGACCTTAATTCATTTGTATGTGAAAAATGTGGCTATAATGTGCGCATAAGAATGTGCCTCTATCCCTCCCCATATATATATACGAATCCCACAAAATCTAATAAAATTACATGGAAGAATTCACTCACCTATGTCAAGAATTGAAACCGCGTTTCAATTTCAGCAACGCCACGATGAGCCAAAACCACTTCCAATTATTTTTTTGTGCATACTGCCAAGTGTCAACCCCATGTAACAATATTTATGAACAAAAACCAGTGAAGTAAATGGTATCTCAGTTATTTAAGTGAGCTTTACTTAGCTTGGGATTATAGAGAGTTGAACATTCCAAAATAGATAATATCGAAGTCCAGCAACACTTTCCAACAAGTGATATAAACTATATTGTGACTTATATGTAAGACCTAACCAACTAATTTTCAAGCTCTGATTAAAATTCTCACATGCCCTCATACTTTCCAATCATCAAATTAACCCACCCGCAAAAGTATTTCAAACATTCCAAGTAAAACCTAACAAACGTCATAATTAGCTCTTGTGAGCATCACAAAAACACAACTACTTCATAGTAACCAATATAATCTAAATGACTCACAATAGAGGGTTTAAATTCTAAAAAACATAGCAAAGACAACATAAACCATGAGCCAAAAACTAGAGAATCCATCACTTCGTAATCAGCGGCATAGCAACAGTTGAACAAATTTCCAACCATTTCACACAACATGCATGATCTACTAGATGCAAACCCAAGAAAACTTGATTGTTCTAAAATCATTTTATACAAATTTAAACCCATTCCAGCACCCCACATACAAACTAACCCCAAGACCCAATTTCTATCATGCTCAAAATACTAAAGAGGCGTCAAAAGCTTTTTGTTGTGTATATTTCTTAAGAAGAGGACCAATAAGCATTTCCCCAAATACTTTCCATGCAAAGTCAACATTTCACTATCTTACCACTTTACCTTACTATGTGCGCCAAACTACCAACAGAAAATATTCTAACAATGTTGAAAATGTCAAGAACACTTCTCATAATCTTAACCAGTTCGAATTGATAAAGAAAAACAGATAAGCATGCGTAGGCAATATTTTACCCAAAGCAACTTATCGATGCAGCTTTGTCTCCTACTTCTCCATTTTTCCTTGAGCCCTCCATTTTCAACAACATCAATGCAGTTCTAATTCCTAAAGAATTCAATCTAATTAAACTCCCCAATTAAGTGACCTAAACCTGCAAGATTGAGCTATGAAGAAAATGGGGAGAAAATAGTTGTTAAAAAAAATCGAAAATTTATGCAAGATTAGAATTTGAAAGAAGGAGAAATAACTAACCCTCAAAGATTTCTCACTCCCAGTCCCATAACCACGAGTGCATCTCTTCCTTCTAAAACCTTCTTGATAATTTCAATTCCTTCTGTAACGGTCGAAATGAGGGCAGTTAAGAAAACTGACCTTAAGTGTTGTTAACATCTTTTCTTCCATGTTGGCGTTCATTATAATGGTTTGTTGAGCAAAAGAAGAAGAGAAAGAGAGAGAGAAACTCAAGGGATTCTAGAAGTTGAACATAGAAAACAGTGAAGTGAACTATAGGTCTGTAGTTTTGGCGAGAGGGATCAATTCGAGGGACTGATTCCCAAAAGGAGAGCTCCAGAGTTAGGTTGGTTGTCTCTGTTGGGGATTACACCAATACCAATCGGTTTCCCCACTACACAGATAACTTGTATGAACACACTTCAACTCCAGATAAATCTCAAATATCACAAACTACCTATACTAACATGCCCAACTCGCTAAACAACTATCAACAACAAATAATAATGTAAAGCAGTTAAACAACAAACCACAAGACAAAGATTTACCGTGGTTCGGCCAATGATGCCTACTTCCACAAGAGCCAGTTCTTAATAAAATGGGAAGGAAGATTACAATCTCTCCTTTCAGTCTCTCACCTTACTAGATCACTCTTATCTCTTTACAGGGTTGTATCTCTGTAAAGGTTATCTCTCTTTTGTTTTAGTCTGGATTCCAATCCTTCTGACTTGTTTGGTTCTGTTAGGTTAGGTTTTCCAAAACCTTGATTTTTGGGTTTTATCTCCAAAACCAAATTTCAAGGATATCGTAGCAAGCCCACGAAAAATAGACTGGCTGGCGCTCACTCTGGCGCCGAAGTCACTGGACCTGGAAGGCTGGCCACCACTTTGAGCTGGTCGCCCTATATTCTATGGAACTCAAGGCGCGAAGTCGCTTCTCGGAAGCCGCTCGCCTCTTGTCGCGATGCCGAATTGTCCCGTTTACGTCCCGACTCCGGTTTCTCTCCTCATGTGAGGGATAACTCAACAATCTCCCCCCGAACGGTGAGGGGGCTACCTCCATGCAATTGCCAAATCAATCAGGGAGGTGTCGCCATTCCGGCAATAGCACAACAAACATCAAACTTACCTTTCGGGTAAGACTTTGGTCATCATATCCGACCCGCTCTTGTCGGTATGGATCTTCTCGATACACAAATGCTTGTCTTCGAAACTTCTCTAATCCAATGATAACGCGACGGTGTATGTGCTTGGATCTAGAATGAAAACTCGGATTCTTGCTCAAGTGGATGGCGCCACGACCGTCACATAGAACTACAAACCGTTTCGCTTTTAGCCCTAGTTCGTTCGAAGAACCTCTTCATCCATAGCAACTCTTTGCAACACTTCGGTGGCTGCAATATACTTTCGGCTTCAGAAGTGGAGAGGGCAACACACTTTTGCAACTTAGATTGCCAAGACACCGCCTCCCCCAAAAGTAACCCGGATAACCGGAGGTGGACTTCATCGAAATCAACATCACCGCCATGTCTCCATCGATGTAGCCTTCAAGTAAGGGCTTACTTCCACCAAAGCACAAACATGATTTGGAAGTGCCTTTGAGATATCTCAATATCCACTTAACACCTTCCCAATGTTCTTTACCCGATTTGATGTAAATCGCTTACCACCCCAACGGCGAAAAGCAATATCCGGTCTAGTACACACCATGGCATACATCAAACTGCCCATACGGATGCATAAGGAATCTTTTCCATCCGACTCTGCTCATGCTCACCCTTAGGACACATCTCTTTGGTCATGCTGAACCGCCACCAAGCGGACAACCGACCGGCTTTCAGCTTGATCCATGTTGAATCTCTTCAACACCTTCTCAATGTAGCTTTCTTGAAAGCCACAACTTTCCACTCTTTCTCATCACGAGTGATCCGCGATCCCAAGTATCTGCTTTTGCTTGACCCAAATCCTTCATCTCAAAGGACTTACTCAAGTCTTTCTTCATTTTGATATCTTGTTGATGTTTGGGCCAACTATCAACATATCATCCACATACAAAGAATAGCACAATGAAATCTCCATCCGAAAATCTCTCAACAACGCAATGATCGGAAGCGGACTTCTTGTATCCTTGCTTCACCATAAAGGAGTCAAACTTTATGTACCAATCGTCTCGGTGCTTGCTTCAAACCCATACAAGCTCTTTATCGCCTTGCATACTAGGTGCTCCTTGCCTTTGACCTCAAACCCCTCGGGGGTCCATGTAGACATCTTCTTCAAGGTCTCCATGAAGAAAAGTCGCCTTAACATCTAGTCGCTCAACCTCTAGGTTCATACTTTGCGCCATACCCAATACCACCCGGATAGAAGTCATCTTCACTACAGAGAGAAAAATCTCATCAAAGTCAATTCCTTTCCTTTGACCGAATCCCTTCACAACAAGGCGAGCTTTGTGCCTTGGGTGAGGATTGTTCTCCTCATGCTTGACTTTGTATATCCACTTATTCTTGAGAACTTTTCTCCCCGGGGTTTTCTCAACTAATTCATAAGTGTGATTCTTATGCAAAGAATCCATCTCGTCATGCATGGCCTTCAACCACTTTTCTTGTCCTGTACCTTCAAGTGCCTCTTGATAGTACATAGGTTCTCCACCATCCGATAGTAGCAGCACGCACGCATGTGGTGGATACCGGTTGAAGCTAGTCTCTCTCTGTCGGACCTCCTTGCCCCATCTGGCCGGTGCCTCGTGAGGATGCACTTCTTGCTTGCTCGGTGGTGGTTCATGCATCTCATCTGCATCTTCTATACCAATAGGTTCTATCCCATCATGAGCAATAGGATTCTCATCATGAGCTTCAAACTCATGGTTCTCTGCATTCTCAATGCCTTCTCGCGACGCTCCACGGAGGAACTTCGGTTCTCAATCAACAAGATCATTGGTGAAAGCCCTCAGAGCTTCTCACCCTCCTCAAAGTCTGCTATGGTTTGGTCTTCTAAGAACACAACATCTCGACTTCGGATTACTTTCTTGTTAATCGGATCATAGAGTTTGTAACCAAACTTTTCATCTCCATAACCCGGAAAAATGCACCGCTTGGCTTTGTCATCAAGCTTGATCTCTCATCCTTCGAATATGCACAAATGCCCCGCACCCAAATACCCTCAAGTATCCATAATCAACATCTCTCGCCTCGACCATACTCTCTCGGATAATCACTATTCGTAGGCTTTCTTCGGTGACAGTTGATCACATGCACGGTCAGACGCGCGCTTCTACCCAAGAGTTTCTAGGTAGCTTAGAGTGAGATAGCATGCATCTTATCCTCTCTACAATGGTACGGTTCATTCTCTCGCTATTCCATTCTGCATAAGGTGTCTTGGGAACGGTCCGCTCATGACTTAATCCCATGACTCGGCAATACTCTTCAAATGGCCCAATGTACTCACCCCCATTATCCGAGCGAATACACTTCAACAACTTCCCAAATTCTTTCCACCATGTCGTGGAATTTCTCAAACACGCCAAGTACTTCATCCTTGGTCTTCGGGCTATAGGCCCATATCTTTTTCTTGACGATCATCAATGAATGTCAAGAAGTAACGGCTCCCCGGTGGGACTTCACTCTCATAGGACCACATAAGTCATTGTGCACTAGCTCAAGGACGTTGTCCTTTACGTGAGACGGAATCTTTGAAAGACACCTGTGTTGCTTTCCTACCAAACAATGAGTACATGTATTTAAATGTGTACCTTTAATGTCCGGCATGGCCTTTGCTTAGCAAGAACTTCCATCCCTTTTATGCCCATGTGACCGCCTCTTGTGCCACAGTTCGGATGAAGCTTCTTCTTCTCACATTCGCTTCGCTTTACACAAACTAGCCCTTGTTTTGTAAAGAGAGCAAGTTTTCTTTCCTCCGGCTGCTACAATGGAACCTCTTTCCGGTTCCATACCCCGCTACCAAACGAGTTTACAAAGCCATCATCATCTAATTTCCCAAATTAAATTAGGCTTAACCGTATGTCGTGGACATGTCTTACATCCTTGAGTGTCAAGGTGTAGCCGACATTGGTTTCTACATGAACATCTCCAATGCCTATAATCTTCGAGACGCCACATTTACCCCATCCTCACTTCACCATATTCACCACAACCGTAGGTAGTGAAGAATCCCCGCGCGGTGTGACGGATAGGATGCTCCTCAGATCTATCACCCACTCTCAGATCGACATGAGGTACTAAAGACAAACACACACCACAATCGACACAATTCCCACTCCAGTCAGGTCGACTAGTGCGGTAGTATCTCTCTCAATGTTTCCGTTTCTCTGCACCATGTCTTCATGTACACGGTTATTCTTCTCATCCCTCTTCGTTGTTTACTCGACTCATATCCTGAAGTGGCCTTTGGTGGCACAATAGTAACATTGCCTCTCTCGCTTTAGAGTTCTAGCTTCACCCCTAGATTTACTTCGCCATCACCTCTAGAACGAGATGGTTTTCTCGCTTCGACCTCTCCCCGCTTTCTGGAAAAAGGACCTCTCCGAAGTTAGAAGAGTCGCTTGCACTCCTTCTAGTCTCCTCATTCAACAAAGACGTGGTAGCCATCTCCATGGTAACAATTCCATCCTTGGTCGCTCCATGTAGAGAAACCGCTAATGTCTCCCAACTTTCGGGTAGAGCCTAATAGAAACAAAGCCTCAACTTCGTCTCCCAAATTGATCTTCATCAAATGCATCGATTGATGATATTCTCAGACTTCATTAAGATGCTCGGACATTGAAGAACCTTCTTGGTACTTCGTGTTCTGCAAACTTCTTAACGACTAGCACTTTGTTTCCACCCGACTTCCTCTCATAAAGGTCTTCGAGTTTCTTCCATAGACTGAAGGTGTAGTCTCTTGGGCCACATGGTGAAAGACACGCCGCCTATCCATTGTCGAATGTACCCAATAGCTTTTCTCGCAAGCTTTTTCCACTCAAATTTCATCGGTCTTTTCCTCGGTTTTACTCCCCATTCTCAATGGGAAGTGCCAAGTCCTTTTGCAGAAAAGCAAGTCTTCCATCTTGGCTTTCCAGATGGTGTAGTTCTTCCTATTCAGACTCATCATACGAGTGTTCACGGAATGGTCCATCTCTACAAGTTATTTAACCTCAAATCTTCTCTCAGGAATTTCGTCAAACACCTTCTGACCAAGATTCGGATAACACCCTAGGCTATTCTAACCAAGGCTCTGATACCACTTGTTGGGGATTACACCAATACCAATCGGTTCCCCCACTACACAGATAACTTGTATGAACACACTTCAACTCCAGATAAATCTCAAATATCACAAACTACCTATACTAACATGCCCAACTCGCTAAACAACTATCAACAACAAATAATAATGTAAAGCAGTTAAACAACAAACCACAAGACAAAGATTTACCGTGGTTCGGCCAATGATGCCTACTTCCACAAGAGCCAGTTCTTAATAAAATGGGAAGGAAGATTACAATCTCTCCTTTCAGTCTCTCACCTTACTAGATCACTCTTATCTCTTTACAGGGTTGTATCTCTGTAAAGGTTATCTCTTTTGTTTTAGTCTGGATTCCAATCCTTCTGACTTGTTTGGTTCTGTTAGGTTAGGTTTTCCAAAACCTTGATTTTTGGTTTTATCTCCAAAACCAAATTTCGCGGATACTGTAGCAAGCCCACGAAAAATAGACCTGAGCGCGGGCGCGCTCACTCTGAGCGCGAGTCGCGCTGAAGACCTGGAAGCTGAGCGCGGGCGCGCTCACTTTGAGCGCGGGTCGCCCTATGTTACTGGAACTCTGAGCGCGAGTCGCGCCCTATCAGAGCGCGGGCGCGCTCTGACTTGTGCGATGCCGAATTCGCCCGTTTCTGTCCAGCTCCAGTTTCTCTCCTCATGTGAGGGATAACTCCAACAGTCTCCCTGTTTTGGTGAGTGCCGAGATATTTGCTATAATTTCAATTATACTAGATAACTTCAAGCAATGGGGGAGTGAGCGGAGGTGGAGAAGAGAGAGGGAGACATGGGTTTGTGGTGGAGAGAGAGAGAGAGGGAGAGGGAGAGGGCAATTGCTTGAGAATGAAGACAGACAAAAACCAACCAAAATACTTTTTGGGCCACTTACCTCCTGTCGGCCAGAACGTTCGCTCCGCTCACTTGATCAGTTTAATGCGAGATATATAAAATTTCATACAAGTATACTGCATGGCAGTGGGGAGTGAGCAGAGCTACGGGGAGAGAGAGAGTTGGGTGAAGGAGAAAAAGTATTGGGGGCGAAGAAAAATTGAGAGAGAAGTTGAGGACAGACAGACAAAAACCAACCAACTTGGTTTTTGTCCACATACCCCCCTTCTGCCAAGATCGTTCGCTCCGCTCACTCGATTATTTCAGTTCCACATTGGCGAGATAAATGAAATTTTCTATTATATCGGTTCCACACCACAGTGGTAAATTCCATATATTTTATTTCGATTAAATAAGAGGCGAGATAACAGATTTATACTCAGAGTTAGTAACTAAGTTATGGGACATATAACATATTATCTCATTTACAGGACATATTATATCGCCTATCAACAAAACCGAGATAAGCCTAATTTTAGAACCGAGATAAAAAACCATTTTTTTAGTAGTGTATGTAATTGAATTGTGAATGGTTTTTGAGAATTAATATATCTGAATATATTATAGAGGTCGGTATATTATATATATTTTTTTGATAAATAAAATCGTGAAATACTACATATTTTTCATACATGTTGTGTGAATCTGATTCGAAACTGATCTAAAATCTCATCTATCGTCCCAACTACCTAAAATAAACCAAGGCCCAAAATATCACAGATATATATTGTTTTTTGGGTTGTCCAACATGGATATATTCAATATATCTCAACCGAATATTGAATTCACTGCTGGCCTAGCAGGTCATATGTTCGGTAACCTGTTATATAGGTGCGTTGGGTTTGGGGTTGACAAACTCAACACGATTAGTAATTGGGTTGGGTATTAGTTTGCTCTCCTAACATGTGACCTGAATATAACACGACACGAACCCAACCCAACACAACCCATTGCCACCCCTAATAGGGACATAACTTATTTTTTTCTTTTTTGTCCAAATTGATTTAGGCGACATTAAACAAAACAAAATCCAATGTGTCACTTAAAAAAATATATCTAAGGCTAACATTATTTAAATTACTTAATTAAATACGTATATTTTCTTCATGGACATCAATAATGAAATGAGGTGGCTAATGAAATTTTGAAATTATGTGTATTTTTCAACAAGGAAATTTTGGGATGACTATAACATAGTACAAAATATCAGGAGATGGCAAGAAATATCGTTCCCGGATTTATGGATATGTATCGTGGATATTGTTTCACATGCAAATATCGTGGATATATCCAAAAGAGGGTATCTACTCATCTAGGGTGCACAGGGTGTATGGGTGTGAAGGAGTCATGATCAAGCAACAAGAGAAAATCAAAGAATATATTGTCTCTGCCTACCAAGAGAAATACAAGTTTCAGAGTGTCACAATGGATTCGGCTCTTCTGGATTTGATTCCTAAGTTGATTACTGACGAAGAGAATGACTCCATAACAGCCATTCCAACAAGGGAAGAAGTCAAAGAAGTTGTTTTCTCCATGGATGCAAACAGTTCCCCTGGCCTCGACGGTTTTCAAGGTATCTTTTACCATACCTTCTGGAGCATCATTGGCTTGGATGTAAGTAATGCAATTATTTCTTTTTTTAGAGATAATGTTCTCCCGAAAGGCATGAATTCCAGCTTCCTTGTCCTAGTACCTAAAGTTGTAAATGCAATCGAGGTGAACCAGTTTAGGCCTATATGTTTAAGTAATTTTTTGTTTAAAATTATTACTAAGCTTCTATCTTTGAGAATTAAGCAGCTTGTCAGCAAAATCATTAGTGGAGAGCAGTTGGCTTTTATCCAAGGGAGAACACGCACTGTGGGGATTACTTTTGCTTCTGAAATGATCAATGATTTGGGCAAGAAAACTCGAGGTGGGAATGTTGGCATCAAGTTGGACATCACCCAAGCTTTTGATACTCTAAGCTGGGAGTTTTTGATTGAGGTTCTTAGTAGATTTGGATTCTGCAAGACCTTATGTTCGTGGCTGACTACCATCCTGCAGAGTGCAAATATCTCTATCATGATTAATGGAGGGCCTTGTGGCTTCTTTGAAGCGAGAAGGGGGCCCAGGCAAGGAGACCCCCTTTCTCCCATTCTTTTTGACATCGCAGAAGATGTTCTCAACAGGGGAATAAACTGGTTATTCCTCCAAGGCAAGGTCAAACACATGACGGTAGCAGGAAAATGTCCTAGTCCTACCCACATCTTATTTGCTGATGATGTGTTTGTTTTTGCAAATGGAGAAATCCGAGGTCTCAAGATGCTCAAGAAACTTTTCAACTCCTACGAAAAATCAGCAGGCCAGTATTTCAACCCTTCTAAGAGTAAATTGTTTCTAGGGGCTATGAATGATGCAAATAAAGAAAGAGTCTCCAATCTCTTTGAGTTTAGAGAAGGCAACCTTCTAGAAAAGTACCTGGGTGCTCCCATATTCCAAGGCAGAGTCACAAGGGAAAAAATTCAGAGCATGGTTGACAAAGTGCGAAAAAGGGCTAGTGGATGGGCTGGTTGAATGTTATCTTTCCAAGGTCGGGTAGACATTGCTCAATCTATTCTAAACAGCCTTCCGGTGTATAACATGTCAGTGAACAGGTGGCCAACTAAATGTATAAAAGACTATGAAGCAGCTATTAGATACTTTATCTGGTCAGGGGATCCTACAGTAAGGAAAGGCATCATGCTCAAATGGGAAAAGGTCTGTAAGCCATATGAGGAAGGAGGACTCGGGCTTCAAAAGTTCAGAGAGCTTAATCTAGCCCTTCTCATGAAGCTCACTTGGAGCTTCCTCACCGGAAATTCTGAATGGAGTAACTTTATGAAGGAAAAAATCTCTATGATATCAGGTCGATGGCTTACATACTTCAAAAAGTCATCAATATGGCCAGGCATTCGATGGGCTCTAAAAGAGATGTCACCTCATATGGGTTGGGAGGTGGGTCAAGGTAAGAACATCAGGCTTTAGCAGGATAATTGGGCAGGAGTTGGAATAGCAGACAGAGTATAAGGCATCAACTGGAGAAACTTCAAGGCAAATGTCGCTGACATCATAACTGAAAATGATTGGAACATTCCAGCTCGAGTGCACCAAGTTTTTGAAAGAGTGGGAATAGATCTAAATACAATCCAACCTCCAACTGGTGAAACAACCGATATCAGGATCTGGAAACCAGCAAAGGATGGGAAGTTCTCAGTGAAGGAGGCTTTTGATGCTATTAGAAAAAAAAAACAAAAGGTCCAAATGGGTCTGGAACAAGACTCTACACCCGAGAACAGTAGCGCTTGTATGGAAACTCCTACAAAATGCAGTGCCCACTGATGACAAGGTCAAGAATAAGGGAATTCTCATGGCTTCTCAATGTCGGCTTTGTCAAAAAGAGGAAGAATGTGTTAACCACTTAATCTGGGAATGTAAGGCAGTAAAGGAATTATGGGTCTGGCTCGTGGATGTCTTCAAGGTAAGGATTTTGTTGAACTTGCAGGAAGTGATATCGGCCACAAAGCTTCTTAGTCCCATCGGAAAAGAATTATGGAATGTCGAAGCTGCGCACCTAATGGCACAGATTTGGAAAACTAGGAACCACATCCTATTCGACGAGAAGAAGATGAATATTATTTTCATCAAGTATGAAGTGATCAAAGGAGTTCAAGCTACGGGTTTGGTTGCTACTAGGCGCATGTTTAATTTCGTGGAAGAGTTGGAAGTTCTTCACTCTCTTAAAATCAGAGGCATCTCTAAGCCACCACGCTGCCCAAAAGAAGTCTGCTGGAAGCTCCCCCAACCGGGCACAGTCAAAGCCAATACTGATGGCTCATCCAGGGGAAACCCAGGAAATGGGGGTGTGGGATTATATTTCGCGATCACCATTGTCAAGTTCTGGGGGTCATGGCTTCTGGGCTAAGAGTTATCACCATTTTCGATGCTAAATGTGAAGCAATTGTTATGGCGGTGGAGACAGCAGCAGCAAAAGGTTGGAGAAGACTATGGATTGAAGCAGATTCACAACCGGCCATCCTAGCATTCAGCAAGGGGAACATTCCGTGGGCTGTTAATGCAAGATGGCTACGAGCAACTCAAAAGATGGATTCTTGGAAACTCTCTCATATCTATTGTGAAGCTAATTTTGGCGCAGATACAGCATCAAAGAAGGGATCATCTATGCAAAGAGGAACATCCTGTTGGAGCTACACCAAGCCAAACTACATCAGATGCTTAGAAAATCCTCATATAATCTATTACTGGTTTTAATTAGCTATGGTCATGTATCACCCTAAGTTTTAAGCACTTATATCTCCTGTAACTATATTATTATATTAATAAAATATCCCTACTTGTGTGCAAAAAAATGGGTGCACAGGCTTAAGAGACATTGATTGTAATACTTTTTGGTGCCTGCGTGATGAGTGTCCTAGATTCTCTCTCACACTATCTCTCTCATGCGCACACTTGCTTTTCTGTATCCAAAATATCGACAAACATCATGGATATTATGGATATTTCTTGATATCGCACACTATAATTTATATTTATTTGAAATATAATGATAAATATTCCTCATAAATATTAACCTTAAATATTAAATAAACTTATTAACTACACAAAATATCGCAAAATATCTCCAAATATCGCTAAATATCGCATATATTGTAAATATCATTTAAATATCATCGATATTTACAGTTGCATATACCGAATATATCCTGGAGCATATCGTGATATTTATGTAATATGTATCCTTTTATAATATCTCAATATATATCGCGATTATTTGTACTATGGAATATAGAATGTCACAACAAATGACATACCCGAACAATATTGTAATGAGGTATTGTAATAGGGTATGCCTTTCGTACAATTTCTCCTATCCGTTCTCCTGCTTTCTCCTGATCTTTTTTGGATGAGTATAGAAATGGATAGAAATGAGGACCCAACCAGCCCAAACAATGTCGATAGGTAGGTGCCATCATCATGGTTCAATTCTTGAGTTTTACACTTTCCGACTTTTACCCACCCACTTATTAGTACGTCAGCCATATAAGAGGGCATGAGGTCAAATTAATCATGGCTAAAGCTAGTTAGCTAGGTAGGGTGCGCTGGCTTTATTGCCCAAAACCAAGGGTTAGAGACGTGAGCAAGAGTGCCACATGTAAGAAGCTGGTGGATTGAGTGAAGTCAGTGAACAGTATGTGCGTACCTGCAAGTCTGCAACCAGATATTCGTGGCTTTCTCATGTTTTATGAAACTTAATGTAACATAACCCATAGTCAAAGTCAATTCCAATCAAACTAATACTTGTTGAACTAGTGAACCACACAATAATGAGTTGATCTAATTTACCAACATTACAAGCCAAATCCTAGGCAGTTTAAGCGCCTATTAATCGTCGCTTAATCGGCGCATAAGCGCTTTGCGCCCCTCGACTGATCGGATCAACAAAAAATTTAGAGGTCTGAGCGGGTGCCATAAAACGGGCGATTTCTTTTGCTTAATCGGAAAATCGGTATAAAAAACGTGTCGATTAATAGGTTTATATATATATATATATATATATTTATATATATATATATATATATATATATATATATATATATATATATATATATATATTAATTTAAGCCCACAAAAAACCCAACAAAAGAAAAGCCCACGAATCTATATATTGAAAAGGTCAGTATATTGAAAACGTTTCATTTCACCGAGGAAATAATCAAACCCGTAAAAAGTGAAAAACCACCAAAGAAAACTCTTAGGCCAGCTAGCACTCCACCACTCAAGCTTGTAGTTTTCTTACTTTATTTTGTTTTAGGTTCTTATATCACTTATATGTGACGACAGTATTATAGGTTAACTAAGGCGATTAATTTCGATTAATCCCCGATTATTTCTGAGTAATTTGATTCATCGCTATAAGCTTTTGGAGCGACTTGCTCCCGATTAATGCTTAAACTGCACAGTGCCATTAACATTTCCGACATTTAGTGAAATTACATTAATTCCGACATTTCGAATTCAAATGACATATTTCGTGAAATTCTGTTGTTGATGTCCTTGTGGAAAATACACATATTTTATACGGACCTCTATTTTATAAATGCACAATTAAGTAATTTAAACCCCGACATTGGGTCTTAAAACATGGCAACCCTTAAAACCTTAAAGCATTTATAAATTTAAGTGACAAGTTGGAATTTGTATAACGCCGCCTAAATATTATGGACATAAATCACTGAATTGAAAATAAAATAAAAGATCCGAATAATAAGTTCATTGAGTCAACAATTGCGGCTGGGCTTATAAACATTGGGCTAGCGTATAAATTGTTGGGCCTCCAAATTTAACATGGTACTGTATATAGTGATGGCCCAATTGATGCTATTGGGTTTATAGATAATGACCAATTGGACTGGTAGAGGAGATAAAGCCGAAGGCACGTCAAGTTCATGCTAGATAGTGCCTAAGGCGCGTCGAGTTCATCAGTGTCATACGACACGGGCATACCCTAGTAATGAACAAAAGATAAAAATAAGAAGAGGGCCAAATAAGAAAAAGGGTTAGATAGACTTACCCCCCCCCCCCCCCCATTACTAGTTGCCAATTAGTGTTACCCCCCCATTTTAAAAAATATTATTGATGGTCGATTTCTTCATCCGGAAAAAAAAATTCATCTCATAGCCGTTGGATCTTGCAATTGGGGGGTATCACTAATTTTTTGAAAATCGGTGGTAAGTCTAACTAACCCTAAGAAAAAAATTTGTTTAGTACTAATTCGTAACTAGCACCAATAATTAGTACTTTAATTCGTAATAACACCGTAGTAATTGAGTCATAGTAATAGTAATTAACCACTATGCGATTGTCATCGAGACCTGCATCATGATCCTCATCAAAGTCTATTTCATAGCAAGGCCCAAAATATCGAATTCGGTGAATATTTCGATATACCCAAAAAACTGATATATATCAGAAATATCGAATATATCAGAGATATCTATTTTTTTGTTGACCAGTCAAAATTTTGTTTTGTATGTCGATATATAGGAAATATTATATCGGAAATCGAAAATATCATAAATATATCGGTCAAAGTCAACAATATTTGGTCAAAGTCAACAATATCGATCAAAGTCAACAATTTATATAAGATATATCGGACGATATATATCGTTATATCGGAAAAAAAGGATTCAATATTCGGTTGAGATATATCAAATATATCAATGTCGGTGTACCAAAAAAACAATATATATCGGATATATCGATGATATTTTGGGCTTTGCTTCACAGCCTTCACTAACCCAATTAGTCAATATGCTACACCTGCTTCCACACGATTTTAGTGGAACCTTGCTCATAAAAGCACCATGATAAGAGCCCAAAACTGTAGTTTTAACCCCTTAACAATCGTACTTTTAGACCAATTATGTGAATAATAAGTAAGAGTTAATACTGATTACATGTTTTTATGCATTACAGGCTTCAAAGTCCATTATGTGCAGAAATGTGCCACTTTAACGAGATAAAGGAGCAAAGGTCAGTTGCTAAGGAGTTCTGTGATTAAAGGCCAACTTCCAAGAAGACAAAGCCTCTGTAAAGCCCGGTCAAAAGATGAAAAGTCAAAGTCCACACGGGCGTAAAAGTTACACAAAGTCAATGAACTTCCAAAGACCATATCTTTGGACTCAGACCTCGGAATTGGGCCTACCTTACGTCAAAACGACCGGCTCGGAAAGAGATTTCCAATGGTTCAAGCCTTGGCTCAATAAGAGAAGCAGAAATGAACAAAAAGTCTGTCGAAGTCAACTGCAGCTGAAGAGGCCTTTTTGGACTGAAAGTATTAGGTTTTGGGCCTAATTCTCTGGCCCAAAACGTGGCTCCAAGCCCATGTATGATTTTTGGATCTGAGCATATAAAAACAAAAGCTTAGCTCTTTGTTAATGGTAGGTAGTTAGGTTAGGAAGCTAATGTTAATGGAGTTTAGGGTTAGAAAAAGATAGATCTAGATCTAGTCTTTTTACATTCATTCAATTAGTTAGTTTAGAATCATATTTAGTTTTTAGAATAAAGTATTAGTTCTTCATTTCAATTTAGATTATTGTTTAAATTCTTATTTAGATTTAGTTGTCTTAAATTCATAATTAGTTATTCACAATCTTAGTTCTAAATTAGTTTTAATCTCAGTTTAATTTAATTATGTTTTATTGTTATTATTGTTCTTGTGTTGGGAATGGTAGTATAGAAATTTTACATCAAATCATTACTCTCACCATTGTTCCTTTTGGATTTGATTAGTTGAATTTGATTTAAGTCTAGAGAGATAAGAGTGGACGAATCCTTACTCATTATATTGCATGATTATGTTTTGAGAGTAAGAAGAATTGATTTAAACGTAAGAACGGTAGGATTACGTATTAGTGTTGTTAACATTAATATTTAGGATTCTATTGTTTTTACGGTTATCAAATGGCGCCGCTGCCATCTTAATCTCGTTCTAGACAAGAATTCAATTGCTTGAATCCAAGGGGCAATCCCCCATTCTCTACCCACCCACCCTTTTAATTTTTCATTCTTATTTCTTGAATTTTCGGAACTGTTCATTGTTTTAGGCATAGGGGCTGCGGATTCACAGAGAAAAACACTGCGGTGAAGGTATTTCTAAATTTTCGAAAATTCTGAAAATTTTCAGACATAATATATAATGTGTTGTTGATTTACTGGAATATTTTCAGATTTTTCAAAGTTGGTTTACCTTGTGAAAAAAATACGATCTTTACAGTGCTGCATTTCAGTTTTTACACCATATGTTCTTGAAAAACAGACGATTAAGGTTACTTAGGGAGTTCTCAAAATTCTATAATTTTTACAGGAGTATCTACCCTAAGTCAGGAGTTTGTAGTAATAATTTGACAAGTTTGTGATTTGTTTTGACCACCTGAATAGTAGAGTGTTTCCAGTGTGTTTCTGCAGTGTTGCAAACACTTAATATCTAGAACACCAGCCGATAAGGAGAGGTTGTAGAACTCCAATTGCTCTAAAATTTTTACAGGAACAAGTAGGATCTGTTAGGAGTCTTCAGTAAAAATTTGGAAATTTTTGGCTTTGTTTTGATGGGTTAACCATTCGGTTGTTTGTATTGTGTTTGAAAACTGTTTCGCAAACTTTGCAGGGCAGTAGAGAGACTTTCATAGCTCCAATTGATCTGAAATTTTCCAAGCTACTTGATAGATGTCTTAGAAAATTACTGTAAAAACTTCAAATTTTTTGGAGTAAGATAAAAGGCCTAAAACTCGAAAACCCTGAAGCGCGACACGTGCCCAAACCGAAGCGACCGCTAAAAACACCGACATTCGAAAACCCCGAAAGCGCACATTGCCCAAAACAGAGGACACCCGCGCCCTCGAAGGAAAATTTGGCGTGAACAACCCAATTTTCACAGGTTAGTTCAAATTTCTATTTCTTCAAGTTATTCAGTGTTTCTAACTTGTTAAATACATCGAGATTAAGGTGATACAAGACGCTATTCAAACGCTAGTAGCAAGGAGGCATTCAGGTACTCCTTCTTCCACTCCTCGCCTCTTCTGTCAGAGGAGTTTTAATTCTAGTATAATCAGGCTTGTTTTTTGTAAAAATAAATACAACACGCCTATCTAGAATTTCACACACTACACTTGCATCAATGGCTAAAGAACAAGAGACTCCTCTCTCTGACTTCTACAAAGACTTGAGCGATAGCCCCAAATCTTGCATCGTTCTAGCAGACCCGATTGGGGATTTCGAATCCCCAAATATTTTAATTTGTTACCCATTTTTCATGGTTTAGACCATGAAAACCTTATCGGCTTTACACGTAGTATTGAACAAGTCCTAACAACATTTCACCATCCCACGGTTGGTGCGGAACAAATTAAACTGAGGGTATTCCCTTTCACCTTAGCCGATAAGGCGGCGTCTTAGTTAACTGCCCAAACGCCAAACTCTGTGGACTCATGGGCTCAACTTGTTCAATTGTTCATGGAACAGTTTTACCCACCACTGAAGACAGATGAAATGCTTCACAAGATTCATTTCTTCAGCCAGAATCCTCATGAATCATTTCCATAGGCCTGGAATCATTTCACTGATCTTCTCATTGAATGCCCGCATCATAATCTTGCGAAAGACACGCTTGTTCGTGCTTTCTTCAAGGGGCTTTCACATTATCATAAGGAGGTTCTAGATATCATGACTGGGGGTAGTTTTCTTAGTAAAGGAGCCTTGGAGGCTTATAAATTCTTAGAAGATCAATCTAAGAAGAACAACAATTGGGGAGGTAATGATTCCTCCCGCTCCTCTCCTTCTTCTCTTGAGGTTAAACATGATCCCGAGCTTAAAACTCTTATCGATGCCCTCACTAAAAAGGTAGATGCCATCTCTGTTCAACAACAACCCACTCCAATATGAACATTAACTCTACTTTCGTTGTAATGTCTCATTTGTAGTCTTGAGCATTCCGACTTCTATTGTCCTTTTGTCTATGCACAAACACCACCACAACCATCACACTTCAACCAGTTAACTCAACATCAAGGACAAGGGAACTTAGGTGACCAGAATAGAGGTTTAGTACCCATAACCCAGAACTATCAACATCAAGACATGAACGCTCAACAAGCTTTAATTCCAATATAACCATCTACAGACAAAGTAGTAGTGACCTTGTTAGAGAAACAAAATCAAATTATGCAACAAAACTCCAACTTGATGAAAGATCAGCATGATCAAAACTCTAATATGATGAAACAAACGATGCAAATGATGTAGTCTTTGTGCCAAAAGGTTATTGACATGTCTTCTAACCAAAATAATAACCAAACCGGCGTGTTTCGAGTCAAGCGATTACCTAATCCTAAGTCAACAAACACCGCCTTCAAAATAAAAAGTATTCAGTGTAATGGTAATATAAACCAAGGGGACCTACAGACAGTCACTACCCTTCATTCAGAGCGAGTAGTTGATAACCAAGTGACTATGCCTAAAGATAACCCGCAAACTAAAAATGATACTATACCAAATACTATAATAGAAACTGAAGACCCTAAAACTGTAGAAGTACCAGTTAAACCACAACCAAAAGGGAAAATATTACAAGACCCAATAATAGAAAGTGAAGACCCTACACCTGTAGAGGTTCTAATATGGACACCTAGCTGGAAAACGGCTAGAGATAAAGCAAAGACTAATAATACTTTTATCCCTTCTGCTAAAAATAGCGATAAAGCACCATATCCCCAAGAACTAGTTGTGTTTAAAAAGGACAAGAATTTTGATGAGATTAGGGAAGTGTTTAAAAATTTGACTATAAACCTACCTTTTCTAGAAGCTATAAAAAGTCTACCTGGACACGCTAAGTTTCTAAAAGAGTTGTGCACCAAGAAGAGGAAAACCAACATACCCCACGAAGCATTCTTAACTAAACAATATCCCTCTTTATCTGAACATAACGGAATTGTTAAGTACAAGGACCCTTGGTTGTCCTACTGTACAATGCACCTTAGGTGATACCTTCATAACAACTGCTTTATTAGACTTGGGGGCGAGTGTTAACTTACTCCCTTTTTATTTATATAAACAACTAGGTCTAACAAAACTTCAACCAACCAAAATGACTTTGCAGTTAGCCGATCGTTCTATTAAGTATCCCAAGGGTGTAGTTGAAAATATTCTCGTGAAAGTTCAGGATTTTTACTATCCAGCCGACTTTGTTATTCTTGACACAGAAGTTGCTCATGATTCCATTCCCATCATCTTAGGGCGTCCTTTCTTGGCAACCGCCAATGCCCAAATCAATTGTCGGGATGGCTCAATGACTCTTTCTTTTGGAAATCTTTCTGTAGAAGTTAACATGTTTAGACAAAAACAGGGACAACTAGGTTTTCCTGTAGAAGGGGAAGTGAACTCCATTGAGAGTTTTGTACCTCACATTAGTGCGGCTGACACTTTAGTCCCCACACTAGTAGATACCCCTCTTATGGAAGGAGACAAGGATCACAATTTCTACTCCCTAGACGTAGATAACATCAAGGAGGATTTCCTTCGACTCTTTTGCAACCGTTCTTTGCCGCCTCTCGAGTTCTCTCCTATTGACATCCATTCATCTCTTGACGCCATGACGGAAGAAGAATTTTTCACCCTCTATCCCAGTGATTCTTCTTACCCACCTATTGAGGAATGTCTTGCAGATCTCAAGGCCTCTGATGATATAGACCTAAGAACACTAGTTGAACACCATTCACCCACCTCACATCCTCATGTCACTCATTCACCTTCCATCACGAATGTTCCTCGCCCTTTACCTTTTTAAAGAACCATTGAGTTTGTACTTGACCTTGGCGTTTCTCCTATGCTTCATAACTATCTAAAACCAACTGGTGAAGAAGTAACACCCAAGGACAAGCCACCTGACACATTTTCATTTTTTCCATTTTTTCCTTCTCAAAATTATCCACATCCTACGTATCTTCCACAACCATCAATTTTCTCACGTTCATTTACTTGGCATCCCCTTCGTAGGAGGACAAAGAAGAAACTGTATGCTCGATTAGGTTTTAGATCTATAAGGTTTTGCTCTCATTCCACTAAGCTACGTCATAGGAAATCTTGGTGCTTAATTCTGTTTGATGGTGCATTATATGTTAATTATTTGTGGAAAGACCCACAACTTTTTAGATTATTGATATATGGGAAACTGCATGTAAATATATATATATCACTTTAAGTCTAGGGAATCTGACTTTAAAAGACCCACGTTTTAAAACAAATTTTTACAAACCTGTTTTCAAAATTTTGTTTGGGGGTGGGGTGTTTGGTTTTTCCATGGTTGATCACTAAACTTCCTATTCTTATCCCCACCTCGCTCCCTTTAAGAGTAGCTAGATTTCTCCTTGTTTGTTGTTTTGATGTTGTTTTTTTATTATTTTTAGTAGATAGGATGTTACGTTGTTAAATTTCATAGTTAACTTTGAATTTGGTAGTTAAATGTTGTTTGAATTTCAATTTTAATATAATGTTGTTCTTTTCAAATTATGCATGGATTTTATTGTTAATCCCACCTTCCCGAATTGTTTGGGGGTGGTATTATTTATTCTATCATGATTTGTAGAAGATCTTCCATTTTAGAGTTTGTTTTGGAGTGAAGGTTGAGAATATTGTCGTAATTGGCATACCTATGATTAGATGTGGTGGTAGGATGAAATCTAAGAGAGTTTAGAAGTTACTATTCTAAATCCAGTATAAAAGATACCAGGGTTGTTATAAAATCAAAAATATAGTTTGTTTCCGTTTTCGGGTTTGAAAATTTTCTATTTTCGGAAATTGCCTTAAACAATTTGGAAACTTGCCGATTCGTTTTGGAAGCTCAGAACCTATTTAAACTTTCTTCATTCTACACTCACAACCCATACTACACCCCACCATCATCTCTCACCTTTCACTCCAAGCTTTCCCTTCTTTTTCCTCTTAAACTTCGCCAAGACTTACGGCGCATTTTGCCCTAGACAATTTCAGAAAGTTTACTCGTGAGCGCCGACCCCCAACAACTTGAGCTTATACACTTCGTGCCCAAACACTGTAACTCTAAAAACCTCAGAGCGCGACCCGCGCCCAAGTGGAGTGCACCCGCGCCCTGCCTTCTATGAACACGAAAAATTCCAGTTTTCTGCGGGTTGTTCCCGGGTGATTTGCAGCTGTTCCAGAGCGTAGTGTTGAGATGACATCTCCTACAATAATACCGGAACAGTCTTTCTAAGATTTGTTTCAAAGCACTACTTATGGTGCTTGGGTTCGCGAGGTGATCACGCACGTAGGCTGGGAACCGCTTATGGTTCTTGCTAGCATTTGTTCTTGGACTTGCCATGCCCGCTGAAATACAAAACCCATGATGCTATTGGGTAGATAATATGCATGTCTACACTTATGACTTTTTGCATAAGGCTTATGGGGCAGGCATTTTCCGTATCGAGGACCAAGGCGAATATAACGTCGCCCTTGGTAGCCTGTCCATGAACATAGGAACTGTTATGTTTTGGATCATGCTAAACATTTTAGGGGAATGGCATTCTTTCTTCTGTGAATGATGCCACTTGCAGCGTCTTCCTTGCTTTTTAGCCATCGGGCGTATGTGCCATGACCTTCCCGTAACCTTGATGTCTAGTTTAGCATGAGCCCATAGCATGAGGCATAAGTATCTTCTTATGCCCGTTTTTTAGGATGTCGTATTATGTTATGTTTCTTCCCTATTTTTTGTGCCCGTTTCACGGATTGGGTTGGGGTCGAAATTGTGAGACCCACCAATTGTATTATCCGATCTTTCCGTGCAATGACTTGGTAAGGGTGGAGGATACAACCTCATCAAGTTGCACCTTACCCCATCCGACCAAGTGGCGCTTAACAGGTTAGCATCTGTAGATGATAAATGGTGGCAAGCTTGGCAAATTATAATGGGATGGCAGGATGCAAAGGAACCTCACTTCTTTATAGAAGAGGAGGATGATGAGTAAACGCTGGAGTGGAGGTAAGTTTTTAGTTTCAGTTAGTGTCTACTTATGTCCCAAGCAATTTAATTATGTTAACCCCATAATGGGTGGAACTCTTATAGAGTTGCATCAATTTTTTTATTTCCTATATTAGTATGTTCTAACCTTGTTTTGTAGATGTTATAGAATTTCACGCGTTTCCATGGTATTTTTCTACCCTCTTTATTTAAATGCTTTGAGGACAAAGCATGGTTCTTGTTTGGGGGCATAGAAACACGTGTAATTAAGGCATCTGTTAGGATATAGATATGTATATTATGCATTTGTTTTCAAGTTAAAAATTTCAAAAATATAAATAAATAAGTTTATGCTATACACTTAGGAATATTGGTATTGTTTTCTTTCTCTATGCTCTTAACAATCTAGAAGTCTCAATGAGCTTTTGCATCGTAAATAATTGTTAGAAACTTAGGTTAATATGTAGGTAATAATCTTTGCATCTATCTATAAATATATTACATGAGTATCTATGATTGTTAGCAGTAAGTTTCTGAAATCTAGGATAGAGTACTTATTCTACAAATCCTGTGAGAATATAGCCTAAAGCCTTATATGAGCGAAACATTTGAGAAATGACACAAGAGAGAAGTAAAATCCGGAAAGAGAAATCACACGTCCACTTTCTTGATCACTATGCCATATCCTAAGCGAGAATTTAGGCCCTCTTTGGATCGATATAGCCAGAAATTCAAACCTATGAATTATTTTCCGCTAGTCGCCCCTCTGAGCCTTTCTTTAGCCTTCCATAAACCACAATTCCTTTACCCCGCTACAAAAAAAAAAAAAATAAAAATTTAACTTACCCAATCTAGAATAAGTCCGAGAATAGAATGAGTGAAGAAAGAAGAAGAGAAAAACCCGTAAACAAAAAAATTAGTTAGTTGCTTCAAAAAGAAAAGAAGTTTCTATCCAAGGAAAAGGAAAAAAAAATAGAAATAAATAAAAACTCCAAAAATAGAATAAAAGGGAGTCAAAAGCCAAAGAAAAGAAAAAGAAAAATATGGCTAAGGATGGAAACAAAGTATAGAAGCAAAAGAAAATAACAAGGTTTTCTCTAAGTTACATAATATGAAGACTCTATTATCTCAGACTTGTCCTTTTGAATATCCATTTCCTTCCTTCTTAAACCATCTCCTAATCCCCGCAACACCTAATAAAGACCTCTAGCTTAATTAGGAATAGGTTAGTGTGATAGTAAGTGGCAGAAGTGTTTGATCAACTCCGCTTCCTTGTTTGTCATTGAGATTGTAAGGTAAAAGTGTGCCCACTGCATTAATCGAGGAGCTAAACTTGAGCGAAAAATCGAGTGGTTTTGTCTTGACATTTATGTGAGGACCTACTTAAGGACGCTTATTTCGAGTTTTCAGAAACGAACCTGCTAGGCATTTCATAGTATTACTCATAGTATATATATTTGTATCATAGATGATTGATTATTATGCATATATTAGTTTAGGTTTTTGACTTGGTTATTCTTATTCAATTGCTAGTGAGATGTATAGATAGTTGAGACATGAATGAGGAAACAATAGTTTTATTTCTTAGTCGTTGTAGTATAGATGAAGTTTGTGAGTACCTTCACTGGAAAACACTCACGAGGCTATAACTCATCGACTAGGAAATTCCTAGTGGTTTAAGGCCTTGTTGCATATGGTCAATGCAATCGCACTCAGTGAAACGAGAGTAGTTAGAACTCCATTTTTGGTCACTTATTTTAATTTCTCATATTTGCTTGAGGACAAGCAAAATGCTGTTTGGGGGTGGTTTGATAAGAGCCCAAAACTATAGTTTTAACCCCTTAACAATCGTATTTTTTTAGACCAATTATGTGAATAATAAGTAAGAGTTAATCGCGATTACGTTTTTTATGCATTTCAGGCTTCAAAGTCCATTATGTGCAGAAATGTGCCACTTTAGCGAGATAAAGGAGCAAAGGTCAGTTGCTAAGGAGTTCTGTGATCAAAGGCCAATTTCCAAGAAGACAAAGCCTCTGTAAAGCCCGGTCAAAAGATGAAAAGTCAAAGTCCACGCGGGCAGAAACAGTGCACAAAGTCAACAGAACTTCCGAAGACCATATCTTTGGACTCAGACCTCGAATTAGGCCTACCTTACGTCAAAACGACCGGATCGGAAAGAGCTTTCCAATGGTCCAAGCCTTGGCCCAATCAGAGAAGCAAAAATGAACAAAAAGTATGTCGAAGTCAACTGCAGCTGAAGAGGCCTTTTTGGACTGAAAGTATTAGGTTTTGGGCCTGCTTCTCTGGCCCAAAACGTGGCTCCAAGCCCATGCACGATTTTTGGATCTGAACATATAAAAACAAAAGCTTAGCTCTTTGTTAATGGTATGTAGTTAAGTTAGGAAGCTAATGTTAATGGAGTTTAGGGTTAGAAAAAGATAGATCTAGATCTAGTCTTTTTACATTCATTCAATTAGTTAGTTTAGAATCATATTTAGTTTTTAGAATAAAGTATTAGTTCTTCATTTTAATTTAGATTATTGTTTAAATTCTTATTTAGATTTAGTTGTCTTAAATTCATAATTAGTTATTCACAATCTTAGTTCTAAATTAGTTTTAATTTCAGTTTAATTTAATTATGTCTTATTGTTATTATTGTTCTTGTGTTGGGAATGGTAGTATAGAAATTTTACATCAAATCATTACTCTCACCATTGTTCCTTTTGGGTTTGATTAGTTGAATTTGATTTAAGTCTAGAGAGTTAAGAGTGGACGAATCCTTACTCATTATATTGCATGATTATGTTTTGAGAGTAAGAAGAATTGATTTAAACGTAAGAACGGTAGGATTACGTATTAGTGTTGTTAACATTAATATTTAGGATTCTATTATTTTTACGGTTATCACACCACATGGGAATATCTCCCTCTATCTCTTATTCTGATCGGGTGTATTTGAGATCAAACAACACAAACTCTATTTTGTAAGTACCTCTGTTACCATTCTATCAAAACCCCACACCCATCAACTTTCTTCTTCGCACCCTTGCCACCAACAATTAATGCACATCATATCAACCACATACACTCTTTGTTCTGCCCTATTTTGTAAATGATTACTCTCACAACAGACTTGGGGACTCAAAACAAACAAGGATGCCATCAACAATATGTCACTTCTGCTCTTATTCTGATCGTATATAATGGCTCCCCATAACCACTTCTCTCCAGCATTCTAATCTATTGCTCAAAATTACCACTCTCAAGCTCTCTTTACAAACTAAGAGAAACAAGGGATGGTTTTTAAGAGAGAAACTCTAACATTTTCAAGGTCTTCATAGTTCCGAAGCAAATATGGTTCTTCAAAGGAAAAGTAAGGAGACTAAACTTGCGCTGACTAAACTTGGTTTCGCTTTCAAATTTTCAATTGCCAACACTAAGTGAAAATGATTAGTGTTGTGAGGACCATAATGTTAATGTGAATCAACGCCCCTAAACTTGGTGCTCACTTGACATGGTTTGTGTTCTTGGCTCCTCAGATCTATGAATATATCATATGTCATAGCATACTACTATAAGAAAAGGAAAAAATCTGCCCGAGTTGCATATTCTTAACTTGGTTCAGATATGCATATGCTATATTTTGTTGCATATGAGGAATCCGAGGACCTCAAATGACATCACTAATAGTTACATAGTTTGTGGATTTTCTTTGATTATTGGCATGTTGTCCACATATTTTAAATTAAATTGTGAAAGATTGGTTCTTGGACAAATGAAACATGTTTTCGAACTAGTATCCTTTTTGGTGTGTTTGTGTTTAGCTTGCTTCTTTGATACTTGTGTTGATTCGGTATGTTTTGATATTCATATATTATGATCTTACCTCTCTTACCTTGGTAGCTGTTTTATATGGACTTGTTTTCTATTGTAGGTGCACAACACCACCGACCACCCAGAGTACCTAGTAACAACTATAATATTTATGAACGGGTCAATTTGGTGCAATCATAGCTGGAGATTTTTAAACTTAATGTGAAAGATCTGAAAAGGGCTTTCGAATCGGCACTAGTGGAACTCAAGGACAGTGTTACAACACTTTGTAGCCTATTTTATGAATGGAAGGAACCCATACTGAAAAATATACATGAAGGCATTGAGATAATTGATGCGGAGAGCTACAAACGAGATGTCTTTAAGACACCTCCCCTTCTGAGAAGATGCAATATGTTCCCTTCACCGGACACTCCTTTTGCAAAGAGGATGATAATAATAGAGGTAATTGTGTGAGTTTGCTACTATTTTTCTACTTAGATTAACTTTCATATTCATGACTTTTGAATGATTTTATAGTCTGATCTATTGATGATTTGTTCGTTGGGATGTTCATAGTGTTAAATTGAAATGTATACCACATAATGTGTCATATTCAGAACTGATTTCATAGTACTGAACACACCTTAATATGTTACATAGAGTATCATATTTGAAAATATACCACAGAAAGTGGGATATGCAGAATTGATTTCATAGTAGTGAACACACCTCAATATGTAACATAGATTGTCATATTAAAAATTAGACCACATATAGTGTCCTATTCAAAACTGATTTCACAGTCGTGAACACAACCCAATATGTTACATAGAGTATCATATTTACAATTAGAGCACGTAAAGTGTCATATTCCAAACTACTTTCATATTTATGAACACTCCTGAATATGTCATATAGAGTATCATATTTCCAATTAGAGCACGTATAGTGTCATATTCAGAACTACTTTCATATTTATGAACACACCTCAATATGTCACATAGTAATTTGTTTGCTTTCTAGATTGAATCGGACAACACGGTTAAAAATTATCCATTTAAAGATGTGAAGGTAGACTGGGTACAACCTCACATACTGCTAACAGTGGAGGAAGCAACTGTATTCCACTCAATATACTCACCTTGGGGAAAAGCAGGGTAAACGGTGTTGGCTTATGTACATGGTTAATTTCAGTAGAACTTCATCCAACCCATAATGAATTTCTTTTCTTTAGTGTAGGGACTTCATCCGTGGACTTCAATAGATGGTCGGAGAACAAATCCACATTTAAGTGTTTACTTGGGAATGACAGAGTAACTAGCTTCGTATGTTACGATCGCATTTTGTTGTGATGTTTTTTAATTAGAAACTACTAATGCTTTTGGGATTACAAAATAATTTAATTACCTTGCTACTTGTTATATTTGGTGTAGTTGGTCTTTGCTTGGTGTGCGTGCACGAACGCGAGCAAAAACAGACAAACCCTACTGAACAACAATAGGCACTATTACTACCCTTACCTAATGGGTGCGAGTAAGGTATGAAGTGCAAATGGTTTTGTTCTAAAATAAAAGGCTAACATGATGATGTACCTTTTGAGTACCCAATGTTGTTTTTTGTAAGTTAAAACCAAAAATGAGCAGCAGCTAGCTTTCGCTGCTCGTGCAATTCACTTGGACAATGATATTAGTGAATATCAAAGGGTAAGATGATTCTACTATGACTCATGGTTTGATAAGGCAGTTCCCAACTTCGGTAGAAAGTTCCACCTTGAACTACTTTTGATTGTGGTTGTGTACTGGTTTGTGCCTGTCGTTGACAGTAATCACTGGTGGTTATATGTCTTTGATCCTAGTGCTCTCAAAGTTGTGATATTGGACTCTCTTGCGAGTAGCGCATCCTACATTTATGGAGGGACGGAGTCGATGAAGTCTATGGTTTGTTTTGTAATTTCAAGTATTTTTGTGATCATTTGAGAATATTTCACAGTAGGGTCTTCATGATGAAATTCATGGAGCTTTGGGACGAGGAAAAGTTGGTACATTGGTTTGATCAGGTAACAATTTGACACAATCTAGTATGTTTATCAATATGTCCAATTAATTATCTATAGTTTGGTTACCTTAAATCTTCATTTTGACTAACCATGCAGATTTGTATATGAACTTGCAGGAGGATATGCCTTATTTCCGACAACACATTGTTGTCTCAATGGTAATGTTGAAACTAAACAAAATGTGCCCATAGATGATATGGAGAACGTGTTCTTTGAGAAGTTTGCACATCTTTTTTGTTGCCATGATAGTTTGGAGACATTGAAACTCGAAGACCTAAGCGTTTTTGTCCATCTTGTAATTAGCCGTTGCTCTAATCTCTATCGTAGTGTTGTTCTATTTGGCATTGCCTCAACCAAATTGACGTTGCAACTCGAAGACATTCACTTTTGTGAATCTTGTAATTAGCCTTAACACAACATCTCTATCATAGTGTTGTTCTTTTGGAAACTTATTGTGAGATAAATAATGTAAGTTGACTTGTGGTGGTTTGTTTTGTTTATGATGGGATACAATGCTATTATTTCTCTACTTATATTAACTTTCATATTCATGACTTGTGTACGATTTTATAGTCTGGTCTATTCATATTTTGTTGGTTGCGATGTTCACAGACTGTCAAATTGACAATTATACCACATAAAGGGTCATATGTAGAACTGATTTCATAGTACTGAACAAGCCTTAATATGTTACATAGAATAACATATTGAAAAGTATACTACATAAAATATCATATTCAGAATTGATTCCATAGTACTGAACACGCCTGAATATGTCACATAGCGTATCATATTTAAAATTATATCATAATAAGTATCATATTCGGAACTGATTTCATAGTACTTAACACGCTTGAATATGTCATATAGAGTAACATATTAACAATTATAGCACATAAAATGTCATATTAAGAACTGATTTCCACGCTTGAATATGTTACATAGAGTATCATATTGAACATTATATCACAATAAGTGTGATATTTTGAACTGATTTCATAGTACTTAACACTCCTCAATATGTCATATTGAGTATCATATTAAAAATTATATCACAATAAGTATGATATTAAGAACTGATTTCATAGTACTGAACACGCCTGAATATGTCACATAGAGTATTATATTCAAAATTATACCACATAAAGTATCATATTCAGAATTGATTTCATAGTTCTGAACACGCCTGAATATGTCACATAGAGTATCATATTCAAAATTATATCACAATAAGTATGATATTCAGAACTAATTTCATAGTAGTAAACACATCTCAATATGTCATATAAAGTGTCATATTGAAAAGTAAAGCACATAAAAGAGAACTGCTTTCAACCATCATATCATCATTCCAAAAATAAAATGAAGTCAGTCTAGCATAACATACACCATTTAAAAAGGAAAAGGAAACAAGCGAAGTTTTTGATTTCATAAAATAGCTTATAAGCTAATACAATTAGTCCATTTTTCAAACAAGTAACTCATTGATAAGAGCCCAAAACTGTAGTTTTAACCCTTTAACAATCGTACTTTTAGACCAATTATGTGAATAATAAGTAAGAGTTAATATTGATTACGTGTTTTTATGCATTTCAGGCTTCAAAGTCCATTATGTGCATAAATGTGCCACTTAAGCGAGATAAAGGAGCAAAGGTCGGTTTCTAAGGAGTTCTGTGATTAAAGGCCAATTTTCAAGAAGACAAAGCCTCTGTAAAGCCCGGTCAAAAGATGAAAAGTCAAAGTCCACGCGGGCAGAAATAGTGCACAAAGTCAACAAAACTTCCGAAGACCATATCTTTGGACTCAGACCTCGGAATTGGGCCTACCTTACGTCAAAACGACCGGCTCGGAAAGAGATTTCCAATGGTCTAAGCCTTGGCCCAATCAGAGGAGCAGAAGTGGATGAAAAGTCAGTCAAAGTCAACTGCAGCTAAAGAGGCCTTTTTGGACTGAAAGTATTGGGTTTTGGGCTTGATTCTCTGGCCCGAAACATGGATCCAAGCCCATGCACGATTTTTGGATCTGAACATATAAAAACAAAAGCTTAGCTCTTTGTTAATGGTAGGTAGTTAGGTTAGGAAGCTAATGTTAATGGAGTTTAGGGTTAGAAAAAGATAGATCTAGATCTAGTATTGAGTTTTATCCCATTAATTAATTAGTTTTCATACCTTGTTTTAATATAGATTATTGAATCATTGTTACTTTTCATTAGATTAATAGAGTTAGTTATTTTTGATAATCTAGCTTCATTTTCCATTAATCATCTATTGCAATTCATTGATTTAGTATTTGTCACTATTAGTTTAAATCAATTCTTACATGAGTAGTTTCCTTTTAAATTCGAACAAGCAAAGTTCAATCCTTTATACCATGTCTTGTTTGATTTGCTTGGTAAATGATAGTATAATGATATTAGAAATTTCACATCACACATTACTCTCACATTGTTCTTTGTGTTGAGTAGTTGAATTCTAATTAAGTCTTGAGGGTTTAAGAGTGGAACGAATCCTGACTCTCTTATATTACTTCGTTATTGAGAGTAGGAATATTGATATAAACACATATTTACGTAAATTGATTATTTGTGTTTACGCATAGATAGTTAGAATATGTAAAATAACTTTTATCACTCATGCAAATACAACTACGATACTTAGCTAACATAACTAAAACAAGACCAACTTAAGCCCTAAATCTAACGAAATCCGGATACTTCATTCCAACGTCATCACAGTCAAATCCATAGCATCCACAATCAAATCCATAGCATCCACAGTCAAATCCATAGCATCCTCAGTTGTAAGCCCCTAGTTAATCTAATTAACATTCGTTTGCTTTTTCGTGTTGGTTCTATTATGCTTTCCAGCAGTATGGTTTATCGGTTAGTAATTTGTACACTAACTCCCCCCTGAAATCAGTCATCGCATTTTGGTGTAATTTTGGGAAGTGATCAATGGAACATGCCTTCCACTCCATGAATTTGCACACAAATAGTCCGCAGTCCACCCTAAAGCTCAAACAAAAGAAGTATTAAATCTCACGTCACATTTCCAGTGTTAGACTAACTTTATCACAAAAGAACTAGGCTAGAAGTACTTACAAATTTGGTCATTGTTGAGGGCACTTTCCAATTTCCAACAATGTAGCCTTTAAAAGGGGTTTGTTGCTCTTCTTCTGCACAATGTGTTCATTTAAAATTGTATAGACACTTTCCATCTGTGTTGCCATTTCAAATTGATAGAAGATATTACAAATACCGACAAATATCATCAGTCAGAAATACTCTAACAAAACCTACAACTTAAAATCGACAACAAAACAGTTTCACATGCAAGTGCACAAACTCAAGTTTAGTAACTCACTACTTTCGTGGCATTCCTGTAGGGAACGTATGTGAGGGGATATCTTGTGTTCATTAAATCAAAGTGTGTCCATACGTTATCCATCATGTTATAATCTAGGAGCGTCCAATGGTATCCCCCATTTTCTTTGACTGTTTTTCCATTATTTATAGGAAAGAATAAATTCGATGCAATGGATCAATCAAAAAAACCTTCTCAACGTGTTTTGCAAAAATCACAGCAATCTGTCAAAAAATATTAATAATAACCTAATAAGAATACCGATAAGAATATGTAATGAATATACCAATACCAATAGTATACAACACTATGTATTATATAACCCTAGGTTTCGAACATACACAAGTCATAGTGTCAAAGTAATGGCTAAGTGCTCTATTCTGAGGCTTACGACCAGGATAAATTTTGTTTTATATCTCTCAAGGATACCAATTTAATACCTACATAGTGCATTCCAGAAGAAAGTCAATTTTCATCGATGATATATGAGAAGTTGAGAACAAAATGTATGTTTGGCTTACCTGGCCATTAACAAATCTGTCAAGCATAAATTCTTCCAACTGTTTACCGTGTACTTGAATTGTGTCTCCATCCCAAGCAACGGTGCTGCAATGAAACACATACAATACGTACACCAGTTAATACAATAACATATACATCTCGGTGATGGCCTATTCAATTGTCATTGCAAATACATACGACTACGCATTCTTTACAGTTAAATGAACAGTAGGCATCATAAAAGGTTTTCATATAGACTTTGATTTTACATATTTGACATGTGTAGACTTGAAAAACCTCCCAACCACTAGCTGCTTTTGAGAATTAAGACATTGAAACGCTGTTGAAGATTCTACTGAAAGTAGCTTTTCACCAAGATTTGTTATAGGCGGACAGTTGTCAACACATATTATCGTAATCAGTTTCTGTTTTCCCTCTCTCTCATTCTTCTTCTTCTTCACTTTTTGTGTAGGTGTTCTCGTCCTTTTCTTTTAATTTACAACCATTGATTGCAACTCCGGTTGTAGCTCCTCTTGGTTGGCTTCATTTGTTAGCATCACATCCACTGGAACAGACGGTGTTAATGGCAATGCTTGGATATCTTTATCTCTAAAAGGTGACATCTTCTTTTCAGCCTCAACCCCAGACTCCTTCTTGGACTTCTCTTTAGCATCCTCTTCTCTTTCTTTTAATTTGGCCTTCAAGGCTTCATTCTCTGCCCGCAGGCTTTGATTTTCTTCTTCCAACTTAATACACCTTCCCCTTAAGTCTTCTTCTGTTGGAATCAGATCACTTGTCAACATAACAAGCTCCATTTCCTTAAATTTGATTTTGGCGGTCACTTGAAAACACCGATAATAACTTCACACAATAAGAATGCAATGTAAAGTGTTCATTTGACATTGAAAATAGGGGATTTCTCTGGACAAAAATTACATTGGAAAAAACTACTGTCGAATGCATTTGACATGTGTCATGATCAGTGTCAACTTCATTTGACATGGGAAAGAAGCTAAACTTCACAAGTGATAAAAAATCAAATCAATATGAAATGAACTTGACATTGCAACAGAGTTTTGGACAGTGAAAACTACTTCCATAATTGGAATGAAATTCTGACGACATCAAAATTTCGAAGAAGACTGATAGGGGGAAGGGAAATGACTTCAAATTCTAATACATTCGCTCACCTTGTCCATGGTCAAATTTGACAAGGCCTGGGTACGAAGCATTTTGGTGAGTGTTACAATATCCCATCTTGCGAATGAAGGTACATAATCAGCAGGTGTATTTGGCATTGCATCAACCAAATTGACGTGATCGCACAACCAGTACTGATATCAAGAGCCACAAAAAAAAGTTAGTAAACATTTAAAAAATGAAATTAATAATAAAATGACAAAAAAACAAGGCTAAACTAGAGTGAATTCAGATTGTAAGTTACCAGAAGAAGAATTGCGCAAGATTTTACTTTTGTAGGCTCATGGTAGTACATCCTCATTCGGCACATAAGGGTTCGATGTATCACTATTGGCTAGGATACTTCATTCATTATTTTTACACTCTCTAAGTACTTCAAAAACCACCACTGTGTTCTTGATGGTGCTGGAAAGAGAAGAGTGGTGATAATGTATAATGAAATGAGTTTGATGAAGTCCTCTTCATCCTGCTTGCCATTCCATGAATTCACCACTTTATAAATAGCATTTACAATCAATTCCTTGAACAAGTTCTTTTCTCCGCCAAGGTGACAAGTCACAAATCCCGTTTTACTCAACTCGTCCGCATCTATGTTTGTAGTCACATGACTCCCATTCATTGGCATACCAAACACTCTAGAAACATCTTTAGCTGTTAATTTGACAAACTCCTCTCCTAACTTGAATGCTTCTTCTCTTTCATCGTAAGTTTTAATAATATCCACTATGATGCTTTTTTTTTTTACCAACATTTGTTTGTCCAACAAATCATCAAAGAACACTCTAAAAATGTGACCAAATGGTGGTCTACCCATTAGATCATTGAAATCAACACCAACTTTTGACTCACGGAGTTTATTGGCAAGATAAAAAATTGGTAACAAGCTTGAGCGAAAAGGATAAGATTTTATTTATTTCTTATCTTCATCCATTACCTTCTCTTCCTTCTTGTTCTTGTTATCTTCATCCACTCTCTGAACTACCACTTTCTTCCCTTCCCTCTTCTTAGCTGCTAACTGTATTTCCTGTAGATTATGCATGGAAATAAGTAATAAAATAGAATTTATTTAGATTCAATCATTTAATAGCATTACATTCCTCTAAATAATCCAACCCCAAAAAACTCAAATGCTTATGCTTAAAAATCCATAGATTAACAACAAACTTAAAAATTGTCTTTAACCTTCTCTCCTGGGCATACCTTTTTGCTCCCCCTCCCCATTGACTCTAAATGCACATTTTTCTCGTTTTTTCTCTTCTTTGCTGTATCAACTGCTTTCATAAATGTTGCTTTCGTCCTTGCTAGTTTTTTACTGTTGGTCGTTTTTTTCTTCATCTTCTGTAATGGATTTGCAAGCTCTGTACTTTTAGGTTGTTTGAAGTTTGGAGTTTGGTTCTACCATTTAACTGTTGTCGAAAGTTTGGAGTTTTCTGTTTTTACTGTTGATAGATAAGAAAGAAAGAGAAAAGAACAAGGTTAAATGGGGTTTGACATTCGAATTGTGGGCTTTAGGCCCAAACTCTACTTTAATACATTGAGATATGCCACATAAAGTATCATACTGAGAACCGCTTTCATAATAATTAACACTGAAATATGTCATATATAGTATCATATTCCAAATTATACCATATAAAGTGTGATATGATAACATTTTATCATTTCAAAAGACTTATGGACTGACAAGTTCCAACATCAGTGAACTTCTTCCTGAACTGCAAAATCACAATATCTATCCGATTCTTGAAGCCAAAATAAATATTGTTGTAACAATTGCTCTAACTATTACAACAATCACTAAATCTTCTGAGAAGCTTAGCAACAACTGCTTCTAACAACAAAAATACTCTACATTGTTCAATTGCACATCTCTTTCCCTTACATCAAATATCTGTCATGCGGAAAAACACCCACCCATCCTCACTACAAAAATTCACAACATTGAATTTTTCTGGAGTGTTGTACCCAATATCATAACCTGGAACATCACCACTAGGAACATGACTAATAACTTCACCATTAGGAAGATCACCACCACAAAATCCTGTAAGTTCAACAGAAAATCAAAATAAAAGAGTTGCGCGAACCATACAATCTAAGTTTACACTATAACGTCATCCCCATCTAAGTTAAACAAGTGTGAAACCAAAATATGTGTCGTACCTTGCTCACCATTGTGTTTATGCGGATGTGGACACCTAGGCTTTGTGTGCTCCGTAGATTGGCAGTTGCTACACCTGTACCTTCGAGATCCTGGTGTTCCTTTATCCAATCTCACTAAGGCCACGAAACAAACAACATTTACTTACTTATAACCCAAAGAAATAAAATGTCTTGTGCTCCAAAAGGAAATTTCTAAAACTAAAAGTGAGATGTACATGCATGCATGTTATTATGTCTTCTCACACCTTGCAGTAACATATTTTGATGTAGGTAAAAGATAAACGGACACTTTTATCAATGCACGTTATCCACAAGTCTATACGGAAATAAATTTTATAACGTCAAACTTTCACCCTGTATCTCTGTTCAACTCGTCATCTTCCTCATGTAGGTCGGCAACTCGAGCAGCAGTGCGTTCAACATAGTTGTAGTTAATAGACCTGTAAAATAGTGAAACACAATTAAAATGTTGCCAAAATAAAGTAGAATCAACAACTAATCAAAAGATACAATTGGAAATATAGACATTACAAAGTTAGGACCATACCAAAGAAAAAATCGCAAAGGTAAATAAAACTTACCTCCATCCTACGGATGCAAGAGTGGGCATGTGGGTTTTGTGTGACCTGTCTCACCACAATGGCCACACTTATTCTTATTCGTCTCATTGTGACCTTGAAGTCTTCTAGGATTTTGCGGTCGGCCTTTGGGTTTTACATGTGGGGGATCATTAACTGATTGCCGATGTGTGGTTTTAGGCGGAGTAAAAGGCATCTAAAAAGGAACACGTGGGCTGCCTTCATAAGTTGGTGAAGTCTCATCGGTTATTGGATTTTCTGTTGGACTGTTAGGCATCTCAAAAAGAGCATGTTGACTGCCATCAGAAGCAGATGGAGTTCGGTTCTTTGTAGAAAAAGAAGCTAAAAAAACTTTCAAAGCTTTAGTGCTTTCCACTGTTTGGGAGGCCCATGAACATATCTACCTACATTTGGCTGTAAGATCACTGAAACATATAATAGAGGTCGCTCGATCAGAAAAGTTGGGATCTCCTAATGGACCAATCGATTTAGCATCCTGTGTCCACCTCTTTAAAAAGCAGCACTGAGGTATCACACCAACGTCCTCATGTTTGTAAACTAAAATGATATGTCTACATGGAAATCTAGACGACTCAAATAGCCCACATGAATAGCTAGCATCCTGCAATACAACATTGTATCTCACATTCGACTTTTTTTGCCTATTCAAATGGCGACTCATGGTGTACACACGAATATTGTCACCCACATCTTTTTTACCGTCTATAGTGTACATCACTTCGTCCTTTAATTGCTTCTTAAAACAATCAAAATCAGCTCACGTATATATAGATGCAGCCTAATTTGCATAATCGTTCAAGTAGGTATGAATGACTGGTTTGGTTATGTTTCGACCAAATATGATCAAAACACTAAGTGGTGACGAAAGAGACGAAGAACCTAGAAAAGTGATGGTGATCGGGAAAATGATGAGATTGTACTTTGCGGTTGCCTACATACCCAAATTATCTATGGGATCAAGTCTCAAGAACGTAATTCTGTATGAAAAATAGTTTGGTATTTATATCTGTAGAGTGGAGACTCCTTGTAGCTCCAGTATTCTTGTAGTTTAAGTAATCGTGATTGAATATAACTCTCAACTAATAATTATCTCTTTGATAAAAAAATGAATCTAGACATAAATCAATGTACATTAGTGGCAAGCCATATGGCTAAGGTTCAGCCTTAGACACATGAGTTAATGAGCATGTACATTGATACATGGTATTGCAAATTGGGCTTTAGCCCTATCGTTTAAACGAATAAAATAGAGACCTCTACTAATGGACATTTGCCACGTCGGTGGGGGTCGAAACACCGCCCCCTATTTGGCATTCGAACAAAGTTCATATGACAAAGAAGAGAAGAAAAATACAAGAAAAAAATGGAATAAGAAAAGAATGAGTAGAATATATAACAAATTGTCGTGTGAACGTAAACGATAGGAAAATGGACAGTCCGAAAAAATTCGTGAATTATAGGGAACGAAATAATGTCAAACTAACGTATACGGGACGCAATATAGTTAAATAAAAGATGGCCGAAAATACACAGAAAAAATAAAAGATGCACTGAAATAAAATTGTAAAAGAAATTGATTGCCGAAAAATGTACCGAACGCATCACGTAAGAGTACGAAAGTTGATTTCGAAGACGCGTGCCAGTGGAATAGCGATACTAGGATTAAACCGTTGAAATTAAATGTAGGGGCAGTTTAGTAATAATAGTAATAAAAGAAAGTTAAATACTAATTGGACTCAAAGTGTTCGGATGAGATAAGAATGTGGATTAGATAAGAATTGAGATTAGAGATGAAGTTGGATTAGAAAGAATCCCACCTGTACTGGAAAACAGCTCGACAAAACCTTATATAAGTGGTGTGCCCGCATATCCCAATCCAGGAAAAAACAGTCATTCTCATCAAACAAAACGTGGTCACAACCTGACGAGAGTTCTGCGTGGAAGCTCAGCAACCAAGACGACCTTACTCCAACCCTTAGTCGTGTACACCGACCCAACATCAAGTTTAAGTGAGACAGAGAAAGGAGTCGTCGTATAAAAAACAAGTGATTCTTCTGTTGCAGTATCACCAACACTGCTGCTGTATAACGCTTTGATTCTTCGTCGCGTCGATCAACAGGTACGTCTCTCTCCATTAACCTTTGTTTATATATAAACTTGTGACAGGCCATCAGTACGTGCTCTCGCCATGAACCGTTGTGTTCATGCGATGTACGTGCTGTTGCATGAAGCTGTGTGCATGCGATGCATGTGTTGTCTCCATGAAACGTTGTGTGTATGAGGTACTCACGTGATAAGGATTTCAGATTTGTGAAAGATAAAAAATCGCATGTTGCTGCTGAATAACTTCTTTCTGATCCCGTGTTTGTTCTGTGAAGGCGATACTGATGATGGCGCCCAAATTCAAAAGTGAAATTAAGAAACATGATACGGTGCAGCACCAACAAAGGAAGGGCACTATACCTGTTTTTCTTTAATTTGGCCAGGTGCATTCCGAACTGAAAGTAACAAACATGATACGGTGCAGCGCCAGCAAAGGAAGGACACCGTACCTGCGTTGAATTAATTTGGCCCGGTGCACCCCATTTGGATAAAGTGAACCCGGTTTTTGAGCTACCTGACCCGATTTTTATTTTTTTAGGTAGAAATGATCATATTATACAGGCGAAAGATAATCGAGACGAAGAAGACTCGATGACGATCGTAGACATGGTGATGTGGAAAAAAGGTGACAGATACAGCGAATACACGAAGTCGTGGCGATGGTCACTTAAAGAACTATAGAAAATATTAGTAATGTGAATTTTCGCCGCACGGAGAAACACGTGGTATTACGAGCAAAATATATTCACGAAGAGTCGATGGAGAAAGGTTTCGTGCATATGTCAATTAATGCCATAGAAGAATTAAAGAAGCTGACATAAATTTCGTTGAGAAAGATCGGCTCAATGCCTTAGAAAAATTAATGAAGTTGTCGGAAAGTTTCAACTCGCTCGGAAAAATCGGCTCAATGCCTTAGAAAAAATAATGAAACTGTCAAAAACTTCTTATACAACGATCGGCACAATGCCTTAGAAAAAATAATGAAACTGTTAAAAAATTTCGCTCGGAAAATTTCTTGTAGAAAGATCAGCACAATGCCTTCGAAAAAATAATGAAGCTCTAAAAAATCTTCTTTCGGAAAATTTCTCGTAGAAAGATCGGTAGAATGCCTTAGAAAAAATAATGAAGCTGTCAAAAAATTTCTCGTAGAAAGATCAGCACAATGCCTTAGAAAAAAGGGGCTTGCGCGCGAGCGAGCGAGAAAAATAAAAAAACCAGATTGTAAAGGAAAGAATGATAGAGAATGTCCGGGTGACTATTCGAAAAGCAATGGCTAAAGAAAAAGTGTCGTTCACCGTGGATGAGCTCGAAAAATACCTTAAGCGGAGTCAATGATTGTCAACAGCATTAAACAGGTATGTTAGTATTTTTTATCAGTTATCTTAAAACTTTGGTTAAGTCTGAAAGACTGATGAAAATATTTGTATTTTCGTCACAGGTTGAAATGGAGGAATTACGAGCAAAATATATTGATGAAAAATTTCAAGTGGAAAGATCTCAATGCCTTATAAAAAATAAAGATAATGAAGAAAGGTTTTGCTCAGGGTGATCGCGCCGCAATGACGTAGAAGAGATAAAGAAGTCAAAGAAAATTTTTGCTCAGAAAAATCGACAAAAAGTGTCTCTCAGAAATATCTGCCCAATGCCTTAGAAAAAATAATGAAGTTGACGGAAAGTTTCGTTGAGAAAAAACGGCGCAATGCCTTAGAAAAAATAATGAATGCGGAAGATAGTTAACCGAAAGTGCTGAGCGGAGCGAATACGAGATTTTGAAGAAGAAAACGAAGATTTAATCGAGTGACCGAAAGACAATTGATAGAGACAATTGATTAGGTAATTGTGTGAATGTAATACTATAGAGCTAAAACTTCTCTTGATGAAAAATAAAAATAAAGTATGGGTTTGATATTGAATATTGTTGTTGTGTCAGATAACATACCTGCGGAAAACTAACAATGTTGTTGATTTATTTAGTTGAAATGAAATAGAATGAGACGCCCCCATGCAGAGAAAAACGCCCCCAATGCTAACTTAACTTGGCAAAATTAGACAAAGCGAGCTTAAAAATATTCAAACTTAGACTAACGAAGCTAAACATGGTAACTTCGTCAGATTTTGTCATAGCGATAGTAATGTACTAAGCGAGCGTAAAAGCGTTCAAACTTAGATTGACGAAGCTAAACGTGGTAACTTCGTCAGATTTTGTCGTAGAGATAGTAACGTACTAAACGATCGTAAAAGCGTTCAAACTTAGACTGACGAAGCTAAACGTAGTAACTTCGTCAGATTTTGTCGTTGCGATAGTAACGAACTTAGCGAGCATAAAAACATTCAAACTTAGACTGACAAAGCTAAACGTGGTAACTTCGTCAGATTTTGTCGTAGCAATAGTAATGTACTAAGCGAACATAAAAGTGTTCAAACTTAGACTGATGAAGATAATCGTGGTAACTTCGTCAGTTTTTGTCGTACCGATAATAACGAACTAAGCGAGCGTAAAAACGTTCAAACTTATACTGATGAAGCTAAACTTGGTAACTTCATCAGATTTTGTTGTAGCGATAGTAATGTACTAAGCGAGCATAAAAGCGTTCAAACTTAGACTAACGAAGCTAAACATGGTAACTTCACCAGATTTTGTCGTAGAGATAATATCGAACTAAGCGAGCGTAAAAGCGTTCAAACTTAGACTGACGAAGCTAAACGTGGTAAATTTGCCAGATTTTGTCGTTGCGATAGTAATGAACTAAGCGAGCATAAAAACGTTCAAACTTAGACTGACAAAGCTAAACGTGGTAACTTCATCACATTTTCTCGTAGCGATAGTAACAAACTAAGCGAATGTAAAAGCGTTCAAACTTAGACTGACGAAGCTAAACGCGATAACTTCGTCAGATTTTGTCGTAGCGATAATAATCTTGCGATGGAAACAAAATGATACCATTAGAACTGAAGTGAAAGAAAGACTTTATTAATCACCAAATCTTGAAAAGTGCAAAGATAATAACGTAAAAGAAACTATTGAACTGGAAACTGACGAACAAATTTTTATCCGGTTTTTCGTTTGACTTGTCTATTTTGTCCACTCCCTTAGTAAAATAATTTGTTGCGACGACCAAGAAAAGAACACTGTCAAGGGTTGTCGGAAATAAACCAACAATGTTAAGGCCCCATTTCGTAAATGACCAAGGTTTATGGATTGGATGACGCTTTATCGTGAGAAGTTTGACCCATATCATATATCATGTTTTTGACAAGGCACACACTTCTTGGACAAATGCTTAACATCCTTTGGCATGAATGGCCACCAATACCATTGGGTCATTGCTATGTGAGCGAGACTTCGCCCTCGAGAGTGTTGTTCATATAGTCATGAATGAATTTCTTCGAGGCTTAGTAAATCGTTCATTCTGCCCAAACAACAAAGGATAAGATTGAAACTTGTGCCGCTGCGATAGAGTTTTTGGTAATCAGGAATTCTAGAGCATCTTCAGCTGCATGATCGTCGTCAGTAGATACCGAGACATTATCAATGCCAAGCCCATTGGAATCATCTAACAGTATAAGTGGTTAATCTAGTGTTGTCGTGACAGAGACTACTTGATTTTCCACGGATAAGTATGCGATAGAATCAGGATGCCTTACATCATAACGCGGATATTGTATAATACTGATAGATGTAAAATTTCATGCAATTCGTTGAACTAAGTCAAAATAAATGTCCATTCTATCATCGCGAGCCGCATATTATCATTCAAAGTGGCTAGCGACTAACTTAGAATAATTAATCGTAACTTAGTCGCCCAGCTGAAGAGTTGTGCGTATACCACAAATGACAGTTTCGTACTCGGCCATATTATGTGAATGTCAGAACCCAAACGTAGAGACCTCCTAATTATGTCTTCATTCAGCTTCAAGATGACAAAACCAAGACTGGAGCTAGACTTATTATGCAAACTATCGGTGTAAATCTAACAATTAGTTTATATATCCGATAAGTATTTCAAGTCATCGCCCTCGGGAGGTAATGACAATTAGGGATCGACGTGTTCCTCATCGAGTAATGTGTTTGGCATAGGAATATCATCGATAAGAAAATCAGCCATTAGCGAAACCAAAGTTTGTCTCTTGTTAACTGTATGAGTGTTAGAGACAGTGTTGTGAGCGCTATGGTAACTTTTCCATTCTACGACTCGATTCGTAGATATTGCAAAAAAACTTGTGCAGCGGATATTCGATTAGTATAAACTTCGACTATTTCTTCCTTGAAAGAAGCTGAAGACGTCTAACAACATGAAACAAGTCCAATGCAATTTTTTCAATGCAAGAATGCCTCCATTTAGCTGATATAAGAGTCTTACTAACAAATAATATGAGATGACAACATCATGTTCGCGATGATCGTCAGGAATTGCATAGGGACCTTGAGCTCTTCTAGTATTCGTCATAACTTTTGTAGAACGTGATTGAGGGTGTTGAATAAGCCCCACAGACGGCGCCAATTATGTTTTGACCAAATATGATCAAAACACTGAGTGCTGATGAAAGAGATGAAGAACGTAGAAAAGTAGAAAAGTGATGGTGATCAGGAAAATGATGAGACTGTACCTTGTGGTTGCCTATGTACCCAAATTATCGATAGGATCAAATCTCAAGAACGTAGCTCTGTATGAAAAATAGTTTGGTATTTATATCTGTAGAGTGGACACTCCTTGTAGCTCCAATATTCTTGTAGCTTAAGTAATCGTGATTGAATATAACTCTCAACTGATAATTATCTATTTGATAAGAAATGAATATGGACATAAATCAATGTACATTAGTGGCAAGCCATGTGGCTAAGGTTCATCCTTAGACACATAAGTTAATGGGCCTGTACATTGATCCATGGTATTGCAAATTGGGCTTTAGCCCTGTCATTTAAATGAATAAAATAGAGACCCCTACTAATAGACGATTGCCACGTAGGTGGGGGTCGAAACAGGTTACTTTTGTCATCACCTCTTCCTCGTGCTCTCGGTGCCGGATATTTGTAACTACCACTTCCATTTTTCCAAACAGCTCAAACAACTGTATTCCAACTTTCACATGAAGCCGGATTACGGAGTTTATACTCTCGCAATGTTGGGTGTTTCTGTAACCGGCAAAAAACTCACCATGGAGATATGATTCTGCCCACATCTCTTTTTTCTTGTATATCATGTTCACCTATTTGTTATTACTGACTTGGAATTTCTTCACGAGTGTTTCCTACCTTTCTTCGAACTCATTGGATGAGCACTTCATAAACATAATAGAGCAGAAATCTTTTGAAAATCCAAGGATGTGGATATTTTTTAGGCAATTTTTCATAATGTGCCAACAGCACAAGCGGTGTTTCGAATTTGGGAGAGTAGATCTCACAGCCTCGCGCATTGTTGGGTCACCATCAGTTATCACTGACTTAGGGTGTTTGCCATACATCGCGCCAACTAAAGATTTCATTACCCACTCATAAGACTCCACACACTCACTCGTCAACAATGCAAAACCAAACACTACTATTTGTCGATGGTTGTTCACTCCAGCAAACACAACAATCGACATCATGTACTGGTTGCTCTTGTATGTTGAATCAAGTAACAATACATTTCCAAAGCAACTGTAGTATGCACGTGAGGTGGAATCTGCCCAAAATAGTTTAACCAGCTGCCCACCCTCATTTAAGTTTTAATTGTAACGAAATAAGGGATCTCCCTTCACCTTGTTATCCATGAAAGCCAGCAGTGTGTTGGCATCACCATCAATAGATCGATTTCTCCTATCAAGCCCCATATGATTATACAAGTCCTTCTTAAAAAAACCAACACTTGAGAAACCTCCAACCCTATGTACAAAAACATCAATCACCTTGCATTTACGAATACCAACATCAACTAGGCTCGTAGCAAATTGCAAATCTTCTTCACTTATATTTCTATGTGATCTTAAGAACATCGAGCTCGGATCTAGTACAAGTGGATGCATGTGTTCCCCAATAAAATCCTTCACAACCCACAAATTTGATTGAAAATCATAACCAACTTCAAAGCGGGCTTTACGTTTAAACCTAGTGATGGCCTTCGACTATCTAGATTCAATGTCGCATTTTTTGGGTGCCACCCTGTTTACAATTTGTTCACCAGCAGCTGAGCATAGAAATCTCTGCTTAACACGAATGCCATTTGTACGCATTCTATAAGTATCTTTACGAACACTAAAACCGACTAACTTTACATATTGATTGTAAATTGCGAAAGCCTCCTCAGTCGTCTTGAACTGCATAGAATAGAATGTTGCTTTGTTTGCTTCGAAAACTCTACTAGCCTCACACCCGTCACTATCTCTATCACTGTTCTCATGAATTTCAACATTTTCACCCTCCCCCATAGATGTGACATCCACAAAATCACTATCCTCATACGTAAAACTATTAAAACATGAATTTCGAAGCCAATCTTCTTTGTCATCAAAGAAGTGATTCATCATCAGATTACTACATGAGACAAGTGCATTTTTAGCGCATAGTCACTCGTTTTCTTACTCTACGAAGTAATCACAATGGTAATAGTAAAAAACAAACACATAAATGCTTGAACAGTATAATGGTCAGAACCAAATAACTATGGTACTCAAACCATATACCACTTTGGAAAATTTCAATGTGAACTTCATTTGACATTAAATCACACACCATTCAATTGTGAAATTTTACCTAGACATGAAAAAGAGAAAGAGCCAAAAGAGAAATCAACTAACCTCATACTTATAATTCTTGAAGATCAAAGTACACTACGAGAAATGGAGGGAAGAGTTCTCAAGTTGAACGGATTTAGTGAGAGGGAAAAGTTTAGTTCCCGCCATATGGAGGTTAGAGGGAGAGAAGATGTGTTGTTACTTTCTTACCCTTAACTATTCCTTTTGCTTGTAGCATACTCCTATTAAACTACTAGATGTAGCATACGCCTATTAAATTACTAGATGTAGCATAATATTATTAAACTACAAGATATAACATACTACAATTAAATTACTATATGTAGCATACTACTATTAAACTACTACATATAGCATATAATTAAGTATCCAACAACAAATGACATTGTAGTCTACTTGCCATTAGATATATCATCTGACCTCATATATCATACTATTTTTTTTTTTTTTTTGTAAGTGAATTCTGTTTATTGAAATATGATCCGACCTCAAATATGATAATATGGAGACAGTACAGATGAAGTGAAAGAGAACCTCACCTATAACAACACATCGTTACAAACAACAATGCACCCTCAGTAATGGGCAGAAACTAATTAGTCACTAGTAATAAGAAGTTCCCAGTGGAGAACCAAGTCCATAAACCTATAATCCTTCCTATCTGTTATGTTGTTAGGGTTTTTTTTAGTAAAGGGATAAGGAAAACTTCTTCGTTGTTGGTTCCATTATTACCAATGATGGTTTTTTTAGGAGGGTTTTAGGATGGAGAAACTTCGGAAATATTTCGAATTGCCACCGACATTACGCAATGGAAAGTTATTCGTATTTGTTTCCGAGAGAATAATAACATGATCGATGATAACTCATCCGGCTTCAATAAATGCATAGGAATCTTACACTAGAAGTAAAAACCGATCAAATTCAATGTTTAAAAACTGTTAGAAGGTTTGTTTGTGTGCTTTGTTTTTCTAGGTATTGTAATCTTTCCTCTTAATCTTTTTGGTTTTTTCTTGTTTTAGCTTTCTCATTGTATTACACCGATGAAGGTGAACAAATCCTCAAACCACAATTTCAAATCCTCAGACCACAATTTTAGTAATACAAACTAGAGGACTAAAAATGAGTCATTGAAAGAAGGTCACTTATTTCAAGCATGATGAAGTACAGATGGACCATATGAGTCATTGAAAGCAAATCACTTATTTCAAGCAAGATGAAGTACATATGGAGTACATAGGTAATCTAAGGTAAAGGTTAACAATGGGAAATGACAGCAATAATATCTATGGAAGAGCTTCCTTTTCTAGCCATTTGAGTTATCGATTCCAAGGCGACAAATACGAAACGACAAGTATCACATTTAAAAGTAGCCCCGCTTGCACTCTCACATTCTAGGGTGTGTACCTATTTTTACAATAAAAAAAATCATGTTAGTCTCAAACTTTAGAAACATGATGTACAAGAAATTGGATATAAATGAGCCGAGTTCATAAGTAAAATTTCCACAACCTCAACTCAAGACATAAGCATAAACAAAACATTAATCTAATTCTATTTGGCGTCATTCTAAATGAACATGCAACATAAGCAATAAACAGGTTCACCAAGTACCTAAAGCCTCATGAGGAGATTTGAAATATGTTTTATCTCAAACCGGCATGTAGAGCTCTTCGATGCAATTGCTAATTGCTTCTGCTAAACATAAAAGACAGAGTAAACTTAATATGAAGAGAATTCATGGTCCAAAGAAGCAAGAACAAGATATGTTAACACAACTGTAGATCTTAAGAAAACATTTTAAGCCCCCCCAACAAGGTCAGTGGCCATCAATTTCTAAGCAAACCCAAGAACCATGCATTTGTCTTTGGCAAAAATAAAATCTATTTAAGATTTTTCCAACCGCTTATCTTTCAACAAATACATAGGTGGACTGCTTGCAATTTCAAGAACAATACAACACATATCATGTTAGTACGACGCATCACTTGAAAGAGCACTTCTTCAGATCTGACAATACTTTTGTTTTCGCCCTATAAAGATGACCAAAAGTAGCAAGCATACATTGATTTTCTACAAGAACTACTCATACCAGAAAACTAAAATCGAAAAAAAATAGCTTCAATTTCAACTAATTCATTCAATTTACGAACATGAAACCTTGGTGATGTACTGATGTCCCATCTAATGCCAAAAATCCGAGAGGAAGACAGACCAAACTTGTAAATATGATTCACTACAAATACAAATACTGCCTATTATCTAAAAAAGATGGAACAAATATTAAGAGGGTTGGAATTTGGAAGATCAACTCTTAATTGGTGTGCAAAGAACAAACCAAATATCAGTAATGCAATTATTCTCCAGTAACATACACATCATTATTCCATAGATAATTATGCAGAAGAAGAAATAAAAGATGTATCTATGCCATCAACAATGAATTGAACTGTGTGTTTGAACTCCTTAGAGCAATCATAAAGGCGCGGCCCCCGTATTATAGTTAAGAAAAACTATGTTGAAACCTTCAAAGTTTTGAAGCAGAACAGAGACTGATGAAGCTTTATTTGCATGTTAAAGTGAGTATCCCATTACTATATAGTAAAACTAAAACTGCAATGTCTCACCTTGTGGTTTCTAGGGGACCAAGAACAACTTTAGTCATCGCACCAGCTAAGGTTCCACTGAAAAACTCTTTAACCTCTCTGCTTCTAAAAAATTCCTGCATCCACATACAACAATCTCTATTCTTCAGCTACTAATCAATCTGGTCCACAGGAAGAAAATTGGTATAACCCATTGAAGCAGAAAAGAAAAGAAAAAAATGAAAAAGGCTCCGCATTTTTCAGTTCTATAATCAAGGGTGTGTTTGGATACCCCTTACTATTCCAAATTCCATTCAAGCATCAACATAAAAGATTCTTCTTTTTCTAATGGCGGGAAAAACATTAATTCAAACAAGCACTAAAAATAACGTAAAAAAACTCACTTTCGTAGCTTTCCCGACATTGGGCAGTTGAAATTTAAGGTCAATAGTAATAAATGAAGTATCTTTTTCAAGTTCAAGTTCTTTAGGCACAAGTAATACTCCATAAACATCCCCCATCACACAATAGTTCTTCTTTTGCATTTCCAAACCAAATGCCATTAATAAATAAATAAAACCCAACACTTTGTTTTATATAATGAGGTATAAACAGAAAAGGACGTTGAGGTCACATTCAATGGTACCTATGAGAGAGAGATACAGAGAGATACCAATTGGTAAATGCTTTGTTATGAGGCTTACGACCACTATCAATTATCTTCTCTATCTCTCAAGGATACTAATTTAATACCTGCATAGTGCATCCCAGAAGTAAGTCAACTTTCATCGATGATATATGAGAAAAAATTGTGTGCATAGCTTACCTGGCCATTAACAAATCTGTTAAGCATCAATTTTTCCAGCTGTTTACCGTGCACTTGAATTGTCTCCATCCCAAGCAACCGTGTTGCAATGAAACATATACATTACATACACCAGTTAATACAATAACATATACATCTCGATGATGGAAAATTCAATTGTCATTGCAAATATATATGACTACTCATTTTTTATAGTCAAATGAACATTAGGCATCATAAAAGGTTTTCAGATTGACTTACATTTTATATACTTTACATGTGCAGACTTGAAAAACCTCCCAACCACTAGCTGCTTTCGGGAATCAAGACATTGAAACGTTGCTAAAGATTCTACTGAAAGCAGCTTTTCACCAAGCTTTGCTGTAGTTGGACAGTCATCAACACATATTACCATAACCACTTTCTGTTTTCCTTCTCTCTCATTCTTCTTGTTCACTTTTTGTGTAAGCCGGATTTTTAGTCCTCTTCCCACAATAATATTAATATTTAAAGATCCGATATATCATCTTGGGAGGTTCAATGAAAGAAGGAGGTGATTGTAGGAACCGTTATTTCAGAATGACTATTTCTACAAACCGCGAACACCACGCGCAGCGGAATTAATGGGTGTCCACGATTTGTGGTTTGAAAACACACCTTTGAATCCAATTTAGATAACTCTGAGAATCCAAGCTTTATCAAATCCGTAATAAACAATCAACCACTTGATCTTCTGTTGTATTCCTTTAGAATAGATTGGACGTTGTGTGGATAACGATCTACCAATCCCCTTCTTTCTCTCAAGATCATAAACTAATTTAGATCTACTTTTCTTGCATTTTTTTCAGAACTAGTGAATAGTCAATTTTGGCCGAGAGAAAGAGTATTCTATTTATAGGCTACAATAGGGACCATGAAGAGAAATTAGGGTTGGGCCTCCTGACGGGCTTAGGCTTCCCATGTTCGCCCCGAACACACGGCCCAAGTCCGTCAACAAATGGCTTATTCCACTAAAGGCCATTGTTGCACTACCGCCTTAATCCCAAATTACGTGTCAGCGTTTATCGGCTCCATATTATATGCTCGTTGATCTCCCCATGTTTAAGATATCGAATGTCCGTTGATTAAGTCAAGTTACTGACAACTACATTAGTCAACTTCTTATGTCCTTGAGTAGTACTCAACCTCATTCTCATGTCAGAATAAATCCACCTGCAGGGTTTACATGACAATCTTTTTGAGCTCCTCAAGGGGACATCATCAACCAGACTTCTTGTGGGACACAGATTCCTTCTATAATCAACAGCACACCTTACATACAATGTCATTACCCAATCCATCAAGTTTGTTGATTCACCAATGAATCTCACTCATTGATGATTTAAAGTCATATACAATGCACATAAGTGCCCATTATTATATCCGGATTACGAGGACAAGCATCCATAATAACAGAGGCGTACGTTCTCTTATATAATCAGTATAAGGAGAAACAACCTCACTTGGTCCTGTTCAATATACACAAAGTGTACTAGTGTAATCCTATAGTCAAGATAGACTAATACCAGATTATACTACAACTGTACCAATGGTTTGTCCAAATCCATCTAGGTTGTGAACGATTACTTATACTTTATAAGGTACTGATGATATGATCTTCTGTGTGTCCACACCATATCATGTACAACATAAAGTATTGGACACATGCATATAACTAATAACATATATAATATGCATAATATTTGCCCATATGATTCTCATTCAAAATATAAAGAATTAGAGTTAATACAAAAGTAATGCTTTTAGTATATAACCCTATCAGTGATGCTGCTACAGTTGATCTAATCATAGTAGATAAAGCCATGTATTCTTCTTCTTCTCTCAGATCTACTACGAGTGAGCAGAAGAAGACTAAAACAAGAAAGTAGGCAGAGGAAAAAATTATTTTTGTTCGGCCTTGTATTTTCCGACTTTTTGGTTTTGGACATTAAAGCACAAATCTTTTTTGTTTAGAGAAGAGGGAGCATTTACATTTTTACCCTCACTTGTTGTTCACTGTTCCTGTTCCTCAAAACTTAAACACCCGGTCACAAATTTTTAAATGTGTGGTTCACAGCCCTGCGCACAGATGCACCCTGCGCACCCTAGTTTTTCGGTTAATAATTAATTAGTCCAACTAGCATCTCATAGTCTCATACTGGCCTTATTGTAAGCCCACATACAATGAAGGGGAAATTAGCGAGAATGATATTGTGTCTCCGTGAGAGGTAACTTTATATATCCAATATCATTTTGCTGTCTACGTGATTGTTAGTTCTGAGATCTTATGTCACATCTTGTGGTGGTTTTCTCTTGTCGTCTTCAAAATTGTAGAGATACGCTGACGACATGCCTAGTACATACTATTTCTATTTAGACCTTAATTTGATCTTTGATGCTACGAGAGTTTAGACATGATTGTAATGGGGGAACCAAGAAGAAGAGTTGAGAAGAATGGAGGCTCAGAGAGTAATAGGGTTTGAGTTGTTAATACTCTACCTATAGTTTTATCTATTTATACTTGACTTACTTAGGTGTCAAACTACTCAGAACAGAAACTCCTAAATATGTATCCACACTTATAGAAATGTGTGATACTTTACATACTTCAACGTACACTCCCTTCCAAGCTGTAATTACGCAAACTATGCAAATTACAGATTGGATTGCAAAAATAAATGATAAGAATACTGCTCCCCTTTTCACATAGAACTATCTTTAGTTGTAGAACTCGAACAACTGTTGAGACATTCTAGAAAGTGAAACTGTCGGTGTAGGCAATGGCCTAACCTGAATACTGAAGGTGTACCATAGTCACAAACTGAAACAATAACACCGGTTTAGTGGCGTGCTGCTTGGCTACTACTCACTCCATTTACTGTTACGGCTGTCATAATATAAATTGAAAACAAAAACACTGATTTGATGTGCGCTTCTTGGCTGCTACTATCAATATCACTGTTGAAGTCAACAAAATACTATTATGGGTACTCCTAAATACTGAATACTGGTGCAGTTTAGGCGTGACTGCTACTTGAATACTGATGAGTGCAGTTTTAGGGCGGATCAAGCACTGAAACATAATGCGAGTTTAGGCATGATCAAGCTACACAAAACATATCTTGAAGAGTGGGGATGTCATTGCGCATATTGTTGAGATGCATAGGGGCGCACGCCCTCATGACGAAATATGGAGTCATGAGTACTCTTCCTCATACACCTCCATATTCTCCTTGCCTCATATACTACTGAATGTCTTCATATCTCCCTATTCCCCCCCCCTCCTCAAGTTGGAATATACAAGTCTGAGTTGGAACATATAAAAGCTTGTCTATTCCGACTTGAACTTGAAACAGAGGAGTCCAAAGATCAACCAATGCCCACTTCAAAGAACAATACTTCATACTCCAATACACAAAAAAAAAAAATAACTTGAACACAGGTGTAGTACCAAATTCATCAGTTCTTGGAACAACTGCAGACTTTGTAAAAAAAATGAGAATACTCACTGTAGAGGTTGGAGGGCGGGTCATGCCTTGTTATGACTGCAAACTCCTGGAACAGTACCAGAAATAGAGAAAGATAGAAAGAATAATCCCTTACGAGATCGAGGTCGTGTGCCCCTATAATACTTCAAACAAACAACTTGAAACACATAACAAATACTTTGGTCATCAATACCAACTGCGCGGAAGCTAGAAACTAAAACATCCATAACAAGACTGACATCAAACTTTATATTCCTCAAATTTGACATGCCAACAATATTTGAAATTACTTAACGAGCTCATATCTCCATATTTTCACCATACACCAACTACTGAAGCAAACCAATGGTTTCAATTAAGAAACCCAACCATTTCAATAAACAAACAAGTTCATATGTAGCTCATGAAAATAACGAAGGTCGAACATCATAATAGTAGCCTTTTCTCTGTATGGATATTGTATGGATATGAAGAGAGCGTGCGAGACAAATGGCCCAGAGCGCGTGCACGTCTAGTAGAAGGCTAACCTGAGCGCATGCGCGCCTTCCACGTACTAGAAACTGTGAGATACATAGCCCAGAGCGCGTGTGCGCCTAACAGAAGGCTAAACCGAGCACGTGTGCACCTCGTCCAGTACTAACTTCAGAGATTACGATATACAAAGAGGTTGTGCCCCTCTTATCATTTCTAAGACAAAGAGATTGGGGAAGAAGGAGACTACGGAAGCGAAACAATACTAAGAAACCAATACTAAGAAACTTCGGATCTCTCACCTAGCATTTTTCAAACAAACTTCAAACGCCATAGGAAGAGAATACTAGATCAACAAACACCAGCAAAAACATGTTATTTTATACAAATGGGCGTGAACCCTAACAAAAGAACTTCAAACTTTGTTGCAATCTTTAAACAACTTGATACTTGTATCTTTTTTGTCAAAAAGATGGAAACTTGAATATTGAAAACTAAAAAGTTGATTTTTTCTTGTATACTGATTTTAGTAAATATCTCTCATAGTATACCACTAAACTTAGATTTGAACCTGATGCTTTGATACCATGTTAGTGGTGATGCTAGGAGAGTTTAAACATGATTGTAATGGGGGAACTAAGAAGAGGAAGAGTTGAGAAGAATGGAGGCTCAGAGAATAATAGGGTTTGAGAGTTAATACTCTACCCATAGTTTCATCTATTTATACTTGACTTACTTGGGGTAAACAGAAACTCTTAATTACGTATCCACACTTATAGAAACGTGGGATACTTTACATACTTCAACAGATCTTTTCATGTTTTTTTTCCTGCTAATGACCACCCTTCATTTATTTAATAGTAATAATAGGACCATTACAACCACTGATAAATGATGGGAGAATCTCCTCTAGGGGGTTTGAGGCCCACTTGGCAAGCTAATGAGCATGAGAGTTCTGATCAATCTTAATCCATACAAGGTTACATTTTCTTAAAACTGAAACGCAGTCTATAATAAAGTTCCTAATACTTGACAGATGCTAACTGATGCTTGAAGTAGGTTCTGCAAGTGCATTCATCACAACTCGATTATCATCTCTGACCTCCACTTCCATCTCTCCCACTCTTCTGATAAGTATAGATGCTACTTCAGCAACCTTTAGTTTTGCCTCCTACACATCTCTAGCTTTAAATCTTCTTTGAGCTGCTCCTATAATTGTCCCTGCTTGATTCCAAAAGACTGCACCTGCTGCTCCTTGGCGTGATGATCTGTCCAAGGCAGCATCAAAGCATACATAAGCACTCAAAATACTTACATTACTTACCTGAATATTATAACTATGACTCATACTGCTACAAACATTACTTCTACTAGTGCTTGGACCATTATGTACATATCTCCTATTTAAAAAAATAAAATTTTGGTTAAGATCTACTCCCTATTCTGTAGAGCTCTCCTGTTGTTTGTATGCCTCCAAACATTTCATCCATATGCTTGTTGTTTGTCTTAGCAGCCCTTCCCTATTAGGTGTAGTAGCTTCAAACTTTATTGAATTTCTGAGTGTCCATATTTGATGCAGTAGGATGCATGCAAACACTCCTTTGTTAGCAACTTCTTGTATAGGGCTCACACAGCAATTGATGATCTCATTGAGCACATCCTTCAAGTTCCACTGGCCATAAGTGTCAATTCTACAAGAAAGGTAGGAAACAAACCAGACACTTCTTGTCCATTCACATAAGAAGAAGAGATGTAATCCATTCTCCTCTTGCTTATAACATAAGAGACAAGAGAGGTATGTATTAAGCTTCAAATCCTATTTCTCAAGACATCCCCAATAGCTAGACTACCAGAGTACAATTTCCAAATGAACATTTTCCAGTTGGCAGCAAGTTCTAGCTTCCATATTCTTTTTGTAGTAAGTATACTAAAACTAGACCCAGCACATAGTCCTTTCTCCTGTTCACTAGTCAAGCATTTATATACCTCCTTGACCGAGAAAATCCCTCTGTTGGAGGTGAACCAAGTAAGTTTGTATTTCCTATTCCCCGACCTTATGTTAATGTCATATATTGCCTGAACAATGGGAGTAGGAAACGATTCATGAAGCATCTCCACCTTCCATTCAAAGCCATTGGCATGTCTAAGGTCAGCCACTTTCATTAAGTAATTATCAAGCCTTGTAAAAGCATAAGCACTTAAGATATATGGCTTCCCATGCATGGTGATCCAGGGATCATGGAAAACTTGAACAGTCTTCCCATATCCAATGCTCCAAATATAGTCTTTATCAACCAAATCCATGGATTTTGCAATCCCTTTCCAAAAATATGAGGCATTAGTGGGATAGTGTCTCGCACCATCAGCTGGCCACCATTTGTGATAAATAGCCATGAAGGATCTTGTCCATAGAGAATCAGGGTCATGAAAAAGTCTCCAACCATGTTTTGCTAGTAAAGCTTTATTCATATCCCTTGTCTTTCTGAAACCAAGACCCCCCATAACCTTGGGTGATGTCTCATTTGATTGTATGGACAGTTGATTCCTCATTTATTCCATTTTATAAAAAAATCCCTACACACTTTGTCAATCTTAGCACAAATGGTAGTAGGGATGGAGTAAGTGAGCATAGTATACAAAGGTATAGCTTGAGCTATAACCTTTATAAAAACTGCTCGACCAGCTTGGGAGAGCACTTTTGCTCTCAAACCTTCATGTTTACTGTCATGTGTCTTGCCTTTTTTCCTTTGATCGATTCTTTATTTATGTATGGTAAAAAAACAAAGAAAGGAAAGGATATGTACTGTCTAATACTATTTATTGACAAACAGCTGTTAGTACTACTTTGCTATTAATACTTAATATTCATTAGTCTTGATTAAAATTTATGCACATGTTCATGCAGCCTTTGGAATATCTAATATGTTGAGTTCGTTCTTAATTGACGCATCCATTTATGATGGAAATTCTGCTATATATACTGGACTTATCCTTCATTTTTTTAAGTTGAAATGTCCAACTGCGATGGTGTCCCGTTATGATATTCTTAATTATATTCTGAATCTTGAGATGAACTTCAAATTAATTATGAGGGAAGTATGATGTACATCCTTTTCATGTACATCCTCCATATTTTTTTAGAGATAAGGTAGTCCGCTACTACTCGGAGTTGTATAGAAAATCGAATAGATCACATTCGTCCTCGGATTGATAATCTTGTTATTGATAGCATTTCAGAAGGTGAAAGAGATGAGCTTGAAAAAAATATGGAGGAGGAAGTGTGGGGAGTTGTATATGAAGGGTATGAAAAATGATAGATCTCCTGGACCAGACGACTTTCTCATTGAGTTTTTTAGGATTTTTGAGAGGTGATTAGAGGCAATTTTATGAATATGGTACGAGATTTTCATGATTCGAGTTTCTTAGCCCATAGTCTTAATAATACGTTCATCAAGTTTATTCATAAAAAGCAGGGTGTGGAGGATATATCTGACTTGTGCTCCATTAGTCTTATTGGTAGCACATACAAAATCATCTCAAAAGTCATGTCTATCAGGTTAACAAAGGTGTTATTGAGAGTGATAACTCAAGAACACTGGGCTTTTGTTTTTGGATGTCAGATTTTGGATAGGGTTTTGATAGCGGCTATAGATGATAGGAGGGGTGGTAATCCTGGTATGGTTTGTAAGATTGATTTGGCTAAAACTTGTGATCGTATGAATTGGGATTTCTTAGATTATATTATGATGAGGATGGGTTTTGGTATTAAGTGGAGGGGTTGGATAAGGACATGTACGTGTTTCGTCAGCTTTGTTTTGATATCAGAGTGGGTCGAAATCAGGTTTTGATATCATACCTTCAGTTTGTTAATGATACATTTGTTTTTGTGGGACATGATATAAAGCAGTTGAGGCATCTTATGCTGTTTCGAGGTAGTCTTGGGACTCAAAGTGAATATGGCTAAGAGCATAATCGTCTTCGGGGTAAGTATTGAGGAGAATCTTGACTTTATGGCTTCCTCTGTTGGTTGTACAACTGATAATTTCCCGTCTAAATACCCCGGTGTACCTTTAGGAGCGTCTTATAGGTCGATATCCATTTGGGATACTGTTATCGAGTGGTTTAGTCGTAGATTGGCAGGGTGGAAAGGTTATTTTTTGTTCATGGGCGATCCAAGTTATCCTTATAAAAAAACATTTTTTCTAGCCTCCCTGTCTACTACATGTCCCTCTTCTACATGCCCACTAGTGTTGCCAACAGATTGTAATCGATTATTAAGGATTTTCTTTAGGACGATAGCGAAGAAAGACATAGATTTCACCTGGTTTGTTGGGAGAGAGTGTGCAAGTCAAGGCAAGAAGGCGGGTTGGGTATTAGGAGCTTGCATGAGTTTAATATTGCGTTGTTCGGTAAATGGCTTTGGAGTTTTGGGGAGGAAAAAGAGAGCATTTAGAGGAAAGGTATTCGAAAAGTAGGGGAGCGGAATTTAGGTTGGGAGAGTGACCATGTTACCTAAAGCTGTGTATTGTGGTGTAGTCTTCAAAACATTAGAAGTGAGGTTCATCCTAAATTGTTTGGAGTTTGAATGTAGGAGTTGAAGAAGAAGGAAGGTAGACTCTTAGTGTAGAACTTGTGTAGTTTTAAGCTAATGAAGAACATGAAAACTTAAGTTGTTTAAGATGGAAATGACATAAAAACATTGAAATAAAGCATTGAAATGAAGATTGAAACAAAGAACAACAAGATAAGATTGATTGATTGATTGAAATAAGCAAAAAATAACAAGATTGAAAAGAAAGAAATATAGAACAATAAAGTAAAAGACTTGAATTGAAAAACAATAACTAAATCCTACAAACCAAATTGTTTGGACCCTAAAACAATGGATACCTTCTCTCTCCCTAACTTTTAGATTATATATCCCTACTTTATGCCTTTTACATATTTGCCTTTCTCTATTACAATTGAGACACCTCACACTTCACTTTATACTTTTGCTTTTGCTTTTTGATTTCTTCTTGACCCAAGATAGGTTTTGAAGAATGTCATATTTTGAGATAAGGGCCTCCATCTCTGGTCTTCTGAGTTGAGATATAACATCCTGTATTTTTGCTATTAAAAATAAAAAGTATTATTAATAGGGTTATAATAGTATTATTTAAAAAAGAGGGGATAAAGATAAAATAGAAATAGGAGAAAATCGTGGAGAATAAAAAACGCACGTATCTCTCTCTCCTTTCTCTCCCACGTTTCTGAAGAGGGAGAAAGAAAAACCCTACTACTGCGACTACTACAGAAAAGCCCATATACCACTGTTATTTACAGTGGTAAAAAGCCTTTAGCCACTGTTTTCATACCGTGGTAACAACCACCATGACAAATACTTCTAACAAAACCGTGGGGAAAAATATATATTATATACCACGGTTTTTAGTAAAACAGTGGTATTAGAATTTAGAAACCGTGGTTAATAGCCCGAAAAGTCTGCTATATTCGATGTGAACCATGGGAAATATCTCTTATATACCACGGTTGGATACAAATCGTGGGTTATATAAACTGATATATACCACGGTTGGATACAAACCGTGGGTTATATAAACTGATATATACCATGGTTACAAACCGTGGGAAATAAATATGATATATACCACGGTTGGATACAAACCGTGGTTTATAGTCTTTTTTTTTTTTTTTTTTTAAATAAAAGCCCCTAATTATTTGATTCTAATCATATTCATTCAACCTGCAACCTGCCCATTTTCACCATATATATCCACACTGGATTTAAAAACACATTGCTCAAATGAACAATTCATAGTGCAACACAAACAAAAGAAATAAATTTAGACATCCAACACGAAGACATTGAATTGCTAAAAGAGTTTTGAACTTTTTTGAGTCATCAATAATGAAAGAAACATCCAAATTTACTTGTTCTATCAAAATAATAATGACCTAACTTGTTGCATCAATCAAAAAAGCAATCTATTTGTTCTATCTAAAATATTAAAAAAAAATGGTGAGACCAAGCACCACACCTTAACTGGAATGGGTCAAAACCTAGCTAAGACTCGACGCTTGGCTCAAACACTCCATTATGCTGGATGAATCTAAGAATTTCAAGTCGAACAACATCAAGTTCCTCTTGTGTGTATGTAGCTTTGAGAGATAGATTTGTCATCTGCACGATCAAAAATCAAAAAGTATATAATAACTAAAAAAGGAAGAGTAACACAAAATATAGAATACTAGTGTATGACTTAATTATACCTTATTTTCAAAAAGAATTATCTGAACAAGCTTCTATTATTTCTCTCATAAACTTCATTACGTAATACCCACACTCTTTACTACCAAAGTTGGTAATGGCCCTAAGTACAAACATGGAAAATATTCATAAGTATATATTTTTCCAAATACACAAGATGTATGTATAAGAATTTAATTTGTTTATTACCATAATATTCTCCCACTTCACTTGGACCCTTTACTTCCTTTCCTTCAAGTCTTTCTATTTTCATGACCGCACTTCAAAATAAGATCAATGTAAAACCTAATTAGCAAGTAAAAGATAAGCACGTAATGATCTAATTATTTCATATACATACACACTCATGACAAACCTATTAAAATAGATATCCATATCATTAGAGGGCAGATTATGCATCGAATCCAACCAATTAAAAGTCATCCGCGATAAATTAATGGCAATCAAAACCCAATGTCCACTACAAAAAGATCAGAGGCATGTGTGGTTAAAAAGAAAAAATTAGACATTAAAACTACAATATACATTTCAATGAAAATGATAAAACATGGATAGTATTAAAAATATAAGACAATATCCTTACCCTGGATTATAAGGGATAAGAACAACTCTTTTTCCACTTGTATTCTGCAAGCTCTCCACGATAATTTGAGTTTTCTCATTCCCATTAGCTCTTGTGAAAGATAAAGGGTTTACAAATCAGACGACATCACGACAACTCACAAATTCGTCATAAAGAATCCTAGAGAAAAAAAAATAAAACAATCATAATTACTAAAACTAAAGATGAATATCTAAGATTTACGATAACACCAACAATAAAATTTTGTAGATATTCTAACCTCATGTATACCACCAAAATAGCAAAGATCTAACCAACCCATGTTACATACATCCATTATATCGCTTTTCTCCATAATGAAACTACCCATATTATCTCCAAACAATTCTCCTCCTCACTGGAAAATGTATCGAACCTTGGTCCCCTCGAAAGCCATATTGAGGAATCCCACAAACGAATCTATTGCACCTTGATTATGACCATCACTAGTTTGATTTTTACTTCCCTAAATTAAAAATTCAGAACAACCAATTATTAAAAGAGAAGCCAAATTCAGAAATCGATCATATAACTTCATATAAAAAAGAATCTTGTTATTTACCTCAATGTCGCCTTTATAATAGACATGGTCCTTTGGCCAAGGAACTTGTGCCAAGAGCATCTGCGACATATCTAAGCTCCTCATTCACTTGTATAGGAAGAGCAAGACGGCCAGCTTCTTCGAAACAAGCGATACAACCGCAAAACACTAACATTATCGAGTCCCAAAGGGTAACCGTGAATTTCTTTTCGTTTATTTCCCTCATATACTAAGCCTTCAGCAATAATATTTGATCGGCCAACCGCAGCCAAATAACATTCTTTTTCCTATATAAATGTCTAAGTATCATAATAAGCACACGACATTATATTTTAATAACATATTACGTATAAACTACAATTTACCTCCCCTAGACCAAATGTTTGACCCCGTGTTTTCTTATTTGCCTTGTTCACATGATCAAATTGAGCCAAATTACACTCTAGGCCCTACAATTGAAGTATAAATCTTAGAACCATTTTAAAATTATATATATAACGTGTAAAATACTACTTACCTCTCCTAGACCAGATGTTAGACCCTGAAATGGTGTTTGACCCCGTGTTTTATTCTTATTTGTCTTGTTCACACGATCAGATTGAGCCAAATTACACTCTAGGCCCTACAATTGAAGTATAATCTTAGAACCACGCAACATTATTAAAATTATATATATCACGTGTAAAATGCTACTTGCCTATCCTAGACCAGATGTTGGCCTCGAAAATGGTGTTTGACCTTCTTGTGTTTTCTTATTTGCTTTGTTACCATGATCTGCTTTGGGCTTTGATGGGGGTTGGGCTGCCTTCCCAATTTTTTTCAACTATTAGTCGGAAAAATAAAATTTGCAGTTAAAAGGTCGGAATGCATAAAATGGTTGGGTCAAACTGTTGTTGCACAAACACTAGATGCAACGATGAAGGATGCGCAAATAGATGGCAGGTTACCAATAAAAAAAAATAAAAGAAACATTCACAAAGAGTAACTTACTTGTCGAAAGCATTTTAACTAATCTACCGATTGATGTTTGCCGATGAGTGTATCGTATGATCAATATTGACACTCGTATTGCTGTTTGAAGAGATTTTTTCAGATGGTAAGGAATTATCTTTGTCCTCCAACCTTCTGACTCTATCCAACAACAACCTAACATCTTCCTGAAGATGGTAGTTTTGGTCTCGTTGCTCCTGAATTGTCGATTCCAACTTCGTAACATGTTCCTTTGAGCCACATTTGTTAACGTGGAAATATGTGGTGGGAGTGATCCCCTTTCCAACTGCTTGAGTGCGACCAGGATGCTCGGGTGTGCCCAATGCTAGAGTTAAGATGTCCTTACTTCCTTCAATAACTACCTTTCCTCCTCCACTTCCTTAGTCGAAGACATCCTTCAATTAAGTTTTGAAGTAAACAAGGATTTAGCAAATCCAAATCACAACAAGCATTCATGTCTAACATTAAAACATAATAATAAACGATTAGAAAACTTACAATCTTTTCAGCCACTCTTTCCGTAGCTACTTCAATATATTTTCCTTTTTTTGAGTAAGCTCTTTTCCATATTGAAGGCCTTCGATTTTTTCCATTAAAGGATGGTCCCAACTCTTTTTTCTATGGTTACAAAATAATCACGCAAACGACAGGGTTAATACGGTGCATGTCTTCGAAACTCTTAGAGGTTTATCATACCCAAACAAATTAACAAAGTGCCTACGTGTATAAATGTTGAGACAGACAATGTACTCACCAATTGTTCTCCAATATCAGCAAATCCCGTCTTCCCCGTCTTGTGGTTATATACTTTTGTCTGCTTTCGCCACCGGTGAATTAAGTTTGCTAATTTCCGGAAAACATGGAATTAGTTGTCTTTAGGAATAAAAACAATATATGGGTAGGAATAAAAAAATAATATATGGGTTTAAAGGAGAACACCGAAAGTAGTAGAAGTTATGCTTCATAAATGAGTGGCATGAGTAGAGAGATTTGTGAGAATCCCTCCTCCCCCAAGACACTCCTTCAATGCTAATGTCATGCATCTTTGAAGCAATCCACATATTTATTAACCATGTAACGAGTTTCTTGACTTCAATATAAACTATAAACACTAACGGAGACGTAGTTTAAATCTAAATTTAGCAAACTAACTGCTATGATGACCAAAGGGACTAAAGACCTCATGAGAAAAGAAAAAAAGCCGATAATAACTCTTGGAGCAGGAATGCAAGATCGTGGGGAATGAACATGTAATGTTGTTGTCCATGTATTGTGAATAAAATATGACTATATATATGAGTCTTGATAGACAATATGCAAAGGCCAAAACAGTTGATAATGATCCGACAAAATTCAAAAGACGCCGCTTTAACAAGTTTCCACTAGCTTGGGAAGGTAAACTTATTGGACCCAATGCCCTGCAGACAAGTCTTTGCTCCCCCGCCCACAACAAAGAATGATTGAATATAAGAGGACATTGCATAATGTGTGCTACTCTTTTCCAAGCTACTATCGTTGTGGACGACGGAGGAAAATGTTCCTACTATGACGCTAGAAGTGGCGCTTAAGCCCCATACATCTTCCGGAGACAATGTGCGTGGCTTGCTCGAGTTTGATAGTTCCATTCGAACCGATTACAGATATGCGGAACCACGGGATAGAGTTCACTACTGAATCAACAACTGTTGAACCGACCGACCGCTAGTAGAGAGACCGGGCTTTAGCGCTTTGGCTCAATTCGATGAGAACTCATAGCAGGGGATGCACCTGTAGAGGAGGAAATCAAATTTAGGGAGGGAACCTATTCGCAAGGGAGAAAGAGTTTATTTAATGCGCGGGACTTTCTGTACTACTACTCGACGAGACTCATCTAAAGCTTATGTCACCGCCCACTCGGTTTGATTCCGTACCTCCGGCACCACGTGGAAAGCTGAAAGGCAACTTCAAAATTTGAGTCCGATGACGGATCGAATCGCGGGATAAACCACTTTCGGCAAAGTGGCTCTTAAATAAGCCGTGCAAAGTCACGCAACTGGTAGATGCCATTGGTGCAGAGATACCTCCCTGAAGCTGATGGAGTCTCAAAGAGAAGCACTTGGGCGATAGATACATCCTTCACATGCACTGCCCTGCCAATGATACTCCTGTGTGTCCTTGGATCCCTGTAATACCATTCAAGAGGACCTTACCCTAGAGAACTAAAAGGGAGGGAATTGGATATCTCTCCTCAACTCTTCGCTAGAAGCCATCAATGTTCGAACCTATGACCAATCAGTTAACAGCCCATGACTGAACAAAAGAAAAAATCAGAAATAAGAAACTTATCTTTGACTTTAACTTCCCTTTCCAACTTGTTAGGAGTAGGGGCTTTCACTGGAACTAAAACTCTATCTTATGTTCAACTCGACTTCCTTCTCTTTCTTTCTCTCTTGCTTCTTAAGGAAAGCAATCGATGGATTGGATCAGCCTGGGGCAGTGGGGGATTGAGCTCGGGCCGGGCCTGATGAAAGCACTACGACGAGACTCGTTCTCGGGTAACCAAGCCGAAGGTCAAGAACTAAGGTGATTTCCGGAAGTGAAAACAAATTGTATCCCTTGCTCACTTCCTCTCAATGTATTTCTTCCTTCACCTTTTTGGGGCTATGGAAGGTACTGCCTTGCCCAAAGCTACCAAAGAAACTAGAACCCTTGGAAGAACATGGATTTCATCCAAGGTGCCAGCACAAGAAGAGATTTTTACCACGATGTTAATAATCATCATCGGTCGGAAAGTCATTTAGACCCTTTTTCCCTCTATTATCTTATGTTGAGGTCCCGTATCCAATCTCATAGTGGTACGAGGTTCCGTCTAAGCCTCGAACCGCTTAATCCCAATGGAGAGAGTATGTGCATGAGTTTAAGGTACTTCATCCACACAGACACACTCTTCGTGATCCCTCTTATTGAGTGAGGACTTATTTGATTCGATTGGCCTTTTACCCTAAAATACGGAATAAATGGCTTTTATCGTGTGCTCTACACCCGCCATTACTACAACAACCAATATACTTTTTCTTTATTTCCTTACTTTACTTTGGTTCAAAAACTAGTGGAGCTAGGAGATTCGGTTGTTTAACCCGAGGCAATGAAATTGTTGCGATGGAAGGCTCGTTCCCTTTGCTTGTATTCCCTGGTCTCGCCGCTTTCTCTCGATTGATCGGATCGAGTTCATTATGCAGCGCGTGTGCGGTTTTTAGTGCCTCTTACCGCCCTATCTCTAGGATTATGTGGACTGGTCTCGTGACTTAACCGGCCGACAAATGCATTTTTTTCTTCTATGTAAGGATGGATGATAATGGGTTTAGCCATCCTCATAGCCAAAAGCCGATCTACTCTCTCCACAAAGGTGTACAATCGGGTAAAATCTGTGGTTCTTTAAGTTCATTCACTGTTCTTACTTTCTCTAATCATTTCTTCTATTATGATATAATGAGCATGGGTTTACTAAAAAGGAGAAGCCACTTAGACGCGAAGAAAGAAGAAAGAAAGTCACTCGACTCACTAAAGGCTCGCGAATCTGCGGAGAAATAGAGCTCGTTGAATCCGTGGATATAGACACGTAACCTCTATGTTCACCGGCTTGACTTGTAGTTGCCCTTCTCTTGCTTGGCCTGAATGCAAGAAGTAGTTGAATCGATCCTATCGAGTTGAAGCAGCAGCGATTGATTAAGTTTCATCGCAATGAATGAGGGGGAAATTTCATTGCAATTACTAGGTGTCCACGGCACTTTGGTACCGTCAAGTTCGGTTACATGCGGGTCTCAATTCATCATTTCGTAGTCTCTCTCTCTATTGATCGATCTACTGAATCCAACGGCTTGAAGGCTTCAACCGAAAGCAATCGGACTATAGGCTTGCTTGGTTTAGTCGGTCAAACGCTCAATCTATCTATCATTCATACTTTATCGAGATATTGGGTTGGTCGAACCACCACGAGGGGTTTTACTACTCTACTAAAAGGGAAGGATAGAAACGCCACTTGACCGAAGGGGACTACAGGAGTCGTGGTCGCTAGCCTTAAAAAGAATCAATGATAGGTTTCAGCGGTTCAGAGATGCAATAGAGCGAAGTTTCAGCGGTTGATCTAGTTTCATCATCGCTTCTAGTTGAAGCAGATTCTGTTGATGAAGCAGCAACCAAAGCAAGGAAGGCAGTCCTTGGCTTACGAATGGCCCCATATCCCGGCTAGTCGAGATATACACAGTTCTATCACAGTATAGACACAATTGCAACAAACTGTGTTCTGTCACAGTATAGACCACCGCTTGCAACAAACAAACGTGTCTCCCCGAACATAACACACCCTCCATAACATAACACACCCTCCACACGTTGCAACAAACTATTTTCTTTTTCATTATAGCAGTGAAACCTTCGTTTGTTTACTTTTAAAGCGGGTTCTAATAAGAACTTCTACTACAATTGTGATTGACGATAGACTTCGCACAATTTACACCCAAAAGTATATCATCCATCTTTATCGTAGGGGATTGTTCATGCTGTCTAGAACCTAGGAGGTCATGGTTCAAGTCAGAGTCTCTATATGCTAGTGGTTGCTAGTTCCTATGGACTTACAAATTCTCATTAGGAGTTACAAACTTTTCAGGCACTTGTTAGAATGTGCAATCTATACTCTTCAGTCTTCAGATTATCCACTGTCAAATACTCTTCACAATCAGTCTAAGGAATGGTACCAGAAGTATCACCAGATACTTCACAATCTAAGGAATCGCACAATACTTCACAATCAGCTACTATCACCAGACAATACACCACCCCAAGTGAACACTGGTACCAGAAGTATAGACACAGCTGAATGGTTGTCATTTTTTATATGAATCAACTAGTATCAATAATAGAAAATCCAATTTAAGATGCATACTGAAGAAAATACTCATATCGAAAAAGGAAGGGGCACCTCTCGCCATTCTAAGAAAATACTCATAATCCAATTCAAGGCCAATAAGCGTAAAGGCAAGTATGGCAATTCATATCAATAGTAGGGGAATGAGAGACAAAGACCAACACTAAATCAGATATGCCCGTAAATGCTTAATCTTTTTACAAAGTACAAGGTATCAATGTTCTATACTATTCTAAAAAAGTTGGCTACTATTTAGGAAAACCTCCTTAACTAGCAAACCTGTGTTAGAGAGGAAGTAGCAGCTGCTATCTAGCAAAGCGTCTAGACTCGTGAGACTAAGCCCCGACTATGACTAAAGAGACTACCAAATTACTACCCACACCCACACCCAAGAGAAAATCCAAAGATAAAGTAATAGCACATGGGGATGGGGGTTTTAGGGATGAAGGCAAGGGAAGTATCGAAAGATAGAATGCTTGTTAACCAGAAATGAATACAATTATCCAAAACCAATCAAACTAACAAAAATAAGTTATCCTAACCTGAAATTTTGGTGTCAGTCTTGACTTCACAAATCTTTCCCAATCTTCCTGTCTAATATTTTTCTCATGTTTTTTAGGCGGCTTCAAAAACATTTTAGGTTGGTCTTTGTAGGGAGTGATATAGTACCTAGTCAACCGACTCTTGAATTCTTTCCATTTCTCACCAATATCTGAGACAACACCCTTCTTTTCGTCTTCTGTCAAGCTGAATTTGGCCTATAAAATAAGAATAAGCTATAAAGTTACAATAAACTAAGACTAATTAGACAATTAATATTACAACTGGAGCTATTTACCTTTATACTATCCCATAACAAGTCTCTCACTTCATCTCCAACAGCATGCCAATTTTCATAATCAACAATAGAGATTCGGGACTCATTAACAAACCCGAGTAGCTTGCCAAATCCTTTCCGCCTTCCCCATATCGTTGACCATCTTCATTGTATTGAACATTCAATAGTTCACCCTCTCTCATTTTTTTGTTATCTTTTTGCATTGAACTGCTCCTCTTCCTGTCCTTTCTACACTTGAAGCTTGTGTATTGTTAACTTCCATTGGTGTATCGGAAGTCTCGTCAACTCCCATATCTGAATCGGAATCAGAATTCTCTCCTGGATCCATGCTGATTTCCTATATACCAAGTATAGACATGAAGACTTGAACCAATAACAACATATGAAATAAGCTAGGTATCAATAACTTGGACAATATTAATTAAACAATAATAAGACAAATGATCATCCATAACATGAATTAAAGTATTAAGTCAAATATAAATATCAAAGTAGGTACGAATTCACATTTAATAACAATATTCAATAGTAAAATAATAAAGGAACAAACTTATTCAAACATCTCCATAGAAAGGAAAAAATCATAACATGCTCTAACTTAATCGTTTGAGGTAGGGTCGACATAAGTCCCTCACAATCTACATGCATAAGATGATACTTGATGCACCGAACTAAGGGAGTCAACATCCGGAAATACTTTACTTGCTTGTATGATCTAGCTCATCCTCATTCCCTTCCTCAAGGTAGTCTCTTTCAGGAGTCCTCAAAGCTATTGACCATTTTAGATTGAGTTGGTCGGTACATAAAGACTTGCTTGGCCCGAGAGGCCATCACAAAAGGTCTTCCTTATGTCCAATTCTACCAAGGTCAATAGAAGTGAAACCCAAATCGCCTACTTTGATGCCATTTCTGTTGTCAACCCAAATACACTTAAATCTTGGGACTTTGAGTACCGATAGTCGAGTAGCCATATCTCAGTTATAACACCGTAGTAACCCATTTCAAACAACGGGTTCTTATCCTTTGCACTAGAAATTTGCCTTTGTTGTATTAAACCTTAAACCTACACCACTGTTTTGGTTTTACTAGTGAAGCTTCATGATCCTTCAGATGAAAACGGTATCCACCAATAACATAGCCCTAACACTTTAGAACGCCTCGATGAGGTCCTTGAGCTATAACTTTCGTGGTGTTTGAAAGTTTGTTACCGGTAGCTGCTGCCTCCTCATTAACCCGATTATCCAAGTTATCCAAGAATCTTAGTCGAATTTAGCAAAGTTGTATTAGATGTAAAATAATTTTAGATAATCTTACCCTTTGACCTAATCCAATAAATGAATGTGCGAGAGTGTGCTCATCTTGATACCATTTGGCTGACTTACGAGGATAAGTAAGCTTTAGGTGTTCCATATGCTTCCTATCAAGTTAGGAAAAAAGCTTGGTCACCATTATCCTGTCTAGGTGAAATAAGGAAAAAAAAATTCTATACTAACGACTCGATATAAGGTTGAACGTCATTAGTGTTTGCCAAAACATATTGATGAGCTTGCTCCCAAGTCTTCTCGTCGACTTCAACAACATTCATACCACCAAGAGGCTTTCCATTAGAAATTGTATTTTCTTTCTCCGTATCATTAGTATCCATGTTTCTAACTGATGGGACTCCCACTGCATTCCGAATCCTATTGTCCTCTCGCCTATGAACAACAACAATCACAACAAGATAATGTTTGTTCCATTAATAGCGAACCTAGCGAAGCCTGGCAACAAAACCCCAACTTCGGTTAGCGAAATAATCAACAACATCCAAGGTTGTTTAACCCAAGTGTTAGGCCAACAAATAATTACAACCAAGCTCAACTAAGGCAAGGACAAGGACAATGAAATTATAATAATTATAACAATAATAATTATAATGCTAATAGAGGAATCGTGCCGGTAAATAATAACTATCAAAATCCACCCATTAATAATCAACGTGACATAGTTCCTGTCACACAACCTATAGCTAACACTCCTCCACAACCAGATCGCTTCAACTCCTTTATACAAACCCAATAACAGATTTTACAAGCTATCTAACTTTCCTTACAACATTTAGCACAAGAGAAAGTATAACCCAAAGGTGTGTTTCCAGGTCAAGCGATACCAAATCCTAAAACAACAAACACAGCCTTTGAGGTAAACGGTAATACTAGTACAGAAAATGCAAATGTAGGTGAGCTAAATGGCATCACCACTATCTATTTTGGCAAATTGGTTGATAACAATGTAACTATGCCTATAGTTACCCCACCAGTGGTCCCTACACCAGATATAATACTAGATACCGACGTAGAAACTGAAGATCCTACCCCTATAGAGGTACCAGTTAAACCACAACCTAAGAAACAGAACACCAAGGTTAAACATCCTGTTGATCCATATGCTAAATATAGAGAGAAACCACCATTTCCTCAGAGATTAGCTATGTTAAACAAGGATACAAATTTTGACGAGATTAGGGAAGTTTTTAAAAATCTAACGATAAACTTACCTTTTCTTGAAGTAATCAAAAAGTTACCTCACCATGCTAAGTTTCTCAAAGAGTTGTGCACTACTAGGCATAAGACAAAGATTCCTAAAGACACCTTTTTAACTGAACAATTTCTAACTTTAACGGAACACAGTGGAATTGTTAAGTACAAGGACCTTGGTCGTCCTACTGTGCAATGCACTTTAGGGGATACTCACATGACCACTGCTTTATTAGACCTTGGGGCAAGTGTTAACTTACTCCCTTATTATTTATACAAACAAATAGGTCTACAGGAAATGCAACCTACAACAATGACGTTGCAATTAGCTGATAGTTCTATCAAGTATCCTAAGGGTGTAGTGGAAAACGTGTTGGTTAAGGTTTAGGATTTCTACTATCCTGTGGATTTTGTTATCCTCGATACAGAAGTCACTAACGACTCTGTTCCGATCACTTTAGGGCGCCCTTTCTTGGCAACTGCCAACGCGCTTATAAACTGCCGCGATGGTTCGATGTCCTTGTCCTTTGACCATCATTCTGTTGAGGTCAATGTTTTTAAAACGATCAAACAGTTTCCTGATACGAATATCGATGGAGAGGTTAGCATGATCGAGAGCTTAGCTCATGATTATTTAAAAACCACGTTTCTGGATGACCAGATGCACAAATTCCTTTCCTTTGGAAGTTCCAACTTCGACAAGGACTCCTTGGACGTAGATGAAATTGAGGAAGATTTCTTTCATCTCTTTTGCAACTCTTTCTTGCCACTTCGCGAGTCCCACCCTGCCAACATCCATTTATCCCTTGACGCTATGACGGAAGATGAATTTTTCACCCTCTATCCCTGTGATTTTTTTGACTCACCTATTGAGGAATGTCTGACATATCTCAAGGCTTCTACTGATCTAGAACTGAGAGCTCTAGCTGACACTCATTCATCTTCCATCACCAATTTTCCCCACTTTCCACCTTTTCAAAGGAACCTGGAGTTTGTGCTTGACCCTCTTGCTTCTTCTGTGGTTAATGATTTTTTAAATCCTCTTAATACAGAAATAATTCCCAAGGGAAAGGCACTTGACACCTTCATTTTCAGAATTGAGACAGTTCCCACCTACACCATGAATGAGTTTTGTGCTAAACCCACATTCTCATTTTTTCCATTCCTTCTAAAACTTATCCATATCCAACATATCTTCCACAGACATCCATTTTTTCACGATCATTCACTTGGACACCCTCTCGTTCAAAGATGAAAAAGAAGGTGCATGCTCGGTTATGTTCTAGATCTATCAGACTTCTCTTTCATTTCAATAAGTTGCGTCGTAGAAAATCTTGGTGCTTGATTCTGTTTGGGGGTGCATTCCATGTTATTTATTTATGGAAAGACCCACAACTCTTTAGGTTGTTGATTTATGGAAAACTACAGGGTATATATATCCAGTTATTTGTTAAAGTCTCGAGTATCTGACTATAAACGGCTCATTTTGTCATTTGGTGTACTTCCTTTCACTTCCATATATTGGTAAGTGCACTATTCAAGTAACCGGGCCCTTCCTATGGAGTGTGTGGCTGTAAGTATCAGATCTTAAGTCCACATTTAACATAATTCACGTTTTCCACTCTTGCATGTTTTCTTGATTTTTGAGTAATGTTCTTCTATGGTATGAATTATGTCCTTATTGGTTTTCATTTTTCTTATAGTAAACATCATGCATAAAAATTAAAAAAATTTGAAATCATAAAAATTGTAATTTAGGATGTCTCGGGAATCTGACTTTGAAAGACCCACGTTTTAAAACAAATTTTCAAACTTCATTGTCAAAAATTTGTTTGGGGGTTGTGTATTGGTTTTTCCATCCGTGTTTGCTAAACTTTCCATTTGTGTTGCTTAGGTCGTTTAATCATATTTCGATTTAGGTTGACATTATCTATGAACTTAGATTTCATTCGTTCACATAACTTACGTCATGCACGCAGTTTGAGGCATTTTTCATCTTCTTATATGTCAACCATGATTGGAATAGAGTATTTTATGGATCATTGGATTGGAAATTCTCTCCTTATCATTTCCATATCTCATTCGCAAAAATCGGACCGGTAACTAAGCGGCAATTTTAGTTTGAAGTTGTGCGAAAAATCGAATTTTTTTGGAAATTGAATTGGGCTTGGGCCCAAGCCAATAGTACAACCCAAGAACGCATCGCGTTCTTCTTCTTCAACTTCAACCTTCTGCCATTAACAACTTTCAAACCCTAACATAAAAAAATAAAAAAATAAAAATAAAAGAAAAGAAAAAGAAAACCTAACTACATCCAGGCCCAAAGTTCAATCCTAATCCAAATCTTCTCCAAACTATTCCCACCATCATCTCCATCAATTTCAACCACCAAAAACATAAAAATATCCAAAAAATCGAACTACCACCACCACCACCACGCCTCCTCCCATTAGTTTTAGTGAGTTGATTTCAAACTCCATCCCCACATTACTTTTAAACCCTCCAATCGTTCCCAAAACTCAATGGCTCTAAGATGAAGAATTTTTCCGGAAAAAGCTTTTACTGCCGCCCGCTTTATGCCATTTTTTCGTGACGAGATGATTACGAGGAATTGGAATAGGTTATGGTACTCGACAGATGATTTCTACCACTCCGATTTGGGTGAACAATTCTATAGGAAAAGAGACTTGGATGGTCAGAAAATTTTCATGAAGGTGGCTGGGACTAGGAAAGAATTATCGAGAGAGAAGTTGGCTGAGATTTTAGGCATTACTCCTGAACGCCACCTCGAAGCCACCGTGTAGGAATCCCAGTATACTGGAGTTCCTACATTGATGAAAGACATTGTTATGGAGGGTCAATACAATCCGAATTCTCATTGTGCTCGACAGTCATCTCTGCGAACCAACCAACTGGTTGTAGCTCAATAGATTGGTAAGAACGTCATTGGGAAGGAGAAAGTGAGCGACATCTGTTTGACATGTATGCACGTTCTCTGGATATTGCAAGAGAAGAGGTATGAATTATGTATCCTCAAGTTTTTTATAAATATGATTAGAGGAGTTGGGAAGAGTATTGCACCATTTCCTGCTTTAATTACGAAGATAATGTTGTCTTGGGGAACCAAGAACTGAGCGGATTATGTTGAAATTGCATTCAAATAAAATTATTTATACGGAGTGTATCCAAAAGACTTAGATGTTGCCGGAAGATAGGGTGGTTGATTCGGATGAGGAAATGGAGGATATGACATGTTTGGATGAAGATGCCTTGGAGAGGTGTACGACGCATGCCACCCCAGGGGGGGTTCTGTTTCAGATGAGTCTGACAGCCATGAGTGTCGTTATCAAAGGACGGATAGCTCGGGCCCTTTTTCATCTTAGGCCCCATCACAATCCCAGGCCCAATCTCCATCTCAGGGTCCATCTTCATCACATGGCTAGTTGTTTAGAAAAATTTGTTGTTTCGATGTTATTTAGTTGTTTTACTGTTTTTATTAGTTTGGATGTTAAGTGGTTGAATTCAATAGCTAAAATTTGAATTCGATAGTTAATTGTATTTGAATTTGAATTTTAATATAATTTGGTTCTTTTCAAATTGTTCTTTGATTTTTAGTATAGCATGATTTTTATATGATCCAAAATTTATTAGATAATTTTGGGATGATTGTTGGGAATGTTGCCAAGATTGGCATGCCTATGATTAGATGTTGTGGTAGGATGAAATCTCGATGAGTTAGGCAGTTACTATCCTAAATTCAACCTAAAAGATATTAGGTTTGTTTTGGAATAGAGAATATGTGTTGTTTCCGTTTTCGATTTCGGAAATATTTTGTTTCCGACAATTGCCTTAAATTTTTTTGGCAACTTGCCGATTCATTTTGGAAGCTCACAACCTATATAAACTTCCTTCATTCTACACTCACAACCCACACTACATCCCACTTTCATCTCTCACCTTTCACTCCTAAGTTTCCCCTTTTTCTTCTTCACTTTAGGACCTCAACTGCACGGAGCGCGCTTGCGCCTCAGTTGAGTGCCACCTGCGCTTGAACCACCTGGAACTCAAAAATCACCTGAGCGCGACCTGCGCCCATCCCAGGAAAAAAGTGAGCGCGCCCTGCGCCTAAGTTCCTGGAACTTGATCATAGTTAGAGCGCACACCGCGCCTACACAAGGCTTAATCAGAGCGCACCACGCGCCCTGACCCCTGTGGGCACGAAAAATTCTGATTTTTTGTGGGTTGTTCTAGGATCGTTTGCAGCTGTTCTAGCGAATAGTTTGGTGATGACATCCCCTCATATCATACCAGAACAGTCTTTTGAAGACTTGTTCCAAAGTGACACCTATGGTGCGTGATTTCGCCGCAAGCTGGGACCCGCTATTGGTAAGTCCTGATGAACTTTATTCTCCCACACTTACATCTTATTTTTATGATAATTGTAATTTCTTTGATAGACCAGATGGAGAACAAGTGTTCTCCATCACTATCGGGGATGAACCGATGGAAATTTTCAGGTTCTTGCTAGCCTTTGTTCTTGGACTTGCTATGCTCGCTGAAATACAAGACTCATGGGCCTATTTGGTATATAATATGTACATGTATAACTATGAGGATTTGCATGAGCATTATGGGGTAGGAATCTTTAGGATAGAGGACAAAGGGGATTATAACGTCGCCCTTAGTAGCCTGTCTATGAACGTGGGCATTATTATGTTTTGGATCAAGCTAAACATTAGAGGGGAATGGCATTATTCTTCTGTGAATGATGAAACTTGTGATATTTTCCTTGCTTTAGCTGGGGGACGTACACTCTATGATATTCCCCAGACCCTAATGTCTAGTTTAGCCCGAGCCCATAGCAAGAGGCATAAGTACCTTCTTATGCCTGTTTTAATTTGCCGTATTTTGCTATGTTTCTTCCCTATTTTTTGTGCCCGTTTTACAGATTGGGTTGGGGTCGACATTGTGAGACCCACCAATTGTATTATTCGATCGTTCCGTACAATGACTTGGCAAGGGTGGAGGATACAACCTCATCAAGTTACACCTTACACCCCATCCGACCAAGTGGCGCTTGATAGGTTAGCTATAGTAGACGATAAGTGGCATGAAGCCTGGCAAATTACCATGGCGTGGCAGGATGCGAAGGAACCTCATTTTTTTATTGAAGATGAGGAGGATGACGCTTAAACGGGAGTTAAGGTAAGTTTTAGTTTCAGTTAGTGTCTGCTTATGTCCCAAACAATTTAATTTTCATTAACCCATAACGGGTTGAACTCCTATAGAGTTACGTCATTTTTTTATTTTCTATTAGTATGTTTAACCTTGTTTTGCAGATGTACTAGAATTTCACGAGTTTCCATAGTATTTCTCTACCCTTTTTATTTAAATACTTTGAGGACAAAACATGCTTCTTGTTTGGGGGGCATAGAAACACGTGTAATTAAAACATCTGTTAGGATATAGATATGTACAGTATGCACTTGTTTTCTAGTAAAAAAATCAAAACTTTTAAAAATATAAGTGAAAAGTTTATGCTATACACTTAGGAATATTGGTATTGTTTCCTTTCTCTTGGCCCTTGATAATCTAGAAATATCACGTAGCTTTTGCATTAGAATAGTTTTTAGAAACTTAAATTAATATGTAGACAATCATCTTTGCATCTTTCTATAAATATATTGCATGAGTATCTATGATTGTTTGGGAGTAAGTTTCTGAAATCTAGGCTAGTGTACTTATTCTACAAATCTTGTGAGAATATAGCCTAAAGCCTTATATGAGTGAAACGTTAGAGAAATGACACAGGGGAGAAGTAAAATCCGAATAGAGAAATCACACGTCCACTTGCTTGATCACTATACCATATCCTAAGCGAGAATTTAGGCCCTCTTTGGATTGATATAGCCAGAAATTCAAACTTATGAATTATTTTCCGCTAGTCGCCCCTCTGAGCCTTTCTTTAGCCTTTCATAAACCGCAAATCCTTTATCCCGTTACAAAAACAAAACAAAAAAAAAAAAAAAAAAAAAAAATCAACCTACCCATTGTAGAATGAGTCTGAGAATAGAGATGAAGAATAGAAAAAGGAAATACCTTTGAAATCAAGAATTTCTTAGTCGCTTCAGATAAGAAAAGAAAGTTTCCATCCAAATAAAAAAAAATAAAAAAAGTAAAAGAAAATAAAGAGTTACAACTCCAAAAAAAATAGACTCAAAGGAGTCAAAAGTCAAAGATAAAAAAGGAAAAAAAAATGGCTAAGGATGGAAACAAAGTGTAGAAGCAAAAGTAAAGAACAAGGTTTTCTGTAGTTACATAATATGAAAACTTTATTATCTCAGACTTATCCTTTTTGAATATCCATTTCCTTCCTTCTTAAACCATCTCCTAATCCCCGCAACACCTAATAAAAACCTCTAGCTCAATTAGGAATAGGTTAGTGTAATAGTAAGTGGCAGATGTGTTTGATCGACTCCAGCTTCCTTGTGTGTCATTGAGATTGTAAGGTAAAGTGTGCCCACTGCACACCGGAGTAGCGAAACTTGAGTGGAAAAATCAAAGTGGTTTTTGTCTAGACATTTATGTGAGGACCTACTTAAGGACGCTATTCTGAGTTTTCAGAAACGAACCTGCTAGTGCATTTCATAATATTACTCATTGTATATATGTTTATTCATATATGATTGATTATTATGCATATATTAGCTTAGGTTTTGACTTGATTATTCTGTATTCATTGCTAGTGAGATGTATAGATAATTGAGACATAGATAAGGAAACAATAGTTTTATTTCTTAGTCGTTGTAGTATAGATGAAGTTTGTGAGTACCTTCACTGGAAAACTCTCACGAGGCTATAACTCGTCCACTAGGGAATTCCTAGTGGTTTAAGGCCTAGTTGCATATGGTCAATGCAATCGCACTCGGCGAAACGAGATTAGTTAGAACTCCATTTTTGGTCACTTATGCTAATTTCTCATATTTGCTTGAGGACAAGCAAAATGCTGTTTGGGGGTGGTTTGATAAGAGTCCAAAACTATAGTTTTAACCCCCTAACAATAATATATTTAGACCAATTATGTAAGTAATAAATAAGAGTTAATGTTGATTACGTGATTTTATGTATTTTAGGCATTGGAGTCAATTATGTGTAGAAATGTGTCACTTTGGCGAGATAAAAGAGCAAGGGTTGGTTGGTAAGGAGTTCTGTGATTAAAGGCCAAGATTCAAGGAGAAATACCCTTTAAAATGCCTTGTCAAAACTGAAAAGTCAAAGTCAATGCGGGCATAAATAGCGCATAAAAGTCAGCAAAACTTCCGAAGATCGTATCTTTGGACTCATACCTCGGAATTAGGCGTACCTTATGTCAAAACGACCGGCTCAGAAAGAGCTTTCCAATGGTCCACATATTGACCCAATCATAAGAGCAAAATTAGACAAAAAGTCTGTTAAAGGAAAATCTACCTGAAAAGGCCTCTATAGATTGAAGAAATTGGGGTTTGGGCTCTATTTTCCGGCCCAAAACATGGCTCCTTAGCCCATGCACGAAAATGTGGATCTTTTCTCCTCCATTTAAATAGACAATACTTAACTCTTAAGGATAGTTAGTTTAGGTAGCAAGTAGCCATTAGAGAATAGTTTAGATCTAGATTTAGACTCCATTAATTAATTTGTTTTTATATTATCTTGTTTTAATTTAGTTATTGAATCAATTGTTATTTCTTCATTAGATTAATAAAGTTAATTAGTTCTTCATAATCTAGTTTCATTTTTATTAAATCATTGTAGTATCAATTCATAGATTTAGTTATTTATTATTATTAGTTTCAATTAAATCTTGCATAATTAGATTTCCATTTGAATTGAAATAAGTAAATTTACAATCTTTTTATGATGTCTTGTTTAAATTCAATTGGAAATAATATATTAATGATTCTAGGCTAAACCTCCATTAGAGGGGATTGAAGAAGCCTTGATGAAAACTTGATTTCGATTAGCGTAGAATAGTCGTAATTTTCATTCCATTCTAGAAAACAATTAGTTCACCATGAGAATGGGTTTGATTGTTTCACATGCTAGATGTTAGTTGGTAGAGATTACCATGAACAACTAGGGATTAGGAAGAACCAATTGTTATGCGAAAGCATTTCAATTCGGATTACAACGATTCTTTGTTAGTAAATTAAGTCGAGTTAAAGCGGAATAAATCCCCCCAAATTCTTTATCTAGTATCAATTAAGTATTCCGTAGTCGTATAAATTCATATCTTGTTAGTTTAATTTGCATGGTAGTATAAATTCCCACCATTACTCTCATTAAACTTTGGATGGACCAATAATAATAGATAACACTAATACTAAATAACTAGGAGTGGAACGAATCTTTTTCTCTAACTCTATTTTGATAGAATCGAGAGTAGAATAATCTTTAATAAAAAAACACACACGAGTTCAATTTTAGTTTTACTTGCTTTGAGTTTTCGTATCTTATTCGTAGGTAAAACTATTCAATTTTACTTTTATCCGTGCGCGATATCAAATGCGCATCGCCAAGCAGATGAGGATCATGAACAATGAGATGACTATAGGAGCTCAGGTCAACGCGGTACCCTAAAAAGATCTGCTCATTCTTTTCACTGAAGTTGACTGCCTTAACATCTAAAGCCTACATGAGGATGCGTTGGTTCTCACACTCCCTTTTGGAGATTATGATTTGCATCACATATTGGTGGACCCAGGCAATTCAGCAGATATACTCTACAATGATGCATTCAAAAAGTTGCAGATCCCAGATGCAGAGATGGTTGCCACCGGCTCCTACCTGTATGGATTCAGTGGGGACAAAGTTCTCACAGTTGGGGAGATCCAGTTACCTGTAGCCACTTGTCCGGTAACTCTTATCATAAATTTTGTTATGGTAAAAGCTAACACACCATATCACATGATTTTAGGAAGGACCTGGCTACACAGACTCAGTGTCGTTCTAGTACCTATCACTAATGTCTAAAATTCCCACATCATGGGAAAATTGAGACAATTAGAGGAGATCAGGTGGCTGCCAAGATGTGCTATGCTTTGGCAACAAAGTAGTCCTCTCTCTTTTTTGAACTAATAGAGGTGGGGCCACCCGCCAAATAACAATTACAATTGGATCACCCTATCCTTGACCTGGTCCCAAGAGAGAGGGAGGATCCCCCCTCACTGGAGCCGTTAGAGGAAGTGGATATTGGGGGAGGTAGCTTGCCAAAAACCACTTTCATCGACACCATGTTGAGTTCTGAAGAGCGCATGACTCTGATACAGTTCTTCCGAGAGCACAAGGACGTGTTTGCTTGGTCATTTGAAGAAATGTCAGGAATTGATCCCCATATGGCATGCCACCAACTCAATGTTCGTAGTGATGCAGTAGTGGTCAAGTAGAGACCAAGGAAAATAGGTGCTAACAGATCCAAAGCAGTAAAAGCCGAAGTTGAAAAGCTGAAGGCAGCTAAATTTGTTAGAGAAATCAATTTTCCCACTTGGATTTCTAATATTGTCCTGGTAAGAAAGAAGAATGGGTCATGGAGAATCTATATCGACTTCACAAATCTGAACAGTGCATGTCCGAAGGACAATTACTCTTTGCCACGAATTGATAAATTGGTGGATACAACGGCTAGACATGAGTTGTTATCTTTCACAGATGGGTTGTCAGGTTACAACCAAATTCCCTTGCATGAAGAGGACAACAAGCATGCCAGTTTCACAACCGAGGATGGCCTGTACTGCTATCAGGTCATGCCATTCGGGATGAAAAATGCAGGAGCTACATACTAGCGACTGGTTAACAAGATGTTCGAATGATTAATAGATGACATTGTGGAGGTATATGTAGATGATCTTTTGATTAAAAACCTAAGACGAGAAGATCATCTCTACTACCTGAAGCGTGCATTTGACATTCTCAGGGAGTATCGCATGAAGATCAACCTTGCAAAGTGTGCTTTCACTGTCTCATCAGGGAAGTTTTTGGGGTATCTAATTACTAAAATAGGAATCGAGGCAAACCTAGATCAGATTCGAGCACTCCTAGATATGCTCTCACCTAAAAACATGAAAGAGGTTCAAAAAGTTACAGGCAAGTTAGCAGCTCTGAACAGTTTCATCTCTAAGAGTTCAGATAAGTGCAAACCTCTCTTTCAGTTACTGCAAAAGAACACCTCATTTGCATGGACTGAAGAATGCCAGAAAGCATTTAATCAACTCAAAATGTACCTCTGGGTACCACCAATCCTCGCCAAGCCAGTTGAGGGAGAAGTATTGGGTCTTTATCTCTGTTCGTTAGACAACGGTATCAGTTCATATACTGATATGCATGGATGAAAAATAGGTTGAAAAGCCTGTCTATTTCTTAAGCAGCACGCATCTTCCAGCAAAAACAAGGTACCCAAAACTTGAATGAGTCACTCTAGCACTTGTTTTTGCAGTAGAGAAGTTGCGACTATACTTCTAGTTCCACACTATTAGAGTAATCACAGAGTTCCAGTGCAGTCAATTCTAGAAAGATCGAATAGGTCAGGGAAGCTAGCAAAATGGCCTGTGCAACTGTTAGAATATGATATTATCTACATCCCCAGAATCTCAGAGAAGGGTCAAGCACTAGCAGAATTCTTGGGAGATTTCCCAATAACCTACACCGGGTACGACTCAACTACCTCCAGTTCAGATGATCGCGACCAACTTGAATCTCCAGAAAATCATCTAGATCCCTGGGAGCCAAGCTCCAGGTGGCGGTTGTTTGTGGATTGATTTTTGAATGACAAAAGCGCAGGAATTGGAGCTATGTTAGTCACTCCTGACAATATGCGATTGGAGAAATCCATCCGTTTAGGTTGGAATGCTTCCAACAATGTGGCAGAATATGAAGCCACTCTTGTTGTCCTCACAATGGCTCCCAATCTGGGACTGACACACCTCACAGTTTTTAGTGACTCACAGCTGGTTGTCTTTCAAGTCGATGAGGGATACGAGGCCAGGTATGAACCAATGGCAAAATACCTTGAACTGGTAAGGGGCCTTCAGAGCAAGTTTGAGAACATTCAGTTCTATCAGCTGCCCCAGTCAGCCAATAGACATGCAGATGATTTGGCATATGTTGCCTCAATATTGGGCAACGGCGAGTCTCGTTCAATCCCTATCGAGTTCCAGGAGAAACCTAGCATTCAGGTCCCGGTTACAACAATTTGTGTAGTTCCCACTATTACTCCAACTTGGATGGATCCATATAAGTCCTACCTCAAAGAAGGGGCACTCCCTGAAGATAAGAGTATGGCAAGGCGTCTACTTGCAAAGATACAAAGATTCACCCTCGTAAGAGACAATCTGTACAAAGATTCATCTCTGATGCCTCTCCCCAGATCTCGCTAAACAGATTATGCGAAATGTTCATGAAGGAATTTGTGGAAACCATACTGGGGGCAGAACTCTAGCTCTCAAGATCCTAAGACAATGATATTTTTGATCTTATATGCAAAAGGATGCGCAAGTTTTTGCCTGCAAGTGCAAAAACTATCAACGATTTGCTCCACTTATCCATGCTCCAACAACAGAACTACACCCATTGGCCAGCCCATGGCCATTTGCCCAATGGGGAACTGACATTGTAGGACCCCTACCACCCGCTCCTGGCAATGTCAGATTCTTGCTGGTCACAACAGATTACTTCACCAAGTAGATAGAAGCAGTTCCCCTTCTCTTCATTTGATAACAGGATGTCAGAAAGTTTATTCGGAACAACATTGTCTGCAGGTTTGGCATACCCAAAGTTATCATTTTAGATAATAGGCAACAGTTCGCTGGAGGATTGGTTGCTGAACTGTGTGAGGAGTTTCACATCACCCATCTGTTCTCAACTCCAAGGTATCCACAAGCCAATGGCCAGGTTGAAGCCTCTAACAGGGTCATCTTGGATAACATGAAGCGTAAATTAGATGACGTGAAAGGTTTATGGGTCGAAGAATTGCCTAAGGCCTTATGGGCGTACCGAACTACACCTAGGCAGTCAATTGGTGAGTCTCCATTTTCACTGACCTATGGAACTGAAGTTGTTATACCTCTCGAACTGGTAGCTCCCACTTAGAAGTTAGATGTGGTGCACACTCGGGACAACGAGGAGCGTTTATATAAAGAAATGGATCTCCTAGATGAAAAACGAGAAAATGTTGCACTTCGCTTAGCTGTTAACTAACAGACTTTGAGGAGATCATACAACAAGGGAGTCTGGATCCGATCTTTCAAAACTGGCAATCTAGTTCTCTGTGAGATCCCAGAGCCTAACGGAAAACTTGGACATAATTGGGAAGGACCATACATCATCGACAAGGTTGGTCGAACTGGTTTTTACTACCTACGTACTGTTGAAGGTGACGTTCTTGTCAAACCATGGAATGGACAACACCTTCGCAAGTACTATCAGTAAATTGTTATTTCATGCTTTGTTATGCATATTTTACCATCAATAAAGTTATTCACTTTGCAATCGAATATATTCCTTGCACGTTCTTTATTATACTCAATAGACTAAGCCTTTAGGGAATTATTTGCTTACTATATGTTCAAGAATATTGTATGCCAATTTGCTTTCGAACCAGTGATCACTGAGTAAGGGAAACTCGAACTAACAGTTCCTTTCTCAGCCCATGCAGCTGGAATTGTATGTCAATTCCTTTAAACTACAAATATCCTCGATGGGTTAAGCGTTTAGGGAATCTAACCACGCTAACTGTTTAGTAAACTGTATGTCGGTTTGACTTAGAATAAGAGATAATGTTCTTGCGAGCCTAAACTATATGCCAATTCTGGGCACTCTTAAAACATCAAATGTAGGGGTTGTTAGGAAGATTTGGGTGGGATCCAGATCCTAGCACACCATCATTGGCCTAGAACTGCTTCGGCATGATGGTTCTGAGGAAAACTCCTCCACTGCTGTTTAAGCGATACCTTTTATATTTTTTTTAAAAAATAAATTGGTCCTATCATTATTAAACATAGTGTTATGCTCATGGCACCAAGTTGCTTTCGCAAAGGCATATGCCTCTATGCGATCGAACTCTCAGTTACAGTTAAGTTAAAAAAGCTCCCATGAAATCCTGATCAGATTCGGTTTATGCCTCATCTTAATCTGTTTAGCCTGCTAGGGTCACCTATTGTTATTCCAAATGAACTTTGGGGGCACAGGGGTAGAGTATGCACAGTAATATATGTAATATAACATAAAATACTTCGAAGGCATACATAAAATAGAAGAGCTACAGAGCTCAGTAAGTAAATATCATGCATAAAATAGAATAGCTACAGAGCTCAGTAAAATAAATTGTATGTGTGCTATATAGGTCGATATTACAGACCCATAGAATAATTGTTTAAGAATAATTATTTTTGTGAATCATCAACTGAAAAGCTTATGAAGCAGGGGTAGAGTCAAACTTTGGTTCACCATCAGTGCTTGCTGTTACACCAGCATCAGGAACTCGTGCTTCACTCTCAGGAACAAACTATGTGGTTGGATTAACTAGAACGGTTAAAGAATGAATAGAACACTCATCTAAAACTGGAACTGGCAGAAAAATAAGTTGAATGGGAGCATGTCATCATCGGTGTCTTCTTTATAGGATGAGGAAGCATCAGGCATAAGTTCTTCCTGGATAGCTGAGAGGCTATTGTCTAGATCAGAAAACAAGATGAAAGGGTTGGTCACATGCCCCTGAGCATCCAACTGAGATACATATTCAGTAGCCTCAATAGCCTCATCAAACTTAACTTGTCTGGCATCCTCGAACGACTCTTGAGAAACATCAACTACTCTTAGAGCAAAGCGAATGACATTTTCAGCTGACCTCTTCCTCACCTCCTTCACCACTTGAGAATAGAACTCAGAGGTCTCTGCCAAGAGGTCACCAGTCTTCTTATCAGAGTGAAGACGTTTTTCTTTTAGATCCCTCTCATAACCTGACATGACCTCATTTGCATGGGCAATGGCTTACCCAAATGCCCTAATCTCAGTGTTCCTATGGTTAAGTTCCCCTTGGACTTGATCATGTTGTGCTTGCAGGGTAGTGAAATGGGCGCACAGTTCCAAGAACTTCACTTTCCAAATGGCAGCATCAGCAGGTCCTTTTTGGGCTTTCTCCAGAGAGCTCCGAAGGTTGAAGATAGTGTCTCTCATGTTCCTAAAGCCAGTATCATATTTCTTCTCTTTTGCCGAGAGCTAGTCAACCTGGATTTGCAGCTCTCTTCTCAACGGCCTCTTTCACACAGATCAGCTCACCGGTAGCCATGACATCAGTTGATAAATCAGCAGAGGCCGCAAAGATGGGGTCTTTCATAGCCAAGAAGTTATTCACTAACTGGAGAAGAATATAGGATGTGTAAGTACTACAATGAGAGAAACCGAACATTGAACAGAGAAGAAAGTCTTACCTTGGAAAGGCGAACAACAGATCGGCAATAGGACAGGTACAAGGTCCTAGCTATGTTGGCTTCAGCCTTGTCAATAAGAAGTCGGGTAGCTTCCAAAACTCCAAGCGCGATATCAACATCTTTAACATAATGTTTGTTGGTAACAGGTTGTTCATCAGTTCGTCCCCAATACCTAATCTCCACTATCATCTCCCTTTCAAGGGAATCTGGAGATCGAGGCAAGAAAAGGATGTCATCACTCTCCCTCCTCCTATCACCAAATCGAGGAGGAGGGAGAGCGATAGTCATAGCAGTGGTTTAAACAATACCCTTCCCCTTGCGATTATCAAGGAGGGGAAGGTCAATAGTCAGAAGGACATTATCACCAGTTTGATGGTGAACCAAAGTTTGACTCTACCCCTGCTTCATAAGCTTTTCAGTTGATGATTAACAAAAACAATTATTCTATGGGTCTGTAATATCGAGCTATGTACCTCACATATAATTTATTTTAGTTTGCTCTGTATCTCTTCTATTTTATGCATGCTATTTACTTACTGAGCTCTATATCTCTTCTATTTTATGTATGTCTGATAAGAGCCCAAAACTGTAGTTTTAACCCCTTAATAATCATACTGTTAGACCAATTATGTGAATAATAAGTAAGAGTTAATACTGATTAAGTGTTTTTTATGCATTTCAGGCTTCAAAGTCCATTATGTGCAGAAATGTGCCACTTTAGCGAGATAAAGGAGCAAAAGTCAGCAGAACTTCCGAATGCCATATCTTTGGACTCAGACCTCGGAATGAGGCCTACCTTATTTCAAAATGACCGGCTCGGAAAGAGCTTTGGAATGGTCTAAGCCTTGACCCAATCAGAGGAGCAGAAGTGGACGAAAAGTCTGTGGAAGCCAACTGTAGCTGAAGAGGCCTTTTTGGACTGAAAGAATTGGGTTTTGGGCCTGATTCTCTGGCCCAAAACATGGCTCCAAGCCCATGCAAGATTTTTGGATCTGGATGTATAAAAACAAAAGCTTGACTCGGTTGTTAATGGCAGTCATGAGTAGTTAGAAAATAGTAGATAGCTTAGAATAGAAAGTAGCCATTAAAATAGCTTCTAGATCTAGTTTTATTTAATTGTTTTGATTAAGTATAGTTTCAAATCTAATTCATTTCATTAGATTAAACCTTGAATCTTGTTCTTCATTTGATTAGATCAATAAAGTAGTATTCTTTACCCATTTCGATTTTGTCAATTCCAATTCTAGATCTAATTTCAATTCTGTCCTTATTTCAATTTAGTCATTAAATTAGATTTCATTATTGTTAAATTAAGTAAATTTCAATGCTTTATATTATGTTTAGTCTTAATCTAAATGGAAATGATTATGAATGATTCAAGGCTAAACCTCCATTAGAGGGGTTGTGAAGCCTTGATGAAAGCTTGATTCGATTATCGTAGATTAAATCAAGTATTTTCTATTCCACTCTAGAGGCGATTAGTTCACCATGAGAATGGGTTTAATTGTTCACATGCTAGTTATGAATTGGTAGAAATGCCATGTATAATTAGGGATTAGGAATAACCAATTGTTCTGCGGCGATTCAATTCGGATTCTGACGATTATCTCGTTAGTGGATTAAGTTGAGTTAAGGTGGAATCAATCCCCCTCTAACTCCTTATCATAGAATCAACGTAGCATTCCCTTAGTATTCTGATAACCGACTAGTTGCATCTTGTGGGTAGTTGCATCGTAGTATAATTCCCTTCGTAAAACTCTCATAGACTTAAAAACGACTAGTTAGATTAGAAAACATCCATGCTAGAGCACTAGGAGTGGAACGAATTCGTTACTCCATTCTATTTCGATAGACTTGAGAGTAGGAAACTTTGATAATCAACCACGTAAAAGTTTAGTTCTAGTTTACTTACGTTGTGAATTCATCGTTCATTTCGTAGGTTGACTATTCATTTTTATCATATTCATTACATTTATCAATTTTACTCTTACCAAATGGCCAAATGCTATCTTTAGTTGCACTTTTAGCATTGTTTTCATAATAGAATTAGTAATTTTTAAGTCCCATTTCACCCACCCACCCTTGTTTGATTCATACCGTGGTTTGCCGTTTCCGTTTTGGAAAAATTCGAGGAAATACACCGAAATTTCCGCTTCAAAGAGAGTCGCGACCAGCGCTAAGTTCTTGGAATTTGATCAATACACCGAAGCCCCGCTAAGAGCGCGACCAGCTAAGTTACTTGGAATTTGATCAATACACGAAAGGCGCTTCAAAAGAAACCAGCTAAGTTCTTGGAATCGAATTTCGACTTTGCAATCGAAGCCCAGCCTCAGCTTTAGAAAATTTCGGTTTCCACAGTTTGATTCGAACTTCGAGTTGTCAAGTTTTTTAGTGTTCTATTCTCTTATATATACATGAACACGCGCGTACACAAGACGCTATTCATAAGCGAAGCAAGGACGCTATCAGGTATTCCTTTCTTCCACACCTCGCATCTCCTGTTTAGAGGTTTATACTAGTACATCGAAATTGTTTGGACTGTTGCATGTTTAGTTAAGCTCGACTTAGTCTTGCATGAGATTAAGGTCCGGCGAACAAAAACACCTAACGTAAATACAAACCAACATCAACAAACAAGTCTATCTAGTATACCACAAACTACACCCTAGCTACTATTCCACACACACCACCTGATATAATGGGGAAGAAAGAGAGACTCCTCTCTCGACTTCTACAAAGCCTTGGCGATAGCCCCAAATCTTGCATCGTTCTAGCGGACCCACCGGGATTTGAGAATCCTCCCAAATATTTTTAATTTGTTACCGTTTTTCATGGTTTAGACCATGAAAAACCTTACCAAAGATCGCGTAGTAGGATTGAACAAGTCCTAACAACATTCCACCATCCTACGGTTGGTTGAACAAATTAAATTAAGGGTATTCCCTTTCACCTTAGCCGATAAAGGCGTCTTGGTTAACTGCCCAAAGCCTAATTACGTGGACTCGTGGGCTAAACTTGTTCAAATGTTTATGGAACATTTTTACCCACCCCTAAAGACGGATGAGATGCTTTCCAAGATTCATTTCTTTTCGACAAAATCCTCATGAATCATTTTCAGAGGCTTGGAATCGTTTTACCGATCTGCTTATAGAGTGTCCACACCATAACCTAGCAAAAAAGACACGTTAGTTAGTGCCTTTTCAAAGGACTTCAACATCACCATAAAGAAGTCCTTGACATTATGAATGGGGGTAGTTTCTTAAGTAAAGGAGCCTCGGAGGCTTATAAATTTTTAGAAGACCAAACTAAGCGAAATAATAATTGGGGGTAGTGATGATATCCCCACTCGGCCTAGTTCTTCTTCAACGGTTAAGGCGCCGGTATGTTTTGAAATTAAACACGATTCCGAGCTTAAAACTCTAATCGAATCACTCACTAAAAAGGTAGAGGCCATTTCTGTACAACAAAAGCCTATCCCCGTCATGAATGTAAATTCAAACCCATGTAGTTTCTGTTGGAGCCCTGAGCATCCCGATTCCCACTGTCCTATAGCCTATGAACAGGGCTTGTTCCATTAATAGTGAACCTAATGCCCTTGAGACAAAATCCCAACTTCGGTTGGCGGAATAACCAAAACGCGTCACACCTCAAGGGTACAATCATCAATATGTTAGGCCAACGCAGAGCTTTAACCAAGCTCCACTCACAAGGGCGAGTCGGGGTAATTTTAATAATTATAACAACCAAGTGCAACCTCGACAAGGTCAAGCACAAGGTCAAGCACAAGGTCAAGGTAATTATAATAATTATAATGCTAATAGAGGTATCGTTCCGTAAATAATAACTATCAAAATCCACCAATAAATAATTCATGGGAAATAGTTCGAAAACAATTCACCCGTGACCACTACACCCACACAACCGGATCGTCTTGACACCTTTATACAAGTGAGCCAAAAACTTTTCCAAACCATGGCTCAATCCAACCAACAAATTCTACAATCAGAAATAATTTAACCCAACAATTGGCTCAAGATAAAGCCCAACCCAAAGGTGTGTTTCCGTAACGCAATACCTAATCTTAAAACAACAAACACAGCCTTTGAGGTCACCGATAATACTAGTCATGAATATGAAAATGTAGGTGAGATAATATGCCATCACCACTCTCCGTTACGGCAGAGTGGTTGATAACAAAGTAACTATGCCTATAGTTACCCCACCATAGTCCCTACACCTTTATATTACTAGATACGAAATAGAAACCGAAGAGCCTACCACCGTAGAGGTACCGGTTACAACACAACCTAAGAAACGTAGCCACGGTTAAACATCCAGGTGATATCATTGCTAAATATAGACGAAACCACCGTTTCCACAAAAATTAGCCATGTTAACTAGAGATACAAATTACGAGGAGATTAGGGGCGTTTTCAAGAATCTAACTATAAACCTTCCTTTCCTCGGCTATAAAAAGCTACCACACCATGCTAAGTTTACTAGGCGTAGACAAATATACCAAAAGACGCTTTTTAACGAACAATTCCCAACCTTATCTGAACATAATGGAATTGTTAAGTACAAGGACCACCGGTCGTCCCATCAGTCTAATGCACCTTAGGAGATTCCTATACGACCACCGCGTTATTATTACACACGGGGCTAGTGTTTACTTACTCCCATTTTATTTGTATAGACAAATAGGTCTAGACAAGATGCAACCCACTAAAATGGCGTTGCAATTAGCTGATCGGTCTATTAAGTATCCTAAGGGTGTAGTCGAAAATGTGTTGGTAAAAGTTCAGGATTTCTACTATCCGGCTGATTTTGTAGTCCTCGATCACGAAATTAAGCTAACGACTCTGTCCGATTATTTTAGGGCGTCCTTTCCTGGCAACCGCCAATGCGGCTCATTAATTGCGTGATGGTTCAATGTCCATGTCTTTTGGCCATCTTCTTTCATTGAAGTCAATGTTTTTAAACAAGGACACATTACCGATTAAGTCTATGGATGGAGAGGTTAGCATGATCGAGAGCTTTGCTCGAGATTATTTCAACAACACGTTCCCCCGATAGTCATATGCGAAAATTCTTTCCTTTGGAAAGTCAGACTCCAACATTTTTATTCCTACACTAGTCGATACACGTATTATTGATGAGGAAGGGATAGATGACTTTCTCAAAGATGTAGAGGACTACCATAGTAATGTGGATATGACCAATCTAGATGAGGAATTTGATGAGTTTTTTCGAGTAGGTGAAATTTCACCCTATCAAGAACTAACTTGCACAACATCCACCTCGATTCCCCTCCTTCCACCCTTTCAAAGGAATCTCGAGTTTTGCACTTTCGATCCTTTTGTTTCTCCCTGTGCTTCATAATTTTTAAATCCTCCTAGCAAACATATACTTGAAGGACAAACTATTTGACACCTTCATTTTCAGAATTGAGGCAGGTCCACTACACACACAATGAATGATTCGCTAAAACCACATCCTCATTGTGCAATGTGCTGTCTTTTCTAAAACTTATCCATATCCACCATATCCTCCACAACCATTCACTTTTCCACACTTATTTACTAAAACACCCACGCATTCAAAAATGAAAAAGAAGGTGCATGATAGGTTACACAATAGGGTAATCCGACTTCGCTTTGGATTCCACTAGGTCGTGGTCGTAGGAAATCTTGGTGCTTCATTGTGTTTGGATATGTTTTCTGTGATATTTATTTATGGAATGATCCACAACTATTTAGGTTGTTGATATATGATCAACTGCATGTTCATACATATGTTTTAGATAAAGTCTTGAGTATCGACTATAAACGACTCAAATTTCGTGTTGGTGCATTTCCTTTCATTCCAATATATTGGTGAGTGCACCATTAAGGTAACCGGGCCCTCCCTATGGAGTGTGTGGCTATAAGTACCGGATCCTAAGTCCACGGTTCACATAGTTCACGTTTTCCACTATTGCATGTTTTTCTCGGATTTTTGAGTCATGTTTCTCTATGGTGTGAATTATGTCTTTATTGCTTATTGTTTTTCCTTCTAAAAATAAAATAAAAAAATAAAAAATAAAAATAAACAGAGTAATCTAGGAAGTCTCGGGAATCTGACTTTAAAAGACCCACTGCTAAAAACAAATTTTCTAAGCTTCGTTGTACATAATCTATTAATTTAGATTTCAGTCGTTCGCATAACTTACGTCATGCACGCATTTCGAGGCATTTTCCACTATCACGTATGTCATCTGAAGTTGGAATAGAGTGTTTTATGGATCATTGGATAGGAAATTCTCTCCTGATCATTTCCATATCTCATTCGCAAAAATCGGACCCGAACGGCGGGAATTTTGATTTGAAATTTGCAAAAAAAAATCGAAAAAATCAAAATTTTCGATTTTGGGCTTAGGCCCAACCAGCCCACCAGCCCATGGAGAAGGCGGCTTCGGCTCTTACCTTCTCCTGAACAGTTTCATCGCGTTCTTCATCTTCCACCGCCATTAACGCCAAGCTTAAAGCTTAAACCTAAAACAAAAATCAAATAAAAAGAAAACTAAAACAACCCAGCCAAAAAATCAAATCCCAACCCCAATCGACTTCAAACACCAATCAAAAAACAAACTCCACCAATTTAACCCAAGAAAAACCACCGAAAAATCAAAAAATTGGTGCTTTAGCCACCACACCGCCACCACCACCATTCCTTCATCGGTCAAGTTAAACCACCACTACCACACCTCTACAAACCCCAAACCGTATTCAAATTTCAAATGGATCAACAACGCCAATCATCTTTGGAGCAAGTTTTCATTTGCCGACCATTTTAAGCCCGTTTTACGGTGACGAAATGGCTAGTAGAGACTGGAATAGTCTCTGGTACTCGACCGAAGACTTCTACCATGAAGACTTGGTCCGACGGTTCTACAACACCGGGAGTTGGAAGGGAGTAGGATTTTTGTGTTGGTGAAGAAGAAGAGGAGGGAGTTAACTTCTGGATGGATGTTGGGTCGAGATTCTAGGCATTCCGCCTAGAATCAATATGGATGCCACTTTACAGGATCCTCAGTTTGACGGGGTAGAGCCGTTGATGGGCGTTACTGTCATCAATGGGAGTTACAATCCAAACTCCCATTGTGTTCGCCAGGCATCCCTCAGGACCAACCAACTGGCTACAGCTCAGTGGATTGGTCGGAATGTCCTAGGCAAGGACAAGGTCAGTGACATCGGTCTGACCTGCCTCCACGTCCTATGGGTACTCCAGGAGCAGAAGTATGATTTCTGCATCCTGCAGTTTTTGCTGAACATTATTAGGGGGTTCGGAAGGTCTTTGGCACCTCTCCCTGTGCTTATTACTAAGATCATGCTGAAGATGAAAGCAACTCCTGCATCTGAGAGGATTTACATTACCCTGCACCGTAACCCGCGTATCTATAGGGAGTGTGTCCAACAAGTTTGGAGGAGGGCTGAGGATAGAGAGGAAGAAGAAGAGGATGGTGGAGCTGGGGGACAGCAGGATGATTCGGAGGAGGATGAGGAGGATGGGACTTGCTTTGATACGGATGCCTTCCAGAGGTGTTGGTCTGATGCTGAGCGCATGGCTATGCTTCATAGGGGCATGCGTTCACTCAACACTCTCTGTGCAGACCTCCGGACTCGACAGGCGACCATTCATCACAACTTCGAGATCCGCACCCAGAGAGAGGATGAGAGATGGGAGCAGGCGAGGGCTGAGATGGAAGCCCAGCGCCAGTTTAGAGTAGATATGCTAGCACGCTTCCCACCTCATACAGACTCTGCCTCTGAGGACACAGCTACGAGGCATGAGCGTCGTCGACGAAGGACGACTGCTGCTGGACCTTCTGGAGCCCAGGAGCCACCACTAGAGACTGTGCCCTCAGCCACCACTGGCGAGGTGTTTAGAGAGGATGAGGAGTGATAGTCGTAGTTATTTTTGTTTTATAAGTTGTTGTTTTATTTACTTTTGTTGTTTTTATTGTAATGTAACTTTTATTTCCGTAATTTGAATTTTGTAAGTGAAAGGACCTCCGAATCAAAATTTTAATATAAGGGGTTATTTTCAGTTAGTGTGCTTGTTTCATTTTGACCCCACCTTCCCAACTTGTTTGGGGTGGGTTTTATCATTCAAAGCTGTATTTTTATAAAACCCTAGTGTTAGAATTTCTTCATGAGTAAGGTGAAAATATGGAGTTTAGGCCTATCTATGATTGAGAATCATTGTAGGATGAAATCTAGATTAAATAGGTACATTCAATCATAAAATCCAAATAAGAGATCTTGGGTTTGAATCGAGAATCCGGGATGTGAGTTGTTTCCGCTTTTTGAGTTTGGAAATTTTAGGATTTCGGAAACTGCCGTAATTAGTTTTGGCAACTTTCCGATCCATTCTAGCAACTTTAAACCCATATAAACTTGATACAATCTACCCTCACAACTCACACTACACCTAAACTCCATCACTCACCCTTCACACCCGCGATTCCCGTTTAGTCTCCATTTTCACAAAATCGCAACTCGGGCGCCCCCGCTTTAGTTGAAGCGGCTTCAGCGCTCTACACTTCGTCGAAAAATTTGCTCGAGATAGCCCAGCAAAGTCAAAGCGACCAGCGCTAAGTTACTGGAATTCTAAAATACAAAGCGCCAGCGCCCTATTTATTTTGCCCAGCGTCGACTTCTCCTGGACCAGAAAAATTCCAGTTTTTCGCGTTGTGCCCGGTCCTTTTGCAACTATTCCGAATGTAGTTTTGAGATGACATCTCCCATAATAATACCGAACAGTCTTTTCGAAGATTTGTTCCAAAAGCACTACTTACGGTGCTTGGTTTCGTGAGGTGATCACATCGTTGGTGGGAACCTCTTATGGTAAGACCGGTGAACTTTATTCTCCAGCACTTGCATCTTATTTTTATAATAACTGCATTTTCTTTGAGAGACCGGATGGAGAACAAGTGTTCTCCATCACCATTGACGATGAACCAATGGAAATTACCAGGTTCTTGCTAGCATTTGTTCTTGGACTTGCTATGCCCGCTGAGATACAAGACCCATGGTGCTATTGGGTCGATAATATGCATGTCTATACTTATGAGTCTTTGCACGAGGCTTATGGGGCAGGCATTTTCCGTATTGAGGACCAAGGGGACTATAACGTTGCCCTTGGTAGCCTGTCCATGAACATAGGAACTGTTATGTTTTGGATTATGCTAAACATTTTAGGGGAATGGCGTTTTTCTTCTGTGAATGACGCCACTTGCAGCGTTTTCCTTGCTTTAGCCAATGGACGCCGGTTCTATGACCTTCCCAGGACTTTGATGTCTAGTTTAGCACGAGCCCATACCATGAGGCATAAGTACCTTCTTATGCCTGTTCTAATTTCACGTATTATGCTATGTTTCTTTCCTGTTTTTGTACACGCTTTCCACGGATTGGATTAAGGTAGACACGGTCGCGACCCACCAATAGTATTATTCGATCTTTCCGTGCAATGACTTGGCATGGGTGGCGGATACAACCTCACCAGGTTGCACCTACACCCCATCAGACCAAGTGGCACTTAATAGGTTAGCAACCATAGATGATAAATGGCGTGAAGCCCGCAAATTATCATAGCATGGCGGGGCGAAGGAACCTCACTTCTTTATAGAAGTAGAGGATGACGAAGATGACGAATAACAACGGAGTGGAGGTAAGTTTTAGTTACATTAGTGTGCGCTTATGTCCCAAGCAATTTAATTATGTTAACCCCATAATGGGTAGAACTCTTATAGAGTTGTGTCAGTTTTTATTTCCTATATTAGTATGCGTTCTAACTTTGTTTTGCGGATGTTCACGAATTTCACGCAGCGTTTCAATGGTATTTTTCCTACCCTCTTTATTTAAATGCTTTGAGGACAAAGCGTGCTTTTTGTTTGGGGGCATAGAAACACGTGTAATTAAGACATCCGTTACGATATAGATAGACATAATATGCATTTGTTTTCTAGTTAAAATTTCAAAATTTAAAAATATAAATAAATAAGTCATGCTATACACTTAGGAATATTGGTATTGTTTCTTTCTCCATGCTTTTAACAATCTAGAAGTCTCACATAGGCTTGCATCGAATAATTGTTAGAAACTTAGGTTAATCGTGGGTAATAATCTTTGCATCTATCTATAAATATATTACATGAGTATCTATGATTGTTAGCGATAAGTTTTTGAAATCTAGGCTAGAGTACTTATTCTACAAATCCTGTGAGAATATAGCCTAAAAAGCCTTATATGAAGCCCGAACATTTTGAGAAATGACACAAGGGAGAAGTAAAATCCGGATAGAGAAATCACCGTCCACTGCTTGATCACTAAACCATATCCTAAGTGAGAATTTAGGCCGCTCTTTGGATCGATATAGCCAAAATTCAAACCTATGAATTATTTTCCGCTAGTAAGCCACTCTGAGCCTTTCATTAGCCCTTCCATAAACCACAATTCCTTTACCCTGTTACAAAAACAAAAACAAAATAATAATAAAAAAAAAAAAGAATAAATCAACCTACCCAATTTAGAATAAGTCTGAGAATAGAATGAGTGAAGAAAGAAGAAGAGAAAAAACCTGTGTAAACAAAAAAAAAATTGTTAGTTGCTTCAGAAAATAAAGAAAAGAAGTTTCCATCCAAAGAAAAGAAAAATAGAAATAAAATAAAAACTCCAAAAAAATAGAATAAAAGGGAGTCAAAAGCCAAAGAAAAGAAAAAGAAAAATATGGCTAAGGATGGAAACAAAGTATAGAAGCAAAAGAAAATAACAAGGTTTTCTCTAAGTTACATAATACGAAGACTCTATTATCTCAGACTTGTCCTTTTGAATATCCATTTCCTTCCTTCTTAAACCACCTCCTAATCCCCGTAACACCTAATAAAGACCTCTAGCTCAATTAGGAATAGGTTAGTGTGATAGTAAGTGGCAGATGTGTTTGATCAACCCGGCTTCCTTGTTGTCATTGAGATTGTAAGGTAAAGTGTGCCCACTGTACACTGGAGTAGCGAAACTTGAGTGGAAAAATCAGAGTGTTGTTTCTTGACTATTATTGTGAGAACCTACTTAAGGACGCTATTCCGAGTTCTCAGAAACAAACCTGCTAAACATTTGATAGTACTACTCATTGTATATATGTTTATTGTAGATGATTGATTATTATGCATATATTAACTTAGGGTTTTGACTGGTTATTCTTATGTAATTGCTAGAGAGATGTATAGATAGTTGAGCATGAATAAGGAAACAATAGTTTTATTTTCTTAGTCGTTGTAGTATAGATGAAGTTTGTGAGTACCTTCACTGGAAAACTCTCACGAGGCTGTCCACTAGGGAATTCCTAGTGGTTTAAGGCCTTGTTGCATATGGTCAATGCAATCGCACTCAGCGAAACGAGATTAGGTAGAACTCCATTTTTGGTCACTTATTCTAATTTCTCATCTTTGCTTGAGGACAAGCAAAATGCTGTTTGGGGGTGGTTTGATAAGAGCCCAAAACTGTAGTTTTAACCCCTTAATAATCATACTGTTAGACCAATTATGTGAATAATAAGTAAGAGTTAATACTGATTAAGTGTTTTTTATGCATTTCAGACTTCAAAGTCCATTATGTGCGAAAATGTGCCACTTTAGCGAGATAAAGGAGCAAAAGTCAATGAGAACTTCGAATGCCATATCTTTGGACTCAGACCTCGGAATGAGGCCTACCTTATGTCAAAACGACCGGCTCGGAAAGAGCTTTGCAATGGTCCAAGCCTTGACCCAATCAGAGGAGCAGAAGTGGACGAAAAGTCTGTGGAAGCCAACTGCAGCTGAAGAGGCCTTTTGGGTTTGAAAAGAATTGGGTTTTGGGCTGATTCTCTGCCCAAAACACATGGCTCCAAGCCCATGCACGATTTTTGGATCTGGATGTATAAAAACAAAAGCTTGACTCGGTGTTAATGGCAGTCGAGCCGATGGTTAGAAAATAGTAGATAGCTTAGAATAGAAAGTAGCCATTAAAATAGCTTCTAGATCTAGTTTTATTTAATTGTTTTTGATTAAGTATAGTTTCAAATCTAATTCATTTCATTAGATTAAACCTTGAATCTTGTTCTTCATTTGATTAGATCAATAAAGTAGTATTCTTTACCCATTTCGATTTTGTCAATTCCAATTCTAGATCTAATTTCAATTCTGTCCTTATTTCAATTTAGTCATTAAATTAGATTTTATTATTGTTAAATTAAGTAAATTTCAATGCTTTATATTATGTTTAGTCTTAATCTAAATGGAAATGATTGGAATGATTCAAGGCTAAACCTCCATTAGAGGGGTTGTGAAGCCTTGATGAAAGCTTGATTCGATTATCGTAGAAGTCGTTGTATTTTCTATTCCACTCTAGAGGCGATTAGTTCACCATGAGAATGGGTTTAATTGTTCACATGCTAGTTATGAATTGGTAGAAATGCCATGTATAATTAGGGATTAGGAATAACCAATTGTTCTCATGAAGCGATTCAATTCGGATTCTGACGATTTGTCGTTAGTGGATTAAGTTGAGTTAAGGTGGAATCAATCCCCTCTAAACTCCTTATCATAGAATCAACGTAGCATTCCCTTAGTATTACGATAACCCGACTAGTTGCATCTTGTGGGTAGTTGCATCGTAGTATAATTCCCTTCGTAAAACTCTCATAGACTTAAAAACGACTAGTTAGATTAGAAAACATCCATGCTAGAGCACTAGGAGTGGAACGAATTCGTTACTCCATTCTATTTCGATAGACTTGAGAGTAGGAAACTTTGATAATCAACCACTTAAAAGTTTAGTTCTAGTTTACTTACGTTGTGAATTCATCGTTCATTTTGTAGGTAGACTATTCATTTTTATCATATTCATTACATTTATCAATTTTACTCTTATCAATGTCTTCGAAGTATTTTATGTTATATTACATATATTACTGTTCATACTCTACCCCTGTGCCCCCAAAGTTCATTTGGAATAACAATAGGTGACCCCAGTAGGCTAAACAGATTAAGATGAGGCAAATCCGAATCTGATTAGGATTTCATAGGAGCCCTTTCAACTTAACTGTAACTGGGAGTTCGATTGCATAGAGGCATATGCCTTTGCAAAAGTAACTCGGTGCCATGAGCACAACACTGTGTTTAATACTGATAGGTCCAATTTATATTTTTTTTTTAAATATAAAAGGTGTCGCATGAACAGTAGTGGAGGAGTCTTCTTCAGCACCATCATGCCAAAGCAGTTCCAGGACAACGATGGTGTGCTAGGATCTGGATCCCACCCAGATCTTCCTAGCAACCCCTGCGTTTGATGTTTTGAGAGCGCCCAAAACTGGCATACAGTTCAGGCTCGCAAGAACACTATCTCTTGTTCTAAGTCAAACCGGCATAAAGTTTACTAAACAATTAGCGTGGTTATATTCCCTAAAGGCTTAACCCATCGAGGATATTTGCAGTTTAAAGGAACTGACATACAGTTCCAGCATCATGGGCTGAGAAAGGAACTGTCAGTTTGACTTTCCCTTACCCAGTATCACTGGTTCCAAAGCAAATTGGTATATAATATTCTTGAACAGATAATAAGCAAATAATCCGCTAAAGGCTTAGTCCATTGAGGATAATAAAGAATGGGCAAGGAATATATTCAATTGCAAAGTAAAGAATTTTATTGATGGTAAAATATGCATAACAAAGCATGAAATAACAATTTACTGATAGTACTTGCGAAGGTGCTGTCCGTTCCATGGTTTGACAAGAACGTCACCTTCAACAGTGCGTAGGTAGTAAAAACCAGTTCGACTAACCTTGTCGATGATGTATGGTCCTTCCCAGTTAGGTCCAAATTTTTCGTTGGGCTCTAGGATCTCATGGAGAACCAGATCGCCAGTTTTGAAAGATCGGATCTGGACTCTCTTGTTGTATGATCTCTTCAAAGTCTGTTGGTTAGCAGCTAAGCAAAGTGTGGCATTTTCTCGCTTTTCATCTGGGAGATCTTTTCTCTACATAACAGCTCCTCCTTGTCCTGAGTATGCACCACTTCTGACTTCTGAGTGGGAGCTACCAGTTCGGGAGGTATAACAGCTTCAATTCCATAGGTCAGTGAAAATGGAGACCCACCAGTTGACCTCCTAGGTGTAGTTCGGTACGCCCATAGGGCTTTAGGCAATTCTTCGACCCATAAATCTTTCACGTCATCTAATTTACGCTTCATGTTATCCAAGATGACCTTGTTAGAGGCTTCAGCCTAGCCATTGCCTTGTGGATACCTTGGAGTTGAGAACAGATGGGTGATGTGAAACTCCTCACACAGTTCAGCAACAAGTCCTCCAGCAAACTGTTGCCCATTATCTGAAATGATAACTTTGGGTATGCCAAACATACAGACAATGTTGTTCCAAATGAACTTTCTGACGTCCTGTTCTTGAATGAAGACAAGGGGAACTATTTCTATCCACTTGGTGAAGTAATCCATTGTGACCAGCAAGAATCTGACATTGCCAGGAGCGGGTGGTAGGGGTCCTACAATGTCAGTTCCCTATTTGGCGAATGGCCATGGGTTGGCCAATAGGTGTAGTTTTGTTGTTGGAGCATTGATAAGTGGAGCGAATCGTTGACACTTTTCACACTTGCGGGCAAAATCTTGTGCATCCTTTTTCATATAAGGCCAAAAGTATCCTTCCCTTAGGATTTTGAGAGCTAGAGTTCTGCCCCCAATATGGTTGCCACAAATTCCTTCATGAACTTCTCGCATAACTTATTCAGCGAGATATAGGGAGAGACATCTGAGATGAGGCCCCAGAAAGGACTTCTTGTACAGATCATCTCCTACGATGGTGAACCTTTGAATCTTTGCAAGCAGATGCCTTGCCATACTCTTATCTTCAGGGAGTGTCCCTTCTTTGAGGTAGGACTTATATGGATCCATCCAAGTTGGAGTAATGGTGGGAACAACACAAACTGTTGTAATTGGGACTTGAATGCTAGGTTTCTCCTGGAACTTGATAGGGATTGAACGAGACTCGTTGTTGCCCAACATTGAGGCAACATATGCCAAAGTATCTGCGTGTCTATTAGCTAACCAAGGCAGCTGATAGAACTAAATGTTCTCAAACTTGCTATGAAGGCACCTTACCAGTTCCATGTATTTTACCATTCGTTCATCCCTGGCCTCATATCCCCCATTGACTTGAAAGACAACCAACTATGAGTCACTAAAAACTGTGAGGTGTGTCAGGCCCAGATCGAGAGCCATTGTGAGGCCAGCAAGAGTGGCTTCATATTCTGCCTCGTTGTTGCAAGCATTCCAACCTAAACGGATGGATTTCTCTATTCGTATATTATTAGGAGTGACTAACACATCTCAAATTCCTGCACCTTTGTCATTCGAAGATCCATCCCCAAACAACCGCCACCCGGAGCTTAGCTCCCAGGGATTTAAATGGTTTCCTGGAGATTTAGGCTGGATGCGATCATCTAAACTGGGGGTAGTTGAGTCGTACTCGGTGTAGGTTATTGGGAAATCTCCCAAGAATTTTTCTAGTGCCTGACCCTTCTCTGAGATTCTAGGGATGTAGATAATATCATATTCTGACAGTTGCACATACTATTTTGCTAGCCTCCCTGACATGTTCTGTCTATCTAGAGCTGACCGCAATTGGAACTCTGTGATTACTCTGATAGTGTGGGACCGGAAGTTTGGTCACAACTTCTCTGCTGTAAAAACAAGTGCTAGAGCGACTCATTCGAGTTTTGGGTACCTTGTTTCTACTGGAAGAAGCGTGCGGCTCAAGAAATAGACAGGTTTTTCAACCTTCTTTTCATCCACGCGTATTAGTACAATACTGATATCATAGTCCGATGAACAGAGATAAAGACCCAATACGTCTCCCTCAACTGGCTTGGAGAGGTTTGGTGGTGCCCCCAGGTATATTTTTAGTTGATTAAATTCTTTATGGCATTCTTCCATCCATACAAATGAGGTGTTCTTTCGCAGTAACTGAAAAAGAGGTTTGCACTTATCTAAACTCTTAGAGATGAACCTGTTCAGAGCTACTAACCTGCCTATAATTTTTTGAATCTCTTTCATGTCTTTAGGTGAGGGCATATCTAGGAGTTCCCGGATCTGATCTGGGTTTGCCTCGATTCCTTTTTTAGTAATTAGATACTCCAAAAACTTCCCTAATGAGACAGCGAAAGCACACTATGCAAGGTTGATCTTCATGCGGTACTCCTTAAGAATGTCGAATGCACGCTTCAGGTGAGAGAGATGATCTCCTCATCTTAGGTTTTTTATCAAAAGATCATCTGCATACACCTCCACAATGTCACCTATTAATCATTTGAACATCTTGTTAACCAGTCGCTGGTATGTGGCTTCTGCATTTTTCAGTTCGAATGGCATGACCTGATAGTAGTACAGGCCGTCCTCAATTGTGAAACTGGCATGCTTGTTGTCCTTTTCATGCAAGAGAATTTGGTTGTAACCTGATAACCCATCTGTGAAAGACAACAGTTCATGTCCAGCCGTTCCATCCACCAATTTATCAATTCGTGGCAGAGGGTAATTGTCCTTCGGACATGGACGGTTCAGATCCGTGAAGTCGATACAGATTTTTCATCAACCCATTCTTCTTTCTTACCGGGACAATATTAGAAATCCAAGTGGGAAAATTGATTTCTCTGTTAAATTTAGCTGCCTTCAGGTTTTTAACTTCGGCTTTTACAGCTTTGGATCTGTCAGCACCTATTTTCTTTGGTTTCTTCTTAACCACTACTACGTCACTACAGACATTGAGTCGGTGGCATGCTACATGGGGATCAATTCCTGGCATTTCTTAAAACGACCAAGCAAACACGTCCTTGTGCTCTCAGAGGAACTAAATCAGAGCCATGCGCTCTTCAGAAGTCAACATATTGTCGATGAAAGTGGTTTTGGTGAGCTGCCTCCCCGATATCCACTTCCTCCAATGGATCTAATGAGGAGGGGATCCTCCCTCTCTCTTGGGACCAGGTCCGGGAGAGGGGGATCCAACTGTAATTGCTATTTAGCGGGTGGCCCCACCTCTATTGGTTGAAAAGGGAGTGGGGACTGCTTTGTTGCCAAAGCATAGCATGTATTAGCAGCCACCTGATCTCCTCTGATTGTCTTAATTTTCCCATGATGCGAGAATTTTAGACATTGGTGATAGGTGCTGGGAACGGCTCTAAGTCTGTGTAGCCAGGTCCTGCCTAAAATCATGTGATATGGTGTGTTAGCTTTTACCACAACAAAATTTATGATAAGAGTTACCGGACTAGTGGCTACAGGTAACTGGATCTCCCCAACTGTGAGAGCTTTGTCCCCACTGAATCCATACAGTTTGGAGCTGGTGGCAACCATCTCCGCATCTGGGATCTAAAACTTTTTGAATGCATCATAGTAGAGTACATCTGCTAAACTACCTGGGTCCACCAATATGTGATGCAAATCATAATCTCCAAAAGGGAGTGTGAGAACCAGCGCATCCTCATGTGGGCTTTGGATGTTAAGGCAGTCAGCTTTAGTGAAAAGAATGAGCAGATCTTTTTGGGGTACCGCGTTGACCTGAGCTCCTATAGTCAGCTCGCTATTCATGATCCTCATCTGCTTGGCGATGTGCATTTGATATTGCACACCTTTGTCAATGACCTGTCCACTTCATTTACTTGCTTTACCAGAAATCATATTTATCTGGAGTCGGCCATTGAGCGGTCTTGCACCTTCGGGGTCTTGAACTGACGTAGTGATCTCTTCAGGCTGTATTGCATTTGCTTCTTCATTTGCCACAAATTGCTTCAAATACACAATTTCAATCAGATCTTATAGTTCATTTTTCAGGGTCCTACAGGCTCTGGTGCTGTGACCCTTACTCTTATGGAACTTGCAGTAGGTTCTTTGGTCTCTGGTACCCAGTGAACTTGGCTTAAGCGGAGCTGGCCACTTGAGGTAACTCTGATTTTTAATCGAGTCCAGAACCTCATCTGGCATTTTGTTCAGAGGGGCGAAGTTCCTGTCCTTTGAGGGAAGAGCTTTTTCAGTTCCTTCCACATGTGGCTTCTTCTGTTGCTTTCCATCTGCACTACTGGCTACATTCTTGTGTTGACCTCTGGGCATTCGTCCCTTTGATGGGGATTTGGCCCTTTGGCTACCACGATTATGGTCTCTCTTTGATTTTCGAGGGGAAGAATTTACATTCCCTTCTTGAGGAACTCTAGGAACTGTCCGACTAGTTTTCTTCGCTTCTTAACATCTGTTCAGGACATTTTCTTCCCACCCCGCCTGAGTTTCAACCCTGTCAAGGAGTTCCTCTAAATCACGAAGTGGTTTTCTGGAGAGAGAACCGAATTAGGGGTTGTTTTCATCCAACCATTATTTAGAAGCTATTATAGCAGTATGTTCATCACAAGATTCTATTTGGATGGAAATTTCCATGAACCGTTGCATGTAGGATCTCAGTGCCTCTCCATCCTTTTTCTTGATGTTGAACAGTGCATCAATCTGTTTAGGTTGATGCTTGTTGCATGAGTACCTATCTATGAAGGTCCTAAATAGTTCTTCTGAGGACCTGATCTGATGCTCAGGTAATCTATGGTACCACTGGAACGTAGATCCAGACAAGGAGGCTCTGAATTCTTGACACATGACATGGTCATATCTCTCGTATTGTCCTATAGTGGCACGATACCTGAATACGTGATCCACCGATTCTGACTTTCCACTAAAGACACTGAACTTCGGTTGTCTGTAACCACGGGGACATGGTTTCCTCATCACCCGTGATGCGAAAGGAGATCTGCCTGCCCCCATTATGGCAGATTGAACAAGGGAGTTTTGCATTTTTCTCCCCTTGCCTGTCATCCAAGGCATCTGACGGATCATGCCATTCTTTTTAGTTTCCCATGCATCTTCTTTGGTAGAATGCTTCTTGGTCTGAGATCTTTTTCTGTGTCGAGGGTTGACATCACGATCCTGGTCTATTGACTCTGGTTCAGATGTTGTATCCGAGTCCTCATCTGAGTTGCTGTATTCCGACTCAAATGTCTCGCGTTGAGCTGGACCCCCACGCCTTGGGTTCTTTGCACGCCACTTTCTGGAAGGTTGTCATCATCGAGATCGATGAGCAGCTCCTTCCCTGTGTCAGATTGATACAAATGCCTCAGCAGCTACACTTCTCGTTCAAGATTACTCCTTTGCTGTTCCAGAGCCTATACTGCCTGGTTTGCCTGAACAGTCTCTGGGTTGGTGAGTACAGCAATCTCACCATCTTGACTCTCTTCTTGAGCGTTATTCCTGGGGCCTGCACCGAGAATTCCTGGTGTGTTGGTGCTGGTTATAGGTCTCTGGAGGGGGTTGTTCTCGTCGTGGTAACCAGCGTTGTCCCCTCTTTCAGGTGTCTCATGCTCTTCTTCTCTCACAGTGACGCTGCGTGTGGTAGCACCACCATTTGTTTTCTTTGCTTTTGCCATCACAACAGTAAGAGTTTTTAGGCTAAATCTATCGTCTGAAACGAATATTTGCCTGCTTTCGACCCCACAGACGGTGCCACTAGATGTAGGGGATTTTTCGAGTTTTATTGATTTTCCTCTGTGCCTTGTGATCTTGGAACCTTTGAATGAATGGAGATGGGATGAGATGATTGTGAGTTTAGGGTTGAACCGTCTGATGGCTTCCTACGTATCTCCTTCTTTATTATGGAGAATCAAACCTTATCTTACGTCGTTCCTAAGTGTGAAATCCCTCAGGTTTATATAGGAAGAGCTTTGGAAGTCCTAGGGTTAGGGCTGTCTTCACCGCCTGTGAATTCGCTTCCATCTTTGGACTCTATCTTCCTATTAGGAATTCCCTCTTTATGGAAGTCTGAATCTATATCATATCTTTGTGAGAGGTAAGTTTCCTTGCTGATCATAATGTCCCATCGTGTATGGGAAGATTATATCTATCTAAAAGGAAACTCCTAAGATATGTCTTCACGATTCCTTCCTTATCATCAAAGATTGCCATCTTCAGTTCCATTATGTTCAGGAACTGTCTACATCAGTTCCTAACGACTGGGTAACTGTTATGTTGGAAGGCGGTAAGCCATGTGCCTGACACATGTCCAATAAACACTCGTGCTACACACCAGAATACTTACTCACAGAACTGATCCGATGGTTCTCGTCTCATTCTAGACATCCATAGTCTTAGGTTATTTCCCATACACATGGCATCTGTTCAGTAACGAGAAATCCCCCTACAGGTGTTATGATGGGTATTCCTTAAATGTGGTGGGAATGACCTAAGGTATTCATTGAATGTGCCATGAATGATCTATTGGTGTTATGATGGGTATTCCTTGAATGTGGTGTGAATGACTCAAGGTATTCATTAAATGTGCCATGAATGACCTATTGGTGTTATGATGGGTATCTCTTGATTATGGCGGGAATGACACAAGATATTCATGAAATGTGCCATGAATGACCTATTAGTGTAAGGATAAGTGGTATTCCCTAATATGCGAGACGAACCATGTGTTATCAATTAGGATTCAATGTATTAAATGATGTTTTGATTATGAATGGATATTTGACTGGTTGAGATAAATCTTTTTATTGTGATGTCTAACTCTGTTTTTGTAGGAGGGTAGGATCCGTTAATCTTGTATGCATGGACGTAAATATCCTACCCTAAGACGACGTGCTGGCATGTAAAGGTAAAGTGTATCAAACTCATATTTAAATAAGTTATCATATGTGCATTTAATAAGTGGAATGTAAGTGGTATTTATATTGTGAGTTAATTTGGAAAATGGGAATGATGAGTACTATTATATGAGTTTCTTGGAAATGTATATTGGGATTTAAATCTTGCTTGGGAAGAAACTACATGCTGTTTTGAGAAAACAGAACTAATTTGTCTTCTAAGTTGAAATAATTGTAATATTTTTATTTGTGAATGAAGAGTTGTTCCTTTTGGTTTCATTTCATTTCGGTTTTTTTATATCGTGTTCGATAACCTACAAAGTATTAGGTTTTCGTTTCATTCTGGGCTTCTAGATTATTGAATATCATTGTTTTTTTATTGTCTGAAAATTTGGGGTTTAACATAAGGGATTTGACCTTTGGCTTTGACTTTTTTAGCACTTTTTCATAGCAGCTTCTGGTCTTTATAATAAGCGTGGTTAAGGCTCCTTTTGGTGCTAAGATGCAGCTTTTATGATAAGTGGTCTGAAATTCTCCGTAACTTGAAAAACTAAATATGCAACATATGTAAAATAATATACTACACTAAACGACACATATTTTGTAAAATAATTTGATTTCGTTAATACTCAGTAAGATTGCGAATGTCATATAGAGAGCTGCTTCACCCCGAAGGGCTTAGAAACACTTACCCAACTCAGATTTTAACCCTATTTGGAATGTTCTCCTCTTTCATGAAAAAATCAAGTTATTGAACAAAACAATGCACTAATATATAGATAGATGCTAAGCATGTACTCTCCAATTGTCTCCCCACGCAAGATAGGCTGATACAAAAGAAGGTGTTGCAACAATTTGAATGCTGCTTATGCAATGCTTCGTCTAAACATTCCAAGCATTTATTTTTTGATTGCCAATATTCTAAACAAGTCTGGGAACAGGTGAAGAATAGACTTGGGATAGGAGGGATGGTGAAGGGATCCACTGCAGAATGGTATGATATATTTAGACTTTGTCGAATTAACTCTATCAGTGTTGATATCTATAAAGCATGTATAGGAGCAATTGTTCATGAAATTTGGTGTGAGAGAAACAGAAGGGGGAAAAAGAATCTAAAACTTTCTGCGCATCAGTTGAGTTCAAAGATTATGGGATATATGCAGATATACTTCTAAAAGAATTTAGTAGATGTCAAGGAATCCGCTTCTCTGAGGATTTTGGTAGCTAGATTAGGACTGGAATTAAACTTCAAAGAACTAGTCCCACAATGGATCAAATGGGAACCAGCAACAGTGGACTCATATATGCTCAACACAGACAACTCTGTCCAAGGAAATGGCAATGGGTTTGGAGGAACAATCAGAGACGCACTAGGAAATGTTACTCTGGCATATGCAGGCTCTTCTTCTAAACCTTCGGTTATATATCAAGAGCTCTTTGCAATAGCAAAAGGACTTCAGCACGCAAAAGAAAAAGAACTAATCAATCTTGAAGTTAACTCAAATTCCACAGGAGCTATCACCATTATCCAGGACCCAGGCCAAAGCCCTTGGTACTGCTTTAACATTGTGGCCTTAATTTCGTCCCTCAGGAGACACTTTGTTAAATGCAGTTTTAAGCATATTTACAGATAGGGTAATTAGGTAGCTGACTATCTTTCAAAGTTGTACAGATCACTGGATGATCTTGATATTTCCTTTCTTCCACCCCTTGATCTTAATCTACATAACAAAGTGGAAGAAGATAAGAAAGGAACTATGTACATAAGGGCTTTTTCTAATACAGGTTGAGGTCTTCCATAACCTCTAAACTTTTGAAAAAAAAAGGATGCTAAACATGCAACAATGTCCACTGATATGTATCTATATTGTAAACATGCAAACAAATTTCACGTATGCGTATATATAGGCTATCATGCAAATAATAATATACAACATGACAATATTAAGAAACGGGAGTATTAGGAGTCGAAACCTGGAAATGCCTGTGCTTCGCTTATAAATAATGTCTTCAATAGCCTTGAAGCACGTTCATAATCTACTAGAACACGATACGAGTATTGTTCCAGATCTGTGAAGTGAATTGGAAAGTCCGCACCAAAACTCGACCTGATAAGTATCAGTTTGAGCGCGGAGGCGCTATGAAATAGGCACGACAAGGCGCGGGTCCCGACTTGTGCTTTTTTCTTGGGTAGACTTGTTATTGTACTAGATCGCGAGGTGCGCTTTAGATAGGGCAATTTAGAGCACGTGCGTGCTCTCAACTATTTGCATTGAGCTGGAATTTTTCTAGTGATTTTCCAGTGGTTCAAGTAGTGGGTTTTTCAACTTGTATGCAACCTGGAAGTGAGAAAAAAAAAACGACAGTACTGGATCAATAGGAAAACAAGAATAAAATTCGAACCAATAGGAAAGTAAATAAATTAAAAAGGGTAGGAGTGGGGGGTTCCCCTTGGAGCTTTTCCCACTTGGTAAGTTGTTTCTTGAGCCTTTAGGATGGCAGCGATGCCAATTTATAATCACACTTTTGCACGTGTAAAGAATGTGTTTCTTACACACACTCAAATACAACCAATCAAATACCTCACTCACGTGCACGTTGAAATATAATTGGAGTGAGGGTTTCGTTCCAAACCTAAGGGCTATAACTCAATTTGAAAACCAACCGGAAAGTTCTATAAGAGGAAATTATGTGAGTAGGATTTTACTTTTGATTTTTAACTAACTTTATTACGTTACTTAAAAATGATGTAGAGATAAAGCAACTGATCAGGAGATAAACATGTAAATATATTCAAAGAAAATAAGATTTTACTAGTTTACTTAACATGCAATACTTAACTAAGAAGTGATTTTAATTTATTAACATAAAATAGAAAACATATTACAAGCTTAAAAACTAACAGTTCATGGAAACTTTAAACTCTAGAACAAACTAAACTACGAAGCCAAAGTTTTTTTTTTTTGCTACTGAAGACATCTTTTTATAGCCAATGGGAGTGCTTTTTTTTCTTTGCATCCACATAAATTCCCAACGCTCCACTGCATCATTTAATGGTCCATTTGATTTTCTTGATTAAGACTATTTCTTTGTGTGTCACCTAATCGAAGTTTTACGCAAAAACTTTGTTCCCATCAAGACTTGGTGCCAAAGTTTCCATTTCATTTGAATTTTTGTGCCTTCATAATGGACTTTGTTGCACCTCATTACTTTTGTTGCAAAAATGCATCGAAACTTTTGCCACCTGTGCCAACCAAATGAGACTTTTGTGCCAAGTTATGCACAAAAGTCTTTCATGCAATTTAACTCGTGCGGAAGCTTTGACGTGTGAGCTTGATCACTAATTTTTGTGGGTCCGCATACTAGGTCTATCATACCATTTTTACAAAATCCCGCCTATGTGTAGAGCTCGCCACACTGATCTTTCTGATGGTTCATATTCCGCCATTGGAGTCAAGGTTCTAGCAGATACGGCTCTGGAAATTTGATGTTTTTTGGCACTTTGATCCTGTTCTGACTTGGAACTGTCTCATTTGATTCCCTGGGTTTTAGTTGGGCTTCAGTGAGCTTTACGTGGGCTAAATCAGAATACTTCATGTAGACACACAATTCTGTGTTTAAATACCGGCTTTTATCTTTATTTTCACGTTGATTGCTCAAACCTACAAAAGCACGAAAATACGATTATTTCATGATTATTAAACACATAATTAACCAAGATGTTATGTCTCTACGGGATTTTATATTACAGTTTTGGGTGCTTATCAAGTAGCATAAGAAATCTCGTATACTTATAATCACTTTTGTTTGGCAGAATCATTGCTATATTCAGGTTTCCAAGTCTTGATTCTAAGCTGACCCAGTCATCTGTTTTCAAGGCGTTATTTATCTCTCCATAGCTCTCTTTTTCTTTGGCAGAAGTATTGATCGTACGCTGCATACATATTTGTCATTTCAATAATCAGACCAAAGCAATGCCATTCCATTTTAGCACTAACTTCATCTAGATCTGTAGGCTTATCAACATCATCACCAGTGCAAACCCAATTTCTCAATTGTAGTCCCTGTGGATTAACCAAATTCAATATAAGAAATTAGTCATGAGTGTAAGTGAGAACTGCAATTTTATAAAGAAAACAACATGTAAGAATGCAATCAATTTTGGGTGCTTCTGTTGCTTCCATGTAAAAGCATATAACTAACATGGAGCTTAACTCCTTTCAGTAATGAAATATATGTTTTATTATGGGATATTTAGCTTTTGGGCCACTTTTTAATTAGATAATTTGCAGTTGGTCACCAATTGATTGTTTATTTGCGTTTGGGCCAAAATTGACGATTGATTGCGTTGACTTTGAGTTGATCGTCTTGTTCTATCTATAATTTTCTAGAAATTGCTAAAGTGCCTTGCACATGCCATACACGTGACTAATTTGTGGACCAAACACTATGACCAAATGCTAAAAATTCCAAATAATAGTTAGACACTTGACAAAATCTAAGATTTGATTCAGTGACCATATAAGAATTTTTTTACGACCAAAACTTAACCAACTTACATCTTACACCTAAGCCAAGTTAATTAACATACACACACAAATATGATCAGCTCCCAAATGTGTGTTTTATTACCCTTACATTACTGCATTACAGCCCTTCTTACGCATAATGAAAAGACAACTCATAGCTTTTATTGCCTTTTTCAGGTTATAGAGCATTCCAGACCACTTGTCATAAAAGCTGCATCTTAGTGCCAAAAGGAGCCTTATTAATGCTTATTATGAAAACTCAAAGATGCTATAAAAAAGTGCTAAAAAAGTCAGAGGTCAAGGGCTCAAAACCAGAGAACCGAAAGTCACATCCTTAACTCAGAAGACTAGAGATGGATGACCTTGATACAAAAGAAGACTTGCTAAAAACCTAGCATGATCAAGAAGATATGAAAAAGCATAAAGCAACATGGTGAGGTGTCTTGATTATAGAGGGAGAGGGCAAATCAGTCTTTTGTAAAAGTAGGGGTATAAGAACCTAAAAGTAGGAGAAAAGAATACACCTACACTTATTCTAGTGTCATGTAGGAGTAGTGCAATCTTTATTTTCAAGTCATTTACATTCAAGTTTTGTTTTTACTTTTTGTTCTTCAATTCAATCTTTTTTATTTCAAGTTTATGTTTCAATCTTCAATCAAAGTTGTTTCATTTCAAGTTAATGTTTCAATCTTCAATCAAGTGTTCATTCAATACAAAGTTGAGTCATTCAAAAAACAAGTCATGAGTTTTAAGTTTGCTACCTTCTCTTCTTCATAAATACAAAGTTGAGTCATTCAAAAACAAGTCATGAGTTTTAAGTTTGCTACCTTCTCTTCTTCATAACTCCCATCCATTCATCTTCTAAACAATTTATGGTGAACCTCAATCACAATCTTTTGAATACACTTACCACCATTACTACAAGCTATTCAAATGGCGACGCCGTCATGGATTGAAAGAACATGCACTACAACAAAAAAAAGTTTTATATCACTATTAAAAACAATGACAAAAAGTCTTTTATCACTGTTTTTTTTTCAATAACCGTGACCAAGTGGGGGTCATTTTTTTTACCAAAACCGTGACAAATACTCTTTGAAGAACAATCACAAAAAAGTTGAAAACAATCATAATATAACCACCTTTTAGTGACGGTTTTTACTGAATTATACTAAATAGTGATAAACGTTATCCATAACAGTCATCAAAAGTAACCCTTTTATAGCTATTTTAACAAAACCGTGACAATGGTTAAATTTTTTACAAAAAAAATATATAAAAAATAAAAAACAAAAATTCACTGAATTAGTGAATTGGTTCTGCACTCCATATCTCTACCGAATGCCTATACACCTTTAAAAAAAAATAACAAATATAATCAATTAAATTTCCAAATATCATTCACAAACACTAATTCCATTGAACTAATCAAATCCAAACAAGACTTAGATAATTGTTACATGTATTTAAATAAAAATCAAAATGAAACATCCCAAAAGTTAAAAAATAAATCATCCTAGCCTGCCGGAGTCGTCACATGAATTTAAACACACTTATCGCTCATTTTGAGCATAGTCCTCAACACGTTCTTGGATGAAGCCAACAAACTCATATCCTTGCTTCTTAGCATAGTACACTTCTAACACGACTATAGTACTCAGGGGTACCCCACAACTACCCTTAGTATAGCTCCCTCCACAACTCGCTTATGATATTCAATCCCTCCTGTAAGTAAAACAATTAGTGAACACATGCAAGTCAAAACTTTTATAGTGTATAAATTACAAGGCAATACCTTGAACCATTTTATAAGATTCTTGTTTGAATCAAATAGATTAACAAGTGCGAATTTCAAAATATAGAGAAAAGAACGAATAATTTCAGTGAACTAAGAAAATGTAAAAGAAAATATACCTTCAACAAGACACCGGCCACAAGCACATGCTCTTCTTCTTCCTACCGAATACCTTGTTCCCTAACCTAAAAGATTGAATCAATTTAGAGGCATCTATAGTCCATAATATAGTTGAAAATTAAAAGCCAAAATCACCAACACTACATATTAAAATTGTGAACTGGTACAAGTTTAGTCCCATGTTTGAGAATGTAGTTTTCGTGAATCAAATCTTCCATTTGTTTCTTTAACATCATATTTTCCTAGCAGAAAGAAAGAGATCATAAGTTCAAGATGCTCTAAAACTAAACCATCATCTACTGCATTTGTATTTAAAATAGGGATCACAATGTCAACAATTAGTCCTCACCTTGTGCAAATCGTCTACTGCTGCAGCACCAACCTGGGTCTTAATAGACTTCTCCAAAATCTCTAGCACCCTTTGAGGCACGGGCTTTTGCATCATCTATATCAGAGGCACTTATCATTTCATTCACAAACAGTTCAACTCACTCCGCACCATTTTTTGGGAGATTGTTGACTCATAAATCTTCAGAAGGTACAACATTTTCTCCATTATATTCTATACTTGCAGATGTTGCACCGAAGCATGAGGGTTGCGATTCTCAAATAAGCAAGAATAATTAAGAGAGAATCTACTTTAGAGTAGCCTACTTAACAAGGTTTTGCTTATTGAAAGTGCAATGCACCATGGCACATTGTGAGCTAATGAACTTATGTTTCCCTTCACATAAGATAATGGTTTTTCTTATTTTCCCCCTCAAGAATAAAAGAAACAATTTCAGCATGAAAATTCACACTCATGTTTCTTCTTTCTCTTTTGAAGGATGAAAAACTCCTTTTTATTATCACTATTAGTAACCATTAATTCCAAAAATCAAAGGGTACGAGTCTTCATACAAAGCAAAGGATAGTAATATTCTTTAAATAAATATACGGTATAACCAAGAGGAAAGCCCACAAGTAAACTATTGGGGACTATTTCAATCCCTATTTTTTTTGTTTAAGGATTGCCATCCTAATTTCTTTCATCTTGAAGTGGTGGTGGGTTCTAGACTGAACAGTCGAAGAAGTCAAAGCTTATTCACTTGTGAGGTTTTAAAGATGGACAATTTTCACAATATATAACCAGAAATTACTGACAAAATCTAAAATAGAAAACTTTAAGAGAATAGTGGCTTCAATATCCAGATTTAAAACTATGCTGCTTAGCAACTAGACCAGCTTATATTAAAAAGGGAATAAAACATATAACACAGTTAGACAAACTTGCATGGATCCTTTCTATACCTTGTGTTGGTAGATTAGTATTAATTGCAGCAGATGTTGAGTCTCTCTCAACAGAACCTAGACGGAGTTCATTCAAACTCTTGATGGCAGAATCCAAGTCCTCAGATTCATTGAGTGCTTTCTCAAGAAGCTGAAGAGAGTATTCTACATTAGCAGACAAGTCATATTGACATATATATATATACTCGGAACACTCAGCAGCAACTGGGGAAATGTAATTGTTGAACTTAAATAAAGAAAAGATAAAATGACCAAAATCCTCAAATTTACAAACACATACACAACAGAACATACACATACACCTTGAGTTAAAGCTAGCAAATTAAAAAGGAAAAAAAAACATCTAGCTAGAATAACTAAATCAACTTGATAGTTCTCTTACCCTTTTCTCATCCTCCATCTCGAAGTTAGAGCAGCGACGCACAGACGAGGATGAACAGAATAAAGGGCTCACCTTTAAATGAGACACTTCTCTTATCCCTTTCGATCTCGTCCTCCATCTTTGCATTCTTCTCAAGTATACACTACTATACCAAAAAAACCCTCATCTGATCTACATAAAAAAAATTATCCTTGAATCAAGTTACTGATGAACTATTATGAATATTGGAAAAGAAATTGAAAACATTTTAATTTAGAAATCAAGTTACTGATTAACTATTATGAGCAAAGAATTCAACAACATCGAAATAAGCTTGAGAACTTATAATAACTCAGCAATAATTAACTTTGCGCAGATAGATTGTGAGCATTAGAAACATGTTAAATCCAGAGAAGTCCAGACAAGCAAAAGAAAACAAAAAAGATCTTACTACATTGAAGTAGTGAGACGTACGTATTTCTACTCAAATTTCTCCTTAAATGCGTTGTGGTTTCACCTCATCAGTTCAAAAATCTCAAAACAATAAATTAACTTTTCAGTGCATACCTAAAAGCAATCCATTTCATATAAAAAAAAACAAGATCAGTTTTCAATTCACAATTTAAAGAAACCTAGAAAGCAAAATCAACTGAAGTAAATTACCATCAAACCCCTTCACGGAAATCGAAGGATGCTGCTGCTTTGATTCGGGATTAGAAAACAAAAGACTTATTAACGAATTGAGGTATACAAAGAATGAGAGAGAGAATGATCGAACATCCACTACGAGGTCGAATTAAAGTTTGAGATAGATATTGAGATATCTGTTTCTTTCGGAGAGAGTTTTGAGAGAGCGGTGATCGTGGGGAAGCCCATGAAGACCAATTGTTACTGATTTGGTTAGGCAGTGACAAATAATGGCCCGGGTATACAATTGTGCATTAGCGGAAAACAAAAAAACTACTTGTCACATTTTCACTATGAGGGTAACAAAAGACCTTTTAGAAACAGTCACAAAAAGCTTTTTATGCCATTTGTGACCATTCTGAACAAAACAATCACAAATAACATTTTAAAATAGTCACAAAAATCCTTTTTTTACTAGTGATGGATTCTTGGTTGAGTTCTTAGGAGGGAACCACCATTCTATCCCTTTCATTTCTTGTTCTTTAAATTTTTTGTTATTTTTCAATACTTATCTGTTTTATTTTAAATCCAGGGATGTGTTCAACTACTGAAGCTGCTACCGGAAGCCGATGAACTTTCATTGGAATCGGAGGGGCGACCGCCCAGTCACCTCCAAGTACTTTGCGGCCGTTTTTTCACAAATCGATCAAATTTGTTTTGTGGCTGTAACTATAGATCCGGATTTTGTAATAGAGTAGTATAAATCAGTGGACTTTGTTGTGATAAATATATAAAAATAAAAAATAAAAAAAAAAAAAAACGAAAATATCAAAAAAATTAGTTTATGTTAGTTATGTAGATTATCATGAGTTGAGCACTTGGTTGAAGTTGTGCAACTTACCAAGGATTAGAGTTTCTATTGCCTTGGGAAGTTCAAGTGTGCAAGGCGAGTCATGAATCATACTCTCGCGCACTTTGAATCAACTTGGTAATCAACTCTCTAATTACAATTAACTCTAGTTAATATAAGTAATATAGTTAATTTATTACTCTTAGTACTAGATTTTGGACCCAGGCATACGCCCGACCTCTTTTACTTATTTTGCATGATAGAATGATTTTTTTTTTATCTAATTTCATGTTAAAAGTTTGGACTTTGTAGTCTCTAAGCAATTTATTATTGTATACATTATATATTATGGATGTTAGAGAAATCCCACATGGGCTACTATTTTAGATATCACAAAAATTGAATTCTTTTCCCATCAAAGAAAAGGGTGAAAAGGTGAAGCTATCATCAAGTCAAGCATATACATATCCATCCAATGAAGAACACCTTTAGCAATGACAATTTTTAAACTAATTTATAAAAACTTATTGTAAAACAGTTAACATAGGTATAGTCCCCCTCATAATTGCCTTTAAAAAAAAAGGTTTTTACACTCTAATAGCTAAAGTACCAAAGCCATACACTGTGAAAAACTTTCTTATAATGGACTATAGCAATATAAGAAAATTTAACTTATAAAATTTAACGCTGATACATGCGAAATTAGAAAAAAAAAAAGTAATAGGGAATATTCATAAGAAATAATGCATGATAATGAGCTTACTGTTGAGTAACCAGGGCCGGCTCAACCATATAGCGAAATATGTGGTTGCTTAGGGCCCCGAATATATTTCAGCCCACTATGGCCCAATCCACCAAATTTCTATTCAAACTTTTTTTTTGTTTTGTCACATTAAAGATTCCTTAGATATCAATACACCATAAGTAGTCTTCTGTTTCAAACTTGGGCATAGGGTTTTTAGTGCATATCTTATGTTTCTGAATTTGAAACATGACATTGAAAGCCTTGAGCTCTACTTTAGGCATTGAGTTTGGATGTAAAACACCTTTAGATTAAGACCATGTTGAGTTTTTTCCTACCCAGTCGTCATCCTTAAACCAAACTCATCCCCTACGCATATTATTACTCATTGAATTTCATAGTGATCGAGTAGTAATTAATTCCTCATGCCATACACTCACACTCATATTTCTCGCTAATTTTACACATTCTTTTATTATAACATATTCGTTGCCGTGTCTTGAGTGTTTCCTAATATTGTTAGCTACCATTCTCCATGTGCTCCAAAATAGGTTATGCATTCTCCACTGCAAACTTGTTTCAACTTACTGTGTCCTGTCCAAATCACATATACTGTCAAGATTCTTTGCACGTACTTGTTAAGGATTTCCTTCTGCTCAATCATATAATAGGTGCAACTACACATGACCAACATAAGTGTGCTTTGCAACTGAATATTATGCATCTTGTCTTCCATCTGGTGCAGTGGTGCTGGCTAACTACGTAAAAAATAACTTAATTTGGTATTAACGTAAGTCCAACTGCCAGATGAAACTCGGGTGTATTTTAATTTGATAAAAGAATTTACTACTCTCTAATTATTTGTTAAAACATTCCATTTAGTTTTCTCGTATTAATGAACATTCTTGTAACTAAAAAATTGCTAGTTTTGCCAACAATATCCAGGAATTTTTTTGTTTACGCAGAATTCAATTGCTCTAGACCATACTAGGTGCGCACGCTTCACAACGTGTCAAATGGGAAAATAATCTTATTGAGACAGAGGTGTGCTATCGTGCAACTCCCTTAAGCTGTTGATTACAGGAATTTTTGCACTACTTGTAAAGCATTGACATCATTTGTTCCTCCTGTTTTGGATCTGATTTGCTCAACAACTTGATGCCCTTGGCACATGTACTCCAATAGAGATAGAAGCATGTGCAGTTTCCTTGACCCGGTGTCTATCAATTCTATTAATATATTAGAGTGGGCTCAGGGACACTCATATATGTCAACACTCTCCCTCAGCGGGACACGCTGTAAATACACAGGTAGAAGGGCTGGACATCTTCACCTAGCTGGCAGGAATGGAAATGCACATGTAGAAAAATTTGATATTTTCACCTCTCCATAAGCTTGAACTTATGCGAAAGATCAATTCAATTAATATATTATAGTAGGCTCGGGGACACTCATATATGTCAACACTCCCCCCAGCGGGACAAGCTGAAAATACACAGGTAGAAGGGCTAGACATCTTCACCTGGCTGGCAGGAGTTGAAATGCACAAGTAGAAAGATTGGACATTTTCACTTGGTAGGAGTTGAATCCGAGACCTCTAAGAAACCAGAGGCTCTGATACCATGTTAAATTATCAATTTCTCCATAAGCTCAAACTTATGGTCAATTCTATTAATATATTAGAGTAGGCTCGGGGACACTCATACATGTCAACAAATCTTACTCATTGCTTCTATATGCCAGAGTTGCTTGGTGCTCGGATCTACTTATCCAGCTTCGGTTGGTTGCTAATGTCCAAAGGTGACCATTCTTTGTTTTTCTTTAACCCTTTTGATATGGTCACCATCGAGCTTCCAGATTTCCCAGGGATTTTACATTTAGGGTTCTATCCTTTTCGTGCTTGCCAACATCTTTAGACTGTATTGTGTTTGGTGCCAATACATACCTTGACATGTGATTTGGTTAACATCTGTTATTTGCATTTAGGAGAAGAAGCTTGGACTTGGAGTCAGTATAGGAATTGCGACAAGATCATCCTTTGTAATAATAATAATCCAATTTTCTTTGATGGAGCATTATATTGTTTAAGTTATGGAAGACGTACACTTGGGAGTTTTTCGTTCATCATCTAGAGGGAGGCAGTTGTGATTGGAGGCATAATGATATTTGGTCAGTTCGTGGCTCAAAATATTGTTCAGGCCATTCTTTTTTAGTAATTTGATTATGAGATTAAATCTGGAATGCTTAACCAAAATCTACAGTTAATTGAGTCCCAATGTCATGTATGATAACAAACGTATTCAATATTGATTAACCTAGGTATTACAACACTTTTTATTTATACTAATACCATAATGATAGAACGTTAAATCAACGTTATTGGGTTTATACTTAAGTCCTAGGTCCACAGTCCAAACTCCGTATAGTCGTCTGTTTAGTCAAGTTACCTTACTCACGTAGGTTTGGTAGGATAGGCCGAGTAAGGGATCGTCCAAATCTTAGGGCTCGGCAAGGTTCACAACTGGAATTACAACTTTTAGTGAGTAGGATTTTAGGTTTTTTAGTTGGTTTAATTAAATTAATGGTAATGTAAATAATGTAAATTACTAACGGTGATTTCAATGTAAATAAACAAAGATAGAGAAACAGGGGGAGGGTTAATTCATACTCATGCAAGAATCATTTTTCAACAATTTATACTACCACATCACTACAGCTCTAATCCGTCTCGAGTTCATAGACAAACTTGAGACAACGTCGAGTATCGATCCCTAACAAAATGCGCACATCTCTGAGTCGCATCGCACTAGCATAAGGAGATGAACTAATATTTCATCTTTGGAATATCATTTCATCTCTTGGTTCGCTTCTACATCAGCTAAACAAATTGGAGAGCTGTCTGACACTATAGAGTCGCGCGCGAGACATTTTGGGTCTCTCGCGAGACTGTTTTGGAGCATCAACACTCCAAATTTGTACAGTCTTAATCATTTTGGGACCGGATGTAAAATCTACACCTAATTCCTAAGCAGTGATTCTAGAATATTAAAGAGTCAATCTAGATTCTCACACGAGCAGCATAACCCTCCCCCTGAGGGGGGGGGATTAGCTCATGGTCATTGGAGGAATAATTGAACTTGTTGTATACATTAAATAAATAAATGCAGGATAGGAATTAAACTTGAAAAGAAATGACTTTCATTAAGAAGAAATAACTTACAGTATTGAAGCTGTTGGAAAAGAAAATGTGGAATGTAAAGTACTAAAATTAAAGCTAAATAACTAATAAGCGGAAGCTAAAGCATAAAATGTTGAAGAAGGAATATTGAAGACCCCTCTCATATATATAGGCTGGAGACCCTCGTGAAGCCTTTAAATTGGTTTCATCCTTTTGTTGAATTGAGACGTTCAAAACTTTGAATAACAAAGTTTTGTCTTTACCTAGTTTAATTTGCCTTTTGTCTTTTCCTTATTAATGTTTTGTCTTCAGCCAAATTCAATTCAAACCGCCTTCTTTGAATTGGTACGTGTCTTCTCCTATTGCAAGGTGGCACTAAATTGTGACCATCACTTGCCACCTGCCTATGCTGACTCATCATGCCTTTTGGACACGCAGAGTGGGTCCACGTGGTGTGCCCAGTAGCGGCGCCGATTCTGATGTTTTTACAATTTTCTGTCTTTGCATAGAGTTTATCGCCCTGGTCGCTCTGGCAGTTCACTAGCCAACGTCGGCATCCAAATTTATAAGATGTGAGCTTCGGAAGTTTGCTGCTTCTTTATATGTGGACCCGTTCTGCACTGGTTTTGTTCCTTTGGAAACTTCGGCTTTAGTCAGGCTTTATTGGGCTTCACTGGGGCTGAGTGGGAAGATTTCAGATATTCTAGTATTCCCGTACTTCGATACATGTTTTATCATTATATTCATGTTAACTACAGAAACCTGCAAAAGTATGAAAATATAATTATTACATGATTATTAAACACATAATCGACCAAAATGCTATGTCTCTAGGGGTTTAATATTACAGTTTTGGGTTCTTATCACACCACCCCCAAACAGCACTTTGCTTGTCCTCAAGCAAAAAAGAGACATTCCCATTACGAGGTGAAGGCATTAATGCGTAACTTGGGACTTGGTTATATCTCAATTAATGCATGCAAGTATGATTGTGTGTTGTTTTGGAAAGAAAATGAAAATATTCAAAATTGTCCAGGATGTAATGAGCCGAGGTGTTGCGTTATTTTCCACTTAAACCAAGGCTTAAGAGGCTATTCATGTCGAGGGCTAATGTTGCAGATATGAGATGGCATAGAGAAAAACTTGAGCATGAGGAGAACGTACTTAGACACCCAGCAGATTCTAAAGCTTGGGGTGATTTTGACAAGGAACATGAGTGGTTTGCCAATGATCCTCGCAATGTTCACCTTGGTCTCACAAGCGATGGATTTAACCCATTTGGCAATATGAGCAGCCAATATAGTATGTGGCCGGTACTGGTTATGCCGTATAATTTACCACCGTGGAAGTGTATGAAAGAACCATTCATCTTCATGTGCCTACTGATCCCAGGGACTACATCGCCTGGGAATGATATCGATGTCTATTTACGACCTTTGATTGATGAACTAAAAGAGTTATAGAATGATGGGGTGGAGACGTTATGATGCAAAGAGCAAAGGAAACATTTCGGTTGCATGCTTCTGATGTTATGGACTATAAATGATTTTCCAGCACTAGGTAATTTATCTGGTTGGAGCACGAAAGGGAAACTGGCTTGCCCTAATTGTAACAAGGATACAGTTTCCATGTATTTAAAGAATGGCCAAAAGTTGTGTTATATGGCCAATCGTCATTTTCTGCAGCCAAGGCATCCTTGGAGAATTCGTGGCAAACACTTATTTGATGGAAATAGGGAAAGCAAGTTGCCACCTACAGAGTTGTCTAGGGATGAATTGTTATCACAGGTGAACTATGTAGAACCTCTTTAGAAATTCGGAAAGCCACAGCCTAACAAGAAGAGAAAGCGTACTGAGATGGAGTTGAATTGGACAAAGAAAAGCATATTTTTTGAGTTACCGTATTGGGACACTCTTAAGCTACGATACAACTTGGATGTTATGCATGTTGAGAAGAACATCTGTGACAATGTAGTGGGGACATTGTTAGATATAGATAGCAAAACAAAAGATTCAGTAAAAGCTTGATTAGATTTGCCCGCATTGGGTATAAGAAAAGAGTTGCATCTAATCCCAAGAGGTGATAAGTTTGTAATGCTGCCAGCATGCTACACATTGTCATCTTCAGAGAAAAAATCTTTTTGCGAGTGGTTGAAGTCGGTGAAGTTTCCCGATGGCTATGCATCTAACATTTCTAGATGTGAAAATGATAAAGATGGTAAGATAATAGGAATGAAAAGTCATGACTGTCATGTGCTCTTGCAACAACTTCTCCCAATTGCAATATGTGGTTTTGTGCCCAATGATGTAGCCATTGCATTGGTTGAGTTGGGAATGTTCTTTAAAGAGTTATGTTGTAAGACTTTAAAATTGGAAGTATTAGAGAAAATGGAAAAGGATATTGCGGTGATACTTTGTAAGCTCGAACAAATATTTCCTCCTGCATTCTTTGATGTAATGGTCCATTTGGCTATCCACTTACCACGTGAGGCGATACTTGGAGGACCAGTTCAGTATAGGTGGATGTATCCTATTGAAAGGTGAGGTTTACGGTTAGTAATTTATTTAATTTGAAATTAGCATGTTCAAGTTTTTATTTACTATATATATATATTACATGTGTGTGTTATATGCAAATAGGTATCTACACACGCTAAAACAATATGTTTGAAATAAAGCTCGCCCCGAAGGTTCAATTGTTGAAGCGTATGTAGACACCGAATGTCTCACGTTTTGCTCCATGTATCTTCAAGGAGTTGAAACTCGATTCAATCGTGAAGAACGAAACTATGATGGTGGTAATGAGAATTAACAGGTTGGATTTCATGTTTTCACACAAAATGTTCGGCCTTTGGGAGCCTATACAAGTTCCATTCTTGATCCAAAAGACTATGCCAAGGTTCATTACTATGTGTTGAATAATTCTGAAGAATTTTCAACATATTTAGAGTAAGTTTTATTGCATTTAGCTTACCGAGTCTTTTTTTATCATCATCAACTACTCTGAGTTATTAAGTTTATATATATTTGATATTCATGCAGTCAACACATGACAGAGCTTGAAATACAAAGCTCACACAACTTACATGAGAGACAAGAAATGTTGTTTCCTAGTTGGTTTCAAAAACGTGTAAGAGCTCGTATTGCTACTTTTTTATACAATGGTTATGAACTTGGATAATATGCTAATTATGTTTTCCTAATTTGGTGTACTAATTTTATGAATAGATGCAAGTATTGCGCAGTGAGAACTCCTCCGGCGGCGGATGAATTATATTCATTGGCATGTGGGCCTAATAAATGTGTGAAACGGTATAGCGGATGGATTGTTAAAGGGATTAGGTTTCACACCAAGGATCGAGAAAAAAATCTCCGAACCCAAAATAGTGGTGTTGAAGTAAAAGGGGAACACCAAGGATAAGAGATTGACTTTTATGGTGTGTTAACTGATGTTTTTGAGGTTAGTTATCTATTTGGGAATCAAGTTTATCTTTTCAAATGTGATTGGTATGATGTTGGTAATAGAAGGACGGGGATTCAAATGGATGGTCACTTTACTAGTATTAATGGCTCCAAGATGTGGTATAAAGATGATCAGTTTGTCTTAGCCACGCAAGCATGTCAAGTCCTTATATCGATGATACAAAATTAGGTGTTGGTTAGAAAGTTGTGCAGAAGACAAAGCCTCGAAACGTGTTTGATGTTCCAGAGAAAGAAGAAGCAGGTAGTGATGTAGCATATCAACAGGAGGAGCAAGTTGGGGTGAATATCGACAATGTCCAACTTCATGAAACTCATGAAGCAAGCAGCAGTGGGGTTCAAAATGCACCATTCACACCCATACGTCTAGATAGGAAGGATTTGGACCCAAACGAAGTTGATGCTAATGTGGTCGTGGCCGCTATGGAAAATCATCAAACCGATGACAATTTCATTATTGACGAGGAAGATGATGAAATAGATGACACATTAATAGAGTATTGTTCTGAAGAGGAGCATGTTGTATCCAGTGATGATGATACAGACATTGATTGAATGTTAATGAAAAACTTCATTATCCATTTTGTTTGTGGGTAATCTATATCTATATATATATGCCATGCATTCACATTAAGCGTTAAAGCATATTCTAGCTAGGACAGGTTGTTTGGATTGCATTACATTAAGTGATAGTTTTGTTGTTGGATCTATTTCGTGCTAAGTCAGGTTCATGCTTATATATTAAGAATTGAAACTCTCCATTTTAATGCTATATTAATCTTTTTATATATGACTTTTAATGTGCTTTATTATTGTATTTCGATTATGTGCCATTTGATATAAATTGTTTTTTATCAAATTTAAGTTTTGCGTGTATAGTTATGACACCAGGTGTAACTCGACGAGTGAGGGCACAACCAATTTCAGCGGTTAGTGAAGTGAACACATCAAGTATTGGTAATAAGATTATATTTTGATTTGTTTAATGCATTAGATAGTTCAATAATAAAAGACTAGGCATCTTTTTTTCTTTTTTTTTTCTTCTTTTTATGAATGTTTTTGTTAACAGTTCCAACTAAGAAAAAAAGAGGCAAGGCTATGAATAAGAAACTCATTGATTACAAAGCTGCTACTGGTCAAAAACCTAGGATAGAAATCCACAAAGATCATGCAAGACCTGTGGAAAGGTGGAGTACTCAATTAAGTGAGGGAGATTGGAGTAGTAAGCGCCGACAACATGGACCTCTTACAGGCAGTGATTGGGATAAAGTGGAAGAGGACATGAGAGGACCATTACGTGATCGCATTAAGGTAATAAAGTTTTTATTCTAGTTGCATGGCATATCAGAATGATTCCTTGTAACTTTGTAATGCATTTCTTGTAAGACAAGTTTGATGTGGATATGCAACTTCCACATGTGAAGTACGTCATGAACAAGACATTAGGGGAGCGCTTAAGAGGATATAGGTGTCTTCTTCACTTGCACTATAAACGTTTTGGAAATGATGCAGTGGCACGAAGAAATCCTTATAGTGGTGTGGCGCAAGATAAATGGGATGCTTGTTGTGATTGGTTTCGAAGGGAAGATTTCAAGTTATGATAGTTTACTTATTGGTCTCCTTTAAATGGTTATTGTTGGCTGGTTATTGTTGTTGTGATTGGTTTCATGTGTTTTGAGGAAATTAAGGAAATCTAGAAGAGGATATAATTATATTTTTGAGGTTGAAGTGGTAGTCTGGCTATGTTCCAAGGAAAGGATTGTTCTAATTTTTTTTTATTAAGGCTGAGACCTTTTGTTTTCCTCCTGACTTGAGATTAGGCAATAATGCAGCTCTTTGCATCTATCCCATCTTAGTTTAAAGTTGAGTCCAACGAGCCACTGATTATATGATTATATGATTCAAATACAACTTGTAATACAATATTCATTTTACTTCAGAAAATTAGCGAGCAGAATTCAAGTAATCGGCAAAAGCTCTCAACAAACCATTGTGTTGGTTCAAACTCATTTCTACATTTCTTTGAGGAATCGGTACTATTTTTTATTTACATAATTTATGTTGCTTTGGAGTTGTGTATTATTATTTAAAATAAATTATGCATTTTCAAATATTTTTCAGCGCGACTCTGAAACCCAACAAACTGTGGGGAAGATTGAATTCTACCGTCGAACCCATTTTAGTAGTAAGGGATGGACTAGTCCTGTAGCTCAAGAAAATTATGTAAGTTAAATGACTCTTACTTGCTTTTACCATTGCACTTTAATTTCATATATTTATCCCTAGTTCAAACTTACAGAACCGGATGCAACAACTTAAAGTTGAGTCTGAAGCAGAAGGTGGTGAGCCAAAGATTGAGGATGAAATTTTTAGTACAATATTAGGTGTAAGATCTGGATATTATAAAGGCCTTAGGCATGGTGTCATACCACCATCAGCTAGAAGGATGAGATCCATTCACTTAGAGGAGGAAGTGCAAAGGAGCAGTGCTGAAGAGGAAATACAAAGGACGAGGGCTGAGGAAGCTGAAAAACATAATGATGAGCTCACTGCTGAAATGGTATCCCAAAGAACTAAATTGGAAGAGGTTTTGACCGTTCAAGCTAGGATGGAGGCTTGGATGCTACAGTTCAGTGGAGGTTCTCAATGGTACGTAGTTTGAGAACTTTAGGCAAGTAAGAAATATTGGTATCTTATCTTCTGTTAATGATGTATTGGGTTTTTTTTTTCTTTTTTCACACAATTAAGGATATATGATTGACAATTAGGTGTACACATCGAGGCATTGATAATTCCTTGAAAGCTTGGTGTGTCTGAACCTTTAAGACGTCAGATAACCAACAATAATTCCTACACTTGATCGGTCTCATATGTTACCTTAAAAGAGCTGGTTCAACATGCATGGCTTAAATGCTATTCTAGAGCCCAGCCCTTCCCTCGAGCATTTTTGTTGATTGTTGAGCTTCCAACCTTCCCCGATCCTAGCCTATCCATCTCGCACTTATTACTTTCACGGTAGTGCTTGTTTTTTGAGCTTAGGTTCTTTCCGCGAGCCCCCCTATTAAACAATAGCAAAGGATAGAAGGAATAACTGATGGATAAAGGTCTATCATTTTGTCTCCCTGCACTAGTTGCCTTCACAAGTCCTATATTTACAGTCACATACATTCATCAATCTGGGAAAAGCTTGTAACTTTGCCTTTGAGCTTTTATCATGTATGAACCATCAGGTTAGGCGTATTTCTGTTTTTTAGTGTCATCATTGCTGCTTCAGCAAAAGCTTGTGTTGCCTCTGCATCAGCTTCTACCCCCTCTGCTTCCTTTGTAGCCTCTTCAGCTTCATCCATAATCTCACTATCCACTGACCACAGCAGTAATAATTTACTTAGAATAAGGATAAAAACATTACAAGTTCAAGGGGATAAAAGCAGAATCTATGACCCATACATTTATTGGCCTAAACCATACTAGAAAAAGAAAAAAACAATCTTGTTATAAGTCCTAAAAACTTCTCTTTCACAGTTTGTAGTAATTATTACTGCATGACCAGAACATAGATTTGATACAGAGGTTGTTTTCTTGGGTTTGAGTTGCTAAGAGAAAAAAAAATGTCAAGTGGACTTGTTCATGGTGGTGGTGGTAATAGCAGTTGTAGTAGTATAGTATGGTTTAGAAGAGATCTTAGAATTGAAGATAACCCTGCACTTGCTACTGGTGTAAGAGCAGGTGCTGTGGTTGCTATTTTTATTTGGGCATCTAAAGAGGAAGGTTATTATTATCCAGGGAGAGTTTCTAGGTGGTGGTTGGTGATAATCATCCAATTAGGTAACTAGTGTTGTGGATCTGCTAGATTTTTTGATTTGAAAGGCACCCATAGTTGATCAATAAGATGTAGACTTCTGCTATTGATCACAAGCTAAAAAAGCTGTGCAAGATGTTTTGCAGTTCTAGTCCACCAATAGTGCATCTAGGGCTGTTCAGTGGCTGATCATAACTATTAAGGTCTGTTATCTTTGCATTTTCAAAGATACACACTTTCAATTTTAAAATTTGTTTGAACAGATAGCTTCGCTTGTCTGTTCTTGTCCCTCCTTCTGGCTCTGTTTTCGTTTCGTCGGTCAACCATCTGTGCTGGTTTAGGATCAATCACGATCGAGTGTCCGTGCTTCATAGCTTCTTACTTTTGGTTCATCCTGTAGTCACATGCACAAATAAATATCAAAACTCACTGCCTAACTAAAATTCATAGGTTGGAGGTCTTGATTGTTTCCCGTTTAGTTCTATCCAAAGCCATCCCTTCAGATGATCCTATTGTCCGCAGACATATGCTGACACTATTCAAGTCCATTCAAGTTTTATTCTCTCTCATTTGCAATCCTAACTAGGTGCATCGACCATAGGTCTAGGTGCATTAACAACCCTAAGGTGAACCATCAGAGCAAGTTCCCTAGCATTATTGCATTTAGCAACTTGTTCCACACTGTTTCCTTAATGCTCTAATTGTAGATACTTTCAAGACTACCCACTGACTCCCTCGGACAAACTAGCTCGTTTGCAAATCCTGGTCCAACACAATCCATGACCCTTGCTTCCTTACGATCATCAACTTCAGCTGTACACTCAAAACAGAGACTCGGGTCACATCCTTCTGATTAAGAAGGATAATACCTGTCACCGTGAGCTTTACTACGTGGAATATGATGATGGTCAAAATCCTGTAATTACAAAGATGAATCACCTTCCAATTAAGTACAATCTTATCTATCCTGCAGTAGCTGGTTCTTCTAATGGTTTGATTTGTTTATTACAGACATGCTACCTTTACTGGTGATTCTAGTCCTCTGCCACCTTCTGATGACAACAATAAGTATATTTTTGGTGGAGATGCTGCGAGAGGATTTGGCCGATACGAGGGATTGACTTAGGCGCAATAGCCTGTTTGAATAGAATCATAAACTAAACCCGCTATATCGCTACACCCGTGTTTTCCCGCTACACCTGATCTGGTTACTTACTTACTCTTACGTCGCTAACTCACCCCTTTGTCAAACAGGAAACTTCTGATCTACTTCTGTCGGGTTGGTTGCTCACTTCCAAAGCCCTAAGCAACATGTCCCATACTGTCCTGGACTAAAACAGCTAACTCGGACTCAGGGGACACTTTTGACTTGTTAGCTACAGGTACGAACGTAGAGAGTTTGTTAGGTCCCATCTGGTCTACAAAAATAGAACTAGAACACAAACTACTGGCTTTAGCTACAGGGACAGTTTCACCGACCTAACAGCCAATAAACTACGGTTGGAATCATCCTATATATTTCCACTTCCTTATAGGCACCTCTAGAAAGCTTTGGTATGGACTCCAAGGATGACTCGCATTGCCCCAAAAAGGTGAAGGGAGTAATCCATTGAGAGTCAGTGAACGAGTAAAAGAATGTATGTAGCTCTGAATTGTTCTTGTTCTCTCTGGACTGTCTGTCCTGTCGGACAAATAGGTTTACTTTGAGTACATGTTCCACACAAGCCTAGGTTATGGCAAAAAAAGGATAAGTCAACCCTAAGCGATATTCTATCTTAACTTGCTAGTATAGGGGTATGGGTTTAACGTCACAGTACACAACAATGATATATGGCTTCGATGCTCATCGAGGAGTGCCACGGTATCCGCAGGCTATAGCTAAGAGTTAACAGAGCCAGGTTACCGCATGTCTACGGGCCATGCTCCAATCAATGCTTTCTTGTCCTTGAGTCCAGTAGTTCGATTCATGTTCTTGGGAATACCAATCCTCCTAGGCAAGCTACTGTTTTAGGTCAGGAGCTCATCATGCAGCTATCTTTGAGATAGACATGCTTGTCTCAGCGAATACATTGCTTAGCCTGAAATGAACACTCAGTTTCATTGATCACTCTACCCAATAAGAATTTGTGTTTCCTTCCTGAAGTATTATGGGGTTTAAGATGAGCCTACCAGTCTATTTTAAGTTTCCTAATGCCTTTTCCTATCTTCATAGATGGTATGCACTGACATTCGTTTTCCTATTCCGGAACTATGCATTAGCTCGTAAAGCTCCTCCTTCGGCTTTCTCTTTAGTTTGACTAGTGAGACTAACACATTGGCTTTTTAAAGTCCTAGAAAATGAATTAAAAGGACACTCCGGTGGGTTAAGGGACCGATAAGGTATAAAACCGTGTTCTAGGCCATAACTACCATAAACTAATAGGCATTGAGTTCAATAATGTGTGTAGCTTCTTTTGTGAGCAAAGTACAGGGGACAGAGTGCTAAAAAGCTAAAGAAAGGGAATAGGTAGTTGTCCGCGAGCAAGTAGTCTTAGCCAAAGAAGGGATAAGAGCTTACTTCTTTCTTGCCTTTGAAAAGTGAGGTCAGGAGTAGAAGTGTCAGACTTCGAATAGAAGGTAATAGAGTGAAGGACAATTGAAGCCCTAAACGAGCTAGAAGCCCATTTCTACAACAAGAAATATCTCGTTTTCAGACTCTAATGATAGATGGGACCGATAAGGTCAAAAACGTGTTCTAACGATAAGAAAGTAGTTATTGAGTCAAACCAATGCATGTAGCAACGTGTTGACAAATATACCACACCTCCCTCTTATGTTGTGCCTGGAGTTGGGAATGAGCTGCTATGCCCACAGCTCTTATTTGAGTCCTTTTATTTTGAGTATACAGGAAGCATCCCACGCCCGATACCTTTACATCTGACTCTGCCATCTGTTGGAACTGCTTTTTGTAATGGAGCTTGTTTGCTTCATTTACTTGATGTTTAGCCTTGCTTATTTTATTGTTTCATTGGTGATAACTTTATGACACGAGGTTTTTTAATGGTTTGGCATTTACATGTAAATTTTAGTTCAAAATCCATTAGCTTTTGGCTATTTTTATCTTCTTATTTGATCTGTACCTTCATGAATGTGATCGAGTTATAACTTTGATAAGTTCTTTCTAAGCTTTTGGCCATGGGTACCAATTTACGCATATAGGAGGTGCATAGTTTCACATGCATTGCTGATAAGAGCCCAAAACTGTAGTTTTAACCCCTTAATAATCATACTGTTAGACCAATTATGTGAATAATAAGTAAGAGTTAATACTGATTACGTGTTTTTATGCATTTCAGGCTTCAAAGTCCATTATGTGCGAACTATGCCACTTTAGCGAGATAAAGGAGCAACAGTCAGCAGAACTTCCGAATGCCATATCTTTGGACTCAGACCTCGGAATTGGGCCTACCTTATGTCAAAACGACCGGCTCGGAAAGAGCTTTCCAATGGTCGAAGCCCTGACCCAATCAGAGGAGCAAAAGTGGACGAAAAGTCTGTTGAAGCAAACTGCAGCTGAAGAGGCCTTTTTGGACAGAAAGAATTGGGTTTTGGGCCTGATTCTCTAGCCCAAAACATGGCTCCAAGCCCATGCACGATTTTTGGATCTGGATGTATAAAAACAAAAGCTTCATTCTTTGTTAATGGTAGCTAGTTAGACCTAAATTAATATATAGAATTCTAGATCTAGTTTTATTAATAGATTAAGTTTTAGTTCCATTTCAATTCCTGTTTTAGATTAAATCTTTGAATGATTGTTCTTGATTGATTAGATTAATAAAATAGTTAGTTGTCAATTTGAATTTTGTCATTTCCATTCTAGATCTAAATTAAATTCTTGTTATTATTCCATTCCAGCCATTAAATTAGATTCATTATTGTTAACTAAGTAAATCTCAATTTCTTACATTATGTTTAGTTTAGATTCAATGGGAAATGTTGGTTTGATGACTCAAGGCTAAACCTCCATTAGAGGGGTTGATGAAGCCTTGATGAAAACTTAGTGGTTAGTATAGAATTTGGTAGTAGAATCTATTCCATTCTAGAAGGTTAGTGTTTAAGCCATGAGAATGAGTGGGCGACCTCACATGCTAGTTAGTATCCGGTAGGAATGCCATGAACACTAGGGATTAGACTCGAAAATTCTTGCCGTTAAAACGTAAGAATCGAGATACGACAATCTATACTAGGTTATTAAGTTGGAGTCGAGGTGGATTTAATTCCCCTCTATTTCTTTATCTAGAGTCAAACAATCGCATTTCCGTAGCTTCGTAGATTATCTTAGTTATATTTTATCTTGTTATTTATTATATCTAGTTATTTAAAATAACGCGTCTTGTTAGCATAACATTTCGTAAAGCTCTCGTTGACTTAAGAGAGATTTCTTAGACTTAGAGAACAATCCGTGCTAGAGAACTAGGAGTGGAACGAACTTCCTACTCCACTTAGTTCAATTTGCATCGAGAGTAGAATCTTTGATAATAGACTCGTAAAAGTCGAGTTTTAGTTTACTTACGTTTTGAATTCATAGTTCATTTTGTAGGTAAACTACACATTTTATGATTATCAAATGGTGCCGCTGCCATCTTAGTTACACTTTAGCATTGTTTTCATAGTAGAAGTAGTCATTTTTAAGTCCCATTAAACCCACCCACCCTTGTTTGTTTCATCTTGTGGTTCCCCATTTCAAAGCGACAAATTCGCGAAAAAATACCTGGCCGGCCACGCTTCAGGGAGAGCGCGACCAGCTAAGTTCTTGGAATTTTGTTTACCACTGAAGCCACGCCGCCATACCAAAAGCGACCGTGCTCAAACACTGGAACTCGACTTCCCACTGAGCGCGACCTGCCCCATTTGGAGCACGACCCGCCCTAAAAACACTGTAAACTGAAAATTACTTCGGAGCCTTGGCGCTGGCTACGCGGCCAGCCGATGTTAAAAATTTCGGATTTCCACAGTTTTGATTCAAACTTTGATCTTTCATATTTTTCAGTGTTCTAATCTCTTATATACACTGAACACGCTGCATTACAAGGCGCTATTCATAAAAGCGAAAGCAAGGGCGCTATCGGGTATTCCTTTCTTCCATACCTCGCATTTCCGGTTAGAGGTTTTCTACTAGTACATCGAATTGTTTGGAGTGTTGCATGTTTAGTTAAGCTCAACTTAGTCTTGCATGAGATTAAGGTCCGGGTCGAACAAAACAACAAACGTAATTACCGAACAAACAAGTCTATCTAGTACACCACCCACACACCTCTAACTACTATCACACACACCATACCATACGACATAATGGTGAAGAAAGAGAGACTCCTCTCTCCGACTTTTACAAAGCCTTGGCGATAGCCCTAAATCGTGCATCGTTCTAGCGGACCCGATGGGGGATTTTGAATCCCCAAACATATTTAATTTGTTACCCGTTTTTCATGGGTTAGACCATGAAAAACCTTATCGGCACATCGTGTAGGATTGAACAAGTCCTTACGACATTCCACCATCCTACGGTTGGTGCGAACAAATTAAACCGAGGGTATTCCCTTTCACCTAAGCCGATAAAGGCGGCGTTTGGTTAACTGCCCAAAGCCTAATTACGTGGACTCGTGGGCTAAACTTGTTCAAATTGTTTATGGAACATTTTTACCCACCCCTAAAACGGATGAGATGCTTTCAAAGATTCATTTTTCCGATAGAATCCTCATGAATCGTTTTTACGAGGCATGGAATCGTTTTCACCGATCTCCTTATAGAGTGTCCACATCATAACTTAGCTAAAGACACGTTAGTTAGTTGCCTTTTCAAAGGTCTTCTACACCACCATAAAGAAGTCCTTGACATAATGAATGGGGGTAGTTTCTAACTAAAGGAGCCTCCTGGAGGCTTACAAATTTTAGAAGACCAAACTAAACGGAATAATAATTGGGGGTAGTGATGATATCCCCCCGCTTCAGCTAGTTCTTCTTCAACAAGTAAAGGCGGCCGTATGTTTGAGAAGAAAACCGATCCGAACTTAAAAATCTAATCGAATCTCTAACTAAAAAGTAGAGGCTATTTCTGCTCAACAAAAGCCTATCCCGTCATGAATGTAAACTCCAACCCATGTAATTTCTGTTTGAGTCCAGGCACCACGGCGATTATTGTCCTCTAGCTTATGAACAACAACCACCGAAACAAGATAATGTTTACTCTATTAATAACTATCCTATTCCTAACCCCTTGGAGACAACATCCCAACTTCAGTTGGAGAAATAATCAACAAGTAACACCTCCGAGGTACAATAATCAAAACGTTAGGCAAGCAAACAATTATAACCAAGCTCCACCTAGGCAAGGACAAGGAGGTCAAGGGAATTATAATAATTATAACAACCAAAGCGCAACCACGACAAGGTCAAGCACAAGGTCGAATAATTATAATAATTATAATACCAATAGAGGTATCGTTCGGTTAATAATAATAACTATCACAACCCACCCATAAATAATCAACGAGAGATAGTTCGGTCCACACCACCCGTGACTACTACACCTACACAACCGGATCGTTATCGGCGCCTTTATACAAGTTACCCAACAACTTTTCCGCACAATGACTCAATCAAACCAACAGATTTTACAATCCATAAATCGGGGCATACAACAGTTAGCCCAAGCGAAAAGCCAAAAAAGGCGTGTTTCGGGACAAGCAATACCAAACCCTAAAACAGCCAACACAGCCTTTGAGGTAAACGGTAATTCTAGTACGGAAACTACAATCGTAGGTGACCTAAATGCCATCACCACGCTCCGCTCTGGAAGAGTGGTTGATAACAAAGTAGCTATGCCTATAGTTACCCCATCAGTACTCCCTACACCGGATATCGAACTAGATACCGAAATAGAAACGGAAGAACCTACCACTGTAGAGGTCCCAGTTAAACCACAACCTAAGAAACAGAAAGCCAAGGTTACACTTCAAGTCGAGCCATACACTAAATATAGAGCGAAACCACCGTTCCCTCAAAAATTAGCCATGCTAACCAGGGATACAAACTTTGAGGAAATTAGGAACGTTTTCAAGAATCTAACGATAAACCTTCCTTTTCTCGAAGCTATTAAAAAGCTACCTAACCATGCTAAGTTTCTTAAAGAGTTGTGCACTACTAGGCGTAAGACCAATATACCTAAAGGCGCTTTTAAACTGAACGGTTCCCAACGTTATCCGAAAACAATGGAATTGTTTAAGTACAAGGACCACGGTCGATCCCCATCTTTGTAAAATGCACCTTAGGAGATTCCCACACGATGACCGCCTTATTAGACCTGGGGGCGAGTGTTAACTTACTCCCGTATTACTTGTATAAACAAATAGGTCTACAGGAAATGCAACCAACAAAAATAACGTTGCAATTAGCGGACAGGTCAATTAAATATCCTAAAGGTGTAGTGGAAAACGTGCTTGTTAAGGTTCAGGATTTCTACTATCCTGCTGATTTTGTTATCCTCGATACAGAAGTCGCTAATGACTCTGTACCGATCATTTTAGGACGCCCCTTCTTGGCAAATGCCAATGCGCTTATAAATTGTCGCGATGGAAAGATGTCCTTATCTTTTGCCCATCAATGTGCAGCGAGGTAAATGTTTTAAAATGATGAAACAGCGATTACCCGATTAGATGCGTAGATGGGGAGGTTAGCATGATCGAGAGTTTAGCTCAAGATTATTTTAACAACACGTTTCCGAAAACAATATGTACAAATTCCTTTCTTTTGGACCTTCTGATTTTGTAAATGACTCCTACTTAGAGGAAGTCAACACCATCCTGGAGTCCACACCAATTGTAGACCCGTCGGTTGCTCCATATACTAATTACGAAGACTTGCTACCTAAGCAAGTCTTCATTACACAAGATAAGGACACTTATGAAACATCAATGGACATTCCGTCCGCACTAGTGCTTAAACCTCTTCCCCCGGAGTTAAAATATATTCAACTTGATCCGGATGGTAGTCACCGATAATTATATCTTCTCTGTTAACTAAGGATGAAGAGACATGTTTAATAAGGGTGATTAGGTAACATCGATCTGCGATTGGTTGGTCCCTAGCCGATATTAAGGGGAATTGACCCTAATGTTTGCACTCATCATTATCCATTTGGAGCATAATCGCGGAGACTTCTCGCGAACCTCGTCGCTTGAACCCTGCCATGAAAGAGGTGGTTAGGGAAGAAGTCTTGCGATTACTTCGATCGCGGGTATTATATACCCAATCTCCGATAGCGAATGGGTAAGTCCCATTCATGTAGTTCCTAAGAAATCGGGAGTGACCATGGTGCGTAGCGGGAAGGGTGACTATGTTGTCACTCAAGGTCTATGAAATGGAGAATCTGTATTGATTCTGAGGCGTTTAAATGCTATGACACGAAAAGGATCACTTTCCCTTACCATTTATAGATCGGATGCTAGAACGTCTAGCTGGTCATGCCTTTTATTGTTTTACGGATGGCTACTCGGCTATTTTCAGATTATTATTGATATTGATGACCAAGAAAAGACAACCTTCACATGTCCCTTCCGGAACATATGCCTATAAACTAATGCCTTTTGGCCTTTGTAATGCCCCGGTACCTTCCAAATGATGTATGCTTCATATATTTAGTGACATGGTAGAGCTTTATGGAAGTGTTCATGGATGATTTTTCTATCTATGGAGACTCCTTTCTGAGAATGTTTTGTCTAACCCTGTCTAAGGTCTTGACGGTATGAAGAAAAGAGCCTCGTTTTAAATTGGGAAAAGTGTCATTTCATGGTCAAAAGGGCATAGTGCTAGGTCATATTGTATCTAGTGATGGCATCGAAGTAGATAAAGCCAAACTAGATAAGATAGCGACCTACCCTAAAACCACGGACTGTCCGGTGAGATTAGAGCCTTTCTAGGCCATCGCGAGGGGTTTTATAGGCGTTTCATTAAAGATTTTTCAAAATAGCTAGGCCTTTAACTAACCTGCTTTTGAAGGATGCAATCTTTGATTTTAATTTTAAGTGTAAACAGGCTTTTGAAACCTTAAAAGCCCATGCAACCACCACGCACCTATTATACAGCCTCAGTTTGGTCTAAACCTTTCGAACTCATGTGTGATGCTAGTGACTATGCGGTTGGTCTTTGTCTTGGGACGAAACTAGATAATAAGTCCACTGTTATTTATTATGCTAGTAAAACATTAAAACCGATGCTCAATGGAATTATTCAACTACTGAAAAAAGAATTCTTAGCTGTCATTTACGCTTTAGATAAGTTTAGATCCTTATTTGGTTGGTTCTAAAACTTTAGTTTACACGGACCATGCAGCCCTTAGGTACCTTCTTGCAAAGAAGGATGCTAAGCGAGATTAATCCGATGGATTCTTCTCCTGCAAGAGTTCACATTATAAATAAAGGACAAAAGAGGGTCGAAAACGTAGTTGCCGACCACTTATCTAGACTTACAAATGGCGATAGTAGTGATTCGAGTCCATACCGGACTCTTTTCTGATGAGCATCGTATGCTATTTTTTCATCACCATGGTATCACGGACATAAGTAAACTATTTAGCGGCTGATGTTATGCCTTATAATTGGACAAGAAATGAGCGTAAAGAGTTCTTGGCGAGTCAAGTTATATACTCTTTGGGATGAGCCCTACCATTTTAAGTATTGTGCGGATCAGATTATTAAATGATTGCATTCCCGGTGGGAATATAATGAAGTTCTATCGTTACGCCATGACAAAGTGTGGTGGCCACTTTAAGCGGAATGAAAACAGCCGCTAAAGTTCTTCAATGTGGATTTTATTGGCCTACCCTTTTAAGGATGCCCAAGTGCATTGCAAGGCGTGTATTCGTTGCCAACAACTTGGAATCCTGGCGTAATATGATGCCATTAAATCCAATCTTGATAGTAGAAATTTTTGATGTGTGGGGTATTGATTTCATGGGCCCTTTCCCTGTTTCCCCACGGTTATATTTATATTCTAGTTGCCGTGGACTCGTGTCTAAATGGATAGAGGCCCTAGCTTGCGTAGCAATGACCATAAGACCGTGGTATTTTTATTAAAGAATACATTTTCTGTAGGTTTGGCATTCCTAAAGCCATCATTAGTGATGGGGAACACATTTTTGCAAGTTGTTGCATCCCTAGTGAAAAAGTATGGAGTTACACACAAAGTAGCAACTCCTTATCATCCACAAACTAGCGGACAAGTAGAAGTTTCTAATAGGGAAATCAAAAAGATTTTAGAAACAACAGTAAACCCTGATAGGAAAGACTGGTCGAAGCGTCTATCGGATGCCTTATGGGCATATAGAACTGCTTTCAAAACTCCTATAGGTATGTCTCCCTTTAGACTTGTATTTGGGAAACCATGTCATTTGCCCGTTGAATTAGAGCACCGTGCTCTGTGGGCTATAAAAAGCCTTAACTACAATATTGATGGTAGGTGTCAAACGCAGTTACAATTAAATGAGCTTGAAGAAATCCGTGGCGATTCTTACGATCTCGCAGAAGGATTATAAAGCTAACATGAAGCGTGTTCATGATAAGCATATCTTCGCAAAGAGTTTGTGGTCGGACAAAGGTTTTTGCTTTACAACTCCCGTCTACATATTTTCCCGGGGAAACTAAAAACCCGTTAGTCCGGTCCTTTTCTGTTCTTGAAGTCACCCCTACGGGGCAATTACCTTGGTAAATCGCAAGGACAACAATTACCTTTCAAGTTAATGGTCAACGGTTAAAACATTTTCACGAACCTGCTGTCCCCTCGATGTGGAGGAAGTCCTTTTACGGGACCACATCTATGAGGGTGACCCTTGTCATTTGGTGTACTTACTTGCAATTCCATATCTTGATAAGTACACCATTCAGGTAACCGGCCCTCCCTATGGAGTGTGTGGCTGTAAGCACCGGATCCTAAGTCCACAGTTCACATAATTCCGTTTTCCACTTTCGCATGTTTTCTCGATTTTTGAGTCATGTTCCTCTATGGAGTGAATTATGTATTTATTGTTTTTCGTGTTTCTTAACAAATAAAAATAAAATTAAAATTCTTAAAATCATAGACATAGCAATCCAACAAGTCTTGGGAATCGACTTTAAATCCGACCCGCGTTGTAAACAAATTTTGTGTTTAAAAATTTGTTTGGGGTCAAGCGGTCGATCCTTGCATCCGGATTGCTCGAAACTTCCTTTTTCGTTGCTTAGGTCCATTAGTATAGTTCATTGGGTTTGGCGTCATCTAATTTAGTGTTCATTCGTTAAGCATAACTTACGTCACACACGCGCCGAGGCGTCCTTCCACCCTCTCATACGTCACCCATGGTTGGAATCGAATGTTGTATGGACCATTGGATTGGAAATTATCTCCTGATCATTTCCATATCTCGTTCGCAAAAATCGGACTGATAACGGCGGGGAATTTAGTTTGAAGTTATTGTTAAAAATCGGCGAAAGTCGAAAAATCAAATTGGGCTTGGGCGAACTTCTCTCACTCACTAGCGCCAGCCCCCTTTCCAAAACAAATCGCGACTTCATCTTCTCCAACCGCTTGACACACTTTGAAATTCAAACCCTAGCAACCCAAATAAAAAAAAATAAAATTAAAATTAAAAATAGAATACATCAAAATAGAAAGACCACCCAACCCCATTGTGAAACACCAACAAAACCTCCAACCGTTTCCACAAAGAAAAACGCACACCAATCCAAGTTTTCAAACCTGCCATCGTACCTACCATAACCACCACCGTTGTGTTTAGTTAGTTTTCATCAAACTTCGCATCCACCACCATCTACAAACCCCAAATCAGTCAAACTTCAATGGCGCTTACGACGTAGAATTCTCGCGGAAAAGCGCGTTTGCTCCCGGATAGCGGTTTAGCCCATTTTATGACGGAGATGTTTAAGAGACATTGGAACGGACTGCGGTATTCGACGAGAGGATTTCTATCACTATGATTTGGTAGAACAGTTTTATAAGAAACGAGAATCGGAGGAAATAGGATTTTCATTAGGATAGCGAGGAGCGGAGGAAGGAAGTTACGAGGCGGTTGTTGGCTGAGCTATTAGGAATCACGCAGAACCAACCTAGATCGACCATTCGGGAACCCGGTATCTGCGGTTCCTGTTTTGATGAAAGATCACGGTCATAGAGGGTGAATACAATCACGATATCTCATTCGTTAGCGGGGCGACCACGAGAACCAATCAACCGGCTCGGTGGATTGGTAAGAACGCGCCTCGGGAAAGACAAAGTCAGCGACATCGGCTCGATTAATGCGCGTTCTCGGATCTTGCAAAAAAGCGAATGAGTGTAATTTCTGCATCCTTGATTTAATTTTGAATGTGATTAGAGGAGTGGGAAAGAGCACGGCCTCTTCCGTATTGATCACTAAGATTATGCTCTCATTTAGAGTCGTCGCTAAATCTGATCCTATTAAGATCAAATTGCATTCTAATGCAAGTATTTATAAGGAATGCATCCAAGAGACTTGGCGTTGTCTGCAGAGAATACAGTTGAGTCGAATAATGAAGGCGAAGATATGACATGGTTGGTTGAGGATAATTTCGATAGTCATACTTCTAATTTAGAGCGAATGATAATCTTTGCAAAGCTGGGTTGCTATCAGTTATCGTATCTGTGAAGATATCCGACATAGACAAATTGTAATTCGAAATAAGCAAAGCGAACTTTCGGGCGAGAGTTGAAATGCTCGAAAGGGGGGGGAAGATATCTTGTCTAACTTGGAGATTATCCACCGAATCACCAAGCCCGATTATCGCGATACTCAAGATGAGATGGAAGCACGGTAACTTGTTCAGATAGAGATGCTACTGACGTATGCCACTTTCGTGGATGAGTCATCTCGGTTGAGTCCGAGAGGCATGGCGTCGTCGCCGCCCGAGCCGGATGGCTCAAGCCATTCTTTACCACGAACCGATCTCCATCTCGGGGACCATCTTCTTCCTGCGCCTAGGTGTTCACCACCGGTTGTGTCCTGTTATTTCATTGTTTTATTGTTTTGTTAATGGAATTTTATTTCATGGTAGTTAGATTTAAATATTAAGTTGTTTGTTTTAGATGGCTTGGATTTCATATTATTTTAATATAATTTATTTTGATCATCTTTAAGTAAGGTTGTCTTGGAGTAAAAGTTGAAAATAGTGGTAGCATGATATGTAGGAGAGTTTAGATACCGGGGTTGTTAGGAAATCAAAACTATGGTTAGTTTCGGTTTTGGGTTTGGCGTTTTTCTATTTCCCGAAATTGCCTTAAAACAATTTGGCAACTTGCCACGATTCGTTTTGGAAACCCGAACCTATTTAAAACTTCCATCATTCTACACTCACAACCCACATTCATCTCTCACCTTTCACTCCAACCTTTTTCCTCTTGTTTTTCTTGTAAACTTCGATTTACGCACCCTCTGGCGCCAGCGCCAAAAGCGAAAGAAATCTTCTTCCCTACAACACCGTCAATCTAAAAATCTTAAAATGGCGCCCCATTCAAGCAGAAAAAACCCAGCGACCAGCTCAAACACTGCAAAATCGAAAAAAATCCTCGAAATGCCCCGTGCCCAAGTAGAAGCGACCAGCTCAAACACTGTAATTCCAAAACCTACGGCTGGCCCAGCGCCCTCCTCCCCGTAAACCGCGAGAAATTCAAATTTTTCTGAGGTTTCTTCAGGTTTTCGCGGTTTGTCCTACAGAGTAGTTTTGAGATGACACCTCCTATAGTGATTCTGAGCAGTCATTTGAGGACTTGATGGGAACCGATACCTATCGGACCAAATAACACTAGAAAGGTTAGCACTAGTTGATGATACCGCCGGAAGAAGGCGTGGCAAGTTGTTATGGCATGGCGGGATCGCGAAAGAACCTCATATAGAAGAGGAGGATGGCGAGTAAATCTTTGGGGTGCGGGTAAGTTTTAGTTAAGTTAGTGTGCGCTTATGTCCCAAGCAATTTTATTACATTAACCCCATAATGGGTGGAACTCTTATTGAGTTCGTCGGTTTTTTTTTTATTACTATATTTGTATGTTTTAACCTTGCTTTGCAGATGTTCCTGAATTTCCGCGCGCTTCAATGGTATTTTTCCTACCCTCTTTATTTAAATGCTTTGAGGACAAAGCAGGCTTCTTGTTGTTTGGGGGCATAGAAACACGTGTAATTAAGACATCTGTTAGGATATAGATATGTATAATATACACATCTTGTTTTCTAGTTAAAATTTCAAAAATTCAAAAATATAAATAAAAAAAAAATAAAAGTATGCTATACACTTAGGAATATTGGTATTGTTTTCTTTCTCCATGCTCTTAACAATTTAGAAGTCTCACATAGCTTTTGCATCAGAATAATTGTTAGAAACTTAGGTTAATATGTAGGTAATAATCTTTGCATCTATCTATAAATTTATTACATGAGTATCTATGATTGTTAGCGATAAAAGTTTCTGAAATCTAGGCTAGAGTACTTATTCTACAAATCCTGTGAGAATATAGCCTAAAGCCTTATATGAAATAAACATTTGAGAAATGACACAAGGGAGAAGTAAAATCCGGATAGAGAAATCACACGTCCACTTGCTTGATCACTATGCCATATCCTAAAATTAGAATTTAGGCCCTCTTTGGATCGATATAGCCAGAAATTCAAACCTATGAATTAGTTTCCGCTAGTCGCCCCTCTGAGCCTTTCATTAGCCCTCCCATAAACCACAATTCCTTTACCCTATTACAAAAACAAAACAAAAAAAAAATAATAATAAATCAACCTACCCAATTTAGAATAAGTCTGAGAATAGAATGATGAAGAAAGAAGAAGAGAAAAACATGTGTAAACAAAAAATTTGTTAGTTGCTTCCGGAAATAAAGAAAAGAAGTTTCCATCCAAAGAAAAAGAAAAAGAAAAAAAAAATAGAAATAAATCAAAACTCCAAAAATAGAATAAAGGGAGTCAAAAGCCAAAGAAAAGAAAAAAAATATGGCTAAGGATGGAAACAAAGTGTAGAAGCAAAAGTAAAATAACAAGGTTTCTCTAGTTACATAATATGAAGACTCTATTATCTCAGACTTGTCCTTTTCGAATATCCATTTCCTTCCTTCTTAAACCATCTCCTAATCCCATGACACCTAATAAAGACCTCTAGCTCAATTAGGAATAGGTTAGTGTGATAGTAAGTGGCGGATGTGTTTGATCGACTCCGGCTTCCTTGTTGTCATTGAGATTGTAAGGTAAAGTGTGCCCACCGCATGCTTTGGAGCAGCTGAAACTTGAGTGGAAAAATCAGAGTGGTTTTGTCTTGACATTTATGTGAGGACCTACTTAAGGGCGTTATTCGAAGTTTTTAAAGCGGACCTGCTATTACATTTCATAGTATTACTCATTGTTATATGTTTATTTTAGATGATTGATTATTATGCATATATTAGCTTAGGGTTATTTGGGTTATTCTTATGTATTTGCTAGTGAGATGTATAGATAGTTGAGACATGAATGAGAAAACAATAGTTTTATTTCTTAGTCGTTGTAGTATAGATGAAGTTTGTGAGTACTTTCTTCATCGAAACTCTCACGAGGGCTATAACTTCGTCCACTAGGGAATTCCTAGTGGTTTAAGGCCTTGTTGCATATGGTCAATGCAATGGTTACTCAGTGAAACGAGAGTAGTTAGAACTCCATTTTTTGTCACTTATTCTAATTTCTCATCTTTGCTTGAGGACAAGCAAAATCTTTGTTTGGGGGTGGTTTGATAAGAGCCCAAAACTGTAGTTTTAACCCCTTAATAATCATCTTTGTTAGACCAATTATGTGAATAGTAAGTAAGAGTTAATACTGATTACGTGTTTTTATGCATTTCGGGCTTCAAAGTCCATTATAATGCGTAATCATGCCACTTTAGCGAGATAAAGGAGCAATCGTGAGAACTTCGAATGCCATATCTTTGGACTCAGACCTCGGAATTAGGCCTACCTTATGTCAAAACGACCGGCTCGGAAAGAGATTTCCAATGGTCCAAGCCTAGACCCAATCAGAGGAGCAAAAGTGGACGAAAAGTCTGTTGAAGCGAACTGCAGCTGAAGAGGCCCTTTTGGACCGAAAGAATTGGGTTTTGGGCCTGATTCTCTGGCCCAAAACATGGCTCCAAGCCCATGCACGATTTTTGGATCTGGATGTATAAAAACAAAAGCTTCATTCTTTGTTAATGGTAGCTAGTTAGACCTAAATTAATATATAGAATTCTAGATCTAGTTTTATTAATTAAATTAAGTTTTAGTTCTATTTCAATTCTTGTTTTAGATAAAATCTTTGAATCATTGTTCTTGATTGATTAGATAAATAAAATAGTTAGTTGTCCATTTCGAATTTTGTCATTTCCATTCTAGATCTAATTTAAATTCTTGTCCTTAATTCATTCCAGTCATTAAATTAGATTCATTATTGTTTAAGTAAGTAAACCTCAAATTCTAACATTATGTTTAGTTTAGATTCAATGGGAAATGTTAGTTTGATGAATCAAGGCTAAAACCTCCATTAGAGGGGTTGATGAAGCCTTGATGAAAACTTAGTGGTTAGGATAGAATTGGTTGTAGAATCTATTCCACTCTAGAAGGTCGTGTTTCGCCATGAGAATGGGTGGACGACCTCACATGCTAGTTAGTATCCGGTAGAAATGTCATGAACCCTAGGGGATTAGACTTCGAAATTCTTGCGTGTGAAACGTAAGAATCGAGATCGACAATCTATACTAGGTTGTTAAGTTGGATTCGAGGTGGATTCAATTCCCCTCTAATTCTTTATCTAGAGTCAAACAATCGTATTTCCGTAGCTTCGTAGATTATCTTTAGTTATATTTTATCTTGTTATTTATTATATCTAGTTATTTAAAATAAGCGTCTTGTTAGCATAACATTTAAATAAAAGCTCTCATTGACTTAAGAGAGATTTCTTAGACTTAGAAAACAATCCATGCTAGGGAACTAGGAGTGGAACGAACTTCCTACTCCACTTAGTGCAATTCGCATCGAGAGTAGAAGATTGATAATAGACTCGTAAAAGTTCAGTTTTAGTTTACTTACGTTTTGAATTCATAGTTCATTTCGTAGGTAGACTATTCATTTTATGTTTATCAATTGCCAACTTGTGTATATTAGGTTTATTAATGTTTCTAATAAATTTACTAAAGTGATTTTTTTTTTAATTTGTTGTGCCAGATTGGTCGATTGGTTGCCAGAAGTAGTAGAATCAAAAAGAAGCTCCAAGTGGATGCTGCCCAAATTAGCATGTTATAGACATTATTTGTGGAATTTTAGTTTTGAATAATTCGTCTAAATTTAGTTGAACGCTGTTAAGATTATGTGAGACGATATTTTTTGACAAAAAATAGTTATGTGAATTCTTTAAGATCTTTTGTATTGAATGATTTAGTAATGAAATTCATTTTGTTATGATTTGTGGTGAATTGTTATAGGGTTACTGTGTTCTATAAAAATTGTTTTAGGCAGGATTATGTAAATGAAAATGTACAGGTATATGTATGAATTGCACCATTTGTAATGCTAAATGTGTTCCAAATAAAGTGTGTGTTTTTATGGAATTTATATCATTCGCAACAATTTTGGTGTAGCTAAAATATTTGATTCTACCGTAACGTAGACACCTTTTGCCACACTTGGTGTGTCTCTAAATTTATAGACGTCTATTGTCACGCCAAATGTACAACTAAAAATTCAAACTTTCCGCAACGGAAATAGTGTAGCAAAAGGTTGCCTTTTACGACGCCTAGTTGTGCAACTAAATGTATCACTTTTGCAACGCCATTCTAGTTGTTACAAGCTCTCTTTTGCGATGCCAAGCGCTGCAAATAGTTTGAAATAAATTTGCAATTAATTTAATTTTCATAAATGAAGTAGCAACGGAATTAGTGTATTAGCATCGCCCATAGGCGTCGCAACAAACTAGGAACATTTGCCACGCCACTTTTGGCGTTGCATTTGAGTATTTGAGACGCACTTTTTAGCCAAGCCTTTGCAACGCCATCTGGTGCGTTGCGACAGATCTTTTGCCACGCTCAAAGGAACCTTTAGCGAAAGCATTTCTATGTTATGCGACATTTCTTTGTTAGTTGATTAAGTTGAGTTCAGGTGGAATCAACCGCCCCTAATTCCTTATCATAATATCAATTTAGTATTCCGTAGTCGTATAAAATCATATCTTGTTAGTTAAATTTCCATCGTAGTATTAATTTCGTAAAACTCTCATTAACTTTGGATAGATTGATAATCTTAGGAAACGCGAATTCTAAAGAACTAGGAGTGGAACGAATCTTTTACTCCAACTCTATTGCGATAGCAATCAAGAGTAGAAAACTTCAATAAACAACACACGTAAAGTCAAGTTTTAGTTTTACTTGCGTTTGAGTCTCGTAACTTATTCGTAGATAAAACTATCATTTTACCTTTATCAAATGGTGTCACTGCCATCTTAGTTCCCCTTAGAATTGTTTCGCTAGTATAATTAGTCTTTCCAAAGTCCCATTAAATCCACCCACCCTTGTTTGATTCTAACTGTGGTTGTCCGTTTCAGAACTGAAATTTTCCTCTCAATGAATACCAGAGCGCGCTTGCACCTCAGTGGAGCGCCACCCGCCCCCAAATCATTGTACATCAATGAATACCAGAGCGCGCATGCGCTTCAGTGGAGCGCCACCTGCGCCCAAATCACTGTAACTCAAGTTTCACTTGAGCACCAGCATACTCCCCAAGGCTTAACCAGAGCGCCCGTGCCCCCTTTACAGCAAAACCCGATTTCCGCAGGTTAGTTAAAAGTTCCATTTCTTCAAGTTAATTAGTGTTTCTAACTTGTTATATACACTGAGCTCGCGTAAACAAGATGTTATTCATAAGCGAAGCAAGGAGGCTTTCAGGTACTTCTTTCTTCTACACCTCGCATCACCTGTTAAAGGTTCATACTAGCATATCAGGATGTTTTGAGTGTTGTCGTGTTTAGTTAAGATTACTCTTAGCCTTGCATGAGATTAAGGTTAGGTTGAAGAAAAACACCTAACGTAATCAACCGGCAACGTCAACAAACATGCCTTTCTAGTATACCACTCATTATACCTCTAGCTAATATACCACATACAACACCTGAAATAATGGCTGAAGAAAGAGAGTCTCCTCTCTCTGACTTTTAGAAAGCTTTGAATGATAGCCCAAAATCTTGCATCGTTCTAGCAGACCCAGTGGGGGATTTCCGAATCCCCCCAAATATATTTAATTTGTTACCCGTTTTTCATGGGTTAGACCATGAAAAACCTTATCAGCACATGCGTAGGATTGACCAAGTCCTTACTACATTCCACCATCCTACGGTTGGTGCTGAACAAATTAAACTGAGGGTGTTTTCTTTCACTTTAGCCGATAAGGCGGCGTCTTGGATAACTGCCCAAGTGCCTAATTCTGTGGACTCATGGGCCAAACTTGTTCAACTATTTATGGAACATTTTTACCCACTATTGAAGACAGATGAAATGCTTTCCAAAATTCATTTCTTTCGACAGAATCCTCATGAATCCTTTTCAAAGGCTTGGAATCATTTCACTGATCTTCTCATCGAGTGTCCACACCATAACCTTGCGAAAGACACGTTAGTTCATGCCTTTTTCGAGGGACTTCTACACTACCATAAAGAAGTCCTTGATATAATGAACGAGGGTAGTTTTCTCAATAAAGGAGCCTCAGAGGCTTATAAATTTTTAGAAGATCAAACAAAGCATAATAATAACTGGGGGGGGGGGGGGTAGTGCCAATATCCCCCGTTCCACTAGTTCTTCTTCAACAGTTAAGGCTACCAGTATGTTTGAGGTTAAATTTGATCCTGAGCTTAAAGCTCTAATTGAATCCCTCACTAAAAAGGTAGAAGCTATTTCTGTTCATCAAAAGCCTACCCCTGTCATGAATGTCAACTCTATTCCCTATAATTTCTGTTTGAGTCCTGGGCATCCCGACTCCTATTGTCCTCTAGTCTATGAACATCCATCCGCACATCCAGACAATGTTTATTCCATTAATAACGAACCTAACGCACATTGGCGACAAAACCCCAATTTTGGTTGGCAAAATAATCGACAAGTTACACCTATAGGGTATAATAATCAAAATGTTAGGCCAACACCTAATTAGAACCAAGCTCCGCAGAGGCAAGGACAATGACAAGGTAATTATAATAATTATAACAATAATAATTATAATGCTAATAAAGGTATCATTTCGGTTAATAATAACTATCACAACCCACCTGTTATTAATCAACATGAGATAGTTCCAGTCACACCACCTGTGACCACTACACCTACACAACTGGATCGTCTTGACGCCTTCATACAAGTTAGCCAACAACTTTTCCAATCCATGGCTCAATCTAGCCAGCATGTTTTACAATCCATTAATCATTTAACCCAATAGTTAGCCCAAAAGAAAGCCCAACCAAAAGGCGTGTTTCCAGGTCGAGCATTACCTAATCCTAAAACACCAAACACAGCCTTTAAGGTAAACGGTAATACTAGTAATGAAAATGGAAACGTAGGTGAGTTAAATGCTATCACCACTCTCCGTTCTGGCAGAGTGGTTGATAACGCCGTAAGTATGCCTATGGTTACCCCACCAGTGGTCCCTACACCTGATATTCTACTAGATACTGAATTGGAAACTGAAGATCCTACCCCTGTAGAGGTACCAGTTAAACCACAACCTAAGAAACAAAAAGGCAAGGTTAAACATCCTGTTGACCCTTATGCTAAATATAGAGAGAAACCACCATTTTCCCAGAGATTAGCAATGTTAACCAAGGATACAAATTTCGATGAGATTAAGGAAGTTTTCAAAAATCTAACGATAAACCTTCCTTTTCTTGAAGCGATAAAAAAGTTACCTTACCATGCTAAGTTTCTTAAAGAGTTGTGCACTACTAGGCTCAAGACAAATATTCCTAAAGATGCCTTTTTAACTGAACAGTTCCCAACTCTATCTGAAAATAATTGAATCATTAAGTACAAGGACCCTGGTCGTCCTACTGTACAATGCACCTTAGGTGATAATCACATGACAACTGCTCTATTAGACCTGGAGGCGAGTGTTAACTTACTCCCTTATTATTTATATAAACAAATCGGTCTACAAGAGATGCAACCAACAGAAATGACGTTGTAATTAGCGGATCGTTCTATTAAGTATCCTAAGGGTGTGGTTGAAAACGTGCTAGTTAAAGTTCAAAATTTTTACTATCCAGCCGACTTCATTATCCTCGACACAGAAGTTACTAACGACTATGTTCCTATCATTTTAGGGCGTCCCTTATTGGCTACTGCCAACGCGCTCATAAACTGCCGCGATGGGTCGATGTCCTTATCTTTTGGTCATCTTTCTATTGAGGTAAATGTTTTTAAGATGATTCAACAGTACCCAGATACGACTATCGATGGAGAGGTTAGCATGATCGAGAGCTTCGCTTGAGATTATTTCGACAACATGCCCAAATTTCTTTCCTTTGGAAGTTCAGACTCCGACGTTTTCGTGCCTACACTAGTCGATACCCATCTTATGGATGAGGACGAGATTGATGACTTTCTCAAAGATACAGAGGAATACCATAGTAATATGGATGTGACCAAGCTATATGAGGAATTCGACGAGTTTCTTAGAGCAGGTGATGATTGCCCCTATAAAGAACTACCTTGCACACCATACGCCTCAATTCCCCTCCTTCCACCCTTTCCAAAGAACCTAGAGTTTGCACTTGATCCTCTTGTTTCTCCTGTGCTTCATGATTTTCTAAACTCACCAGTTAAGAAAATACTACTTAAAGAGCCACCTGACACTTTCATTTTCAGTTGTGTGATAATACCAACTCATTCCACAAATGAGTTTTATGCTAAACCCACATTCTCATTTTTTCAATTCCTTACTTCTAAAATTCATCCATATCCACCATATCTTCCAAAACCATCCACTTTTTCACACTCATTTACTTGCCCACCATTTCGTTAGAGGAAAAAGAAGACTTTGCATGCTAGGTTAGGTTCTAGATTCATCAGTATTCACTCTCATCCCGCTAGCCCACATTTTGGGCAATCATGGTGCTTGATTGTGTTTGGGTGTGTTTTCTGTGATCATTATTTATGGAACGATCTACAACTATTTCGGTTATTGATATATGGTAAACTACATGTTCATTATATACAAATGTGTTAGATAAAGTTTTGAGTATCTGACTATAAAAGACTCATTTTATTCTTCGGTGTGCTATATTCCATTTCCATATATTGGTAAGTGCACCATTAAAGTAACTGGGCTCTCCCTATGGAGTGTGTGGATGTAAGTACAGGATCCTAAGTCCACATTTCATATAATTCACGTTTTCGACTCTTGCATATTTTCTCAGTTTTTGAGTCATGTTTCTCTATGGTGTGAATTATGCATTTATTGTTTTTCTTATATTAAATCTTATTCATAAAAAGTAAAAATATCAAATCCATAAAAATAGTAATCTAGGAAGTCTCGGGAATCTGACTTTAAAAGACCCAGGTGTAAAACAAATTTCCTAATCTTTGTTGCCAAAAATTTGTTTGGGGGTAGGGTGTTGGTTTTCCATCTTTGTTTGCTAAACTTTCCATTTGTGTTGCTTATGTCGTTTATTCGTATTTCGATTCGGGTTGACATTATCTATGAATTTAGATTTCATTCGTTCGCATAACTTATGTTACGCACGTACTTCGAGGCATTTTCCAACTTCTTATATATCACCCATGGTTAGAATAGAGTGTTTTATGTATCATTGGATTGGACATTCTCTCCTGATCATTTCCATATCTCATTCAGAAAAATCGGAAAGGTAACGAATCGGGAATTTTAGTTTGAAGTTGCGCGAAAAAATCGAAAAATTTCGAAAATCGAATTGGACTTGGGCCCAAATCTAGCACATGCGTCCCCTTCTTCAAAACAAAACAGTAGCGAGTGGTTTAGGGAATTTATTGATTGATGTTGTTTTTATTGTTTTTATTAGTTCAGATGTTAATTTTGAATTCAGTAGTTAAATTTGTATTCGGTAATTAATTGTATTTAAATTTCGATTTTAATATAATGTGGTTCTTTTCAAATTATGCGTTGATTTTTGTGTTAATCCCACCTTCCCAAATTGTTTGGGGGTGGTATTATTTATTCTAGCATGATTTTTAATTGATCCTCAATTTTAGAAGTTGTTTTGGAGTGATTGTTGGGAATATTGCCTAAGTTGGCATGGCTATGAGTAGATATGATGGTAGGATGAAATCTAAATGAGCTAGGCAGTTACTATTCTAAATTCAATCTAAAAGATATTAGGTTTGTTCTTGAATAAAGAATATGGGTTGTTTCCGTTTTCGGTTTTGGAAATATTTTGTTTCCGGCAATTGCCTTAAAGCTTTTTGGCAACTTGCCGATTCGGTTTGGAAACTCAAAACCTATATAAACTTCATTCATTCTCCACACAAAACTCACATCTCTCACTTTCATCTATCACCTTTCACTCCCAATTTTTCCTTCTTTTTCTTCTTCACTTCAAAGACTCAAGCATTTCGAGCCTACTCAGTTTCGCTTTGCCTACCTAAAAACACTTTGTAAAGAGAATTTCCCCTGAGCACGACCCGTGCCCTACAAAGACTAAAAGTGAGCGCGCCCTGCGCCCAAAACACTGTAACTCGAAATTCACCTGAGCGCCACCGCGCCCTACCAAGGCATAGTCAGAGTGCACCCCGCGCCCTGACATCCATAGGCACGAAAAATTCCAATTTTTTGTGGGTTGTTTCAGGATCGTTTGTAGCTGTTCTGGAGAGTAGTGTTGTGATGACATCCCTCGTGTATCGTACCGGAATAGTCTTTTGAAGACTTGTTCCAAAGTGACGCTTATGGTGCTTGTTTTCACGAGGTTATCATACACGTAGGCTGGGAACCGCAAATGGTAAGACCTGATGAACTTTATTCTCCCACACTTACATCTTTTTTTTATGATAATTGTAAGTTCTTTGATAGACCAGGTTCTTGCTAGCCTGGTCTTGGACTTGTTCTTGCTAGTCTTTGATAGACCGATGGTGATGAACTTGTTCTCCATCACCATCGGGGATGAACCGATGGAAATTTCCAGGTTCTTGCTAGCCTTTGTTCTTGGACTTGCTATGCCCGCTGAAATACAAGACTCATGGGCCTATTTGGTAGATAATATGTACATGCATAACTGTAAGGATTTGCATGAGCATTATGGGGCAGGAATCTTTAGGATAGAGGACCAAGGGGATTATAACGTCTCCCTTGGTAGTCTGTCTATGAACGTGGGCACTGTTATGTTTTGGATCATGCTAAACATTAGAGGGGAATGGCGTTATTCTTCTCTAAATGACGAAACTTGTGATATTCACTACACCATAATAGGATATTTGCAACACGCACCTTTTTTTATTTGCAACGGTTATTTAGCGTTAGTAAGTTTCCAACGTTAAATAAGCGTTGATAATGTTGTAAAGCGTTGCTTTATTTGGGTGAATTTCCGGAATTAATTGCTAACGCTTAAAAAGCGTTGGAGAAGTGTTACAAACTTTAAAATTTCGCGAACAGAGGGAAACCAAAAATATCGAAATATAAAACATAATTTTTTTTTCTCTCCTCTCTCTCTCTCTCACCGCCGCATTATTTCAAGATCCCTAATTTTCGCACTCCTCAAAATCAAAATCAAATTAAACAGTCAATCAAAGAAAGAAGAAGAAGAAGAAAACAAGGAGTTTGGAAGTCTGTTTTGACACAGTCGTATTTTCTTGCAGTTTGAGCTAATAATCTTTCATTTTCTTTCTAGTTACTAACTTAATTAACTTTTCTTAACTGCTCCGTCGTAGTTATGGTTTCAATATTGGTTTGAAAATGACAGTCCTTATAATAATAATGTAGGCAACAGGCAAGGTTGGTGAAGCTGGAGGGAGCATTGAGGAACAACTTCTTGACAATGAGAAAGTCGGTGACTATTCGTCTTCTAGTCGAGTCAAGTGTCAAAGTAAACTGAGGGCAATTGAAGTTGAAATAGATGTTGTTGCAGCTAGCTTTGAACAGGCTAGTAGTCGTGTGGAAAACGAGGAGTATTTCTCAGGAAGCATTGATAATGGAGAGCAGGAAGGTAAAGAGGATGATAAAAATGACATTCGGAATGCTACCAATAATTTAAACCTTAAACATGCTCTAGCTAAAGATCGTTTAAGAAGCCTCAAGAAAATAAAGGTACAACTCCAAAATGAACTATTAGATTTTTCATTTTTCATTATCTCTTTTTTTTTTGAGTCCTGTAATTTGATGAGTTCCCGATTGAATTTTTTTGATAAGTTTTATTTTTCATTCTCTCTCCAAAAGTCTATTGACAATTTACCACTACAGAAGTTGTAGAGTTACTGATTTTGAACCTTTTTTTTTTTTTTTTTTGGTAAGTTCTTGACGGTTTAGTTGAACGACAAAATGGTCTAACAACGATGCCCCAAAAAATTGTGAAAGGTGTTGACGGTTTAACATAGTGGCTAACTTGACTGTTTTAGAAGACCTGCGATAAAATCATCATATTGTTATGACGCTGGTTCCATACCCGTCACAATGTCGCATCAGCCGTCATAAAAATATTATATTTTCTTGACGGTTGTGTCATACACGACACAATATTACAAGAGTCGTCATAAAATTATCATATTTTCTTGACACTTGTATCATATATGACATAATGGTGCAACAGCCGTCATAAAATTTTCACCAGGACACCTATCTTGATGGTTTTAGACAAAACCGTCAAGATAGATAAAAAACAAGCGTCATAATATGTCTTTTTTTTAGTAGTGGAGGGAGATTAGTGTTGCTGCAGGAGGGGACTGAGAGAGTAAAGATGGAGTGTGGCAGGATAAGTTTTTTTTTTATGAGTGGGGAGTCTATTGACGGTTCAATTCTTAGTGAGGAGTCTATTGATTTTGGTATTCCTTTTTTCAGTTAAGGTTAAGTTGTTGACGGTTTAATTGAAATCCAAAATGGACCTAACCTAGTGCCCAAAAAATTGCGAGAAGGTTGACGGTTTATTCTATTGCTAATTTTACTATTTCAAGAAATATTATCATTTTTTCTTGACACTTGTGTCATACACGATATAATATTATAACAGCTGTTATAAAATTATTATATTTTCTTGACGCTTGTGTCATACACGACATAATGTTGCAACAGCCGTCATAAATTTATTATATTTTCTTGACATTTGTGTCATACACGACATAATGTTGCAACAACCGTCATAAATTTACTATATTTTCTTGACGCTTGTGTCATATACGACATAATGTTGCAATAGCCATCATAAATTTATTATAATTTCATGACGCTTGTGTCATACACGACATAATGTTGCAATAGCCGTCATAAAAATATTATTAAAACACCTATCTTGACGGTTTTTAACAAAGCCATCAAAATAGATAAAAAACAAGTATGTCATTTTTTTAGTAGTGTGATGCTTTATAAATTTCATTCCATAGGTTTGGGATACAAGGCAACGTACTTGCTGCAATTCTTTTGACGCCCATGAAGAGTACATTTCTAATATGACTTATACGGCGGATTCATTGAAACTTTTGGGAACGAGGTAGATCTATTTTCTTTCATATTTATGATATTACGTCGTTCTTTTATGCAACTCTAGCTTGCGTATATGTTTCTTATTGAGGAATGGATAAATTGATTCATGATGACAAGGGCAATGCTACTATTTCTAATGATGGTGCTACTATTATGAAACTTCTTGATGTTGTTCATCCTGCTGCTAAGATTCTTGTCGATATTGCCAAGTCTCAAGAATCTAAGGTATACAATAGAAAACAAATTTACTAATTTTAGTGATTGGCTGACTAAAAGAGTGAAATTTTTATGCTAAAGTTTATATTTATCTTAGAGTGGGTTATGATGGTTGCATTACTACAACATTTAACAGCTTATACTTTAGAGAAGATAATGACCATTAACAAGGACATTGTCTCAAAAAAAGTTGAGAGGGTATCATTAATAATTGTATTGGTTAGGTTTTAGGGATAAATTTGGAATTCACTTGTAATTTTAATGACCAGTTTATTGTCTACAAAGGGTGATGGAACCACTAGAGTAGTTCTTTTTTTGAAAGAGTTTTTAAAGGAGGCCAAACTTTTCATTGAGGATGGTGTCCACTTAAAGTCTTATCGTAGTTTTTCGAAATGCTTCCAATTTGGTAAGGAATTTGGATCTTTTTGTTTGATTGGATGGATATGTTCATGAGAAATTGTTCTAGAAGCCATGAGTTTGCTACTTGTATTTTAGGCAATTAGCAAAATTAAGGAACTTGTTGCGAGTATATAGGGGAAAAGTATGGAAGAAAAGAAGAGTTTATTGGCAAAGTGTGCTGCTACCACACTCTCTTCAAATTTTTTTTTTTTTTTTTTTTTATGATAGGAAAGACCTCACTCTCTTCAAATCTGATTGGTGGTGAAAAAGAATTTTTAACATCTATGGTTGTGGACTCATCTATTTCAATTGGCAACTATGATACATTGTTTATTGTATTCTTGTATTTATTGTTTATTGTAGGTTTAGCTGGTCTCGCTACAAAATATGAGAAATTATTATTTTTTATTAGCAACCCATCAGCAACGATTTATAACCATTACAAACGAATTTTAAATTATTTTTTTTAAATTAACTAACAACTTTGCAACGGTTATAAACCGTTGGTAAAAATTTTAACAAATTACCAACGCTTAAAAAGCGTTTGTGAAATAAAAAAACCGTTGCAAAGGTTTTAAATATGTGTATGAAATAATTATAATAAGCGTTGGAAATTTCTGTTTGCAACGCTTTTTAAGCGTTGCAAATATTTCCAACACTTAACCCACGCCATATTTGCAACGCTTAAAAAGCGTGGCAAAAATTATTAGCAACGCTTTTTTGCCATTGCAAATAGCCTGTTATGGTGTAGTGATTTTCCTTGCTTTAGCTGGGGGACGTACACTCTATGATATTCCCCAGACCCTAATGTCTAGTTTAGCTCGAGCCCATAGTAAGATGCATAAGTACATTCTTATGCCTATTTTAATTTGTCGTATTATGCTATGTTTCTTCCCTATTTTTTGTGCCCGCTTCACAGATTGGGTTGGGGTCGACATTGTGAGACCCACCAATTGTATTATTTGATCGTTTTGTCCAATGACTTGGCAAGGGTGGCGGATACAACCTCATCAGGTTGCACCTTACACCCCGTCCGACCAAGTGACGCTTGACAGGTTAGCTATAGTAGATGATAAGTGGCGTGAAGCCTAGAAAATCATCATGGTGTGGCAGGATGCGAAGGAACCTCATTTCTTTATTGAAGAGGAGGCGGATGACGATTAAACAGGAGTTAAGGTAAGTTTTTAGTTTCAGTTAGTGTCTGCTTATGTCCCAATCAATTTGATTCTTGTTAACCCCATAACGGGTGGAACTTATATAATAGTTGCGTCAGTTTTTCTTTTTATATATTAATATGTTTTAACCTTGTTTTGCAGATGTTCAAGAATTTCACACATTTCCATGGTATTTCTCTACCCTTTTTATTTAAAAATTTTGAGGACAAAGCATGCTTCTGTAGGAACCGTTATTTCAGAATGACTATTTCTACAAATTGCTAACACCACGCGCAGCAGAATTAATGTGGTGTCCACGATTTGTGATTGGAAAACATACCTTTGAATCCGATTTAGATAACTCTGAGAATCCAAGCTTTATCAAATCCGAAATCAACAATCAACCTCTTGATCTTCTATTGTATTCCTTTAGAATAGATTGGACGTTGTGTGGACAACGATCTACCAATTCCCTTCTTTCTCTCAAGATCATAAACGAATTCAGATCTACTTTTCTTGCCTCTTTTTCAGAACCAGTGAATAGTTAATTTCGGCTAGAGAGAAAGTTTTCTATTTATAGGCTACAACAGGGACCATGAGGAGAAATTAGGGTTGTGCCTCCTGACGGGCTTGGGCTTCCCATGTTCGCCCAGAACACACGGCCCAAGTCCATCAACAAATGGCTTATTCCACTTAAGGCCATTGTTGCACTACGGCCCTAATCCCAAATTACGTGTCAGCGTTTATGGGCTCCATATTATATGCTCGTTGATCTCCCCGTGTTTAAGTTATCGAATGTCCGTTGATTAAGTCAAGTTACTGACAACTACATTAATCAACTTCTTATGTCCTTGAGTAGTACTACTCAACCTCATTGTCATGTCAGAATAAATCCACCTGCAGGGTTTACATGACAATCTTTTTGAGCTCCTCAAGGGGACATCATCAACCCGACTTCTTGCGGGACATGGATTCCTTCTATAATCAACAGCACACCTTACATACAATGTCATTACCGAATCCATTGAGTTTGTTGATTCACATATGAATCTCACTCATTGATGATTTAAAGCAATGTACAATGCATGTAAGTGCCCGTTATTATATCCGGATTAGGAGGACAAGCATCCATAATAATAGAGGCATTTGTTCTCTTATATAGTCAGTATGAAGAGAAACAACCTCATTTGGTCCTGTTCAATACACACAAAGTGTACTAGTGTAATCCTATAGTCAAGATAGACTAATACCAGATTATACTACAACCGTACTAATAGTTTGTCCAAATCCATCTAGGTTGTGAACGATTACTTATACTTTATAAGGTAATGATGATATGATCTTCTGTGTGTTCACACCATATCATCTACAACATAAAGTATTAGACACATGCATATAACTAATATGCATAACATTTGCCTATATGATTCTCATTCAAAAATGAAGAATTAGAGTTAATACAAAAGTAATGCTTTTAGTATATAACCCTATCAATCTCCCACTTATACTCAAAGCATTGCTTTTTAGTATACTACTAACAAATCTCCCACTTATACTTAAAGTTATGCAGCCAAGCATCTAATTCTCACCCCCTCAACATGCCTGTCAAGGGGTCAGCTAGGTTATCTTCTGATGCTATCTTGGTAACATAAACATCTCCTCTTTTCTAGGTGGTACTTGCGCTCAATGTGTTTACTTGCTTACAAGAAGTTCCGGACCCAAAACTGTTTCTTTGGCTGCCTCAATGGCTGCCAGATATTCAACTTCCATGGTGTAGACTGATAAGCATTTCTGCTTGACACTCTTCCATATTATGGCTCCACCTCACAAGGTAAACACACAACCTGAGGTAGACTTACTCTTGTCCCTATCTGACCCTTCAGCACCCTCCACACCGAGAAGTAGTAAGCCACGATAGTGTGGACGTTTACCATTCTTCATTAGTGGAATTACTTTTTAGGAGTTCACGATAGTGTAGACTGTATACCCTAAGGGAACTAAACTATCTGCATGGTATACTAATATATAATCCTTAGTCCTTTTCAGGCACTTCAATATATGTTTTACCGCAGTCCAGTGCCCTTGTCCTGGGTTCTTTTGATATCTTCTAACCATGCCAACGGTAAAGCAGATGTCTAGCCTCGTGCATAGCATGGCGTACATTAAGCTTCCTACAACCGAAGCATAAGGAACTGCTTTCATGTCCTCTATCTCTTTTGGTGTCTTGGGACACATATCCTTTGATAGAGGAACTCCATGCCTGAAAGGCAAAAACCTTTCTTGGAGTTTTGCATGTTAGAACGAGTCAACACAGTATCAATATAGGTAGCCTGAGATAAGCACAACATCCTTTTCTTGCGATCTCTTATAATTTTGATCCCAAAGACGTGATCTGCTTCTCCCAAGTCCTTCATATCAAATAGTTTGGATAACCATACCCTTATGTCTGTCAACACTTTCACATTATTTCCAATGAGTAAGATGTCATCTACACAAAGCACAAGAATTACCACTATGTTTCCATCAAATTTCTTGTACAAAACACGATGCTCTTGACCTTTTTCAATGAATCCTTCTAGTTGCTCCATATAGATGGTTTCCTCAAGATTTCCATTAAGGAAAGCTATCTTGACATCCATTTTATAGACCCACTTGCATCCAATGGGTTTTACATCATTGGGTGTCTCGACAAGCTCCCAGATCTGATTGGAATCCATAGATTCCATCTCAGAATTCATTACCTTTTCCCAAGATATTACATCTCTATCTTGGAGTGCTTCATTGTAGGTCCAGGGATCAGGATCTTGGTTATCAGTGGTTATGTCTAAAGACATTCCCAAACCAATCACCCTCCCACTATGACAAAGCACCTCTTGTTCTTGGACGTCATTTGTGACACGTTGTAGTTCCTATTCTTTTACAATTGGTACTGAAGTAGTTTAATGTCTCTCCTTTCAATACTTCTAGAATAATGCTACTCTGGGTAAAATTTAATGCACTGTGGGTGAAATAAGATTAATGATGTATAAATTGCCTTTTAATGTACCAGAACAGATAAAAAGTTTATTTTTCTTAATGACAATCTTGTTATTTAAAAGAAACAGAATATCCATCCTTAATTAACCTAGAAACTGAAATCAAGTTCTTTCTAAAATTAGGCACATAAAGACAATTCTTTAACACTGTGTGATGATTTTTCCTAATCAAGAAACACAAATATTTTGTTGATGATCAAAGAACAACTAGAAGTATTGAATCAATAAGAAGAAGAGATTTAGAAGATGATGAATTGAACCACGTTCTTTAATGGCTGCCTACGTATCCTATGTATAGGAATCAAACTCAAAGCGTAGTTCAACTATTTTATTTATAAGAGTAGATGAGGTTTCCCAATTAGTGTTTAACTAGGAGACCGCCTCTTGTTAAGTCTCATCTTGACTCTTCTAGAAGCCCCATGTTTCCCAAGTCAAATAGGTCTCTTTTACTGACTTAAACAACAGAAAAACATGTTTAGGTTCGGAGTAGTAGTTAGAGCTCCGAGCCTAGTAGTTGAGCTCCGGATTTGGAGTTCATAGTTAGGAGTTGGTTACAACTCTAACTAGTTCCAAAGCCCACGAACCTGTTCCGGACCTAGTAGTTGAGTTCCGGATTTGGAGTTCATAGTTAGGAGTTGGTTATACGAACCTACTACTCCAACTAGTTCCAAAGCCCACGAACCTCCTCTTCTTATCTCACTTCCGAACCTAGGAAGTAAGAGGATTTGGACTTGAAGTGTGTTCTGGTACTTTCTACCCACACCAAGACCATATCCGAGCCTTACGAAGATGCCACCACGTGTTACATATCTATTTGCTAAAATATGCACACACAGATGCCCCCCTTTTTTATTCATGGGTTGTGAATCAAACCCTTAAGGAAAAAGGCCGGGTAAAAATGTACGCGACGTCTTATGCCTCGATTTTCTTTGTGGAATGTATCGGCAAAATTTCGCATTACTTCAGTACATGGAATTGTAAATTTGGACCTGCCCTGACCATGCCCCGAACCTTGTATATTAAGCCGAACTTGCTGAAAACTGGTCCTGCCATGCATTGTGATGGTCCGGACTTGGTCATGAGGAACCTGGTGAAATCTAGACATGCAATATATTGTGATGATCCAGACGTGGTCAGATCAACCCGACCCATGTTTCACAAAGATCGGGACTTCTTGGTAGTACATTCCGGAACTAAATTCTGTGAAAGCCGGACTTGACATCACCATGCCTCGAACCTTGTATATTAGGCCGAACCTAGTATATGAGGAGCTAAGCACAAGGAATTGAAATTTGTCAAGTCCAGACATCCCAGGTATTATAAAGATCCGGACTTAGATAGATTTCACCAAATCACCTTGACTCGGAAGTGCAACCCGGAACTGTAAGTGCAACCCGGAATTGGGCCTGGCGGAACTTGAAATGGGCCTTGCGAAATTGAGTTGTTGAACATAACCCAAAAAGATACCCTTCGCTACCTAATTGCTTGAAACCCTTTCTTCTTCCTTCTTCCAAAATTCAAGATTCAACATTGTTCCAACAGCTCCCACAACTCCAACAGCTCCCACAGATTCAAAATTCCTATTTTCTTTCGGGTTCATGGAATTGAACACAGAATTCACATCTTCAAAACCAACAAAGCATTGATCAGTAATACCACCAACTACTGACAGTTCATGAAACAATCAACTGCAAGGTGTCTAAAGCAGTCCATATCCTCGAACAAACTTCACCAAAACGTGCTTCTAATATCAAACAAATCTGTTTCTCAAACATTGATCGCCATTGACAAGATTGAAGAGTTGTGAGATATCAAAAGAAGGTAAGTAAACCGTCGGTTCTTTTTATTTTCTTTGATTGAAACCCAAAATTTACTTTCAACTGTTTGCTTAGTTTAAATTCTCTTATCTTATTTTCAGCAGTCAATTCCGATTTCCATCAATTCTGGTGTTGGTTGTTGGTTGGTATTGTTGTATCGGGTTTTCTAGCGAGGCTACACGTCCAGGTTGATCAAGTCAGTATCGCGTGTTGCTACTGCGTATACTATGTCTCATCAATCACTGCTGAGTTCCATAAGTAGTGAGGCGTTAATCGGATCTGATATCCACCACTATAGTTCCGGATGATTCAGTTGTTGAAGCAATAACAGTGCCGGGTTACAGAGCAATTATAGATGCTACACCTCCGGTTGTGCCCAAAGCTAAAATTCCCACAATAGATTGGAACGCTATTCCTTTTGGGGATATATCTGACTTAGAAAAGATCCGTAATGCATTTTCAATTCCGGAGGAAATCAACATCGTATATCCACAAACTACTGACCTTGGGACTGATGAACATCCCTTAATATATCTTGGATTATTGAAAGCTGGACTCCGTCTCCCATTGCCTTCGTTTATGGCAGATGCCCTCGAGTATTTCCAAGTCCGATGTCTCGCCAATTAGTGTCGAGTTCTTTAATTTGCAAGGCAGTTCCGGATTCAGTACTGGGCAGTTCCGGATTCTTCAGTCCACAAAACAGTGTTGGGTTTGTTACTTGACAGAGTAGTACCGAACTTGGACTTTCTGTGTTACTTATTAGCTAGGAAGTGGAGTTCCGAACTTAGGCATGTTCCGAACGTGGAGTTCTAAGCAAGCTAGGAAGTGGTGTTCTGAACTTGGACAAGTTCCGAACGTGGAGTTCCAGACTAGCTAGGAAGTGGAGTTCCGAATTTGGACAAGTTCCGAACGTGGAGTTCGGACTAGCTAGGAAGTGGAGTTCGAATTTGGACAAGTTCGAGCGTGGAGTTCTAGACTAGCTAGGAAGTGGAGTTCGAACTTGGACAAGTTCGAGCGTGGAGTTCCGACTAGCTAGGAAGTGGAGTTCGAACTTGGACAAGTTCCGAAATTGGAGTTCCCCGACTAGCTAGGAAGTGGAGTTCGAATTTGGACAAGTTCGAGCGTGGAGTTCTAGACTAGCTAGGAAGTGGAGTTCGAACTTGGACAAGTTCCGAACGTGGAGTTCTAGACTAGCTAGGAAGTGGAGTTCCGAACTTGGACAAGTTCCGAACGTGGAGTTCCTGACTAGCTAGGAAGTGGAGTTCCGAACTTGGACAAGTTCCGAACGTGGAGTTCCTGACTAGCTAGGAAGTGGAGTTCCGAACTTGGACGAGTTTCGAACGTGGAGTTCCAGACTTGTTGGGAAGTAGAGTTTCGAACGTGGAGTTCCTAACTAGCTAGGAAGTGGAGTTTTGAACTTGGACAAGTTCTGAACGTGAAGTTCCAGACTAGTTAAGAAGTGGTGTTCTTTTCTCCTTATTTGCATAAATATGTATACACAGATGCCCCACTTTTCTCTTAGACGATGGTTGCACATTCGACCTTTGAGGAAAAATGACAAAAGTGTGAATTATATTTTATACAAATTTGTATTTCGAATCTTAGAAAAACAAGGTTTTGTAGGAAAATAGGGTTTGCCCCTGTGTCAATTCCTGTAAATACCTTTAGTTTTGTTAAGAAATAAGACTTTGTAGAAATATAGGGTGTGCCCCTGTATTATTTCCTGTAAAACCCCAATTGTGTGATGATTTTTCCTAATCTAGAAACACAAATATTTTGTTGATGATCAAAGAACAATGAGAAGTATTTGATCAAGAAGAAGAAGAGATGTAGAAGATGATGAGTTGAACCACGTTCTTTAATGGCTGCCTACGTATCCTGTGTATAGGAATCAAACTCAAAGCGTAGTTCAACTATTCTATTTATAAGAATAGATGAGGTTTCCCAATTAGTGTTTAACTAGGAGACCGTCTCTTGTTAAGTATCATCTTGATGAATAGATGAGGTTTCCCAATTAGTGTTTAACTAGGAGACTGTCTCTTGTTAAGTCTCATCTTGACTCTTCTAGAAGCCCATGTTTCCCAAGTCAAATAGGTCTCCTTTATTGACTTAAACAACAGAAAAACATGTTTAGGTTCGGAGTAGTAATTAGAGCTCCGAGCCTAATAGTTGAGCTCCGGATTTGGAGTTCATAGCTAGGAGTTGGTTATACGAGCCTACTACTCCAAGTAGTTACAAAGCCTACGAATCTGCTCCGAACCTAGTAGTTGAGTTCCGGATTTGGAGTTCATAGTTAGGAGTTGGTTATACGAACCTACTACTCCAACTAGTTCCAAAGCCCATGAACCTGCTCCGAACTTAGTAGTTGAGTTCCGGATTAGTTCAGTTAGGAGTTGGTTATACGAACTTACTACTCCAAGTTCCAAATTTGGAGTTCAGAGTTAGTTATACGAACCTACTACTCGAACTAGTTCCAAAGCCCACGAACCTCCTCTTCTTCTCTCACTTCCGAACCTAAGAAGTGTCTCACTTTCAAACCTAGGAAGTGAGAGGATTTGGGCTTGAAGTGTGTTCTGGTACTTTCTACCCACACCAAGACCATATCTGAGCCTTAAGAAGATGTTGCCACATGTTACATATCTATTTGCTAAAATATGCACTCACAGATGCCCCCCTTTTTTATTCATGGGTTGCGAATCAAACCCTTAAGGAAAAAGGCTGGGTAAAAATGTACGCGACGTCTTATGCCTCGATTTTCTTCATGGAATGTATCAAATGAAATTTCGCATTACTTGATTCAAAAGAATTGTAAATCCGACCTGCCATGACCTTGCCCCTTGAACCTTGTATATTAGGTGAACTTGGTGAAACCGGTTTTCATGCCTTGTGTTGATCCGGACTTGACATTAGGAACTTGGTGAAATCCGGACATGCAATGTCTTGTGATAACCCGGACTTGGTCAGATCAATCGAGCCTTACCAACTCCACTCTGAGCCAGACTTGGACAAGTCAACAACCCATGTTTCACAAAGATCCATACTTGGGATTACATTCCATAACTAAACTTCATGAAAGCCGAACCTGTCATGCCTCGTGTTTACCCGGACCTGGAATACTAGCTCATGTAAAGAACCGAACATGGTCACATGGCCCGGACTTGCGTAGATTTCACTAATTCACCTTGACTAGGACTTGAACTCTTGCAAGTGCAATCCGGAACTCAGCCTTGCGAAACTTGAACTGTTGAACATGAACGTTTTCAAGTTCGGGCCCGTTTATTATATAACCCGGAACTGCAATTCTTTTTCTTAGTCTTTCTTTAGGTCTGGACATGTGACCCGGAGCTGTAACTCTTTTTTTTTTTGTGTTTGTCTTTAGGTTTGGACATGGACCCGGAACTTGGGCTCACATAGTCACATCCCATAAGCCCATAACCGGAACTGTAACTCGTTTCTATTTTCTCTTTTCTCAAGACCACCTTTGGTTTGTTGAAGCATTTGACCATCATATTGGGAGGCAAAAGAATAAAAAAACATGATTAATATTTAACAGTTCTCACTTTCCACTCACTCACTGAATCACTCTTTCATATCTCAAGTTTAAGGCGAGTGCTCTATAAGGTTACTTGGAAAAAAGATGAGTAAGACTATTCAGGGTTTCTGGATTACCTTCACATGTGTGCCCCCAAGTGGTAAAGGAGTTTCGGAAAGGTAGGCGGGGAGGGAACTGCTTTTGCGCTCAAAATTAGGCAATCAAAAAGTAAGGGGCCAAATCTAAGAGCTTTTGCGGTAGTCAATTCACGACAACAACTAAAGGTGTTGAAACCATATTGTCCTTGAAGCAAAATGTCTGTACTATGGAATTTCTTGTCTCAAAGTTCATAATATGGAGCGTGATATTGTACCAAAGCCAAGAGAAATGATGCTTAGTCCGGATGTTCCGCTACATTTTGGGTTGCCGGGGTTTCGGTGAAAGTTTCAAGGCTTTCTGGAAAAGGGCAAACGTCGTAGTGAACTTTGGTTTTGGTCTTCGGAAAGTGGAGCTTCTTCTTTCTCATTCTGGTGTAGATTATAAACTCAAACTTTTCTATGATAGCATTTGGCAATAAAGAACAGGCATCAATAAATTGTATCTCTTTCGCCGATTGAGAATAAAGAGTAAGTGTGAATCTCTTTCTTGTGTAGAAATAGCCTTTATTCAGTTTGAAACAGGTCATCTCCCATGAAGTTCGTAGAAAGAAAATTAAATTTTGGGTTGACGATGGCCATCCTTCACTGCAAGAACTAAACGGTCAGTTCTGGTTTCACTAGTTGAATAATCACTTCCAAGCGATCAAGTAAGCAACCAGTTTCGACTTTACCACTTGACCGCACACTCCCAATTTCGATGTCTGACTAATCAATTGTGGGTTCTTCATTTGTCAATGTGGTTCCGGGTTCAATAATCAACAAAGCAATATTGGAGTCGCTACTCAGAGAGAGCAGTACTGGGTTCTTCAAATGACAATGTAATTCCGGAAGCATCCGTTAAGAAGACAGCTCCGGGTGCATCACTTCCTGATGCCTTATCAATAGAAGCACACCCACTTTTGTTGACCGAGATATTACTTTCGGGTCAACCACTCAAGTGAGCACTTCCATATTCTTCAAGTCCGGCTTCTCCAAGAGCGGAACTGTCACTTCTGGTATCGTCTAAGACTAAGATCATTACGGACCGGAACACCATTCTCTTTGGAGATATTTCACTCTTCTTATTGAGACATGTTTCACGCGTCAATATGCCTCCTTATATGCAAGGACTCTGACATTGATGTAAACATCAAGTATTATAGTTCGGATAAGGAGAGTTCTGAACTAGAATATCAGGCTTCCTAATTCTTTTAGCCAACTCCGGATTTTGACTTTCAATAGAGGAAATTGAGTTTTTTACTAGCTCTGAAGTGGAGTTCTAAACTTGAACTTTCCATAGAGGAAGTGGAGTTCCTAACTAGCTAGGAAGTGGAATTCCAAATTTGGGCAAGTTCCGAACGTGGAGTTCCTAACTAGCTAGGAAGTGGAGTTTCGAACTTGGACAAATTCCGAACGTGGAGTTCCTGACTAGCTAGGAAGTGGAGTTTCGAACTTGGACAAGTTCCGAACGTGGAGTTCCTGACTAGCTAGGAAGTGGAGTTCCGAACTTGGCAAGTTTCAACGGAGTTCCCCGACTAGCTAGGAAGTGAAATTCGAACTTGGACAAGTTCGACGTGGAGTTTTCGGACTAGCTAGGAAGTAGAGTTTCGAATGTGGAGTTCCTAACTAGCTAGGAAGTGGAGTTTCGAACTTTGACAAGTTCCAAACGTGAAGTTCCAGACTAGCTAGGAAGTGGTGTTCTTTTCTCCTTAATTGCATAAATATGTATACACAGATGCCCCACTTTTCTCTCAGACGATGGTTGCACATTCGATCGTTGAGGGAAAATGGCAAAAGTGTCGAATTATATTTTATACAAATTCATATTCCGAATCTTAGAAAAACAGGGTTTTGTAGAAAAATAGGGTTTGCCCCTGTGTCAATTCCTGTAAATACCTTTAGTTTTGTTAAGAAATAAGACTTTGTAGGAACGTAGGGTGTGCCCCTGTATTATTTCCTGTAGAGTCTTTAAATGATCTGATATCTAATGCATAAACCAACACTTATAAGCATAAGACATAAGAACTGCTCTTAGGAGGATAAAATCCAAGCTAAGTTAAACTTTCTCCATCACACGAGGAACAACACATGAGATCTTTCACTCATTATCCCGAGAAAGCTTTCTAAAGGTTCTGATACAACTTTGGCCAACATATGAGATTTCTCACCCAACATCCAAAAAGTATCCCAACAGAAAATTATAAAAGAAACAATGCTCTGAAAAGAGAAATATAACTTTTATTGAGAATTAATTGGCATAGATCATGCCCATAGTATAGTGGAAGCAGATCCAAATTTGTGAAAATTTTGTCTCTTAGAAGCTAAGAGTAGTATAACATTACTTGGAAACAGTACATGTTAGTATCGAGATTCACCGCTGGAGGATCTTTCATGAACATCTTGTTCCTGGTTAACTTCAAAGATGTCCTCATAAGGATAAGTTAAAGTGGTAAAGTCCCTATCCTGTGGGGGTAATTTATTACTTCCGAACGTGTCACTAGTCTTCTGTCTCTTGGACTTATCTTGATAGGAATTCCTGTCGACTAACTTGTGCTCCGACTGTGGTTCCTCGGACTTTCTATCATTATAATGACTAGCAGAGCTCCTACCAACATGAACAGAGGTGACACTGGTTATCACTCTTTTATGAGAAGATTCCCTATCCAATTGGTCTTCTTCTAGTTCCGCATACTTATCGATCCGAGCCTACAACTCCGTCATGTTTGTAGGCTCCTCTTTCTTCAAGGACATGTATAGACCAGAAGTGGTATCTAACCCCTTTCTAAAGGCCACAATGGTGAGGGTCTCATCGACGTTGTCAATATGCAATTGCACCTTGTTAAATCTTTTGGTGAAATCCCTAATACGCTCGTCCTTTCAGATCTTCATGTCAAATAGTGCATCAACGGTTTTAATGTAGGGTCGGTTGCAACTGAATTTCACAATGAAATTGATGGATAACACCTTAAACTCGTGAATGATGCCCTTGGGCACCTTCGTGTACTAGATGAGTGCCGAGTCTGACAAACTTGAAGCAAAATACCGGCACAAATAATGATCTTTCTTAGAAAGACCCACCATTGCTTGACGATAAATGAGCACATGAGAGACCGGATCTCCTTTGCCATTAAATTTAGAGAACTTCGGTGGTTTATAATAATGGGGGATGTATCCACTCATAACATGTCGTGAAAAAGGAGTTCCAATGTCTCCCTCGATTGCTGACTGAACAACTGACTCATCTATCTTAGTTGGTTTTGAACCTCGCAATTCCTCTAGTATTTGCGCCTTGAGCTGTGTAAGAGTAGTCGGTTAATGAATTTGAGTTCTCTCGTTGTTATACCTCGGACCTGGACTCTCGTAGTTCTCATCTCGATGATAACGTGGTTCTGGATCCCAAGATCGAGTGGAGGAGTTTGCAAAACTGGATCGGGGAACTGAGGGATTCTAAGGCAATGAAGGTTCCCTTGGAACTGAAAGTCTTCTTCGTACTGAGGGTGACCTTGATAGTTGTGGATTCCGGGAAAACACATTCGGACGTCCATCCCTTGTACCTCTAGAACTTGAATACCAAGAGAAGTCAGTTTTGTGTGAACTCGAGTGTCGAGTTGGATCCAATTTCAGATTATAATCCGAATTTGGTTGGTCGCTATGATACCCAACGAAGTAAGGGATATAAGGCGTAGGAACGTAACCCTCACTATGGTCAAGACTTGGTGGCCGGAACTGCCCCCCTCGAGTTTCCATCAGTAGGCAGCACTACTCCTGGGGGTGAACGACCCTCCTGCATGTGGTAGTAGTCTTGTAAAAAACGCAAATGAGCCTCTTGTCGACCACGTTCGGCCATCACAGCATCCATGATGGCTTGGTTGGTTATGGCAGATTGGAGAGTATCATTGTTAGGCTCATCTTCTTCACGCCCCTATTCAAAACGATGATCTCCTCTACGTTCAGATTGTCTTTGAGAAGTAACATGTGGGTTATTGATCTCGTTATTCCCCTCGTTACTTTGATTCACATTGGCTCTTGTAGTAACTATGATTTTGAATCAAAGTGAAGATAAGAATTATTTTTTTTTTAAAGAACAACAAACCCAAGAAAAATTGGTGGGTAGGAGAACCTAGAACCGAAAAAATTTCGACCAAGAAATCAAATCAATTCTGTATGGTTTTCCCACAGACGGCACCAATTGTGTGATGATTTTTCCTAATCTAGAAACACAAATATTTTGTTGATGATCAAAGAACAATGAGAAGTATTTGATCAAGAAGAAGAAGAGATGTAGAAGATGATGAGTTGAACCACGTTCTTTAATGGCTGCCTCGATCCCCGTGTATAGGAATCAAACTCAAAGCGTAGTTCAACTATTCTATTTATAAGAATAGATGAGGTTTCCCAATTAGTGTTTAACTAGGAGACCGTCTCTTGTTAAGTATCATCTTGATGAATAGATGAGGTTTCCCAATTAGTGTTTAACTAGGAGACTGTCTCTTGTTAAGTCTCATCTTGACTCTTCTAGAAGCCCATGTTTCCCAAGTCAAATAGGTCTCCTTTATTGACTTAAACAACAGAAAAACATGTTTAGGTTCGGAGTAGTAATTAGAGCTCGAGCCTAATAGTTGAGCTCTCGGTTTTGAGTTCATAGCTAGGAGTTGGTTATCTGAGAGCCTACTACTCCAACTAGTTCCAAAGCCTACGAATCTGCTCCGAACCTAGTAGTTGAGTTCCGGATTTGGAGTTCATAGTTAGGAGTTGGTTATACGAACCTACTACTCCAACTAGTTCCAAAGCCCATGAACCTGCTCCGAACCTAGTAGTTGAGTTCCGGATTAGTTCAGTTAGGAGTTTGTTATACGAACTTACTATTCTAAGTTCCGAATTTGGAGTTCAGAGTTGGTTATATGAACCTACTACTCCAACTAGTTCCAAAGCCCACGAACCTCCTCTTCTTGTCTCACTTCCGAACCTAAGAAGTGTCTCACTTTCGAACCTAGGAAGTGAGAGGATTTGGACTTGAAGTGTGTTCTGGTACTTTCTACCCACACCAAGACCATATCCGAGCCTTAAGAAGGTGTTGCCACATGTTACATATCTATTTGCTAAAATATGCACACACAAACACCTTAGTCTTATTTCTACCAAAAGATAAACAAACATCTCCCACTGCAACAGCTACTACTCTGGTAGCATCCCCAAAGATAAGGCAATCTCTCCAGCACTAAGTTTTTTGGTTTCCTGGAACCTTTGCAACGAAATGCAGACATGGTTAGTGGTTCCCATATCTACACACCAGGTTCTGGTAGATAACACCGCTAAACATGTTTAAACTTCTAGTGTAGGAGACATACCTCTATTACTCTCTTTGTTGAGAAGAGGACAATCTGGCTTCCAGTGTCCTGACTGCTTGCACTTGTAGCATTTGCCCTTAGGCTTTTTCACAGCTCCTTGAGGTCCCATGCCCTTCTTTGCCATATTCTTATGCTTCTGAACATTATTCTTCTTCTTTCCACTATTAGGCGTAGAAGTAGAAACCTTCTCAGTAGTATAAACATGAACATAACTCTGCTTAAAGAGACTCTCAGCTAACTGAAGTTCTGTCATCAGTTTTGCCAAAGAATACAACCTTTTGTTCATATTGTAGTTAAGGCAGAACGGTTCAAACCTCTCAGGCAGCGTCATGAGAATGATATCGACCTGTGTTTCCGCATCGATAACAGCTCCAAGGATCTCCAACTCATTCAGATAAGCCATCATCCTGAGTATATGATCCCTTACAGGAGTCCCTTCAATCATAGTTGTGGTTATCAAGTTTTTCATGGCAGTTTGCCTAGCAGCCCTATTCTGGTGTCCGAAGAGTTCCTTGAGATTGAGCATCATATCATAAGCCATGGTCATGGCCTGATGCTGATGTTGTAGCACACCTGACATAGATGGTGGAATGTAACACCGCGACATCTTATCTGCCTTGTTCCACTTCTTAAATGCTTCTTTCTCCTCTTCTCTAGCAATATCTTCAAGCTTAGGTGGGCATTCCTCATTGAGTACATATTTGTACTCTTCAGCAATCAACACGATATCCAAGTTACGTTTCCAGTCTATGTAATTAGGGCCAAGAAGTTTGTTTTCCTTAAAAATAGTTGCTAGTGGGTTGAAAGTAACCATTTTGAAAACCTGAGAATCACATAAAATAACTATTATGTAGGGCAAAAACTTCTTGAGTTAATAACAAAAATTAATTAATTAATCAACCCATCACTTGTACCCTCCACACCGAGAAGTAGTAAGCCACGATAGTGTGGACGTTTACCATTCTACATTCGTGAAAATACGTTAACTTAAAAATCAATTAATTAACCCGTCAGCACCCTACACACCGAGATGTAGTAAGCCATGATAGTGTGGACGTTTACCCTATCTACATTCATGTAGAGAGATTTTTCCTATTAGTTCTACTTCTTGTCAACTTAACAGCACACCACTCGTTAAGGTGGACACATGCCATCTGGACAAGTAAAACTAAATTGCTGGCCTACTTTGGTCCTACAAATAATAGTAGTGACTCCGATGGGGAGGATATCATTACTTGTATCTAAGTGTATACCATTACTCAAGTTCTTAGTCCATTATTTGTAATGAATCCCTTCAGATGGAGAAGTGAATCCATACATTAATAACTTCATATAGTTGTCTTTTAGAAGTTTGTTATGGTAATCCGTAATTAGACTCATCCGATATGGAGGAAGGCACTAAAACCGACGCGCAAGTATAATTACATTACCAACAAACCAGTAATGGAGACCGTGGGATTTATACGAAACAAATTCCCACTCCCACTTAGTTATTTAGAACTGAAGATCTTTCTATTTACTGGTCAGGCCTATGTCCATGTTATCTATTATTCATGTGGGTTTAGTTTTTAACAGACATCCACAAATAAAAACATACATATAGAGTGTCCATGCTATCTATTATTCATGTGGGCTTAGTTTTTAACAAAACATCCACAAATAAAAACATGCATATAGAATAAGCAAATATGAACAATAAAATGGAAAACAAATTCCCAACTGTTATGGCCCATATTCATTGCTCCATCCTGTTCGCCGAACTTTTTTAGCTGCCTTGGCAAAGTCCGATGGGGTTCAACCTGCTTCCTTTTTTTTTTTTAGAAATCGTGACATGTTTCCTTCTTTGGAAACCTCATGAAATCACTTCATAGACCCCCGAACAGCAAACAAAAAATCATCTCATCTTAGAGAAAAAAAATTTCTCTCACTGCCGTATAGGGCGCGACCCACGCTCTAGTTGTGCTTGCATAGGGCGCGACCCATGCTCATGCTCCAGCGCCACCACGCCAGCTCCCACTTTTGTTCGTCCAAGGCGTGAAGCCCTCAAGCTCAATTTTTCTCTTTCTAAGCGTTAAAGGGCCCACAGCCGGTTATTGCCTGCATAGGGTGCAACCCGTGCTCACTTCCAGGTGCTTGGGCGAGACCCGCGCTCCAGCATAAAAAATCCAGATCTTGATTTCGATCAATCCAAATATTGATCTTTTTGATCTTTCAATCTTTACAATAGATTACATCAATGATAAAAACAATAACACGATACATATCGTGATTTAAATTTCATCCATTGATAATCAAAACTTGTAAAAACAATCAATTTATCATAAAATAAAAAATGATCCATTTCTTTCCAGAAATCATTCTGACCATAACAGTTAGTCTAGATGCCTGCAAAACCATGTTAGATAACTCTGAGAATCCAATCTTTATCGAATCCGAAATCAACAATCAACCTCTTGATCTTATGTTGTATTCCTTTAGAATAGATTGGACGTTGTGTGGACAACGATCTACCAATCCCCTTCTTTCTCTCAAAATCAGAAACGAATTCAGATCTACTTTTCTTATCACTTTTTCAGAACCAGTGAATAGTTAATTTCGGCCAGAGAGAAAGTATTCTATTTATAGGCTACAACAGGGACCATGAGGAGAAATTAGGGTTGGGCCTCCTGATGGGCTTGGGCTTCCCATGTTCGCCCAGAAAACACGGACCAAGTCCGTCAACAAATGGCTTATTCCACTAAAGGCCATTATTGCACTACCGCCCTAATCCCAAATTACCTGTCAGCGTTTATGGGCTCCATATTATATGCTCGTTGATCTCCTCATGTTTAAGATATCGAATGTCCATTGATTAAGTCAAGTTACTGACAACTACATTAATCAACTTCTTATGTCCTTGAGTAGTACCACTCAACCTCATTGTCATGTCGGAATAAATCCACCTGCAGGGTTTACATGACAATCTTTTTGAGCTCCTCAAGGGGACATCATCAACCCGACTTCTTGCGGGACATGGATTCCTTCTATAATCAATAGCACACCTTACATACAATGTCATTACCCAATCTATCGAGTTTGTTGATTCACATATGAATCTCACTCATTGATGATTTAAAGCAATGTACAATGCTTGTAAGTGCCCGTTATTATATCCGGATTAGGAGGACAAGCATCCATAATAACAGAGGCGTTTGTTCTCTTATATAGTCAGTATAAGGAGAAACAACCTCACTTGGTCCTGTTCAATACACACAAAGTGTACTAGTGTAATCCTATAGTCAAGATAGACTAATACCAGATTATACTACAACCATACTAATAGTTTGTCCAAATCCATCTAGGTTGTGAACGATTACTTATACTTTATAAGGTACTGATGATATGATATTCTGTGTGTTCACAGCATATCATCTACAACATAAAGTATTAGACACATGCATATAACTAATAAGCATAACATTTGCCCATATGATTCTCATTCAAAAATGAAGAATTATAGTTAATACAAAAGCAATGCTTTTAATGTATAACCCTATCAGCTTCTTGTTTGGGAGGGGGGGGGGATAGAAACACGTGTAATTAAGGCATATGTTAGGATTTAGATATGTACAGTATGCACTTGTTTTCTAGTAAAAATTCAAAAATTTCAAAAATATAAATAAAAAGTTTTGCAATACATTTAGGAATATTGGTATTGTTTTCTTTCTCTTTGCTCTAAATAATCTAGAAGTCTCACGTAGCTTTTGCATTAGAATAATTTTTAGAAACTTAGGTTAATATGTAGATAATAATATTTGCATCTATCTATAAATATATTTCATGAGTATCTATGATTGTTTGGCAGTAAGTTTCTGAAATCTAGGCTTGAGTACGTATTCTACAAATCCTGTGAGAATATAGTCTAAAGCCTTATATGAGTGAAACATTTGAGAAATAACACAAGGGAGAAGTAAAATCCGGATAGAGAAATCACATGTCCACTTGCTTGATCACTATACCATATCCTAAGCGAGAATTTAGGCCCTCTTTGGATCGATATAGCCAGAAATTCAAACCTTATGAAATTATTTTTCGCTAGTCGCCCCTCTTAGCCTTTTTTTGCCTTTCATAAACCGCAAATCCTTTACCCTATTACAAAAACAAAACAAAACAAAATAAATAATAAATAATAAAAATAAAAGAAAAAAAAAGAAATCAGCCTACCCATTCTTTAAATGAGTCTGAGAATAGAGATGAAGAATAGAAAAGAGAAAGACCTTTAAAATCAAGAATTTGTTAGTCGCTTATGATAAGAAAAGAAAGTTTCCATCCAAATAAATAAATAAAAGAAAATAAAGAGTTAGAACTCCAAAAAATAGAATCAAAGGAATCAAAAGCCAAAGAAAAAAAAATATACGGCTAAGGATGGAAACAAAGTACAGAAGCAAAAGTAAAGAACAAGGTTTTCTCTAGTTACATAATATGAAGACTCTATTATCTCAGACTTGTCCATTTTGAATATCCATTTCCTTTCTTCTTAAATCATCTCCTAATCCCTGCAATACCTAATAAAGACCTCTAGCTCAATTAGGAATAGGTTAGTGTGATAGTAAGTGGCAGATGTGTTTGATCGACTCCGGCTTCCTTGTGTGTCATTGAGATTGTAAGGTAGAGTGTGCCCATTGCACACTAGAGTAGTGAAACTTGAGCGGAAAAATCAGAGTATTTTTGTCTCGACATTTATGTGAGGACCTACTTAAGGACGTTATTCCAAGTTTTCAAAACGGACCTGCTAGTGCATTTCATAGTATTACTCATTGTATATATGCCTATTCGTAGATGATTGATTATTATGCATATATTAGCTTAGGTTTCAACTTGATTATTCTTTATTCATTGCTAGTGAGTTATATAGACGATTGGGAGCATAAATAAGGAAACAATAGTTTTATTTCTTAGTCATTGTAGTATAGATGAAGTTTGTGAGTACCTTCACTGGAAAACTCTCCCGAGGCTATAACTCGTCCACTAGGGAATTCCTAGTGGTTTAAGGCCTTGTTGCATATGGTCAATGCAATCGCACTCGGCTAAACGAGAGTAGTTAGAACTCCATTTTTTGTCACTTATTATAATTTCTTATATTTGCTTGAGGACAAGCAAAATGCTGTTTGTGGGTGGTTTGATAAGAGCCCAAAACTGTAGTTTTAACCCCTTAACAATAATACTTTTAGACCAATTATGCGAGTAATAAATAAGAGTTAATGATGATTACATACTTTTATGTATTTCAGGCATTGAAGTCAATTATGTGTAGAAATGTGTCACTTTGGCGAGATAAAGGAGCAAGGGTTGGTTGCTAAAAAGTTCTGTGATTAAACACCAAGATTCAAGGAGAAAAAGCCTTTGTAATGCCCGGTCAAAGCTGAAAAGTCAAAGTCAACGCGGGCAGAAACATCACACAAAAGTCAACAGAACTTCCGAAGACCGTATCTTTGGGCTCAGACCTTGGAATTGGGCCTACCTTATGTCAAAACGACCGGCTTGGAATCAGCTTTCAAATGGTCGAAGCCTTAACCCAATCAGAGGAGCAAAAGTAGATGAAAAGTCTAAGGAAGTCAAATCTAACTAAAAAGGCCTATGTGGACTTAAGAAATTGGGTTTTGGGCTCGATTTTCCTGCCAGAAACATGGCTCCTCAGCCCGTGCCCAAAAATGTGGATCTGGTCTCCTCCATTTCAACACACAAGACTTAACTCTTAAGCATTCTTAGCTTTAGGTAGCAAGTAGCCATTAGAGAATAGTTTTGATCTAGATTTAGTCTCCATTTAATTAATTAGTTTTTTATCTTGTTTTAAATTCAGTTATTGAATTATTGTTACTGCTATTCATTAGATCAATAAAGTTAATTAGTTCTTGATAATCTAGTTTCATTTTCATTAAATCATTATAGTTTCAATTCATAGATTTAGTTATTTATCATTATTAGTTTCAATTAAATCTAGCAAATTTTTATTTCCATTCGAGTTGAAATAAGCAAATTTATAATCTTTATATCATGTCTTGCTTAAATTTATATTTTAATGATAGCATAATGATTCTAGGCTAAACCTCCATTAGAGGGGGTTGAAGAAGCCTTGATGAAGCTTGATCTTTGTTAACTTAGAAATCATCGTGACAATCTATTCAATTCTAGAAAGCAATTAGTTCACCATGAGAATGGGTTTGATTGCTTCACATGCTAGTTATTATTTGGTAGAGATTGCCATGAATAATTAGGGATTAAAATTACCAATTTGTTATGCGAAAGAATTTCGATTTGGATTGCGACATTTCTTTGTTAGTTGATTAAGTTGAGTTAAGGTGGAATCAACCCCCCCTAATTCCTTATCATAGTATCAATTTAGTATTCCGTAGTCATATAAAATCATATCTTGTTAGTTAAATTTCCATCGTAGTATAAATTTCGTAAAACTCTCAATAACTTTGGATAGATTGATAATCTTAGGAAATGTGAATTCTAAAGAACTAGGAGTGGAACGAATCTTTTACTCCAACTCTATTGCGATAGCAATCGAGAGTAGAAAACTTTGATAAATAACACACGTAAAGTCAAGTTTTAGTTTTACTTGCATTTGAGTCTCATAACTTATTCGTAGGTAAAACTATCATTTTTACCTTTATGATTTAGCCCATCTGCTCTAGAGACTTGATGACTTATTAATGAAGAAGGCCCTTATGAATTCATTACTCATCTATGTGGCTTTACTTCAGACTCAAAATCTGACGAAGGAAAAGAAGATTTCCTTTCCTAAGTTGATGAAAATTTACGCACTCAACTTGGCACTGCTGATCATATTTGATCATATTGGCAGACATCATGGCCCATGATAAGAACCAGAAACAGAATCAGCATTATTTGGCTCTAGATTCCTATCCTTACAGCTGGAATCAAAACAAGTAATATTTTATCAAGCGGGACCCTTGAAAAAGACATCCTACCTTTTGCTTTTCCTAAAAGTTAAAAGTTGAATAGGATTTTTGCATTATAAAGATTCTTATTCTTTCAAGACAAAAGTAAAAGGCAAGTATGTCTTGTCATGGTGGCCCAGTCGACTGCGACTACTTTAGCACACGTAGCCATTTCCTGTGCGGACTCAAAATTATATTTTTGAGATCCGACTAGTATAAAAGGGATACCTCACCCTTGTTGAAGGGCATATTTCATTTTAGCTTTCAATTTTCTCTTTGTTTGAGTGATAATAGTGCTTTCTTTTCTCCCCCCTGTAATATAATTCCACAAATATAAATAAAAGTTCAGTTTATATCAAGTGTTCTTGCTACTGACTGGTCACTTTCGCATTAATCAGGTGTTTTACCTGATCTCTCTTCTCTTTTTTTTTGGTATCAGAGCTATGACAACTTAAATTGAGGTTAGTGCATTAACAGCGAGGAAATATTTTACAATTATATTTAATTGTTTTATTTCTTAAGAAAGATGTAAGTAAGGGATAACCCTAGTATGATTAAGGAAAAAGGCATGAGGGTTACTCTTAAGGACTACTTGCTAAAGGTTCGGTTTTACGACCACAAGATTGTCCGCCTGGATCCTAAAATACTGTTGACTCTTCCTTACTAGTATTATGAATAGTATCTTGTTAAAAATGATATTAGGATTACTTAATTTCATTCTTTATGATACAAGACTATTGATATAAGCAATAGGTCATTGTTATTTTCTTCCGTTTATGGTGGTAGCTCTGGGACGTCACCCAAGTCACGTAGGGTATATGAAGTGTCGTTTAACATGATATGTGTTTTAGACCGTTTGCTCCCCGTAAAGCGTTGAAAGACGTGGTTTTACTATTATAAACAATGAAAACTTGATTTTGATTTTACTATTTATAATACTTGGTGAAGAAGATGATATATCAATAATTATATCATGAATAGTTTTAATACTGTTTGGTATGATTTTAATTCATTATACTCTACCTGTTTTTACGCTAACACCTTAACACCCATGGCATAGTCATCAAATGATGATTTGAGTTCAATAAAGAACACATAATTAATCGGGTATGATCTCGACACGCAAGATAAAATGAACAAATGGATGATTCCTAATATGGATCCCAAAACCATATATAGATATGGTAATTGGATTGAGAAATTGATTAGTAAAATTGTTGTAAAGAATATGGAACAAACTATTAGTTTATATTCCATCAGTAATAATTTTCTTCTTTTAAGTCCTCGTGATTTATATCCTTATATGAAAACTTATAAATTTATTCATGTAGGATTAATATAGGTTGCATTTAGACCTTTGACCCTTTTGGGTATGAATGCTTGTATTCAAGCAACCCTAAGAGATGCTAGGTGTATCGATTATTTTCCATCCCTTATGGGAGCAGTAGAGACTAGTCTTTGTCATGTACCAGTCTATTTTGATGTCTATCTAATTTAAGTTTATCTTTATCGGATAGAAATCTTTATGATTCTTTATCATTACAAATTCAGGCTAAAGGTTACAACTTTTTACTTGGATCTAAGGTGATTGGAATTAATTACATAATTCACTATAAGGCGTTACAAACTTTAACTCCTAATGCATGGAATAAATCTACACCAGGTAAAACTGTGTTAATTGATACAAATCTTTTAACTTCTAGTGTAGCCATACCAAGGATGATTGTTTGGAGTGAAATTCAATTCCTGGTTCATGGACTTGCAGAAACGTTGTTCAACCACAGCCAATCATTAATAATGATTTAGATCTAATAATTCAATCTACTGAAGGTGAAGTTATATTAAACTTTAAGAAACCTTTTATTAGTCGAAGCTTGTCTTCGAGATCTTCTTATAAGATCTCCATACCACAATCTTCTAGGCATTCAGTGTCAGAAGCTGAATCTATATCGCAGTATAATCAATCTGTAGAAGAGATTCGTATCTCTAATAAACAAATATCACATGGTATTTATACACAGAAAGCTAGGGAATCTCCTACATCTTCAGAAATGGAATTTGTTTTATAATGGATTACACATCTACTGAAACAAATCAATTTTATAAATTAAAATATGAAGAGTTGAGTAAATATTTTACTCCTATAGAGTTGCAACCTATGGTTCAACCTTATAATTATTATTTTCAATGGTACCAGAAGAATCATACTACTCTTGCAAAATGGTTTTGCCTTGAGTATCAGAATACTAATATTCTTAATTTTAGAGTTAATCGTTCTACTCCACAAAAGGATATTAGTGATTATTTAAAATCAAAACAACAGGTAAAATTTAAGTTACCTGATAAGATAATTAAATTACCTAATAAAGAGGTAAGACTTAATCAAGTACATGATAAGATTATTTCTCAACCAGTAATTTCTGAAGTAAACAAGAATATTACTATTGAAAAATGTACCTTTACTCCTGTCGACAATTATATTTGTGTTTTAGAATTTCATCAAAAGAAGTGGACTACCTCTGATGAAAAGGGGATGACAGCCGTTCAGCCTCCAACAACACCTTTAAGGCTGAAGCATAGTCTCGAAACTATGGCTTATATCAAACCACATGATGATCTTAATAGATCAGTTCAAACAGATGATATTAATAAAATTTGTAAACAAAATAATTATACTAATTTATGTTTACAAACTATTGGAGCTCAATTAATTAGAATTGAGAATAATGCAGAAAATATCCTTAACCATATCCCAAGGATAGATCCTAATAAAAATAAGGATAAAGACCCTTTAACCAATAGTTATTTAAAACAACATAATTCTTATGGTCATATCAGACCATCTATTCAACCCCCTTTAGATATTCCAAATTTTAAGTTAGATCAATCGTCGTCCAAAAATGATTTTATTGAAAAATTATATGGTCAATTAAGTAAATTGAACCTTAATACAATATCTCACGAATCTAATTCTGAAGATGACATAAAGCCAAATGATATTTTGGATATTGAAGCAAATTTTGTTTCTCCCAATATTAACAAAATAACCTATGATAAGAATACTCATAAAATGGGTCATGCGGGTCATAGTAGGAATTATTATGCTCGTCCCATTCCCCAAGATATTCTTTATAAAGAAGCTTATTTTAATGACCAATTGTCTTATCAGGCTAAAACTATTTATACTTGGAATATTGATGCTAAATCAGAATATCATATTTATCACACTTTACAAGAGATGCTCATGTATGCAAGTGTTTGCAAAGCTCATGGTAATACAGATGCTGATGTCTGTAAGTTTATATGCCATAGTTTGTGGGAACCTTAAAAGGTTGGTGGGATAATGTTCTCACTAATGAGCAAAGATATGAGATCTTTAACTCCACTAAGTTGGAGTTTAACTCAGAAGCAAACCAGGAAGTATCTACATCATATATATATATATATATATATATATATATATATATATGATGCTATATATATATTTCTTTTCTTTTTTTTTCTTTCTTTAAAGGCTCAATAGGAAAGACAGAGAAAGAAAAATACTATTTGATGCTTTATATCTAATGAACCATGAGGTTCGAAACCGGATATTCAGAAAAATATTATTGTACTCCTAATAGCTTTCAAAGTAGCTAAAACACATTCCTACCTAATGTCAATATTATGGTTATATTCATCACCCTTCAAGGATAATGTGCTTTATGTGAAAGTAAACTGTATGTAAACACTTCCTTTCTCTACTCATACCATAAATAAAATAATTCCCATTGATTAACGATGTCTTTTTATATTATTATTATTTTTTAATATTTCTTTCTTCTGTAGAGGAGAGTAAGTAACAGCTATATATGCTATATAAATAAAGTAATAAGGCAAAAGAGTTATCCTAATGTAACACGATAACAAAAGTTTAGGATACGATGATCTCACCTGAGCCATCAATATAAATGACAAGTGGCCAAAAAATGTGTTGTCCTAAGCTAAGTCTCATTTTGTAGAGTACGGTTGCATTGACCATATACAACAAGGCCTTGAACCACTAGGAATTCCCTAGTGGACGAGTTATAGCCTCGTGAGAGTTTTCCAGAGAAGATACTCACAAACTTCATTTATACTACAACGACTCAGTAACAAAGGCCCGTTTCCTTAATTAATCTCAGATATCTATACATCTCACTAGTGGGGAAAATAAGGATTTAATTCTTTCGAAATTCAAGTTAATATACATACAATAATCAAAACATCTACGTATGAGCATGCATACAATGATCTTATAATGAAATGTACGAGCAGGGCCGTTTCTGGATCCTTTGGATAACGTCCTTAAGTAGGTTCTCACAGTTATGTGTCGAAACATAATTTCTCTCTTATTTTTCCACTCAAGTTTTGTTATCTCTAGTGTACAGTGGGCACACGTTTCCTCACATACTCAATGACAATCAGAGGAGCCAAGATCGAGAAGTCACAACTACTACTTATTATCACACTATCCTATTCCTAATTGAGCTAGATGTCTTTATTAGGTAATACGGGGCTTAGGAGGTAGTGTAGAAGAAAATGGAATGGAAAATTCAAAAAATGATAAGTATGAGAGAATAAGGTCTTCGAGATATTTATACTAGAGAAATCCTTATTTTCTTTCCTGCTTCTAACATGGGTTTCCATACTTGGCTTTTTCAAGCTTTTGTATTCCCTTTTGATTTGATTTTGGGGGGAATTCTAACTTTGATATTTCTTTTGATTTTTGGAAACATATTTCTATTTTTATTTTTCTTTTCTTCTGAAGCAGGTAACTGATTTTGATTTGATACAAGGTTTTTCTCTTCATTTCTCTGCACTTCATCCTATTTCTCATACTCATCATCTAGGTAGGCTTATTTATTTGTGGTTAATAGATGGGTAATGATTTTTTTGGTGAAATGAAAAGGATTAATGAAAGGTTCAGTGGGGCGACTAGCGGTAAATTTTTTTTACAGGTGTGAATTTTTGGCTATATCGATCCAAAGAAGGCCTAAATTCTCGCATAGGATTCGAATAGTGATCAAGTAAGTAGACGTGCATGTGAATTTCTCTATTCGGAAAAACTACTCCTCTGTGTCATTACTCACATATCACACATTTTGAGGCTTTTTGGTTAGATTCTTACAGGATATGGAAACTAAGTTGTCTAACTGTGGGTCCCAGAAACTTACTGTTGTGTACATTTAATGGTAGTCAATGCATGAATGCTCATGAAAAGATGTAAAAACTATTGCATATGTATTAAATTAAGTTTCTAAGAACAAGTCCTAATTTTTATGCTAGGGTGAGATTTCTAAATATTTTTTCATCACAGAAAAGGAAACAAGAATTTGTCACTAAATACGTTTATTTAGACATAAAGTAAAACTATATATAACTATGCATGCTTAATTTTTGCGAAAGGTTCTCACCACCCCCAAACAGTCGGACACTGTGTCCTCAAAGTGTTAGGAGGAAGAAAGAATATACCTGAGAGGCTATGAGCAAAAATATATCTAACATCTTCCATATAAATTTATTGTAACACACTATATATATTATACATCATAAAAGTGAAAGCACACTGTTAGATTAGCACACTGTTAGGTTATTTATGTTTCATAGCAAAACTTAAAACAAATATGTACATCAACTCACATTGCGAATTGGGGTATGGTCCATCCTTGCTTCGTCTCTGTAGAAATGTCATTTCTTTGTGTCACGGCAATCTATCATAGCTTTCCAGACATCGCTCCACTTCCTCTACTTTGAAGTGTCCAGATGAGCTATCATTTTATCGTCATCAGGGAAGGAACGAACTTTCTTTCGATACCTTGACAGGTGCCGCCATGTCCGCAATCGCAAAGAACAAATTATCTTGTTTGTTGGACACATAAAGTCGACCTTTACCCAGTCATGAAATATTGCCACAAACTGTGAGAAGTATGTCCTCATTATCCTACATGCTGTGACTGGCAAAGTGATATAGTGCTGTTGATAAATGTAAAATGAGTAGTTTACCTACGAAATGAACTATTAATTCACAACGTAAGTAAACTAAACTTATTCTTTTACGTGTCAATTATCAAAGCTTCTACTCTCAATGCGAATTGCACTAAATGGAGTACCTGCGTTCGCTCCACTCCTAGTTCTCTAGCATGGATTGTTTTCTAAGTCTAACTAGTCGCTCTTAAGTCAATGAGAGCTTTACTTAAATATTATAATACGATACTTAATTAAGATGATTACTAGAAATTAACTACAAATGCTATGGAAATACTATTGTTTGACTCTAGATAAAGGAATTAGAGGGAATCGAATCCACCTCGAATCCAACTTAATGACCTAGTACAGATTGTGGTATCTCGATTCTTACGCTTTCCGGCAAAGAATTCGAGTCTAATCCCTAGTGTTCATGACATTTCTACCAAGTACTAACTAGCATGTGAGGTCGCCCACCCATTCTCATGGCGAAACGCGACCTTCTAGAGTGGAATAGATGCTACAACGTTTCTATACTAAACAACTAAGGTTTCATCAAGGCTTCATCAACCCCTCTAATGGAGGTTTAGCCTTGAGTCATCAATCTAACATTTACCATTGAATCTAAACTAAACATAATGTGAGAAATTGAGAATTACTTAATTTAGCAATAATGAATCTAATTTAATGGGTCGGAATAAAACAATGACAAGAATTGAATTTAGATCTAAAATGGAAATGACAAATTCGAACTTGATAAAAATACTACTTTATTTAACTAATCAATCAAGAACAATGATTCAGAGATTTAATCTAAAACAAGAATTTAAATGGAACTAAAACTTAATTTAATTAATTAAACTAGATCTAGAATTCTATATCTTAATTTAGGTCTAACTAGCTACCATTAACAAAGAGCTAAGCTTTTGTTTTATACATCCAGATCCAAAATTCGTGCATGGGCTTGGAGCCATGGGTTGGGCCGAGAATCGTGCCCAAAACCAATTCTTTCGATCAAAAGGCCTCTTCAGCTGCAGTTGGCTTCCACAGACTTTTCGTCCACTTCTGCTCCTCTGATTGGGTCAAGGCTTGGACCATTGCAAAGCTCTTTCCGAGTCGGTCGTTTTGACATAAGGTAGGCCTCAATCCGAGGTCTGAGTCCAAAGATATGGCATTCGAAGTTCTCACGACTTTTGCTCCTTTATCTCGCTAAAGTGGCACATTTCTCAATAATGGACTTTGAAGCCCGAAATGCATAAAAAACACGTAATCAGTATTAACTCTTACTTATTATTCACATAATTGGTCTAACAAGATGATTATTAAGGGGTTAAAACTACAATTTTGGGCTCTTATCAAACCACCCCCCAACAAAGATTTTGCTTGTCCCTCAAGCAAATATGAGAAATTAGAATAAGTGACCAAAAATGGAGTTCTACCTAATCTCGTTTACTGAGTGCGATTGCATTGACCATATGCAACAAGGCCTTAAACCACTAGGAATTCCCTAGTGGACGAGTTATAGCCTCGTGTGAGAGTTTTCCTTGAAGGTACTCACAAACTTCATCTATACTACAACGACTAAGAAATAAAACTATTGTTTTCTCCTTCATGTCTCAACTATCTATACATCTCACTAGCAATTACATAAGAATAACAGTAAAAAACCTAAGTTAATATATGCATAATAATCAATCATCTACAATACACATATAACAATGAGTAATACTATGAAATGTTTAGCGAGGTTTGTTTCGAACTTCGAATAGCGTCCTTAAGTAGGTCCTCACATAAATGTCAAGACAAAACCTCTCTGATTTTTCCACTCAAGTTTTAAGCTACTCCAAGTGCAGTGGGCACACTTTACCTTACAATCTCAATGACAACAAGGAAGCCGGGTCGATCAAACACATCTGCCACTTACTCTCACACTAACCTATTCCTAATTGAGCTAGAGGTCTTTATTAGGTGTTATGGGATTAGGAGATAGTTTAAGAAGGAAGGAAATGGATATTCAAAAGGACAAGTCCGAGATAATAGAGTCTTCATATTATGTAACTTAGAGAAACCCTTGTTAATTACTTTTTGCTTCTACACTTTGTTTCCATCCTTAGCCATATTTTTTCTTTTCTTTGGCCTTTGACTCCCTTTTATTCTATTTTTTTTTTTTTTTTATTTATTTCTTTTTTTTTTTTTTTTTTTTTTTTCTTTGGATGGAAACTTCTTTTCTTTATTTTTAAAGCAACTAACTAATTTTTGTTTTACAGGTTTTTTCTTCTTCTTTCTTCCTCATTCTATTCTCGGACTTATTCTAAATTGGGTAGGTTGATTTTTATTTTGTTTTGTTTTTGTAACAGGGTAAAGGAATTGTGGTTTATGGAAGGCTAAAGAAGGGGCTCGAGTGGCGACTAGCGGAAAGTAATTCATAGGTTTGAATTTCTGGCTATATCGATCCAAAAGAGCTAAATTCTCGCTTAGGATATGGTTTAGTGATCAAGCAAAGTGACGTGTGATTTCTCTATCCGATTTTACTTCTCCCTTGTGTCATTTCTCAAATGTTTCGCTCATATAAGGCTTTTAGGCTATATTCTCACGTGATTTGTAGAATAAGTACTCTAGCCTAGATTTCAAAACTTATGCTAACAATCATAGATACTCATGTAATAAATTTATAGATAGATGCAAAGATTATTACCTACATATTAACCTAAGTTTCTAACAATTATTACGATGCAACAAAGCCACGTGAGACTTCTAGATTGTTAAAAGCATGGAGAAAGAAAACAATACCAATATTCCTAAGTGTATAGCATACTTTTTATTTATATTTTTGAATTTTTGAAATTTTAACTAGAACACAAGTGCATATTATACATATCTATATCCTAACAGATGTCTTAATTACACGTGTTTCTATGCCCCCCCCAAACAAAAAGCATGCTTTGTCCTCAAAGCGTTTAAATAAAGAGGGTAGGAAAAATACCATTGAAACGCGGGAAATTCAGAAACATCTGCAAAACAATGTTAGAACGCATTCAATATAGGAAATAAAAACTGACGCAACACTATAAGAGTTCCACCCATTATGGGGTTAACAGAATTAAATTGCTTGGGACATAAGCAGACACTAACTTAACTAAAACTTACCTGCACCCTAGCATTTACTCGTCATCCTCCTCTTCTATATGAGGTTCTTTTTTCGCGATCCCCGCCATGCCATAACAACTTGCCACGCCTTTACGCCGTGTATCATCAACTAATGCTAACCTCTCTAGTGTTATTTGGTCTGATGGGGTGTAAGGAGCAACCAAATGTGGTTGCACCTGCCATCCCGCCAAGTCATGGCTCGAATGATCTTACCACCGATTGGTAGGTCTCATGATTTCGACCCTTTTCCAATCTGTAATCGTGTACGTATCTCACGGTAGGCAAGCGCCGCATAAGGCGACAAACCAAGACAGGCATAAAGAAGGTACTTATGCCTCAAGGTATGGGCTCGCTTCGAGTAGCAACTAAAACTTCGGGAATGTCATACCTACGGCGTCCCTCGGCTAAAGCAAGGAAAAACGTCACCGGCGGTATTATTGGCGTATAAACTGCCGTTCCCCTAGAATGTTCATCATGATGAACAACATGGTTGTGCCTACATTCAAATATAGGCTACTCAGGCGATGTTATATTGGTCTTGGTCCATGATAATGAAATACCCTCCCCCATAATACTCATGGAAATAGGCATATTCATATAGGTATGAGTTATCTGTCATATATCCCCACGTGTGCATAGGGTCAGGTAATGGCAATCCCGAAACCAAAGCTATCAAGTGCTTACTGAATTCCATAGACGTACCATCAATAGTAAGGGAAAACTTTTGTTCTCCTTCTTGGGTACAAAAGAAAGTAATATTATTATAAAAGAATTCCGTTAGCTTAGGTGAAAAAGAATCGTCATCACTCACCAGAAGATGTCGCCATCCTAACTTCAAGATCCGCTCGCGGAACGATGCTCCATAGGTATAGGTTCCCATCAAGTCTTCAAAAGACTGTTCAGGAATGACTATAGGTGGTGTCATCTCAACACTACTTTGTAGAATAGCTGCGAAAACCTGGAAGAACCTCAGAAAATCTAAAATTCCTGTGTTTACTAAAGAGGCGTGCCAGCTGCCATATAGCGCCTTAGTCGCTCTTTGGTTTTTGAAATTATTGTTTTTAGCTGGTCGCTTTACTGAAGCGAGCCTTCGATGATTTTTTTTTTTGATGTCGGTGTTTGAGCTGGTCGCTTTCTTACTTGGGCGGCGCTCTAGTGAATTTTCGATTTGACGAAAGTAGGCGAAGTCGCCTGCTTGCTTGCTTCGTAGGTGCAGAAAGTGAGTTTCTAAGAAAAAAACAAGAAAAAACTAGAAAAAAGGCTGGAGTGAAAAGTGAAAGATGATTGTGGGGTGTAGTGTGGGTTGTGAGTGTAGTATGATGGAAGTTTAAATAGGTTCTGGATTTCCAAAACGAATCGGCAAGTTGCCAAATTGTTTTAAGGCAATTTCCGGAATAGGAAACTGCCAAACCCAAAACGGAACTAACCATGTCTTTGATTTCCTAACAACCCCGGTATCTTTTAAACTTGGTTTAGAATAGTAACTTCTAAACTCTCCTACATATCATGCTACCGCTACAAAAATCATAGATATGCCGGTATCGCCTAATTTTCAACTTTTACTCCAAGACAACTATCACGAAAGATAATCAAAATAAATTATATTAAAATAATATGAAATCCAAGCAATCTAAAACAAACAACTTAATACTCAAATCTAACTACTGAAATAAAATTCCACTAACAAAACAATAAAAACAATGTAATTAAAGGACACAATCGATGGTGGCACACCTAGGCGCAGGAAGAAGATGGTCCCCGAGATGGAGATGGCTCGTGGTGTCGAATGGCTTGAGCCATCCGCCTCATGGGCGACGGCGCTCATGCCTCTCGGACTCGGTGAGACGGACTCATCCACTAGTGGCATGCGTCAGTAGCATCTCTATCCTGAACAAGCCGTGCTTCCATCTCGCCTTGAGTACGGCATCTTGGGCTTGGTGGTTATTGTGGATAACCTCCATGTTAGACAAGATATCATCCCTACCCTTCTGAGCATTTCAACCGGCCGCCCGGAAGGTCCGTTTTGCTTATTTCGGTACAATCTGTCTATGTCTAATATCTTCACGATATCGATAACCGCGATCGCAAAACCACCGGTCTGCAGCATTATCATTCGTTCTAAATTAGAAGTATGACTATCAAAATTATCGTCAACCAACCATGTCATATCTTCCTTTTCATCATCCGACTCAACTTCTGTCTCTGCAGACAACGGCCAAGTCTTTTGAATGCATTCCTTATAAATACTTTTCGCATTAGAGGGGCAATTTGATCTTAATAGGAACAGATCTAGCGACGGCTCTAAATGAGAGCATAATCTTAGTGATCAATACGGGAAGAGGCGCCAGGCTCTTTCCCACTCCTCTAATCACATTCAAAATTAAATCAAGGATGCAGAAATTATACTCCTTCGTTTGCAAATTCCAGAGCGTCACGGAATCGGGTCCGATGTCGCTGACTTTGTCTTTCCCCGAGGCGTTCTTACCAATCCACCGAGCCGACCCGGTTGATTGGTTCTCGTTCGAAAATCGTCTGGCGAGCATGATGAGATATCGTATTGTATTCACCCTCTATGACCGTATCTTTCATCAAAACAGGAACTGCAGTATACTGGGCTTCCTGTTTGGTCGTATCTAGGTTGGTTACAGGGGTGATTCCTAATAGCTCAGCCAACAACTGTCTCGTAACTTCCCTCCGCGTTCCTGCTATCCTAATGAAAATCCTATTTCCCTCCACTTCTCGTTTCTTATAAAACTGTTCCACCAAATCATAGTGGTAGGAATCCTCTGTCGAATACCACAGTCCGTTCCAATTTCGCTTAAACATCTCCGCGTCATAAAATGGCGCGAAACTGTCGGAAGCAAACGCGTTTTCCGGCAGAATTCTACGTCGTTGCGCCATTTAAGTTATTTACTGATTTGGGTTTTGTAGATGGTGGTGGATGCGGGTGGTTTGATGAACTCTAACTAAACCAACAGTTGTGGTTATGGTAGGTACGACGGTGGGTATGAAAACTTGAATTGGTTGGTGGTTTCGATGGTGGGATCGGTTGGAGATTGTGGAAGATTGGTGTTGAGTTTCTATTATGGGCGTGGGTGGTGTTTCTATTTGGATATATTCTATTATTTATTATTATTATTTTTTTTTTTTTTTTTTTGTTGGTAGGGTTTGGATTTAATTTTGTTTCAAAAGGGCCGGAGAAGATGAAGGTCGCGACTTGGTTTTGGAAAGGGCGCTGGCCCAGGTGAGCGAGTCGGCCCAAGCCCAATTCGTATTTTTCGACTTTTGTCGATTTTTAGCGCAATTTCAAACTAGATTTCCCGCTTCGTTATCGGTCCGATTCTTGCGAATGAGATATGGAAATGATCAGGAGAGAATTTCCAATCCAATGATCCATAAAACATTCGATTCCAACCGGGGTGACGAATAAGATAGTGGAAAACGCCTCGTAGTGCGTGCATGACGTAAGTTATGCGAACGAATGAACACTAAATTTGGTAACGTCGACCCAAATGAACTATACTAATGGACCTAAACAACACAACTAGAAAGTTCGAGCAATCCGGATGGAAAGACTGATTTCCCACCCCCAAACAAATTTTTAACCACAAAATTTGTTTACAACGTGGGTCGTTTTAAAGTCGATTCCCAAGACTTGTTGGATTGCTATGTCTATGATTTTTATGAATTTTAATTTATTTTTATTTGTTTACTATAAGAAACACGAAAAACAATAAATACATAATTCACTCCATAGAGGAACATGACTCAAAAATCGAGAAAACATGCGAAAGTGGAAAACGTGAATTATGTGAACTGTGGACTTAGGATCCGGTACTTACAGCCACACACTCCATAAGGAGGGCCCGGTTACCTGAATGGTGTACTTATCAGTATATGGAAATGAAAGTAAGTACACCAAATGACAAGGTCAGTCCTCATAGACGAGGGGTCACGTAAAAGGACTTCCTCCACATCGGGGGACAAAAGTTCGTGAAAATGTTTTAACCGTTGACCATTAACTTGAAAGGTACTGTTGTCATTGGGATTTACCAAGGTAATTGCCCCGTAAGGGGTGACTTCAGTAACCAGAAAAGGACCAGACCAACGGGTTTTTAGTTTCCCTGGGAAAATATGTAGACGGGAGTTGTAAAGCAAAACCTTTTGTCCGACCACAAACTCTTTACGCAGGATATGCTTATCATGAACACGCTTCATGTTGGCTTTATAATCCTTCAGCGAGATCGTAAAGAATCGCCATGATTTCTTCAAGCTCATTTAATTGTAACTTGCGTTTGACACCCGCCTCATCAATATTGAAGTTAAGGCTTTTATAGCCCCCGAGCACGGTGCTCTAATTGACCGGGCAAATGACATGGTTTCCCCAAATACAAGTCTAAAGGGAGACATACCTATAGGAGTTTTGAAAGCAGTTCTATATGCCCATAAGGCATCCGATAGACGCCTTGACCAGTCTTTCCTATCGTGGTTTCTTGTTGTTTCTAAAATCTTTTGATTTCCCTATTAGAAACTTCTACTTGTCCGCTAGTTTGTGGATGATAAGGAGTTGCTATTTTATGTGTAACTCCATACTTTTTAACTAGGGATGCCACAACTCATTTGCAAAATGTGTTCCACCATCACTAATGATGGCTTTAGGAATGCCAAACCGACTGAAAATATATTCTTTAATAAAAATACAACGGTCTTATGGTCATTGCTACCGACAAGCTAGGGCCTCTATCCATTTAGACACGTAGTCCACGGCAACTAGGATATAAATATAACCGTGGGAAATAGGGAAGGGGCCCATGAAATCAATACCCCAAACATCGAAAATTTCTACTATCAAGATTGGATTTAAAGGCATCATATTACGCTTCGTGATTCGCCCAAGTTGTTGGCAACGAATACACGTCTTGCAATGCACTTGGGCATCCTTAAAAAGGGTAGGCCAATAAAATCCACATTGAAGAACTTTAGCGGCTGTTTTCATTCCGCTAAAGTGGCCACCACACTCTTTGTCATGGCAGAACGATAGGACTTCATTATATTCCCACTGGGGAATGCAACGACGAATAATCTGATCCGCACAATACTTAAAAAGGTAGGGCTCATCCCAATAGTATAACTTGACTCTGGCCAAGAACTTCTTACGTTCATTTCTTGACCAATTATGAGGCATAACATCAGCCGCTAAATAATTTACGATGTCCGCATACCATGGTGATGAAAAAATAGCATACAGATGCTCATCAGGAAAAGAGTCAGGTATGGACTCAGAATCACTACTATCGTCATTTGTAAGTCTAGATAAGTGGTCGGCAACTACGTTTTCGACCCCTTTTTTCTTTTTATTTCTAATGTGAACTCTTGCGAGAAGAATCCATCGGATTAATCTCTCTTAGCATCCTTCTTTGCAAGAAGGTACCTAAAATTTTGCATGGTCCGTGTAAACTAAAGTTTTAGAACCAACCAAATAAGGACGAAACTTATCTAGAGCATAAATGACAGCTAAGAATTCTTTTTCAGTAGTTGTATAATTCCGTTGAGCGTCGTTTAATGTTTTACTAGCATAATAAATGACAGTTGGACTTATTATCTATTTTTTGTCCTAAGACGGCACCAACTGCATAGTCACTAGCATCACACATGAGTTCGAATGGTTTAGACCAATCAGGAGGCTGTATAATAGGTGCAGTGGTTAGGGCGGCTTTTAAGGTTTCAAAAGCCTGTTTACAGTTAAAATTAAAATCAAAGATGGCATCTTTCAAAAGGAGGTTAGTTAAAGGCCTAGCTATTTTCGAAAAATCCTTGATGAAACGCCTATAAAACCCTGCATGGCCTAGAAAGGCTCTAATCTCACGGACAGTCCGTGGTTTAGGTAGGGTCGCTATCTTATCTAGTTTGGCTTTATCTACTTCGATGCCATCACTAGATACAATATGACCTAGTACTATGCCCTTTTTGACCATGAAATGACACTTTTCCCAATTTAAAACGAGGCTCTTTTCTTCACACCGTGTCAAAACCTTAGACAGGTTAGACAAACAGTCTGTGAAGGAGTCTCCATAGATAGAAAAATCATCCATGAAAACTTCCATAAAGCGCTCTACCATGTCACTAAATATATGAAGCATACACCGGAAGGTACGGGAGCATTACAAAGGCCAAAAGGCATTCGTTTATAGGCATATGTTCGGGGACATGTGAAGGTTGTCTTTTCTTGGTCATCAATATCAATAATAATCTGAAAATAGCCGAGTAGCCATCCAGAAACAATAAAAGGCATGACCAGCTAGACGTTCTAGCATCTGATCTATAAATGGTAAGGGAAAGTGATCCTTTCGTGTCATAGCATTTAAACGCGTCAGTAATCAATACAGATTCTCCATTTCATAGGACCTTGAGTGACAACATAGTCACCCTTCCCGTTCACGCACCATGGTAATTCCCCGACTTCTTAGGAACTACATGAATGGGACTTACCCATTCGCTATCGGAGATTGGGTATATAATACCCAAGATCCATGTCGCAAGACTTCTTCCCTAACCACCTCTTTCATGGCAGGGTTCAAGCGGCGCATCGAGGTTCGCGAGAAGTCTTCGTGTTATCCTCCAAATGTATACGATGAGTGCGGACATTAGGTTCGATGCCCTTAATGTCAGCTAAGGACCAACCAATCGCAGACCGATGTTCCCTAATCACCCTTATTAAAGATGTCTCTTCATCTTTAGATAACAAAAAGATATAATTACGGATGACTACCATCCCGGATCAAGTTGTATATATTTTTAATTCCGGGGAAGAGGTTTAAGCACCGGGTGGGTGGAAAATCAATAGATATTTCGTCCGGTCCCTCATTTTGCATAATGAATACCTGCTTTCGGTAGCAGTCTTCATAATCGATGTATGGAGCAACCGACGGGTCTACAATTGGTGTGGACTCTAGGATGGTGTTGACTTCCTCTAAGTAGGAGTCATTTACAAAATCGAAGTTCCAAAAGAAAGGAATTTGTACATATTGTTTTCGAAACGTGTTGTTAAAATAATCTTGAGCTAAACTCTCGATCATGCTAACCTCCCCATCTATGTATCGAATCGGTAACTGTTTCATCATTTTAAAACATTTACCTCGGCGGAAAGATGGCCAAAAAGATAAGGACATCTTTCCATCGCACAATTTATAAAGCGCATTGGCGGTTGCCAAGAAGGGGCGCCCTAAGATGATCGGTGACGAGTCATTAGCGACTTCGTATCGAGGATAACAAAATCAGCGGGGATAGTAGAAATCCACGAACCTTAACAAGCACGTTTTCCACTACACCTTTAGGATACTTAATTGACACGTCCGCTAATTGCAACGCGTTATTTTTGTAGGTTGCATTTCCTGTAGACCTATTTGTTTATACAAGTAATACGGGAGTAAGTTAACACACCCCCAGTGTCTAATAAAGCGGTCGTCGTGTGTGGGAATCTCCTAAGGTGCATTTTACAGATAGGGCGACCGGGGGTCCTTGTAATTAACAATTCCATTATTTTCGGATAAAGTTGGGAACCTGCTCGGTTAAAAAGCGTCTTTGGGTATGTTAGCCTTACGCCTAGTAGTGCACAACTCTTTAAGAAACTTAAGCGTGGTTAGGAAGCTTTTAATAGCTTCGAAAAGGGAGGTTTATCGTTAGATTCTTGAAAACGTTCCTAATTTCCTCAAAGTTTGTATCCCTAGTTAGCATGGCTAATTTTTGAGGGAACGGTCGATTCCCCTCTAATTCCTATATCTAGAGTCAAACAATAGTATTTCCATAGCATTTGTAGTTAATTTCTAGTAATCATCTTAATTAAGTATCGTATTATAATATTTCGTAAAGCTCTCATTGACTTAAGAGCGACTAGTTAGACTTAGAAAACAATCCATGCTAGAGAACTAGGAGTGGAACGAACTTCGTACTCCATTTAGTGCAATTCGCATTGAGAGTAGAAGCTTTGATAATTGACACGTAAAAGAATAAGTTTAGTTTACTTACGTTGTGAATTAATAGTTCATTTCGTAGGTAAACTACTCATTTTACATTTATCAAATGGCGCTACTGCCATCTTAGTTGCACTTTAGCATTGTTTTCATAATATAATTAGTTATTTTTAAGTCCCATTTCACCCACCCACCCTTGTTTGATTCATCGCGTGGTTGCCGTTTCAGTTTTGGAAAAATTCCGAGAAAACGCGAAGCCCAGCAAAAGAGAGACCACCGCTATCTTCTCTGGAGCTTCGACTTTGCCTTGAGCCACTACGCTAAGATAGATAGCGCCAGCCCTCCTCCTCTGAAATTCCAGGATTTCCACAGTTTGATTTAAACTTCGAATTGTCAAGTTTTTCAGTGTTCTAATCTCTTATTACACTGAACACGCGTACACAAGACGCTATTCATAAGCGAAGCAAGGACGCTATCAGGTATTCCTTTCTTCCATACCTCGCATTTTCCAGTTAGAGGTTTTATACTAGTATATCAGAATTGTTTGGAGTGTTGCATGTTAGTTAAGCTCAACTTAGTCTTGCATGAGATTAAGGTCTGGTCGAACAAAAACAACAAACGTAATTACACCACAACAAACAAGTCTATCTAGTACACCACCCACGACACCTCTAACTACTATCACACACACCATACCTGACATAATGGCTGAAGAAAGAGAGACTCCTCTCTCCGACTTCTACAAAGCTTTGAGCGATAGCCCTAAGTCTTGCATCGTTCTAGCAGACCCAACGGGGGATTTTCGAATCCCCCCAAATATATTTAATCTGTTACCCGTTTTTCATGGGTTAGACCATGAAAAACCCTATCAGCACATTACGTAGGGATTGAACAAGTCCTTACAACATTCCACCATCCTACGGTTGGTGCGGAACATTAAACTAAGGGTATTTCCTTTCACATTAGCCGATAAAGGCGTCTTGGTTAACCGCCCAAAGCCTAATTCGTGGGACTTCGTGGGCTAAACTTGTTCACCGTTTATGGAACATTTTTACCCACCCCTAAAGACGGGATGAAATGCTTTCCAAGATTCATTTCTTCCGACGTAACCCCTCATGAATCATTTTCTCGAGGCATGGAATCGTTTCACCGATCTCCTTATAGAGTGTCCACACCATAACCTAGCAAAAGACACGTTAGTTCGTGCCTTTTTCAAAGGACTTCAACATCACCATAAAGAAGTCCTTGACATAATGACTGGGGGTAGTTTCCTAAGTAAAGGAGCCACGGAGGCTTACAAATTTTTAGAAGACCAAACTAAACGGAATAATAATTGGGGGGGCAGTTTTGGGCTCTTATCAGCTGTCGAAAGGACGGCTCTTAAGGTTCTCAATTACTAGGTTTGTGATGTCGAAGGCGGTATGTTGTTTGGCCAGTGCATGGAACGTCTTACAAGCTAATTTTAAGGCAGTGGAAAAATGCCAATCCCCCATAATGTTCAGAAGAATAAATAACATAGCAGTACCAACATTCATGATCATACTGGCTAGTGGAATAGTGATGTCTGGCCATCGGCCAGCTTCTGCACGTTCACTGACCTGGGCAAGGCCATCGCCAAAATGGGCGGCAAATTTTTCCCAAGAATAGTCGTTAAAGTTGTTTTCTATCATGTATTGAATGGGGATGTCTGGCTGAAAAGGAGGAAGGTCTAGAGCCATAGCAACTGCTGGCTCGTAAAAAGGGTGGCGGGTGTTACCAATACGGATTGCAAACCTGTTCGACACAAAACCAACAGCAGGTAGATCTTCCATATGATCATAAAAGTAAGTTGCCAAACCTGGGGAGTATGTCTGCTCCAGGTGTAGAATAAAGGAGTTCCAACCGACTCGAGTGATGAAGTCTCTGAAAAGATGTCCATATGCATGAGAATTCAGCAACGAATGGAAATATTGTTCTGGAATCATCTTTGGAGATGCCATCTTAGAAGACGTGTGAAGAAAGATACCACCTGTAGACAAAGATAAACAAAAATGAGAATACGATGGAAATGACTAATTAAAACAAATTACATTTATTTATCATAGGAAAATTGCACTATATTTAAAAACTAAAAAGAAAATGACAAAGAATATAAAATTGCAAAATTTATATTGTGTCATGCGCCCAAGTAACGGCGAGGATCCTTTTGTGAGAGGAATCTATTTATAAGATTTTCGATGCTGTCAATCCGTACAATAGCTCGTTGCAACATTTCACTCTGTGTCTGGTAAATCTCGGCGTGGTTCTCCATTATGAGAGTGTGATTTGCCGAGAACAGGTTGTGGTTGTGCAAGAATTGTGCTTGTTCCTCTTCTTGTATTGTCCACAGGTCGTGAAATTCAAGGAGACTGGTGATGATAATGTTCTGTTGTTTGTATAATGTCATTAGTCCTTGTTAAATTAAACAAAGGCCTTCCATAGGAATAAATACATTGCTTAATGCATTTTCAGTGAAGATGTTGTCAGTGGAACAAGCTTCTTCGATTTCTGTACTGACATGGTTCTTTGCAACGTCGGGATTCCAGAAACCGTTCCTACAAACTGAGTGAATGGTAAGAATGTTAGCTGTTCTGAGAGGTGTATTAGGAGAAGTACTAGAAAAACCCCAACGCGTCATGATAAGTGTCACAATGGTTGGCAAAGGAGCTGCCTTTTTCCTGGCATGTGTGACATCATTCAAGACAAATTTAATAATGCAAAAATCATTGCAGTTAGTCTGCAAGACCCAGAGTAGATGGAGGAGGGGTTTTGTTATTTCGGAAGTTTTAGATGTGTCGAGCACATTTTGAGCTAGCCATTGGATCACAGATAATTGGTTTCTTTGCAAGGATCGCTGATAAACAACATGGTTTTTCCTGTTGTATTCGCCGTGAAGGATAGTTGCGAACATCAGATGCCTGATATTGTCGAATGGTGAATCCTAAAGGTGTACCCCTTGGTTTGTAATGGGAATTTGAAGTACCTCGGAGATAATTTCCATAGTCAATTCACGCTCGCATCCGTTTGCACGGACAAAGAATTGCCCGTTTTGGAAATAACCGTGTTTATAGAACAACAGGACCAATTCTCTGGAAAAAAAATGCTTGCTTATTGATAAGAGCCCAAAACTGTAGTTTTAACCCCTTAATAATCATACTGTCAGACCAATTATGTGAATAATAAGTAAGAGTTAACACTGATTACGCGTTTTTATGCATTTCAGGCTTCAAAGTCCATTATGTGCGAGAAATGTACCACTTTAGCGAGATACAGAGCAAAAGTCGTAGAACTTCCGAAAGCCGTATCTTTGGACTCAGACCTCGGAATTGGGCATACCTTATGTCAAAACGACCGGCTCGGAAAGAGCTTTGTAATGGTCCAAGCCTTGACCCAATCAGAGGAGCATAAGTGGACGAAAAGTCTGTGGAAGTCAACTGCAGCTGAAGAGGCCTTTTTGGACTGAAAGAATTGGGTTTTGGGCCTGATTCTCTGGCCCAAAACATGGCTCCAAGCCCATGCACGATTTTTGGATCTGAATGTATAAAAACAAAAGCTTAATTCTTTGTTAATGGTAGATAGTTAGGTTAGAAAATAAATTAGATTAGTTAGCCTCCATTAAACCTTAATTCTAGATCTAGTTTTCATTAGATTAATTAAGTTTAATTTCATTTCAATTCTTGTTTTAGATTAAACTCTCAAATTATTGTTATTGATTGATTAGATAATAAAAATAGTTATTTTGTCAATTTCGATTTATAGATCTAAATTCCATTATTGTTTGTTATCATTTCATAGTTATTAATTAGATTTCGATTATTGTTTAGTGAAATCGCATAAAGTTAGAATCTTTTCATTATGTTTAGTTTAGATTTAATGGGAATTGTTAGCTTGATGAATCAAGGCTAAATCCTCCATTAGAGGGTTTGATGAAGCCTTGATGAAAACTTAGTGGTTAGTATAGAATTGGTTGTAGAATCTATTCCACTCTAGAAAGTCGTGTTTAAGCCATGAGAATGGGTGGACGACTTCACATGCTAGTTAGTACTGGTAGAAATGCCATGAACACTAGGGATTAGAACTTCGAATTTCTTGCCGTAAGAACGTGAGAATCGAGATACAAGAATCTATACTAGGTTATTAAGTTGGATTCGAGGTGGATTCAATTCCCTCTAATCCTTTATCTAGATTAAAAACAAGCATATTCCCATAGTATTAAGTAGTTAAATTCAACGTAGACTCATTTTAGTTTCATCGTAGTATAACACCCTTCATAAAGCTCTCATTGACTTAAGAGCGACTAGTTAGACTTAGAAAACAATCCATGCTAGGGAACTAGGAGTGGAACGAACTTCATTACTCCATTTAGTGCAATTCGCATTGAGAGTAGAAGCTTTGATAATTAAGAGTAAAAGTAAAGTTTAGTTTACTTACGTTTTGGATTCGTAGTTCATTACGTAGGTAGACTATACATTTTACATTTTATCACTTATGATGTAAAAGAGGGTACCATCCTTGAAGTAAAATTTATGTGTCAAAAAATGGATGAAAAAGACCATTTTGGAAATTTTCCATAAAATTTTGCTCGGGCATGAAAATTCAAGTGAGGGCCATTAAAGATGGAGTGGTGAAGAAAATTCAGCAGAAAAAGGGAAGTTGGTGTTTAGAGGTGTCTATCCTTGTTATAAATAGGCACCAATCCCAAGATGTAGAAAATACGGATCAAGGTGTCACAGGGTAATTAGACCACGTGTATCTTCTAAAATATGGCACAAATGTAGATGTAGTGTGGATGAGAAGAATGGGGCATGTGACAAGGAGTGCCCTTTTTTTTTTTTTTTTTTTTTTTTTAAATAGCGTAAGTAGAAGGACAAGTAAGATGTAGATATAATATCACAATAAGATGTAACAACGTACAGAGATGTGAAAACACACCATAATGACACGGGTAATAAAATACAAACTTAAATATTAGATAGAACTATATGCCACATTAACAACATTACTATAATAAAACACCCGATCGAGCATGAAGACTTGAGTAGCATATTCAATCTGCTGCTGCTCAAACTTCTCTAGTGCATCCATGAATCTTGAAACTTGGAGCGATCTAAAAACGATTTTTAGAATAAGAAGTGTAGAGGGGAGAAGATGAATGGAGTGAAATGTGAAGAATGTGTTAAACTTATTTATAGAAGAAAATTGAGCCATTTTCTGACTGTTTTCTGATGCGATTTCATGACTATTTTCTGACCGTTTTTTGGTGCGTTTTCATGACCGTTTTGTAAAACGTTAGTTTACGGTAAAATTTGCCGTTAAGTGTGACATCTAAAATATATGTATATATATATATATATTTTATATATGTATATATATTATTATTACTAATATTATATATATGTTTCTACCTATATAATATAATATTGGAGATAACTAATATACTATTTAACGAGGCGGAAATTTTGGAGAATGTAGGAATTAATAGACGTCCCAGGTTCGAAAATAAAAATGCAAACATGTAAATAAAATATCCGACATAAATAATATAGAAGAACGGTGAAAATAAACTATCTACTGAAAATCCTCGGGGGCTGCAGGGGAATCCTAAGGGGCTGCAGAAGAAGAACCAGGAGTCCTGCGACGGCGTGTTGGACGAGCTCCTATGGAGGCTAACTGCTCCTAGATATCACCTAGAGTATCCATCACTTGAGCTTGAAATTGATGCTGGTTCGCCATGAGCATTCGCTGGAACTTGTTCTGGCGAGTAGTCATTTGGTCCTGAAATGCATTCATAGAAGCTCGCATTTCCTGCTGAAATTAAGCCCATCCGCCCTCATTAACGAAATCGAGTGGTGGCAGTGGTCATATCCGTCCTTAACTCGCCCAAGGCATGTTTCATCGATACCTGGCGAGTGTAAATGTCTCTCATGCCACTATTCATAGCATGTAAGGCATCCATAGGGTGGCTCATCTTACTCATAGCAGTCTTATCAAAGAAGGGTGGGTGAGATGGGCCTACGTTAGCGTGCTCAGCTACCATTGGTGGTGTGGGTTCCCAAGGGGCCAGTATGCATTTCTTGAAAACAAGGATATTCTCATATAGTGGTATAGGGAGTAACGGGGTGGACCATAACTTGTGTTACAAGAACGACAAAAGGGGCTGACCTGAGAGTGGCATGTGTAATAATATCAAAAAGAAAGGTAACTATGCAGAAGTTACCCTTGCGCTCCTGAAGGATCCAAAGAAGGTGGAGGAAAGTCTTGTTGATGTCCGAGGGTTTCGAGGTGCCAATGATGTTCTGTCCCAGCCATTGAGTCACAGCCAGCTGGTTCCGTCGCACCGAGCGCTGATACGCGCATTTCCCATCTATGTTGTACTCGCCCTCGATTAGCGTGTTGAGCATTAGGTCGTAAGTCCGTGGGTACACAGACTGCTGTTGAGTCAGCACATGGTCGACCAAAGGTATGCCCGTGATCCTGGAGATCAAAGGTATGCTCGTCGATGGTAACCCAAAAATGGTTGCCATTAAAGCTCCCATTGTCGTAAAATTTCATCACCAAATCCTTAGAATATAACCCGCCATTAGCATACAACAAGTACTCCCATCTCCTAGAGTGTATTTCCATATCAAAGAATATAGCAAACATCCCATTTTCGAATAGAGCTCCAAAATTTTTATCCACCAAAATTCACTTGTTTTCGGCCATTAGTGCCCGTAGGAAGAGGTTGGCTATTGATTTGAGCTGAGGGGGAGAAATGGGAGTTGATAACGGAAGGGAATTGGATTCGGAGCTGTATGGGTCTCGCGCGAGACTTGGATATAACGTGGGCCTGTCTCGTGCGAGACTTAATCCAAAAGGGACAAGATCCAGATTTTGGGGAAGACAAAGGGTGTAAGGGTGACATGTGTGGTGGGGTGTGTTGGGTTTAAATGAACCGAGAATGCGAGATTTGGTTGGGCCCAAAAATTTTCCCAAGCCCAAATCAAGCCTAAAGCCCAATTTAAGCCTAAAAAAATCTAAACGCTCTCCCACGACTCGTTTGGACTCCGAATTGGATGAATGAGCTATCAAAATGATCGGGACAAAAAAATTTATCCAATTATATGAGTCATTCTCAAAGGTCACAAGAGTTTTATGAAAATAAGGAGGGTGTTTTATTTAGAAACAGAGTTTTTATTTATATACAAAGGAGATTTACGTGAAAAACACCGGATGTCCAAAAGAGTCACCATCTTAATTCATAGGCAACTGTCATGTCGATTCTAGAGTGAACCCAATCTAGCTAGACTATGGCTTTACCTTTATGTATTATGGGGTTAGGGGCAGGACGGTACCATCCTGGACCGTGTGTGCTACGGTCTAATAATATTGCCCTTATTACATACGGCTATCCTGAAACCTCCCCAAAGGGAACTCAAAGTAACCAATTCTAGGGGTTGGTCTAGTGGAATCCATTGCCCATTTGTGTTCCAAGTATGCAACATCCGAGGTTGAACACGAATCTCTATGTGCACAACTTAATGCACGGGGAATTTTGTTTATATAAAGGGCAATAATATATACATATATAGAAGGTGAGTCTTTTAACGTCATATCCTCAAAACAAATTGAGTCTTTTAATGTCAGATTATCAAGATGTTTGCGAGTCTTTTAATGTCAGATTCTCAAGACGTTTGCCAACCCGTGGGAGAAATGGCGCGAAGATAAAGATTATCCTGCGCAGCTAGTGTTAGACAAAAGTATACCTTAAACTGGGTAGTATCGGATAGGAAGTCAAGACCTGGACAGAAGGGTGTTTGACAATGCATACACCATCCCATCTTTCGCGCACGTCGTTTACGAGCAAAAGTATAACGACCATTCCCTATTCGTGATGAGTGAGACTTACACCAAATGATTAGTTGAAGTTCGCGAGGCAGGGAGTAGAAAAGGGAAGAGAATGAAGGAAGTGAAATTTTAGGTACCCATCGTTTACCAATAGGCACGTTTGCTCCTGTTACAGAAGACATTTATACTCAGTTCTGAAGTAGAGTTTTTATGGACTAAGGTTCCGGCGCTTGCAACCACACACTTCAAAGAACTTTTGAGATCATAAAATAGAAGATGGCCCGGCTACCAAAATAGCGTACCCTCTATAGAAACAAGATTGAGTACACCAAATGAAACATCTAGTCTATGTAGACCGGATCTTGAAGAAGAGTTTGTTCAACATCTAGGGAGCGTAATTCGTAGTAATGTTTTAGGCGCTGTCCATTGACTTGAAATTCGCTGTTATCTTGTGGATTAAGCAAAGAGATTGCACCATAATGGGTCACAGCTGACACAATGAAAGGACTAGACCATCGTGTTTTCAATTTACCAGGAAAAATGTGTAATATGGAGTTGTACAGTAAAACCTTTTGGCCAATTTTAAAATCCTTACACAAAATGTGCTTGTCATGCACTCTTTTCATATTGGCTTTGTAGGATTTCGAGAGATCATAAGCATCACTCCGAATCTCCTCAAGCTCATTTAATTGCAGTTTTTGCTTCTCACCTGCCTCGTTGATATTGTAATTGAGGCTTTTGATGGCCCAAAGGTCACGATGCTCAAGTTCAACTGGCAGATGACAAGGTTTTCCAAAAACAATGCGGTAAGGAGACATCCCGATAGGTGTCTTAAATGCTGTTTGGTATGCCCACAAGGCATCTGATAATCGGAGAGACCAGTTCTTTCTTGATGGATTGACAGTTTTCTCTATAATGGACTTAATCTCTCTGTTGGAGACTTCCACTTGGCCACTCATTTGTGGGTGATATGGAGTAGCAACTTTGTGAGTAACTCCATATTTCTTCATTAAAAACCTAAAAATTTTATTATAAAAATGTGTACCCCTATCACTGATGATAGCTTTGGAGACACCAAAATGAGAGAAAATGTTTTCTTTTACAAATTTCACGACAGTCTTATGGTCATTTGAGCGACATGCAAGTGCCTCAATCCATTTGGACACATAGTCCACAGCGACTAGAATATAGAGAAAACCTTGAGAAATAGGGAAGGGTCCCATAAAATCAATGCCCCAAACATAAAAAATTTCCACAATCAAGATAGAATTTAGGGGCATCATATTGTGTTTTGTAATTCAACCTAGGTGCTGACAACGAATGCAGGCAATGCAATGTTTATGTGCATCGCAAAAAAGGTAGGCCAGTAAAAACCATATTGTAACACCTTGCCCGTAGTTTTCTTTCCACTGAAATGACCTCTGCAAGATTGTTCATGGCAAAAAGATAATACGTCGGTGTGCTCCCAGTTAGTGAGGAATGAGTTGGTCGGAACAATACTTAAGAAGGTAGGGGTCATCCCGAAAATAATATTTTACAGTGGATAAGAACTTTTTATGATCAAGATGTGACCAAGAGGAAGGAACTTCCTCAGTAACTAGGTAGTTAACGATATCCGCGTACCATGGAGATGAGAAAATAGAGTACAAATATTCATCTGGGAAGGAATCATAGATGGCTTCAGAATCAATATCAATATCACCAACCAGCCTTGATAAATAGTCGGCCACGACATTTTCAGTTCCTTTCTTGTCTTTGATTTCCAGGGTGAATTCTTGCAAGAGAAGGATCTAGCGGAACAATCGCTGTTTCGCGTCCTTTTTCATGAGTAAGTACCGAAGTGCGGCATGGTCAGTATATACGATGGTGGATGATCCAACTAGGTAAGGGCGAAACTTATCCAAAGCATAGACAACAGCTAGGAACTCTTTCTCAGTTGTTGTGTAATTTTGTTAAGTGTCATTAAGAGTTTTACTAGTGTAGTAAATGACAATGGGTTTATCATCACGTCGTTGGCCTAGTACGACACCAATAGCAAAGTCGCTAGCGTCACACATCAATTCGAATGGTTGAGACCAATCAGGGGGTTAAATGATAGGAGCGGTAGTTAGGGCAGTTTTTAGAGTTTCAAAAGCTTGTTTGTAATTGTAATTGAAGTCGAATACCGCATCCTTAAGCAGGAGATTAGTTAAGGGTCGAGCAACTTTAGAAAAATCCTGAATGAATTGCCTGTAAAACCCAGCGTGGCCTAAAAAGGCATAGATATCATGAACTGTACGTGGGAAAGGTAGCGAAGCAATGTTAACAATTTTAGCTTTTTCAACCTCTATCCCGTTTTTCGAAACAATATGACCTAAAACAAGTCCTTTGGTAACCATGAAATGACACTTCTCCCAATTAAGTACCAGATTTTTCTCTCCGCAATGCGTTAACACTTTAGAAAGGTTGGATAGGCAGTCGTCAAAAGAATTTCCATAAATAGAAAAGTCGTCCATGAAGACTTCCATATAACGTTCCACCATATCACTGAAAATCTGAAGCATGCAGCGTTGGAAGGTGCTTGGGGCATTGTAAAGACTAAAATGCATTCGTCTGTATGCAAAGGTTCCAAAGGGACATGTGAAAGTTGTTTTTTCATGATCGGCAGGATCGAAGACAATTTGGAAGTAGCCGAAATAGCCATCAAGAAAACAGTAGTAAGCATGACCGGCTAAACATTCTAGCATTTGGTCAATGAATGGGAGAAGGAAGTGATCTTTACGTGTTCTGGCATTAAGTTTGCGATAGTCAACGCAAATTCTCCATTTTAAGGGAATGCGAGTGGAGATGCATTCACCATTTTCATTTTGTACAACTTGAATGCCAGACTTTTTAGGAACAACGTGGACAGGACTAACCCAGTCACTATCAGAGATAGGGTATATGATACCCGCATCAAGTAAACATAAAACTTCCTCTCTCACCACCTCTTTCATGGCGGGGTTAAGGCGACGTTGTGGTTCTCGTGGTATCTTTGAGCCGTCATCTAGATGTATGCGATGCATGCATACACTAGGGTGTATTCCTTTGATATCATCTAAGGACCATCTGATAGCGGAGCGGTGTTCACGAATAACACGAATCAAATGTGCTTCTTCATCGGTAGTTAAGTGAGAAGAAATTATTATAGGGTGACTACCATCGGGATCGAGATGCATGTACTTCAAATCAGAGGGTAGAGGTTTTAAATCTGGAGTTGGAGGAGTGGGGATCAAGGATTCGTGAGGGGTCGTCTCTTCAATGGAAAAGAGCGAGTCCGATTCTTCTAAATCAGATGGCAACATAGTAGTAGGGTCAAATTGTGGTATTGACTCTAATAATGTGTGGACATCCTTAATGTACGAGTCATCGTCAAACTCATGATTATTAAAAGAAAGAAATTGGTGCACCTCGTCTTCGGGAAAAGAGTTTATGAAATAATCCTGTGCCAGATTATCAACCAAGCTAATCTCACCCTCCATTATAGGATCGGGAAATTGTTTCATTAATTTGAACACGTTGACTTCTACAGAAAGGTTCCCGAAAGACAATGTCATTGAACCATCCCGACAATTTATGAGAGCATTAGCAGTTACAAGAAATGGACGTCCCAAAATAATAGGAATGGAGTCACAGGCTACTTCAGTATCTAGAATGACAAAATCAACTGGATAGTAAAAATCTTAGACCTTGACTATGACGTTTTCTACTATGCCCTTTGGGTATTTGATGGAGCGATCCGCGAGTTGTAAAGTCATATTGGTAGGTTTTAATTCATGAAGACCTAATTGCTTAAATAAATAGTAGGGAAGTAGGTTAACACTAGCGGTCTAAAAGTGTTGTAGTTGTATACTTGTCGCGTCATGAATGGTATGTTAATTCGACACAGGTCTTTGTATTTAAGCACACCAATGGTAGTAGTAATCGAGGGAAACTGCTCAGTGAGGAACGCTTGTTGAGGAACATTCGTACGTCGTTTGGTGGTGCACATGTCCTTCAAAAACTTAGGATGCTTGGGCAAATGCTTAAGCGCATCTAGAAAAGGTAGGTTTATGGTCAAATTTTTGAAGGTTTCACGGATCTCATCGAAATGTTCGTCAGGTTTGTTCTTTCCCAAACGGGTAGGGAACAGAGCTTTTGGGCGGAATTGCACATAAGAATCAGTGGTGTCTTTCCCTAAGGACGTGGGTGTAAATTTGGAAGGAACAACCTCGTCTGCTATAGGTTGCGAGGTAGGAGTTGGAAAGACGTCAGCCGTGGCTTCCGTTGGTTCGACGTCTGGCATACGTATGTGATTGTCGATGGTTCGGCCAGAACGAAGAGTGGTGATGGCATTTACCTCACCCTGGCTGGGAATACTAGATCCTGGTGCATTGTTGAGTTCAAAGGCAGTGTTTGTAGGCTTAGGGTTTGGAACTGCTTGGCCAGGGAACACGCTCTTTTGACTTTTATCCTGTGCTAATAGCTGAAGAGATTGTTGGATACATGCTAAGATTTGATTATGTTGATTCATGTAAGTCAGAAAAGTTTCAGCTGTTTTATCGGCAGTGGATTGTACCAGTGGAGTAGTAGGAACAAGTTCACGGTTATTGTTTACGGGTTGATTTTGGTAGCCATATCCTTGATTAGCGGGAACAAGGTTGCGGTTGTTTTGGTACCCTATATTTGCATTGTTCGGAAAATTACTTTGCCCTTGCTGGAGTTGCAGAGGATTTCCTTGACGGTAGGAATTGTAGTTCGCCAGTGGTCGTACAAGAGTGTTGTTGACACCCGTAGGAGCTTGTTGTTGTGCAGGGGGTGCCCAAGCCAAATTCGGATGTTGTCGCCAAGGTGCATTAGAGATGTTAAAAGCACAAGCCTCTTCAGAAGATTGGGGAAGGCACTCGTATACCAAAGGGCAATAGGAATCGGAGTGCTCGGGACTTAAGCAAAGAGGACATGGGGCAGCGTTGGCAGCCATGACCAGTTTGGGTTTCTGATCATTTACTTGAACTGAAAGAGCATCGACCTTTTTGTTTAGGGACTCGATCAAAATTTTTAATCCTGGATCGGGTTTGACCTCGAACATAGACGTAACTTTGGTAGGAGTGTCTTTAGAAGATCTGGAAGAATCAATGTTTCCCCAATGGGTGCTTCCTGAAGCCTGTTTCTCAAGGAAAGTGTATGCTTTAGTAGTGCCTTTGTCCATGAAACAACCGCCGTTCATAATATCTAATGTTTCCTTTTGATGGCCAGAGAGACCATTAAAGAATGAACGGACTCATACAGTGGTGTTGAGTTGATGATGGGGACATTCAAGAAGCAGATCAGTAAATCTGCTCCATGCTTCCGAAAAGGATTCCTGGGGATGTTGGCGAAAGAATTGAATCTTCTGAAGCATTTATGTAGTTTTCTTTTGAGTATAGAATTTTATCATGAATGCTTGTACGAGCTTGGCCCATGTGTCAAGGGATTGCGGCGCTTCGCTTTCGAGCCAAGCTGAAGCTTTATCAGCTAAGGTGAAGGGAAAAAACCTAAGCAAAACTTATTCATTAGTAACGGTCAGATGGCGGAAAGTGGTGACTATTTGCTGCATCCGACGAAGGTGATTGTACAGTTTTTCATGGTCTAGACCATGGTAAACAGGTAACAAACCAAAAATGTTTGGCGAAATGCGAAAATCACCTACAACCGCATCGAGTTTAATGCAGGAAGCAGGTCCTTCCTGTAAGGCAGTATAGAAATCTGAAAGGGGTTTCTCGATTGTGGGATTTTCCTGGGCCATAATTGAAGGAGATAATGGCAACATAGATGTTTGACGAGGTTGGTTTACCGAGGAGGAACTATGTCTAGGAAATAGCATAAGCAGTTGTTTATTGTATTTCCGACGACGATATGTAAGTTCTAATTCCTTATTAGTACCAGACCGTAGTCTCATACAAATTTTAGTTCTAGGCTCATAAGGAACAAATTATGATAGGAGGCTTTAGAATTAAGGAAGGAGGGAGGTGAAGCACGTCTTCCTGAGCTGTTGCTAACTTGAGCAGTTAAGCTAGGATAACGTGTGAATATTCTAGCAGCCAGGTCACCTGAGAGAATTGAGGGAGGTTGTTCGTGCTAGCACATTCCTTAATTAGGGAACCTCAATTTTTCAAGTTTCCTAGACACTGATGGAATAGAATGATGATTTATGATGGTGTATTATGCGAGGTATTATTAAGATGATTATGATGAAATTTTAGTTATTAGAATTTTTTTTTATTATTTTTATTATTTTATTTTTATTTTATTTTTATTTTATTTTATTTTCTTAGTTTACGTAATTAATGTATTATGGAGACGTGATTACAAAACGTGCAATTAAAAACGATAGATGCTAAAATAGAAAACTAAACATACAATTTAACACAAGCTAGTTTTACATAGAAAGTCTACACATACAACTCTATATTACTTATACGTGAAATAGAAAAATATCCTACGCATGCAATAATCTATAGCTACCGATACGTGCAACTATATGTCATCTTGGGGAATGTCGAGAACGAACTCATGCAAATGAATACCGCGTACGTGAATTGATGTAACATACACATACAAAAATATTCTAAGCAAGTTGTTTGAAATTACGAATACATCCAAATATATTCGAATCATATTAATCGTATGGGTTAGTTAGACTTACCCCCCATTACTAGTTGCAATTAGTGTTACCCCATTTGAGTGATCTAACGGTCAGATTTCTTCATCTAAAAAAATATCATCTCGTAACCGTTGGATCTTGCAATTGGGGTGGTATCACTAATATTTTTGAAAACGGAGGGGTAACACTAATTGCAACTAGTAATGGGGGGTAAGTCTAACTAACCCTAATCATATTAACGTGAAGATGTAATGAGGAACCACATTTACATGAAAAGAGTTATAATGGCAACACACAAACATGCGAGGTAAAATAGGTTATAGCAAACAACCAATAATATCCTCGACAAAGTTTGAGGAGTTTAAGAATTCGAAACCTGTCGTCCCGCGATTCCTCGTACAAATATCGAATTAACTCCCAAGCTCGTGAACTTACTGGATGGGGGATAAATAGGACTAGAGAGTCCAAAAGAGTATTGAAAAGGAAAGTGGCATGTACCTGAAAACCGGAGTGTTGATACTCCAGGTTAGTCTTGCGCGCTATTAATTTAGTCTCGTCTGAGACTCTTTTGTCAGTTCAGTACTTCAAGTTCCTACGAAATACTTAGACTGTGCTAACAAAAATAAACAGGATCTGGTTCACAGGTATCTATTAGTAGAAAAAGTTGGGGCAAACAGGTACGTAATACGTTAGTATTGCAAAAGAAATGGAAATCAAAAAGATGAGGGGGTAGGGGAGGGGGTTTATGTTTGATGTATTCCAGTTATTACTTTAAATGTCCAGAGTCCTTCAGCATGCAGCGGCGCCATTTAATAGAACGTTAAATCCATATTATTGGGTTTATACTTAAGTCCGAGGTCCACAGTCCGAAGTCCGAAGACCAAAGTCCAAAGTCCAAAGTCCGTATAGTCGTCCATTTAGTCAAGTTACCTTACTCACGTGGGTTTGGTAGGATAGGTCGAGTAAGGGATCGTCTAAACCTTAGGGCTCGGCAAGGTTCACAATTGGAATTGCAACTTTTAGTGAGTAGGATTTTAGGTTTTTTAGTTGGTTTAATTAAATTAACGGTAATATAAATAATGTAAATTACTAACGGTGATTTTAATGTAAATAAACAAAGAATCATTCATACTCATGCAAGAATCATTTTTCAACAGTTTATGCTGCCACATCACTACAGCTCTAATTCGTCTCGAGTTCATAGACAAACTCGAGACGACGTCGAGTATTGATCCCTAGCAAAACGCGCACATCTCTGAGTCGTACCACACTAGCATAAGGAGTTGAACTAATATTTCATCTTTGGAATATCATTTCAGCTCCTGATTTGATTCTACATCAGTTGGATAAATTGGAGAGCTGTCTGACACCATAGAGTCATGCACAAGACATTTTGGGTATCTCGCGAGACTGTTCTGGAGCATCATCACTCCAAATTTGTACAGTCTCAATCATTTTGAGATCGGATGTATAATCTGCACCTAATTCCTAAGTAGTGATTCTAGAATATTAAAGAGTCAATCAGGATTCTCACACGAGCAGCATAACCCTCCCGGGGGGGATTAGCTCATGGTCATTGGAGGAATAATTAAACTTGATGTATACATTAAATAAATAAATGCATGATAGGAATTAAACTTGAAAAGAAATGACTTTCATTAAGAAGAAATAACTTACAGTATTAAAGCTGCTAGAAGAGAAAATGACGGAATGTAAAGTACTGGAATTAAAGCTAACTAACTAATAAGCGGAAGCTAAAGCATAAAATGCTGAAGAAGGAATATTGAAGACCCCCTCTCATATATATAGGCTGGAGACCCTCGTGAAGCCTTTAAATTGGTTTCGTCCTTTTGTTGAATTGAGACGTTCAAAACTTTGAATAACAAAGTTTTGTCTTTACCTGGTTTAATTTGCCTTTTGTCTTTTCCTTATTAATGTTTTGTTTTCAGCCAAATTTAATTAAAACCACCAGCTTTGAATTGGTACGTGTCTTCTCCTATTGCAAGGTGGCACTAAATTGTGACCATCACTTGCCACCTGCCTATGCTAACTCATCATGCCTGTTGAGCCCGCAGAGTGGGTCCACGTGGTGTGTCTAGTGCCAGCGCCAATTTTGGCATTTTTACAACTTTCTGTCTTTGCATAGAGTTTATCGCCCTGGTCGCTCTGGCAGTTCACTAACTTACGTTGGCATCTAGATTTATAAGATGTGAGCTTCGGAAGTTTGCTGCTTCTTTATATGTGGACCCATCTACACTAGTTTTGTTCCTTTGGAAACTTTGGCTCTAGTCAAACTTTATTGGGCTTCACTGGGGCTGAGTGGGAAGACTTCAGATATTCCAGTATTCCCATACTTCAATGCATGTTTTATCATTATATTCATGTTAACTGCAGAAACCTGCAAAAGTACGAAAATATAATTATTACATGATTATTAAACACATAATCAACCTAAATGTTATGTCTCTCGGGGTTTAATATTACATTTTTGGGTGCTTATCACATAACCTAAACCTAACTATCCTCGATACATAACATATTCTAACAATGTAGAAAGAAAAGACGATTTCTTTCTTGCCTTGTGTTTTTTTTTTGTTTTGTTATCTCTTTTGATACATGTAGAAAATTTGGTGCAAAAAAGTTCAACTTTTTTGTACCTTTCCTGCTGAAAAAATATCACCCGTTCAGAACCCTTTGTTTAAAGTCTCTAGCACTGCACTCTCGATTATCCTTGCAGCATTTTCTTCATGCAGTCCATATCTCAGAAGCATCGCAGCATTGAGCACTGTTGCTAATGGATTTGTTGTATCATGCATATGCAACCTAGATACACAAATGATTATAAATCTGTACTTGAGTGAAAAAAACAATGTTTAATGACTAATTTTCAAGGAACAAAATATCTCCAGTCAAGTTAAAAGAACAATGATTTTGTTAAGAACCTACCTGTCCAGCAATATTAGGAGCAGATCCATGGATAGGTTCAAACAGTCCAGGTCCCTACAAAAGAACATAGGAGCAATTGTTATAGGGTTACTAAATTGTCTGGCCTTATGAATATGTTTGAAGCTCAAAATATATTCAAATAACTTCAATATCATTAAGAGCTTATGATTTGACATTACCGATTCGCCAAGAGAAGCGGATGGAAGCATTCTGATACTTCCAGTAAGCATTGAAGCCTCATCAGACATAATGTTCGCAAAGATGTTGTTGGTAACAATTGTATCAAACTGCAATATTAAAAAATAAATAATAAAAAATAAAACTAACTTGAGTTGGAAAATAAGATGATGTCCTCAATAGCATTGAGTTGATAAATCATGGGATTATAATTTTAACTTAAAATCGCTAAATAGCTTTCGCTTCATCCTCAATACATTTCAGCTCATTCAGAAATCATGGAAGTTTAAAGAGATTGGATCAGTTGTTGACTATTGAGAAAATATGAGGGAAGAGAAGAAGTTATGTGTACTGGTTTTGTTTTTTATGTTGATGATTGGTAGTTGTTTAGGTAGATTTGTTGTGGAGAAGAATAGTTTGAGAGTCACATCACCATAGTCCACAATCATTAAAATTTGTTTATGAATGTGTTATTGGCCGGGAATTTCAGTGTTCCTCAATATGGTGGAACTTTGATTGGAAATGTTGTTTATCCAAAAGCGAATCAGAAGGCGTGTAAGGGATTTGATGAGGTTGATATTTTGCTCAAATCCAAGCCTGGTGGTCTCCTAACCTTTGTTCTTGTTGATAGAAGAGGTTAGTTCTATAAAGTTTGATCGCAAGTTTCATATTATTTGGAGTTAGAATTAATGAATTAGTATTGTTTTGGCGACCAAAATTATTTGGCTAAGTGCAATAGAATTTTTTTTGGGAGTTATTATAATGTAAACTTATTTAGATCGTAGAGAATTGAATTTGATTTGCTCAAGAAAGATCCACATGACATAGTGATAACATGTAAAATGCTAGTTTTACCTATGAATAAGTGATGAAACTCAAACGTAAGTAAAACTAAAGCTATTTTCCATTCTATAGTATCAAAGTTATCTACTCTCGTTATCGTTCAATATAGTTGGAGTAAAGAATTCATTCCACTCCTAGTTCTTTAGAATTAACGTTAACGACGATTATCAGTTCTATCAAAGTCAATGAGAGTACAGATTAATATAATTATGCTAACAACTAGGGAAATAACGTAATCGAAATGTTCTAAATAATAAGATGGCAATTAAAATACTAAGGTTCAAATCTAGATAAAGAATTAGGAGGATTTGATTCCACCTTAATTCGACTTAATAAACTAGCAAGAATTGTCGTAATCTGAATTGCAATGCTTTTGCATAACAATTGGGTCTTTCTAATCCCTAATTGTTCATGGTAATCTCTACTAACTAACAACTAGTATGTGAAGCAATCAAACCCATTCTCATGGTGAACTAACTACTTTCTAGAATGGGATAGATCATTACCAACAATTCTATGCTAATAACAATCAAGTTTCATCAATGCTTCCTCAAACCCCTCTAATGGAGGTTTTAGCCTTGAATCATTATACTATCATTTCTAAAACAAGAACAATCAAAACAAGTCATTATTGAATAACTAATTAACTTTATTAATCTAATTTAACAACAGTCTAAGATTCAAAATGGATTAAAACTAAATTTAAAACTAATTTAGAACTAAGATTATGAATACTAATTATCAATTTAAAACAACTAAATCTATGAATGAAAGATTGAATTCAAAATTAAATGTTGAAATATAAACTAAGTATTTTACTCTAAAATTCAAAACTTGTTCTAACAACTAATAAAATTGACAACTATCTAGATTCATCTATAAAAACTAATTTAATGAATTAAAACTAAGTATTTTGATCATTCCCTCACTAAAAACTAACTAAAAATTAATTGACTAAGTAAAAAACAAGATAACTTAAGAGCTAAGTCTTTGTCCCTCATAAAGAGGAGACAAGATTCACAAATTCATGCATGGGCTGAGGAGCCATATTTTGGGCCGAAAAATCGAGCCCAAAACCTTATTACTTCAGTCCACAAAGGGATTTTCAGTTGGATTTGACTTTAATAGCCTTTACATCCACTTTTACTCCTCTGATTAGGTTGAGGCTTAGACCATTAGAAACCTATTTCCGAGCCGGTCGTTTTGACATAAGGTAGGTCCAAATATGAGGTCTGGGTCCAAAGATACGGTATTCAGAAGTTCTGCTGACTTTTGTGCGCTATTTCTGCCCGCATTGACTTTGACTTTTCGGCTTTGACCGAGCTTTAAAAAGGTTTTTTCTCCTTGAATCTTGGCCTTTAATCATATAACTTCTTAGCAACCAACCTTTGCTCCATTATCTCGCAAAAAAGGCATATTTCTGCACATATTCGACTCCAATGGCTGAAATACATAAGAACACGATAACAGTACTAACTCTTACTTATTAATCACATAATTAGTCTAAAAGTAATATTGTTAAGGGGTTAAAACTATAGTTTTGGGCTCTTATCAAACCACCTCCAAACAGCATTTTGCTTGTCCTCAAGCAAATATGAGAAATTAGAATAAGTGTCCAAAAATGGAGTTCTAACTAATCTCGTTTCACCGAGTGCGATTGCATTGACCATATGCAACAAGGTCTTAAACCACTAGGAATTCCCTCGTGGACGAGTTATAGCCTCATTAGAGTTTTCCAGTGAAGATACTCATAAACTTCATCTACACTACAACGACTAAGAAATAAAACTATTGTTTCCTTATTTATGTCTCAATTATCTATACATCTCACTAGCAATGAATACAAAATAGTCAAGTCGAAACCTAAGCTAATATATGCATAATAATCAATAATCTACGAATACACATATATACAATGAGTAATACTATTAAATGCACTAACAGGTCCGTTTCTGAAACTTTGGAATAGCGTCCTTAAAGTAGGTCCCCACATAAAAGTCAAGACAAAAACACTCTGATTTTTCCGCTCAAGTTTCGTTACTCCAGTGTGTAGTGGGCACAATTTACCTTACAAACTCAATGACACACAAGAAAGCCGAAGTCGATCAAACACATCTGCCACTTACTATCATACTAACCTATTCCTAATTGAGCTAGAGGTCTTTATTAGGTATTGCGGGGATTAGGTGATAGTTTAAGAATGAAGGAAATGGATATTCAAAAAGAACCAGTCTGAGATAATAGAATCTTCATATTCTGTAACTAGAGAAAACATTATTCTTTTGCTTCTACACTTTGTTTCCATCCTTAACCTTTTTATTTTGGCTTTTTGACTCATTTATTCTATTTTTGGAGTTTTAATTTTTGTTTATATTTTTCTTTTTCTTTTCTTTTCTTTTCTTTTCTTTGGATGGAAACTTCTTTTCTTTTTATTTTTGGAAGCAACTAACTAATTTTTGTTTACATAGGTTTTTCTCTTCTCTTTTCTTCACTCATCCTATTCTCAGACTCGTTCTAAAATGGGTAGGTTGATTTTTTATTTTGTTTTGTTTTTGTAAAATGGTAAAGAAATTGTGGTTTATGAAAGGCTAAAGAACGGCTCAAAGGGGCGACTAGCGGAAAATAATTCATAGGTTTGAATTTTTGGCTATATCGATCCAAAGAGAGCCTAAATTCTCGCTTAGGATATGGTATAGTGATCAAGCAAGTGGACGTGTGATTTCTCTATCCATAATTTACTTCTCCCTTGTGTCATTTCTCAAATGTTTCACTCATATAAGGTTTTAGGCTATATTCTCACAAGATTTGTAAAATAAGTACTCTAGCCTAGATTTCAGAAACTTACTGCCAACAATCATAGATACTCATGCAATATATTTATAGAAAGATACAAAGATTATTACCTACATATTAACCTAAGTTTTGAAAAACTATTCTAAAGCAAAAGCTAACGTGAAACTTCTACATTATTAAGAGCATAGGGAAAAAACAATACCAATATTCCTAAGTGTATAACATAAACTTTTTATTTATATTTATTGAATTTTTGAAATTTTTACTAGAAAACAAGTGCATATTGTACATATCTATATCTTAACAGGTGCCTTAATTTATGCGTGTTTCTATGCCACCCCCAAACAAAAACATGCTTTGTCCTCAAAGTAAAGAATTAAGGACGATAGGAGTTACCATTAAAACGCGTGAAAATTTAGAGCATCTGCAAAACAAAGTTAAAACATACTAATATAGATAAAGAAAAACATACGCAACTCTATATAAGTTCCACCCGTTATGGGGATAACAAGAATCAAATTGCTTGGGACATAAGCAGACACTAACTGAAACTAAAAAAAACTTACCTTATCTCCAGCGTTTAAACGTCATCATCCTCCTCTACAAAGAAATGAGGTTCCTTCGCATCCTACCACGCCATGATGATTTACCAGGCTTCACGCCATTTATCATCTACGATCGCTAACCTGTTAAGCGCCACTTGGTGGGATGGGGTGTAAGGTGCAACTTGATGAGGTTGTATCCTCCACCCATGCCAAGTCATTGCACGGAAAGATTGAATAATACAATTGGTGGGGTCTCACAATGTCGACCCCAACCTAATCCGTGAAACGGGTACACAAAATAGGGAAGAAACATAGCATAATACGGCAAACAAAAACAGGCATAAGAAGGTACTTATGCCTCATGTTATGGGCTCGCGCTAAACTAGAAACTAAGGTTCGGGGAAGGTCATAGAGCATACGTCCAGTGCCTAAAGCAAGGAAGATGCTGCAAGTGGCATCATTCACAGAAGAAAAATGCCATTCCCCTAATATGTTTAGCATGATCCAAAACATAACAGTGCCCACGTTCATGGACAGGCTACCATGGGCGACCTTATATTCCCCTTGGTCCTCGATACGGAAAATTCCTACCACATAAGCCTCATGCAAAAACTCATAGGTGTAGATATACATATTATCTACCCAATAGCCCCATGGGTCTTGTATTTCATTGGGCATAGCAAGTCCATGAACAAAGGCTAGCAAGAACCTGGTAAATTCCATTGGTTCATCCTCAATGGTGATGAAGAACAAGTGTTCTCCATCCGGTCTATCAAAGAACTTACAATTATCATAAAAATAAGATGTAAGTGCAAGAGAATAATGTTCATCAGGTCTTACCATTAGCGGTTCCCAGCCTACGTGTATGATCACCTCGCAAAACTAAGCACCATAGGTGTCGCTTTGGAACAAATCTTCAAAAGATTGCTCCGGTATGATTGTAAGAGATGTCATCACAATAACTACTCTCTAGAAGTGCTGCAAACAACCCTGGAACAACTCACAAAAAATTAAAAAATTTAGTGGCTACGAGGGCAGGGCGTGGGGTGCGCTCTGAAATGGCCTTTGAAGGGCGCGGGTCGCGCTCCTTTCTAACTCGAGTTCCAGGCATTTCAGCGCTAGGCGCGCTCAGAAGTAGCCTATATAGGGCACAGGGCACGCTCTGTGTGCTCTAAGTAGGATGAAGTGAAAAACAAAAAGAAAAATTTAGAGGTTCAAGGTGAGAGATGCAAGTGAGATGTGTGGGTTGTGAGTGTAGAATGAATCAAGTATATATAGGGCTTTAGTTTCTAAAATGAATATCAACAAGTTGCCAAAACTTTTAAAGCAATTGCTGGAAACAAAATATTTCCAAAACTTAAAATGGAAACACCCCAGATTCATTATTCCAAAACAAACCTAATATCTTTTTGATTGAATTTAGAATAGCAACTTCCTAACTTATTGAAATTTCATCCTACCACAATATCTAATCCTAGCTATACCAATATTGGCAACATTCTCAACCAACTCATTGCAAAATTACTTCTAAAATGGTGTATCAAATAAAAGCAATGCTAAAAATAATAATACCACCCCCCAAACAATTTGGGAAGGTGGGATTTACGCAAAACTCATCGCATGCTTAGATAAAACCCAATTTAAATTAAAATAGAAATTCAAATAACAATTAACTACATAATTCAAATTTAACTATTTAATTTAACAACTTAACATCCAATCTACTAAAAACATAAAAACAAACTCAAAACAACAAATTCAGAAATACTCATTTTGTCCCTATGCGCGCAAAATTAAAAATGAAATTCTCGACTCGTTACCAGTCTAATTTTTGCGAATGAGATATGAAAACGATCATGAGAGAATTTCCAATCCAATGATCCATAAAACATTTTATTCTAACTGTAGTTGACATATAAAAAGGTAGAAAATGCCTCGAAGTGTGTGAATGATATAAGTTATGCGAACAAATGAAATCTAAATTCATAGATAATGTCAACCCCAATCAAAATATGATTAAACAGCATAAGCAACAAAAAAGGAAAGTTTAACAATTAAGGATGGAAATACCAACAAACCACCCCCCAAACAAATTTTATATAACAGAGTTTAGAAAATTTGTTTTAAACATGGGTTTTTTAAAGTCAGATTCCCAAGACTTCCTAAATTACTATTTTTATGGTTTTGATATTTTTATGAACACAATAAGCAGTAAAGACGTAAATCACTCCATATATAAACATGACTCAAAAACCGAGAAAACATGCAAAAGTGGAAAGCGTGAATTATGTTAAATGTGGACTTAGGATCCGGTACTTACATCCACACACTCCATAGGGAATGCCTGATTACCTGAATGGTGCACTTACCAACATATAAGATTGGAATGGAGTACACCGAAGAATAAAATGAATCGTTTATAGTTAGATACTCAAGACTTTATCTAAAACATATGTATATAATGAACATGCAATTTATCATATATCAACAACCGAAATAGTTGTGGATCGTTCCATAAATAATTATCACAGAAAACATATCCAAACACCATCAAGCACCATGATTCCCCATGACGTGGCATAACAGAATGAGAGAGAATACTGATGAATGTAGAATCTAACCTAGCATGCAAAGTCTTCTTGCTTTTCCAATAAAATGGTGGGCAAGTGAATGATTGTGAGAAAATGGGTGGTTGTGAAAGATATGGTGGGTATGAATGAATTGTAGAAGTAAGAAATGGAAGAATTGAGAGAGAGAGTTTATCACAACGTGCATTAGTGGAGTGGGTTGGTATAATCACACGACTGAAAATGAAAGTATCTAGTGGCTTTGTAGGTAGTAATTTTATATTAGGAGAATTGAGAAAATCATGAAGCACAGGAGAAACAAGAGGGTCAAGTGCAAACTCAAGGTTCCTTTGAAAAGGTGGAGGGCAGGGAACATTGATGGAAGGTGAATGCGTGACAAAGGAATGTAAGGTGGGTGAATGGTGCTCAGTTACAGCTCTCAGGTCTATATCATCAGAAGTTTTTAGATATGCAAGACATTGTTCAACAGGTGGGTTAGAAGAATCACTGTGATATTGTGTGAAAAATTCTTCTTCTGTCATGGCGTCAATGTTGGAACTTCCGAAGGAAAGAAATTGGTGCATCAGATTATCAGGAAACGTGTTGTCGAAATAGTATTGAGCTACGCTCTCGATCATGCTAACCTCTCTATCAGAAATTGTATTTGGGAACTGTTTCGTCATTTTAAAAACATTTACTTCAACAGAAAGATGGCCAAAAAACATGGACATCGAACCATCGCGGCAGTTTATAAGTGCGTTGGCAGTTGCCAAAAAGGGATGCCCTAAGATGATCAGATTAGAGTTATTAGCGACTTCTGTATCGAGGATAACAAAATCAACATGATAGTAGAAATCCTAAACCTTAACAAGCACGTTTTCAAACACACCCTTAGGATACTTAATAGACCGATCCGCTAATTGCAACGTCATTTTAGTAGGTTGCATCTCTTGTAGACCTATTTGTTTATAGATATAATAAGGGAGTAAGTTAACACTCTCCCCCGGGTCTAATAACGTGGTCGTCATGTGGGAATTTCCTAAGGTGCATTGTACAGTAGGACGACTAGGGTTCTTGTACTTCACGATTCCATTCTGTTCTGATAAAGTTGGAAACTTTTTAGTTAAAAATGCGTCTTTCGGAATATTTGTCGTACGCCTAGTAGTGCACAACTCTTTAAGAAACTTAGCATGGTGAGGTAATTTTTTAATTGCTTCAAGAAAAGGTAAGTTTATCATTAGATTTTTAAAAACTTCCCTAATCTCGTCAAAATTTGTATCTTTATTTAACATGGCTAATCTTTAGAGAAACAGTGGTTTCTCCCTATATTTATCATATGGATCAACAGGATGTTTAACCTTTACTTTTTGTTTCTTAGGTTGTAGTTTAACTGGTACCTCTACAGGGGTAGGATCTTTAGTTAATACTTCGGTATCTAGTAAAATCTCCGATGTAGGGACTACTGGTGGGGTAATTACAGGCATAGTTACGGTGTTATCAACCACTCTGCCAGAATGGAGAGTGGTGATGGCATTTAGCTCACCTACGTTTCCATTTTCATTACTAGTATTACCGTTTACCTCAAAGGCTGTGTTTGTTGTTTTAGGATTAGGTATCGCTTGACCTGGAAACACACCTTTGGGTTGTACTTTCTCTTGTGCTAACTACTATAAGGAAAGTTGGATGGACTGAAAAATTTGTTGTTGGGTTTGCATAATGGCGTCGAAACGATCCAGTTGTGGAGGAGTGTTTGTTACAGGTTGTGTGACAGGAACTATGTCACGTTGATTATTAATGGGTGGATTGTGATAGTTATTATTAACCGGAACGATACCTCTATTAGCATTATAATTATTATTGTTATAATTATTATAATTTCCTTGTCCTTGTCCTTGTCTTGGTGGAGCTTGGTTATAATTGTTTGCTGGCCTAACATTTTGGTTATTAAACCTTGGAGGTGTAACTTGTTGATTATTTCGCCAACCGAAGTTGGGGTTTTGTTGCCAAGGTGCGTTAGGTTCGCTATTAATGGAACAAACATTGTCTGGCTGTGCGGGTGGATGTTCATAGACTAGAGGACAATAGGAGTCAGGATGCTCAGGACTCAAACAGAAATTACGGGTAATATAGTTGACATTCATGACAGGGGTAGACCTTTGTTGAACAGAAATAGCTTCTACCTTTTTAATGAGGGATTCAATTAGAGTTTTAAGCTCAGGATCAGATTTAACCTCAAACATAATGGTATCCTTAACTATTGAAGAAGAGCTAGCGGAGCGGGGGATATTGTCACTACACCCCTAGTTATTATTACACTTTGTTTGATCTTCTAAAAACTTATAAGCCTCTAAGGCTCCTTTACTAAAGAAACTATCCCCATTCATTATTTCTAGGACCTCTTTATGGTGGTATAAAAGTCCCTTGAAAAAGGCAGGAACTAACGTGTCTTTCGTAAGGTTATGATGTGGACACTCTATAAGAAGGTTAGTGAAATGAGTCCAAGCCTCTGAAAAGGATTCATGAGGATTCTGTAGGAAAAAATGAATCTAGGAAAGCATTTCATCTGTCTTCAGTGTTGGGTAACAATGTTCCATAAATAGTTGAACAAGTTTGGCCAATGAGTCCACAGAATTAGGCGCTTGGGCAGTTAACCAAGATGCCGCCTTGTCGGCTAGGGTGAAAGGAAACACCCTTAGTTTAATTTGTTCCACACCAACCGTAGGATGATAGAATGTGGTAAGGACTTGTTCAATCCTACGCATATGTTGATAAGGTTTTTCATGGTCTAACCAATAAAAAACTGGTAACAAATTAAATATATTTGGGGGGATTCGGAAATCCCCCACTGGGTCTGCAAGAACGATGCAAGTGTAGGAACCGTTATTTAGAATGCAAATATTTCTACAAACCGCGAGAACCACACGCAACGGAATTAATGGGTTCTCACGATTTGTGATTGGAAAACATACCTTTGAGAATCCTGTTTTGATAACTCTGAGAATCCAAGCTTTATGAATCCAAATCAACAATCAACGCCTTGATCTTCTATTGTATTCCTTTAGAATAAATTGGACGTTGTGTGGACAACGATCTACCAATCCCCTTCTTTCCCTCAAGATCAGAAACGAATTCAGATCTACTTTTCTTGCCTCTTTTTTAGTACCAGTGAATAGTGAATTTTGGCCAGAGAGAAAGAGTATTCTATTTATAGGCTACAACAGGGACCATGAGGAGAAATTAGGGTTGGGCCTCTTGACGGGCTTGGGCTTACCATATTCGCCCCGAACACACGGCCCAAGTCCATCAACAAATGGCTTATTCCACTAAAGGCCATTGTTGCACTACCGCCCTAATCCCAAATTACGTATTAGGGTTTAAGGGCTCTATATTATATGCTCGTTGATCTCCCCGTGTTTAAGATATTGAATGTCCGTTCATTAAGTCAAGTTACTGACAACTACATTAATTAACTTCTTATGTCCTTGAGTAGTACCACTCAACCTCATTGTCATGTCGGAATAAATCCATCTGCAGGGTTTACATTACAATCTTTTTGAGCTCCTCAAGGGGACATCATCAACCCGACTTCTTGCGGGACACAGATTCCTTCTATAATCAACAGCACACCTTACATACAATGTCATTACCCAATCCATTGAGTTTGTTGATTCACCAATGAATCTTACTCATTGATGATTTAAAGTAATGTACAATGCACGTAAGTGCCCGTTATTATATCCGGATTAGGAGGACAAGCATCCATAATAACAAAGGCGTTTGTTCTCTTATATAGTCAGTATAAGGAGAAACAACCTCACTTGGTCCTGTTCAATACACACAAAGTGTACTAGTGTAATCCTATAGTCAAGATAGACTAATACCATATTATACTACAATCGTACCAATGGTTTGTCCAAATCCATCTAGGTTGTGAACGATTACTTATACTTTATAAGGTACTGATGATATGATCTTCTCTGTGTCCACACCATATTATCTACAACATAAAGTTTTAGACAAATGCATATAACTAATAACATATATAATATGCATAATATTTGCCCATATGATTCTCATTCAAAATATAAAGAATTAGATTTAATACAAAAGTAATGTTTTTAGTATATAACCCTATCAGCAAGATTTTGGGCTATCGTTCAAGGCTTTGTAAAAGTCAAAGAAAGGAGACTCTCTTTCTTCAGCCATTATTTCAGGTGTAGTTGATAAGAGCCCAAAACTGTAGTTTTAACCCCTTAATAATCATACTGTTAGACCAATTATGTGAATAATAAGTAAGAGTTAATACTGATTAAGTGTTTTTTATGCATTTCAGGCTTCAAAGTCCATTATGTGCAGAAATGTGCCACTTTAGCGAGATAAAGGAGCAAAAGTCAGCAGAACTTCCGAATGCCATATCTTTGGACTCAGACCTCGGATTGAGGCCTACCTTATGTCAAAACGACCGGCTCGGAAAGAGCTTTGCAATGGTCCAAGCCTTGATCCAATCAGAGGAGCAGAAGTGGACGAAAAGTCTGTGGAACCCAACTGCAGCTGAAGAGGCCTTTTGACTTGAAGAGAATTGGGTTTTGGGCCTTTGATTCTCTCGCCCAAAACATGGCTCCAAGCCCATGCACGATTTTTGGATCTGGATGTATAAAAACAAAAGCTTAATTCTTTGTTAATGGTAGAAAAAATGGTAGATAAAATAGTGGAGAATTAGGGTAGATAGCTTAGAATAGAAAGTAGCCATTAAAATAGCTTCTAGATCTAGATTTAATTGTTTTCTTTAATTAGTTTCAAATCCCTTATTAGATTAAACCTTGAATCTTGTTCTTCATTTGATTAGATCAATAAAGTAGTATTCTTTACCCATTTCGATTTTTGTCAATTCCAATTCTAGATCTAAATTCAATTCCTGTCCTTATTTCAATTTAGTCATTAAATTAGATTTCATTATTGTTAAATTAAGTAAATTTCAATGCTTTATATTATGTTTAGTTTCAATCTAAATGGAAATGATTGCGGAATGATTCAAGGCTAAACCTCCATTAGAGGGGGTTGTGAAGCCTTGATGAAAGCTTGAGTCCGATTATCGTAGAGTCGTCGTATTTTCTATTCCACTCTAGAAATGATTAGTTCACCATGAGAATGGGTTTAATTGTTCACATGCTAGTTATGATTGGTAGAAATGCCATGTATAATTAGGGATTAGGAATAACCAATTGTTCTCATGAAAGCGATTCAATTCGGATTACTGACGATTATCTCGTTAGTGGATTAAGTTGAGTTAAGGTGGAATCAATCCCCTCTAACTCCTTATCATAGAATCAACATAGCCTTCCCATAATTATTTTTAGATAATCGACTAGTTGCATCTTGTGGGTAGTTGCATCGTAGTATAATTCCCTTCGTAAAACTCTCATAGACTTAAAAACGACTAGTTAGATTAGAAAACATCCATGCTAGAACACTAGGAGTGGAACGAACTTATCTACTCCACTATATCTCATAGGATTGAGAGTAGAAATCTTTGATAACTCAAGCACGTAAAAGTCCAGTTTTAGTTTACTTACGGATTGAATTCATAGTTCATTTCGTAGGTAGACTATTCATTTTTATCATATTCATTACAAATAACATTTTACTCTTATCAAATGGCGCCGCTGCCATCTTAGTTGCACTTTAGCATTGTTTTCATAATAGAATTAGTAATTTTTAAGTCCCATTTCACCCACCCACCCTTGTTTGATTCATACTGTGGTTGCCGTTTCAGTTTTGGAAAAATTCCGAAAAAAATACACTAAAAGCGCTTCAAAGAGACCACCAGCCATGTTAATTGGAATTTGATCAATACAATCGCCGCCACGCTTCAAAGAGAGCGACCAGCGCTAAGTTCTTGGACTTTCGAATTTACATAGAAGACCCGCCCAAAGAGAGCGCGACTTTAGCTGAATTTCCGGATTTCCACAGTTTGCTTCAACTTCGAAGTTGTCAAGTTTTTCAGTGTTTTATTCTCTTATATACACTGAACACGCATTACAAGACGCTATTCATAAGCGAAAGCAAGGACTTGTCAGGTATTCCTTTCTTCCACACCTCGATCTCCCTGTTAGAGGTTTATACTAGTACATCGAATTGTTTGGAGTGTTCCATGTTTAGTTAAGCTCGACTTAGCCTTGCATGAGATTAAGGTCTGGCCGAACAAAAACACCTAACGTAAATACACAACAACATCAACAAACAAGTCTATCTAGTATACCACAAACTACACCTCTAGCTACTATATCACACACACCACCTGATATAATGGGGGAAGAAAGAGAGACTCCTCTCTCAGACTTCTACAAAGCCTTGAGCGATAGCCCCAAATCTTGCATCGTTCTAGCAGACCCACCGGGGAATTTCAGAATCCCTCCAAATATTTTTAATTTGTTACCCGTGTTTCATGGTTTAGACCATGAAAAACCTTACCAGCACATGTGTAGGATTGAACAAGTCCTAACAACATTCCACCATCCTACGGTTGGTTCGGAACAAATTAAATTAAGGGTATTCCCTTTCACCTTAGCCGATAAGGCGGCGTCTTGGTTAACCCAAAGCCTAATTCAGGACTCGTGGGCTAAACTTGTTCAAATTGTTTATGGAACATTTTTACCCACCCCTAAAGACGGATGAGATGCTTTCCAAGATTCATTTCTTTCGACAAAAATCCTCATGAATCATTTTCGAGGCTTGGAATCGTTTTCACCGATCTACTTATAGAGTGTCAACACCATAACTTAGCAAAAGACACGTTAGTTCGTGTTGCCTTTTTCAAAGGACTTCAACATCACCATAAAGAAGTCCTTGACATAATGAATGGGGGTAGTTTCTTAAGTAAAGGAGCCTCGGAGGCTTATAAATTTTTAGAGGATCAAACTAAGCGAAATAACAACTGGGGGGGTAGTGATGATATCCCCGCCCGCGCTAGTTCTTCTTCTACAGTTAAGGCTACCAGTATGTTTGAGGTTAAATCAGATCCTGAGCTTAAAACTCTAATTGAATCCCTCACTAAAAAGGTAGATGCCATTTCTGTACAACAAAAGCCAATCCCCGTCATGAATGTAAATTCAAATCCATGTAGTTTCTGTTGGAGTCCTGAGCATCCCGATTCCCACTGTCCTATAGCCTATGAACAGGCTTGTTCCATTAATAGTGAACCTAACGCCCTTGGAGACAAAATCCCAACTTCGGTTGGAGGAATAACCAACAAGTCACACCTCGAGGGTACAATAATCAATATGTTAGGCCAACGCGGCTTTAACCAAGCTCCACTATGACAAGGACAGAGTCCGGTAATTTTAATAATTATAACAACCAAGTGCAACCTCGACAAGGTCAAGCACAAGGTCAAGGTAATTATAATAATTATAATGCTAATAGAGGTATCGTTCGGTAAATAATAACTATCAAAATCCACCAATAAATAATTCACGGAAATAGTTCCAAAGAACACCACCCGTGAACACTACACCCACCCAACCGGATCGTCTTGACACCTTCATACAAGTGAGCCAAAAACTTTCCAAACCATGGCTCAATCTAACCAACAGCTTCTACAATCCGTTAATAATTTAACCAAACAGTTGGCTCAAGATAAAGCCCAACCCAAAGGTGTGTTTCCGTGTAACGCAATACCTAATCCTAAAACAACAAACACACCTTTGAGGTCACCGATAATACTAGTAATGAATATGAAAATGTAGGTGAGATAAATGCCATCACCACTCTCTGCGTTCCGGCGAGTGGTTGATAACAAGGTAACTATGCCTATAGTTACCCCACCATAAGTAACTACACCGCTCTTTTACTAGATACCTAAATAGAAACCGAAGAGCCTACCACCGTAGAGGGTACCGGCCATACAACACAACCTAAGAAACATAAAGCCACAGTTAAACATCCAGGTGATACCATTGCTAAATATAGACAGAAACCACCGTTTCCACAAAAATTAGCCATGTTAACTAGAGATACAACTTACGAGGAGATTAGGGACGTTTTCAAGAATCTAACTATAAACCTTCCTTTCCTCAAAGCTATAAAACAGCTACCACACCATGCTAAGTTTCTTAAGGAATTGTGTACTACTAGGCGTAAGACAAATATACCAAAAGATTTTTAACGTAACAATTCCCAACCTTATCGAACATAATGGAATTGTTAAGTACAAGGACCCCGGTCGCCCTTTCAGATAATGCACCTTAGGAGATTCCTATCTGACGACGGCGTTATTAGACACGGGGGCTAGTGTTAACTTACTCCCATTTTATTTGTATATACAAATAGGTCTAGACAAAATGCAACCCACTAAAATGACGTTGCAATTAGTCGATCGGTCTATTAAGTACCCTAAGGGTGTAGTCGAAAATGTCTTTGGTAAAAGTTCGGGATTTCTACTATCCGGGTTGATTTTGTAGTCCTCGATACGTAAGTCGCTAACGACTGGGTCCGATCATTCTAGGGCGCGCCCTTTCTTGGCAACTGCCAATGCGCCATTAATTGCCGTGATGGTTCAATGTCCATATCTTTTGGCCATCTTGTTGTTGAAGTCAATGTTTTAAAACAAGGACACGATTACCCGATTCGTCTATGGATGGAGAGGTTAGCATGATCGAGCTTTGCTCGAGATTATTTCAACAACACGCTCCCCACGATAGTCATATGCCCAAAATTCTTTCCTTTGGAAAGTCGACTCAAACATTTTCATCCCTACACTAGTCGATACACGATTATTGATGAGGAAGGGATAGAGGATTTTCTCAAAGATGTAAAGGACTACCATAGTAATGTGGATATGACCAATCTAGATGAGGAATTTGATGAGTTTCTTCGAGTAGGTGACAATTCACCCTATCAAGAACTAACTTGCACAACATCCACCTCGATTCCCCTCCTTCCACCCTTTCAAAGGAATCTCGAGTTTGCACTTTCGATCCTTTTGTTTCTCCCTGTGGCTTCATAATTTTTAAATCCTCCTAGCAAAACGATACTTGGAAGGACAAACTATTTGACACCTTCATTTTCAGAATTGAGACAGTCCCTTTACACACACACAATGAATGAGTTCAATTGCAAAACCACATCCACATTGTGCCACAGTGCTGTCTTTCTAAAACTTATCCATATCCACCATATCCTCCACAACCATTCACTTTTCCACACTTATTTACTAAAATACCCACGCATTCAAAAATGAAAAAGAAGGTGCATGATAAGTTACACAATAGGGTTATCCGACTTCGTTTGGATTCCACTAGGCTGTGTCGTAGGAAATCTTGGTGCTTCATTGTGTTTGGATATTTTTTCTGTGATATTTATTTATGGAATGATCCACAACTATTTCGGTTGTTGATATATGATCAACTGCATGTTCATACATATGTTTTAGATAAAGTCTTGAGTATCTGACTATAAACGACTCAAATTTCTGTGTTGGTGCATTTCCTTTCATTCCAATATATTGGTGAGTGCACCATTAAGGTAACCGGGCCCTCCCTATGGAGTGTGTGGCTGTAAGTACCGGATCCTAAGTCCACGGTTCACATAGTTCACGTTTTCCACTCTTGCATGTTTTTCTCGAATTTTTGAGTCATGTTTCTCTATGGTGTGAATTATGTCTTTATTGCTTATTGTTTTTCTTTCTAAAAATAAATAAAAAATAAAAAAATAAAAATAAACATAGTAATCTAGGAAGTCTCGGGAATCTGACTCTAAAAGACCCACTGCTAAAAACAAATTTTCTAAGCTTCACAGTAAAAATTTGTTTGGGGGGTGGGTGTTCGTGTTCCGATACTAAAATGTTTTATGTCAAATTAGAGTTGCTTAGGCCGTTTTATTGTATTACGATTCGATTGACATGATCTATTCATTTAGATTTCATTCGTTAGATAACTTACATCATGCACGACTTCGAGGCGTTTTCCACTATCTCGTATGTCATCCAAAGTCGGAATAGAGTGTTTTATGGATCATTGGATAGGAAATTCTCTCCTGATCATTTCCATATCTCATTCGCAAAAATCGGACATGTAACGGCGGGAATTTTGATTTGAAATTCGCGAAAAACATCGAAAAAATCGAAAATTTCGATTTTGGGCTTCAACCCAACCAGCCCCCACCAGCCCATGGAGAGCGGCCAAGGCTCTTACCTTCTCACGAACAGTTCATCGCGTTCTTCATCTTCCACCGCCATTAATGCCAAGCTTAAAGTTCAAAACCCTAGCAAAAATAAAATTTAAAAAGAAAATCCAATAAACCCACCCAATATCAAATCCTAACCCAAATCTTCTACAACCAAACCCACCACAACCCCCACCGATTTTAAGCACTAAAACCACCGAAATTTATAAAAATTGGTGCTGCGCCACCACCACTCCATCACCACCACTGTTTTCTTAGGGTCGGTCAAGCTAATCCACCACCACCACATCATATTTAGACCCTCACTCCATTCCAAACACTAGATGGCTCAACGCCAATCATACCGAGCAAGTTTTCATCGTCGACCATTTCGCGCCGTTTTTACGGTGACGAAATGGCTAGTAGTAAGACTGGAATAGTCTCGGTTCTCGACCGAAAGACTTCTACCACGAAGACTTGGTCCGACGATTCTACAACACTAGGGAGTTGGAGGGGAGTAGGATTTTGTGATGGTCGAAGAAGAGAAGGGGAGTTGACTCACGGCTCTGTTGGTGAGATTCTAGGCATTCCGCCTAGAATCAATCTGGATGCCACTTTACAGGATCCTCAGTTTGACGGGGTAGAGCCGTTGATGGGCGTTACTGTCATCAATGGGAGTTACAATCCAAACTCCCATTGTGTTCGCCAGGCATCCCTCAGGACCAACCAACTGGCTACTGCTCAGTGGATTGGTCGGAATGTCCTAGGCAAGGACAAGGTCAGTGACATCGGTCTGACCTGCCTCCACGTCCTATGGGTACCCAGGGCGCGGTATGATTTCTGCATCCTGCAGTTTTTGCTGAACATTATTAGGGGGTTCGGAAGGTCTTTGGCACCTCTCCCTGTGCTTATTACTAAGATCATGCTGAAGATGAAAGCAACTCCTGCATCTGAGAGGATTTACATTACCCCGCACCGTAACCCGCGTATCTATATAGAGAGTGTGCCCAACAAGTATGGAGGAGGGGCTGAGGATAGAGGAAAGAAGAAGAGGAGGCCGGGGGACAGGGGGGAGGATGATTCGGAGGAGGATGAGGAGGATGGCACTTGCTTTGATACTCGGATGCCTTCCGAGGTGTTGGTTCGATCTTTGGCGCATGACTATGCTTCATAGGGGCATCGCGTTCACTCAACACTCTCTGCGCACCTCCGGACTCGACAGGCGACCATTCATCACAACTTCGAGATCCGCACCCGTAGGGAGGATGAGAGATGGGGCGGCGAGGGCTGAGATGGAAGCCCAGCGCCAGTTTAGAGTGGATATGCTAGCACGCTTCCCACCTCATACAGACTCTGCCTCTGAGGACACAGCTACGAGGCATGAGCGTCGTCGACGAAGGACGACTGCTGCTGGACCTTCTGGAGCCCAGGAGCCACCACTAGAGACTGTGCCCTCACCCACCACTGGCGAGGTGTTTAGAGAGGATGAGGAGTGATAGTCGTAGTTATTTTTGTTTTATAAGTTGTTGTTTTATCTACTTTTGTTGTTTTTATTGTAATGTAACTTTTATTTCCGTAATTTGAATTTTGTAAGTGAAAGGACCTCCGAATGAAAATTTTAATATAAGGGGTTATTTTCAGTTTGTGTGCTTGTTTCATATTGACCCCACCTTCCCAACTTGTTTGGGGGTGGTTTGATTATGTCAAGTCATATTTTTATAAAACCCTAGTGTTAGAATTTACTGTGGAGTAAGGTGAAAATATGGTAGTTTAGGCATATCTATGATTGAGAATCATTGTAGGATGAAATCTAGATTAAATAGGTACATTCAGTCATAAAATCCAAATAAGAGATACTGGGTTTGAATTAGAATCCGGATATGAGTTGTTTCCGCTTTCGAGTTTGGAAAATTTAGGATTTCCGGAAACTGCCGTAATTAGTTTTGGCAACTTTCCGATCCATTCTAGCAACTTTAAACCTATATAAACTTGATACAATCTATCCTCACAACTCACACTACACCTAAACCCCATCACTCACCCTTCACACCCGCTGATTCCCCGCGTTTAGTCTCCATTTTCACAAAATCGCAACTTCGGGCGCCCAGCGCCTAGTTGAAGGCCAGCTCAGCGCCACACTACACTTCGTCGAAAAATTTGCTTTCGAGGCACGCTTCAAGTCAATAGCGACCAGCTAAGTTCTGGAATTCTAAAATACAAAGAGCGCCCCAGCGCTCTTCTGGACCAGAAAAATTCCGGTTTTTCAGCGTTGTGCCGGGTCGTTTTGCAGCTATTCGAGCGTAGTTTTGAGATGACATCTCCCATAATAATACCGAACAGTCTTTTCGAAGATTTGTTCCAAAGCACTACTTATGGTGCTTGGTTTCATGAGGTGATCACATACGTTGGCTGGGAACCTCTTATGGTAAGACCGGGTGAACTTTATTCTCCAAAGACTTGCATCTTATTTTTATAATAACTGCATTTTCTTTGAGAGACCGGATGGAGAACAAGTGTTCTCCATCACCATTGACGATGAACCAATGGAAATTAACGTGTTCTTGCTAGCATTTGTTCTTGGACTTGCTATGCCCGGCCGAGATACAAGACCCATGGTGCTATTAGATTCGATAATATGCATGTCTATACTTATGAGTCTTTGCACGAGGCTTATGGGGCAGGCATTTTCCGATTGAGGACCAAGGGGACTATAACGCGTTGCCCTTGGTAGCCCGTCCATGAACATAGGAACTGTTATGTTTTGGATTATGCTAAACATTTTAGGGAATGGCGTTTTTCTTACGTGAATGACGCCACTTGCAGCGTTTTCCTTGCTTTAGCCAATGGGCGCCCGGTTCTATGACCTTCCCGTGACTTTGATGTCTAGTTTAGCACGAGCCCATACCATGAGGCATAAGTACCTTCTTATGCCTGTTCTAATTTCACGTATTATGCTATGTTTCTTTCCTGTTTTTGTACACGTTTCACGGATTGGATTAAAGGTAGACACGGTGCGACCCACCAATAGTATTATTCGATCTTTCCGGTAAATGACTTGGCATGGGTGGCGGATACAACCTCACCAGGTTGCACCCTACACCCCATCAGACCAAGTGGCACTTAATAGGTTAGCAACCATAGATGATAAATGGCGTGAAGCCTGGCAAATTATCATAGCATGGCAGGACGCGAAGGAACCTCACTTCTTTATAGAAGTAGAGGATGACGAAGATGACGATAACAAACAACGGCAGCGGAGGTAAGTTTTAGTTCTGTTAGTGTCTGCTTATGTCCCAAGCAATTTAATTATGTTAACCCCATAATGGGTAGAACTCTTATAGAGTTGTGTCAGTTTTTATTTCCTATATTAGTACGTTCTAACTTTGTTTTGCAGATGTCCTGAAATTCACGCGTTTCAATGGTATTTTTCCTACCCTCTTTATTTAAATGCTTTGAGGACAAAGCATGCTTTTGTTTGGGGGCATAGAAACACGTGTAATTAAGACATCTGTTACGATATAGATAGACATAATATGCATTTGTTTTCTAGTTAAAATTTCAAAAATTTAAAAATATAAATAAATAAGTCATGATATACACTTAGGAATATTGGTATTGTTTCTTTCTCCATGCTTTTAACAATCTAGAAGTCTCACATAGTTTTGCATCGAATAATAATTGTTAGAAACTTAGGTTAATAATCGTAGGTAATAATCTTTGCATCTATCTATAAATATATTACATGAGTATCTATGATTGTTAGCAAGAAGTTTAAAATCTAGGCTAGAGTACTTATTCTACAAATCCTGTGAGAATATAGCCTAAAGCCTTATATATGAGCTAAACATTTGAGAAATGACACAAGGGAGAAGTAAAATCCGGATAGAGAAATCACACGTCCACTTGCTTGATCACTAAACCATATCCTAAGTGAGAATTTAGGCCGCTTTTTGGATCGATATAGCCAAAATTCAAACCTATGAATTATTTTCCGCTAGTCGCCACTCTCGAGCCTTTCATTAGCCCTTCCATAAACCACAATTCCTTTACCCTGTTACAAAACAAAACAAAATAAAAAAAAAAAAGAGAATAAATCAACCTACCCAATTTAGAATAAGTCCGAGAATAGAATGAGTGAAGAAAAGAAGAAGAGAAAAACCTGTGTAAACAAAAATTGTTAGTTGCTTCAGAAAATAAAGAAAAGAAGTTTCCATCCAAAGAAAAGAAAAATAGAAATAAAATAAAAACTCCAAAAAAAAAAAAAAAATAGAATAAAAGGGAGTCAAAAGCCAAAGAAAAGAAAAAGAAAAATATGGCTAAGGATGGAAACAAAGTATAGAAGCAAAAGAAAATAACAAGGTTTTCTCTAAGTTACATAATACGAAGACTCTATTATCTCAGACTTGTCCTTTTGAATATCCATTTCCTTCCTTCTTAAACCACCGCCTAATCCCCGTAACACCTAATAAAGACCTCTAGCTCAATTAGGAATAGGTTAGTGTGATAGTAAGTGGCAGATGTGTTTGATCGACCCCGGCTTCCTTGTTGTCATTGAGATTGTAAGGTAAAGTGTATCCATCTGTAATCGGAGTAGCTTAAACTTGAGTGGAAAAATCGGAGTGTTGTTTCTTGACTATTATTGTGAGAACCTACTTAAGGACGCTTATTCGAAGTTTTCGAAAAACAAACCTCGCTAAACATTTGATAGTACTACTCATTGTATATATGTTTATTGTAGATGATTGATTATTACGCATATATTAACTTAGGGTTTTGACTGGTTATTCTTATGTAATTGCTAGAGAGATGTATAGATAGTTGAGCATGAATAAGGAAACAATAGTTTTATTTTCTTAGTCGTTGTAGTATAGATGAAGTTTGTGAGTACCTTCACTGGAAAACTCTCACGAGGCTATAACTTGTCCACTAGGGAATTCCTAGTGGTTTAAGGCCTTGTTGCATATGGTCAATGCAATCGCGACTCAAAATGAAATTAGATTAGGTAGAACTCCATTTTGGTCACTTATTCTAATTTCTCATCTTTGCTTGAGGACAAGCAAAATGCTGTTTGGGGGTGGTTTGATAAGAGCCCAAAACTGTAGTTTTAACCCCTTAATAATCATACTGTTAGACCAATTATGTGAATAATAAGTAAGAGTTAATACTGATTAAGTGTTTTTATGCATTTCAGGCTTCAAAGTCCATTATGTGCAGAAATGTGCCACTTTAGCGAGATAAAGGAGCAAAAAGTCACCAGAACTTCCTAATGCCATATCTTTGGACTCAGACCTCGGATTGAGGCCTACCTTATGTCAAAACGACCGGCTCGGAAAGAGCTTTGCAATGGTCCAAGCCTTGACCCAATCAGAGGAGCAGAAGTGGACGAAAAGTCTGTGGAAGCCAACTGCAGCTGAAGAGCCCTTTTTGGACTGAAAGAATTGGGTTTTGGGCCTGATTCTCTGGCCCAAAACATGGCTCCAAGCCCATGCACGATTTTTGGATCTTGATGTATAAAAACAAAAGCTTAATTCTTTGTTAATAGTAGAAAAAATGGTAGATAAAATAGTGGAGAATTAGGGTAGATAGCTTAGAATAGAAAGTAGCCATTAAAATAGCTTCTAGATCTAGATTTAATTGTTTTCTTTAATTAGTTTCAAATCCCTTATTAGATTAAACCTTGAATCTTGTTCTTCATTTGATTAGATCAATAAAGTAGTATTCTTTACCCATTTCGATTTTTGTCAATTCCAATTCTAGATCTAAATTCAATTCCCTCGTCCTTATTTCAATTTAGTCATTAAATTAGATTTCATTATTGTTAAATTAAGTAAATTTCAATGCTTTATATTATGTTTAGTTTCAATCTAAATGGAAATGATTATGAATGATTCAAGGCTAAACCTCCATTAGAGGGGTTGTGAAGCCTTGATGAAAGCTTGAGTCCGATTATCGTGGAGAGTCGTCATTATTTTCTATTCCACTCTAGAAATGATTAGTTCACCATGAGAATGGGTTTAATTGTTCACATGCTAGTTATGATTGGTAGAAATGCCATGTATAATTAGGGATTAGGAATAACCAATTGTTCTCCGAAGGGCGATTCATTCGGATTACTTATTAATTCGTCGTTAGTGGATTAAGTTGAGTTAAGGTGGAATCAATCCCCTCTAACTCCTTATCATAGAATCAACGTAGCCTTCCCATAATTATTTAGATAATCGACTAGTTGCATCTTGTGGGTAGTTGCATCGTAGTATAATTCCCTTCGTAAAACTCTCATAGACTTAAAAACGACTAGTTAGATTAGAAAACATCCATGCTAGAGCACTAGGAGTGGAACGAACTTATCTACTCCACTATATCTCATAGGATTGAGAGTAGAAATCTTTGATAACTCAAGCACGTAAAAGTCCAGTTTTAGTTTACTTACGGATTGAATTCATAGTTCATTTCGTAGGTAGACTATTCATTGTTATCATATTCATTATAAATATTCATTTTATTCTTATCAGTAGTGTGTGGTATACTAGATAGGTGTGTTTCTTGACATTCACGATAAATTACGTTAGTCGTTTTTTCTCTACCTGACCTTAATCTCATTCAAGGCTACATCCAATATTAAAGAAACACGATAATAGTCAAAACAATCGTGATATGCTAGTATAAATCCTCTAACAGGAAATGTGAGGATTGGAATAAAGAAGTACTTGAATGCTCCTTGCTTCGCTTATGAATAGCATCTTGTTTATGCGAGCTTAGTGTATTTAACAAGTTCGAAACACTGAATAACTTGAAGAAATGGAAGTTTGAACTGACCTGTAAAACTTGGGCTGCTCCAGAAGAGGGCGCGGGTCGAGCTCACAAGTAGCCTACATAGGGCGTAGGTCGTGCTTCTTGTGTAACTCGAGTTCCAGGCGTGTCAGCGCAGGGGGCGTTCGAACTTTGCCTTGGATGGGCGCAGGGTGCGCTCAGGCTTTTTCTTGGAAATTTTTTTAGTTTCTGAACCAAACAATCACTGATAGAACCAAACAAGGGTGGGTGGGTTTACTCGGACTTTGGGAAGACTAACAATACGAACGAAAACAAAGCTAAATAGAACTAAGATGGCAGCGGTGCCATTTGATAATATGTAAAACGCTAGTTTTACCTACGAATAAGCAATAAAACTCAAATGTAAGTAAAACTAAAGCTATTTTCCATTCTATAGTATCAAAGTTATCTACTCTCGTTATCGTTCAATATAGATGGAGTAAAGAATTTGTTCCACTCCTAGTTCTTTAGAATTAACGTTAACGACGATTATCAGCTCTATCAAAGTCAATGAGAGTACGGATTAATGTAATTATGCTAACACCGAGGGAAATAACGTAATCGAAATGTTCTAAATAATAAGATGGAAATTAAAATACTAAGGTTCAAATCTAGATAAAGAATTAGGGGGATTTGATTCCGCCTTAGTTCGACTTAATAAACTAGCAAGAATTGTCGTAATCCGAATTGCAATGTTTTCGCATAACAATTGGGTCTTTCTAATCCCTAATATTTCATGGTAATCTCTACCAACTAACAACTAGCATGTGAAGCAAACAAACCCATTCTTATGGTGAACTAACTACTTTCTATAATGGAATAGATCATTACCAACAATTCTACGCTAATGACAATCAAGTTTCATCAAGGCTTCCTCAAACCCCTCTAATGGAGGTTTTAGCCTTCAATCATTATACTATCATTTCTAAAACAAAAACAATCAAAACAAGTCATTATTGAATAACTAATTAACTTTATTAATCTAATTTAATAATAGTCTAAGATTCAAAATGGATTAAAACTAAATTTAAAACTAATTTAGAACTAAGATTATGAATACTAATTATCAATTTAAAATAACTAAATCTATGAATGAATGATTGAATTCGAAATTAAATATTGAAATATAAACTAAGTATTTTACTCTAAAATTCAAAACTTGTTCTAACAACTAATAAAATTGACAACTATCTAGATTCATCTATAAAAACTAATTTAATGAATTAAAACTAAGTATTTTGATCATTCCCTCATTAAAAATTAATTAAAAACTAATTGACTAAGTAAAAAACAAGATAGCTTAAGAACTAAGTCTTTGTCTCTCATATGGAGTAGACAAGATCTACAAATTCGTGCATGGGCTGAGGAGTCATGTTTTGGGCTGAAAAATCGAGCCCAAAACCTTATTACTTCAGTCCACAAAGGGATTTTCAGTTAGATTTGACTTATATAACCTTTTCGTCAACTTGTACTTCTCTGATTGGGTCGAGGCTTAGACCATTAGAAAGCGTTTTTCGAGCCGGTCGTTTTGACATAAGGTAAGTCTAATTCCGAGCTCTAAGTCCAAAGATATAGCCTTCGAAAGTTCTATTGACTTTTGTGCACTATTTCTGCCTACGTTGACTTTGACTTTTCAGTTTTGACCAGGCTTTAAAAAGATTTTTTCTCCTTGAATCTTGGCCTTTAATCATAGAACTTGTTAGCAACCAACCTTTGCTCCATTATCTCGCAAAAGGGGCGCATTTCTGTACATATTCAACTCCAATGCCTGGAATACATAAGAACATGATAACAGTACTAACTCTTAGGGTGTGTTTGTTAAAATTTTACTAATGGAAAGGAAAGGAAATAAAGAAAGTGGTCCACTGTGGAAAGGAATGGAATGGAAAGAGTTTTAAATATGTGTCTGTTTGGTAAACTGTGGAAAGGAAAGTAAAATTGAGGAAAGGAATAATCATGTTTGTTATGCAAAAACTGTGGAAAGGAAAAGAAAGCTGGAAACATGAATAATTTATCCATATTAGTTATCATTTTTCTCCAAAACTCATTGCTCTTGGGGGGAAAAAAAACAAATGGCATGACCATTTTTATTTTGCATATATATACATGAAACTTGTAAATTAAAATGAATTTAGCATATAGAACAAAAAAAAAGACAAAAACTACCCTGTTTTAGGAGTTTGAACACTTGTATGACACCTGCAAACTCATATATAATATTGTCTAACAATAATATTAGAGAACTCCCTCAAACACATAAATTATTGTTGCATTCATTAAAACAATAATAAAATATTACAATAATCTTGAAAACATCCAAAATAGTTAATGGATCAAAAATACTACAAAAGACTTTAACACTCCATCATAAAAAGAAAAATAACACATGAAAGTATATCCAAAGTGTATCTACAACAACCACAAAAGACTTGACAACCCATCCACTCAATTATCACCAAGCTTCTTCAATAACTAACTAGCACGCTTGTTGGTATTCATCTTGAGAAAAAACATTTTTAGGTTTTCAGCACCATCTTGTGAAAACAACTCCATAGCTACAATCTTTTGTTCCTCATCTAACACATCAATTTCATCAATGGCTAACAAATTTGGTCCCAAGTGAGGGCTAGAGCATTGTTCTTACTAGCCTTAACTACAATCCTCTCACGCTCAATTTCAGTCCTCTCACGCTCAATTTCAGTCCTCACACGCAAAGAATCTGCCACATTCTACATAACAAGCCTCATGCCTTCTATAACATTATTGCCTCCACTTTCCATGCTCTTGTGCTTCTTCTGAGGCAATTTGTTTGGATGGGCAGACTGACTTGATGGTTGGGATGTAGCAGTGTGGGAGCCTCCACCCTCATTACTAGTTGGTGGGAAGCTATCCACATGGATATGCATGCCTTCCCTAAGAAAAGTATCTGAATACTGAACCTGTGATGACATGTCCATCTCACTTGCCACTGTAGCATCCTCATCCACTGTAAGACCAGATTTTTGTATGTTACCACAAACAATATTGTCTCCAAGCACTTCAACCCACTCCAACAACCTAGGTATTTGCTTACCTTTATAGGTCTTCCTTTTCGGGTTTGCTTGCGACATAAAAAAATATTTGTTGGATTTCAATAAAAAAATATTGAACCAATCTGCACTAAAATTGTCATAACTTTATTTGTATAACTCAGATTAGTACAAGGTAAATTGGGTATGAAACTACACTAAATTTTCTACAATTAACTTTCAGGCCATGAAAGGAGGTTCCCAACAGAAAATGCACAGAACGCCACCAAACACAGAACTTCGTCAGAAAAATCCTGGTTGACCTATCTGCACTAAAACTGTCATAACGTTATTTGTATAACTCGGATTAGTACAAGGTAAATTGGGTATGAAACTACACTAGATTGTCTAAAACTAACGCTCATGCCATGAAAGGAGGTTCCCAACAGAAAATGCACAGAACACCACCAAACACAGAATTTCATTAGGAAAATCTTGGTTGACCTATCTGCACTAAAACTATCATAAATTTATTTGTATAACTCGGATTAGTACAAGGTAAATTGGGTATGAAACTACACTAGATTGTATACAACTAACGTTCAGGCCATGAAATGAGATTCCTAACAGAAAATGCACAGAACGCCACCAAACACAGAACTTCGTCAGAAAAATCCAGGCTGACCATTATGTACTAAAACAGTCGTAACTTACTGTGCAAATATCGAAACAAGATGAATCCAATTGTATTGGAAATCAGACTCGCAGATCTAAAAATCTTATTCAAGCCTCGAGACCAAATTCTCAAGCACGATTTTTTAAGAATCTTCTTAGCCAACAACAGAAATTAAACCAACAAAAACTGCTTACACACTATATTATTTGTCACAAAATTAAAGGAACATAAAATCTTAGCTTGGGCACTAATAACTATGTTATCAAATAATCAAATAATTAAAGTACTCACTATACTACAATAACTAACAAAACTTGTTTGCACAAACATTCTTACCTTAATTGCATCTGCCCATACTGAAGCATCACTTTCTATCATCATTGTATCCGGATTCCAACGAAAACCAATATGAGAAAAAGATCTCAAATCTTTGAATGATTTAACCGCAGCCCTCTCTGTCTTGATTCGGTTTTCAACGTGTTCAATATCGATAGCACGTTCATGCTCATACTATAATTCATTGATTTTTGAAAGTCGAGTTTCTCACAAAGTCAGAAACCAGTTCGTTTTAGCTGTAAAATGAAAAACGAGGCGTTTGACTTATTAACGAATTATATGAGACAATATGTTGGTCATATCAAGTTAATTAATTACTAATAATAAGAAAAAAATTGTATATTTAAAAAATATGCTTAGCCCACAAAGAAAAAGATAGGAGAGGAAGAAAGTACCTGAGATAGAGTATGACGTTTGAGTGGTGTAAGAATTGAAGAGAAGAAAAAGGGTGTGGTGGCTTAAGCTGTCACCTCTTCTTTTTTTTTTTTTTTTTTTCATATTTTTAGGAGTAGGGCACGGACACAAAACCATTTTCATTTTCCTAGTTTTGTTTCCATACAGAATGACCTATTCCTTTCCATGGGGCAAACAAACAGCCAAAAAATTATGGAAAAGGTGGACCACACCTATTTTCCTTTCCTTTCCATAGTCTTTCCTTCAAAACAAACGCACTCATACTTATTAATCACATAATTGGTCTAAAAGTAATATTGTTAAGGGGTTAAAACTACAATTTTGGGCTCTTATCACATAGCTAGACTAAAACTCTGAATTTTCATTAAGAGATCAACATGTAGTCAAACTCTCTAAAGAAAGCATAGTAGAAGGCCACCTAGGCGAGTGCAAAGGTTATCTCTCGTATTAGAGTGCCACCTAAGAGAGAGAAAAATCTCTTTTAGAGGTCTCTGCTTTATTATATAGATAGTAGATTAGTGTTAGCTTTACTTTTATGTTTTGGGGCCTTGAAGGCAAAGTTGTATAATTATTAAAAACCCAGATTGTGGGCTTTTTAAGTAGACCTTTTTTGTAACCTAAAACAAGGAACACTCGAACGGTTGGGCCTGATTCTCATATCACACGCTAACCAACATCGCCTTCTCCTCAAGCAGCGTGTAAGCATGACTTGAGAGGTAAATTCTAAACCTCCTCGAAGCCCATGTAAGAGGATACCTTGTGTGTTCAAGCATGCTTACATGATTGTTTGAATTTTAGTTTCCGCACTGCAATTTCAATTCATGCATAAGGCTGAACCCGAGCCACATAACAACCATTGGGAAGTCATTCCCCAATGTATATAAACGGACGTTGCTTGATTCTTGAAGCCTAAACCAAACAATCAAATTAAAATCAATCTACTAGAGCCTAAAGTAGTAACGCTACTCTAGAAAAGGACAAAAATATAGCCATGAGAATTAGAGTAATTAGTTACCAGATTTCGGTGGACCAACTATCTTCCTCACTCCCTTCCCCCAAATTTATCGTGAGTGAGATTCTTGGTAGCACACCACTTGGTGAAGTGATTGCTTACTCTTCTGAGCCGTGCAGTAGATCCATCATTGTCTCGAGCCCAATTGTTCATTTGAATAGGACATAATAATTTATAGATCCAGCAAAGATTTTCAAAACTCCAAACTTGCAAAAATAAATTTCGATTGCTTGAGCATACATTGCATCCTTTACACATTTTAGGATAGTTTTGCTATATTGTTAAACGTGCATGATACTGCGTTCAAGCACTACAAGGTTTAGCAAGAATAAAACTTACTCACGTAGGAGAGCACGTCGTCCTAGAAAATCTCCAATTTCTTGTCCCCCACCTACTAAGATGGTTGACGAAGTCATGCAAGTTGAAGAGACCCTCTCCAACTTCTATACATCGTTGCAAGATGGATATCCATCTTGTATACGACTCACACTACTCACGAGCGATTTTCGAATTCCACCAAACGTGTTCAATCTTCTACCAATCTTTCACGGGTTTGAACATGAGTTACCGTACGAACATCTACGCCGGATACATGAAATATGTAATACCTTCCACCATCCGGGCGTCACCGACGATCAAGTGAAGCTACGAGTGTTTCTTTTCACTTTAGCTGGTAAGAGTCACACATGGCTTCTTTCTCAGAAGCCTGATTCCTTCGATACATGGGAAAATGTTGTGTTCTCCCTTTCACTCTAGCTGGTAATTGTCACGCATGGCTTATTTCTCAGAAGCCCGATTCCTTCGATACATGGGAAAAGGTTGTGTTCTCCTTCATGAAAAAGTACTTTCCACCAAAGAAAACAGAAGAAATAAGAAGTAAGATACATTTCTTCAGATAGAGTCCAAGTGAGACATATTCCGAAGCATAAGATAGATTCTCTAACCTACTCCATTAATGTCCTCACCATAAACTAGAAAAATCCACTCTTGTCTAATGTTTCTTCAAAGGTCTTCTCCAAGAACACAATGTAACCCTTCACATCATGAGTAATGGTAATCTTTTGGATAGAGGTGCAACCAAAACTTTAACCTTTCTTGAAAACCAAGCTGAAAAGAGTACCTATTGGGGCGATATAAACAATTCCAGAACAATCCAACCTAGTACATCTAAGTCTAGTGGTATTTTGGAGGTGAAATCGGATCGAGAAATCAAAACTTTAATTGAAACCCTCACAAGAAAGATAGATGCCCTCGCAACCAAACAAAAAGACCAAACTCCTCATCCTGTCATGAATATAAATATCTCACCATGGAATTTCTATTTAAGCTTAAATCATATAGATATCACCTATCCTTTGATCACAAACCTATCAACACTTCAACTAAAAGAAGTCTATTCATTCAATATATCAAAAGCACCATAGAGGCAACACCCTAATTTTGCATAGACTAATAATCCACAAAACTAACCACCTCCAGGTTTCAACAACCACATCAAACCACCAAATACATTCAGACATGGACAACGTACCTATAACAATCATAACAGAGCATTGATTCCATCCAAGTTTTACCAGAACTACCAAAACCCACCTATCAACAACCAAAGAGACCTAGTTCCAGTTACACCAACTACTATCCAAACAGATAAACCCACAGAAATAATGTTATCGGTCATGCAATAAGAAATTCAAATCCTAACATCCATGCAACAATCTCTAAACTTGTTAGTCCAAGACAAAACTCAGAAAGATGTGTTCCCAAGACAAGCAATCCTAAATCCTAAACTAACAAACACAGCCTTTGAAACAACAAGTAATGTGAATGAAGCTGGAGCGCTAAAACTTCTATCATGAGCATTCCTATCTACAAGGATTAAATCATCTTTTCCATGATGTATTCATTCTCCTTCTCCTTCCATCTTTTTCTTAAAGGGAATACATTAATAAGGTAACCAGACCCTCCATTTGGAGTGTGTGGTTGTAATTGTTAGAGCCTTAGTACACGTATATCTCGTATATTCTTTGTAAAACACTTTTTACTTGTCATTTGAGTAAGTGTGACCCTATGGAGCGAGTATACAATTTTCTTTTCTTTATTTTACATTTCTTTTTCAAAATAGTTTTTTCCCTGTTCTATTAATTCAAGATTCTCGATACATCAATAGTTATATGATTTTAAAAACAAAACGGACAATGGATTCTTTACAGACCAACCCCTAGAACAACGCAATCTAGGGGCAATTTAAGATTAGTTTTGCTTATTAAGGGTCGCCTATATCATCGTGTTATACGCACGGGTCAGGACATTCCATGTCTTGCGCAGTAAATCCCCCAACTCGCATAGCTGAAACTCTGTCTGTCTAGATTGGGTTAGCCCCAGAGCCGACACAAAAGTTGCCTAAGATTACCTATTATGGTTTGTTTTCAAAAATTAGCGTTAAAATCATGACTTTTGAGCACGAGTATCTTAAAACATCTCTCCATAGTTTTCAAAACTATAAGATATAAAAATGAAAATTGTATGCCCCGGAGTAGCCAAAATGATACCGAATTCACTTATAATTTTATCTTTTTGTCAAAACCTCTATATGGTTAGAGATATCTTTTTCTTGGGAAAACCAACTAAAAAAAAAACGAGGCGTCTCCGAACGAGAATTAAACAAATAGAGTAACCCAAAGTGATACTATTCTCTATTTAATTCTATCTTTTGCCTCCACCTCTTTATTTGTCTCGAGAATCTGACATTAAAAGACTCAAACTTGTACAAATTTTCAAAAAAATTCTTTATTTCTGATAAAACGATAAAATTGAATATAACTCTACTTACGAATAAAATGATGAATTTCAAAATGCAAGTAAAACTATTTCTTTTACGAAGACAGTTCTTATCAAAGATTTCTACTCTCGATACTATTGAAATAGAGTTGGAATAGAAGATTCGTTCCACTCCTAGTTCTTTAGCATTCAATGTTTTCTAATATTGCAAATCTATCCAAAGTCTAATGAGAGTAATGGTGGGATTATACTACGATGCAAATTCAAATAACAAGATATGCTAATTCAACTATGGAAATGTTAAATTGATACTATATGATAATGAATTAGGGGGGATTGATTCCACCTTAACTCGACTTAATCAACTAACAAAGATTCGTCGTGATCCAAATTTCCAAACTTTCGCATATCAAAATGGTATTTTTAATCCCTAATTATACAAGGTAATCTCTACCAATTAATAACTAGCATGTGAAGCAACCAAATCCATTCTCATGGTGAACTATTCACTTTTTAGAATTGAATAGATTATCACGACGATTTCTAAGTTAACAACAATCAAGCTTCATCAAGGCTTCTTCAACCCCCTCTAATGGAGGTTTAGCCTAGAATCATTATGCTCTCATTTCCAATCGAAATTGAATAAGACATAATATAAAGATTCTAACTTTATTAAATTCAACTAAACAATAATTGAAATCTAAATTAACAACTAAGAAATCATTAACAAACAAGAATTGAAATTAGATCTAAGCAAATTTAAATAACAAAATCGAAATTATCAAGAACTAACTATTTTATTTATCTAATGAATGAATAACAATGATTCCAATAACTAATCTAAAACAAGAAATGAAACTAATTAATGGAATGAAAACTAATTAATTAACTAATTCAAAAACTCAAAACTAGATCTAGCTTATTCTCTAATGGCTACTTTCTATCCTCAGCTAATTGATTCTTAAGAGCTAAGTCTTGTGTGTGGAAATAGAGGAGACCAGATCCACATTTTCGTGCATGGGCTGAGGATCCATGTTTTCGACCGGAAAATCGAGCCCAAACCCCAATCTCTTCAGTCCACAGGGCCCTTTCCAGCTGGATCTTACTTCAGCAGGCTTTTCGTCCACTTATGCTCCTCTAATTGGGACAAGGCTTAGACCATTGGAAAGCTCTTTCCGAGCTGGTCGGTTTGACATAAGGTAGACCCAATTCTGAAGTTTCAGTCCAAAGATATAGTCTTCGGAAGTTCTGCTGACTTTTGTGTGTTGTTTCTGCCAGCGTTGACTCTGACTTTTCAGCTTTTGACCGGGCTTTACAAAGGCTTTTTGTCCTTGAATCTTGGGCTTTAATCACAGAACTTCTTAGCAACTAACCCTTGTTCCTTTATATCGCCAAAGTGGCACATTTCTGCATATAGTAGACTTCAATGCTTGAAATACATAAAAGCACATAATTAGCATTAACTCTTATTTATTACTCGTATAATTGGTCTAAAGGTATTGTTGTTAAGGGGTTAAAACTACAATTTTGGGCTTTTATGAAACCATCCCCAAACAGCATTTTGCTTGTCCTCAAGCAAATATGAGAAATTAGCATAAGTGACCAAAAATAGAGTTCTAACTAATCTCGTTTCGCCGAGTGCGATTGCATTAACCATATGCAACAAGGCCTTAAACCACTAGGAATTCCCTAGTGGACGAGTTATAGCCTTGTGAGAGTTTTCTAGTGAAGTTACTCACAAACTTCATCTATACTACAATGATTAAGAAATAAAACTATTGTTTCCTTATTTATGCTCCCAATTATCTATATATCTCACTAGCAATGAATAAAGAATAATCAAGTCGAAACCTAAGCTAATATATGCATAATAATCAATCATTTATGATTAAACATATATACAATGAGTAATACTATGAAATGCACTAGCAGGTTCGTTTATGAAAACTCGGAATAACGTCCTGATGTAGGTCCTCACATAAATGTCAAGACAAAAACCACTCTGATTTTTCCGCTCAAGTTTTGCTACTCTTGTGTGCAGTGGACACACTTTAGCTTACAATCTCAATGACACACAAGGAAGCCGAAGTCAATCAAACACATCTGCCACTTACTATCACACTAACTTATTCCTAATTGAGCTAAAGGTCTTTATTAGGTGTTGCGGGGATTAGGAGATGGTTTAAGATGGAAGGAAATGGATATTCAAAAAAGACAAGTCTGAGATAATAGAGGCTTCATATTATGTAACTAGATAAACCCTTCTTCTTTACTTTTGCTTCTACACTTTGTTTCCATCCTTAGCCATATTTTTTTTCTTTTTCTTTGGCTTTTGACTCCTTGATTCTATTTTGGAGTTCTAACTCTTTATTTTCTTTTCTTTTTTTTTGGATGGAAACTTACTTTTCTCATCTGAATTGACTAACAAATTCTTGATTTCAAAGGTCTTTCTTTTTTCTATTCTTCATCTCTATTCTCAGACTTATTCAAAGAATTGGGTAGGTTGACTTTTTTTTATTTTGTTTTGTTTTGTAACAGGGTAAAGGATTTGCAGTTTATGAAAGGCTAAAGAAAGGCTCAGAGGGGCGACTAGCGGAAAATAATTCATAGGTTTGAATTTCTGGCTATTTCGATCCAAAGAGGGACTAAAATCTCGCTTAGGATATGGTATAGTGATCAAGCAAGTGGATGTGTGATTTTTCTATCCGGATTTTACTTCTTCCTTGTGTCATTTCTCAAATGTTCACTCATATAAGGCTTTAGGCTATATTCTCACAGGATTTGTAGAATAAGTACTCTAGCCTATATTTCAGAAACTTACTGCCAACAATCATAGAGACTCATGTAACATATTTATAGATAGATGCAAGGATTATTACCTACATATTAGCCTAAGTTTCTAAAAACTATTCTAATGCAAAAGCTACGTGAGATTTCTAGATTATCAAGGGCCTAGAGAAAGAAAACAATACCAATATTCCTAAGTGTATAGTATAAACTTTTTATTAATATTTTTAAAAATTTTGAATTTTTTAACTAGAAAACAAGTGCATATTATACATATCTATATCCTAACAGATGCCTTAATTACACGTGTTTCTATCCCCCCCCCCCCCCCCAAACAAGAAGCATGCTTTGTCCTCAAAGTATTTAAATAAATAAGGTAGAGAAATACCATGGAAACGTGTAAAATTCTGGAATATCTGCAAAACAAGGTTAAACATACTAATATAGAAAATAAAAAAAGACAAACTCTGAGCATGATCCGCATATGGGGTTAATGAAAATAAATTGATTGGGCATAAAAACTAACCTTAAGATCCTCATTTCCCTCTCCAAAGAGAGGAGGTTCCTACTGCCATGATAACTTGTCAAGCCCGCCGCGAGCATGCTTTGGGCTCTCTTAATGTCGATGGACTAGCCACTAATACGGTGGGTCTCATGAATGTCATATCGGCGACCCCAAAGCTCATAAGAAGATAAAAGCAAAGACTAGCCACTAATACGCAAAAAAGCAAGGAAAACGTCACCAGTGGTACTATTTGCAGGGGTAAACTGCCAATCCCCTAAAATATTCATCAATATGAATAACATAGTGGTGCCTACATTTAGGGACAGGCTACCAAGGGCTATGTTGTAATGCCTTTGGTCCATTATACGAAATACCCCTCCCCCATAATACTCATGGAAATATGTATAGTCATAGAGGTATGAATTATCGGTCATATATCCCCACATGTGAATAGGATCAGGTATTGGTATTTCCGAAACTAACGTTACCACATAATTATTGAATTCTAGTGGTATGTTATCAACCGTGACGGAGAATTCTTGTTCTCCATCCTGGTTACAATAGAACTTAACATTATTGTAAAAAAATTTAGTAAGCTTAGGTGAATACGAGTCGTCTTCACTTACCAGAAGATGCCTCCATCCGAACTGCATGATCCTTTCACGGAACCAATGTCTATAAGTCTCGCTCCCCAATAAGTGTTCGAAAGACTACTCCAGTATTACTATAGTAGAAGTCATCACAAACTACTCTCTAAAACAGCTGCAACGATCTAGGAACAACCCACAAAAAATTGGAGTTTTTCGTGCCCACCGGGGTTAGGGCGCGGGGTGCGCTCAACCTATGCCTGGGTTGGGCGCGGGTCGTGCTCTGGTGAATTTCGAGTTCCAAGCACTTGGGTGCACGGTGCACTCACTTTTTGCCTGGGATGGGCGCGGGTCACGCTCAGGATGAAAACTGGAATTCCAGTGTTTTGGGCGCAAGTCGCGCTCAGCTCTGGGCTTGGTAGGGTGCGGGTCGCGTTCTGATGAAATTTTGGCTGACAGTACCTAGGGTGCAGGTGGCACTCCATTGGGGCATAGGCGCGCTCCGAGCTATTGAGTTGCTAAAATGGAGAAGAAAATTGGGAAACGTGGGAGTGAAAGGTGAGAGATGAAAGTGAGGTGTAGTATGGGTTGTGAGTGTAGAATGATTGAAGTTTTTATAGGTTTTAAGTTGCTAAAACCAATCGGGAAGTTGCCAAAAAGCTTTAAAGCAATTGCCAGAAACAAAAATTTCCAAAACCGAAAACGGAAACAACCAATATTCTTGATTCTAAAACAACCCTAATATCTTTTAGATTTAATTTAGAATAATAACTTCTAAATTCTTTTAGATTTCATCCTATCACAACATCTAATTATAGGTATGGCCATATCGGCAATATTCTCAACCCCTCACTCCAAAACAAATTCTAAACTTGAGGATCATATAACAAATCATGCTAGAGTAAATAATACCACCCCCAAACAATTCGGGAAGGTGGGATTAACGATAAAAATAATGCACAATTTGAAAAGAACCATATTATATTAAAATTGAAATTCAAACAACATTTAACAAACAAATTCAAATTTAACTACGGAATTCATAAATTAACATCCGAACTAAATAAAAAGCAAATACAAAACATCATCAACTCATAATATTCCTAAACCACTCGTTGCTGGTAGTGGAAGGCACATGGGAAAATGATGACTCCTGAGCTCCCGATGGGCCAGAGCCATCTGTCTTTCAGCCACGATGCTCGTTCCTCACAGAAACCTCCTCCGAAGAAGAACCCGCCTGGGCTGGAAAACGTGCAATCATATCGTCTCGAAACTTGCGCTGAGCTTCCATCTCGGCCCTTAGCTGTTCCCAACGCTCATCCTCGCGCTGGGCACGAGTCTCGAAGTTATGATGCATGGTAGCATGTCGAGTCCGGAGGTCTTCACAAATAGTATTGAGAGAACGCATGCCATGATGAATCACAGTCATGCGTTCTGCATCCGACTTACACCTCTCCAAGGCATCGGAATCAAAACATTTCGTGTCCTCCTCATCCTCTTCAACTACCATCTCTTCAGACAACCTCCAAATTTTTTGGATACACTCCATATAAATATGAGGATTTCTGTGCTCTTTCAGGCAAATCCTATCAGACGTCGGAGTCGCTCTCAAGGTCATCATGATCTTCGTTATCAAAATATGGAGAGGTGCAATACTCTTCCCAACTCCCCTAATAATGTTACTCAAAAACTCCAAAATACAGAATTCATACTTCTGCTCCTAGAGTATCCATAGAACGTGAAGGCAGTTCAAACCGATGTCATTGATTTTCTCCTTCCCTATGACATTCCTACTAATCCACTGAACTACAGCCAGCTGGTTGGTTCTGAGAGACGACTGGCGAACTTAATACGAGCTCGCATTATAGTTCCCTTCCAAAACAGTCGCGTTCATCAAAGGCCCGACCCCAGTAAATTGGGATTCCTGTAATGTGGCATCGAGATGGCGACTAGGCGGAATGCCTAAAATCTCAGCCAACAACCTAGTAGATACTTCTCTCCTCCTCCCAGCCACCTTAACAAAAAATTTATTCCCATATAACTCCCTCGTCCTATAAAACTGTTGGACCAAATCTTTGTGGTAAAAATCGTCAGTCGAGTACCACAAACCACTCCAATCTCTCCTAACCATCTCGTCACCATAAAACGGCGTGAAGTGGTCGACAGCAAACGCGTGCTCTGACAAAATCCTACGTCTTTGAGCCATTAATATTTTAGAAAGATTTAGGGGTTTAAATGGAATGTGGGGATGGAGTTTGAGACTCCCTCACTAACAAAACAATGGTGGTGGCGCGGTAGTTCCAAATTCTTGTTAATTTTTCAAATTTTTCTGATCTTTTTTGATAAAAGTAAAAAGATAAAGTTTACCTACGAAATGAACGATAAAAGTCAAAAAGTAAGTAAACTAAAACTTAAATTACGTTTCTTAAATTTATCAAAGATTGTTCTACTCTCGATCTATTGAACAGATATAGTGGAGTAGGAAGTTCGTTCCACTCCTAGTCCTTCCGCATGCTGTGTTTTCTAGTCTAATTACTCTACTCTAAGTCTAATGAGAGATTTACAAAATGATAACTAGACTACGATGCAACTACCCACAAGATGCAACTAGTCGACTATTTAAACAACTATGGGAATACTACGTTGATTCTATGATAAGGAGTTAGAGGGGGATTGATTCCACCTTAGCTCAACTTAATCCACTAACGAACGGCCATAATCGTCGTAATCCGAATCAATCGCTTCCATCGAACAATATGGTTATTCCTAATCCCTAATTACACATGGCATTTCTACCAATTCATAACTAGCATGTGAACGATTACACCCATTCTCATGGTGAACTAATCATTTCTAGAGTGGAAAGGAAATTACGACTATTCAACATTAACACGAATCAAGCTTTCATCAAGGCTTCTCAACCCCCTCTAATGGAGGTTTAGCCGAGAATCATCACGCTATCATTCCCAATCAAATTCGAACAAGACATGATATAAAGATTTGAACTTTACTTGTTCAAACTCAATTCAAAACTACTCATGCAATAATTGAATTAAACTAATAATGACAAATAATTAAATCTAAGGATTTAAGCTAATAAATAAATGAAAATGAAACTAGACTATGGAGAACTAATTAACTTTATTTATCTAATGAATAGCAATAACAATAATTTAATACTGAATTTAAGGCAAGAATAAAAACTAATTAATTAATCTAAAACTAGATCTAGAACTAAGGTTTAATGACTACTTTTCTTATCCTAACCTAATTTATTTTCTAACCTAACTATCTACCATTAACAAAGAGCTAAGCTTTTGTTTTTATATGTTTCAGATCAAAAAATCATGCATGGGCTTGGAGCCATATTTTGGGCCAGAGAATCAGGCCCAAAACCCAATTCTTTTAGTCCAAAAAGGCCTCTTCAGCTGCAGTTGGTTTCAACAGACTTTTCGTCCACTTCTACTCCTCTTATTGGGTCAAGGCTTAGACCATTGGAAAGCTATTTCCGAGCCGGTCATTTTGACATAAGGTAGGCCCAATTCCGAGGTCTGAGTCCAAAGATACGGCCTTCAGAAGTTCTGCTGACTTTGTGTGTTGTTTCTGCCCGCGTTGACTTTGACTTTTCAGCTTTGACTGGGATTTAGAAAGGCTTTGTCTTCTTGAATCTTGGCCTTTAATCATAGAACTCCTTAGCAACCAACCATTACTCCTTTATCTCATCAAAGTGGCACATTTCTGCACATAATTGACTTTGAAGCCTGTAACGCATAAAAACACGTAATCAGTATTAACTCTTAATGATTACTCACATAATTGGTCTAAAAGTATGATCATTCATGGTTAAAACTATAGTTTTGGGCTCTTATCAAACCACCCCCAAACAGCATTTTGCTTGTCCTCAAGCAAAGATGAGAAATTAGAATAAGTGACCAAAAATGGAGTTCTATCTACTCTAGTTTCACTGAGTGCGATTGCATTGACCATATGTAACATGGCCTTAAACCACTTGGAATTCCCTAGTGGACGAGTTATAGCCTCGTGACAGTTTTCCAATGAAGGTACTCACAAACTTCACCCATACTACAACGACAAAGAAATAAAACTATTGTTTCCTTATTCATGCTCTAAATTATCTATACCTCTCACTAGCAATGCATATAGAGTAATCAAGTCAAAACCTAAGCTAATATATGCATAATAATCAATCATCTACAATAAACATATATACAATGAGTAATACTATGAAATGCCTAGCAGGTTTGTTTCTGAAACTCGGAATAGCGTCAATAGTCAAGATACAACACTCTGATTTTTCCACTCAAGTTTCGTTACTCCAGTGTGCAGTGGGCACACTTTACCTTACAATCTCAATGACAACAAGGAAGCCGGAGTCGATCAAACACATCTGCCACTTACTATCACACTAACCTATTCATAATTGAGCTAGAGGTCTTTATTAGGTGTTTGCGGGGATTAGGAGATGGTTTAAGAAGGAAGGAAATGGATATTCAAAAAGGACAAGTCCGAGATAATAGAGTCTTCATATTATGTAACTAGAAAACCTTGTTATTTACTTTTGCTTCTACACTTTGTTTCCATCCTTAGCCATATATTTTTTTTTTTTTTTTCTTTTTTGATTTTGACTCCTTTTATTCTATTTTTTTGGAGTTTTTATTTTATTTCTATTTTTATTTTTCTTTTCTTTGGATGGAAACTTCTTTTCTTTATTTTCTTGAAGCAATTAACTAACTTTTGTTTACACAGGTTTTTCTTCTTTCTTTCTTCCTCATTCTATTCTCAGACTTATCTAAATTGGGTAGGTTGAATTTTTTATTTTGTTTTGTTTTGTAACAGGGTAAAGGATTTGTGGTTTATGAAAGGCTAAAGAAAGGCTGAGAGGGGCGACTAGCGGAAAATAATTCATAGGTTTGAATTTCTGGCTATATCGATCCAAAGAGGGCCTAAATTCTAGCTTAGGATATGGCATAGTGATCAAGCAAGTGGATGTGTGATTTCTCTATCCGGATTTTACTTCTCCCTTGTGTCATTTCTCAAATGTTCCACTCATATAAGGCTTTAGGCTATATTCTTACAAGATTTGTAGAATAAGTACTCTAGCCTAGAAAACTTGCTGCTAACAATCATAGATAGTCATGTAATATATTTATAGATAGATGCAAAGATTATTACCTACATATTAACCTAAGTTTCTAACAATTATTCTAATGCAAAAGCTACGTGAGACTTCTAGATTATTAAGAGCATAGAGAAAGAAAACAATACCAATATTTCTAAGTGTATTGCATAACTTATTTATTTATATTTTTGAATTTTTTAAATTTTAACTAGAAAACAAGTGCACATTATACCTATCTATATCCTAACAGATGCCTTAATTACACGTGTTTCTCCCCCCAAACAAGAAGCATGCTTTGTCCTCAAAGCATTTGAATAATGAGGGTAGAAAAATACCATGGAAACGCGTAAAATTCTGGAACGTCTACAAAACAAGGTTAGAACATACTAATATAGGAAATAAAAAAACTGACGCAACTCTATAAGAGTTCCACCTATTATGGGGTTAACAAGAATCAAATTGCTTGGGACATAAGCAGACACTAACTAGAATTAAAACTTACCTTATCTCCCGCTTTATTCATCATCCTCCTCATCCTCTTCTTCTATAAAGAAGTGAGGTTCCTTCGCGTCCTGCCATGCCATGATAATTTGCCAGGCTTCCCGCCATTTATCATCTATTATTGCTAACCTATTAAGCACCACTTGGTCTGATAGGGTATAGGGTGCAACCTGATGAGGTTGTATCCTCCACCCTTTCCAAGTCATTACACTGAAAGATCGAATAATACTATTGGTGGGTCATACAGTGTCGAACGTAATCCAATCCGTGAAACGTGTACAAAAAATAGGAAAGAAACATAGCATAATACGGGAAATTAGAACAGGCATAAGTCGGTATTTATGCCTCATGCTATGGGCTCGAGCTAAACTAGACATCAAGGTTCTGGGAAGGTCATGGCACATACGTCTCGTGGCTAAAGCAAGGAAGACGCTGCAAGTGGCATCATTCACAGAAGAAAAACGCCATTCCCCTAAAATGTTTAGTATGATCCAAAACATAACAGTTCCTATGTTCATGGACAGGCTACCAAAGGCGACGTTATATTCCCCTTGGTCCTCGATACGGAAAATGCCTGCCCCATACGACTCATGCAAAAACTCATAAGTGTAGACGTGCATATTATCTACCCAATAGCACCATGGGTCTTGTATTTCAGCGGGCATAGCAAGTCCATGAACAAATGCTAGCAAGAACCTAGTAATTTCCATTGGTTCATCATCAATGTTGATGGAGAACACTTGTTCTCCATCTGGTCTCTCAAAGAAAATGCAGTTATCGTAAAAATAAGATGCTAGTGTTGGAGAATAAAGTTCAGCAGGTCTTACCATAAGCGGTTCCCAGCCTACGTATGTGATCGCCTCGCGAAACCAAACACCATAAGTAGTGTTTTGGAACAAATCTTTGAAAGACTGGTCCGGTATTATTGTAGGGGATGTCATCTCAAAACGATGCTCTGGAACAGCTGCAAATGATCTGGGAACAACCCACAGAAAACTAGAAATTTTTGTGTTTACGGAGGTCGGTAGCGAGCGCTCCACTTAGACACAAAAAGCGCTCGATGATTTTCGAGTTCCAGTGTTTGCCGAAGTCGCTCACCTTTGGCAGGTGCCTCGGTGAAAAATTTCGACGAGAGACTAGGGCGTAGGGTGCGCGCTCCATCAAGCCTTGAGGTGCACTCCGAGGTGCTGATGGTTGAAAAATGAGACAAACGTGGGAAACGTGGGAGTGAAAGGTGAGTGATGGAAGTTAGGTGTAATGTGGGTTGTGAGTGTAGAATGAATGAAGTTTATATAGGTTTTAAGTTGCTAAAACGGATCGGAAAGTTGCCAAAAGTTTTTACGGCTGTTTTCGGAAATACTAAAATTTCCAAACCCGAAAACGGAAACAACTCATATTCTTGATTCTTAAACAACCCTAGTATCTTTTAGGTTGAATTTAGGATAGAACCTACCTATTTTATCGAGATTTCATCCTACCATGATATTTATTCATAGATATGCCTAATCGGCCATATTCTCACCCTGACTCCGAAATAACTTCTAAAAATGAGGGTCATTTAAAAATCATGCTGGAATAGATAACACCACCCCCAAACAATTTGGGAAGGTGGGATCAATATTAAACAACCACGCACAATGAAAATAACCACATTATATTAAATTTTTCATTCAAAGTACATTTCACTACAAAATTCAAATTACGGAATTAAAACTTACATTAAAATAACTAACAATAATAAAACTACAAATAAAAATCATCAAGCTATACTATCCCTAAACAAGTCACCCCATAGAGAAACATGACTCAAAAATCCGAAAAACATGCAAGAGTGGAAAACGTGAATTATGTTAAACGTGGACTTAGGATCCGGTACTTACAGCCACACACTCCATAGGGAGGGCCCGGTTACCTTAATGGTGCACTCACCAATATCTGGAAATGAAAGGAATGCACCAAACACAAAAATTGAGTCGTTTATAATCAGATACTCGAGACTTTATCTAAACATATATATGAACATGCAGTTTATCATATATCAACAACCGAAATAGTTGAGGATCATTCCATAAATAAATATCACAAAAAACATACCCAAACACAATTAAGCAGCAAGATTTCCTATGATGCAACCTAATGAAATGAAAGCGAAGTTAGATAGACCTATAACGTAACCTAGCATGCACCTTCTTTTTCATCTTTGAACGAGATGGTGTCCTAGTGAATAAGTGTGGAAAAGTGAATGGTTGTGGAAGATCTGGTGGATATGGATTAGTTGTAGAAGGAAATCATGGAAAAAATGAAGATGTGGGTTTAGCACAAAACTCATTCATGGTGTAGTTAGGGACTGTCTCAAGTCTGAAAATGAAGGTGTCAAATGGTTTGTCCTCCTGAAGTATTTGTTTACTAGGTGGATTTAAAAAATTATGAAGCACAGGAGAAACAAAAGGATCGAGTGCAAACTCAAGATTCCTTTGAAAGGGTGGAAGGAGGGGAGTCGAGGTGGATGTTATGCAAAGTAGTTCTTGATAGGGTGAATCATCACCTGCTCTAAGAAACTAATCGAATTCCTCATCTAGATTGGTCATATCCACATTACTATGGTAGTCCTCTATATATTTGAGAAAGTAATCTATCTCGTCCTCATCCATAATATATGTATCGACTAGTGTAGGGATGAAAATGTTGGAGTCTGAACTTCCAAAGGAAAGAAATTTGGGCATATGATTATCAGGGAATGTGTTGTTGAGATAATCTCGAGCGAAGCTCTCGATCATGCTAACCTCTCCATCCATAAACGAATCGGGTAAATGTGTCTTCGTTTTAAAAATATTTACTTCAACAACAAGATGGCCAAAAGACATGGACATCGAACCATCGCGACAATTAATGAGGGTATTGGCAGTTGCCAGGAAAGGACGCCCTAAGATGATCGGGACAGAGTCGTTAGCGACTTCTATATCGAGGATGACAAAATCAGCCGGATAGTAGAAATCCTGAACTTTTACCAGCACATTTTCGACCACACCCTTAGGATACTTAATAGACCGATCAGCTAATTTCAACATCATTTTAGTGGGTTGCATCTCGTCTAGACCTATTTGTCTATACAAATAAAATGGGAGTAAGTTAACACTAGCCCCCAGGTCTAATAACGCGGTCGTCGTATAGGAATCTCCTAAGGTGCATTGTCTGATGGGACGACTAGGGTCCTTGTACTTAACAATTCCATTATGTTCGGATAGAGTTGGGAATTGTTACTTTAAAAGGCGTCTTTTGGTATATTAGTCTTACGCCTAGTAGTACACAACTCCTTAAGAAACTTAGCATGGTGTGGTAGCTTTTTAATAGCTTCGAGGAAGGGAAGGTTTATAGTTAGATTCTTGAAAACGTCCCTAATCTCCTCATAATTTGTATCCCTAGTTAACATGGCTATTTTTTGTGGAAACGGTGGTTTCTCTCTATATTTAGCATATGTATCACCTAGATGTTTAACCTTGGCTTTCTGTTTCTTAGGTTGTGTTGTAACTGGTACCTCTACAATGGTAGGCTCTTCAGTTTCTATTTCGGTATCTAGTAAAATAGCAGGTGTAGGGGCTACTGGTGGGGTAACTATAGGCATAGTTACTTTGTTATCAACCACTCTGCCAGAACGGATAGTGGTGATGGCATTTAGCTCACCTACATTTTCATATTCATTACTAGTATTATTGGTTACCTCAAAGGCTGTGTTTGTTGTTTTAGCATTATGTATTGCGTGACCTGGAAACACACCTTTGGGTTGGGCTTTATCTTGGGCCAACTGTTGGCTTAAATTATTAACGGATTGTAGAAGCTTTTGGTTAGATTGAGCCATGGTTTGGAAAAGTTTTTGGCTCACTTGTATGAAGGTGTCCAGACGATCCGGTTGTGTGGGTGTAGTAGTCACGGGTGGTGTGACTGGAACTATCTCACGTGAATTATTTATGGGCGGATTTTGATAGTTATTATTTACCGGAACGATACCTCTATTAGCATTATAATTATTATAACTACCTTGACCTTGTCGAGGTTGCACTTGATTGTTATAATTATTATAATTACCCTGACCCTATCCTTGTCATGGTGGAGATTGGTTATAACTGTGCGTTGGCCTAACATATTGATTATTGTACCCTAGAGGTGTGACGTGTTGGTTATTTCTCCAACCGAAGTTGGGATTTTGTCTCCAAGGGGCGTTAGGTTCACTATTAATGGAACAAGCCTATTCATAGGCTATAGGACAGTGGGAGTCGGGATGCTCAGGACTCCAACCGAAACTACATGGATTTGAATTTACATTCATGACGGGGATAGGCTTTTGTTGAACAGAAATGGCCTCTACCTTTTTAGTAAGTGATTCGATTAGAGTTTTAAGCTCGGGATCGTGTTTAATTTCAAACATACCGGCGGCCTTAACTGTATTAGAAGAACTAGCGGAGCGGTGGATATCGTCACTACCCCCCCAGTTGTTATTTTGCTTAGTTTGATCCTATAAAAATTTATAAGCCTCCGAGGCTCCTTTACTTAAGAAACTACCCCCATTCATTATGTCAAGGACTTCTTTATGGTGGTGTAGAAGTCCTTTGAAAAAGGCACGACCTAACGTGTCTTTCGCTAGGTTATGATGTGGACACTCTATAAGGAGATCGGTGAAACGATTCCAAGCCTCTGAAAATGATTCATGAGGATTTTGTCGAAAGAAATGAATCTTGGAAAGCATCATCCGTCTTTATGGGTGGGTAAAAATGTTCCATAAACAGCTGAACAAGTTTAGCCCACGAGTCCACAGAATTAGGCCCTTGGGCAGTTAACCAAGACGCCGCCTTCTTGGCTAAGGTGAAAGGGAATACCCTCAGTTTAATTTGTTCCGCACCAACCGTAGGATGGTGGAATGTTGTTAGGACTTGTTCAATCCTACTCATGTGCTGATAAGGTTTTTCATGGTCTAAACCATGAAAAACGGGTAACAAATTAAAAATATTTGGGGGATTCGAAATCCCCATCGGTCCGCTAGAACGATGCAAGATTTGGGCTATCACTCAAGGCTTTGTAGAAGTCAGAGAAAGGAGTCTCTCCTTCTTCAGGTATTATATCAGGTGGTGTGTGTGAAATAGTAGCTAGAGGTGTAGTGGGTGGTATACTAGATAGACTATGTTTGTTGACGTTGTCGTGTAATTGCGTTCGGTGTTTTTGTTCGACCAGACCTTAATCTCATACAAAGCTAAGACAAAACTTAGCTAAACACGTCAACACTCCAAACAATCCGGATATACTAGTATAAACCTCTAACAGGAGATGTGAGGTGTGGAAGAAAGGAATACCTAATTGCGTCCTTGCTTCGCTTATGAATTGCGTCTTGTTTACGCGTGTTCAGTGTATATAACAAGTTAGAACACTGAAAAACTTGAAAAATCGAAGTTCGAATCAAACTTGTGGAAATCCGGCAAAATGCAGCTCAGGGCGCGGGTGAGCTCACTTTGGCGTAGAATTCGCCAAAGGTAAACTTCGAAGTTACAAAGTTTTGAGTCGCGGGTCGGCGCTTCGGTTTTGGCGTGGTCGGCTTCAACTACTAGTAACTTTAGCGCAGGTGCGCTCCGTGCAATTTTTTTTTTTTCGAGGAAGTTTAATGCTGAAAAAGACAACCACAGTTAGAATCGAACAAGGGTGGGTGGGTGAAATGGGACTTTAAGAAGAGTACTTATACTACGAAAACAATGCGAAAGTGAAACTAAGATGGCAGTGGCGCCATTTGATAAAAGTAAAAAGATAAAGTTTACCTACGAAATGAACGATAAAACTCAAAACGTAAGTAAACTAAAACTTAAATTACGTTTCTTAAATTTATCAAAGATTGTTCTACTCTCGATCTATTGAACAGATATAGTGGAGTAGGAAGTTCGTTCCACTCCTAGTCCTTCCGCATGCTGTGTTATCTAGTCTAATTACTCTACTCTAAGTCTAATGAGAGATTTACGAAATGATAACTAGACTACGATGCAACTACCCACAAGATGAAACTAGTCGACTATTTAAACAACTATGGGAATACTACGTTGATTCTATGATAAGAAGTTAGAGGGGGATTGATTCCACCTTAGCTCAACTTAATCCACTAACGACGAATAATCGTCAATCCGAATTGAATCGCCCATGAGAACAATGCAGTTATTCCTAATCCCTAATTACACATGGTATTTCTACCAATTCATAACTAGCATGTGAACAATTACACCCATTCTCATGGTGAACTAATCATTTCTAAAGTGGAAAGAAAATTACGACTATTCAACATTAACACGAATCAATCTTTCATCAAGGCTTCTCAACCCCCTCTAATGGAGGTTTAGCCAAGAATCATCACGCTATCATTCCCAATCAAATTCGAACAAGACATGATATAAAGATTTGAACTTTACTTGTTTAAACTCAATTCAAAACTAGATACCTAAGTAAATCTAAGGATTTAAGCTAATAAATAAATGAAAATGAAACTAGATTATGGAGAACTAATTAACTTTATTTATCTAATGAATAGCAATAACAATAATTTAATACTGAATTTAAGGCAAGAATAAAAACTAATTAATTAATCTAAAACTAGATATAGAACTAAGGTTTAATAACTACTTTTCTTATCCTAACCTAATTTATTTTTTAACCTAACTATCTACCATTAATAAAGAGCTAAGCTTTTGTTTTTATATGTTTCAGATCAAAAATCGTGCATGGGCTTGGAGCCATGTTTTGGGCCAGAGAATCAGGCCCAAAACCCAATTCTTTCAGTCCAAGAAGGCCTCTTCAGCTGCAGTTGGCTTCAACAGACTTTTTGTCCACTTTTGCTCCTCTGATTGGGTCAAGGTTTAGACCATTGGAAAGCTTTTTCCGAGCCGGTCGTTTTGACATAAGGTAGGCCCAATTCCGAGGTCTACATCCAAAGATACGGCCTTTGGAAGTTTTGCTGACTTTGTGTGCTGTTTCTGCCCGCGTTAACTTTGACTTTTTAGCTTTGACCGGGCTTTAGAAAGGCTTTGTCTTCTTGAATCTTGGCCTTTAATCACAGAACTCCTTAGCAACCAACCATTGCTCCTTTATCTCATCAAAGTGGTACATTTCTGCACATAATTGACTTTGAAGCCGGAAATGTATAAAAACAGGTAATCAGTATTAACTCTTAATTATTACTCACATAATTGGTCTAAAAGTATGACTGTTACAGGGTTAAAACTACAGTTTTGGGCTCTTATCATTTTTGGTGGTGGAAATTGGAGGGGGAATGATTTGGAGAAGAAAATATGTTTTGGGAATGAACTTGGGCGTGGGTGTATTGAGGTTTCTTTTTTTTTCTTTTTTTTTTCTATGTTAGGGTTTGAAAGTTGTTAATGGCGGAAGTGGGAAGATGAAGAAGAAGAATGCGATGCGTTCTTGGGTTGTACTATGGGCTAGGGCCCAAGCCCAATTCAATTCCCAAAAAAAAAACAAATTTGATTTTTAGTGCAACTTCAAACTAAAATTGCCACTTCGTTACCGATCCAATTTTTGCAAATGAGATATGAAAATGATCAGGAGAGAATTTCCAATCCAATGATCCAGAAAACATTCTATTCCAACCGTGGATGACATATAAGAATATGGAAAATGCCTCGAAGTGCGTGCATGATGTAAGTTATGCGAACAAATGAACTCTAAAATTAATAGATCATGTCAACCCGAGTCAAAATACGATTAAACGGTCTAAGCAACACAAATGGCAAGTTGAACAATCCGGGACGGAAACGAACACCCCACAAACTCTTTGTGCAATATTTGCTTATCATGAACACGTTTCATGTTAGCTTTATAATCCTTCGCGAGATCAAAAGAATCGCTAGGGATTTCTTCAAGCTCATTCAATTGCAACTTGCGCTTGACACCCGCCTCATCAAAATTGAAGTTAAGGCTTTTTATAGCCCACATAGCGTGGTGCTCCAATTCAACGGGCAAATGACAAGGTTTCCCAAATACAAGTCTAAAGGGAGACATACCTATAGGAGTTTTGAAAGCAGTCCTATATGCCCATAAGGCATCAGATAGACGCTTTGACCAATCTTTCCTATCGGGATTTACAGTTGTTTCTAATATCTTTTTGATTTCCCTATTAGAAAATTCTACTTGTCCGCTAGTTTGTGGATGATATGGAGTTGCTACCTTATGTATAACTCCATACTTTTTCATGAGAGATGCAACAACTCTGTTGCAAAAATGTGTTCCACCATCACTAATGATGGCTTTGGGAATGCCAAATCGACAGAAAATATACTCTTTAACAAAAAACACAACTGTCTTACGGTCATTGCTACGGCAAGCCATGACCTCTATCCATTTAGACACGTAGTCCACGACAACTAGAATATAATTGAAACCGTGGGAAACTGGAAAGGGACCCATGAAATCAATGCCCCATACGTCAAAAATTTCTACCACTATGATTGGATTTAATGGCATCATATTATGCTTCGTGATTCACCCAAGTTGTTAGCAACGAATGCACGTCTTGCAATGCACCTCGGCATCTTTAAAGAGAGTAGGCCAATAAAACCCACATTGAAGAATTTTAGCAGCTATTTTCATACCACTAAAATGGCCACCACATTCTTTCTCATGGCAGAATGAGAGAACCTCATTATATTCCCATTGGGGAATACAACGACGAATAATCTGATCCGCACAATACTTGGAAAGGTAGGGCTCATCCCAGTTGTATAGCTTAACTCTGGCCAAGAACTTCTTACGTTCATTTTTTGACCAATCATAAGGAATAACATCATATGCTAAATAATTTACAATGTCAGCATACCATGGTGCAGAAAAAATAGCATACAGATGCTCATCAGGAAAAGAGTCTGATATGGACTCAGAATCACTATCATCGTCGTTTGTAAGTCTAGATAAGTGGTCGGCAACTACATTTTTGACCCCTCGTTTGTCCTTTATTTCTAATGTGAATTCTTGCAGGAGAAGAATCCATCGGATTAATCTCTGCTTAGCATCCTTCTTTGTGAGAAGGTTCCCTTGCATGATCCGTGTAAACTAGAGTCTTAGAACCAATCAAATAAGGACGAAACTTATCTAAAGCATAAACAACAGCTAAGAATTCCTTTTTCAGTAGTTGTATAATTCCTTTGAGCATCGTTTAGAGTTTTATTACAATAATAAATAACAGTGGACTTATTATCTAGTTTTTGTCCCAAGACAACACCAACTGCATAATCACTAGCATCACACATGAGTTCGAAAGGTTTAGACCAATCGGGAGGCTATATAATGGGTGCAGAAGTTAAGGCGGCTTTTAAAGTTTCAAAAGCCTATTTACAGTTAAAATTAAAATCAAAGATGGCATCCTTTAAGAGCAGATTAGTTAACGGCCTAGCTACTTTTGAAAAATCTTTGATAAAGCATCTATACAAACCTGCATAGCCTAGAAAGGCTCTAATATCACGGACAGTCCGTGGTATAGGTAGAGTCGTTATCTTATCTAGTTTGGCCTTATCTACTTTGATGCCATCACTAGATACAATGTGACCTAGTACTATGCCTTTTTTTACCATGAAATGACATTTTTCCCAATTTAAAACCAGACTCTTCTCTTCACACCGTGTCAAAACCTTAGACAAGCAGTCAGTGAAAGAGTCTCCATAGATAGAAAAATCACCCATGAATACTTCCATAAAACGCTCTACAATGTCACTAAATATATGAAACATACACCGCTGGAAGGTACTAGGAGCATTACAAAGGCCAAAAGGCATTCGTTTATAGGCATATGTTCCAAAAGGACATGTGAAGGTAGTCTTTTCTTGGTTATCTATATCAATAATAATTTGGAAATAGCCAGAGTAGTCATCCAAAAAGCAATAAAAAGCATGACTAGCTAGACGTTCAAGCATTGATTTATAAATGGTAAAGGAAAATAATCATTTCATGTCATGACATTTAAACGTCTGTAATCAATACAGATCCTCTATTTTATAGGACTATGCGTGGCAACATATTCACCCTTGGCATTACGTATCATGGTAATCCCTGATTTCTTAGGAACTACGTGAATAGGACTTACCCATTCGCTATCAGAGATTGGGTATATGATACCTGCATCGAGTAACCGTAAGACTTCTTCCCTAACCACTTTATTCATGGCAGGGTTCAAATAACACTGAGGTTTGCAAGAAGTCTTTGTGTTATCCTCTAAATGGATACGATGAGTGCATAGATTAGGGTTAATTCCCTTAATGTTAGCTAGGGACCAACCAATCGCAGAACAATGTTCCCCAATCACCCTGATCAAATGTGTCTCTTCCTCTTTAGATAACAGAGAAGATATTATTATCGGATGACTACCATCCGGATCAAGTTGAATATACTTTAACTCAGGAGGAAGAGGTTTAAGCACTGGGGTGGAAGGAATATTGATAAATGCTTCTGGGGGGTCCTCATCTTGAGTAATGAATACTTATTTAGGCAGTAGGTCTTCAAACTCTGTAGATGGAGCAACAGAAGGATCTACGATAGGGGTAGACTCGAAGATGGTGTTGACTTCCTCTAAGTAGGAGTCATCAGTGAAATCTAAACTTCCAAAAGACAGGAATTTATGCATTTGGTTTTCTAGAAACGTGTTATTAAAATAATCTTGAGCTAAGCTCTCGATCATGCTAACCTCCCCATCTATAGACGAATCTGGTAACTGTTTCATCATTTTAAAAACATTTACCTCAACAGAAAGATGGCCAAAAGACAAGGACATCGAACCATCGCGGCAGTTTATGAGCGCGTTGGCAATTGCCAAGAAAAGAAGCCCTAAAATGATTGGAACAGAGTCGTTAGTGACTTCTGTATCGAGGATAACAAAATCAGTAGGATAGTAGACATCCTGGACCTTAACAAGCACATTTTCAACCACACCCTTAGGGTACTTAATAGATCGATCCGCTAATTGCAATGTCATTTTAGTAGGTTGCATCTCTTGTAGACCTATTATTTTGTATAGATAATACAGGAGTAAGTTAACACTCGCCCCCAGGTCTAGTAAAGCGGTCGTCGTGTGGGAATCCCCTAAAGTGCATTGTACCGTAGGACGACCAGGGTCCTTGTACTTTACAATTCCATTATGTTCTGTTAAAGTTAGAAATTGTTCAGTTAGAAAGGCATCTTTATGAATATTAGTCTTACGCCTTTTAGTGCACAACTCTTTGAGAAACTTAGCATGGTGAGATAATTTTTTAATTGCTTCGAGAAAGGGTAGGTTAATCGTTAGATTTTTGAAAACTTCCCTAATCTCGTCAAAGTTTGTATCTCTGTTTAACATAGCTAATTTCTAGGGAAACGGTGGTTTCTCTCTATATTTAGCGTATAGATCAACTTGATGTCTAACCTTTGCTTTCTGTTTCTTAGGTTGTGGTTTAACTGGTACCTCTACAGGGGTAGGCTCTTCAGTTTCTATTACGATATCTAGTTCAATCTCCGGTGTAGGGACAACTGGTGGGGTAACTATAGGCATAGTTACTTTGTTATCAACCACTCTCCCAGAATGGAGAGTGGTGATGGCATTTAGCTCACTTATGTTTGCATTTTTCATACTAGTATTACCATTCACCTCAAAGGTTGTGTTTGTTGTTTTAGGATTAGCTATCGCTTGACCTGGAAACACACATTTGGGCTGTACTTTCTCTTGAGCTAACTGCTGTAAGGAAAGTTAGATGGCTTGTAAAATCTATTGTTGAGATTGCATAAAGGTATCGAAACGATCCGGTTGTGGAAGAGTGTTAGCTATAGGTTGTGTGACAGGAACTATGTCACGTTGATTATTAATGGGTGGATTTTTATAGTTATTATTTACCGTAACGTTATCTCTTTTAGCATTATAATTATTATTGTTATAATTATTATAATTATCCTGACCTTGTGCTTGACCTTGTCGTGGTTGCGCTTGGTTGTTATAATTATTATAATTACCCTAACCTTGTCCTTGTTGTGGTGGAGCTTGGTTATAATTGTTTCCTTGCCTAACATTTTGATTATTAAACCCTGGAAGTGTTACTTGTTGATTATTTCTCCAACTGAAGTTGGGGTGTTGTCTCCAAGGGGCGTTAGGAATAGGATAACTGTTAATTGAGCAAATGTTATCTTGTTGTAATGTTTGTTGTTCGTAAATGAGAGGACAATAGGAGTCGGGATGCTCTGGACTCAAATAGAAATTACATGGATTAGTGTTGACATTCATGATAGGAATAGGCTGTTGTTGAACAGAAATAGCCTCTACCTTTTTATTGAGAGATTCAATTAAATTTTTAAGTTCCGGATCGGGTTTCATCTCAAACATACCGGCGGCCTTAACTGTTGTGGAAGAACTAGCAGAACGGGAGATATCGTCACTACCCCCAGTTATTATTACGCTTAGTTTGATCTTCTAAAAATTTATAAGCCTCTGAGGCTCCCTTACTTAGAAAACTACCCCCATTCATTATGTTCAAGGACTTCTTTATGGTGGTGTAGAAGTCCATTGAAAAAGGCACGAACTAACATGTCTTTCACTAGGTTATGGTGTGGACACTCTATAAGAAGATCGGTGAAACGATTCCAAGCCTCTGAAAATGATTCATGAGGATTTTTCCAAAAGAAATGAATCTTGGAAAGCATTTCATCGGTCGTCAGTGGTGGGTAAAAGTGTTCCATAAATAGTTGAACAAGTTTAGCCCACGAGTCCACAGAATTAGGCATTTGGGAAGTTAACCAAGACGCCGCCTTATCGGCTAAAGTGAAAGGAAATACCTTTAGTTTAATTTGTTCAACACCAACCGTAGGATGGTGGAATGTAGTAAGGACGTCAATCCTACGCATGTGCTGATAAGGCTTTTCATGGTCTAACCCATGAAAAACGGGTAACAAATTAAATATATTTGGGGGGATTTGGAAATCCCCCATTGGGTCTGATAGAACAATGCATGATTTAGGGCTATCGTTCAAGGCTTTGTAAAAGTCAGAGAGAGGAGACTCTCTTTCTTCAGCCATTACTTTAGGTAGTGCGTGTGGTATATTAGCTAGAGATGTAATGAGTGGTATACTAGAAAGGCGTGTTTGTTGACTTTGTCGGTTGATTACGTTAGGCGTTTTTCTTCGGCCTGACCTTAATCTCATGCAAGGCTAAGCCAATCTTAATGAAACACAACAACACTCCAAACAATCCTAATATGCTAGTATGAGCCTCTAACAGGAGATGCGAGGTGTAGAAGAAAAGAGTACCTGAATGCCTCCTTACTTCGCTTATGAATAGCATCTTGTTTACGCGTGCTCAGTGTATATAACAAGTTAGAACACTGAAAACATTGAAGAAATGGAAGTTTGAAACAAACTTGTGGAAATCGGGCAGATTCAGCAGAGGGCGCAGGTCGCGCTCAGGATAGGCCTAAGTAGGGCGCGGGTAGCGCTCAGGTCAAGCTGGAGTTCCAGGCGTTTGGGTGCGGGTGGCACTCCAATTTAGCTTGCCCAGGGCGCGGGTCGTGCTCAGGGAAAAACTTAAGGTCCAGGTGCTTCAGCGCGGAGGGCGCTCGTGTTTTGCCTTGGCAAGGCGCGGGTCGCACTCAACTAAAAAGTGGAGTTCCAGGCGTTTGGGCATGGGTTGTGCTCCAATTTAGCTTGCCCAGGGCGCGGGTCGCACTCCGTGTAATTTTGTGAGGAAAATTTTCAACGCTGAAACAGACAACCACAGTGAGAATCAAACAAGGGTGGGTGGGTTATGGGACTTTGGAAAACTAACAATTCTAAAGAAAACAATACTAAAGGGAACTAAGATGGTAGCGGCGTGATTTGATAAAACGATAAAATTGAATATAACTCTACTTACGAATAAAATGATGAATTTCAAAACGTAAGTAAAACTATTTCTTTTACGAAGACAACTCTTATCAAAGATTTCTACTCTCGATACTATTAAAATAGAGTTGGAATAGAAGATTCGTTCCACTCCTAGTTCTTTAGCATTCAATGTTTTCTAATATTGCGAATCTATCCAAAGTCTAATGAGAGTAATTGTGGGATTATACTACGATGCAAATTCAAATAACAAGATACACTAATTCAACTACGGAAATGCTAAATTGACACTATATGATAAGGAATTAGGGGGGATTGATTCCACCTTAACTCGACTTAATCAACTAACAAAGATTCGTCGTTATCCAAATTTCCATCCTTTCGCATATCAAAATGGTATTTCTAATCCCTAATTATACAAGGCAATCTCTACCAATTAATAACTAGCATGTGAAGCAACCAAACCCATTCTTATGGTGAACTAATCACTTTCTAGAATTGAATAGAATATCACGACGATTTCTAAGTTAACAACGATCAAGCTTCATCAAGGCTTCTTCAACCACCTCTAATGGAGGTTTAGCCTAGAATCATTATGCTCTCATTTCCAATCGAAATTGAATAAGACATAATATAAAGATTCTAACTTTATTAAATTCAACTAAACAATAATTGAAATCTAAATTAACAACTAAGAAATCATTAACAAACAAGAATTGAAATTAGATCTAAGCAAATTTAAATAACAAAATCAAAATTATCAAGAACTAACTATTTTATTTACTTAATGAATGAATAACAATGATTCTAATCACTAATCTAAAACAAGGAATGAAACTAATTAATGGAATGAAAACTAATTAATTAACTAATTCAAAAACTCAAAACTAGGTCTAGTTTATTTTCTAATGGCTACTTTCTATCCTCAACTAATTGATTCTTAATAGCTAAGTCTTGTGTGTGGAAATGGAGGAGACCAGATCCATGTTTTGGGCTTGAAAATCGAGCCAAAAACCCAATCTCTTCAGTCTACATGGCCTTTTTCAGCTGGATCTGACTTCAGTAGGCTTTTTGTCCATTTCTTCTCCTCTGATTGGGGTAAAGCTTAGACCATTGGAAAACTCTTTCCGAGCTGGTCGTATGGACATAAGGTAGGCCCAATTCCGAGGCCTGAGTCCAAAGATACGGTCTTTGGAAGTTATACTGACTTTTGTGTATTGTTTCTGCCCGCGTTGACTCTGACTTTTCAGCTTCTGACTAGGCTTTACAAAGGCTTTTTCTCTTCGAATCTTGGGCTTTAATCACAGAACTTCTTAGCAACCAACCCTTGCTCCTTTATATCGCCAAAGTGGCATATTTCTACACATAGTAAACTTCAATGCCTGAAATACATAAAAGCACGTAATTAGCATTAACTCTTATTTATTACTCGCATAATTGGTCTAAAAGTATTGTTGTTAAGGGGTTAAAACTACAGTTTTGGGCTCTTACCAATTTCCTCTCAAAATCTTTGCCCTTTTCAATCTCTTTTTCTCAAAACTTTCAAAAAAATTCGAAAAATGTCTTATGTTAAGAACAATAACCCTCCACCTAGCAAGACTAGATGGATAAGTTTTTTGATCATTTTCAAGCACTTCCTAGATAACTGCAACTGAAGATATGGACATATATACTAAAAACCATTCCTAATTTGGATAAGAGTTCATACGCACATAGGAGATGAGAGAAGGCTGGTGCTCGAACTGTCAAACACTAACTTGTCTCGGTCTTCAATGTCATAGTGAAAATTCAGTTTTCAAGGTTTTCAAGTGCCTGCCACCTGCTCACCAAGCACAGCTAAAGAGAGTAATCCAGCCATCTGGTTGGGATTGACTCAAGTTTTCAAAAACTTCAAAAAGTCTTGGGAATCTGACTTAAAACAACCCACCTTTTTTAAATTTCAGTTTATAAATATTCAAAACCCAAAAAAATTATTTTTTTATTCTTTTGTTTATATATATTTCCCTTCAGTTCTTTTTTATTTCTTTTCTTTATCTATTTTTCATCCACCATTGGATGTGAGTGTACCTTATGCCTTTGCATAGAATTTTCAATGTTGATTGTTTTGGTAACTCACGGGTCAGGATCGAACGAGTAAAGAAGCGTGTATCAGCTTTTGAAGTTGTTAAGGCACTAAGGACGTGATTGGAATTATGTGATTTTATTTGGGTTTGGGCCAAAATTTTGAAATAACTAAATAGGCTTGTGCCATCAAACCTTTTATAGCCATGCGACCGCCTGACCAACCAGCATCTTCCCCAAAATTCCCAAACCTTAGCCGCACCAACCAAGTGCGTGTCCACCCTTTTCCATTGCGCGACCGCCCGCCATTCTATAAACACGACCACTCCAAATTTTTACATTAAGCTCCATTTTCAACCTTCATTTCAACTAAAAACCCCTATTTCAGTAACTCTTACTCAAAATGGCTCGAGTCGTAAAAACCGTGTCGATTTATTTGAAGTGCACTTCAAGACTGAGATTAGAAGAAGAGGATGGGAGTCTTTGGTTTTGTTGGAGGACGCGAGTTATTCTCCCTCTCTCACTCTTTCGTTTTACAATAACATGCAACGAGCTGAGGGGAGGATGACCTCGTCATGGTTGTCAGGGATATAATGGCCACACATTTGAGCTCACTAAGGAGGTGGTGAGTGAGGCTCTGGGGATTCCTCTGAAGGTATATACTCTGACGGAATAGTCCCCAGACAACAAGACCATCAATATGATGATGGCAGAAATGCTTCTCAAGGGTAGAAAGAACCCTACATCATACTGCATGTTTCAGAGTTCGCTATGAAGGAATCAGTTGACAATATCTCAATGGACAACCTTCAACTTGATAGACTCAGTGAAGCCTTCTGATATTGATAAGGTGATGATCTTAGTGGATTCTTCAGGATTAGAAGAACAGTTTCTGCGTCGCCACCTTTGTCTGGGAGCAACTCTGTAAACCCAGGAGGTCCACCGCCCCTCTACCAGTGCTTGTCACTAGGATCATGCAGCACTAGGGGTTCGATATTATAGACGCTCTAGTGGAGGTCAATGACACTACCATAGGTCATATCTATGCCCACTGCGTCAAGAAATTCTGGCATCCACATGCCGCCAGAGCCACCGAGCAAACACGCGTTACTGAGCCAGTAGACTACTTCACTGAAGGTGCCACTTGACAGGTCACTTATCCCATGGACAGAATTCATTTCCTCCATGAGGACCAGAGGATTCTGCACCAGCACATCTACCACCTTAGGTAATGTCAACAAGTTATTAGAACAACTCAGCAAAACCTCAGAGAGGAGCAGCAGTCTTTCCAACAAGAGCAGCGACGTTTTCAACACAATGTCACAAGAACACTGCAGAACATTAGAGATGCACTCCCGTATAGCGATAGACACCCAAGGACCCGACGTCAGCCAGGAGAAGGATCTTTTCGACGTTGTGACGAGTCATGCACGGATTCTGACTATGCAGCTCCCTAGTGTCTGTATAGATAGTTGATGTTTTATTTTCATTATGTTTGTTTTATTTTCTTTTTGCACTTATGTATAACTATAACTATTTATATAATTTTAATATTATCTGCTTGTTTTAAATTGTTTCTTATGTGGAAGTTGGTATATGAGTAGAAGGTAACACAAATACATCATGCCAAAACTTTCCATTTTTCTTTTCTGCATTACATATGTTTTCAAAAATACAAAAACCCAAAAAGTTCATAGTATAATAATTATCCCTAGTACAATAAACTATGTATTTATCGTTCTATATCAAACAACTCACGCCCTAAACTTATTAGGGGGTGGCATATTTTCATCATGGAAAACATAATATAAGTGTATCGTTGGTTTTGCTCATGTTTCTATGGTAATCTTTTTTCTTATCTCTTCATACTTTGATGACAAAACATACTTCTATTTGAGGGTGGTATAGTAACATTTGCAAAAACTAAGCATTTCTTATATTAGACATATTAGTATATATTCTTCCTTTCTTAAAAAAAATTTTTTCAAAAAAGACCAAAAATATTTTTCTGTTTAGTATTGTCTTGTTTTCTTTTTCTATGATGAATAAAAAGTTTATAAATCTCATTATAGCAATAGAGTAAGGATTCGTTTTTCGAACTTAGACTAATATACGTACAATAGTTTCTGCATCTTTTCATGAATGGCATGCATAAGCATTTGATTGTATATAGCAATGAGTTTTCGAGACCATGGTTAGAACAATTAAGTTCCATATCCTGTGAGAATCTAGCCAAAAGCCTCATCTGAATGATTATTGGGTGATGACACAAAGGATGTCTGGATAGAAAGACCACATGTCCACTTGCTTGATCACCACGCCATATCCTAGGAGAGAATTTAGGCCCTTTTTGGATCGATATAGCTAAATAAATGTTAAAACCCTAAAAAGATAGTTTTTCCTCTAGTAACACCTTTTGAACCTTCACAATTTTCTAAAAGCCTTTTTTTTCTTCGCCATAAACCCCTCACCCGTTACAACACACAATAAAAAGCTTACCCAACTGGCGAGTTGAAAATTGGATGGATATCAGAAAAAGAGAAGAGATGACATTATACAAAAACAAATCAGTTAGTTGCTTCGAAAAGAAAATAAAGAAAAGAAAAGAAAGACACATCAAAAACCAAAACTCCAAAAAAATCAAACGAGTAAAAAAAATTGAATCTCCTAAAAGTTCCAAATCAAAAGGAAATGATATTAGAAACAAAAGAAAAAAGAAACAAAAACAAAGTTAGAACTCCCAAAATTTCAAAATCATATGGAGTCACAAAGCCAAAGGGCTAAAGAATGAATCAAAATTCGGAAGCAAATAGCAAAACGAGGTTCTTCTCAAGTTACAAGTATCTTGAATACCCAATTTCTCAACTTATCAGATTTTGTTTTTTCCTTCCTTTTTTCTTTTTAAACCATCACCCTATCCCCGTAACTCCTAATAAAAGACCTCTAGCTCAATTAGGAATAGGATGTTGTGATAGCAAGTGGCAAGTGTGATCAATCGACCCCGGTTTCCTTTGGACGTCATTCGTGTATGTGGGGAATATAAATGCCCACTGCATTTAAGAGAATGAAACTTGAGTGAATCTATCAGAGATTTTGTGTTTTAATACATCCCTGTGAGAACCCACCTTAAGGACGCTTTCCAAAAGTTTCGAAAACGAGTCTGCTTTTGTATTTCATTAATTGCCCATGTTTGTGCATTTATCTTTAGATGATTAAATTAATGTACATATGTTATTCTAAGTTCAAAGGAGTTTGTCCTTATTCTCGGCGAATGAGATGTATAGACTTCTGAGAATAAATAAGGAGACAAGACCTTTTGTACTAGATAGAAGAAATATGTAAGTACCTTCTCTAAAAAATTCTCACAATGTTTAAGCTTGTCTACTAGGGAATTCCTAATGGTTTAAGGCCTTATTGCATATGGTCAATATAATTGCACTCTGCGAAACGAGATTAGTATAATAAATAATAAATCACTCATTTGTGATCTTAGTTTTTTCTCTCATCCTTGCTTAAGGACAAACAAAATGTTATTTAGTGGTAGTGATCACCTCTCAAATATACGTTTTATTACCCTTACATTACTGCATTACAGCCCTTCTTACGAATAATGAAAAGATAACTCGTAGGTTTTATTGCCTTTTTCAGGTTACAGAGCATTTCAGACCACTTATCATAAAAGCTGCATCTTAGTCCCAAAATGAGCCTTATTAACGCTTATTATGAAAACTTAAAGCTGCTATGAAAAATTACTGAAAAAGTTAAAATCAAAGATCAAAAGTTAAGGACTCAAAACTAGATAACTAAAAGTCATGTCCTTAACTCAGAAGACTAGAGATGAATAGCTTTGATACAAAAGAAGACTTGCTCAAAACCTACATTGATCAAGAAAATATAAAATAGCAAAAGAAAAAGCATAAAGGAACATGGTGAGGTGTCTTGTTGTAGAGGGAGAGGGTAAATCAGTCTTTTGTTTAAGTAGGGGTATAAGAACCTAAAAGTAGGAGGAGATAATACACCTAGACTTATTCTAGTGTCATGTAGGAATAATGTAATCTTTATTTTCAAGTTATTTACATTCAAGTTTTGTTTTTACTTTTTGTTTATTCAATTCAGTATTTTTCATTTCAAGTTTATGTTTCAATCTTCAATCAAAATTGTTTCATTTCAAGTTTATGTTTCAATCTTCAATCAAGTGTTCATTCAATACAAAGTTGAGTCATTCAAAAACAAGTCATGAGTTTTAAGTTTGCTACCTTCTCTTCTTCATAACTCCCATCCATTCATCTTCTAAACAATTTATGGTGAACCTCAATCACAATCTTTTGAATACACTTACCACCATTACTATAAGCTGTTCAAAATACTACCCAAAAGTGATGGGTGGAAGCAAAACAAAATGCATAATATTAATTTTTGCATAATTGTATGAATTAAAAAGTCTCGATCATTACACAGATTTTTTTGTGGTAGGAGCAGAACGAAACTTCACGAATATACTTATGAACACGTTTGGGGTTATGATACGATAATTCAATTGCTATACTTAGAGGTTAGAAGGTGTTTGCTTTTCATTAGCTTTTATACTAAAATAATTGTGAGGTATTATTCAAATTAGACTATATATCTCAAGCCTAAATTTGACCAAGATTCTTACATCTATATAAAGATGACCAATTGCAGAACACCTTGTATGATTTATTACCAGTGTTAGTCATGGGGTACGGTTGAACAATTTATTGTTGATTTAATCACTATCATTAGGTACAAACTAGAATATAATAAAGGTTAGTAAAAGAGAGTGAATATTTGAGTGGCCAGTTTATCCAATTAGAGAGTTTTAACTTTCAAGGAGGCAGTGATGAAGTTATACTAATGGGGGATGTAGGGGAAATTCCAAGTATCCCTTGAACTTCCTCTTTGCCTTGTGATATGGAATCCTTTGCTGAATAGAGAAGCGATGAGATGATGGTGAGTTCAAGGTTTAATCGTCAGACGGCTGCCTACATATCTCCTTTGTTCTATTGGAGAATCAAACCCTATTTAGCGTAGTTCCTAAGGGCGAATCCCTATGGTTTATATAGGAAGGGTGACGAGAGTCCTAGGGTTAGGCCTGTCCTCACCGCTTGTGAGTTCCCTTCCATCTTTGGACTCTGCCTTCCTATTAGGATTCCTCTTCTTATGGAAGTCTGAATCTAGACCATATCTTGTGAGAGGTAAGTTTCCTTGTTAATCATAATGTCCCATCATGTATGGGAAGATTATATCTAAAAGGTAACTCCTAAGATATGTTGTCACGATTCTTTCCTTATCATTAAAGATCGCCATCTTCAGTTTCCTTATGTTCAAGAACTGTCTATATCAGTTCATAACGACTGGGATAATTGTTATGTTTGAAGGCGGTCAGTCATGTGCCTGGCACATGTCCACTAAACACTCGTGCTAAGCACGAGATCACTTATTCACAGGACTGATCTGATGGTCCTCATCTCATTCTAGACATCTATAGTCTTAGGTTATTTCCTACACACGTGTCATCTATTCAGTGATGGGAAATCCCCCTACAGATGCCCCCGCTCGTGCAAGCTAGCTCGTGGGTGCTTCAAGCGATGCTGCTTTTGGCGTGAGAATCCTTTTCCAAAACCGTTTGTGGGAACTGCTGATGTGCCCAACTAATTAAGGCTCTGAAAAGACGGCTCGAAAAGACACGTCATTTTCCGAAGAAGGTAATGATGGTAGTTCCATCCCGAAAAGACGCACCGTTTGGGCTCATCCTAATCGTCCATCTTATTTGTATATAAAAGATCTGGTGAGAGAACTTTCATTATCTCTTCTGTTACCTTTTTCTGCATGCTGAACCTTTTGATATTCCGTTAGGGTTTAACCAAACCTTGAAATTTTCCTCTTTCTCGATCATGAATCCCAACTGGTCACTTGTAAACTTCAAAGATCTTTCCTCTTTGGAACAGATCTGTCAGAAATTTCACATCCCTGAAGATATCGGTCTGGAGTGGGGGAGGTTATCTGATGAGTTAGCCTACAAGGAGGTGGCACTCATCACCATTAGTCAGCTTAAGGTCGGACTTACTCTTCCCCTTCACCCATTGCTAAAAGAGTGTCTGATTTACTTCAATCTTGCTCTTGGTCAGGCAGCACCCCTGTTTTACAGAACTGTTATGTATTATACCCTTTTTGCTAAGAGGCATGGGTTTGCTCTAAACCATTGGGTGTTCGGTTACTTTTATAAGGTCCGGTGTATTCGAGACCAGTCGTACTATTACCTCATGACCAGAGACAAGAATTCTTCGATCGTCTGTTTTTAGGGGAAGCAGAGTGACGAAGGCTAGGCTGATCACCACCTTTGTGTGTTGGGTGATGCGTGGGACATTCGCCCCTCCAATGCTGATGGTGAGCCAATAGAAATTCATGTTCCCAAAAAACACACCCATGCTCTAACCAGTAAGTCTTCCTACTCAGGTACTTTATAACTTGATATAAGAGTCTTTTGCCTGAATATCTTTTGCTATTATTCCTTAGATGACTTTTCCCCCTGGAATCAACTAACTGCAACTGATGCTGCTAAGGTGGACATTATCAAAAAGATCTCCAAGGAACAGAGGATACCTTGGGTGATAATTCCTGATCCCACCCGTCTCTTTGAATATTTCAACATGTCTACGAAAGAATTGCTGCAACTGGTTCCTGGCTATTCCCCTTTTGAGATAAATACTGTGAATTTTGGGCACACAACACTTCCTCCTCATGTTGATCAGGATGCCGGACTTCTTCCTCCTCCAATTCAGGATGAATACTCTTTGATTACTAGAAGAAAAGGAAATCACAAAGAGAAGAGTTCGGAGGCAGTCTCCGGTGATGCGGCGTCGTCGGGTTCAGTTCAGGAGCTTACTGTCAGTGATGATTGTGTGATCACTGGCGAGAGTGGCCCTGAAGTGCCTCATGAACTGTAGGCGGCCAGCAATTTTAAAAGGGGAGTGCGTGCGTCCAACCATTCAAAATTGAAGAGGTCTGATACCACTTCTGATGTTGCCCCCTCTGGTAAGAAAACGAAGTTTCACCTTCTGTTTGTTAGTGAAGATACACTTTTTAAAGTTGCTACTAGTATTCCCCCACTTGTTAAGCCAAGTAAGAATGTAGTTGTACCCCCATCAGTTCCAGTTCCTTCTACAGGTTCTAAACAAAATGGTGATAATGTCCTTCTGATTGTTAACCCTCCCCTCTTTGATAATTGCAAGGGGAAGGGTATTGCTGAAACTACTGCTGTAACGTTTCTCTCTCCCTCCTCTTCGATCCAATGATAGGAGGGGGGGTGAGTGACGACATTCCCTTTTCGCCAAGATCTCCTAATTTCCCTGAGAGGGATATGATTGTGGAGATGAGGCATTGGGGATGAACTGATGAACTACCTATTACCAACAAGCACTCAGTTAAAGATGTTGATATCGCGCTTGAAGTTTTGGAACCTGCGTGACTTCCTATTGACAAGGCTGAAGCCAACATAGCTGGGACCTTCGACCTATCCTTTTGCCGATCTGCTGTTCACCTTGCCAAGATAAAACTTTCTTCTCTGTTCAGTGTTCGGTTTCTCTCATTGTGTTTCTTACACATCCTATATTCTTCTCCAATTAGTGAATAACTTTCTGGCTATGAAAGAACCCATCTTTGTGGCCTCCACTAATTCATCCACTGATGTCATGGCTACCGGTGAGCTGATCTGGGCGAAAGAGGCTACTAAGAAGAGAACTGCGGAGCTGTAGCTCCAGCTTGACCAGCTCTTGGTGAAAGAGAAGAAATCTGATACTGGCTTCAAGAATATGAGAGACAGTATCTCCAACCTTCGGAGCTCTCTAGAGAAAGCCCAAAAAGGAGCCCCTGATGCTACCACTTGGAAAGTGAAGTTCTTGGAATTGCGTGCCCACTTCACTACCCTACAAGCAAAACATGACCAAGCCCAAGGGGAACTTAACCATAGGAACACCGAGATGAGGACCATTAGGCAAGCCATTGCCCATGCAAATGAGGTCATGTCAGGCTATGAGAGGGCTCTAAAAGAGAAACGTCTTCGCTCTGATAAGAAGGCTGATGATCTCTTGGCAGAGACCTCTGAGTTATATTCTCAAGTGGTGAAGGAGGTGAAGAAGAGGTCAGCTGAAAATGCCATTCACTTTGCTCTAGGAGTACTTCATGCTTCTCGAGAGTCCTTCAATGCTGCCAAACAAGTTAAGTTTGAGGAGGCTATTAAGGCTACTAGATATGTCTCTCAGTTGGATGCTCAGGGATGAGTGACCAACCCTTTCATCTTATTTCTTGATCGAGACACCAGTATCTTAGCTATCCAGGACGAACTTATGCCCGATGCCTCCTTATCCTCTAAAGAAGAAACCGATGATGACATGGATCCCGTTCAACTTCCTTTTCTGCCAGTTCCAGTTTCAGGTGAGTGTTCTATCCAGCCTTCAACCGTTCCAGCTAATCCAACCATACAATCTGTTCTTGAGAGTGAAATGCAAGTTCCTAACGATGGGGCAACAACAAGCACTGATGGTTAACAGAAGTTTGATTCTACCCCTGCTTCATAAGCTTTTCAGTTGATGATTCACATAAACAATTATTTTTAAACAATTATTCTATGGATCTATAATATTGAGCTATGTAGCTCACATATAATTTACTTACTGAGCTCTGCAACTCTTCTATTTTATGCATGTGTACTATTTACTTACTGAGCTCTGTAGCTTTTCTAGTTTATGTATACATTAGAAGCACTTTATGTTATATGACATGTGTTACTAAGCATACTCTACCCCTGATGCCGCCAAAGTTCATTTGGAACAACAATAGGTGACCCTAGTAGGCTAAACAGATTAAAATGAGGTATGACCAAAATCTAATCAGGATATCATGGGAACCATTCAAGTTAACTATAATTAGAAGTTTGATCGCAATAAAGTCATATGTCTTTGCGAAAGTAACTTGGTGCCATGAGCACGACATTGTGTTTAATAACGATAGGTCTTATTTATTTTTAAAAAATAAATAGGCTATCGCCAGAATAGCAGTAGGGGAGTCTTCATCAGCGCCATCATGCCGATATCGTTCTGTGCCCATGATTTATGCTAAGATCCGATCCAACCCGCATCTTCCCAAAGAACTCCTATATTGATGTTTCGAGAACGTTAGGAAGTATCATATATTTTAGGCTCTCAAGAACACTATCTCTTGTTCCAAGTCAAACTGGCATTCAGTTTGCTGAATAGTTAGTGTGGTCAGATTACCTAAAGGCTTAACCCATCGAGGATATTCGCAGTTTGAAAGAATTGGCATACAGTTCCAGCTGCGCAGTAATGTGAAAGGATCTGGCATACAGTTCAACTTTCCCATACTCAGTATCACTGGTTCTAAAGCAAATTGGCATACAATATTCTTGAACAGATAGTGAGAAGATAGTTCCCTAAAGGTTTAGTCCATTGTGGATTATAAATAAAGAATTAATGTAAGGAATAAATTTGATGGCAATGTAGAGCACTTTATTGATGAATTGGAGAGGAGTGAACAATGCATAGAAAATCATAGAATTACAATTTACTGATAGTACTTGCGAAGGTGTTGCGCGTTCCATGGTTTGACAAGAACGTCCCATTTAACAGTGCGGAGATAATAAAAACCAGTTCGACCAACCTTGTCGATGATGTAATATCCTTCCCAGTTGGGCCCAAGCTTGCCATTAGGCTCTGGGATCTCACGCAAAACTAGATCTCCAGATTTGAAAGATCGAATTCAGACTCTCTTGTCATATGATCTCTTTAAAATTTGCTAGTTAGCAACTAAGTGAAGTGCGGCACCTTCTTATTTTTCATCTAGGAGATCTATTTCTCTACATAACAACTCCTCATTGTCCAGAGTGTGCACAACATCTGACTTCTGAGTGGGAGCTACCAGTTATGTAGGTATGACAGTTTCCGTTCCGTAGGTCAGTGAAAATGGTGATTCACTAGTTGACCGTCTGGGTGTAGTTCGGTATGCCCATAGGACCTTAGGTAGTTCCTCAACCCATAAACCTTTTGTGTCGTCTAATTTACGCTTTATGTTATCCAAGATGACCCTATTAGAGGCTTCAGCTTGGCCATTGCCTTGCGGGTACCTTGGAGTTAAGAACAGATGGGTAATGTGAAACTCCTCACAAAGTTTAGCAACCAAAATCCTCCAGCGAACTGTTGCCCATTATCTGAGACGATAACTTTGGGTATGTTGAACCTGCAGACAATGTTGTTCCAAATGAACTTTCTGACATCATGTTCTTGAATGTAGGCAAGAGGAACTGCTTCTATCCACTTGGTGAAGTAATCCGTCACAACTAGTAGGAATCGGACATTGCTAGGAGCAACTGGTAGAGGTCCTATGATATCAGTTCCCCACTGTGCACATGGCCATGGACTGGCCAAGGGGTGTAGTTCTGTTACTGGAGCATGAATTAGTGGAGCATATCGTTGACATTTTTCATATTTGCGGGCAAAAACCTATGCATCCTTTTACATATAAGGGTAAAAGTATCAAAGCCTTAGAATCTTGAGAGCTAGTGTTCTACCCCCAGCATGATTGCCACAAATTCCTTCATGAACTTCTTGCATAACATGTTCAGTGAGGTGTGGGGAGAGACATCTGAAGTGAGGTCCCAGAAAGGACTTCTTGTACAGATCGTCTCCAACGAGGGTGAATCTTTGTATCTTTGCAAGCAGACGCCTAGCTATATTCTTATCCTCGGGGAGTGTTTCGTCTTTGAGGTAGGAGTAATACGGATCCATCCAACTTGGGATAATGGCTGGAACAACACAAACTATTGTAACTAGGAACTGAATGCTAGATCTCTCCTGGAAATCTATAGGGATGGAACGTGACTCACTGTTGCCCAACATCGAGGCAACATATGCCAAAGCATTTGCATGTCAATTTTCGAATCGTGACAACTGATAGAATTGAATGTTCTCAAACTTTCCTTGAAAACCCCGTACCAGTTCCAGGTATTTGGCCATTCGTTCATCCCTGGCCTCATACCCTCCATCAACTTGGGACACAACTAGCTGTGAGTCACTAAAAAATGTGAGGTGTGTTAGGCCCAAGTCGAAGGCCATTGTGAGGCCAGGAAGTGTCGCGTCATACTCTGCCTCATTGTTAGAGGTGTTCCAACCTAATCGGATATATTTCTCCAACAGCATATTGTCAGGAGTAACTAACACAGCTCCAACTCCTGCACCTCTGTCATTTGAATATCCATTCACAAATAGCCGCCATCCGGAGCTCAACTCCCATAGGTCTAGATGGGAGTTTGGAGATTTAGGTAAGATGCCATCTTCAGAACTAGGGGTGGTTGAATCGTACCCCGTGTAGGTTATTGGGAAATCTCCGAAGAATTCTGCTAGTATGTGACCCTTCTCTGAGATTCTGGGGACGTAAATAATATCGTATTCTAACAGTTGTACAGTCCATTTAGCTAGCTTTCCTGATCTGTTAGGTTATTCCAGAACTGATCGCAATTGGTACTTTGTGATCACTCTAATGGTGTGAGACTGGAAGTACGGTCATAATTTCTCTGCGGCAAAAACAAGTGCTAAAGCGACTCTTTCGAGTTTTGGGTAGCTTCTTTTAGCTGGCAGGAGCGTACGGCTCAAAGAAATAGATAGTTTTTTCAACCTTCTTTTCATCCACGCATATCAGTACAGAACTGATGTCGTAGTCAGATGAACAGAGATAAAAACCCAAGACTTCTCTCTCAACAGGCTTTGAAAGGATTAGCAGTGCCCCCAGGTATGTTTTGAGTTGATAGAATGCCTTTTGGCACTCTTCCATCCATGCGAAGGAGGTGTTCTTTTGCAGTAACTGAGAGAGGGGTTTGCACTTATCTGAACTCTTGGAGATAAACCTGTTCTGAGCTGCTAACCTGCTTGTAACTTTTTGCACCTCTTTCATGTTTTTAGGTGAGGGCATTTCTATAAGTGCTCAGATCTGATCTGGGTTTGCCTCAATCCCTCCCTTAGTAACTAGGTACCCTAAAAGCTTTCCTGATGATACAGCGAAAGCACATTTCGCAGGGTTGAGCTTCATGCGACATTTTCGAAGAACGTCAAATGCACATTTCAAGTGGGAGAGATGATATCCCCGTTTCAGACTATTTATTAAGAGATCGTCCACATACACCTCCACAATGTCGCCTATTAATCCTTCAAACATCTTGTTTACCAAACACTGGTATGTGGCTCCTGCATTTTTCAATCCGAATGGCATGACTTGATAGCAGTACAGGCCATTCTCGATTGTGAAACTGGCATGATTGTGGTCCTCTTCATGTAAAGGGATCTGTTGTAGCCTGGCGACCCATCTGCGGAATGATAATAGCCATGCCATGCCCATCATCGCATCCACCAACTTGTCAATTCGTGGCAGAGGGTAGCTGTCTTTCGGACATGTACGGTTCAGATATGTGAAGTCAATATAGATTCTCCATGACCCATTCTTCTTTCTTACTGGGAAAATATTAGAAATCTAGGTGGGGAAATTGATTTCCCTGATAAAATTAGCTGCCTTTAGTTTTTCAACTTCAGCTTTTACCGCCCTGGATCTGTCAGCACCTAGCCTTCTCGGTTTCTGCTTGACTACAACTGCATGCCACATAGGGGTCAATTCCTGGAATTTCTTCAAATGACCAAGCAAACACATCTCTGTGCTCTCAGAGGAACTGTATCAGAACTTGGTGCTCTTCAAAACTCAACAAGGTACCGATGAAAATGGTCTTTGGAGAGCTACCACCTACAATTTCCACTTCCTCTAACGGCTCCAGTGAGGATGGATCCTCCCTCTCTCATGGGACCAGCTCCAGGAGAGGTGGATCCAACTGTAATTGATATTTGGTGGGTCACCCCACCTCCATTGGTTCAGAAGGGAGTGGGGACTGCTTCGTCACCAGATAGCATGTTTTGGCAGCCACCTGATCCCCTCTGATTGTCTCAATTGTCTCGTTATGCGGAAACTTCAAACATTGGTGATAGGTGCTAGGAACAACTTGGAGTCTGTGCAGCCAGGTCCTGCCTAAGATCATATGATAGGGTGTGTTAGCTTTTACTACGACAAAGTTTATGATGAGAGTTATCGGACCAGTAGCTACGGGTAGTTGGATCTCTCCAACTATCAGAGCTTTGTCCCCAATGAATCCATATAGGTTGGAGTTGGTGGCGACAATTTCAGAATCAAGAATTTGCAACTTTTTGAATGCGGCATAGTATAGCACATCTGCTGAGCTGCTTAGATCAACCAATATGCGATGCAAATCATAATCTCCAAAAGGTAGTGTCAAAACAAGTGCATCCTTATGGGGGGTCTGGATGGTGCAACAGTCAACCTCAGTGAAAAGGATGAGCGGATCTTTGTAGGGTGCCACTTTAACCTGAGCTCCTGTAGTCAGCTCGCTATTCATGATTCTCATCTGCTTAGCGATGCGCATTTGATATCGCACACCCTTTTCAGTGATCTATCCATTCCATTTACTTACTTTTCCAGAAATCATATTTATCTGGAGTCGGCCATTGAGCGGTCTAGTTCCTGGGGGATCCTGAACTGACGTGTTGATCTCTTCAGGCTGTACTACATTCACTTGTTCATGTGCCACAAACTGCTTCAGATACCCCCTTTCAATCAGATCATATAGTTCATTTTTCAGGGTCCTGCAGGCTCTGGTGTTGTGACCCTTACTCTTATGGAACTTGCAGTAGGTCCTTTGGTCTCTGGTACCCAGGGAGCCTGGCTTTAGCGGAGCTGGCCATTTGAGGTAACTTTGATTTTTTATCGAGTCCATAACCTCATCTGGCATTTTCTTCAGAGGGGCAAAGTTTATGTCCATCGAGGGAAGAGCTTCTTCCGTTCTTTCCACACGTGGCTTTTTTTGTGGTTTTCCATCTGCACTACTGGCTACATTTTAGTATTACCCTCTGGGCATTCGTCCCTTTGATGGAGATTCAGCCCTTTGGCGATTATGATTACGGTCTCTCTTTGATTTTTGAGGGGAAGAATTTCCATTCTCTTCCCGAGGAAGCCCAAGAACTGTCCGACTAATCTTTTTCGCTTCCTGATGTCTGTTAAGGACATCTTCTTCCCACCCCGCATGAGTTTCAACCCTATCAAGGAGTTCCTCTAAATTACGGGGTGGGTTCCTAGAGAGAGATCCGAATAAGGCATTGTTTTCATCCAACCCTTGTTTGAAAACTATTATAGCAGTCTGTTCGCCACAAGACTCTATTTGGATTGAAATTTCCATAAACCGTTACATGTAGGATCTCAATGCCTCTCCATCCTTTTTCTTGATGTTGAACAATGCGTTGATTCATTTTGGCTGATGCCTGTTGTATGAGTACCTGCCTATGAAGTACCTAAATGATTCTTCTGAGGACCTGATCTGACGCTCAGGTAATCTATGGTACCACTGGACCGTTGATCCAGATAGGAAGGCTTTGAACTCTTGACACATGACATGGTCATATCTCTCATATTGTCCCATAATGGCACGATACCTGAATATGTGATCGACCGGTTCTGACTTACCATTAAAGACACTAAACTTCGGTTGTATGTACCCACGGAGGTATGGCTTTCTCATCACCCGTGATGCAAAAGGAGATCTACCTGCTCCTATTATGGCGGATTGAACAAGGGAGTCTTGTATTTTTCTCCTGTTGCCTGTCATCCGATGCATCTGACAAATCAGGTCATTCTTCTCAGTTTCCCATGCACTTTCTTTGGTAGAAAGTTCCTATTCTGAGTTCTTTTTCGTTGTCGAGGGTCAACATCGTGATCCTAGTTAGTGGACTCCGGCTCTGAGGCTGTTCCTGAGTCCTCATCTGAGTTGCTGTATTCTGACTCAGATAGCTCGCGCAAAACTAGGTCCTCACGCTTTGGGTTCCTAGTACGACCAGCTTTGGGAGGGCTGTCATCCTTCCCTGTGTCAGACTGATATAAGTGCCTTAGCAGCTATAATTCTCACTCAAGGTTGCTCCTTTGCTGTTCCAAAGCCTGCACCACCTAGTTCGCCTAAACAGACTCTAGGTTAGTAAGGACAGCATTCTCGCCATTTTGACGTTCCTCCTGAGCGTTATTCCTGGGACCTGCTCCAATAACAACTAGTTCATCGGTGCTGGTTATAGGTCCTTGGGGGGGATCATTTGCATCTTGGCGACCGACATTCTCACCCCCTTCAGGCATCTCGTGCACTTCTTCTTTGATGACGATGCTGCGCGTGGTAGTGCCACCTGATAAGAGCCCAAAACTGTAGTTTTAACCCCTTAATAATCATACTTTTAGACCAATTATGTGAGTAATAAATAAAAATTAACACTAATTACGTGTTTTTTATGTATTTCAGGCAGTAAAGTCAATTATGTGTAGAAATGTGCTACTTTGGCGAGATAAAGGAGCAAGGATTGGTTGCTAAGAAGTTATGTGATAAAGGCCAAGATTCAAGGAGACAAAGCCTTTCCCCCGGTAAAAGCTAAGAAGTCAAAGTCAATGCGGGCAGAAACAGCACAAAAAGTCAGCAGAATTTCCGTAGGCCGTATCTTTGGACTCAGACCTCGGAATTGGGTCTACCTTATGTCAAAACGACCGGCTCGAGAAGAGCTTTCTAATGGTCTAAATCTTGACCCAATCAGAGGAGCAAAAGTGGACGAAAAGTCTGTTGAAGCCAAATCCAGCTGAAGAGCCCTTTTCGGACTAAAAGAATTGGGTTTTGGGCCCGAATTTCCGGCCCAAAACATGGCTCCAAGCCCATGCACGATTTTTCGATCTGGAGCATATAAAAACAAAATCTTAGCTCTTTGTTAATGGTAGCTAATTAGACCTAAACTATAGATAATTCTAGATCTAGTTTTAATTGTTTTTAATTAAGTTTAGTTTCAATTCAATTCTTGTTTTAGATTAAACTCTTAAATCATTGTTCTTCATCGATTAGATAAATAAAATAGTAGATTCTTATTCATTTCGATTTTGTCATTTACAATTGTTTAGATCTAAATTCCTTTATTACTTGTTATTCATTTCCCAATTATTACCTAAGATTTCAATTATTGTTTAGACAAATTGCATAAAGATAGAATTTATATATGATGTCTAGTTTTAATTCAATGGGAAATGATAGTTGTATGAATCAAGGCTAAACCTCCATTAGAGGGGTTGAAGAAGCCTTGATGAAGCTTGATCTTTGTTAAACTTAGAAATCATCGTGATAGTTATTCCACTCTAGAAACGATTAATTCACCATGAGAATGGGTTTAATTGCTCACATGCTATGTTATGAATTGGTAGAAATGTCATGTATAATTAGGGATTAGAATTACTATTTTCATATGCGAAACATTCAATTTGGATCACGACGAGTCTTTGTTAGTAGGATTAAGTCGAGTTAAAGTGGATTCAATTCCCTTTAATTCTTTATCTAGATTCAAACCGTTAGCATTCTATCATTTCGTTATTCATAACTTGTTAATTGAATTCACCTCGTAGTATAGAATTCCCCTCGTAAATCTCTCACTAGACTTATGATTGATTAGTTGACACGAAACCATCGCATGCTAAAGAACTAGGAGTGGAACGAACTTCCTACTCCACTATATCTTAATTTGATTGAGAGTAGAAAACTTTGATAAATTAGATACAGGAAAATAGTTATAGTTTTACTAGCGTTTAGAGTTCTCGTGAGCTTTAGTCATTGGTAAAATTACTCTTTTTTATGTTTATCAAATGGCGCCGCTGCCATCTTAGTTCCCTTTAGCTTTGGTTTCATAGTATAATTAGTCATTTTTAAGTCCCATTAAACCCACCCACCCTTGTTTGATTCATACTGTGGTTGTCCATTTCAGCATTGAAAAGTTCCTCGAAAAATTACACGAAGCGCACCTGTGCCCAAACGCCTGGAACCCTGAGTGCGACTTACGCCCAAACCGAGCGCAACCTGCGCTCAAACACTGTAACTTGAAGTTACACGGAGCGCACTTGCGCCCAATCAGAGCGCACCTACGCCCTCTGGTGAAATTGCCCGATTTCCTCAGGTTTGTTTCAAACTTTCCATTTCTTCAAGTTTTCAGTGTTCTAACTTGTTATACACACTGATCACGCGTAAACAAGACGCTATTCATAAGCGAAGCAAGGAGGCATTCAGGTACTCTTTTCTTCCACACCTCACATCTCTAGTTAGAGGTTTATACTAGTATATCAAGATTGTTTGGAGTGTTGTCGTGTTTAGACTTAGACTTGCATGAGATTAAGGTCTGGCCGGAGAAAAACACCGAACGTAATTAACCGTCAACGTCAACAAACACGTCTATCTAGTATACCAATCACTACACCTCTAGCTACTATTCCACACACCACACCCCCGATAATGGCTGAAGAAAGAGAGACTCCTCTCTCCGACTTTTACAAAGCCTTGAGCGATAGCCCTAAATCTTGCATCGTTCTAGCGGACCGATTGGGGGGATTTCAAATCCCCAAACATATTTAATTTGTTACCCGTTTTTCATGGTTTAGACCATGAAAACCTTATCGACATTACGCGTAGGGATTGAACAAGTCCTTACAACATTCCACCATCCTACGGTTGGTGCGGAACAAATTAAATTGAGGGTATTTCCCTTCACCTTAGCCGATAAGGCGGCATATTGGTTAACTGCCCAAGCGCCTAATTCTGTGGACTCGTGGGCTAAACTTGTTCAGCTGTTTATGGAGCATTTTTACCCACCCCTAAAGACGGATGAGATGCTTTCTAAGATTCATTTCTTTCGACAAAATCCTCATGAATTATTTTCAGAGGCTTGGAATCGTTTCACTGATCTCTTTATAGAGTGTCCACATCATAACCTAGCGAAAGACACGTTAGTTCGTGCCTTTTTCAAATGACTTCTACACCACCATAAAGAAGTCCTTGACATAATGAATGGGGTTAGTTTCCTAAGTAAAGGAGCCTCGGAGGCTTACAAATTTTAGAAGATCAAACTAAAGCGCTTATAATAATTGGGGGTAGTGATGATATCCCCCACTCCCCTAGTTCTTCTTCAACAGTTAAGGCCGCCGGTATGTTTGAGATGAAACCCGATCCATAACTTAAAAATTTAATCGAATCTCTAACTAAAAAGGTAGAGGCTATTTCTGTTCAACAAAAGCCTATCCCCTTCATGAATGTCAACTCCAACCCATGTAATTTCTGTTTGAGTCCTGAGCACCCTGACTCCTATTGTCCTCTCGCCTATGAACAACAACAATCAGAGCAAGATAATGTTTGCTCCATTAATAGCTATCCTATTCCTAATGCCCCATAGAGACAAAATCCCAACTTCAGTTGGCGAAACAATCAACAAGTTACACCTCCAGGGTTTAATAACCAAAATGTTAGGCAAGTAAACAATTATAACCAAGCTCCACCTAGGCAAGGACAAGGACAAAGTCAGGGGAATTATAATAATTATAACAACCAAGCGTAACCACGACAAGGTCAAGCACAAGGTCAGGGTAATTATAATAGTTATTATACCAATAGAGGTATCGTTCCGGTTAACAATAATAACTATCACAACCCGCCCATAAATAATGAACATGAGATAGTTCCAATCGCACCACCTGTGACTACTACACCTACACAACCGGATCGTATCGATGCCTTTATACAGGTTACCCAACAACTTTTACAATCAATGACTCAATCGAACCAACAACTCTTACAATCCATAAATCAGGGCATACAACAGTTAGCCCAAGAGAAAGCCCAACCAAAAGGCGTGTTTTCAGGCCAAGCGATATCAAACCCTAAAATAGCAAACACAGCCTTTGAGGTAAACGGCAATACTAGTACGGAAACTACAACCGTAGGTGAGCTAAATGCCATCACCACTCTCCGTTCTGGTAAAGTTGTTGATAACAAAGTAACTATGCCTATAGTTACCCCACCAGTAGTCCCTAAACCGGATATCGAACTAGATACGGAAATAGAAACTGAAGAGCCTACCACTATAGAGGTACCAGTTAAACCACAACCTAAGAAACAGATACCCAAGGTTAGACATCCAATTGAGTCATACGCTAAATATAGAGAGAAACCACCGTTTCCCCAGAAATTAGCCATGCTAACCAGGGATACAAACTTTGAGGAGATTAGGAACATTTTCAAAAATCTAACGATAAACCTTCCTTTTCTCAAAGCTATTAAAAAGCTACCTAACCATGCTAAGTTTCTTAAGGAGTTGTGCACTACTAGGCGTAAGACCAACATACATAAAGACGCCTTTCTAACTGAACAGTTCCCAACTTTATCAGAAAATAATGGAATTGTTAAGTACAAGGACCCTGGTCATCCTACTGTAAAATGCACCTTAGGAGAATCCCACACGACGACCGCTTTATTAGACCTGGGGGCGAGTGTTAACTTACTCCCGTTTCATTTGTATAAACAAATAGGTCTACAAGAAATGCAACCTACAAAAATGACGTTGCAGTTAGTAGACAGGTCTATAAAGTATCCTAAGGGTGTAGTGGAAAACGTGCTTGTTAAGGTTCAGGATTTCTACTATCCTATAGATTTTGTTATCCTCGATACAGAAGTTGCTAACGACTCTGTACCGATCATCTTAGGGCGTCCCTTCTTGGCAACTACCAACACGCTTATAAATTGTTGCGATAGTAAAATGTCCTTATCTTTTGGCCATCTTTCTATTGAGGTAAATGTTTTTAAAATGATGAAACAGTTACCAGAATCGTCTATAGATGGGGAGGTTAGCATGATCGAGAGTTTAGCTCAAGATTATTTTAACAACACGTTTCCCGAAAACCATATGTATAAATTCCTTTCTTTTGGAACTTCAGATTTTGTAAATGACTCCTACTTAGAGGAAGTCAACACCATCCTTGAGTCCACACCGATTGTAGACCCTTCGGTTGCTCCTTATACTGAGTATGAAGACTTGCTACCTAAGCAAGTATTCATTACGCAAGATGAGGACCCTGACGAAACATCTATTGACTTTCCTTCCATCCTGGTGCTTAAACCTCTTCCCCCGGAGTTAAAATATATTCAACTTGATCCGAATGGTAGTCATCCAGTAATTATATCTTCTCTGTTATCTAAGGATGAAGAGACACGTTTAATCAGGGTGATTAGGGAACATCGATTTGCGATTGGTTGGTCCCTAGCCGACATTAAGGGAATCGACCCTAATGTTTGCACTCATCGTATCCATTTGGAGGATAACGCGAAGACTTCTCACGAACCTCAGCATCGCTTGAACCCTTCCATGAAAGAGGTGGTTAGGGAAGAAGTCTTACGATTACTCAATGCGGGTATCATATACCCAATCTCCGATAGCGAATGGGTAAGTCCCATTCATGTAGTTCCTAAGAAATCGGGGGTTACCATGGTATATAACGCTAAGGGTGACTATGTTTTCACACAAGGTCCTATGAAATGGAAAATCTGTATTAATTACAGACGTTTAAATGCTATGACACGAAAGGATCACTTTCTTTTACCTTTTATAGATCAGATGCTCGAACGTCTAGCTGGTCATGCTTTTCTGGATGGCTACTCTGGCTATTTTTAGATTATTATTGATATTGATGACCAAGAAAAGACTACATTCACGTGTCCTTTTGGAACGTATTCCTATAAACGAATGCCTTTTGTCCTTTGTAATGCTCCTGGTACCTTCCAGCGGTATATGCTTCATATATTTAGTGACATGGTAGAGCGCTTTATGGAAGTTTTCATGGATGATTTTTCTATCTATGGAGACTCCTTCATAGATTGTTTGTCTAACCTGTCTAAGGTTTTGACACGGTGTGAAGAAAAGAGCCTCGTTTTAAATTGGGAAAAGTGTCTCATGGTGAAAAAGGGCATAGTACTAGGTCACATTGTATCTAGTGATGGCATCTAAGTAGATAAGGCCAAACTAGATAAGATAGTGACTCTATCTATACCATGGATTGTCCGTGATATTAGAGCCTTTCTAGGCCATGTAGGTTTTTATAGGCGCTTTATTAAAGATTCCTCGAAAATAGCTAGGCCTTTAATTAATCTGCTTTTAAAGGATGCCATCTTTGATATTAATTTTAACTGTAAGCAGGCTTTTAAAACTTTAAAAGCCGCCCTAACCTCTGCACCAATTATACTGACCTCCCCGATTGGTCTAAACCTTCGAACTCATGTGTGATGCTAGTGATTATGCAGCTTAGTGCTTTGTCTTGGGGACGTAAACTAGATAATAAGTCCACTGTTATTTATTATGCTAGTAAAACCTTAAACGATGCTTAACGGAATTATACAACTACTAAAAAAGAATTCTTAGCGTCATTTATGCTTTAGATAAGTTTCGGTCCTTATTTGGTTGGTTCTAAAACTTTAGTTTACACGGACCATGCAGCCCTTAGGTACCTTCTTGCAAAGAAGGATGCTAAGCAGAGATTAATCCGATGGATTCTTCTCCTGCAAGAGTTCACATTAGAAATAAAGGACAAAAGAGGGGTAGAAAACGTAGTTGTCGACCACTTATCTAGACTTACAAACGACGATGATAGTGATTCTGAGTCCATACCGGACTCTTTTCCTGATGAGCATCTATATGCTATTTTTTCAGCACCTTGGTATGCTGACATTGTAAATTATTTAGCGACTGATGTTATTCCTTATAATTGGTCAAGAAATGAACGTAAGAAGTTCTTGGCCAGAGTTAAGTTATACTACTGGGATGAGCCCTACCTTTTTAAGTATTGTGCGGATTAGATTATTCGTCATTGTATTCCCCAGTGGGAATATAATGAAGTTCTATCGTTCTGCCATGACAAAGAGTGTGGTGGCCATTTTAGTGGAATGAAAACAGCCACTAAAGTTCTTCAATATGGATTTTATTGGCCTACCCTTTTTAAGGATGCCCAAGTGCATTGCAAGACGTGTATTCGTTGTCAACAACTTGGGCGAATCACGAAGTGTAATATGATGCCATTAAACCCAATCATGATAGTAGAAATTTTTGACATTTAGGGCATTGATTTCATGGGTCCCTTCCCTGTTTCCCACGATTTCATTTATATTCTAGTTGTCGTGGACTACGTGTCTAAATGGATAGAGGCCATGGCTTGCCGTAGCAATGACCATAAGACAGTGGTATTTTTTATTAAGGAGTATATTTTCTGTCGTTTTGGCATTCCTAAAGCCATCATATTTTTGCAATAGAGTTGTTGCATCTCTAGTGAAAAAGTATGGAGTTACACACAAGGTAGCAACTCCTTATCATCCACAAACTAGCGGACAAGTAGAAGTTTCTAATAGGGAAATCAAAAAGATTTTAGAAACAACTGTAAATCCTAATAGGAAAGACTGGTCGAAGCGTCAATCTGATACCTTATGGGCGTATAGGATGGCTTTCAAAACTCCTATAGGTATGTCTCCCTTTAGACTTGTATTTGGGAAACCTTGTCATTTGCCCGTTGAATTAGAGCACCGTGCTCTGTGGGCTATAAAAAGCCTTAACTTCAATATTGATGAGGCGGGTGTCAAACGCAAGTTGTAATTGAATGAGCTTGAGGAAATCCGTAGCGATTCTTACGATCTCGCGAAGGATTATAAAGCTAACATGAAACGTGTTCATGATAAGTAAATCTTACGCAAAGAGTTTGTGGTCGGTCAAAAGGACTTGCTTTACAACTCCCGTCTACATATTTTCCCAGGGAAACTAAAAACCCGTTGGTCTGGTCCTTTTCTGGTTACTGAAGTCACCCCTTACGGGGAAATCACCTTGGTAAATCCCAAGGACAATAGTACCTTTTAAGTTAATGGTTAACGGTTAAAACATTTTCACGAACTTCTGTCCCCTGATGTAGAAGAAGTCCTTTTACAGGACCCTGTCTATGAGGACTGACCTTTGTCATTTGGTGTACTTCCTTTCACTTCCATATAGTGGTAACTGCACCATTCAGGTAACCGGGCCCTCCTTATGGAGTGTGTGCCTGTAATTACCGGATCCTAAGTCCACGTTTCACATAATTCACGTTTTCCACTTTTGCATGTTTTCTCGGTTTTTGAGTCATGTTCCACTATGGGTGATTTATGTATTTATTGTTTTTCGTTTTTCTTATAATAAACTAATAAAAAAAATAAAAAAAATAATAATAATAATAATTATAATAAAAATTCTAAAATCATAGAAATAGTAATCCAACAAGTCTTGGGAATCTGACTTTAAACTACCCACGTTTAATACAAATTTTGTGTTTAAAAATTGTTTGGGGGTGGGCAGTCGGTCTTTCCATCCGGATTGCTTGAACTTTCCATTTGTGTTGCTTAGGCCCATTAGTCGTAGTTCATTCGGGTTGACGTTATCTATAACTTAGATTTCCTTCGTTCGCATAACTTACGTCACACACACACTTCGAGGCGTTTTTCCACCTTCTTATACGTCACCCATGGTTGGAATTAAGTGTTTTATGGATCATTGGATTGGAAATTCTCTACTGATCATTTCCATAACTCATTCGCCAAAATCGGACCAATAACGAAGCGGCAAATTGAATTTGAAATTGTTCAAAATATCGAAAAAAATTCGAAAAATTCGAATTGGGGTTGGGCCCAACTCGCGCGCACCAGCAGCGCACCTGCGCCCCTTCGTTTCCACCAACAGTCGTGTTTCCTTTTCCATCCTGCCAGTTAACAAACTTTAAAGGAAAACCTAACGACCAAAAAATTTAAAAAAAAAAAAAAATGAAAAAAAAAAAAAAAAACCACCAATTCACACGCCCATTGTTAACCACCAGTCAGAGTTCTCTCAAACAAAATTCCCACACCACCGAAAACAGCCACCAATTCAAGCTTCCAACCTGCCACCGTACCCACCATCGCCACCACCATTGTTTTTAGTTGTTTTCATCACACTCGCCTACTCCACCGTCTACAAAACCATTGTTTGTTTCAAAAACTTTAATGGCGCTACGACAAAGAATTTTGTCGGAGCACGCGTTTGCTGCCGACCGCTTCGCTCCATTTTACGACGCGGAGATGATTAGGAGAAATTAGAATAGACTGTGGTACTCAACAGAGGATTTTTACCACTATGATTTAGTAGAACCGTTTTATAAGAAGTGAGAATTAGAGGGGGATAGGATTTTCATTAAGGTTGCAGGAATGAGGAGGGAAGTAACGAGACAATTGTTGGCTGAGCTGTTAGGCGTTACGCCTGGAAGCCACCATTCAGGAATCCCAGTATACTGGAGTTCCTGCTTTGATGAAAGATACTGTCATGGAAGGTGAATACAATCCGAGTTCTCATTGCGTCCGCCAGTCAAGTCTGCGAACCAACCAACCGATCAGAGCTCGGTGGATTGGTAGGAACGCCCTAGGGAAAAAAAAGTCACGACATCGGGTCCAAATAATGTCCGCGACGTTCTCTGGATTTTGCAAACAAATAAGTATAATTTATGCATCCTCGAAGTTAATTTTTAATGTGATTAGAGGAGGGGACAGAACATCTGCCCCTTCCAAAGATTGATCACTAAGATCATGCTGTCTTTTAGAGCTGTCGCAAAATCTGCTCCTATTAAGATCAAATTACATTCTAATGCAAGTATTTATACGGATTGCATCCAAGAGACTTGGCCGTTGTCTGAAGGAAATGTAGTTCAGTTGGAGGATGAAATGGAAGATATGACATGTCTGGATGAAGATGCATTAGATAGTTGTAGTTCTAATTTAGAACGCATGCAAGTGTTGCAAACTAGCTTGCGTTGCGTTTATGGTATTTGTGAAGATATCCGAGATAGACAGATTGTAGTCTGAAATAAACAAACGAACCTTCAGACGAGAGTTGAAATGCTCGAAAGTGGTCAGGAAGATATCTTGTCTAACATGGAGACTATCCACCAACATCACCAAGCCCAGTATGCAGTACTCAGGACTGAGATGGAAGCACAACGCTTGTTCCGAATAGAGATGCTATGACGCATGCCACCCTTGGAGGATTCTGTTTCAGACAAGTCTGAGAGGTATGAGCGTCGTCGCCGAAGGACAGATGGCTCAAGCCATTCTTCATCCGAGGACCAATCTCCATCTCAGGGTCCATCTTCATCACATGGCTAGGTGTTCACCATCAGTTTGTGTTCGCTGTTATTTCATTGTTTTTATTGTTTTATTAGTTGGATTTTAATTCAGTAGTTAAATTTAAATATTAATTTGTTTGTTTTATGTTGTTTGGATTTAAATTTTTTTTAATATAATTGGTTATTTTCGAATTGTGCGTGTTCTTATCATTAATCCCACCTTCCCGAATTGTTTGCGGGTGGTAATATTTATACCAAGTATAATTCGTTATATGATCATCTTCTGTAAAGTTGTCTTGGAGTAAAGGTTGAGAATTTGGCCGATATCGGCATATCTATGATTATGTGTGGTGGTAGCATGAAATCTAGGAGAGTTTAGAAGTTACTATTCTAAATCTAGTATAAAAGATACCAGGGTTGTTATAAAATCAAGAATATGGTTTGTTTCCGTTTTCGGGTTTGTAAATTTTCTATTTCCAGAAATTGCCTTAAACAATTTGGCAACTTGCTGATTCGTTTTGGAAGCTCAGAACCTATTTAAACTTCCTTCATTCTACACTCACAACCCACACTACACCCCACCATCATCTCTCACTTTTCACTCCAAGCTTTTCCTTCTTTTTCCTTGTAAACTTCTACTTCAGCACTTATGAGCGCACCTGTGCCCTAGACACTCTCAGGAATTTTACTTAGAGTGCACTGCTTCAAGTTGAAAGCAACTTCGCTTCAAAACATCAAATCCAAAACACCGAAGCGCACTGCTTCAAGTGGAGTGCACTCGCATACGACCTCCGTAAACACGAAAATTTCCAATTTTTTGAGGGTTGTTCCAGGATTTTTGGAGTTGTTCCAAAGAGTAGTTGAGATGACATCTCCTATAGTCATACCTGAACAGTCTTTCGAAGACATGTTAGGAACCGAGACCTATGGACATTGGTTCAAAACAGGTCCCGCGATTAGGATGGCTATCTACCGGGTAAGTGATGACGATTCATATTCAGCATAACTTACTGCTTATTTCTACGACCATGTTACTTTCTATTGTAATCAGGATGGATAACAAGAATTCTCCGTCGTAGTCGATGACACGACACTAGAATTCAATAAATATGTGGTTGCTTTAGTTTCGGGATTACCAATACCTGATCCTGTTCACACATGGGGATATATGACCGATAATGCATACCTTTATGATTATACATATTTCCATGAGTATTATGGGGGAGGGGTATTTCGAGTAATGGACCAGAGGCGATATAGCATTGCCCTTGGTAGCCTGTCCCTAAACGTAGGCACCACCATGTTATTCATCCTGATGAATATTTTTGGGGAATGGCGGTTCACTTCGCAAACAATCTTCGCTGGTGACATTTTCCTCGCTTTAGGCGAGGGGCGTCGCCAATATGACATTCCCGAAGTTTTAGTCGCTAGTCTTAAGAGAGCCCAAAGCATGAGGCGTAAGTATCTTCTTATGCCAGTTTTGGTAAGCTGCATCATGCATAGTTCTTTACCTGTATTCTGTGCCCAATTCACAAATTGGAAAAGGGTTGAAGTCATGAGACCCACCAATTGGGTGGTTAAGCTCATTCTGCGAATTATGACTTGGCGGGATGGCGAGTCAGCCTCATTTGGTCGCCCGCACATCCCATCAGACATAATAACACTTAACAGGTTAGCATAAGTAGATGATAAATGGCGGCAAGCTTGGCAAGTTATAATGGTCTGGCAGGTTGCAAAGGAACCTCATCTCTTTGATGAGGAAGAGGATGCTTAAGCGGGAGATAAGGTAAGTTTTTAGTTTTGTTATTGTCTGCTTATTGATAAAACATAAAATTTATAATTTACCTACGAAATGAACGATAAAGCTCAAAACGTAAGTAAACTAAAACTATCTTATGTGCCTATATTTTATCAAAGATTCTACTCTCAATCCTATGAGATATAATAGAGTAGATGATTCGTTCCACTCCTAGTCCTTCCACATGCTGTGTTATCTACGTATAAGTAATCTTAACTCTAAAGTCTAATGAGAGATTTACGAAAAGGCAACTAGACTACGATGCAACTACCCACAAGATGCAACTAGTCGACTATTAGAACAACTATGGGAATGCTACGTTGATTCTATGATAAAGAGTTAGAGAGGGATTGATTCCACCTTAACTCGACTTAATCCTACTAACGACGAATCGTCGTAATCTGAATTGAACTGCTTCGCAGAACAATATGGTTACTCCTAATCCCTAATTACACATGGCATTTCTACCAATTCATAACTAGTATGTGAACGATTAAACCCATTCTCATGGTGAACTAATCGTTTCTAGAGTGGAAAGGAAATTACGACGACTCTACGATAATTGAAATCAAGCTTTCATCAAGGCTTCTCAACCCCCTCAATAGAGGTTTCGCCGAGAATCATCACGCTGTCATTCCCAATGGAATTCAAACAAGACATGATATAAAGATTGAAACTTTGCTTGTTTAAACCCAATTCAAAACTACTAATGCAATAATTGAATTAAACTAATAATGACAATTACTTGAATCAACGAATTGAAACTAAACAATTAATGGAAATGAAACTAACTTATGGAGAACACTATTTTATTAATCTAATGAATAATAAAACAATGATTCAAATACTAAATTAATAATCTAACTAATCTAAGTCTAGCTATCTACGTAATAAGGGAAATTAGATCTAAACAATTGTAAATGACAAGAATCGAAATTGACAAACTAGCTATTTTATTTAGCAAACTAATGAATAATAATGATTCTAAGAGTTTAATCTAAAACAATAATTGAAATTAAACTAAACTTAATTTTATTACATGAAAACTAGATCTATAATTATCTATAGTTTTAGGTCTAACTAGCTACCATTAACAAAGAGTTCAGCTTTGGTTTTTATACTTTCAGATCCAAAAATCGTGCATGGGCTTGGAGCCATGTTTTGGGCCAGAGAATCAGGCCCAAAACCCAATTCTTTCAGTCCAAAAAGGCCTCTTCAGCTGCAGTTGGCTTCAACAGACGTTTCGTCCACTTCTGTTCCTCTGATTGGATCAAGGCTTAGACCATTGGAAAGATCTTTCTGATCTGGTCGTTTTGACATAAGGTAGGCCCCATTCCGAGGTCTGAGTCCAAAGATACGGCCTTCGGAAGTTCTGCTGACTTGTGTGTTGATTCTGCCCGCGTCGACTTTTCAGCTTTTGACCGGGCTTTAGAAAGGCTTTGTCTTCTTGAATATTGGCCTTTAATCACGGAACTCCTTAGTAACCAACCTTTGCTCCTTTATCTCGCTAAAGTGGCACATTTCTGCACATAATGGACCTTGAAGCCTGAAATGCATAAAAACACGTGATCAGTGTTAATGATAAGAGCCCAAAACTGTAGTTTTAACCCCTTAATAATCATACTGTTAGACCAATTATGTGAATAATAAGTAAGAGTTAATACTGATTACGTGTTTTATGCATTTCGGGCTTCAAAGTCCATTATGTGCGAAATGTGCCACTTTAGCGAGATAAAGGAGCAAAAGTCGTAAACTTCGAATGCCATATCTTTGGACTCGGACCTCCGAATTGGGCCTACCTTATGTCAAAACGACCGGCTCGGAAAGAGCTTTGCAATGGTCCAAGCCTTGACCCAATCAGAGCAGAAGTGGACGAAAAGTCTGTTGAAGCCGAATCTAGTGAAGAGGCCTTTTGGATTTGAAAAGAATTGGGTTTTGGGCCCCGATTCTCGCCCCAAAACATGGCTCCAAGCCCATGCACGATTTTTGGATCTGAATGTATAAAACAAAAAGCTTAGCTCTTTGTTCATTGGTAGATTAATTAGTAGAGAATTAGGGAAGATAGGTTAGAGTAAAAAGTAGCCATTAAAATAGCTTCTAGATCTAGTTTTATTGAATTGTTTTACTTAAGTTTAGTTTCAAATCAAATTCTTGTCTTAGATTAAACTATTAGAATCATAGTTCTTCATTAGTATTAATAAATAAATAGCTATTAGTTAATTTCGATTTTTGTCATTTCCATTTCTAGATCTAATTTCAATTCTTGTGTTTATTTCATTTTAGTCATTAAATTAGATTTCGTTATTGTTTAATTAAGTAAATTTCAATGCTTTATATTATGTTTAGTTTTAATCTAAATGGAAATGATTGTGTAATGATTCAAGGCTAAACCTCCATTTGAGGGGGTTGAGAAGCCTTGATGAAAGCTTGATTCCGTTTATCGTAGAGTCGTCGTAATTTCTATTCTACGCCAGAAATAATTAGTTCACCATGAGAATGGGTTTAATTGTTCACATGCTAGTTATGAATTGGTAGAAATTCCATGTGTAATTAGGGATTAGGAATAACCAATTGTTCTCAGCGTGGCGATTCAATTCGATTACGACGATTAAATCGGTAGTGGATTAAGTTGAGTTAAGGTGGAATCAATTCCCCTCTAACTCCTTATCATAGAATCAATGTAGTAATTTCATAGTCGTTTATTTAATTGACTAGTTGTATCTTGTGGGTAAGTTGCATCGTAGTCTAGTTACTTATTTAAGTAAAAAGCTCGATAGAGACTTAAGACTGATTTCTTAGACTTAGAAAACAATCCATGCTAGGGAACTAGGAGTGGAACGAACTTCCTACTCCACTTAGTGCAATTAAGCATCGAGTAGAAGCTTTGATAATTGAGATTAAAAGATCGGTTTTAGTTTACTTACGTTTTGAATTCATCGCTCATTTTAGTAGGTAGACTATTCATTTCACATTTATCAAATGGCTATCTCTTAGTTGCACTTTAGCATTGTTTTCATAGTAGAAGTAGTCATTTTAAGTCCCATTAAACCCACCCACCCTTGGTTGTTTCATCTTGTGGTTGCCCATTTAAGCTTTGACAAATTCGCGAGAAAATACGGGCCCAGCTTCAAGGAGAGAGCGACCAGCTAAGTTACTGGAATTTCGTCTCCCATCGAAAAGCGCGTGCCCGCCCGCCAAGCGCGACCACGCCAAACACTGAATTCAATTTACACTGAAAGCGACCAGCAAGGAGGAGAGCCGCCAGCTTTAGCTGATTTTTCCGAATTCGGCGGTTTGATTCGAACTTTGATCTTTCATATTTTTCAGTGTTCTAACCTGCTCTATACAACAACAAAGTAAAACAAGACGCTATTCATAAAGCGAAAACAAGGGCCTTGTCGGTATTCCTTTCTTCCACACCTCGCATCTCTCTGTTAGAGGTTTATACTAGTATATCGAATTGTTTGGAGTGTTGCATGTTTAGTTAAGCTCGACTTAGTCTTGCATGAGATTAAGGTCTGGTCGAACAAAACACCTAACGTAAATACACAACAACAACAACAAACAAGTCTATCTAGTATACCACACACTACACCTCTAGCTACTATTTCACACACACCACCGATATAATGGGGAAGAAAGAGAGACTCCTCTCTCGACTTCTACAAAGCCTTGAGCGATAGCCCCAAATCTTGCATCGTTCTAGCAGACCAGTGGGATTTGAAATCCCTCCAAATATTTTTAATTTGTTACCCGTTTTTCATGGTTTAGACCATGAAAAACCTTATCGGCATTACGCACGTAGGATTGAACAAGTCCTAACAACATTCCACCATCCTACGGTTGGTACGGAACAAATTAAATTAAAGGGTATTCCCTTTCACCTTAGCCGATAAAGGCGGCGTCTTGGTTAACGCCCCCTGCCTAATTACGTGGACTCATGGGCTAAACTTGTTCAAATGTTTATGGAACATTTTTACCCACCCCTAAAGACGGATGAGATGCTTTCCAAGATTCATTTCTTTTCGACAAAATCCTCATGAATCATTTTCGAGGCTTGGAATCGTTCACCGATCTCCTTATAGAGTGTCCACATCATAACTTAGCGAAAGACCGTTAGTTCGTGCCTTTTTCAAAGGATTTCTACACCACCATAAAGAAGTCCTTGACATAATGAATGGGGGTAGTTTCTTAAGCAAAGGAGCCTCGGAGGCTTATAAATTTTTAGAGGACCAAACTAAGCGAAATAATAATTGGGGGGGTAGTGACGATTACTCCCGCTCCGCTAGTTCTTCTTCAACAGTTAAGGCTACCAGTATGTTTGAGGTTAAATCAGATCCTGAGCTTAAAACTCTAATTGAATCCCTCACAAAAAAGGTAGATGCCATTTCTGTACAACAAAAGTCAATCCCCGTCATGAATGTAAATTCAAACCCATGTAGTTTCTATTGGAGTCCTGAGCATCCCGACTCCCATTTGTCCCTATAGCCTATGAACAGGGCTTGTTCCATTAATAGTGAACCTAACCCCTTGGAGAAAAATCCCAACTCGGTTGGAGAAATAACCAACAAGTCACACCTCAAGGGGTACAATAATCAATATGTTAGGCCAACGCCGCGGCTTTAACCAAGCTCCACCACGACAAGGACAGGGTCAGGGTAATTTTAATAATTATAACAACCAAGTGCAACCTCGACAAGGTCAAGCACAAGGTCAAGGTAATTATAAATGCTAATAAAGGTATCGTTCCGATCAATAATAATTATCAAAATCCACCCATAAATAATTCATGTGAAATAGTTCCAGTCACACCACCCGTGACTACTACACCCACACAACCGGATCGCCTTGACACCTTCATACAAGTAAGCCAAAAACTTTTCCAAACCATGGCTCAATCTAACCAACAGCTTCTATAATCCGTTAATAATTTAACCCAACAGTTGGCTCAAGATAAAGCGCAAACCAAAGGTGTGTTGCCAGGTCACGCAATACCTAATCCTAAAACAACAAACACAGCCTTTGAGGTAACCGATAATACTAGTAATGAATATGAAAATGTAGGTGAGATAAATGCCATCACCACTCTCCGTTACGGTAGAGTGGTTGATAACAAAAGGTAACTATGCCTATGGTTACCCCACCAAGAGTCCCCTACACCTACTATTTTACTAGATGCGAAATAGAAACCTAAGAGCCTACCACCGTAGAGGTACTAGTTACAACCTGACCTAAGAAACAGAAAGCCACGGGTTAAACATCCAGGTGATACCATTGCTAAATATAGACGAAACCACCGTTTCCACAAAAATTAGCCATGTTAACTAGGGATACAAATTCACGAGGAGATTAGGGGCGTTTTCAAGAATCTAACTATAAACCTTCCCTTCCTCGAAGCTATTAAAAAGCTACCACATCATGCTAAGTTTCTTAAGGAATTGTGTACTACTAGGCGAAGACAAATATACCAAAAGACGCTTTTAAATGAACAATTCCCAACCTTATCTGAACATAATGGAATTGTTAAGTACAAGGACCCCGGTCGATCCCATTGCATAATGCACCTTAGGAGATTCCTATCGACGACCGCGTTATTAGACACGGGGGCTAGTGTTAACTTACTCCCATTTTATTTGTATAGACAAATAGGTCTAGACAAAGATGCAACCCACTAAAATGACGCGTTGCAATTAGTCTGATCGGTCTATTAAGTATCCTAAAGGTGTAGTCGAAAAATGTGCTAGTAAAAGTTCGTGGATTTCTACTATCCGGCTGATTTTGTAGTCCTCGATCTGAGAAGTAAGCTAACGACTCTGTCCCGATCATTTTAGGGCGTCCTTTCCTAGCAACTGCCAATGCGCCATTAATTGCCGTGATGGTTCAATGTCCATGTCTTTTGGCCATCTTGCTGTTGAAGTCAATGTTTTTAAACAAGGACCACGATTACCGATTAGATCTATGGATGGAGAGGTTAGCATGATCGAGAGCTTCGAGATTATTTCAACAACACGTTCCCCGATAATCATATTCCCAAAATTCTTTCCTTTGGAAAGTCGGACTCCAACATTTTCATTCCTACACTAGATACACATATTATTTGATGAGGGCCGGGATAGATGACTTTCTCAAAGATGTAGAGGACTACCATAGTAATGTGGATATGACCAATCTAGATGAGGAATTCGATGAGTTTCTTTGAGTAGGTGACAATTCACCCTATCAAGAACTAACTTGCACAACATCCACCTCGACTCCCCTCCTTCCACCCTTTCAAAGGAATCTCGAGTTTGCACTTTCGATCCTTTTGTTTCTCTCCATTGCTTCATAATTTTTTAAATCCTCCTAGCAAACAGATACTTGAAGGACAAACTATTTGACACCTTCATTTTCAGAATTGAGAGGCAGTCCACACACACAATGAATGAGTTCGATGCTAAAACCACATCCTCATTATTACGGTCTTTCTACAACTTATCCATATCCACCATATTCTCCACAACCATTCACTTTTCCACACTTATTTACTATAACACCCACTCATTCAAAATTAAAAAGAAGGTGCATGATAGGTTACCTGATAGGGTTATCCGACTTAGTTTTCATTCCACTAGGTTTCCGTAGAAATCTTGGTGCTTGATTGTGTTTGGATATGTTTTACGTGATATTTATTTATGGAATGATCCACAACTATTTCGGTTGTTGATATATGATCAACTGCATATTCATACATATGTTTTAGATAAAGTCTCGAAAGTATCGACTATAAACGACTCAATGAATGAGTATCCCTACACACACAATGAATGAGTTCGGTGCTAAAACCACATCCTCATTTTATACGTGGCTGTCTTTCTACAACTTATCCATATCCACCATATTCTCCACAACCATTCACTTTTCCACACTTATTTACTATAACACCCACTCATTCAAAAATTAAAAGAAGGTGCATGATAGGTTACACAATAGGGTTAATCCGACTTCGTTTTCATTCCACTAGGTTGCGTCGTAGGAAATCTTGGTGCTTGATTGTGTTTGGATATGTTTTCTGTGATATTTATTTATGGAATGATCCACAACTATTTCGGTTGTTGATATATGATCAACTGCATATTCATACATATGTTTTAGATAAAGTCTCGAGTATCTGACTATAAACGACTCAATGAATGAGTATCCCTACACACACAATGAATGAGTTCGGTGCTAAAACCACATCCTCATTGTGTACAGGCTGTCTTTCTACAACTTATCCATATCCACCATATTCTCCACAACCATTCACTTTTCCACACTTATTTACTATAACACCCACTCATTCAAAAATTAAAAAGAAGGTGCATGATAGGTTACACAATAGGGTTATCCGACTTCGTTTTCATTCCACTAGGTTGCGTCGTAGGAAATCTTGGTGCTTGATTGTGTTTGGATATGTTTTCTGTGATATTTATTTATGGAATGATCCACAACTATTTCGGTTGTTGATATATGATCAACTGCATATTCATACATATGTTTTAGATAAAGTCTCGAGTATCTGACTATAAACGACTCAATTTCTGTGTTTGGTGCATTTCCTTTCACTTTAATATATTGGTGAGTGCACCATTAAGGTAACCGGGCCCTCCCTATGGAGTGTGTGGCTGTAAGTACGGATCCTAAGTCCACGGTTCACATAGTTCACGTTTTCCACTCTTGCATGTTTTTCTCGGATTTTTGAGTCATGTTTCTCTATGGTGTGAATTATGTCTTTATTGCTTATTTTTTTTCCTTCTAAAAATAAAATAAAAATAAAAATAAAAAAAAAATAAAAAAAAAAATACACATAGTAATCTAGGAAGTCTCGAATCGACTTTAAAAGACCTATCGCTAAAACAAATTTTCTAAGCTTCGTTGTAAAAAATTTGTTTGGGGTCAAGTGTTCGTTAAATGTTTCCGTACTAAAATGTTTTATGTCCCATTCGAGTTGCTTAGGCGTTTTATTGTATTACGATTCGGATTGACATAATCTATTAATTTAGAGTTCATTCGTTCGCGATAACTTACGTCATGCACGCTTCGAGGCATTTTCCACTATCTCGTATGTCATCTGAAGTCGGAATAGAGTGTTTTATGGATCATTAGATAGGAAATTCTCTCCTGATCATTTCCATATCTCATTCGCAAAAATCGGACCGGTAACGAAGCGGCAATTTTGATTTGAAGTTCGCGAAAAAATCGAAAAAAAAAATCAAAAATTTCGATTTTGGGCTTGGGCCCAACCCGCGCCCACGGACAGCACGCTCGCGCCCTTACCTTCACCTACAGTTGCGTTTCTTCTTCCTCCATTCCGCCATTAACGCCAAAGCTTAAACCAAAACCTAAAACAAAATAAAAATTAAAAAGAAAATACAATAAACCCACGCCCAAAATCAAATCCCAACCCAAATCGACTCCAAACTCCACCCACCACAAACACCACCAATTCAAACCACCAAAAACCACCGAAAAAATCAAAATTTGGTCTTTATACGCCCACCACTATCGCCACCACCATCGTTTTTATCGATGAAGGTCTTTCCTCATTACTCCTACACCTTCTACAAACCCCAAACCGTATTCAAACTTCAAATGGCTCAACAACGCCCGATTTTACGAGCAAGTTTTCATCGCCGACCACTTCGCCGTTTTTACGGTGACGAAATGGCTAGTAGAGACTGGAGTAGTTTGTGGTACTTTCGACCAAAGCCTTCTACCACGCGAAGACTTGGTCCGACGGTTCTACAACACCGGGGAGTTGGAGGGGAGTAGGATTTTTGTGTTGGTAAGGAAGAAGAGGAAGGAGTTGACTCTTTGATCATTGGTGAGATTCTAGGCATTCCGCCTAGAATCCATCTGATGCCACTTTTACGGGAGCCCCAGTTTGACGGGTAGAGCCTTTGATGGGCGTGGATCGCATCAATGGGAGCTACAATACAAACTCCCATTGTGTTCGCCAGGCATCCCTCAGGACCAACCAGCTGGCTACAGCTCAGTGGATTGGTCGGAATGTCCTAGGGAAGGACAAGGTCAGTGACATCGGTCTGCCATGCCTCCACATCTTATGGGTACTCCAGGAGCAGAAGTACGATTTCTGTATCTTGGAGTTTTTGCTGAGCATGATTAGGGGGGTCGGAAAGTCTTTGGCACCTCTTCCTGTGTTAATTACCAAGATCATGCTGAAGATGAAAGCAGCTCCGTCGATAGGATTTACATTACCCTGCACCGTAACCCGCGTATCTATAGGGAGTGTGTCCAACAACGCTGGATATTGCCCGCGGATAGGGAACAGGATGAGATAGAGGAGGAGGATGAGGATGATTCGGAGGAGGATGAGGAGGGGCGTGACTTGCTTTGATCTGGATGCCTTCCGAGGTGTTGATCCGATCGTAACGCATGGCTGTGCTTCATAGGGGCATGCGTTCACTAAACACTATCTGTGCAGACCTACGGACTCGACAGGCGACTATTCATCACAACTTCGAGATCCGCACCCAGAGAGAGGATGAGAGATGGGAACAGGCGAGGGCTGAGATGGAAGCCCCACAGCCAGTTTAGAGTGGATATGCTTGCACGCTTCCCACCTCATCTGAGGACTCGCTTCCTCGAGGACACAGCTACGAGGCATGAGCGTCGTCGACGAAGGACGACTGCTGCTTTGGACCTTCGGAGAGCCGAGGAGCCACCACTAGAGAGTGTGCCCTCCCACCACCGATGGCGAGGTGTTTAGAGAGTGTGAGGGATTGATAGTGGTTGTTGTTTTATTTATTTTTGTTGTTTTATTGTAATGTAACTTTTATTTTAAGTAATTTGAATTTTGTAGTGAAAGGTACTCGAATGAAAATTTTAATATAAGGGGTTATTTTCAGTATGTGTGGTTGTTTCATATTGATCCCACCTTCCCAACTTGTTTGGGGTGGTTTTATCAATTCAAGCTTTATTTTTATATAACCCTAGTGTTAGAATTTATTATGGAGTAAGGTGAAAATATGGCCGTTTAGGCATATCTATGATTGAGAATCATTGTAGGATGAAATCTAGATTAAATAGGTACATTCAATCATAAAATCAACCTAAAAGATCTTTGGGTTTGAATTAGAATCAAGAAAATGAGTTGTTTCCGTTTTTCGGTTTGGAAATTTTAGGATTTCGGAACTGCCGCTAATACCTTTTGGCAACTTCCCGATCCATTTTAGCAACTTAAAACCAATATAAACTTCATACATTCTACACTCACAACTCACACTACATCTAACTTCCATCACGCACCCTTCACACCCGCGATTCCCCGTTTTCGTCTCCATTTTCGCAAATCTCACCTTCGAGGCCGCCTTCCCAGAGGAGGAGCCTTCGCACCCTACACTTCGACAGAAAAATTTTGCTCGAGCGCCCACCCAAGTCAAGTCAGCGACTTCGGCGCTCAAACACCGGAATTCCAAAATAAAGAAAGAGCGACTTCGCTTTAGCCTTTCGGCCACCGACTTCTTCGGGACCGAAAAATTCCAGTTTTCCGCGAGTTGTGCCCGGTGTTTTGCAGCTGTTCCGAGCGTAGTTTTGAGATGACATCTCCTATAATAATACCGAACAGTCTTTTTCGAAGATTTGTTCCAAAGCACTACTTACGGTGCTTGGTTTCATGAGGTGATCACATCGTTGGTAGGGAACCTCTTATGGTAAGACCGGGTGAACTTTATTCTCCAAAGACTTGCATCTTATTTTTATAATAACTGCATTTTCTTTGAGAGACCGGATGGAGAACAAGTGTTCTCCATCAACATTGAACGATGAACAAATGGAAATTACCGTGTTCTTGCTAGCATTTGTTCTTGGACTTGCTATGCCGCCGAGATACAAGACCCATGGTGCTATTGGGTCGATAATATGCATGTCTACACTTATGAGTTTTGCCGCGAGGTATGGGGCAGGCATTTTCCAGTATTGAGGACCAAGGGGACTATAACGCGTTGCCCTTGGTAGCCCCGTCCATGAACATAGGAACTGGTTATGTTTTGGATTATGCTAAACATTTTAGGGAATGGCGTTTTCTTACGTGAATGGCGCCACTTGCGGCGTTTTCCTTGCTTTAGCCACGGGGCTTGGTTCTATGACCTTCCCGGAACTTTGATGTCTAGTTTAGCACGAGCCCATACCATGAGCCATAAGTACCTTCTTATGCCTGTTCTAATTTCAATGTATTATGCTATGTTTCTTTCCTGTTTTTGTACACGCTTTCACGGATTGGATTAGGGTAGACACGGTGCGACCCACCAATAGTATTATTCGATCTTTCCGTCTAATGACTTGGCAAGGGTGGCGGATACAACCCCACCAAGGTTGCACCCTACACCCCATCGGACCAAGTGGCACTTAATAGGTTAGCAACCATAGATGATAAATGGCGTGAAGCCCGGCAAATTATCATAGCATGGCAGGGGCGAAGGACCCTCACTTCTTTATAGAAGTAGAGGATGACGAAGATGACGAATAACAGCCGGAGAGGGAGGTAAGTTTTAGTTTACGTTGAGTGTCCGCTTATGTCCCAAGCAATTTAATTCTGTTAACCCCATAATGGGTGGAACTCTTATAGAGTTAAGCGTCGGTTTTTATTTCCTATATTAGTGCGTTCTAACCTTGTTTTATGGATGTTTACGAATTTCACGCTTCCAATGGTATTTTTCCTACCCTCTTTATTTAAATGCTTTGAGGACAAAGCATGCTTCTTGTTTGGGGGCATAGAAACACGTGTAATTAAGACATCTGCTAGGATATAAATATGTATAATATGCATTTGTTTTCTAGTTAAAATTTCAAAAATTCAAAAATATAAATAAATAAGTTATGCTATACACTTAGGAATATTGGTATTGTTTCTTTCTCCATGCTCTTAACAATCTAGAAGTCTCAATGAGTACTGTTGCATCGAGAATAATTGTTAGAAACTTAGGTTAATATATAGGTAATAATCTTTACATCTATCTATAAATATATTACATGAGTATCTATGATTGTTAGCATGAAGTTTCTGAAATCTAGGCTAGACTACTTATTCTACAAATCTCGTGAGAATATAGCCTAAAGCCTTATAGAGAGCGAAACATTTGAGAAATGACACAAGGAGAAAGTAAAATCCGGATAGAGAAATCACACGTCCACTTGCTTGATCACTAAACCATATCCTAAGCGAGAATTTAGGCCCTTTTTGGATCGATATAGCTAGAAATTCTTACCTAAGTATATTTTTAAGCTAATTAAGCCGAGCCTTTCATTAGCCCTTCCATAAACCACAATTCCTTTACCCCATTACAAAAACAAAACAAAATAAAAAAAATAAATCAACCTACCCAATTTAGAATAAGTCTGAGAATAGAATGATGAAGAAAGAAGAAGAGAAAAACCTGTGTAAACAAAAATTAGTTGGTTGCTTCAGAAAATAAAGAAAAGAAGTTTCCATCCAAAGAAAAGAAAAATAAAAATAGAAATAAAATAAAAACTCCAAAAATAGAATAAAAGTGAGTCAAAAGCCAAAGAAAAGAAAAAGAAAAATATGGCTAAGGATGGAAACAAAGTGTAGAAGCAAAAGTAAATAACAAGGTTTTCTCTAGTTACATAATATGAAGACTCTATTATCTCATACTTGTCCTTTTGAATATCCATTTCCTTCCTTCTTAAACCATCTCCTAATCCCCGTAACACCTAATAAAGACCTCTAGCTCAATTAGGAATAGGTTAGTGTGATAGTAAGTGGCAGATGTGTTTGATCGACTCCGGCTTCCTTGTTGTCATTGAGATTTTAAGGTAAAGTGTGCCCACTTGTATTAATGGAGTAGCTAAACTTGAGTGGAAAAATCAGAGTGTTGTTTCTTGACTATTATTGTGAGAACCTACTTAAGGGCGCTATTCCGAAGTTCTCGAAAAAACAAACCTTCTAAACATTTTATAGTACTACTCATTGTGTATATGTTTATTGTAGATGATAGATTATTATGCATATATTAACTTAGGTTTCTGACTTGGTTATTCTTATTCAATTGCTAGAGAGATGTATAGATAGTTGAGCATGAATAAGGAAACAATAGTTTTATTTTCTTAGTGGATTGTAGTATAGATGAAGTTTGTGAGTACCTTTCTTTGGAAAACTCTCCGCGAGGCTATAACTTCGTCCACTAGAGAATTCCTAGTGGTTTAAGGCCTTGTTGCATATGGTCAATGCAATCGCACTCAAATAAACGAGAGTAGTTAGAACTCCATTTTTTGGTCACTTATTCTAATTTCTCATCTTTGCTTGAGGACAAGCAAAATGCTGTTTGGGGGTGGTTTGATAAGAGCCCAAAACTGTAGTTTTAACCCCTTAATAATCATACTGTTATACCAATTATGTGAATAATAAGTAAGAGTTAATACTGATTACGTGTTTTTATGCATTTCAGGCTTCAAAGTTCATTATGTGCAGAAATGTGCCACTTTAGCGAGATAAAGGAGCAAAAGTCAGCAGAACTTCCGAATGCCATATCTTTGGACTCAAACCTCGGAATTGGGCCTACCTTATATCAAAACGACCGGCTCGAAAAGAGCTTTGCAATGGTCTAAGCCTTGACCCAATCAGAGGAGCAGAAGTTGACGAAAAGTCTGTTGAAGCCGAATCTAGCTGAAGAGGCCTTTTTGGACTGAAAGAATTGGGTTTTGGGCCTGATTCTCTGGCCCAAAACATGGCTCCAAGCCCATGCACGATTTTTGGATCTGAATGTATAAAAATAAAAGCTTAGCTCTTTGTTAATGGTAGATTAATTAGTAGAGAATTAGGGAAGATAGGTTAGAGTAAAAAGTAGCCATTAAAATAGCTTCTAGATCTAGTTTTATTGAATTGTTTTACTTAAGTTTAGTTTCAAATCAAATTCTTGTCTTAGATTAAACTATTAGAATCATAGTTCTTCATTAGTATTAATAAATAAATAGCTATTAGTTAATTTCGATTTTTGTCATTTCCATTTCTAGATCTAATTTCAATTCTTGTGTTTATTTCATTTTAGTCATTAAATTAGATTTCGTTATTGTTTAATTAAGTAAATTTCAATGCTTTATATTATGTTTAGTTTTAATCTAAATGGAAATGATTACAGTAATGATTCAAGGCTAAACCTCCATTTGAGGGGGTTGAGAAGCCTTGATGAAAGCTTGATTCCGTTTATCGTAGAAATCGTCCGTAATTTCTATTCTACGCCTAGAAATAATTAGTTCACCATGAGAATGGGTTTAATTATTCACATGCTAGTTATGAATTGGTAGAAATGCCATGTGTAATTAGGGATTAGGAATAACCAATTGTTCTCATTGGCGATTCAATTCGGATTACTGACGATTATCTTCGTCGGTAGTGGATTAAGTTGAGTTAAGGTGGAATCAATTCCCCTCTAACTCCTTATCATAGAATCAATGTAGTAATTTCATAGTCATTTATTTAATTGACTAGTTGTATCTTGTGGGTAAGTTGCATCGTAGTCTAGTTACTTATTTCGTAAAGCTCTAAGTAGACTTAAGACTGATTTCTTAGACTTAGAAAACAATCCATGCTAGGGAACTAGGAGTGGAACGAACTTCCTACTCCACTTAGTGCAATTCGCATCGAGAGTAGAAGCTTTGATAATTGAGATTAAAACAACAGTTTTAGTTTACTTACGGATTGAATTCATCGTTCATTTCGTAGGTAAACTATTCATTTTTACAGTTATCAGTTAACTCTTAATTATTACTCACATAATTGGTCTAATAGTATGACTGTTACAGGGTTAAAACTACAGTTTTGGGCTCTTATCAAACCACCCCCAAACAGCATTTTGCTTGTCCTCAAGCAAAGATGCTAAATTAGAATAAGTGATCAAAAATGGAGTTCTAACTACTCTCGTTTACTGAGTCGCGATTGCATTGACCATATGCAACAAGGCCTTAAACCACTAGGAATTCCCAGTGGACGAAGTTATAGCCTCGTGAGAGTTTTCCATGAAGGTACTCACAAACTTCATCTATACTACAATGACTAAGAAATAAAACTATTGTTTCCTTATTCATGCTCTAAATTAACTATACCTCTCACTAGCAATGCATATAGAGTAATCAAGTCTAAACCTAAGCTAATATATGCCTAATAATCAATCATCTACAATAAACATATATACAATGAGTAATACTATGAAATGCCTAGCAGTTTAGTTTACTGAAACTTCGAATAAGCCCTTAAGTAGGTTCTCACAATAGTAGTCAAGATACAATACTCTGATTTTTCCACTCAAGTTTCGCTACTCCAGTGTGCAGTGGGCACACTTTACCTTACAATCTCAATGACAACAAGGAAGCCTGAGTTGATCAAACACATCTGCCACTTACTATCACACTAACCTATTCCTAATTGAGCTAGAGGTCTTTATTAGGTGTTGCGGGGATTAGGAGATGGTTTAAGAAGGAAGGAAATGGATATTCAAAAAGGACAAGTCTGAGATAATAGAGTCTTCAGATTATGTAACTAGAGAAAACATTGTTATTTACTTTTGCTTCTACACTTTGTTTCCATCCTTAGCCATATTTTTTTCTTTTTCTTTGGCTTTTGACTCCTTTTATTATATTTTTTTGGAGTTTTTATTTTATTTCTATTTTTATTTTTCTTTTCTTTGGATGGAAACTTCTTTTCTTTATTTTCTGAAGCAATTAACTAACTTTTGTTTACACAGGTTTTTCTCTTCTTCTTTCTTCCTCATTCTATTCTCAGACTTATCTAAATTGGGTAGGTTGAATTTTTTTTTTTTTTGTTTTGTTTTGTAACAGGGTAAAGGATTTGTGGTTTATGAAAGGCTAAAGAAAGACTCAGAGGGGCGACTAGCGAAAAATAATTCATAGGTTTGAATTTCTGGCTATATCGATCCAAAGAGGGCCTAAATTCTCGCTTAGGATATGGTTTAGTGATCAAGCAAGTGGACGTGTGATATCTCTATCCGGATTTTACTTCTCCCTTGTGTCATTTCTCAAATGTTTCGCTCATATAAGGCCTTAGGCTATATTCTCACAGGATTTGTAGAATAAGTACTCTAGCCTAGATTTCAGAAACTTACTGCTAACAATCATCGATACTCATGTAATATATTTATAGATAGATACAAAGATTATTACCTACATATTAACCTAAGTTTCTAAAAATTATTCTGATGCAAAAGCTACGTGAGACTTCTAGATTGTTAAGAGCATAGAGAAAGAAAACAATACCAATATTCCTAAGTGTATAGCATAACTTATTTATTTATATTTTTGAAATTTTAACTAGAAAACAAATACATATTATACATATCTATATCCTAACAGATGCCTTAATTACACGTGTTTCTATGCCCCCCCCCCCAAACAAGAAGCATGCTTTGTCCTCAAAGTATTTTAAATAAAGAGGGTAGGAAAAATACCATTGAAACGCGTGAAATTCAGGAACATCTGCAAAACAAAGTTAGAACGTACTAATATAGGAAATAAAAACTGACGCAACTCTATACGAGTTCTACCCATTATGGGGTTAACAAGAATGAAATTGCTTGGGACATAAGCAGACACTAACTAGAATTAAAACTTACCTTATCTCCCGTATTACTCATCATCTTCCTCATCCTCTTCTTCTATAAAGAAGTGAGGTTCCTTCGCGTCCTGCCATGCCATGATAATTTGCCAAGCTTCCCGCCATTTATCATCTATATTATTGCTAACCTATTAAGAGCCACTTGGTCTGACGGGGTGTAGGGTGCAACCTGATGAGGTTGTATCCTCCACCCTTACCAAGTCATTGCACGGAAAGATCGAATAATACTATTTGTGGGTCTTACAGTGTCGACCGTAATCCAATCCATGAAACGTGTACAAAAAATTGGAAAGAAACATAGCATAATACGGGAAATTAGAACAAGCATAAGAAGGAACTTATGCCTCATGCTATGGGATCGAGCTAAACTAGACATCAAGGTTCGGGGAAGGTCATGACACATAAGAAAAACGCCATTCTCCTAAAATGTTTAGCATGATCCAAAACATAACAGTTCCTATGTTCATGGACAGGCTACCAAAGGCGACGTTATATTCCCCTTGGTCCTCGATACGGAAAATGCCTCGCATACCATACGACTCATGCAAAACTCATAAGTGTAGACATACATATTATCTACCCAATAACACCATGGGTCTTGTATTTCAGCGGGCATAGCAAGTCCAAGAACAAATGCTAGCAAGAACACGGTAATTTCCATTGGTTCATTATCAATGTTGATGGAGAACACTTGTTCTCCATCCGGTCTTTCAAATAAAATGCGCTTATCGTAAAAATAAGATGCTAGTGTTGGAGAATAAAGTGCATCGAGTCTTACCATAAGTGGTTCCCACCCTCGTATGTGATAAACCTTCAAAACCAATCACCGTAAAGTAGTGTTTTGGAACAAATCTTCAAAAAGACTGTTCGGTATTAATGTAGGAGATGTCATCTCAAAATTATGCTCTGAAATAGCTGCGAATGATCCGAACAACCCGCAGACAAACTAGAATTTATCTGGTCCACGAAGTCGGGCTGAAGTGCGCTCTACTTGAAGAAAAAAGGGCTCTGAAGATTTTGGAATTCCAGTGTTTGAGCGGGTCGTGCTCACACTTGAAGCCCGAAAAAGCTTCGACAAAAATTCTGAAAAAATGCAAAAATGCTCGAGGTGCTAAAGATCGGAAAATGAGACGAAACGTGGGAATCGTGGGAGTGAAAGGTGAGTGATGGAGGTTAGGTGTAGTGTGAGTTGTGAGTGTAGAATAAATGAAGTTTATATAGGTTTTAAGTTCCTAAAACGGATCGGGAAGTTGCCAAAAAGTTTTTACGGCAGTTTCCGAAAATCCTAAAATTTCCAAACCCGAAAACGGAAACAACTCATATTCTTGATTCTAAAACAAACCTAGTATCTTTTAGGTTGAATTTAGGATAGAATCTACCTATTTAATCGAGATTTCATCCTACCATGATACTTATTCATAGATTTGCCTAAACGGCAATATTTTCACCCTGACTCCGCAATAACTTCTAAAACGAGGGTCATATAAAAATCATGCTGGAATAGATAACACCACCCCCAAACAATTTGGGAAGGTGGGATCAATATTAAACAACCACGCACAATGAAAATAACCTCATTATATTAAAATTTTCATTCGAAGTACATTTCACTACAAAATTCAAATTACGGAATTAAACTTACATTAAAATAAATAACAATAATGAAACTACAAATAAACATCAAACGATACTATCCCTAACCACTTCGGTACTGGTAGCGGAGGGCACACGCTCAGGAGATGGCTCCTGAGCTCCCGATGGGCCAGCACCATTCGTCTTTCGGCGACGACGCTCGTGCCTTGATGGTGTGTCCTCAGAAGGAGAATCCCCGTGAGGTGGGAATCGTGCAAGCATGTCAACCCGGAACTGGCACTGAGATTTTAGCTCAGCCCTCATATGTTCCCACCACTCGTCCTCCCGCTGGGATCGGATCTCGAAGTTATGATGGATAGTAGCCTGTCGAGTCCGGAGGTCTTCGTAGATAGTGTTGAGTGAACGCATGCCACGATGAATTACGGCCATGCGTTCTGCATCTGACCAACACCTCTCCAGGGCATCCGCATCAAAACAAGTCAAGTCCTCCTCATCCTCCTCGGCATTCTCATTTCCCCCATCCTCCTCGGCATTCTCATTTCCACCATCCTCCTCGTCCTCTACCCTATCCTCAGGCAACCTCCAAACTCGTTGGACACAATAGTTATAGATGCGAGGATTTGATTAATAGGTGATGTAAGACCTATCGGGCGCCGGGCTGCTCTTAACTTCAAAGATGATCTTGGTTATCAACACGGGGAGAGGTGTAGCAGCCTTCCCTACTCCCCTAATCATGCTAAGCAAAACTCCAAGATCTGAGAACTTCGTGCTTCTACTCTGGGTATCCATAAAATGTGGAGGCCGTTCGGTGATGTCGTGACCTTCTCCTTCCCGGGACATTCGACCAATCCAGCGAGCTGCGGCCATTTCCGGTTGGTTCTGAGGGATGCCTGGCGAACACAATGCAATCTCGCATTGTAGTTCCCTTCGGTAACTGTCACATGCATCAACGGCTCTACCCCATTATATTGGGACTCCTGTAACGTGACATCCAGATGGATTCTAGGCGGAATGCCTATAATCTCGGCCAACAACCCAGTAGTTATTTCCTTCCTCCTCTTCGCCACCATAACAAAAATTCTAGTCCCCTCCAACTCCCTCGTGTTGTAGAACCGTCGGACTAAGTCTTCGTGGTAAAAGGCTTCACTCGAGTACCACAAGCTATTCCAAAGATTCATCGATCATTTCGTCACCGTAAAACGGCGCGAAGTGGTCGCCAGTAAATGCTTGCTCCGGCAAAATTCGACGTTGTTGGGATGTGGTGTTGGAATTTGAGTCGAGCGACTGAAACAAACAGTGGTGGTGGCGCGACAGTTCACAATTATTTTGAAATTTTCGGTGGTTTTTGGCTTTTTTCTACTTGGTGGAGGTGGTGGTGGAAGGATTTATAGAAGATTTGAAGTTGAATAGAATGTGGGCGTGGGTTTAATTAGGTTTCTTTTTAATTTTTTTTTTTAGGTTTGGAGCTTTGGTGGTCGTTAATAGCGATTTGGAAGGATGAACGCGACTGTTGGGGCAAAGGTAAGGGCACGGGTGCGCTGCCGGTGCGCACGGGTTGGGCCCAAGCCTAATTCGAAATTTTTGAATTTTTCGATTTTTCGCGAAACTTCAAACTAAAATTGCCACTTCGTTACCAGTCCGATTTTTGCGAATGAGATATGGAAATGATCAGGAGAGAATTTCCAATCCAATGATCCATAAAACACTCTATTCTGACCGTGGATGACATATAAGATAATGGAAAATGCCTCGAAGTGCGTGCATGACGTACGTTATGCGAACGATTGAACTCTAAATTCATAGATTATGTCAACCCGGATCAAAACACAATTAAACGGCCTAAGCAACTCTAATGGGACATAAAACATTCTAGGACGGAAACACGAACACCCCACCCCCAAACAAATTTTTTACAACAAAGTTTAGAAAATTTGTTTTTTAAGTGGGTCTTTTAAAGTCAGATTCCCGAGACTTCCTAGATTACTATGTTTATTCTTTAATATATATATATTTACTTTTATAATGAAAAACAATAAGCAAGAAAGATATAAGTCACCCCATAGAGAAACATGACTCAAAAATCCGAGAAAACATGCAAGAGTGGAAAACGTGAATTATGTTAAACGTGGACTTAGGATCCGGTACTTACAGCCACACACTCCATAGGGAGGGCCCGGTTACCTTAATGATGCACTCACCAATATCTGGAAATGAAAGAAATGCACTAAACACAACAAATTGAGTTATTTATAGTCAAATACTCGAGACTTTATCTAACATATGTATGAACATGCAGTTTATCATATATCAACAACCGAAGTAGTTGTGGATCATTCCATAAATAAATATCACAGAAAACATATCCAAACACAATCAAGCACCAAGATTTCCTATGACGCAACCTAGTGAAATGAAAGCGAAGTCAGATAACCCTATAACGTAACCTAGCATGCACCTTCTTTTTCATTTTTGAACGAGAGGGTGTTCTAGTGAATAAGTGTGGAAAAGTGAATGGTTGTGGAGAATATGGTGGATATGGATAAGTTGTAGAAGGAAAGCATGTAAACAATGAGGATGTGGGTTTAGCACAAAACTCATTCATGGTGTGTGTAGGGACTGTTTGAAGTCTGAAAATGAAGGTGTCAAATGCTTTGTTCTTACAAGTATTTGTTTACTAGGTGGATTTAAAAAATTATGAAGCCTGAAAAACAAAAAAGGATCGAGTGCAAACTTCGAGATTCCTTTGAAAGGGGTGGAAGGAGGGAGTCGAGGTGGATGTTGTGCAAAGTAGTTCTTGATAGGGTGAATCATCGCCTGCTCTAAGAAACTCATCAATTCCTCATCTAGATTGGTCATATCCACGTTACTATGATAGTCCTCTATCTTTTTGAAAAGTCATCTATCTCATCCTCATCCGTAATATGTGTGTCGACTAGTGTAGGGATGAAAATATTGGAGTCTGAACTTCCAAAGGAAAGAAATTTGGGCATATGATTATCAGGGAACGTGTTGTTGAAATAATCTTGAGCAAAGCTCTCGATCATGCTAACCTCTCCATCCATAGACGAATCGGGTAAATGTGTCTTTGTTTTAAAAACATTTACTTCAACAGCAAGATGGCCAAAAGACATGGACATTGAACCATCGCGGCAATTAATGAGCGCATTGGCAGTTGCCAGGAAAGGACGCCCTAAGATGATCGGGACAGAGTCGTTAGCGACTTCTATATCGAGGATGACAAAATCAGCCGGATAGTAAAAATCCTGAACTTTTACCAGCACATTTTCAACCACACCCTTAGGATACTTAATAGACCGATCAGCTAATTGCAACGTCATTTTAGTGGGTTGCATCTCGTCTAGACCTATTTGTTTATACAAATAAAACGGGAGTAAGTTAACACTAGCCCCGTGTGTCTAATAATGCGGTTAGTCGTATAAAGAATCTCCTAAGGTGCATTGTACAGTAGGACGACCAGGGTCCTTGAACTTAACAATCTCATTATGTTCAGATAGAGTTGGGAATTGTTCTGTTAAAAAGGCGTCTTTTGGTATATTGGTCTTACACCTAGTAGTACACAACTCCTTAAGAAACTTAGCATGGTGTGGTAGCTTTTTAATAGCTTCGAGGAAGGGAAGGTTTATAGTTAGATTCTTGAAAACGTCCCTAATCTCCTCATAATTAGTATCCCTAGTTAACACGGATAATTTTTATGGAAACGGTGGTTTCTGTCTATATTTAGCAATGGTATCACCTGGAAGTTTAACCGTGGCTTTTCTGTTTCTTAGGTTGTGTTGTAACCGGGTACCTCTACGATTGGTAGGCTCTTCAGTTTCTATTTCGTATCTAGTAAAATAGCGGTGTGTAGGGGACTCTTGGTGGGGTAACTATAGGCATAGTTACTTTGTTATCAACCACTCTGCCCGAATCGGAGTGGTGATGGCCTTTAGCTCACCTACATTTTCATATTCATTACTAGTATTATCGGTTACCTCAAAGGCTGCGTTTGTTGTTTTAGGATTAGGTATTGCGTGACCTGGAAACACACCTTTGGGTTGGGCTTTATCTTGGGCCAACTGCTGGGTTAAGTTATTAACGGATTGTAGAAGCTGTTGGTTAGATTGAGCCATGGTCTGGAAAAGTTTTTGGCTCACTTGTATGAAGGTGTCAAGACGATCCGGTTGTGTGGGTGTAGTAGACACGGGTGGTGTGACTGGAACTATTTCGCGTGAATTATTTATGGGTGGATTTTGATAATTATTATTTACCGGAACGATACCTCTATTAGCATTATAATTATTATAACTACCTTGACCTTGTGCTTGACCTTGTCGAGGCTACACTTGGTTGTTATAATTATTAAAATTACCCTGACCCTGTCCTTGTCGTGGTGGAACTTGGTTAAAACTGTGCGTTAGCCTAACATATTGATTATTGTACCCTAGAGGTGTGACGTGTTGGTTATTTCTCCAACCGAAGTTGGGATTTTGTCTCCAAGGGGCGTTAGGTTCACTATTAATGGAACAAGGCTGTTCATAGGCTATAGGACAGTGGGAGTTGGGATGCTGAGGGCTCCAACAGAAACTGCATGGATTTGAATTTACATTCATGACGGGGATAGGCTTTTGTTGAACAGAAATGGCCTCTACCTTTTTAGTAAGTGATTCGATTAGAGTTTTAAGCTCGGGATCGTGTTTAATTTCAAACATACCGGCGACCTTAACTGTATTAGAAGAACTAGCGGAGCGGTGGATATCGTCACTACCCCCAATTGTTATTGCGTTTAGTTTGCTCTTTTAAAAATTTGTAAGCCTCTAAGGCTCCTTTACTTAGAAAACTACCCCCATTCATTATGTCGAGGACTTCTTTATGGTGATGTTGAAGTCCTTTGAAAAAGGAACGAACTAACGTGTCTTTTGCTAAGTTATGATGTGGACACTCTATAAGGAGATCGGTGAAACGATTCCAAGCCTTTGAAAATGATTCATGAGGATTTTGTCAAAAGAAATGAATCTTGGAAAGCATCTCATCCATCTTTAGGGGTGGGTAAAAATGTTCCATAAACAGCTGAACAAGTTTAGCCCACGAGTCCACAGAATTAGGCGTTTGGGCAGTTAACCAAGACGCCGCCTTATCGGCTAAGGTGAAAGGGAATACCCTGAGTTTAATTTGTTCCACCAAACCGTAGGATGGTGGAATGTTGTTAGGACTTGTTCAATCCTACGCGTAATGCGATAGGGTTTTCATGGTCTAAACCGTGAAAAGCGGGTAACAAATTAAAATATTTGGGGGATTCGAAATCCCCAATCGGTCCGCTAGAACGATGCAAGATTTGGGGCTATCGCTCAAGGCTTTATAAAAGTCCGAGAGAGGAGTCTCTCCTTCGTCGAGCATTGTGTCGGGGTGGTGTGTGTGAAATAGTAGCTAGAGGTGTAGTAGTAGATGGTATACTAGATAGAATCGTTTGTTGGCGTTGTTGTGTTTTGTTCGACCCGGACCTTAATCTCATACAAGGCTAAGACCAAATTTAGCTAAACACATTAACACTCCAAACAATTCGATATACTAGTATAAACCTCTAACGAGGATCGCGAGATCTTGGAAGAAAGGAATACCTGATTGCGTCCTTGCTTCGCTTATGAATAGCGTCTTGTTTACGCATGTTCAGTGTATATAACTAGTTAGAACACTGAAAAACTTGAAAAATCGAAGTTCGAATCAAACCTGTGGAAATTCGGCAAAAGTCACCAGTATGGAGTGCTTCGCTTAGGAAGCGCAATCGGCTCCGTGTAACTCAAGTTACAGTGTTTTTAGCGCGGTCGCACTTTCGAGATGGGCGGGTCGCTCAAGGTTCGAGCTTATGGCGAGTGCTTCGCTTTGAAGCGTGATCATCCCGTGGTATTTTTTCGCGGAACTTTTCAATGCTGAAACGGACAACCACAGAATGAATCAAACAAGGGTGGGTGGGTTTAATGGGACTTTAAGAAAAGTACTTATACTACGAAAACAATGCGAAAGTGAAACTAAGATAGCAGTGGCGCCATTTGATCAAACATAAAAAGATATAGTTTACCTACGAAATGAATGATGAACTCAAAACGTAAGTAAACTAAAACTTAATTACGAGTCTATATTTTTGATAAAACATATAATTGAATAGTTTACCTACGAAATGAACGATAAAGCTCAAAGCGTAAGTAAACTAAAACTATCTTATGTGCCTATATTTTATCAAAGATTCTACTCTCAATCCTATGAGATATAGTGGAGTAGATGATTCGTTCCACTCCTAGTCCTTCTGCATGTTGTGTTCTCTACGTATAAGTAATCTTAACTCTAAAGTCTAATGAGAGATTTACGAAAAGGCAACTAGACTACGATGCAACTACCCACAAGATGCAACTAGTCGACTATTAGAACAACTATAGGAATGCTACGTTGATTCTATGATAAGGAGTTAGAGGGGGATTGATTCCACCTTAACTCGACTTAATCCTACTAACGACGAATCGTCGTAATCCGAATTGACACTACTACAGAAAAGCTCATATACCACTGTTATATACAGTGGTAAAAAGCTTTTAACCACTGTTTAAGAACCGTGGTAACAGCTATCGTGACTAATAATCCTAACAAAACCGTGGTATTAAAGTCCTAGTAGTTACCACGGTTTTCGTTAAAACCGTGACATTAGTATATCTAAAACCGTGGTTAATACTTTTACGAAATGCTATATTCAGTGCATACCGTGGGAAATAGTGCTTACAATTACCACGGTTTAGAAACAAATGTGGTTTACATTGTCTCTTTATACCTCTATTTTTCTGTAACCGTTATTAATAAGTTTTTTCTGGAAAAAAAAAAATAAATCCCCAATTAATTCATTTTTCAACATATTAACCAACCTGTCCATCCCAAATAGCTGTCATACAATATTCCACACTGAATTTAAAAAACATATTGCAACTAACAAAAAAAAACATAGACATATCCAACAAGTGACAATGCATTGCTAATTACTATTTTGATTCAATAAATAATAAAGAAAGAACCATCCAAATCTACTTGTTTCATCTATAGCATCAAAAGAGTAATAACTTGTTTCATCTATACATCAGTAGACTTTGACAACACCTAGATCCTTCGTGTGAAGCCTTATAATGCCTTGTGATCGAACGTTCAACATTCAAATGGTTAGATAAAGCCCCAAACCTTAACTGGAAGCAGTCCAAACCATGCTACGACACCATGGCCGGCTCGAACCTAAGAATTTCAAGTCAAACAACTAGTTTCAAGTAGAATTTAAGAAAATCAAGGTCAACGCCTTATGGAATGGTCCATTTCTTAATAACAATAAACATAATTCATTGCACTAATAGTAATATTAAAAATCTAACCTTTTATGCTATTGAATAAATTGTAAAAAAGTAACCACTTACCTGTCCTTGAGAATCCATTTCCCAAGCATAAGGGAGAAACACTTGAAGCCAAGCCACGTTTCGGTTCATATATCTAGACTTGACATTTTAGTATCATACCCAAAGCCTTGGCGCAGTCCTACCAAGTACATGAAACTATATTATACATAGTACCTTGGTACTGTCGAGATGTGATGGCAGCTATTGAAAGGAAGAAAGAAGGATTCAGATTCATATCCTTTACTCTTGTTTTTCGTGAAGTGAATAGGGTAGCGGATTATTTTGCTAGTTTGCATGGAAGTGGTGAATTTTCTACGGTTCACTTTGCACATCCATTAGATTTTCCTGTGCAGGAATTTGTAAATGAGGATGCGAGTGGTAATATATATATGTAAGGAAAAGTTAATTTAATACAGGTGGGGGTCTGCCTAACCCTAGCTTATTTGGAAAAAAAAATGATAATTTCATTAAACCAATACTATATATATGTATCGACAAAGGAAAACGTATCAACAGAGAACTTAAATAGTACTATCATTATTTCAGCACCAAACACCAATTCATAAGCTAAAATATATAATTCAACTGAACAAGAGAACTCCCTTACGATATATAACAAACTGCCTAATTCTAATTTCAACAAAGCAACATTTAATATAAGCCTTCAAATACTCAAATACCATGAATAAAATTAAGTAAAGAACTAAACTCTAATTGTATCAAATTCTTTGACTTCATTTCACATTGCGACTTCTCAGGTTTCTATTTTAGAAATCAAGTAACACACACATGATGATGAGCATATGAATTTTAGGATGAATAATGCAGGTATGAGGATATAGCTTTCGACTCGGGCAAATTTGGAGAGTCAAACACCTTGCAGACTCACATTGTCCATCCTTGCCCTTTCTAAACATTATCCTAACTGTGGCAACTGAATTTTGGCATGCACCACTAGATTACATTATTATATCTCAACAACGTAGCCATAATATTCGAATGAAAAGATAACTATGAACCAAACACCCATATCAACTAGAGTACAACCATGGACCTTTGACTACCACCTAATTGACCGGCCAATGAACCAAAGTTCTAGTCCATCCAAAACACACTAGCAACTAACAATCACTACTAGCTATATGAAAACTAGTGTAACGACAAATCCACAAGGTGATGTACATGAGACCATTATTAGACCAACGAAATATTAAACTAGATATAATTACCATAAGGTATATATGTATGTAAACACCATATTGTTCACCTATATCAAACTAATAGTGGATAGCCTTGCTCATGGTTTAAAGACACATATATTGAAATCATGCATGGAACTTAATAGTCAAACTAACTTTTAACCATTCAAATAAATGAAACATGCATGAAATAAGTAAGCTATAGACTGGAGTGTAAGTTCCTACCTTCACACGCTTCCTTATAGTCATGCATTCCCAAAGAACTATAACCAACGTCGACTCTTATAGATACCACATATATACGCATAAGCTCATTATCATAATTCATAGAAAATTAATAAACTAACAAGTTCTTCTAACTTGAGTCTATATAACTTGATAAGAACTCGTGTTTTATCACTAAAACACGTGTCTAGCTTACACTAAAACACGTGTCTAGCTTACAAGGAATGACTTTGGGTGTATTTTTCTAAAAGCCATATTGCAGGCCGCTATAGGACACTACCACACTTGCTACTGAGGACCTTTGCCGGTTAAACTCTGAGGACATTGATAGGCAGCTGCAGGCCATGGCCATCACCATGCCACTAAAATTCAGCACAGAAAATTCACAATATGCAACTACGCAACCTGTAATTAAGCACGCTTAACACGTCTAATGATAATAGGCAACAACAGCAACTATTCCTTCACAATATAGATAACATCAAATTTCATTTTTCTGAGTTACTACGGTTTCGCGGATTAACTCGTCAAACAACAATAAGGTGTATCTTAATTATTCTATAACAACGAAAATTAATGAAATGGTCAGTCATTTTGCTAATTTGGTGTTTACATAATTAGTAGAAACTGAGAAAAACATACTCAAGAAAGAGCAATCACTCACCAAAACAAAGTGATAACAGATTTAACAATAAACCCACTCTTGGTTCAGCATGCTCATCCTCCGATAAATGTTTCTATCCTCAATTCTCTGAAATTCAAACATCAATATACCAATAACTTGCTAATAATTTCCTGATTTCAAAACCCATGACTAACTCCATGGCTTGAAGTTAGAGAATAAATTGAATGAGCAATTGAACTTCAATGTTCAAGTAAAAATTAATTACCTGCCTTAACAAAGTATAAACACCCATCAATGAGATCCCCTTTCAAAGCTTTACTTTAATTGTTCTTTCTTCTATTTAACAGGGAGATATACAAGGAAATTTAATGGAAGCAAGACAAAGAAAGTTTGCTAACGGTGAGATAGATATGAGGACTAAAGGAATAAGCCAATATTCCTTTCTCTTGTCATTTTGTAACACTTTTTCTAATACTTATCCTACTAATTAGCATCTAATACTCCTCTGTGCTATTAATACACCACTTGTAACTGATGAGTAATGAAATATGAACCAAAATCTCTAAACTGCTACTCACCATGTCGGCATCTAGTTGCCTAAGGACTATGGTCCATAGCATAGTATGGTGCGTGCCATCTAATCTATTTTTCTCGTAAACCGAATGACATGAAATGCTGCTAAATGAATTAATGTAGTCTAAATTTTGGGTGATTATAAGCAATGAACTCATGTCGACTAGGCGAGTACTTTAACACTACCAACTCTAGTATATAATTATTATGGAATTAAAATTTCCGATAGTAGTAATCACAAAAAGAACAAAGAACTCAAATTTCTAAGAAATTCAGGGCTGCTAAAGCCCTTCTTGCAAGAAAACGTCCTTTCAACAAAGTCCCACTTTAGAATCCACTATATAAAACTAGAAAATGAGCAACTTCTGATTACCTTTGTCTTTCTCCTTGAATATCAACAATGATGTGTCCAGAGGTTCGTTCTACAGGCATGTAACCGTATGTGCCTGCTCATCAGGAGATTCACCTTGATAATCTACCAACCTTAGAAGAGACCGGGTTTGTTGTTTCTACCACCGAAGGCACCACAGTATTGCAAGTGGCCAGAGCAAGGAAAAAGTTATCGGCGTGTTTTCCTTTCTTTGTGTCCCTTCCAGTTCTCAGCGGTTATTAGAGCTCTAGGTCAGTCTTTACCTGCGTTTTTGGACTCAGGACACATCCATCGACTAATCCAAAATAAAAAAATAAAAAATTATAACAATAAGAAACAAAAAACAAGCAATATAAAACAAGTCTTGAGGAGAATTTAGAGATTAGCCAAACTGAGTGCGACAAAGGAGAAAAGATATAGGCTGGGATTAATCAAACAATAGTACTTATAAATTATAATACCTTGAGTACAGTATCCTTTCTGCTTTGTGTCGGAATGAGCTTTTGCGCCACTGAAGTCTACTCCATGTATGCTTGCACATTGAAATTCCATCTTGTTGTCAGTCAATGCCCCAATTTTGTCTGAGAAAATATATTTTATCTGTCCAAGATCCTCATTTATATTCAATGCCTTGCACTAGAACCTCGAATTCGATGCTTCATCATATAGATCGATCTAAAGTAGGCATGCCTAAGGTGGACAAGCTCCATTGGAATGTAGAAGGAAATGGGTATCAAAATTTGGAACATAATACTAAACAGAGGGTGAAGTCTATCTCCAACCACAATCCATTATAGTGTGAGTTGTTGTAAAACACTTTATCAATGGACGGTTAACTGAATCCAGAGGATGTTACTTGGTCGTTGTTTCCTACTTCAAAACCACACCAGCCAACTCACACACTCATTGTATCAAACACATTAAGAGCCTAGTAATTAGAAATAAGTCTAGTAATTAGATTTCCTCAAACGACAAACAAAGATTAAACACCAAAAAATTTGAAGTGTAAATGAGAAATTCTAACTAATAGACTTTATGTACGTAATAAAAAAAAACACACTTTGAATTTCAAGTATAAACAAGAAATTCTTACCAGATGAGAACAAAGAAAATAAAAAAATGAAGTAGGCACAATCTTGTGTGATGCACGAAATGGAGAGGTTCACAACCTGATGAAGCACACACACTGATCACTTCTTTTAAAGTTTGAGTTTGAGAAATTGGCCATAGAGTTAATGGAAGTTGCAAGAAAATTGAAAGCTTGAGCGCCAACGATTTTTAGCGAGAGGAACTTTTGTTTTTTCTTTTTCTTTTACTGTTTTGATATTCTTTGATATATCTATCTATCCCCACAAGATTATAATTTACGAAATATATACCACTATTTGCCAGAAACCGTGGGATACTCCATAACAGAAAAGTAGAAAATGAATGTGCCTTGGTATAAACTAACAAGATGCCACGGTTTATGTAAATTAGTGGTATAAACTATGATCCAAAAATTCAGATGAGTTTGTACCGTAGTATACAAATATTAGCCACTGTTATTACAAAAATAGTGGTATATAAATTTATACCTACCGTGGTATATGTGTCTTTTTATAGCAGTGTGAACTGCTTCGTAGAACAATATGGTTACTCCTAATCTCTAATTACACATGACATTTCTACCAATTCATAACTAGTATGTGAACGATTAAACCTATTCTCATGGTGAACTAATCGTTTCTAGAGTGGAAAGGAAATTACGACGACTCTACGATAATCGGAATCAAGCTTTCATCAAGGCTTCTCAACCCCCTCAATGGAGGTTTAGCTAAGAATCATCACGCTGTCATTCCTAATGGAATTCAAACAAGACATGATATAAAGATTGAAACTTTGCTTGTTTAAACCTAATTCAAAACTACTAATGCAATAATTGAATTAAACTAATAATGACAATTACTTGAATCTATGAATTGAAACTAAACAATTAATGGAAATGAAACTAACTTATGGAGAACACTATTTTATTAATCTAATGAATAATAAAACAATGATTCAAATACTAAATTAATAATCGAACTAATCTAAGTCTAGCTATCTACGTAATAAGGGAAATTAGATCTAAACAATTGTAAATGACAAGAATCGAAATTGACAAACTAGCTATTTTATTTATCAAACTAATGAAGAATAATGATTCTAAGAGTTTAATCTAAAACAATAATTGAAATTAAACTAAACTTAATTTTATTACATGAAAACTAGATCTATAATTATCTATAGTTTTAGGTCTAACTAGCTACCATTAACAAAGAGTTAAGCTTTGGTTTTTATACTTTAAGATCCAAAAATCGTGCATGGGCTTGGAGCCATGTTTTTGGCCAGAGAATCAGGCCCAAAACTCAATTCTTTCAGTCCAAAAAGGCCTCTTCAGCTGCAGTTGGCTTCAATAGATTTTTCGTCCACTTTTGCTCCTCTGATTGGATCAAGGCTTAGACCATTGGAAAGCTCTTTCCGAGCTGGTCGTTTTGACATAAGGTAGGCCCCATTCCGAAGTCTGAGTCCAAAGATACGGCCTTCGGAAGTTCTGCTGACTTGTGTGCTATTTCTGCCCACGTCAACTTTTCAGCTTTTGACTGGGCTTTAGAAAGGCTTTGTCTTCTTGAATCTTGGCCTTTAATCATGGAACTCCTTAGTAACCGACCTTTGCTCCTTTATCTCGCTAAAGTGGCACATTTCTGCACATAATGGACTTTGAAGCCTGAAATGCATAAAAACACGTAATCAGTGTTAACTCTTAATTATTACTCACATAATTGGTCTAATAGTATGACTGTTACAGGGTTAAAACTACAGTTTTGGGCTCTTATCACTTATGTCCCAAGCAATTTAATTCTGTTAACCCCATAACGGGTGGAACTCTTATATAGTTGCGTCAGTTTTCCTTCCTATATTAGTATGTTCTACCATTCTTTTGCAGATGTTCCAGAATTTCACGTGTTTCCATGGTATTTTCCTACCCTCGTTATTTAAAATACTTTGAGGACAAAGCATGTATTTTTTTTGGTGGGGGGGGGGGCATAGAAACACGTGTAATTAAGGCATCTGTTAGGATATAGATATGTATAATATGCACTTGTTTTCTAGTTAAAATTTTAAAAAATTCAAAAATATAAATAAGTAAGTTGATGCTATACACTTAGGAATATTGGTATTGTTTTCTTTCTCTATGCTCTTAATAATCTAGAAGTCTCACGTAGCTTTTGCATTAGAATAATTTTTAGAAACTTAGATTAATATGTATGTAATAATCTTTGCATCTATCTATAAATATATTACATGAGTATCTATGATTGTTAGCAGTAAGTTTCTGAAATCTAGGCTAGAGTACTTATTCTACAAATCGTGTGAGAATATAGCCTAAAGCCTTATATGAGTGAAACATTTGAGAAATGACACAAGGGAGAACTAAAATCCGGATAGAGAAATCACACGTCCACTTGCTTGATCACTATATCATATCCTAAGCGAGAATTTAGGCCCCTCTTTGGATCGATATAGCCGAAATTCAACCCTTATGAAATTATTTTCCGCTAGTTAAGCCCCTCGAGCCTTTCCTTAACCTTCCATAAACCGCAAATCCTTTTACCCCTGTTATAAAACAAAAAAATAAAATAAAAATTCAACTTACCCAATCTAGAATAAGTCTGAGAATAGAATGAGTGAAGAAAGAAGAAGAGAAAAACCTGTGTAAACAAAAATTAGTTAGTTGCTTCAGGAAAAGAAAAGAAGTTTCCATCCAAGGAAAAGAAAAATATAAATATAAATAAATAAAAACTCCAAAAATAGAATAAAAGGGAGTCAAAAGCCAAAGAAAAGAAAAAGAAAAATATGGCTAAGGATGGAAACAAAGTGTAGAAGCAAAAGTAAATAACAAGGTTTTCTCTAGTTACATAATATGAAGACTCTATTATCTCATACTTGTCCTTTTTGAATATCCATTTCCTTCCTTCTTAAACCATCTCCTAATCCCCGCAACACCTAATAAAGACATCTAGCTCAATTGGGAATAGGTTAGTTTGATAGTAAGTGGCAGATGTGTTTGATCGACTCCGACTTCCTTGTTTGTCATTGAGATTGTAAGGTAAAGTGTGCCCACTGCACACTGGAGTAGCGAAACTTGAGCGGGAAAATCAGAGTGTTTGTATCTTGACTTATATGTGAGAACCTACTTAAGGTCGCTATTCCGAGTTTTCAGAAACGGACCTGCTATTGCATTTCATATTATTACTCATTGTATATATGTTTATTGTAGATGATTGATTATTATGCATATATTAGCTTAGGTTTCGACTTGATTATTCTATATTCATTGCTAGTGAAATGTATAGTTAATTTAGAGCATGAATAAGGAAACAATAGTTTTATTTCTTAGTCGTTGTAGTATAGATGAAGTTTGTGAGTACCTTCACTGGAAAACTCTCACGAGGCTATAACTCGTCCACTAGGGAATTCCTAGTGGTTTAAGGCCTTGTTGCATATGGTCAATGCAATCGCACTCAGCGAAACGAGATTAGTTAGAACTCCATTTTTGGTCACTTATTCTAATTTCTCATATTTGCATGAGGACAAGCAAAATGCTGTTTGGGGGTGGTTTGATAAGAGCCCAAAACTGTAGTTTTAACCCCTTAATAATCATACTTTTAGACCAATTATGTAAGTAATAAATAAGAGTTAACACTGATTACGTGTTTTTTATGTATTTCAGGCAGTAAAGTCAATTATGTGTAGAAATGTGCTACTTTGGCGAGATAAAGGAGCAAGGATTGGTTGCTAAGAAGTTCTATGATAAAGGCCAAGAGTCAAGGAGACAAAGCCTTTCTAAAGCCCGGTAAAAGCTAAGAAGTGAAAGTCAACGCGGGCAGAAACAGCAGACAAAGTCAGTAGAACTTTCGAAGGCAGTATCTTTGGACTCAGACCTCGAATTGGGTCTACCTTATGTCAAAACGACCGGCTCGGGAAGAGCTTTCTAATGGTCCAAGTCTTGACCCAATCAGAGGAGTAGAATTAGACTAAAAGTCTGTTGAGTCCAAATCTAACTGAAGAGCCCTTTTCGGACTAAAAGAATTGGGTTTTGGTAATGGTAGCTAATTAGACCTAAACTATAGATAATTCTAGATCTAGTTTTAATTGTTTTTAATTAAGTTTAGTTTCAATTCAATTCTTGTTTTAGATTAAACTCTTAAATCATTGTTCTTCATCGATTAGATAAATAAAATAGTAGATTCTTGTTCATTTCGATTTTGTCATTTACAATTGTTTAGATCTAAATTCCTTTATTACTTGTTATTCATTTCCCAGTTATTACCTAAAATTTCAATTATTGTTTAGACAAATTGCATAAAGATAGAATTTTTATATGATGTCTAGTTTTAATTTAATGGTAAATGATAGTTGTATGAATCAAGACTAAACCTCCATTAGAGGGGTTGAAGAAGCCTTGATGAAGCTTGATCTTTGTTAAACTTAGAAATCGTCGTGATAGTTATTCCACTCTAGAAACGATTAATTCACCATGAGAATAGGTTTAATCGCTCATATGCTAGTTATGAATTGGTAGAAATGCCATGTATAATTAGGGATTAGAATTACTATTTTGATATGCGAAGCATTCAATTTGGATCACGGACGAGTCTTTGTTAGTAGGATTAAGTCGAGTTAAGGTGGATTCAATTCCCCTTAATTCTTTATCTAGATTCAAACCCTTAGCATTCTATCATTTCGCTATTCGTAACTTGTTAATTGAATTCACCTCGTAGTATAGAATTCCCCTCGTAAATCTCTCACTAGACTTATGATTGATTAGTTGACACGAGACCATCGCATGCTAAAGAACTAGGAGTGGAACGAACTTCCTACTCCACTATATCTTAATTTGATTGAGAATAGAAAACTTTGATAAATTAGATATACGAAAATAGTTATAGTTTTACTAGTGTTTAGAGTTCTCGCGAGCTTTAGTCATTGGTAAAATTACTCTTTTTTACGTTTATCACCACCCTTTGTTTTCTTTGCTCCTGCCATCACAACAGTAAGAGTTTTTAGAATAAATCAATCGTTTGAAATGAATATTTACCTGCTTTTCATCCCCACAGATGACGCCAAAAGATATAAGGGAAATTCCAAGTATCCCCTGATCTTCCTTTGTGCCTTATGATCTTGAATCCTTTGCTGAATAGAGAAGGGATGAGATGATGGTGAGTTCAGGGTTGAACCATCTGACGGCTGCCTACGTATCTCCTTTGTTCTATTAGAGAATAAACCCCTATTTTGAGTAGTTCCTAAGAGCAAATCCCTATGGTTTATATAGGAAGGGTGGCGAGAGTCCTACGGTTAGGCCTGTCCTCACTGCTTGTGAGTTCCCTTCCATCTTTGGACTCTGCCTTTCTATTAGGATTCCTCTTCTTATGGAAGTCTGAATCTAGACCATATCTTGTGAGAGGTAAGTTTCCTTGTTGATCATAATATCCCATCATGTATGGGAAGATTATATCTAAAAGGTAACTCCTAAGATATGTCGTCACGATTCTTTCCTTATCATCAAAGATCACCATCTTCAGTTTCCTTCTATTCAGGAACTGTATATATCAGTTCCTAATGACTGGGGTAATTGTTATGTTTGAAGGCGGTCAGTCATGTGCCTGGCACATGTCCACTAAACACTCGTGCTAAACACGAGATAACTTATTCACAGAATTGATCCGATGGTCCTTGTCTCATTCTGGACATCTATAGTCTTAGGTTATTTCCCACACACGTGTCATTTATTCAGTGACGGGAAATCCCCCCTACAGGAGAGCTGGAAGAATAGAGTGGTATAATAGATAATATAATTTTTTAAGGGTGAGTTTATAGACGTAACAAGGAGAGAATATTAGCACTCTAAAGTTATTGTTTAATGGTACCAAGAACATAAATTTGTACACCCCAATTAACGACTAATTTTATGCCAATTTAGAGTTTGTTATTGTATTTAGGGTCAACAACTAATTACATGAAAGGTGTATCATAATTAGAGCATATAATCAGAATTATAACAAATTTAGGCCCTTTATTAAATGCCCGAGTCTTATCTCAAAATTAGAGTTTGGCCCCCAAACTTTAACTATAAATTAGGGTTTGGTCCTAAGGGTAAATATGTTAATATATAAAATATGGATGGGCAACCGTCAATTTTAACCCAAATGCAAATAAACGATCAATTGGTGACCAACTGCAAATTATCCAATTAAAAAGTAGCCCAAAAACTAAATAGCCCTTTTATTATTTACAGTCTCGTTTTTCCAATAGCGTAAATCGACATACTAGCCTATTAGGTAACTATTAAGAAAATATGTCAAAGTTGAACAGTTGAACACTAACAAATTCAACAAAAATTAACAAGTTATCTCCACACTAACTTCCCAAGTAATCCTGAAATGGTACCTAGATCATTTTTCAAGATTAACTACTCTCTCTGGGTACAAATAGTAGTGTGTTTTTTTTCTTTCTTTTTTAAAGAAAGTGAACAGCAGTGTAACAGGAAACTATACCTTGTATGGCATCCAATCAGCCTTCATAGAGATCAAGCATAGTTCCTTTAGTCAGAGCATTCCATAACACTGCATATTCCAAATAAGTAATTGTCAAAACTAAGAACAACTTGAATATTTTATACAATTGAAACCAACAGTTTACATATAAAAAACTTTTTTCATGATTGGCAGACAGTACCTCTAAAGGATTTTCCACAAGAAAAGAGTGAAGCAACAAGCCGTAAAATATGACGTTTTTACTATATGAACATCTGATAAGAGCAGATTAACATTCGTCAATGTCGAGGTCAAAGTTGTATATCCTACCAAAGAATCTTTTTGAAAACAAGCTATATATATAGTGTACTCCAAAATGTTAAAACATCAACGTATGTAAGACATGCATAGTTTGGTTGGAGGATGGAGGGTAGTACCTGTTGGAGAAAGATACCAATCGATCTCCACTAAGATAATTTGGACAATTTACTACTCTAATAAAAAATCTAATCTTTCACTACAACCAACAACCACAATCCTAATCTATGGATATAACTATCACAAATAAGTAATATAAATGTAAAGCAAGTAAAACATACCACAACACAAAGATGTACAGTGGTTCAGCCAATAATGCCTACTTCCACAAGAGCTAATCATTTTATAAGTATGGGAAGAAAGATTAAAATCACTCCTCTAAAGTCTCTCCACCTTACTAGATCACTCCTCTCTCCTTACAAGCTTTTCTCTTTGCAAGGGTTTTCTCTCAATTTTGATTGCTCTCAAAATTGGGTTTCTAAGCAAGACTTGGTTTTCCAAAATGGAAAACTTAACTTCTATTTATATAGTAATCTAAAATTTCACCGCGTCTGCGAAATTTCTCGTTACTGTGGAGAAAATCCGAACCCGACTTATTCAGGCATAAGCGGGTGCGTTTTAGATAGGCAAATCTGAGCGCGCGCGTGCCCTCTTATTTTCCTTGCTCAAAAAGTCCAATAATTAACTTTGTTTCATGAGAGGCTGAAAAAAAAACTTTCTTTTTCACGACAAGGGCGCGAGCGCGCCTTGGGCAAGGCCAATCATAACGCGTGCGCGCTCAAACTTCTTCACATGAATAGTACCAGTTTCTCTCCTCTTCCTCATGTGAGGGATAACTCCAACAATCTCTCCCTCTCGAACAGTGAGGAGGTATACCTCCCTGCATTCCCAAATCAATAGGAGGAGTGTGCTACCATTCTGGCGGTAGCACAACAAACAACAAACATCATACTTACCTTTTGGTAAGACTTTAGTCATCATATCCGACCCATTCTTGTCGGTATGGATCTTCTCAATACACAAATGCTTGTCTTCAAGAACTTCTCTAATCCAATGATAACGCACATGTATGTGCTTGGATTTAGAATGGAAACTAGGATTCTTGCTCAAATGGATGGCGCTCTTACCATAGTACAAAATTGCAGTATATCGCGATATATATCGAGATATCAGAAAATGATACATAAATATCACGATATGCTCCTGGATATATTCAACTGTAAATATCGATGATATTTAATGATATTTACGATATTTGCGATATTTGGGGATATTTAGCAATATTTGGAGATATTTTGCGATATTTTGTGTAGTTAACAATTTTATTTAATATTTATCATTATATTTTAAATAAATATAAATTATATATCATGATATATCAAGAAATATCCACAATATCCATGATATTTGTTGATATTTTGGATATATCCACGATATTTGCATGTGAAACAATGTCAAATATCCGCAAAGAGGGAGATATATCCACGATACATATCCATAAATCAGGGATCGATATTTTGCCATATCTTGATATTTTGTACTATGGCTCTGACTGTCACATAGAACTATAAACTGTTTCTGCTTTAGCCCTAGTTCATCGAAGAACCTCTTCATCCATAGCATCTCTTTGCAACACTCAGTAGCTGCAATATACTCGGCTTCTATAGTGGAGAGAGTAACACACTTTTGCAACTTAGATCTCCAATAAATTGCTCCCCCTACAAAAGTAAATAGATAATCGGAGGTGGACTTCATAGAGTCAACATCACCTGCCATGTCTGTATATGTGTAGCCTTCGTAAGGTCTTACTCCCACTAAAGCACAAACACACTTTGGAAGTGCCCTTGAGATATCTCAATATCCACTTAACACCTTTCCAATGCTCTTTACCCGGATTTGACAGAAAACGGCTTACAACACCAACGGCGAAAGCAATATCCGGTCTTGTACACACCATTGCATACATCAAGCTACCTATTACGGATGTATAAGGAATCTTTTCCATTTGATTCTGCTCATGCTCAGCCTTTGGACACATATCTTTGGTCATGCAGAACTGGCCACCAAGCAGACAACTGACTGGCTTTGCTTGATCCATGTTGAATCTTTTCAACACCTTCTTAATGTAGCATTCTTGAAAAAGCCACAACTTCCCACTCTTTTTGTCACGAGTGATCCATATACTAAGTATCTTCTTTGCTTGACCCAAATCCTTCATCTCAAAGGACTTATTTAAGTCTTTCTTCAGGTTGGATATCTTGTTGATGTTCTGGCCAACTATCAACATGTCATCCACATACAACAAGAGCACTATAAAATCTTTATCTAGAAATTTCTGAACAAACACACAATGATCGGAAGTGGACTTCATGTAGACATGCTTCACCATAAAGGAATCAAACTTTATATACCACTATCTCGGTGCCTGCTTTAACCTATACAAACTCCTTATCAGCTTGCATACTAGATGTTCTTTACCTTTGACCTCAAACCCCTCTGGTTGGTCCATGTAGACATCTTTTTCAAGGTCTCCATGAAGAAAATCTATCTTGACATCTAGTTGCTTAACTTCTAGGTTCATACTTGCGGTCAGACCCAATACCATCCTGATAGAAATCATCTTAACTATAGGAGAGAAAATTTGATCAAAGTTAATACATTTCCTTTGACCGAATCCCTTCAGAACAAAGCGAGCTTTGTGCCTTGGTTATGGATTATTCTCCTCATGCTTGACTTTGAAGATCCACTTATTCTTGAGAACCTTTCTTCTTTTCAGTTTCTCAACTAAGTCATAAGTGTGATTTTTATGCAAATAATCCATCTAATCATGCATAGCTTTCAACCATTTCTTTTTGTCTGTACCTTCAAGAGCCTCTTGATAGTACATAGGTTCTCCACCATCAGATAGTAAAACATACGTATGTGGTAGATACCTGGTTGAAGCTTGTCTCTCTCTGTCGGACCTCCTTATCCCATCTTCTTGTGGCTTAGGATGATGCACTTCATCTTGCTCAAGTGGTGGTTCATGCACTTCATCTGCATCTTCTATATTAATAGGTTCTATCCCATTATGAGCTATAGGATCATCATCATAACCTTCAAACCCATGGTTCTCTGCATTCTCAATGCCTTCTACACATTCCAAAGTAGGAACTTCTAGTTTTAAGTCAACAAGATCATTAATGAAAGCTTCTAGCTTCTCACCATTCTCAAAGTCTGCTATGGTTTGGTCTTCCAAGAACACAATATCTCAACTTCGGATTACCTTCTTATTAATCAAATCATAAAGTTTGTAGCCAAACTTCTCATCCCTATAACCCAGAAAAATGCACTGTTTGGCTTTGTCATCAAGCTTGGATCTCTCATCCTTTCGAATATGAATAAATGTCTTGCACCCAAATACCCTCAAGTATCCATAATCAACATCTCTGCCTGACTATATCCTCTCTAGATAATCACTATTTAGAGGCTTTGAAGGCGATAGGTTGATCACATGTATGTTTGTGCGCATTGCTTCTACCCAGTAACTTCTAGGTAACTTAGAGTGAGACAGCATGCATCTTATCCTCTCTACAACGGTCCAGTTCCTCCTTTTGGCTATACCATTGTGTTGCAGAGTCTTGGGAACGGTCTGGTCATGATGAATCCCATGACTCTTGCAATACTCTTCAAATGGCCCAATATACTCACCCCCATTATCAGAGCGAATACACTTCAAAGACTTCCCTATCTCTCTTTCGACCATGCTATAGAAATTCTTGAACACGCCAAGTACTTCATCCTTGGTCTTCAGACTATGTGCCCATATCTTTCTTGACGCATCATCAATGAAAGTTAAGAAGTACAAAGCTCCCCCATGGGACTTTACTTTCATAGTACCACATAAGTATGTGTGTACTAGCTCAAGGACATTGTCCTTTCTGTGAGATGGGAATCTTTGGAAAGACACCATGTGTTGCTATCCTACCAAACAGTGAGTATATCTATTTAAATGCGTACCTTTGATGTTTGGCAAAGCCTTTTGCTTGAGAAGAACTTCCATGCCTTTTTCTCCCATATGACACAGTCTCTTATGCCATAATTCAGAGGAAGCTTTTTTTTGTGCTGCATTTAACTCTGCTTTACACAAACTAGCTTGTGTTTTGTAAAGCGCAAGTTTTCTTCCCTTTGGCTACTACAATGGAACCTCTGCTCAGTTTACATACCCCGTTACCAAATGAGTTTTGAAACCCATCATCATCTAACTTCCCAACATAAATTAGGCTTAACCGAATGTCAGGGACATGTCTTACATCCTTGAGTGTCAAGGTGTAACCGACATTGGTTTCTACATGAACATTACCAATGCTTACAATCTTCGAGACTTCATTGTTACCCATCTTTACCTCACCAAAATCACCCGATTTGTAGGTAGTGAAGAAACTCTTATAGGTTGTGACATGGTAGGAAGCACCTGTATATGCCACCCACTCTGTACCCTAGCATGAAGTGCTCAAGCATAACTCATCACAGCTAACACAATTCCTACTTCACCTTCTGAAGCGATGTATGTGGCCTCTCTACCGGTGGTGCTTTCTTTCAACTCTAACTTGTCTTCATGTACGGTACTAGTCTTCTCATCCCTCTTTAATTCTATGTATTCATACTTGAAGTGGCCATGGATACTGAAATGATTACACTACAAGTCTCTCTTAGGAGGTTTGCTCACGCTCCTAGATTTTCTTTTGTCATCACCTCTAGAATGAGATGGTTTTTTTGCTTTTGCCTCTCTCTTGCTTTTCTGTAACAAGGATCTCTGAGTGACAGGAGCTATTATGTGCATCCTTTCTTGTCTTCTCGTAGAGGTCTTCTAATGCCTTCCACAGGCTGAAAGCGGTGGTCTCTTGGGATACAAGGCGGATTACATTGTTGTTAATCCGTTGTCTAATGCACCCAATCGCTTTTTAATCAAGCGTCTTCCACTCAGCCGCAGCAATTGCGTCTGGTTTTACTCCTCCATTCTCAATTGGTTGTGCCAAGTCCTTGCAATAGAGCAAGTCTTGCATCCTGGCTTTCCAAATAGTGTAGTTACTTCTATTTAGACTAGTCATGTGAGTGTTTACAGAATGGTCCATCTTAACAAGCTATTTCAACTCAAACCTCCTCTCAAGAATTTTATCAAACACCTTCTGGGCAAGATTTGGATAACAACCTTGTTGGGCTTAATCCAACCTGGCTCTGATACCACTTGTTGGGGAAAACGATACCAATCGATCCCAACAAAGATAACTTGTACTTGGACAATCTACTACTCCAATAAAAAATCTAATCTTTCACTACAACCAACAACCATAATCATAATCTATGGATATAACTATCACAAACAGGCAATAGAAATATAAAGCAAGTAAAACATACCACAACGCATAGATGTACCCTGGTTCAGCCAATGATGCATACTTCCACAAGAGCTAATCCTTTTATAAGTATGGGAAGGAAGATTATAATCACTCCTCTAAAGTCTCTCCACCTTACAAGATCATTCCTCTCTCCTTACAAGCTTTTCTCTTTGCAAAGGTTTTCTCTCAATTTTGATTGCTCTCAAAATTAGGTTTCTAAGCAAGGCTTGGTTTTCCAAAACCTAACTTCTGTTTATATAGTAATCTAAAATTTTGGCGCGACTGTGAAATTCAGCCTTACTGTGGAGAAAATCAGAACCTGACTTATTCAGGCATGAGCGCGGGAGCACTCTCAGATAGGCAAATCTGAGTGCCCGAGTGCCCTTTTATTTTTCTATCTCAAAAAGTCCAGTAACTTTGTTTCATGAGAGGCTGAAAAAAAAACTATCTTCTTTTTCACGGCAAGGGCGCGAGCGCGCCTTGGGACAAGGCCAATCTGAGCGCGTGCACGCTCAGACTTATTCACACAAACAGTACCAGTTTATCTCCTCTTCCTCATGTGAGGGATAACTCTAACAGCACCTGCCAGTGGAGTGATTGGGATTATATTTCTTCCCTGATATAAACTTGGACCATGATAGTTATATATCAAAATCCACAATGATTGCAACAGGCATATCCACTGGCGAACTGCATCCCGTTGAATATATTGTATCCTCAATAATACCCATGGCTCCATTGTAAAGACCATATTGTGTGACAAGATTAGTTTTTAGCATAACCCGTGCTCCAACTGACAAAAATGGTAATGTTTCCAGGCCTTTAACATCATCATATCAGGTATAGCATTAGCAACAGTCTGACAATTATTTTTTGAAACTATTTGTGCAATCTGTTTCCTAAGTTCAACTAACCATTTAACATTGTAGTCATTGGCTGCCTTCTTTGTTGGAAATAGACGTATGGTAGTGCATTCTTGAAGTGGTTCATCTTAGCTAAACTGAAACTTGAGTAATCTCTAGTCTTGAACAAATGCCAATCCTCAATGGTTGATGTGCCTTTGTAATGCTTGTCTGAACATGTACTAATCATCACCATCTTGTCGGAATACTTGAGATAGTAAAACACTTTTATCAAATCCTGTATAAGCTAAGCCACCTTGATGTTGCATCGAATATCCATTTTTGGCATTCAATGGACTGTCACATACTCGTGGTAATTGATTGACATCACCAACAAGTACAATAGAAACATTTCCAAAGTGATTGTTACTTGAAAGATGTCCCTACAGTGAAGTTCAATGTTGGCACGCATGGCTCTTCCAACCATGCTCTACTCATCAATGATAATGAGTTTAGTGTCCTTGAACTCCTCTTGCAACCGCATACACTGCTCTCCACTTAAACGACTGTAGACTGTATCCCTGCTTAGGATTTAGTTCAGCACTAATAGAGAGTTGACGGTGAATTGTTGTGCCACCAATATTAAAAGCATCAACTCCAGTTGGTGCCATGGCGCAAACAACTTTGCTGCTTCCAAATGTTTCAGCGACTGTACAAGCAATTGCATTAATAAGAGTGGATTTCCCAGTGCCTGCTGCACCACACACAATCAATCTTATTTATGCTCCATCCTTCAATAACTTTATAATCAAATTATGAACTGCCTTTTGCTCATAAGATAAGTCCTGTAGCGGGATAACTTTTTAGAGTGGTAATTCTTGAATATTTAAATCCTGGCCTGAATGTAAATTATGTACAAATTTTCTTTTACCATCAATGTTGGGGAAATTTTGCAATCCTTTTGCCTAATTGTGTGAAACATCGAAATCTCTCATTCCAAGCTCTATATTTTTCCCAGTCCCATTGTTGCTGCCATCATCTTCCATTTCATCATCAACGGGTTCTGGTAGATTTCATCATCAGCGGGTTATGGTAGATTGTTAATTTGACATGATCCAAACCACAGATTAGTATTGTAGGAGCTGGAGAAGAGTGAGGAGACTTGGTCAGCGATGAGCTGGGTGGGAGGCAACATAATAGGGGAAGTTAGGGAGTAGGAGAACGGGTTCGCAGAATACCTAAACGGCGGACGTGGCAAAGGTACGGAAGAAAGGGAGACCGACTGATGAAAAGAGAGGTGGACGGCTAAGACGAGGTTGGGAGGGGTATAAAGAGAAAGAGATGGGAGAGGAAAAAGGGGGAGCCGCACAGTGAGAGATAGAGAGAAAAGAAAATAGAGAGAAAGATAGAGAGGTAGGAAGTGTGATACAACATTTGGCGCCATCTGTGGGGAGCGAGAGGTAAAAAGCAATGTGAGAATGGCAACAATAGGAAAGAGAAAAGTAGGTAGACCGAGAAAAGTGGTGGCGCAGGAGCTGGAGGCAGAAGTAGTGAGCAACAAAGGGGGAGGTCAAGGAGAGGAGACCGATGTGAGGTCAGCTTCGGAGGAGACATAACTTATGCAAGAAGAGATCGCGAGATTGTGGGAGTAGAATGAAGCATCAAGAAAGGAAAGGGAAATGTTAGAGGAGGAGGTGAGAGCGAAAGCAAGTGAGGAATCTGACAGTGAAGAAGAAGGTCCAGATCTCGTGGAGAACCCGGTAGCTGACCTCACAATGGAGCAAGTCCAAGAGATGACAAACAAAGACCGGGAGGCAAACCTTTAACAGGCGAAGGTACAGATGGGAGTGGCTAGTCAGGTGGTGGCTGGCCTGAACTGTAATCCGCTGGTGAATGTTATATGGGCCTCAGAGGTGCTGAAATGGTTCAACCAACCCAGGTTCAAAAGGTACGATGGCAAAGGGGACCCAGCAGATCACATCCATCATTTCAGACAACAAATGCCTCTTTGGCAAGAAGCTCGATATGATGGGTTGCGATGCATGATGTTCCCAACTAGCCTCAAAGGGGAGGCATTAGACTGGTACTATCGACTACCATTAAGGAGTATAAACAATTTTCAGGAGTTGGAGAAGGCGTTTATAGATTACTTCATACATCAGAAAAGGTGAGTGGTGGATATCACGGCTTTGTTCAATGTTAGGCAAAGGTCTGTGGAATCATTAAGGGATTATCTATGCCGATTCAAGGCTGAGACATTGAAGGTAGAAAACTTGGATGAAAGGATAGCGGTAATAACATTCGGAAGAGGTCTACGGCCAGGAACGGGAGTACATCAGTCTGTGGCAAAGAATGAGATTGCGACCCTGCACGAGTTGTATCCATAGGTTGAAAAATACATAAGGTATGAGGACACAATGCAGAAAGATTATAGAAGGTCAGCAAAGGTGGTGTCATCTGTAGAAAAGGAAGGGGATCAAAGAAAGACGGAGCCATTGGAGAAAGGAAATGGAAGGTACCATGGATATTCATCGCATTCGGAAAGGAGTAGGGAAGGGAGAATAGGGAGAGGAAGCCCTATCGTGAACCTAAACAGACGCCGTTGAACAAGCCGTTGAGCGAGATATTGCCGTTGATAGAGAACATTCAGGGATATGAGGGACTACGGAGTACACCGATCGAGATGTCGAACAAGCCATACTGTGCATATCACTAGGTGCGGAATCATGAGACTAATGATTGTTATGCGTTGAAATGGTTGATTCAGAGGTTGGTGGAGAAAGGAATGATGATAGAGTTTATAGCGGGGGGGCCGAATGAGGGACAGGGGCTGACTCAAGGTAGGATTCTGGGAACCATCAATGTTATTTTCAATGGGGAATTGTTGAGTCATAACGCTCATAGAGACAAGATAAGAAGAACCGCGAGTATCCATCAGATCAATGAAACAATAGGAGATCCACAACCCAAGTCATGGTCGGCGGAGGGAGAGGATCGGATTGTATTCACCAGCGCAGACCTAAAAGTCATTGATACCACCCATGAAGATGCGTTGTCATTACTGTAACGATGGACAATTACATGGTCAAGAGGGTGTTGATTGATTGCAGCAGTGCAATGGACGAAATAAGGATCGACCCCCGGCAACTACGATCTCTGCGATCCAACTTGTATGGGTTCAATTGGAGTATTACGGAGCCTATGGGAGAACTTTTGTTACCTGTGACAACGGGCCCGATGTCGGTGTTCACTAGATTTATGGTGGTAGATACCAACTCCCAGTACAATGCAATTATGGGGAGGCGGTGGATCCACAAGATGAAGGCGGTACCATCGATCTATTATTAGGTAATTCGATTCCCCACCCCAACAGGGATATATGAAGTCCGTGGAGATCAAGTGGCACCTAAGAACATTCATCAGGATACGATTAAGAGAATGGTCTGCGGAACAGGAGGAGAGTCGTCTAATCCCAGGAAGAGGCAGGCGTAGCAATTACAATGTGCCACCGTGGAAGGGGAGGCGGAGGCAGCGCTGGGTTCGAAGACTCTGGATGAAATTGAAATAGTGAATCTGGGGATGGGGGAGGAAGAGAAGTTTACATCGGCATGGTCCGGATTGCCAGAGGAATGGAAAAACAAACTGGTATAATTCTTGTCTAAAAATGAAGATGTCTCTGCTTGGACAATTGAGGCTATCACTGGATTAGATCCAGGCTTCGCATGTCACCGTCTACACATGAGGGAAGACGCGAAGCCGGTGAGACAAAAGATGCGGAGCATTAAACTGAGGTATGCCAAGGGAATTCGCAAGGAAGTAGCAAGGTTGAAAGGAGCGGGAATAATACGAGAAGTGGAATTCATGGACTGGTTATCCAACGTTGTCGCGGTACCGAAAAAGAATGGTAAGATCTGTATGTGCATCGATTTTACAGATGTTAACTCGGAGTGCCCTAAAGACAGTTACCTTATGCCGCGAGTAGATGAATTGGTGGATAGAACAACAGAATTCAAAATATTCTCATTCATGGATGCATCTATGGGATATAATCAAGTCACGATGTACGGACCAGACCAGGAGAAGACAGCCTTTGTGGTGGAAAGTGGTACGTACTATTATACGAGGATGTCGTTTGGGTTAAAGAATGTCGGGCCACCTTCCAGCGATTGGGGGAGAAAATGTTTGAAGGTAAAATCTGAAAGGGCATTGAAATATACATAGATGACATGGTAGAAAAAAGCATGTCGGAGGAGGAGCACTTGGAAGGTCTAAGGGAGACATTCAGCATACTGCGGACACATAATCTGAAGCTCAACCCAAAGAAGTGCACATTTGGAGTGACCACGGGAAAGTTTCTGGGCTATATTTTTACTCACTGAGGAATAGAGGCTAACCCGGAGCAGATAAGAGCCTTAGTAGAAATGCCCTCACCGCAGAACATGAAAGAGGTACAGCGGTTAGCAAGAAGGGTCATTGCCCTAAACAAATTCACTTCGAAATCGTCGGACAAGTGTAGGCTATTGTATCGATTGGTGAGAAATACAACAAATTTCTTATGGACGTTAGAATGTGAGGAGGCGTTTCAAGAATTGAAGAGCTACTTAGGCAAGGCCCCCTTGTTATCGCGACCGGAGGAGGGGGAGAAATTGTACTTATACCTGGGGGGCACGAAGTATGCAATTAGCTCAGTCCTCGTTTGGATCGTTAATAAGGTGGAAAAACCGGTATACTTTCAGAGCAAAAGCTTGCTGGATGCCAAGACCCGGTACAGTAGAGTGGAGAAGTATGCTTTGGCGTTGGTGTTCTCAGCCCTTAAGTTGAAACCCTACTTTGAAGCACACTCAGTGATGGTGGTAACGAATTTACCCCTGAAACAAGCACTAAAGGTAGAAAAGTCTGGAAGAATGCTAAAATAGGTTGTGATGCTGAGTTCCTATGAGATACAATACCAGATAAAGACTGCAGAAAAGGCACAAGCGATGGCTGAATTTATGGCGGAATTCCCAGCCGAAGATCCCACTTGGGTGGAAGAGATGGTTATGGAGCCCAAAAGGGAGGGGGTGCAGGACCTGTTGGATCCATGGGATAAGAGAAATGGGTGGAGAGTGTTCGCAAACAGATCAGCGATGGATGCGTGCAGTGGAATAGGGGTCGTATTGGTTACACTTGATAACAACATAATAGAATAGACTATGAAGCTGGGATTCGCAGCATCTAATAACGAGTCGGAGTACGAGGTGGTGATAGCGGGGTTGAGAATGGCCGAGGATTTGGGGGTGACCGAGCTGACAGTGTATTAAGACTCGAACCTAGTGGTATGTCAAGCAAATGGTGGGTTCGCCACGAGATGTTTGCGAATGGCGAGGTATCTAGATGTGCTACATAGGAGGTCTGCTAAGTTTGCAAAGATCAAGTTCGTACATCTAGGTCGCGGTGAAAATAGACATGCTGACGCCCTGGCTTATGTACCCGCGGCAATACCTGGGTCGGAGGAAAGAACGATAAAAGTAGGAAGGTTGGAGAAGCCGAGCACTGAGGAGCCGGCAGAGGTATGCCAGATTGCGGAAGAAGAAGGGGGTTGGATGGATTCTATCAAGGGCTTTTTATCTGGGAAAGAGTTGGCTGACAAGAAAGAGAGGAGAAAGATGGAACAGTCATCTCAAAGATATGTTCTAATAGAGGGAGAGTTGTATCGAAAGAACTTCAATGGACCGTTGTTGAAATGTTTCGGACCGAGGTTGGCATTGGAGGTACTCGTAGAGCTACATGGGGGAGATTGTGGGAGTCACTCAGCTGGAAGGACGATGGCTCACAGACTGTTAACCTAGGGCTACTTCTGACCCCATATGAAAAGAGACACGGTGGAGTTTGCCAAGAAATGTGACAAGTGTCAAAGATTCTCGCAACTAATATTTGCACCCACAGAGCCGCTGCATAACATATCTAGTCCATGGCCGTTCACCATGTGGGCAATGGATATAGTGGAGCTGCTACCCATGCCCAGTGGCAAGAGAAGGTTTATGTTAGCTACTACTAATTATTTCACTAAGTGGATCGAGGTTGTGCCCTTACAGCAGGTAAAGGAGACCCAGGTGATAAAGTTCTTATAGGAAAATATCATATGTAGGTTCGACCTGCCATATGCCATCATCGCGGATAATGAAACTCAATTCACAGGGTCAAAGGTACAGGAATTCTTGCAAGCGTACAAGGTGAAGCAGGGATTTTCAGCCCCATACAACCCGGAGGGCAATGGACAAGCTGAATCTTCTAACAAAACCATAATGAACAATCTCAAGAGGAAGTTGGAAGATAAAAAGGGTGTGTGGGCCGACGAATTGAATCACGTCCTTTGGGCTTACTGAACAACACCGTGGACGACCATTAGAGAAACTCCCTTTTCCTTGGCTTATAGAGTTGAGGCCGTGATACCGTCGAAAATGGTGGCGTCTACCACGCAAACCAAGGCAGTGGAGGTGGGTGTGAACTGGGGCATATTATCTAGGGACTTGAATTTGGCAGAAGAAAGAAGGGACTCCGCCTAGATCAGGTTGGAGGAGTATCACAGACGCTTGCAGAGACAGTACAACAAGATAGTCAAATCGCGTCATTTCCAAATAGGGGACTCTGTGCTCCGCCGAGTGGTACCAGGAGGGATAACGACGGAAAGTTGGGCCCTAATTGGGAAGGGCCCTACACGGTGGTGGATGTGGGAGAGGTTGGCACCTACAAGCTGCGAACATAGGAGGAAAAGTTAATAAAGAAACCATGGAATGTGATGTTGAAATTTTTTTACACTTGAATGTAATGTAGATCTAGAGCAAGAGACTAGAGCTTTTTGTAAATATATAATACAATGACACTTTTGAGAAGAGAATATCAATTGCAATAAAATATCCCTGAATCAAACGGGGAACCATGGGGGGAGGAGACCGTTGCGGACAAGAGGTCCGAATCCAATTGGGGCAAGATGAGTTGTCCCTTACAGGCTTTACGATCTTGTAGAGTCAGTAGAGTGGGATGAGCCCTTCATGGAAGAGAGGTCCAAATCACACGTAGGGGCAAAGAGTGTCGCCCCCGTCAAGCTGACAGTTGTGACCATAGAGAAACAGCGAAGGGGAAGACCCCTTCGCGGTTGCGAGATGCCTACCAAGGCCAGGGTAAAAGGAGCCGCCTCACATGCTTAGTATTCTAATAGAGCCCTCGGAGTGGGATGAGCCCTTCGCAGATGAGAGACCGAGTCATATGTAAGGGCAAAGAGAGTTGTCTCCAGCTGGCTGCACAGCCAATCAAAGAGAGTTGTGTCGGGTAGAGGGGCCTCAGGAGCTCAGGGCCAAAGGGAACAATAAAAGAGTACAGAGGGAGTGTGCAAATTAAGTTGTTAATCATGGGTATTAACTCTTGCCCAAGTATATCCAAACTTACACACCGAACAGGGTTGAGGGGGATGGTTCAAAATATCAGGAATCACTATTCTAAGACGATTCATAGTTCCAAGTACTAACAGCCTTCACGAGTAAATACATACACATTAAGCCAAATATCCATAAGATAAGATACGAGACAAGGAGTTTTCACACAGGAGTACAATAGTAATAAATTACAAAGCTTGAAGACAGTGAAATACAAGGCTTGGAGCCAAGAGAAGGGAGAGCATTAAACTATATCAGCGGAAGGGTCAATAGCATCTACCACGGTAGCAACTCCATGTATCGTATCATCTGCAGGGAGTTCATTGACCACCTCCTGGTTCGCAGACTTCTCATCTGCAGGGAGTTCATTGACTACATCTTCCACCACAGCATCATTGGTCCCAGGAGTAGGGGTGGCGGGCCTCTCAGGCAGGAGTCGCCCTTCTTAAAGAAAGCGCGTGTGTTCTTCTTGGATCTTCTTTGCCACCCTCTTGTCGGCCAGGAGCTTAAAGTGTGCTTGGAGCTTGCTCATGTCCATCTGGTGCTGTAGTAGAAGGTCCACAGAAGCCTCATTATGCCATTGAAGGAGGGTGTCTATGTTTTCCTAGTGCTGCTGAAGGAGTGCTTCCCGTTGACAACTCAGACGGTCGTTGACCCCATCCATGTACGACTGATGATAGGCCTCTGCGGATTTCAGTTCATCTTGAGCCTTGAGTTTAACCAATTCAAGAGTGCAGCTTCCAACTCTTGTTGGAGTTGGCCACAGGTAGCCCGAAGTCCAGTGGGGCCACTGAGCTCCTTCTCAAAGGATTCCACTTTGGCCTTGGCTCTGAGAAGGCCGCGGATCATGTAAGATATGTCCAAGCTCACCTGAGATCAAGAAGGGGAAAGAATCAGGACGGGGACATAGTAAAGCAAAAGGAGAAAGAATCATACCTTCTCCCAGTTGGTGTATAGAGAAGTCCGATGCTGCTCAAAAGATCCCCCTTCTGCGTAAGCTAAATCTTTGGGCAGATGTGCACCGTAGAATAAGGAAGAGGCCACAGCGGGGTTCTCTAGAGTGGAGTCTGCGGTGTTTACTTTTTGGTTGCGCACCTTGATGGTATGGCAGAATTCCTTGGGGGTGGCTGCTACCGACCCCGGCCCAGCAAGGATGACCGACTCTTTACCTTCCCGACGAATGCGGGGGGAGGGGGCTGCGAAGTTGATAGCCATCGCCAGGGAAGCTGGTTCCTCAGACACAGAAGTCCGCTGCCTTTTGGAGGGAGGGCCATCAGTAGAAGCATGTGCCTTAGTAGGAGGCACCTCCATCACTTCGTCATCTTCATCAGTATCGCTGTCGAACAGCTTTGCCTTGTTAACATCCATGCTGTTGGTGGGGGAGTGAGGGGAGGTGAACTGAGCTTTCCAGTTGGAGATAGAGCAGTATGAGGGGATGTCTTCAGTTGTCGATAAAGGATGAGGTTCGCAACGTGAAGGTGGGGAAGACGATGGTCGGGTATGAATACGGCGGGAGGATTGGGTTTGAGATCTTTTCTTGGGTGGGGGTGAGTCTTGGGGTCTTCTTTCTTTGGGTGGTGGAGGATGGTAGAACGAGGCTGTATATCCGTTGATGGAGTGTAATGCTGGTATGGGAAGCAGGGGAGTGCCTTGGGTGGGGTGGATACCCAAACGATCAACTCGAGCAGAGCCTAAACCGCAGAGACTTTTGAAAACAGGGCAAGACAGTCTGGCGTAGATACTGGACTTGGAATCGGGCGCCAACCTGTAAGAGAGAATATCAAGGGTCAGTGGGTACCATGGAGTACAAATCAGAAAATAAGGAAAGTACCAGAAGACTCACCACGGGTTTGGAAGGCGAGATGATTAAGAGTTAGATCGGAAGGAAGGTCCGCGGATAGGAAATTGCCAAATACATAGAGAGGATAGTGATGCCACACCTTGTTTGAGGAGGTAATACGGAGGACAAAGGATTGCTACTTAGGGCGAACGCAAAAAGATTGGTACCCTACACTAACATCTTTGGTATTTGTCTTTATGTAGTAGTGAGAGATGATATCGCGGCTAGAAATTTTGGGATCGCCTGTCCTATTGTAAGAGTTAGCGGCGTACATAATTCTCCAAAAGTTTCCTATGCCTTGACAAGGAGGGATGTTGAAATGGTTGCACACTTCGACATCTAATAGGGTGAGTGGAAGCCGCAGACCGGCAACTATTTGACCTACAGTGACAACAAGATACCCCGGCCTGCAGGGAACTAAGTGAGGGTAATGTGTGACCGAGGCACGTGCTCTAGTAGCACATCGGCCGGAACCCCATACACAGCCCTAACTGCGTCTAAACTAGGTCTACGGCATCGAGAAGGAGGTGGTAACAAGGAGGGGGGTCGTCCAGAGGTGGAGGGGGTCACAATTGGGGCTAGAGGCCCACTACTAAAAGAAGGGCTTTTTGTGTCACTTATTTTTTTTTTGGCTTGTGTCACTTACTAGAAAAAAGTGACACACAGAGTTTTGATGTGTCACTTTTTTATGGAACGAGGGTTGATGTGTTGCTTCTAGGAAAAGTGACACAAGTAATTTTATTTTTTGTGTCCCATTATGTGAACGTGACACTAGTAGTTTGCCTTGTTGTGTCACTTCTGGGTGTAAAAAAATCGAAAACAAAATTAACAAATTATCGAAATACATAAGCGACACTAGTAACTCAAATTCGTGATTTGGGAGCGCGGCTATATTTTTAGGATCCCTCCCAAAAGAATTAACTTAACTAAACCTAAAAGCAAACAATACTTAGGGTTAAAAAAGAAAAAAAACATAAGAAAAAAACATAAAAGAAAAACCTCTGTATCGCAAAAACGCTGAAGAGACCTCACCGTTCTTCCTCCCAACTAATTCTCACCGGCGTTCGAACACCACGCGCTCTCTCCCACCCAGCGGTCTCTCGTCCATCCCTCGTTCTCCGTCCCAGTTCCCTTTCCAGCTATCTCTCTCTCGCGAGCAAGTAAATAAAGGTAATATTTTTTTTCATTTTTATTTAATTTCATTGAGCAAGTTCTACCTTAATGTTGAGCTCTGCTCCTAACTGAAGGAGTAGCTAGCCGCTGTTGCTATGCCGTGTTTTACGATTGTAGCTGGGTTGGCTTTAGAATGAATAGCAAAGGGAAGTCCAGAGAGAGATGAAGTTTATACTCAACCTCTGCCTCTCAGATAGCCTTCTTTTCCAACACTTCTATGTGGAGATGGATGTAATATTAATATGATTGATAGTTACAGCTTTACTATTATATTTGCAGTTTCAAGTCTCAAATTTAGGGCTTGGTTCCGCCCTTGTTTCAGAGTGAATTTATGGATTTGAATACTTCTCACACTAAATTCTAATTTGTAAATTCAACTTGACTTGTACCTAGAACAGAGAATAAGGGTATCCAATTGAAATCCGTGCACCGCTTTCTATTTGCGGTTAGATGTGCTCGGCAGATGCTAAAGCCGAGTGTGATGATAGGCAGGTGTGGTTTTTTCTGGTGGAAATGATGGTATCGAACCCCGCTTTAGTACAAAATGTTGTCTGAAAGCATTGTCGCTTCATCAATTGATCGGACATTTCCAACTCTCTTTCGGTGGTTGACAACAACATGACAATCATGGTAAGACTTTTCTACTACTCTCTGATGATAAGCCGACTATACATGTTTTCGTTGATTTTGACCCTGAAAGAATTAGTCTAACTTTCAGTATAAACTATAAAAATAGCTTTTCTCAGCACCCACTCTGATTGCACAGGGACCTCCCAACCATGCATGGTGCATAAACAAAAAGTACTAGTTGTAGTGTTGTACACTTGTACTAAACAGTAACACTAAACAAAGAAAAATATAACCCATAAGCGTTAGGGCTTAGCTGCAGGTTAATTCGATCCCATAAGCTGTTTAAGATATGTTTGAGTAGTGTTTGACAAGTTTTAGCTCACTCTCTTTGACTTTTTGTTCAATTATCGAACTACTAAAGTTTCCTAATTAAAAACTTGTTATTGCAAACACAATAAATTCACTCTTAATCTTAAATAATAATTGAATTAAAAATCTTTCGCTTGTACAAAAAACAAACAAACATACTTCACTTGTAAAACATCAACAAACAAAGAATACGCCTATGCTTTATGTAGAATTTCCTATGGTTGATATATTGTGATATGCTGTTCTCGCGACTACAATTGCATGTTCTTCCCACGAAAAAATTCGATCCACCCCCGACCGCCTCTATGGCGTTGGTGCGGTGGTAACGATTTCGTGTCTGCTTTCTCTAGACCCAGTTATAGCTCTATAGTCATCAATTATCCTTCGAGCCTCTGCTGGTGAAAAATAGTAGAACCCGTGATTACAAACCATGTGGCCCAATTAAAACATCTAAGATTTCAATTTGAAGCACTTTTCAACATGACCCATTTTTTTCTGTCTTCAAAATACGAGGGAGAGGGTTTCAATGTGAAAAAGATGAAAGCAAGATTGGTATATGGGAGGAGATATTTTTGTGGAGGGATTTGCAGTATTGATACATGGAATAAAAAAGAGATGCTTCGGAGACTAATTCTATGTTTCTCTCTTGTTGTTGATCAAGATTGAGAAGCTTAAGCAACACTAGCAAAGATTTACTTGCCAATGCATCTGGTTTGATCTTTGTTGAGCCAATGACAAAACGAATCCCAGATGTTGATATCATCCCAACCATTCTTATTTATATCATCCCACGTAAGTCCTTGATTACTAGCTAATTTTTCTTCTTTACTAGTCCATGCAAAACATTTTTTTGCAGGTTGTAGTTGTGCATGATTGAACTTGTCTATTTCTTCACCTTTGTAGTATACTGGAAACAATTTTGTAGAGTTGGAAATCACATGCTGTTATCTACATTATTTTCATCTGTCCTGCACATCTTGAACCAATGTTCCTTGCATAGTGGTTGCATTAGATGGGAAGGCTTCACTGCCGACAATGTCCTTGAACTCTAACTATATTTGCACCCTAACAGTATATGCACTGCCAATCTCACTATTTGTAATTGCTTTTAGCTTTCTTATAATTAATGTAACATTGTCAAATTTTTCGTCTGTGATTTTCAAGAGACCCAATGGTGGTGGTGCAACCAAGTAAAACAACAATTGGGCAATCATTAGCACCTACTGTTGCATACTTCTCTTCTAGAGGACAAAGCTCACTTGGACCCGATATTCTTAAGGTATTGTTGAACATCCAAATTTATTTAACTGAAAAAAGGAAAGACATAATATTAGTTGTAAGTTTTATGTTACTTTTTCTCGTGTAGCCGATATAAGTGCACTGAATCAACATTTTAGCAAAGATGGCCTCCAAAAACACCTCCAACCTTGTTACCAATCGATCGTTGCTTTATGAATTGAATTTTCAGTCGGATCCGGAGTAGTTGCTCTTCTCAAATCATCTCACCCTGATTGGTCACCAATTAAATCTGCTCTAATGACTACAAAAACGGCTTTGATTGTATAGTAGCAGATTTAAAGTTTGCCTCTCATAAGCGCATTACATACATGGCAGGATTAAAGGTTTACTTTTTATACCAAGTGAATGCTCATGAGAGAATCTTGCCAACACTAATAAAGCCAAGGCAATTCTAATTATTAGTAAACGCGTTGATTTAATTTTTCAGTGACACTAAAGACACAAGTCATGACAACATTCTTGCCTAAGGTCAATGAAGTCGGGCCGACATATGCTACACAACTTAGGTTCTCTATATTGACTCTTTCTTAAACTCTGAATGAACTAGAAATGCTAGTAATCAGAATGTTGTTTCATCGATAGAAATTCTAGTAGCATTATTTTTCATATAGTCTTAGCTAGCTTATAAATTGGTGCATGTGTAAATATTTTTCATAATATTTATAATATATTTTTCGTCGAACAGGTATTGGAGTTCTCTAGCAAGAAGAGTTACACCACTGAAATAGATGAATTTCGTCTTGAATTCATCGGCTTTATCCAACAATTTATATGAGTAGTTAATTTGGGTAAGTTGGCTTCCATATTTTCCCTTTCTTTATGTATATTTACTTTTCTTATCAATTTTTTTTTTCTTACTTGTGCAATATACCCGTCTTGATTCACTTGCTTTTTAATTTTATATACTAGTCATAGTGGAATGACGACTTCATGATATGATGCAGGTGCATGGATCGATTAACAAATGAATAGATGACAGCTAGGTTTTTTGGTGTTGGAAGTGCACACAACAAGCTAAGATATTGCTAGGATAGCGTTGGCGTTATGTTGTTGTTGTTTTTTTTTTTTGCTTTAATTTATTGTGATTATTTTGGTATTGGAATGACTTCTTTTGTTGGGAGTCAAACTAGATGAAAAATACTTGGTTTGATCGATGAAATCAATAGAAGTTAATTGTTTTGAATGTTGTTTCTTTCTTCTCGAGTGGATGTTGTTTCTGTATCATAAAGCAGGTTAAAGTGATTTTGGTTGTGATGTTTTGATAAATGTATGTGGATGTTGTTTATGTCATAAAAGCAGGTTAATGGGATTTTGGTTATGACGATAGGGATGCAGGTTTGAGAAATGAATACGATCGAATACTAAAATGAGAAAATGTTTTTTAAAAAAATTATTTTCATTTGTCTCACTTTTGAAAAAAAGTGACATAATATCTATTCAAAGTGACAAAAACCCAACCACTCTTATGTGTCGCTTTTTTTTCATAATGAAGTTATATGGAGTTGATTCCCAAAAGTGACACAAGAAGTGGGCTTTTTGTCACTTTTGACGTGCCACTTGTGTCTCACTCATGGTCCAAAAGTGACACAACTAGTATACTTAATGTGTCACTTTTGACGCACTTATGTCTCACTCGGTCCAAAAGTGACACAACTAGTATACTTAATGTGTCACTTTTGACGCTTTATGTCTCACTCTGGTCCAAAAGTGACAAACTAGTATACTTAATTTGTCACTTTGACGCACTTATGTCTCACTCACGGTCCAAAAGTGACACAACTAGTATATTTAATGTGTCACTTTTGGACGTTTATGTCTCACTCAAATTCCAAAAAGTGACACAACTAGTATACTTAATGTGTCACTTTTGACGCATTTATGTCTCACTCAGGTCCAAAAGTGACACAACTAGTATACTTAATGTGTCACTTTTAACGAAATTATGTCCCACTCTAGTTCTAAACGGATACAACTAGTGTCACTTTTGACAAGCACTATGACACTCTTTCTTAAAAGTGACACAAGAGGTTATTCTTAAGTGTCACTTTTATTAACAAAAAGTGACACATTTAGTAAGGCTTTTGTGTCACTTTTGGTAGAACTTTATGTGTCGGGGGCTTATAGGTCACTCCAGAATTAGTTTCAAAAGTGACACAAGTGACTTCTTGTGTCACTTAAAAAGTGACACCAAAAGCCATTCTTTTAGTAGTGAGGAGGGGGGGACGCTACCCTACTGGGCCGGGAAGAGGAGGAATCACCGAATTCGGTGCCCGACATCAAAAAAAGGAGAGGAACAAACGCAAGGAAGTTGAAAACTCAAGAACATTACCAAAGAAAAGAAAGGGGAAGAAAGAAAATGTGCCAAGATCGAGGAGAAAAGGAGATGATGACCCAGATAAACGTGTCCCAGGAAGAAGGAAGTCACTAGAGGAAGCGTTGGAAGGCAAGTTGTCAGAGAATGAATGGAGTAGGAAGAAATAACCTGGTGAAGAGAAAGCGGAGAGAAAATAAGAAAGCAAAGTGAGAGAGGAGGAAGAAGGAGCGGGATTTAAATAGGGGAAGGGCAAAATAGTCAATTCAGGGGGGTGAGAAAATCGAAGAGTCGTTAGATGATCCAACAAGAAGGTGACACGTGCACACACAGAAACCGAGGGGTTGCTGAAGATGTGCATGATGATTGCACTTGACAGCGCACACATACCAACGACAGAGGAAAGAGGTGGCGGAGATTCTCAATCCCGGGGCAGCTAGATGACCGCAGAATCGAAAAGGAGCATTTGTAGGAGCTGGAGAAGAGTGAGGAGACTTGGTCAACGATGAGCTGGGTGGGAGACAACATAATAGGGGAAGTTAGGGAGTAAGAGAACGGGTCCATGGAATACCTAGACCACGGACGTGGCAGAAGTACCGAAAAAAAGGAGACCGAATGATGAAAGGAAAGGTGGACGGCTGGGACGAAGTTGGGAGGGGTATAAAGAGAAAGAGATGGGAGAGGAAAAAGAGGGCCGCACATTGAGAGATAGAGAGAAAAGAAAATAGAGAGAAGAAGAGAGAGAAAGGTAGAGAGGTAGGAAGTGTGATACAACAAGTATACTGTTCAGACCACAATTGAAACCCACCTTTTGCTTGTTCGATACTTCTGTAGTGGTGATTAAGGAGAACTTGTTGCCGGCAGAAATCTTCCCATTTTTCACTTGTTTTCATAATTTTACCATTAAATTCTGGCACAACACGTACAATTGCATCACTACGAGATGTGTGCCAACGATTACTAACATAGTAATGTCCTTTTTCCATAATTAGGAGTGTCGTATTCTCAAAAACAGCTGGCCTTTCCATATACTTTTGTGATATCCCATGGGTATGACAAGTGTCTCTTATTATTAGAACTTTGTGTTTAGTCTATATTAGCTTAATCTCATATTAGATTAAAAGTAGGACAGCTGGTCTTTTGAGGAAGTTTCCTGGATGTTAGAGTCAGTCAATGTTGTACTAAGATAGCCATATATAGAGAGTGAGTGAGCGGCTGTAAAGAGAAGGAAAAAAAAGAAAAATTAAAAGAAAAACAGGCTCTCGTTTCAGAGAAACAGAGATTTCTTTCCATAGTTATAATCAGTTTGTGCAGTAGTGTGTTAGAATATAACAATTGGTATCCAGAGCCTACGATCTTCGACACCATTACAATGACATTGGGTGAAGTAGAAAAACTAGCTAAAGGAACAAAGGAACAAGTGATGGAAATGCAAAGTTCACTCGACAAATTGACAGAAAAGGTTACGGGAGATGCCCAAGCCAGAGAGCAACTTGAGAAGAGAATGGAAGACCGATTTGACCAAATCCTCAAGTTGCTAAATAATGGCGCAGAAAAAAAATAAGCAGCAACAGATAGGGGAAGGGGAAAATTCGGGAGGTGCAGTCATCACAAATACTGGAGCGTCTTCAAATCAATTTCAGATCCGAGACCCATCTACGATGGAAGCTCAAGGTAATTTTCTTAGAGCTCCTAAAGTCGATTTTCCTCGTTTTGATGGAGAAAACCCTATGGCATGGGCTCGCAAATGCTCCAAATTCTTTCAAATCCACCCAATCGAAGAGAATCAAAAGGCCTCTTTAGCCTCTCTATACCTAGAAGGCAAAGCCGATGCTTGGTTTCTAGATTACCAAGAAGGAAAAAAGTGTATCCAATGGGAGGAATTGGTTGAGGACATTTGTGGAAGATTTGAATTAGTTGGACAAGATAATTATGTAGGAAGGTTTAACAAACTAGTTCAGACCACAACTGTGGAGGACTATTTTGAGAACTTCGAGGAACTCAAATCTTTAATGGTGAGCAAAAACAAACAATTAACAGAAGAATATTTTGTGTTGAGTTTTCTGAGTGGCCTCAAAGAAGAATTGAGAGCAACAGTGCAGATGTTCAAGCCTACTCGATTGAATCAAGCCTTATATTTGGCTAGAATGCAAGAAGCTGGATTAGATGCCCAATTAAAGAAAGCCAAACCTGCACAGAAATTTTTTCCATCTACCACCTCATATTTCCCCACTACATCCACCTTTAATAAACCATCGACACCAACAACATCAACTCCTAAAATAATTCCAACCTTGGAACCCACTTATCCTCCTTTTCATTCCCAAACTTCTACAAAGCCTTTTCTACCTCCAGTGAAAAGACTTACTCCAAGTCAGATGAAGATTAGACGAGACAAAGGCTTATGCTATAATTGTGATGAACAGTACAAACCAGGACACATGTGTAAGAGCCAACAGTTATACATGCTTATTGCGGATGAAGAAGAACATGAAGAAGAAAAAGGTACCGAAAGCGATGCGAAGTCACTCTTGAATTAGATTGAAACGGACATGGAGATATCATTACATGCTTTGATGGGTAGTGTTAGCCAAAATACCATAAGAATACAAGGGCATATTAAGAAGAGCCCTATCACAATACTTATAGATACTGGGAGTACTCATAGTTTTATGGACCCAGCGGTGGCTAAACAAGCGGGATGCCACGTAGACCCTACCGCTCAGATGCTAGTAACTGTAGCCAATGGTGAGCGAACAATCAGCAATGCCACATGCAATAAGCTGCGATGGGAAATGCAAGGAAATCAGTTTGAAGATGACATTAGGCTACTGCCTTTGGGAGGTTGTGACATGGTGTTAGGTGGTGATTGGCTAAAAAAATGTGGAGATGTACTTATTAATTTACAGAAGTTGCAACTCTCTTTTAAAAGAAATGGGAAGAAAATTACCCTAAAAGGAGGAGAGGAGGGGGCCACTATTAAGATGATGTCTGGCCAAGCTTTGAAAAGGTTCATATGGAAGAATACACATGGGTTAGTGGGTCAACTATTTTCCATTACTGCCACACACAGTCCAATCGAAAATCATGCACCTATGACCGAAGCTCTTGCAAAGAGTATAAGGATGTGTTTGCAGAGCTGACCGACTTACCCCCTCACAGAAACTTAGACCACCATATCCCTCTCAAAACCAATTCTAATCCCACAAACCAAAGACCATACAAATGTCCTTATGTCCAAAAATCCGTGATTGAGAAATTGGTTCAAGAAATGCTCGCTTCCGGCATCATCCAGCCTAGTCATAATCCATTTGCCTCACCAATCTTATTAGTCAAAAAGAAAGATGGCTCTTGGAGGTTCTGTGTCGATTATCGAAAGTTAAACGAGATGACCATTAAGGATAAATTTCCTATGCCCATCATTGATGAATTATTGGATGAACTCCATGGAGCTAAAGTGTTCAGCAAGATTGATTTGAGGTCTGGCTACTACCAAATTAGAGTATATGAACATGATATCTATAAAACAACTTTTAGAACCCACCAAGGGCATTATGAATTCAAAGTGATGCCCTTCGGCCTCACAAATGCCCCGGCCACTTTTCAAGCTCTTATGAACGAAGTTTTCCAACCTTATTTGCGCAAGTGTGTATTGGTATTTTTTGATGATATCTTGGTGTGTCGAAGAATATGGAAGACCATTTGAAGCATCTCAAAATGGTTTTTTAGGTTCTTAGAGAACGCACTCTTTTTGCGAAGATGTCTAAATGCAGTTTTGGCCAACATCAATTAGAATATCTTGGCCACCTGATCACACAAGAGGCGTGAAATGCGATCCTTCAAAAATCGAGGCAATGACTAACTGGCCTATACCTAATACATTGAAGAAGTTAAGGGGATTTCTGGGACTTACAGGCTGTTACCGGAGATTTGTGAAAGGCTATGGCACTATAAGCAAACCCCTTACTCAGTTACTGAAAAAGAATTGTTTCAAGTGGAGCCCAGCGACAGAGCGAGCATTCGAGCAATAACTCAAATCTGCGATGACCACAACCCCCGTCCTGGCATTGCCTGACTTCAAACACCATTTTGTACTGGAAACAGATGCTTGTGCAAGAGGGGTAGGAGCTGTTCTGATGCAAAATGGTCGACCGATTGCATTTTTTAGCAAAGCATTAGGTCCTAAAGCCCTTGGTTTTTCGACTTATGAGAAGGAACTACTAGCTATAGTCATGGCAGTCACAAAATGGAAGGCTTACCTTTCTGGCCACCACTTCATCATCAATACAGACCAACAAAGCATCAAGTACTTCATGGAACAGTGCATTACTACTCTTATGCAACAGAGATGGCTCACTAAACTGTTAGGTTTTGATTACAACATACGATATAAACAAGGTAAGGAAAATAGGGTGGAAGATGCCTTATCAAAGAGTGGTAGATGAACATGGCACCGCAAGCAAGCTATCATGGTAGTCCACCTCGATGGATAAAGGAAGTAATATTTAGCTATGCCTAAGACAATGCGATACAACATCCGATCTCTCAACTCTCGCTCACACCCAATGGAGTTAACAATTATTCATACTCTTGAGGCCTAGTAAGATACAATAGCAGATTGTTGCATTGGGAGGGACCAAAAATTTGAGACAAATGATTGTTGCAGACTATTCATCGTCATCCGTGGGTGGACACTTTCGGGTATACAAGGAAGTTATCAAAGAGCCAAGACTTACTTTTTATCGGCGGGGGTTAAAGAAGGATATATTAGAATTTGTCGGCCAATTTGATGCTTGCCAAAGAAACAAAGGAGAACATGTATTTCCAAATTGGACTCCTCCAACCACTACCCGCCTACCTACTCAAGCTTGGCAACACATCACCATGGATTTCATCGAAGGGCTACCCAAATCGGACGGCAAGGATGTAGTGATGGTGGTGGGTGGACGGACTCACAAAGTATAGCCACTTCATCGGCCTCGACCATCCTTACACCCGACAGACCGCGACAAGCGCGGTTATTCCTCTCTCATATCTACAAGTTACCGCGGCCTACCAAGGCCCATAACCTCGATAGAGACAAGGTGTTCACTAGTTCCTTTTGGCAAGAATTGTTCAAAGCCTTAGGTACATCTATCAACATCTATCAACCTCAAAGACTATCATCCCCAAACCGATGGCGACCGAGCGCGACAAATGCTTGCTTAGAGAACTATCTCAGATGTATGGTGAGTAACAAGCCCACAAACTGGTTCAAATGGTTGCACTTAGTGGAGTGGTGGTTCAATACAAATTTCTACACAAGCCTCAAAATGTCCCCTTTTCAGGCCTTGTATGGTTACTCTCCCCGCACCTTTCCCCGAAAGTGAAGTCACCACTTCAATCGCCGCGGTAGAAGAGTACTTGAAACACCGAAATGGGATGTTGGATATAGTTAAAGAGGGGTTGCACAAAGCACAAGAACGCATGAAGTGGTACGCAGACAAGAAGAGGACAGAAAGATCTTTTGAGTTAGGTGATTGGGTATATTTAAAACTGCAACCATATCGACAAACTTCTGACCATAAGAAAAAACTTGAAGTTGTCGGCCAAGTTTTACGAGCCATTTAGAGTGTTGGAAAAAGTGGGTGTTGTAGCCTACAAGCTGGAACTACCTACAGGATCGAAGATTCACCCTGTGTTTCATGTGTCGCAGCTGAAAAAGAAATTAGGGACTTCAGTGATTCCCATGCCTAGTTTACCCCTGGTATGGTAGATCAAGGTGGACAGATGTTAGTTGAACCAATTGCCATTTTGAGTCGCAGAATGATCCCTCGCAACAATCAAGCAGTTAGTCAAGTACTTATTCAATGGTCTAACACTGTTCCAGAAGATGCAACTTGGGAGGACTGGTCGCACATCGCAGCTGTTTTTCCTAACTTCCATCCTTGAGGACAAGGATGTTTGAATGGGGAAGGTATTGTCATATCCCATGGGTATGACAAGTGTCTCTTATTATTAGAACTTTGTGTTTAGTCTATATTAGCTTAATCTCATATTAGATTAAAAGTAGGACAGCTGGTCTTTTGAGGAAGTTTCCTTGATGTTAGAGTCAATCAATGTTGTAATGAGATAGCCATATATAGAGAGTGAGTGAGCGACTGTAAAGAGAAGGAAAAAAAAGAAAAATTAAAAGAAAAACAGGCTCTCTTTTTAGAGAAACAGAGATTTCTTTCCATAGTTATAATCAGTTTGTGCAGTAGTGTGTTAGAATATAACTTTCCAACAAAGCTTGGATCTGTCTCCACTGTTTCTTCATTATCTTCACATCTTGTTCGCCTAACAGTTGACGACAGTAAATTTTTTTCAGTAACATTTAGAAGCACATACTTTCTAGTCGATTGTGTCAGAGAGTAGCCCATGAACAAGTGGCATACTTCTTGGGCAGATGTGTCTCTTTCAGAAACACTCTTCATCAACAAACGCTTCACTGCAGAAACAACACTAAGACATGGGCGTCCAAGATCTTGAACAATTTCTTTCACAGTATCCGTAGAACTCTTCGACGCTGGTTCAGATTTGGCTGCATATTTACTAACATAATTTAAAGTGAGAGCACTGGGGACCAATCAAAATTAGCCCGCCATGTTTGTAGAACTCTTCGGTTATGTGAGCAGACTAATGGGTCATTCCGACGCCCCAAGAATCTGAACATATTACTGTTGCGGGTTCCTCGACAATTAGTGAATGGTCGGAGACATCAATTACCATATCCCACATTCCATTAAGACCCGGTTGTAATCAATTTTCTGGTAGAGCATATCTGTCGCCACATTAAATAAGAATTCTTTTGCAAAAAAGTTGAATTATGAAAATATCGAGACCCACAAAGACTTCGGTTGAATGAGGTCCCATGCCTTCTTTGCCAAAAGAGCATAATTTTGTAACTGTAAGTTCTTTATCCCCAGATCACCATATTGTTTTGCAGTACAAGCCATCGTACATGAAAAATAATGCAATTTCTGCTCAGAAGGCGGGTGTCCCCAAAGAAAAGCTCGTCGAATTGCATCCATTTGATCAACTATTTTAGCCGGCAATAAGGTACATGACATAGTGGGAGTTGGGATAGCCGATAATACCAAATTCACCAATGTAAGTCGCACTGCCTTCAAAAGAATCTTTGTTTTCCAGCCAGCCAATTTTTTCTGAAAATTTTTCTAATAGAGGACCAAACTTGTGCAAGCGCCCTTTACCATTAAGTGCTGGTACACCCAGATAAGTAGGCATAGTTATAAGTAGGCATAATAGAGGCAGACGGCATATTGAAAGTCCTCAGAAAGTAAACTAATCTCCTGTGAACCTTCGGATGATGAATAATCTGAGATTTGACCCTATTAATAGTTTGGCCAGATACACAGCAGTATTGATTCAACTGATCATTTATGTGATGTTGCTCAGTCAGTCCACATTTGCCAAGCACCAGTAAATCATCAGCATACATTAAATGAGACAGAAGTTGGCAAAATCTCCCCAACTTGCAACCATTGATTTTCCCACTTCTTTGCATATAGCTAAAAAAATTTAGGGATAGCATCTCCGAACATAAAATAAAAAGATAGAGAGATAGAGGATCTCCCTGTTGAATCCGTCACATTGGTCAAAAGAAACCATGAGCAGCACCATTTAATAACACAGAAAGACACTTTTTCAGAAGTTCAGAGCATTGTTGATGGTAGAGCACTAGAGCCCCTTAGTTGTCCAAATGGGAGTCACCAGATGATGTGTACTAAACAACTCAAAGACGGTCGGGTTTTCTTTTGTAATATACAACATATTCGAACCAACTTTGTGGGCTTCAGAGATCTAACTCTGAAGCGCCTAAAATGAATAATGCAACTGTCTTACTCCTTCGCCCACATGTAAAATGGCAAAAGTATCATTTCTGGTATACCTAATAAGTGAACTGGACTTGCTGGCAAATAGGAAATGAGTACACAATTTTGAAGAAAAAATTGTCTAGCTCACATTAAGATATTAATATTCAATCACAAAACATGGTGAGATCAAACGAATCAAAGTTTGACCCTACATATAAAGCAAAACTGATATCTGAAAGATCAAAACCTTTCTCCTAGTCTAGCACTAACCGCTCTAAGTTTTGAGTAGACCTTCCCAGCCGGTGATCCTAGAATTAGGCTACAAAGGGAATCCCTGGCAACCTTGATATTGGTGAACAACCCAAGTACATGAATCTTGGTATCTGCAATCACAATTCGAGTCTTTGTTGCATTCTCAATTGCAAACTTGGTCTTGCCTCCTTTCCCAGACAGTCTTCCAATTGCACGAGATAAGTGCTCGCCGCGTAATGTCTTGACATCCTTGATCTCAAAAGAATCCACATATAGCTCATCCATGCGCAAGAGGGCAACAGCATCTACTATATCAAACCCAAGCATAAAAGCATGGACGAAATCAGCACATTTCTGTAGGTTACTGATATCAGGTGTGTCTGACCTAGTCTTCAGTTCAACCTTGCGAGCCTTGAGATTCATACGAATGTCAATCTTCATCTGCTCATAGACAGGGGTGTAGATCTCCATCCAAGCTTTCTTCAAGGGTGTATAGCGATGAGGAGGTACAGCAACTTTACGGAATTGAACACGGCCTTCAGATATCTCATGAGCTTTCAGAGGCTCAAATTTAGGCTTTGTTGCATGAAAAATAGATACTGATTTGGGTTCAGTAGAAACCCTTTCAATCTCCATAGAAGACGCAGCAGCTTGATTGGATTCCATTATGATTAAAAAAATCCTAGTTCAAGATTTCTAGCACAGATAAACCTACAAGAAAAAAGAAACTTTGCAGAACGAAATAGGATACAGACTCACACATCTAAGTGTCTAACAACACACAAAATACATAATTTGAAGATGCACCAAAAGACAAAATGCAACAATTGGAATGACATAAATTATCGCAAGAGCAAAAATAAGTAGAAATGTCAAAAATTGGGATAAGTTCCACAACTAATCATCACGGTATAAGAAACTCATTAGATCGAAATAGGAAACAAACTTCACAGACTCACACACATGGCAGGAACAGCACAAAGATAAGGATGGAATTCGAGCTGGGTGGCTCAAGCTCGAGCATGATGAAGCTCGGCTCGATAAGCTCACATACAATCCCCACAGTGTAAAATAACCAAGCTCGAATACCATCCTTGTTGCAAATGGTATAATAAGAAATATATATATCAAATAACGTCATCCCTCTGAATGCAGCTACTAGCTCGGATGGAGGTCTCTATCAAATAATTTGACACCATCCAGCCTACTAATATATAATTTGTTTCATACTAGCACACATTGACAAAGCTGAAAAAAATTATAATTATAGCCCAAACTAATACTATTCATTGCGTGAGAAAGAAAATGACCTTGAGAGAGGTGTGGTGGCTGTTGCCTGTTGGTCGTAGCTGAGAGTCGGCTTGCTTAGGTCGGGGAGAGAGAGGCGAAACTTGTATTTTCAAGGTTTTACAGACAGGCCTTCTCACTACAGTCGGGTCTGGGTATTTCAGTTTTTCGAACAAGAACACTATAGCCCAAACAATAAGCCCATGTCTTAAGTTTACTTTAGGGCCATAACACCTTAAAATCCGTTCAAGAAATGCGGTTCTGCCCCTTCATTTTAATCTGGCTGTTCATTTTAATCTGGTTGTTCATTTTTCATTTTAATCTGGTTGTTCATTTTAATCTGGTTGAGTATAAACCCCTGAGTAATACTATACGTACCAACAACTCCAACAGACAAGTGGATATCCATTTTACCTTTGGTTACAATTCTCTTTCATTTTAGTTTCAAAACACACGGTAACCCATTTCACACTTACTTGCAAATTCTACTACCACTTTAACTTAAATTGTTTATATAAAAAATACTGGGTAATTTCTCAATTAGACCATGATAATGTCAATTCCTTCTCAATTAGACCACAAATTGCTACACGGCGCATTTTGTCAACAACTAGTGGGGTAATATCAGCAACTTTTTGCACTGAGTTGCTGACAATGCTCGAATTGGGAACACATTGACATTATCACGGTCTAATTGAAAAATTACCCAAAAATACTAACCCTATGATTACTATTTTCTCTCAAAAAATTTCTCGCTTTTTTACTCTTCAATGAATCTTCAACACATTTTTTTTTTTCTTCTACACCAGCAAAGTTTTATTAGACTAGCATTAAAGAGACACAAGTCACAACTATAGCAAGACAAACAGAATTAATCATATAATAGATTTTTTAGAATTGGTTCACAATTCTTATTAGTCTATTAGATATGTGTTGAAAGATGCAAATGATCAATTCAAAAAACCAATTCATCCATCCATGGTAGGAGAAAACTATCGTCAGTTGCTAAAAAAACTATTCCATTTATACAATGTGTCTTTGCATATATATTTTTATATATACAATGGTTCACAATTCTTATTTTCTTTGGGGTTATTTTGGGTTTGTTCAAACCAAGGCCCAAAATATCGCCGAGATATCCAAGATATCGCCGATATATCTCGTTTTTTGGGATACACGAGCTGAAAATATTTGATATATCTCCACCAAATATTGAATATTGTTTTTTCCGATATATATCGTAATTTTTTTATATATCAAGATATATTGACCGATATATATGATATATCCGTTATAAATTGTTGACTTCGACTGATTTTTATTAATATATCAACGATATTTCTGATATGATCAACGATATTTCCAATATAATCAACGATATTTCTGATATTTTCCAATATATCAAAATACAAAACAAAATTTTGACTGGTCAACAAAAAAAATAGATATCTCCGATATTTCTGATATATCTCGTTTTTTGGGGTACACGATATATTGTCCAAATTCGATATTTTGGTCCTTGGTTCAAACTATCTCACTAAATCACTAATCAACTAATGGAATATTGTACAATCAAATTTAACAATTGCATATATGCTAATTAGTTCTTAACAATTGATTTGGGATGCTAAAATAAAAGAAGCAAGAAAACATAGGTGAAGAATATAGAAGATGGTTAAGTGGCAAAAAAATGGAGAAGACGGGACTAATTCATTTTGGGGATCAGAAATTCAGAACTTGATTGCTTATCTAAGGTTATTTTTCGTCATTTGAAACTAAAATGAGAGAGAATTGTAACCAAAGGTGAAATGGATATCCACATGTCTGATGGTATAATTTGTTGGTGGAGTTGTTGGTACGTATAGTATTACTCATAAACCCCTTCCTATAGGCCATACCACATAACCTCCGTGCTTTCCAATAAGAATAAGATGGCAAATCCATTCTGATTTTTATTTCCCTTTTTACCCTTTTTATAGATTCATTGTCATTTTGACCAAGAAGAACGCCAATTCATCTGCTTGGATAACACAATTTGGCCTCTTTTGTTTCTCTATTGACGAAAGAAGGTTCGACGCATAAGAGATTCCTTTATGTTTTCATTGAAGAATAAGGTTTTGAAGTTTTGATTCACCTCTTTTCAATCTTCTTCGCGATTTTGATTTTGACCATGAAAATTTTAAATTGGTGACATTGTCATGATTTACATATTGTTTCATTGGTGATATTGTAATGTTTTAAAAGTTAAATTGTTGAAAATATTGTTTCGTTGGTGATATTGACTTTGTACGTAAAAATACATTTACATAGATTCATCAGTTTGTTTGTTAGAACAATGATTATGATTTATCAGTTTTTCTTTGTTGTTTTTTGCAAATGCAAACATGGATGGGACTGCCCTTTTTACTACTATATGTACGAGACGCAAATTATGAGTGTCCATGTCAAGACTAATTAATGGTATAATTGCTGATTTGAAGTGTACATTTTCTGAAAAGTGGTCAGACCTTACTCCATTGTCTATAGAACTGTCTTTTGTAAGGGATTCAAAGCGTATTGTGATAGATACTGACTCGGAGCTTCAATCCCTTGTTTTCTTCAATTTGGTTAAAGGTATTGATACATTCTTGATAACAACATCGTCAAGAGGATTTTTTGATTTGTGTGACACTGGTTCTAGTTCCAAAGTCTCTCTTCAGGCTTCTTCTTGTACTTCTAGAGATTTGGTTGCTAGTTCTTCTATGTCTTTTGCTACATATGATGAAAAATATGTTAAGGTCGCTTCTTTGCCTATTTTGATTGGTGTGGCACAGGGATTTCCTGGTGCTGATGCTAAGTTTCATGTTGAGCTTTTACGTCATTGTCTTCTTAATCATTACAGAGTTCATATTAAGAAGAATGATCCCGATAGAATCACGGCTAAGTGTTATTTGAAGACTGAAACCGGGTGTTTATGGAGAGTTCACGCATCCAAGAAGTATAAGATGTCGAAGTTCTTTGAAATAAAGACAATGGAAACAAAACACACATGTGGAACTGGATTCGTTGACGTTAGCAATCCCCCAGTGAATAGTAAACTTGTAAAAAGTATTGCATGTTTTAGATATGGTGAGAGACAACCCTTTAACTAAGCTAGGTGAAATCACTGACCATTTTCTAAGGGTATATGGTGTGACCTTGAATTATTACTTTGCACATACCGACATAGATATTGCATTAAAGGAGATACATGGGGACTATGCTTTATCTTATCATCAGTTACATTGGAATGTTGGAAAGCTAAAAGAAACCAATCCAGGGAGTCATGTTGTTTTGGAAAAAGAATCAACAACAAGAAAATTCAAGAGATTATTGATAATCAGACATTTTATAGGTTTGTTATTTTTGAGTCCAAAGTCCGTAAAACGTTCGACTAGTCAAGTTACCTTATGCACGTGGGTCGATAGCATAGATCGAATAAGGGATCGTCCAAACCTTAGAACTAGGCTAAAGTTCACAACCTGGAATTTCCAGCTTCAAGGGAATTAGTGAGTAGGATTTTAGGTTATTTCTTATGTTGCTAAAGATATTCTCAATTAAAACTTGGAATGTAAGTTAACGTAGAAATACAAAGATTATTTTTTTTAGTATAGAGAGAGAGATACAAGAAGATGGTCAATCATAATCATGCAAGATCAGTTACAAACTTTTAGAGCACCTTATCACAACATCTCTAATCCGTCTTGAGCTTATAAACAAACCCGAAATGGCGTCTAGTATCGATCTCTAGTAAGATAAACTCATGTACTCATCTCTGAGTTCATCTTAGTAGCATGAGGAGTTGAATTGACATTCCATCTCTAAAATATCACTTCAACTCCTAGTTTAATTATACACTAGCTGGACAAACTAGAGGGTTAACAGCTACCATAGGATCTCGCACGAGACTTGACCTAGTGTTAACTGGGTTTCACACGAGACTAATCTGGAGTATCAGCACTCCAAACTTGATCAGACTCAGTCATTTTTACGACCGGATGTATAACAAAACCTAGTTTCCAAAGTAGTGATTCTAGACTACTAAAAAGCAGCCTGATCCTCACATGAGTATCATTAACCCTCCCCTTATGAGGGCTTTAGCTTATAGACCTTCGATGGATTTTATGTCTTTGATGTATTAAATGAAAAAGTAAAGAATAAACAAAGCAAGAACAAGAAATTTACTTGAAGAAAACAGATCTTATTAGAAGTTAAAGACTCCTCGTATCAACACTAGTACGAAAGCTTAAAAGAGAAAAATACAATGCATGAAATGTAAAACAACAAAAATGGAATGCAAGAATGGAATCCCCCTTTCTCCAACATCCCAAAAGATATATCAAGTCCTCTCACATGAAGTCTTCCCACCTTTACTACAAGCTTGTTTTTTTCTTCACAAATCATCCAAATTTTAGCACACCTTTTCTGATCAAAAGTCTAGTCATGCATTTAATTTCTTGTCTTATCTTGTTTTGCAAGGTGTCCAAGAGTGTCCATAACTTGCCACTTGTCCATGCATGATGAATCATCACTTCTTGTGGGCACGTAGAGTGTCCCCATGTTGTGTCCAGTGGTAGCTCAGGATGTTGGCATTTTTATAACTTTCTATTTTTGCGTAGAGCTCGACGCCCTGGTCATTTTGGCAGTTCACTTTCCGAAATTAGAGTCTAGGTTTGAAAGATATGAGCTTCGAAAGTTTGCTGCTTCTTTGCACATGATCCCGTTCTGCACTGGTTTTGTCCCATTGGAATCTTCGGCTTTAGTCAGACTTTGTTAGGCTTCACTGGGGCTGAGTGGGAAGACTTCAAGTATGCACAGTATTCTCGTGCTTTGATGCAGGTTTTATCATCATATTCACGTTAACTGCGAAAACCTGCAAAAGTACGAAAATATAATTATTTCATGATTATTAAACACATAATTAACCAAAAATACTATGTCTCTACGAGATTTAGTATTTCAATTTTGGGTGCTTATCACACTACCCCCAAATAGCACTTTGCTTGTCCTCAAAGAAGAGACATTAAAATGATAAGTGGCCAAAACTGTGTGGTCCTAAATTAAGTCTTATTTCGCAGAGTGCAGTTGGATTGACCATATGCAGCAAGGCCTTAAACCACTAGGAGTTCCCTATTGGACGAGTTATAGCCTCATGAGAGTTTTCTAGAAAAGATACTCACAAACTTCATCTATATTACACCGACTCAGTAATAGAGGCTTGTTCCCTTAATTAATCTCAGATATCTATTCATCTCACTAGCGGGGGAATGAGGATTAATTCCTTTGAAATTCAAGTTAATATACATATAATAATCAAAACATTTATATGTGAGCATGCATGCAGTGGGCTTTACAATGAAGTGTATAAACAAGGCTGTTTCTGGATCCTTTAGATAGCGTCTTTAAGTAGGTTCTCACAAGTATGTGTCGAAACACAAATTCTCTCATATTTTTCCACTCAAGTTTTGTTAACTCCAGTGTGCAGTGGGCACACATTTCCTCACATACTCAATGACAGTCAGAGGAGCCGAGGTCGAGAATTCACATCTACTACTTATTATCACACCATCCTACTCCTAATTGAGTTAGAGGTATTTATTAGGTGTTATGGGGCTTAGGTGGTAATGTAGAAGAAAATGGAATGGAAAATTCAAAAATGATAAGTATGAGAGAATAAGGTCTTCAAGATATTTACACTGGAGAAATCCTTATTTTCTTTCCTGCTTCTAACATGAGTTTCCATACTTAGCTCTTTTAAGCTTTTGTATTCCCTTTTGATTTGATTTTGGAGAAAGTTCTAACTTTGATTTTTCTTTTGATTTTTGGAAACATATTTCTATTTTTCTTTTTCTTTTCTTTCTGAAGCAAGTAACTGATTTTGATTTATGACAAGTTTTTCTCTTCATTTTTCCACACTTCGTCCTATTTCTCATACTCATCATCTAGGTGGGCTTATTTATTTGTGGTTAGTAGATGGGTAAGGACTTTTTGGTGAAAATGAAAGGTCTGTTAAACGGTTCAGTGGGGTGACTAGTGGTAAATTAAATTTGTACAAGTATGGATTTTTGGCTATGTCGATCCAAAGAAGGCCTAAATTCTCGCCTAGGATTCGGGTAGTGATCAAGTAAGTAGATGCGTGAACGTACCTCTCTATTCGGAAAAGCTACTTGATAAACATAAAATGAATAATTTTACTAATTAATAAAGCGATGAAACTCTAAACATAAGTAAAACTACAACTGCTTTCGTGTATCTAATTTATCAAAGTTTTCTACTCTCAATCCTATTGAGATATAGTGGAATAGATGATTCGTTCCACTCCTAGTTCTTTAGCATGCGATGGTTTCATGTCAACTAATCAGTTCAAAGTCTAATGAGAGATTTACGAGGGGAATTCTATACTACGAGGTGAATTCAATTAACAAGTTACGAATAACGAAATGATAGAATGCTAAGGGTTTGAATCTAGATAAAGAATTAAAGGGGATTGAATCCACCTTAACTCGACTTAATCCTACTAACAAAGACTCGTTGTGATCCAAATTGAATGCTTCGCATATCAAAATAGTAATTCTAATCCCTAATTATACATGACATTTCTACCAATTCATAACTAGCATGTGAGCGATTAAACCCATTCTCATGGTGAATTAATCGTTTCTAGAGTGGAATAACTATCACGACGATTTCTAAGTTTAACAAAGATCAAGCATCATCAAGGCTTCTTTAACCCCTCTAATGGAGGTTTAGTCTTGATTCATACAACTATCATTTCCCATTGAATTAAAACTAGACATCATATAAAAATTCTATCTTTATGCAATTTGTCTAAACAATAATTGAAATCTTAGGTATTAACTGGGAAATGAATAACAAGGAATAAAGGAATTTATATCTAAACAATTGTAAATGACAAAATCGAAATGAACAAGAATCTACTATTTTATTTATCTAATCGATGAAGAACAATGATTTAAGAGTTTAATCTAAAACAAGAATTGAATTGAAACTAAACTTAATTAAAAACAATTAAAACTAGATCTAGAATTATCTATAGTTTAGGTCTAATTAGCTACTATTAACAAAGAGCTAAGCTTTTGTTTTTATATGCTTCAGATCCAAAAATCGTGCATGGGCTTGGAGCCATGTTTTGGGCCGAAAAATCGGGCCCAAAACCCAATTCTTTTAGTCCGAAAAGGGCTCTTCAGCTGGATTTGACTTCAATAGACTTTTCGTCCACTTCTACTCCTCTGATTGGATCAAAACTTGGACCATTAAAAAGCTCTTCCCGAGCCGGTCGTTTTAACATAAGGTAGACACAATTCCGAGGTCTGAGTCCAAAGATACGGCCTTCGGAAGTTCTGCTGACTTTGTGTGTTGTTCCTGCCCGCGTTGACTTTGACTTCTTAGCTTTTACCGGGCATTAGAAAGGTTTTGTCTCCTTGAATCTTGCCCTTTATCACAGAACTTCTTAGCAACCAATCCTTGCTCCTTTATCTCGCCAAAGTAGCACATTTCTACACATAATTGACTTTACTGCCTGAAATACATAAAAAACACGTAATCAGTGTTAACTCTTATTTATTACTCACATAATTGGTCTAAAAGTATGATTATTAAGGGGTTAAAACTACAGTTTTGGGCTATTATCAAACCACCCCCAAACAGCATTTTCCTTGTCCTCAAGCAAATATGAGAAATTAGAATAAGTGACCAAAAATGGAGTTCTAACTAATCTCGTTTCGCTGAGTGCGATTGCATTGACCATATGCAACAATGCCTTAAACCACTAGAAATTCCCTAGTGGACGAGTTATAGCCTCGTGAGAGTTTTCTAGTGAAGGTACTCACAAACTTCATCTATACTACAACGACTAAGAAATAAAACTATTGTTTCCTTATTCATGCTCTAAATTAACTATACATTTCACTAGCAATGAATATAGAATATTCAAGTCGAAGCCTAAGCTAATATATGCATAATAATCAATCATCTACAATAAGCATATATACAATGAGTAATACTATGAAATGCAATAGCAGGTCCGTTTATGAAAACTCGGAATAGCGACCTTAAGTAGGTTCTCACATATAAGTTAAGATACAAACACTCTGATTTTCCCGCTCAAGTTTTGCTACTCCAGTGTGCAGTGGGCACACTTTACCTTATAATCTCAATGACAAACAAGGAAGTCGAAGTCGATCAAACACATCTGCCACTTACTATCACACTAACCTATTCCCAATTGAGCAGAGGTCTTTATTAGGTGTTGCGGGGATTAGGAGATGGTTTAAGAAGGAAGGAAATGGATATTCAAAAAGGACAAGTCTGAGATAATAGAGTCTTCATATTATGTAACTAGAGAAAACCTTGTTATTTACTTTTGCTTCTACACTTTGTTTCCATCCTTAGCCATATTTTTTTTTCTTTTCTTTGGCTTTTGACTCCCTTTTATTCTATTTTTGGAGTTTTTATTTATTTATATTTTTCTTTCTCTTTTCCTTGGATGGAAACTTCTTTTCTTTTCCTGAAGCAACTAACTAATTTTTGTTTACACAGGTTTTTCTCTTTTTCTTTCTTCACTCATTCTATTCTCAGACTTATTCTAGATTGGGTAAGTTGAATTTTTTATTTTGTTTTGTTTTTGTAACAGGGTAAAGGATTTGCGGTTTATGGAAGGTTAAGGAAAGGCTCGAGGGGACGACTAGCGGAAAATAATTTCATAAGGGTTGAATTTCTGGCTATATCAATCCAAAGAGGGCCTAAATTCTCGCTTAGGATATGGTATAATGATCAAGCAAGTGGACGTGTGATTTCTCTATCCGGATTTTACTTCTCCCTTGTGTCATTTCTCAAATGTTTCACTTATATAAGGCTTTAGGCTATATTCTCACAGGATTTGTAGAATAAGTACTCTAGCCTAGATTTCAGAAACTTACTGCTAACCATCATAGATACTCATGTAATATATTTATAGATAGATGCAAAGATTATTACATACATATTAACCTAAGTTTCTAAAAATTATTCTAATACAAAAGCTACGTGAGACTTCTAGATTATTAAGAGCATAGAGAAAGAAAACAATACCAATATTCCTAAGTGTATATCATAAACTTATTTATTTATATTTTTGAATTTAAAAAATTTTAACTAGAAAATAAGTGCATATTATACCTATCTATATCCTAACAGATGCCTTAATTACACGTGTTTCTATGCCCCTCCCCCCCAAACAAAAATGCATGCTTTGTCCTCAAAGTATTTTAAATAACGAGGGTAGGAAAATACCATGGAAACGCGTGAAATTTTGGAACATCTGCAAAACAAGGGTAGAACATACTAATATAGGAAGGAAAACTGACGCAACTCTATAAGAGTTCCACCCGTTATGGGGTTAACAGAATTAAATTGCTTGGGACATAAGAAGACAATAACAAAACTAAAAACTTACCTTATCTCCCGCTTAAGCATCCTCCTCCTCATCAAAGAGATGAGGTTCCTTCGCATCCTGCTAGGCCATTATAACTTGCCAACCTTGCCGCCATTTATCATCTACTGATGCTAACCTGTTAAGTGTTATTATGTCTGATGGGATGTACGGGGCGACCAAATGAGGCTGCACCTGCCATCCCGGCCAAGTCATAATTCACAATGAGCAAACCACCCAATTAGTGGGTCTCATGACTTCAACCCTTTTCCATCTGTGAATTGGGCACATAATCTGAGGTAAACAACTACGCGTGATCGCTTTTACCAAAACAGGCATAAGAAGATACTTACGCCTCATGCTTTGGGCTCTCTTAAAACTAGCGACTAAAACTTCGGGGAATGTCATATTGGCGACGCCCCCCGCCTAAAAGCGAGGAAAATGTCACCATGTAATCTTGTATGCGTATGAACTGCCTGTATGCGTATGAACTGCGCCTTTCCCCAAAATATTCATTAGGATGAATAACATGGTGGTGCCTACATTTAGGGACCCGGGCTACCAAGCGGCAATGCTATATAAGCCTGTCCATTACTCGAAATACCCTCCCCATAATACTCATGGAAATATGTATAATCATAAAGGTATGCATTATCGGTCATATATCCCCATGTGTAAAAACGGGATCGTATTGGTAATCCCAAACTAAAGCTACCACATATTTATTGAATTCTAGTGTCGTGTCATCGACTCTGACGGAGAAATTCTTGTTTTCCATCCCGATTACAATAGAAACTAATGTGGTCGTTAGAAATAAGCGATAAGTCGCGGGCTGAATATGAATCGTCATCACTTACCGGTAGATGGCCATCCTAATCTAGCGGGGATCTGTTTGAAACCAATGTCCATAAGTCTTGGTTCCCAACACGTCTTCGAAAAGACTGTTCGGGTATGACTATAGGAGATGTCATCTCAACTACTCTTTGGAATAGCTCCAAAAATCTTGGAACAACCCTCGAGAAAATTGGAAATTTTCGTGTTTCTGAGGTCGGTAGCGAGTCGCGCCCACTTGGCGTGGGTGCTTCGGGTTTTTGGGATTTACTGATGTTTTGGGTGCGAGTCACACTTAACTTGAAGCGCAGCGTGCGCTCGAGTAAAATTTCGGCGGATGTCTAGGGCGCAGTGCGCTTCGTAAGTCTTGAAAAAAAAAGTTTACAAGGAAAAAGAAGGAAAAGCTTGGAGTGAAAGGTGAGAGATGATGGTGGGGTGTAGTGTGGGTTGTGAGTGTAGAATAAAGGTGATAAGAGCCCAAAACTGTAGTTTTAACCCTTAATAATCATCTTTGTTAGACCAATTATGTGAATAATAAGTAAGAGTTAATACCGATTACGTGTTTTATGCATTTCGGGCTTCAAAGTCCATTATGTGCGAAATGTGCCACTTTAAGCGAGATAAAGGAGCAAAGGTCAACAGAACTTCGAATGCCATATCTTTGGACTCAGGACCTGAATTGGGCCTACCTTATGTCAAAACGACTGGCTCGGAAAGAGCTTTGCAATGGTCCAAGCCTTGACCCAATCAGAGGAGCAGAAGTGGACGAAAAGTCTGTTGAAGCCGCATCTAGCTGAAGAGGCCTTTTTGGACTGAAAGAATTGGGTTTTGGGCCTGATTCTCTGGCCCAAAACATGGCTCCAAGCCCATGCACGATTTTGGATCTGGATGTATAAAACAAAAGCTTAGCTCATTGTTAATGGTAGATTATTTAGTAGAGAATTAGGGTACATAGCTTAGAATAGAAAGTAGCCATTAGAATAGCTTCTAGATCTAGATTTGATTGTTTTAATTAAGTTTAATTTCAAATCCAATTCTTGTTTAGATTAAACTATTAGAATCATTACTCTTAATTAGTTTGATTAATAAAATAACTAGTTGTTAAATTTAGATTCTTGTCATTTACATTTGTGTTAGATCTGATTTCATTTATTGCTTGTCATTCAATTCTTAGTTAGTAATTAGATTTTAATTATTGTTTAAATTAGATTAGTAAATTTCAATTCTTTATATCATGTTTAGTTTAGATTTAATGGGAAATGTTAGTTTGATGAATCAAGGCTAAAACCTCCGTTAGAGGGGTTGATGAAGCCTTGATGAAAACTTAGTTGTTAGTATAGAATTGTTTGTAGACTCTATTCCACTCTAGAAGGTCGGTGTTTTAAGCCATGAGAATGGGTGGACGACCTCACATGCTAGTTAGTACTTTCGGTAGAAATGCCATGAACACTAGGGATTAGAACTTCGAATTTCTTGCCGTAAGAACGTGAGAATCGAGATACTGAGAATCTATACTAGGATATTAAGTTGGATTCGAGGTGGATTCAATTCCCCTCTAATCCTTTATCTAGATTCGGAAACAATCATATTTCCATAGCATTCGTAGTTTAAATTCAAATAATAAATTTCATATTGCATCGTAGTATAATTCCCCTTCGTAAAGCTCTCATTAGACTTAAGACTGATTTCTTAGACTTAGAAAACAATCCATGCTAGGGAACTAGGAATGGAACGAACTTCCTACTCCACTTAGTACAATTCGCATCGAGAGTAGAAGCTTTGATAAACATAGGATCAAAAGATCAGTTTTAGTTTACTTACGGATTGAATTCATCGTTCATTTCGTAGGTAAACTATTCATTTTACAGTTATCAAATGCCCACCCATCTTAGTTGCACTTTAGCATTGTTTTCTTTGTAGAAGTAGTCATTTTAAGTCCCATTAAACCCACCCACCCTTGGTTGTTTCATACCGTGGTTGCCCATTTCAGCTTTGATAAATTCATGAGAAAATAATCGAGCGCGACCAGCATAAGGAGGACCCAGCTTAAGTTACCGGAATTTCATCTACCACCGAAAGCACGCCAGCCCAAGGAGAGCGACCCAGCTCAAAACACTGTAATTCGAATTTACACCGACCAGCCTCAGGCCAAAGGAGAGCGCCTAGCAGCTTAGCTGATTTTTCCGAATTCGACGCTTTGATTCAACTTTGATCTTTCATATTTTTCAGTGTTCTAACCTGCTCTATACACCGAACAAGCGTAAACAAGACGCTATTCATAAAGCGAAGCAAGGACGAATCGTATTCCTTTCTTCCACACCTCGCATCTCCTCGTTAGAGGTTTATACTAGTATATCGAAATTGTTTGGAGTGTTGCATGTTTAGTTAAGCTCGACTTAGTCTTGCATGAGATTAAGGTCCGGTCGAACAAAAACACCTAACGAAATACACAACAAATGTTAACAAGCAAGTCTATCTAGTATATCACACACTACACCTCTAGCTACTATTTCACACACACCACCGATATAATGGGGAAGAAAGAGAGACTCCTCTCCGGACTTCTACAAAGCCTTGGAGCGATAGCCCCAAATCTTGCATCGTTCTAGCAGACCAGTGGGATTTCAATCCCTCCAAATATTTTTAATTTGTTACCCGCTTTTCATGGTTTAGACCATGAAAAACCTTATCGGCACATCGTAGGATTGAACAAGTCCTAACAACATTCCACCATCCTACGGTTGGTACGGAACAAATTAAATTAAGGGTATTCCCTTTCACCTTAGCCGATAAAGCGCGGCGCCTTGGTTAACTGCCCAAAAGCGCCCTAATTCGTGGACTCGTGGGCTAAACTTGTTCACCGCTGTTTATGGAACATTTTACCCACCCCTAAAAGACGGATGAGATGCTTTCCAAGATTCATTTCTTTTCGACAAAAATCCTCATGAATCATTTTCAGAGGCTTGGAATCGTTCACCGATCCGCTTTTAGAGTGTCCACACCATAACCTAGCAAAAGACACGTTAGTTCGTGCCTTTTTTCAAAGGACTTCAACATCACCATAAAGAAGTCCTTGACATAATGAATGGGGTAGTTTCTTAAGTAAAGGAGCCTCGAGGCTTATAAATTTTAGATCCGACCAAACTAAGCGAAATAATAACCGGGAGGTAGTGACGATTACTCCCGCTCCGCTAGTTCTACTAATACAGTTAAGGCACGGGTATGTTTGAAATTAAACACGATTCGAGCTTAAAACTCTAATCGAATCACTCACTAAAAAGGTAGAGGCCATTTAAATACAACAAAAGCCTATCCCCGTCATGAATGTAAATTCAAACCCATGTAGTTTCGGTTTGAGTCCCGAGCATCCCGACTCCCATCGTCCTATAGCCTATGAACGTGCTTGTTCCATTAATAGTGAACCTAACGCCCCTTGGAGACAAAATCCCAACTCGGTTGGAGAAATAACCAACAAGTCACACCTCGCGGGTACAATAATCAATATGTTAGGCCCACGCGACGCCTTTAACCAAGCTCCACCACGACAAGGACGAGTCGGGGTAATTTTAATAATTATAACAACCAAGTGCAACCTCGACAAGGTCAAGCACAAGATCAAGGTAATTATAATAATTATAATGCTAATAGAGGTATCGTTCCAACCAATAATAATTATCAAAATCCACCCATAAATAATTCACATTATGAAATGGTTCCAAAATTTCACACCACCCGTGACTACTACACCCACACAACCGGATCGCCTTGACACCTTCATACAAGTGAGCCAAAACTTTTCCAAACCATGGCTCAATCTAACCAACAACTTCTACAATCCGTTAATAATTTAACCCAACAGTTGGCTCAAGATAAAGCCCAAACCAAAGGTGTGTTGCCGTCACGCAATACCTAATCCTAAAACAACAAACACGCCTTTGAGGTAACCGATAATACTAGTAATGAATATGAAAATGTAGGTGAGATAAATGCCATCACCACTCTCCGCTCGGCAGAGTGGTTGATAACAAGGTAACTATGCCTATAGTTACCCCACCAAGAGTCCCTACACCGCTATTTTACTAGATACCCAAATAGAAACCAAGAGCCTACCACCGTAGAGGTACCGGTTACAACACAACCTAAGAAACGTAAAGCCACGGTTAAACATCCAGTGATACCATTGCTAAATATAGACCGAAAACCACCGCTTCCACAAAAATTAGCCATGTTAACTAGGGATACAAATTACGAGGAGATTAGGGACGTTTTCAAGAATCTAACTATAAACCTTCCCTTCCTCGAAGCTATTAAAAAGCTACCACACCATGCTAAGTTTCTTAAGGAATTGTGTACTACTAAAGCGTTAAGACAAATATACCAAAAGACGCTTTTTAACGTAACAATTCCCAACCTTATCCTAACATAATGGAATTGTTAAGTACAAGGACCCCGGGTCGCCCCATCGCATAATGCACCTTAGGAGATTCCTATACGATGACCGCGTTATTAGACCTGGGGGCTAGTGTTAACTTACTCCCATTTTATTTGTATGACAAATAGGTCTAGACAAGATGCAACCCACTAAAAATGACGCTGTAATTAGTCTGATCGGTCTATTAAGTATCCCGAAGGGGTGTAGTCGAAAATGTCTTTGGTAAAAGTTCGGATTTCTACTATCCGGGTGATTTTGTAGTCCTCGATATAGAAGTCGCTAACGACTCTGTCGATCATTTTAGGCGCCCTTTCCCGGCAACCGCCACGCGCTCATTAATTGCCGTGATGGTTCAATGTCCATGTCTTTTGGCCATCTTGCTGTTGAAGTCAATGTTTTTAAAACAAAGACACATTTACCCGATTCATCTATGGAGGAAGAGGTTAGCATGATCGAGAGCTTCGCTCGAGATTATTTCAACAACACGTTCCCTGATAGTCATATGCCCAAAATTCTTTCCTTTGGAAAGTCAGACTCCAACATTTTCATTCCTACACTAGTCGATACACATATTATTGATGAGGACGGGATAGATGACTTTCTCAAAGATGTAGAGGACTACCATAGTAATGTGGATATGACCAATCTAGATGAGGAATTCGATGAGTTTCTTCGAGTAGGTGACAATTCACCCTATCAAGAACTAACTTGCACAACATCCACCTCGATTCCCCTCCTTCCACCCTTTCAAAGGAATCTCGAGTTTGCACTTTCGATCCTTTTTGTTTCTCCCGTGCTTCATAATTTTTTAAATCCTCCTAGCAAACGAGATACTTCGTAAGGACAAACTATTTGACACCTTCATTTTCAGAATTGAGGCAGTCCCCACACACAAATGAATGAGTTCGGTGCTAAAACCACATCCTCATTGTGTACAGTACGTCGCCTTTTCTACAACTTATCCATATCCACCATATTCTCCACAACCATTCACTTTTCCACACTTATTTACTAAAACACCCACGATTCAAAAAAATTAAAAAGAAGGTGCATGATAGGTTACACAATAGGGTTATCCGACTTCGTTTTGGATTCCACTAGGTCACGTCGTAGGAAATCTTGGTGCTTGATTGTGTTTGGATATGTTTTCTGTGATATTTATTTATGGAATGATCCACAACTATTTCGGTTGTTGATATATGATCAACTGCATGTTCATACATATATTTTAGATAAAGTCTCGAGTACCAAGATTTCCTACGACGCAGCCTAGTGGAATCCAAACGAAGTCGGATAACTAGGTAATTAACGTGACCAATAGAAAGGAACTTCTTCAGTAACTAGGTAATTAACGATATCTGTGTACCATGGAGAGGAGAAAATGGAGTACAAATGCTCGTTTGGGAAGGAATCTCAAATGGCGTCAAAATCACTATCAATGTCACCAACCAGCCTTGATAAATGGTCGGCCACCACATTTTCAGTTCCTTTCTTGTCTTTGATTTCCAGGGTGAATTCTTGCAAGAGAAGGATCCAGTGGAACAATCTCTGTTTCGCATCCGTTTTTGCTAGTAGGTACCAAAGTGCGGCATGGTCAGTATATACGATGGTTGAAGATCTGATCAGGTAAAAGCAAAACTTTTCCAAAGCATAGACAACAGCTAGGAACTCTTTCTCAGTTGTCGTACAATTACGTTGCGCGTCATTAAGAGTTTTACTAGCGTAGTAAATGACAATGGGTTTGTCATCACGTCGTTGGCCTAGTACAGTGCCAATAACAAAGTCGCTAGCGTCACATATCAGTTCGAATGGTTGAGACCAATCAGGGGGTTGAATGATAAGAGCGGTAGTCAGGGTGATTTTTAGAGTTTCAAAAGTTTGTTTGCAATTGAAATTGAAGTCGAAGACTGCATCCTTAAGCAGGAGATTGATTAAGGGTCGAGCAACTTTAGAAAAATCCTAAATGAATCACCTATAAAACCCAGCGTGGCCTAAAAAGGCATGGATATCGTGAACTGTTCGGGGGATAGGTAGAGAAGCAATTTTAACAATTTTAGCTTTATCAACCTCTATCCCGTCTTTCAAAACAACATGACCTTGAACAATTTCTTTGGTAACTATAAAATGACACTTCTCCCAATTAAGTACCAGATTTTTCTCTTCACAACACGTTAACACTTTAGAAAAGTTGGATAGGTAGTCGTCAAAGGAGTTTCCATAAATGGAAAAATCGTCCATGAAGACTTCCATATAATGTTCCACCATATCACTGAAAATGTGAAGCATGCAGCGTTGGAAAGTACCTGGGGCTTTGCAAAGACCAAAAGGCATTCGTTTGCATGCAAAGGTTCCAAAAGGACATGTGAAAGTTGTCTTCTCTTGATCAGCTAGATCGATGACAATTTGGAAGTAGCTGGAATAGTCGTCAAGAAAAACAAGAGTAAGCATGATGATCGGCTAAACGTTCTAGCATCCGTCAACGAATGGAAGAGGGAAGTGATCTTTTCGTGTTCTCTTGCATTAAGTTTGCGATAGTCAATGCAAATTCTCCATTTCATCGGGGATGTGAGTGGGGATGCATTCATCATTTTCATTTTGCACAACTGTAATGCCGGACTTCTTTGGAACAACGTGGACAAGACTAACCCAAACACTATCAGAGATACGGTATATGATACCTGCATCAAGTAAGCGTAAAACTTCCTCCCTCACCACCTCCTTCATGGCGGGGTTAAGGAAACGTTGTGGTTCCCGCGATGTCTTTATTCCATCATCTAGATGTATGTCATGTGTGCATACACTAGGGTGTATTCCTTTGATATCATCTAAGGACCAACCGATAGCGGAGCAGTGTTCACGAACGACATGAATCAAATGTGCTTCTTCGTCGGTAGACAAATGGGAAGAAATTCTTATAGGGTGACTATAATCGGGATTGAGATGCACATACTTCAAATCATAGGGTAAAGGTTTTAAAACCAGAGTTGGAGGATTGGGGTTCAAGGATTCATGAGGGGCCGCCTATTCAATGTAAAAGAGTGACTCAGGTACTTCTAAATCGGTTGGTAACGTAGTAGTAGGGTCAAATAGTGGTACTGACTCTAATACTGTGTGGACATTCTTAATGTACGAGTCATCATCAAACTCGGGAGTATCAAAAGAAAGAAATTGGTGTACCTCATTTTGGGAAAAGAGTTTGCAAAATATTCACCCGCGGACTATCAACTATGCTAATCTCACCCCTCATGTCGGGATCGGAAGTTGTTTGATTAAGTTGAACACATTTACTTCTATAGTAATGGTGCGGTTAGTCGACACAGGTCCTTGTATTTAACCAAACCATTGGTAGCAATAATAGAGGGAAATTGCTTTCGATGAGGAACGCTTGTTGAGGAACATTCGTTCGTCGTTTGTTGGTGCACATGTCCTTCAAAAACTTGGCATGCTTGGGCAAATGCTTAAGTGCATCGAGAAAAGGTAGGTTTATGGTCAAATTTTTGAAGGTTTCTAGGATCTCATCGAAATGCTCGTTAGGTTTATTCTTTGCCAAACGGGTAGGGAATGGAGCTTTTGGGTGGAATCGCACATATGGATCACTGGCATCTTTCCCCAGGGATGTGGTTATAGATTTAGAAGGAACAACTTCTTCTGATATAGGTTGCGAGGTAGGAGTTGGATGGACATCAGTCGTGGCTTTTGTCGGTTGAATGTCTAGCATTCGTATGTGATTGTTGACGGTTCGGCCAGAATGAAGAGTGGTGATGGCATTCACCTCACCCTGGCTGGGATTACTAGATCCTGGTGCATTAGAGAGTTCAAAGGCAGTGTTTATGGGCTTTGAATTGGGAACTGCTTGGCCAGGAAATGATAAGAACCCTAAATAAGAGCTAATGCTGATTACGTGCTTTTATGTATTTCAGACATTGGAGTCAATTATGTGAAGAAATGTGTCACTTTGGTGAGATAAAGGAGCAAGAGTTGGTTGCTAATAAGTTCTGTGATTAAAAGCCAAGATTCAAAGAGAAAAAAAGCCTTTTTAAAGCCCGGTCAAAGTTGAAAAGTCAAAGTCAACGCGGGCAGAAACAACGCATAAAAGTCAGCAGAACTTCCAAAGACCGTATCTTTGGACTCAGACCTCAGAATTGGGCCTACCTTATGTCAAAACGACCAGCTCGGAAGGAGATTTCCAATGGTCTAAGCCTTGACCAAATCAGAGGAGCAGAAGTGGACGAAAAGTCTATGGAAGTCAAATCTAGCTGAAAATGCCTCTGTGGGCTGAAGGAATTGGGCTTTGGGCTTGATTTTCCGGCCCAAAATATGGCTCCTCAGCCCATGCACGAAAATTTGGATCTTGTCTCCTCCATTTCAAGGCACAAGACTTAACTCTTAAGCATTCTAGTTTGGAGGGAGCCATTAGCATAGAATTCTAGATCTAGTTTTACATTCCATAAATTAGTTTTCAATTATTGTCTTTAGATCTAGTTTTTACTTTGCAATAGATTAGTTAGAACAAGTAAATTATTAATTGAGAATCATATTTAGTTTTATAATAAAGTATTAGTTTTTAATTCCAATTTAGTTTAGTGATTAAATTCTTATTTAGTTTTAGTATTGTTAAACTCATATCTTAGTTGTTAATCATTTCTTAGTGTTAATTTAGTTTTGAATTATTGATTAGAAACTTTATATTAGTAAAGTTAGAATCTTTATATTATGTCTTGTTCAAATTCAAATGGAAATGATAGTTTGATGAATCAAAGCTAAACCTCCATTAGAAAGGTTTGATGAAGCCTTAATGAAAACTTGATTGTGTAGTGTAGAACTAGTTGTAAGAGTTTATTCCACTCTAGAAGGTAGTTGATTAAATCATGAGAATGGGTTGGGCTTCATCACATGTTAGTCATTATTTGGTAGAGATTGCCATGATTGATTAGGGATTAGAACGACCAATTATTATCGTAAGAACGTAAGAATTGGATTACAACAATCTATACTAGTTTATTAAGTTGGATTCAAATTCCCCTAATTCTTTATCTAGATTCAAACCTTAGTATTATTTGTTAAATTATCGTATCTTGTTAGTATAATTTGCATCGTAGTATAATTCCATCATTACTCTCATTAACTTTGGCTAGGACCGATAATCTTAGAAAACATTGAATACTAAAGAACTAGGAGTGGAACGAATCTTTTACTCCAACTCTATTTCGATAGAATCGAGAGTAAGAAAACTTTGATAAATTAGACACAAAAATAGTTTTAGTTTTACTTGCGTTTGAGTTTTATCGTTACTTATTCGTAGGTAAAACTATTTATTTTACTTATATCAAATGGCGTCGCTGCCATCTTAGTTCCCTTTAGTATTGTTTTCTTTAGTATTGTTACTCTTCCAAAGTCCCATAACCCATCCACCCTTGTTTGATTCTAACTGTGGTTGTTTGTTTCAGAATTGAATTTTCCTCGTAGAAATACACAAAGCGTGACCCGCGCCCTACCAAGGCAAAACTCGAGCGCCCCCCACGCCTAAGCTCCTGGAACTTGAATTTTACCTGAGCACGACCCGCGCCTTGCCAAGGCAAAGTTCGAAATTTCACGCTGAAGTGCGGAGGAGCTCGAAGTTGACCCGAAGGCCACCGCGTCTCTACCTAGGCTGATTCTGAGCGCGACCTGCGCCTTATACTTTGAACTGCCCAATTTCCACAGGTTAGTTCAAACTTCCATTACTTCAAGTTATTCAGTGTTTCTAACTCGTTATACACACTGAGCACGTGTATACAAGACGCTATTCATAAGCGAAGCAAGGAGGCATTCAGGTACTTCTTTCTTCCACACCTCACATCTCCTGTTAGAGGTTCATACTAGCATATCAGGATTGTTTAGAGTGTTGTCATGTTTAGTTAAGATTGGTCTTAGCCTTGCATGAGATTAAGGTCAGGCCGAAGAAAAATACCTAACGTAATCAACCGGTAACGTCAACAAATACGCCTTTCTAGTATACCACTCACTACACCTCTATCTAATATACCACACACCACACCTGAAATAATGGCTGAAGAAAGAGAGTCTCCTCTCTCTGATTTTTACAAAGCCTTGAACGATAACCCAAAATCTTGTATCGTTCTATCAAACCCATTGGGGGATTTCCGAATCCCCCCAAATATATTTAATTTGTTACCCATTTTTCATGGGTTAGACCATGAAAAGCCTTATCAGTACATGTGTTGGATTGACCAAGTCCTTACTACATTCCACCATTCTACGGTTGGTCTTGAACAAATTAAACCGAGGGTGTTTCCTTCACTTTAGCCGATAAGGCGCCTTGGTTAACTCGCCCAAGCGCTAATCCCTATGAACTTCGTGGGCCAAACTTGTTCAACTATTTATGGAACATTTTTACCCACCATCAAGACCCGATGAAATGCTTTCCAAGATTCATTTCTTTCGGCCGAATCCTCATGAATCATTTTCGAGGCTTGGAATTGTTTCACCGATCTTCTTATAGAGTGTTCACATCATAACCTCCACGAAAGACACGCTAGTTCGTGCCTTTTCAAGGGACTGTTACACCACTACAAAGAGGTGCTTGACATAATGAATAGGGCTAGTTTCCTCAATAAGGGAGCCTCAGAGGCTTATAAAATTTTAGAAGATCAAACAAAGCGTAATAATAACTGGGGGGGTAGTGACGATATCTCTCGCAACGCTAGTTCTTCTTCAACAGTTAAGGCTACTAGTATGTTTGAGATGAAACCCAATCTTGAACTAAAAAATTTAATCGAATCTCTCACTAAAAAGGTATAGGCAATTTCTGTTCAACAAAAGCCTATCCCCGTCATGAATGTCAACTCTAATCCATGTACTTTCTGTTTGAGTCCAGAGCATCCCGACTCCTATTGTCCTCTCGCCTATGAACAACAACAATCACAACAAGATAATGTTTGTTCCATTAATAGCAAACCTAACACAGCTTGGTGACAAAACCCAAACTTTGGTTGGAGAAATAATCAACAACCTCCAAGGTTTAATAACCAAAATGTTAGGCCAACAAACAATTACAACCAAGCTCCACCGAGGCAACGACAAGGACAAGGGAATTATAATTATTATGACAATAATAATTATAATGCTAATAGAGATACATTCCGGTAAATAATAACTATCAAAATCCACCCATTAATAATTAACGTGACATAGTTCCTGTCACACAACGTATAGCTAACACTCCTCCACAACAGGATCGTTTTGATGCCTTTATGCAAACCCAACAACAGATTTTACAAGCCATCCAACTTTCCTTACAGCAGTTAGCACAAGAGAAAGTAAAACCCAAAGGTGTGTTTCCAGGTCAAGCGATACATAATCCTAAAACAACAAACACAGCCTTTGACGTAAACGGTAATACTAGTACTGAAAATGCAAACGTAAGTGAGCTAAATGCCATCACCACTCTCCGTTTTGGCAGAGTGGTTGATAACGCCATAACTATGCCTATAGTTACCCCACCAGTAGTCCCTACACCAGATATCGAACTATATACCGAAATGATAACTGAAGATCCTACCCCTGTAGAGGTACCAATTAAACCACAACCTAAGAAACAAAAAGCCAAGGTTAAACATCATGTTGATCCATATGCTAAATATAGAGAGAAACCACAATTTCCTCAAAGATTAGCTATGTTAAACAGGGATACAAATTTTGACGAGATTAGGGAAGTTTTTAAAAATCTAACGATAAACTTACCTTTTCTTGAAGCAATTAAAAAGTTACCTCGCCATGCTAAGTTTCTGAAAGAGTTGTCTACTACTAGGCGTAAGACAAAGATTCCTAAAGACGCCTTTTTAACTGAACAGTTTCCAACTTTAACCGAACACAATGGAATCGTTAAGTACAAGGACCCCGGTTGTCCCATCATTGAATGCACCTTAGGGGATACTCACCGCGACCACTACTTTATTAGACTTCGGGAGAGTGTTAACTTACTCCCTTATTATTTATATAAACAAATAGGTCTACGAGGAGATGCAACCTACAACAAGAACGCGTTGCAATTAGGCGATAGGTCTATCAAGTATCCCAAGAGTGTAGTTGAAAACATACAGGGTTAAGGTTCGGGATTTCTACTATCCTGCTGGATTTTGTTATCCTCAATACAAAAGTCGCTAACGACTCATCCACCGATCATTTTAGGGCCCTTTCTTGGCAACTGCCAACGCGCTTATAAACTGCCGCGATGGTTCGATGTCCTTGTCCTTTGGCCATCTTTCTATTAAGGTCAATGTTTTTAAAATGAGGAAACAGTTTCCTGACACAAATATCGATGGAGAGGTTAGCATGATCGAGAGCTTAGCTCATGATTATTTCAAAACCACATTTCCGGATGATCAGATGCACAAATTCCTTTCCTTTGGAAGTTCCAACTTTGATGAGAACTCCCTGGAAGTCGAGGAAGATTTCCTTCATCTATTTTGCAACTCTTCCTTGCCACCTCGCGAGTCCCACCCTGCCAACACTCCTTCATCCCTTGACACTATAACGGAAGATGAATTTTTCACCCTCTATCCCAGTGATTCTTTTGACCCACCTATCGAGGAATGTCTTGCATATCTCAAGGCTTCTAATGATCTAGACCTGAGAGCTCTAGCTGACACTCATTCATCTTTTATCACAATTTTCCCCACTTTCCAACTTTTCAAAGGAACCTGGAGTTTGCGCTTGACCCTCTTTCTTCTTCTATGCTGAATGATTTTCTAAATCCTCTTAATACAAAAATAATTCCCAAGGGAAAGGCACTTGACACCTTCATTTTCAGAATTGAGACAGTTCCCACCTACACCATGAATGAGTTTTGTGCTAAACCCACATTCTCATTTTTTCTATTCCTTACTTCTAAAACTTATCCATATCCAACATATCTTCCACAAACATCCATTTTCTCATGATCACTCACTTGGACACCCTCTCGTTCAAAGATGAAGAAGAAGGTGCATGCTTGATTACGTTCTAGATCTATCAGACTTCACTTTCATTTCAATAAGTTGCGTCGTAGAAAATCTTGGTGCTTGATTCTGTTTGGGGGTGCATTCCATGTTATTTATTTATGAAAAGACCCACAACTCTTTAGGTTGTTCATATATGGAAAACTGCAGAGTATATATATATCCAGTTATTTGTTAAAGTCTCGAGTATCTGACTATAAACGTACTTCATTTTGTTGTTTGGTGTACTTTCTTACAATTCCATATATTGGTAAGTGCACCATTCAGGTAACCGGGCCCTCCCTATGGAATGTGTGGTTGTACCGGATCCTAAGTCCATGTTTAACATAATTCACGTTATCCACTCTTGCATGTTTTCTCGGTTTTTGAGTCATGTTCTTCTATGGTGTGAATTATGTCTTTATTGTTTTTCATTTTTCTTATATTAAATCTTATTCATAAAAAGTAAAAAAAATATCAAAACCATAAAAATAGTAATCTAGGAAGTCTCGGGAATCTGACTTTAAAAGACCCACATTATAACAAATTTTCAAACTTCGTTGCCAAAAATTTGTTTGGGGGTGGGGTGTTGGATTTCCATCCTTGTTTGTTCAACTTTCCATTTGTGTTGCTTGGGCCATTTAATCGTATTTCGATTCAGGTTGATATTATCTATGAATTTAGATTTCATTCGTTCAATTGGATTAGAGTGTCATGCACGCACTTTGAGGCATTTTCTATCTTATTATATGTCACCCACGATTGGATTAGAGTGTTTTATGGATCATGGGATTGGAAATTCTCTCCTGATTATTTCCATAGCTCATTTGCAAAAATCGGACCGGTAACGAAGCGACAATTGTAGTTTGAAGTTGCGCGAAAAATCGACAAATTTTGATAAATAGAATTGGGCTTAGGCCCAATCTACGATCTATATGTGCCACACACATCGTCTCTTTCATCCAAATCAAAAATAGAATCGAGAATTTTTTTCACTTCCGCCATTAACAAAGCTTTAAACCCTAACTAAAAAGAAAACCTAAATACACCCACGCCCAAAGTTCAAATCAACTTCAAATCTTCTCCAAAACATTCCCCCACCAATTCCGACCTTTTTCAATACCGAAAACATACAAAAATTCACAAATTTCGAACTGCCACCGCCACCTCTGCGCCTCCTCCCATTATTTTTAGTGAGTTTGATTTTAACTCCATCCCCACATTGCATTTAAACCTTCAAATAGTTTCAAAACTCCAATGGCACAAAGACGGAGAATTTTGCTGGAACAAGCTTTTACGGCTGACCACTTCGCGCCGTTTTACAGTGACGAGATGGTTAGGAGAGATTGGAGGCATTTGTGGTATTCAACGAATGATTTTTACCACGAAGATTTGGTCCGACTATTTTATAGGACGAGGGAGTTGGATGGGAATATAATTTTTGTTAAGGTGGCCTGGACGAGGAGAGAAGTATCTACGAGGTTGCTGGCTGAGATTTTAGGTATTCCGCCTAGACGCCATCTAAACGCCACATTGCAGGAATCCCAATTTGGTGGGATCGAGCCTTTCATGAACGCGGACGGTTTTAGAGGGAACTTCTATCATGCGAAGCTCGCGCATTGTGTTCGCCAAATCGTCTCTAACCAACCAACGGCCGGTTGTAGCTCGATGGATAGGTAGGAATGTCATCGGGAAGGAGAAGGTCAGTGACATCAGTCTGAACTGCCTTCATGTTCTATAGATACTTTAGGAGTAGAAGTATGAATTCTGTATTCTCGAGTTTTTGGTTAATATGGTTAGGAGAGTTGGGAAGAGTATTGCACCTCTCCACATTTTGATAACAAAGATCATGATGAGTTTGAGAGCAACTCCAAAAATTGAGCGTACTATGATTAAGTTGCATACGAATGTCATAAGCGTTATCTGGACTATGCTCAGATGGTTTGGAGGTTGCCTGGAGAGAGGGTAGGGGAAGAGACTGACTCGGATGACGATGAGGAGGACACAGCATGTTTTGATGCAGATGCCTTGGAGAGGTGTACGTCTGATGCAGAACACATGACGGTGCTTCATCGTGGCATGCGTTCTCTTAATACAATTTGTGAAGACCTCCGGACTCTCCGGTCATCATACATACATCGTAACTATGAGACTTCGTGCCCAACGCGAGGATGGCGTTAGGGGAAAAGAGATGAAGGCGAGATGGAAGCACAAAATAAGTTTCGAGAAGATATGCTTGAACGCTTCCCACCCCACAGGGGTTCTTCTTCTAAGGAGGCGTCTGTGAGGCACGATCGTAGTCGCCGAAGGATGGATGGCTTAGGCCCATTCTCATCTCATGCTCTATCCTCTACCAGCAGCGCGTGGTTTAGGGATATTATGAGTTGATGTTGTCTTTTATGTGTTTTTATTAGTTCGGATGATAATTTTTGAATTCCGTAGTTAAATTTGAATTCGGTAGTTAATTGTAATTGAATTTCAATTTTTATTTTAATCTGTTTCTTTTCAAATTGTGCGTTGATTTTATTGTTAATCCCACCTTCCTGAATTGTTTGGGGGTGGTATTATTTATTCTAGCATGATTTTTATATGATCCTTAATTTTAGTAGGTGTTTTGGAGTGATTGTTGGGAATATTGCCGATATTGACAGGCTATGAGTAGATATGGTGATAGGATGAAATCTAAAAGAGTTTAGAAGTTACTATTCTAAATTCAATCTAAAGTATTAGGTTTGTTTTAGAATCAAGAATATGAGTTGTTTCCGTTTTTGGTTTCGGAAATATTTTGTTTCCGGCAATTGCCTTAAAACTTTTTGGCAACTTGCTGATTCGTTTTGGAAACTCACAACCTATACAAACCTCCTTCATTCTACACTCACAACCCACATTATATCCCACTTTCATCTCTCACCTTTCACTCCCAAGTTTCCCTTTTTTCTTCTTCACTTTAGCACTTCCGCAGACGAGATGCCCATGCGCTTCATTTGAAGCCACACCGCTTTGCCCACCAGTAACTTCGGAAAATTCACCCGACCCGCGCCCATCTCAGGCAAAAAGTGAGCGCGCCCTACGCCTAAGTGCCAAGAACTCGAAATTCACCAAGGAGCATCCCACGTCCATCCCAGGCAAACAGTGAGTGCACCCTGCGCCTAAGTGTCTGTCACTCAACTTATACTAGACCACACCCCGTGCCCTACCCAGGCATAGTTTGAGCGCCCCCTGCACTCTGACATCCGTAGGCACGAAAAATTCCAATTTTTGGGGGTTGTTCCAGGATCGTTTGTAGCTGTTCTAGAGAGTAGTTTTTTTATGACATCTCCTATAGTGATACTGGAGCAGTCTTTCGAAGACTTGTTGGGAAGCTAGGCTTATGGAGGTTGGTTCCGCGGACGATCTTGCGCTTAGGATGGAGGCATCTACTGGTAAGTGATGACGACTCGTATTCACCTCAGCTTACTACATATTTTTACAATAATGTTAGTTTCCATTGTAACCAGGATGGAGAACAAGAATTCTCCGTCAGAGTTGTTGATGACACTACTAGGATTCAATAAGTATTTGGTAGCATTAGTTTTAGGGATTACCAATACCTGATCCTATTCACACGTGGGGATATATGACCGATAATGCATACCTCTATGACTATACATATTTCCATGAGTATTATGAGGGAGGGTCTTTCGTGTAATGGACCAAGGGCGATATAACATAGCCCTTAGTAGCCTGTCCCTAAATGTAGGCACCACCATGTTATTCATCCTAATGAATATTTTAGGGGAGTGGCGGTTTATACGCAAATAGTACCACTGGTGACGTTTTCCTTGCTTTAGCTGAGGGACGTCACCGATATAACATTCCTCGAGTATTAGTGGCTAGTCTTAAGAGAGCCCAATGCATAAGGCATAAGTATCTTCTTATGCCTGTTTTGGTTTGCCGCATCATGCGTGGTTGTTTACCTATATTATGTACCCAGTTCACGGATTGGAAAAGGGTTGAAGTCATGAGACCCACCAATTAGGTGGTTCATTCATTACGAGTTATGACTTGGCCGGGATGGCAGGTGCAGTCGCATTTGGTTGCCCCTTACATCCCATCAGACATAGTAACACTCGACAGGTTAGCACAAGTTAATGACACACGGCAACGTGCTTGGCAAGTTATCATGGCATGATAGGACGTGAAGGAACCTCATCTCTTTGAAGATGAGGAGGATGACGCTTAAACTGGAGTTAAGGTAAGTTTTTATTTCAGTTAGTGTCGGCTTATGTCCCAAGCAATTTGATTCTTGTTAACCCCATAATGGGTGGAACTCATATAGAGTTGCGTCTGTTTTTAGTTTTCTATATTAGTATGTTTTAACCTTGTTTTACAGATGTTTCAGAATTTCACGCGTTTCCATGGTATTTCTCTACCCTTTTTATTTAAATACTTTGAGGACAAAGCATGCTTCTTGTTTTGGGGGGGGGTATAGAAACACGGGTAATTAAGACATCTGTTAGGATATAAATATGTACAATATGCACTTGTTTTCTAGTAAAAATTCAAAAATTTCAAAAATATAAATAAAAAGTTATGTTATACACTTAGGAATATTGGTATTGTTTTCTTTCTCTATGCTCTAAATAATCTAGAAGTCTCACGTAGCTTTTGCATTAGAATAATTTTTAGAAACTTACGTTAACATGTAGGTAATAATCTATGCATCTATCTATAAATATATTACTTGAGTATCTATGATTGTTTGGCAGTAAGTTTCTAAAATCTAGGCTAGAGTACGTATTCTACAAATCCTGTGAGAATATAGCCTAAAACCTTATATGAGTGAAACATTTGAGAAATGACACAAGGGAGAAGTAAAATCCGGATAGAGAAATCACACGTCCACTTGCTTGATCATTATACCATATCCTAAGCGAGAATTTAGGCCCTCTTTGGATCGATATAGCCAGAAATTCAAACCTTATGAAATTATTTTTCGCTAGTCGCCCTTCTGAGCCTTTCTTTAGCCTTTCATAAACCACAAATCCTTTACCCTGTTACAAAAAAAAAAAAAAAAAAAAAAAAAAAAAAAAAAAAAAAAAAAAAAAAAAAAAAAATATATATATATATATATATATATATATATATATATATATATATATATATATATATATATATATATATATCACCTACCCATTCTTTGAATGAGTCTGAGAATAGAGATGAAGAATAGAAAAGAGAAAGACCTTTTAAATCAAGAATTTGTTAGTCGCTTCAGATAAAAAAAGAAATTTTCCATCCAAATAAAAAAATAATAATAATAAATAAATAAAAGAAAATAAAGAGTTATAACTCTAAAAAATAGAATCAAAGGAGTCAAAAGCCAAAGAAAAAGAAAAAAAATATGGCTAAGGATGGAAACAAAGTGTAGAAGCAAAAGTAAAGAACAAGGTTTTCTCTAGTTATATAATATGAATACTCTATTATCTCAGACTTGTCCATTTTGAATATCCATTTCCTTCATTCTTAAACCATCTCTTAATCCCCGCAACACCTAATAAAGACCTCTAGCTTAATTAGGAATAGGTTAATGTGATAGTAAGTGGCAGATGTGTTTGATCGACTCCGGCTTCCTTGTGTGTCATTGAGAGTGTAAGGTAAAGTGTTGTAGGAACCGTTATTTTCAAAATGAATATTTCTACAAACCGCGAGAACCCACGCGCAGCGGAATCAATGGGGTTCACGGTTTTGGATATAAAACATACATTTTCGATCCGGTTTAGATAACTCTGAGAATCCAAGTTTTTTCGAATCAATCAACAATCAACCCCTTGATCTTCCATTTGTATTCCTTTAGAATAAATTAGATGTTGTGTGGGCAATGATCTACCAATCCCCTTCTTTCTCACAAAGCTAGATCCTATTTTGGATCTATCTTTCCTTGCCTCTTTTTCTAATATAATGAATAGTAAATTTTGGCCAAGAGAAAGAGTATTCTATTTATAGGCTACAACAGGGACCATGAGGAGAAATTAGGGTTGGGCCTCCTAACGGGCTTGGGCTTCCCATGTTCGCCCAGAACACACGGCCCAAGTCCGTCAACAAATGGCTTATTCCACTAAAGGCCATTGTTGCACTACCGCCCTAATCCCAAATTATGTGTCAGCGTTTATGGGCTCCATATTATATGCTCGTTGATCTCCCCATGTTTAAGATATCGAATGTCCATTGATTAAGTCAAGTTACTGACAACTACATTAATCAACTTCTTATGTCCTTGAGTAGTACCACTCAACCTCATTGTCATGTCGGAATAAATCCACCTGCAGGGTTTACATGAAAATCTTTTTGAGCTCCTCAAGGGGACATCATTAACCTGACTTCTTGCGGGACACGGATTCCTTCTATAATCAACGGAAGACACTTACACATACAATGTCATTACCCAATCCATCGAGTTTGATGATTCACAAATGAATCTCACTCATTGATGATTTAAAGCAATGTACAATGCATGTAAGTGCCTGTTATTATATTCGGATTAGGAGGACAATCATCCATAATAACAGAGGCGTTTGTTCTCTTATATAGTCAGTATAAAGAGAAACAACCTCACTTGGTCCTGTTCAATACACACAAAGTGTACTAGTGTAATCCTATAGTCAAGATAGACTAATATCAGATTATACTACAATCGCATTACAATGGTTTGTCCAAATCCATCTTGGTTGTGAACGATTATTTATACTTTATGAGGTAATCGATGATATGATCTTATTTGTGTTCACACCATATCATCTACAACATAAAGTATTATACACATGCATATAACTAATAACATATATAATATACATAACATTTGCCCATATAATTCTCATTCAAAATATAAAAAATTAAAGTTAATACAAAAGTAATGCTTTTAGTATATAACCCTATCAAGTGTGCCCACTGCACACTGGAGTAGCGAAACTTGAGCAGAAAAATCAGAGTGGTTTTTGTCTTGACATTTATGTGAGGACCTACTTAAGGACTCTATTCCGAGTTTTCAGAAACGGACCTGCTAGTGCATTTCATAGTATTACTCATTGTATGTATGTTTATTCATAGATGATTGATTATTATGCATATATTAGCTTAGGTTTCTACTTGATTATTCTGTATTCATTTCTAGTGAGATGTAAAGATAATTGAGACATAAATAAGGAAACAATAGTTTTATTTCTTAGTCGTTGTAGTATAGATGAAGTTTGTGAGTACCTTCACTGGAAAACTCTCACGAGGCTATAACTCGTCCACTAGGGAATTCCTAATGGTTTAAGTCCTTGTTGCATATGGTCAATGCAATCGCACTCGGCAAAATGAGAGTAGTTAGAACTCTATTTTTGGTCACTTATTCTAATTTCTCATATTTGCTCGAGGACAAGCAAAATGCTGTTCGGGGGTGGTTTGATAAGAGCCCAAAACTGTAGTTTTAACCCCTTAAAAATATTACTTTTAAACCAATTATGTGAGTAATAATTAAGAGTTAATACTGATTACGTGTTTTTATGTATTTCAGGCATTGAAGTCAATTATGTGCAGAAATGTGTCACTTTGGCGATATAAAGGAGCAAGGGTTGGTAGCTAAGAAGTTCTATGATTAAAGGCCAAGATTCAAGGAGAAAAAAAGTCTTTTTAAATCCCGGTCAAAGCCGAAAAGTCAAAATCAACGCGGGTAGAAACAGTGCACAAAAGTCAGCAGAACTTCCAAAGACTGTATCTTTGGACTCAGATCTCAGAATTTTGCCTACCATATGTCAAAACGACCGGCTCGGAAGGAGCTTTCCAATAGTTCAAGCCTTGTCCCAATCAGAGGAGAAAAAATGGATGAAACATCTGTGGAAGTCAAATCAAGCTAAAAATTCCTCTGTGGACTGAAGGAATTGGGCTTTGGGCTCGATTTTTCGGCCCAAAACATGGCTCCTCAGCCCATGCATGAAAATGTGGATCTTGTCTCCTCCATTTCAAGGCACAAGACTTAACTCTTAAGCATTCTAGTTTAGAGGAAGCCATTAGCATAGAATTCTAGATCTTGTTTTATATTCCATAAATTAGTTTTCAATTATTGTTTTTAGATCTAGTTTTTACTTTGCAATAGATTAGTTAGAACAAGTAAATTATTAATTGAAAATCATATTTAGTTTTATAATAAAATATTAGTTTTTAATTCCAATTTAGTTTAGTGATTAAATTCTTATTTAGTTTTAGTATTGTTAAATTCATATCTTAGTTGTTAATCATTTCTTAGTGTTAATTTAGTTTTGAATTATTGATTAGAAACTTTATATTAGTAAAGTTATACTCTTTATATTATGTCTTGTTCAAATTCAAATGGAAATGATAGTTTGATAAATCAAGGCTAAACCTCCATTAGAGGGGTTTGATGAAACCTTGATGAAAACTTGATTGTGTAGTGTAGAACTAGTTGTAAGAGTCTATTCCACTCTAGAAGGTAGTTGATTCGCCATGAGAATGAGTTGGACTTCCTCACATGCTAGTCATTATTTGGTAGAGATTGCCATGATTGATTAGGGATTATAACGACCAATTCTTATCGTAAGAACATAAGAATTGGATTACAGCAATCTATACTAGTTTATTAAGTTGGATTCAAGGTGGAATCAAATTTCCCTAATTCTTTATCTAGATTCAAACCTTAGTATTATTTGTTAAATTATCGTATCTTGTTAGTATAATTTGCATCGTAGTATAATTCCATCATTACTCTCATTAACTTTGGCTAGGACCGATAATCTTAGAAAATATTGAATACTAAAGAACTAGGAGTGGAATGAATCTTTTACTCCAACTCTTTTTCAATAGAATCGAGTAAGAAAACTTTGATAAATTAGACACAAAAATAGTTTTAGTTTTACTTACGTTTGAGTTTCATCGTTACTTATTCATAGGTAAAACTATTCATTTTACTTATATCAAGAAACATGCTCTTTTGACTTTTATTCTGTGCTAACAGCTGAAGAGATTGTTGGATAGATGCTAGGATTTGAGATTGTTGATTCATATAAGCCAGAAACGTTTCAGCTATTTTATCGGCAGTGGATTGTTCCAGTGGAGCAGCAAGAACAAGTTCACGGTTATTGTTTACGGGTATATTTTGGTAGCCATAACCTGGATTAGCGAGAACAAGGCTGCGGTTGTTTTGGTACCCTATATTGGCGGTGTTGGGAAACTGACTTTGCCCTTGCTGAAATTACGGAGGATTCCCTTGATGGTAGGAATTGTAGTTCGTGGATGGCCGTACAGGAGGGTTGTTAAAACCCGGAGGAGCTGTTTGTTGGGCAGGGGTACGCCAAGCCAAATTCAGATGTTGTCGCCAAGATAGATTAGGAATGTTGAAAGCGCAAGCCTTTTCAGATGGTTGTGGAGGGCACTCGTATGCCAAAGGACAATAAGAATCATAGTGCTCAGGACTTAAGCAAAGAAGACATGGGGTAGCGTTGGCGGCCATGACTTGCTTGGGTTTTTGATCATTCACTTGAATAGAAAGAGCAACGACCTTTTTGGTTAGGGACTCGATCAAAGTTTTTAATTCTGGATCGGGTTTGACCTCGAACATAGACGTAACTTTGGTAGGAGTGTCTTTAGAAGATCTGGAAGAATCGGTGTTACCCCAATGGGTGTTTCGTGAAGCCTATTTCTCGAGAAAAGTGTATGCTTCAATAACGCCTTTGTCCATGAAACAGCCGCCGTTCATGATATCTAGTGTTTTATTTTGATGGTCAGAGAGACCATTAAAGAATGACTGGACTAAGATAGTGGTGTCAAGTTGATGATGGGGACATTCGAGAAGCGGATCAGTAAATCTGCTCCATGCTTCTGTAAAGGATTCCTGGGGATGTTGGCGAAAGAATTGAATCTTCTGAAACATCTAAGTAGTTTTCTTCTGAGTATAGAACTTTATCATGAATGCTTATACGAGCTTGGCTTATGTGTCAAGGGATTGCAGCTCTTCGCTCACGAGCCAAACTGAAGCTTTATCAGCTAAGGTGAAGGGAAACAACCTAAGCAAGATTTGTTCGTTAGTAACAGTCGGATGGTGGAAAGTGGTGGCCACTTGCTGGATCTTACGAAGGTGATTGTATGGTTTTTCATGGTCTAGACCATGATAGGCAGGTAACAATTCGAAAACATTGGGCGGAATGCGAAAATCACCTGCAATCTCATTGAGTTTAATGCAGGAAGCAGGTCATTCCTGTAAGGTAGTATAGAAGTCCGAAAGGGGATTTTCTACTATGGGATTTTCCTGGGCCATAACTATGGGAGATAATGGCAACGAAGATACTTGACAGGGTTGAGGTTGGTTTCCGGAGGAAGAACTATGTCTAGGGGATAACTTATGCAGTTGTTTATCCGATTTGCAACGATGATATGTATATTCTAATTCTTTATTAGTATCAGACCGTAGTCTCATGCAAACACAAATTTTAATTCTAGGCTCATAAGGAACGAATTATGACATGAGAATTAGTAATTACAGAAAGAGGGAGGTGAACCACGTCCTCCTGAGCTATTGTTAACGTGAGCAGGTAAGCTAGGATAACGTGTGAATATTCCAGCAACCAGGTAACATGAGAGAATTGAGGGAGGTTATCCGTACTAGCACGTTTCTTAATTAGAGAATCTTAATCTTTCAAGTTTCCTAGACACTGATGGAATATGATGATGGTGTATTATGCGATTATTATTAATTTGATTATGATGAAATTTTATTATTAGGATTTTTTTTTAAAAAATTTACATAATTAATGTATTATGGAGAAAGGGGGAAAACACATGCTATTACTAAACATGCAAATAAAGACGAGAAATGCCAAAATAGATGACTAATCATGTAATTAATATTCTAATCATGCAATAAACACATGCTAGTTATACACAGAAGAGGTACACATGCAACCCTATATTACTCAAACTTGAATAGTACATGTCCTATGCATGCAATAATATATAGCTACGCATACATAAAATAAAACCTACACGTGCAACTATATGTGAGCTAGGAGAATATCGAGAACGAACTCATGCAAGGTAATGTCGCGTACGTGAATGGATGTAACATACACATACAAAAATAATCCAAGCAGGTGGTTTGAAATCACACAGACATCCAAATATATTCGAATTATATTAATTTTGTTAACTTCAATATGTATTGACGAACCACACATACTCAGGAAACATTCTATATATGCAAAGAGTTCTCATGCAAATATGCGATGTAAAACAGGTTATAGCAATCAACCAAATAATTTCCTCAACAAAGATTGAGGAGAGCAAGAATGCGAAATCTGACAACCTGCAACTTCACCTATTAGAATTAAATGACCGAATTAACTCCTAAGCTAGCTTGTGAACGTACTTGAAGTTGGATAAACAAGTCTAGAGAGTCCAAAATAGCACTAAGAAGGAAAGTGACTTTGGCCTGAAAACAAGAGTGTTGTTACTCCAGGTAAGTCGCGCGCGCTACTCTTGAAAGTCTCGTCTGAGACTATTAGATCAATATAGTACTTCAACTTAATTCCTACATAATTCTTAGAATGTGTTAAATGATGATAATCCCGATCTGGTTCACAGATACTTGTAAGAAGAAAAATAAAAATTTGTACAAGCAGGTAAAGAAACATAAGTATCGCAAAACAAATGAAAATCGAAAAGATGATGGGGGTAGGAGAGAGGGGTGTCCTTCAATGATGTATTCTAGTTGTTATTTTAAATGTCTGAAGTCCTTAGGCGTGCAGCGGCGCCATTTGATAAATAGTCCTTTAGGGTTTTTGTCATTTAAGTCCGCAGTCCAAAGTCCAAAGTCTGTAAATATCCGATTAGTCAAGTTACCTTACTCACGTGGGTTGGTAGCATAGGTCGAGTAAAGGATCATCCATACCTTACGACTAGGCAAGGTTCACAACTGGATTTACAACCTTAAAGGATTAATGAGTAGGATTTTAGTTTGATGCTTAATTAAAACTTAGAATGCAAGTAACATAAAATTACGACGATTGATTTCTACATAAACTAAATAGAGAGATACAGGAAAAGGGTTAATAATAATCATGCAAGGTCAGTTTCAATAGTTAGAGTACCATAGCACTACAACTCTAATCCGTCTCGAGTTCATAGACAAACCCAAAATGGCGTCGAGTATCGATCCCTAGTGAGATGCACTCATCTTTGAGTTCACCTCACTAGCATGAGGAGTTGAATTAACATTCCATCTCTGAAATATCACTTCAGCTCCTGGTTTGATTATACACCAGCTGGACAAACCTGAGGCCTAACTGCTACCATAGGGTCTCGCGCGAGACTTGACTAGGTCTCTCACGAGATTGTCATGGAGTATCAACACTTCAAACTTGGTCAGACTCAGTCATTTTGGGACCGGATGTATAATCAAAACCTATTTCCTAAGTAGTGATTCTGGAACACTAAAATGCACCTTGATCCTCACATGAGCATCATTAACCCTCCCCTTGGGAGGATATTAGCTCATGGTCCTTGGATAAATTGATTGTTCTTGCTGTATGCAATGAATAAGTAACAAGAAATGAATGAAGAACATGAATTTAACTTGAAGAAAAATAGATTTTATTGAAGTGAATACTTATTGTACCAAATACACAAGCTTGAAAATAAAAGAAACTACTACTACTGTATGAAATGTAAGTACTGGAATGGAAAATGCAAGAATGAAAGACTCCCTTTTCTCTAGCCTCCCAGCAAATATATATCCCTCCTTTTGAATTGCACGTGAAGCCTTCCATTTTATATTTTGTCCTTTTCCAATTTCTAATAATCCAAACTTTGTATTAACAAAATTTGTCTTTTCTTCATTTGCAACATCAAATCAAGTGGCACAGAAGTGTCTTGCCACTTGTCTATGCATGATGACTCATCATTTCTTGTGGGCCTGCAGAGTGGGTCCACGTGTTATGTCCAGTGGCGACTCAGATTTTTGCAATTTTACAACTTTCTATCTTTACGTTTGGCTCATCACCCTGGTTGTTCTGACAATTCACTTGCCGAAATCGACGTCCAGGTTTGAAAGATGTGAGCTTTGGAAGTTTGCTGCTTCTTTACACGTGGACCAATTCTGCACTGGTTTTGTCCCTTTGGAATCTTTGGCTCTAGTCAGGCTCTGTTAGGCTTCACTGGGGCTGAGTGGGAAAACTTCAAGTATACACAGTATTCCCGTACTTTGATGCAAGTTTTATCATCATTTTCACGTTAACTACTGCAAAAGTACGAAAATATAATTATTTCATGATTATTAAACACATAAATAACCAAAATGCTATGTCTCTACGGGGTTTAGTATTACAGTTTTGGGGGTTTAAAGAACTCATCCATTGTATTAGGATCCAAACCATTTGGTTTGCTTTACTTTCTAGTCTTGTTTTTCAATTCAAGTTTTACTTTATTGTTCTTCATTTCTTACATTTTTAATCTTGTTATTTCAATCAATCAATATTTCCTTGTTGTTCTTGTTTCAATCTTTCATTCAATCCTTTGCTTTCAATGTTTTGAGTCATTTCAATCTTCAACAACTTCCTTTTCAATGTTTTTCATTCATAACTAAACTAGACAAGTCCTAAAGTAAGAGTCTACCTTCTTCCCTAAAACTCTCATCTCTAAACTCTAAACAATCTAGGATGAACCTCAATATTCAATACAACTTTGAAGACTTACTACAATAATACAACTTCATCGACTCTAGAGCAAATCCAATCCAGCCAGACTGTTGCTTAACATTTATGTTTTGGGGACCTAGGGTACAGGACAGTACCATCCTTGACCGTGCGCGCTATGGTCTAATAATATTACCCTTATTACATATGGTTAGCCTCAAACAGCTCCAAAGGGAACTCAAAGTAACCAACATCTAGGGGTTGGCCTGGTGGAATCAATTGCCCGTGTCCCAAGTAGACAACATCTAAGGTTGAACACGAATCTCTTTGTGCACAGCATTAATGCAAGGGGAATTTTAAAAGACATCAATATATACATATATACAAGGTGAGTCTTTTAATGTCAGATCTTCAAGACGAATCCCAACCTGTGGGAGGAACAACCTGGCGAAGTTTATCTCGAGCTACTGGTGTCAAACAAGTGTATACGTTATAATAAGCACCTTCACCAAGCAGCTGAAGACCAGGGCAGTTAGGGGTTTGGCAATGCATACACCACCCCATTCTGCGCACACGTTGTCGATGAGCACAAGTACTGCAACCTTGTCCAAATTGAGAGGGGTGAGACTTTGTCCAAATGATGATTTGAACGTGGGCAGGAAGAGAATAGAAAAGAGTGGAGAAAGAAGAGGGAGACATTTTTGGAACCCATCGTTTACCAGTAGGAATGTTTGCTCGCGTTTCAGAAGACATTTATACTCAGTTCTGAAATAGAATATTTGTGGACTACAGCTCCGGCACTTGCAACCACACACTTCAAAGTAATTTTGAGATCATAAAATAGAAGCTTGCTCGGCTACCAAAATGACATACCTTCTATAAAAAAAACAAGATTGAGTATGCCAAACGAAACATTTAGTCTATGTAGACCGGATCCTGAAGAAGAGTTAGTTCAACAATTGGGGAGCGTAACTCGTGGTAATGTTTGAGACGTTGGTCATTTGCTTGAAATTCGTTGTTATCTTGTGGATTAAGCAAAGAGATTGCTTTATAATGGGTCACAGCTTACACAATGAAAGGACCAAACCATCATGTTCTCAATTTAACAGGAAAAATATGTAATCTGGAGTTGTAAAGTAAAACGTTTTGGCCAATTTTGAAATCTTTACACAAAATGTGTTTGCCGTGCACTGTTTTCATATTAGCTTTGTAGGATTTCGAGAGATCATATGCATCATTCTGAATCACCTCAAGCTCATTTAATTGTAGTTTTCACTTCTCGCCTGCCGCGTTGATATTATAATTGAGGCTTTTGATGGCCCATAGAGCACGATGCTCAAGTTCAACCGGCAGATGACAAGGTTTTCCAAAAATGATGTGGTAAGGAGACATCCCTATAGGTGTCTTAAAGGCAGTTCGGTATGCCCACAAGGCATCCGATAAGCGGAGAAACCAATCTTTCCTTGAGGGATTGACAGTTTTCTTCAAAATGGACTTTATCTCTCTGTTGGAGATTTCCACTTGGCCACTCGTCTGTGGGTGATACGGAGTAGCAACTTTGTAAGTAACTCCATATTTTTTCATTAAAAACCCAAAAAATTTATTACAAAAATGTGTACCCCCATCACTGATGATAGCTTTGGGGACACCAAAATGAGAGAAAATATTTTCTTTTACAAATTTCACGACAGTCTTATGGTAATTTGAATGACATGCAAGTGCCTCAATCCATTTGGACACATAGTCCACAAAGACTAGAATATAAAGAAAACCTTGAGAAATAGGGAAGGGTCCCATAAAATCAATGCAATGGTCAATATATACGATGGCTGAAGATCCGACCAGGTAAGGGCGAAACTTATCCAAAGCATAGACAACGGCTAGGAACTCTTTCTTAGTTGTCATGTAATTACTTTGAGCGTCATTAAGAGTTTTACTAGTGTTATAAATGACAACGGGTTTGTCATCACATCGTTGGCCTAGTACAGTGCCAATAGCAAAGTCGCTAGCATCACACATTAGTTTAAATGGTTGAGACCAATCAAGGGGTTTAATGGTAGGAGCGTTTGTCAGGGCAATTTTTAGAGTTTCAAAAGCTTGTTTGCAATTGAAATTGAAGTTAAAGATTGAATCCTTAAGTAGGAGATTGGTTAAAGATTGAGTAACTTTAGAAAAATCCTGAATGAATTGCCTGTAAACCCGGCGTGGCCTAAACAAGCACGGATATTGCGAACTGTTCGGGGGATAGGTAGAGAAGCAATTTTAATAATTTTAGCCTTATCAACCTCTATCTTGTCTTTAAAAATAACATGACCTAGAACAATTCCTTTGGTAACCATGAAATGGCACTTCTCCCAATTAAGTGCCAGATTTTTTCTTCACAACGCATTAACACCTTAGAAAGATTGGATAGGTAGTCGTCAAAGTAGTTTCCATAAATGGAAAAGTCATCCATGAAGACTTCCTTATAAAGTTCTACCATATCACTGAAAATGTGAAGCATGTAGTGTTGGAAAGTACTAGGGAGATTTTATGTCATTAGGGGTATTTTCGTAACTTTACTCAAAGTTATGGAAAAACAGAAAATAACAAGTGAGAATGAGAGTGGGAATCCTAGAACAGCAAGTCGGGGGGGAACAGAGGATGATGAGGACTCGAAGTGGGTAGAAGCAGAGTTTGAAAGGCTATATGGGGAAGGGTCGCTAGAAAAACTGATTCAAAAAAGAATGATAAGGAATCACAATGATCTACTAGTCCAGCGAGAGGATGAAGAAGATGTCGACCTGACTACTGACACGACACATGAGGGAATAACCACTGGAACACGAGGTATAAACACTGGAACTGGTGCAATAATCCAAGGAAGCATGGTAATGCAAAACCTAAAAGTCAGATCCGAGATTTTAGGATCTGGAGAAAAGAGTGATACAGGCACTGAAACACCAAAGATCATGGATATGGAAACAGAGCAGCATGAAGCAACTCGAATCTTACGAATAGAGGTAGAGAAGAAAACCTCAACAGATGTGAACAAAACACAAGATGATACCATAAAAACCAAGCAAGTTGGTATGGCTGAGTCAGAGATGATCAGTATCGAAAGTGGAATTGTGGAACATGTAAATGGAAATGTGAAAATGAAAAGCACGTGGGCAGAAATGATAGGAAAGAGATCTGTTGGACGAGAAGAACTGAGTTATATACCACCAACAATGGTTGACGGCAAACCAGTTATCCATGTGCAGAGCTCAAACTTCACAGCTTTCAACAAAAAATTCGAGAATCTGGTGGTTGGTTCATTTGTTGGAAAAAGAATGAACTATGCTTATGTTAAGGAGATAGTGAGTAGGACATGGAGGATAAAGAATTTCAAAATGAAGTCGTATGCAGACACAATGTTTACTTTTCAGTTTGAGAAGGAGGATGATCGCAAGGCAGTTTTGGACATTGGATCCTTCCATATTGCGAGTAAGCTGTTTATGATTAGACCTTGGAAGCTATTCGTAGAGGCAGAAACGAGAGAACTAAAAACTATACCTATATGGGTAGTAGTAAAAGGGTTACCTATGGAGATGTGGAATAAGGCTGGATTTAGCTAGGTGGGAAGTGTTGTCGGAGTACCAATGTTTACAGATCGACTCACGGAGAATATTGCTAGAACGTCTTATACAAGAATGTGCATAGAGATCGATGCGAAATGCACTTACCCAGCAAACATTCCAGTGGTTTTAGACCAAAAAAGAGCATATAAAATAGAGTTCGAATACAACTGGAAACCTCCATGTTGCTTGGCATGTCAAGTATTTGGGCACACTAACCAGAGTTGTCCAAAAAAGTCGAAAACAGATGTGGCAATGAAAATAGTATGGCTCAAGAAGAACACTAAGAATGATGGAGAGGAGGAACAGAATAAGGCAAGGAGCAAGCCAACTGAGCCTTCAGTACAAGAAGTTCAGGAGATACAAGATGATGAAGGGTGGCAGACTCCGAGTAAGAAACACACGTGCAAACAAAGACAAGTTTTGAATGGAGAAACAAGTAACAGCACAGCTGAACCAAGGAAAGAGGGTAATGGGAATGGCAAGGAGAGTACAGAGAAAGGGGGACAGGGAGAAAGAAAGAAGGAAGAAGAGCTCAGGGAGGATGAAACGTGTCCAGAAAATAGTCATGAATCGCATCTTGGGAATAACCGAGAGAAATCCACAAATAATGAGAAGGTTGTAGCTGCAGCGAGAGGAAGGTTCAGTACTGTTACTAGGAAGAGTAGCAGGCAAGTTATACACCCCCATTTGTTTAAATGATAAATATAGGCTGTTGGAATATGAGGGGACTGAATAAGAAGTTTAAGCAGGTTGATGTAAGGGAACTGATAAGGAAAAATGATATTAATATGATGGGTTTAGTAGATACGAGAGTTAAGGAGAAGAAAAAGGATTATGTGTTGAGGAATTGCTGCCAAGGATGGAATACATAACAAAACTGTGAATTCAATGAGCTGGGAAGGGTTTAGGTATGCTGGAACCCAAACATGTGTAATGCTACAGTCATGCATAAAGAGGAACAAAGCATAACTATGGAAGTTACTACAGTCACTAATAAGAACTTCATAGTTACCCACTTTGTGTATCTTGCCAAGACCGATATGATAGCGAGAAGAACCTTTATGGAGGAGCATAGTGGACTTGGCAGCTAACATACACAAGCCCCGGATAATTCTAAGGGATTTTAACTTCGGTGTTGGATCCATTAGAAAAAGTGGGAGGAATGAATTGAGACACCCAAACGTTACTGAGTTTGTAAACTGTGTAACCATAGCAGGACTGACTGACATGAGATTCAAAGGTTATGTATTCACTTGGAATAACAGACAAGAGAATAGAATAATAAGCAACAAGTTGGATAGAGTTATGTGCAACTCGAGAGTGGATAGGGAACATTGTGATATGGAAGCAGAATTTTGAACCCGGAGTCACATCTGATCATAGCTCGATGGTGGTATACTCTACTACACAGAGAAATCAAAAGAAATGGTCTTTTAGATTCTTCAATTTCTGGGTAGGAGAAGGTAAATTCATGGAAGTGGTGCAAGAAGCATGGGCAAGTCGAGTGGTTGGGAATCCGATGTACAGGTTCATGAAGAGGCTGAAGCTTACAAAGGCAGCACTCATTGAATGGAATAAAAGCACAATAGGGAATGTAACAAAGAGAGCAGAAGAAACAAGGAAAGAAATGGAGAGGATTCAAATGGAGCTACAAAAGGAACCACTCAGTAGAGAGCTCATCAAAAAGGAAAGAACGATTGTGAGGTAACATGTACATGCAGCAAAGTCTGAGGAGGTATGTTATAGGCAGAAATCGAGAGACCAATCAGTTTGTCTGGGGGATAGCAATACTAAGTATTTCTTTAAATCACTGCAAGCTAGAAGGAATACCAATAAGATAACATGTCTGCTGAATGGAGATGGGTCTATAGTGGAGGATCTGAATGTGATAGGAGAGAGATGTATTGAGTATTACAATGACCTATACAGTCCAAAACAGATGGAGGAAATAGATTTCTCGATGTTTGATGGGTTACCGCTGAAGCAGCATATTAGCCTCGAACAATAAGAGAAGTTACAAGGGGAAGTTTCTAGAGATGAGATAATAGAGGCATTGTCTAAGATTGATAGTGATAAAGCCCCAGGGAAGGATGGATTCACATCGTTGTCTTTCAAAAGCACATGGAGGATCATTGGGGACGACTTTGTTAAAGCAGTGCAGAATTTTTTCAGATCAGGTATGATGCTAGGTGAGGTCAATGACACATGCATCACTTTAGTTCCAAAGATAACAAACCCTATTTCTCTAGGAGATTATAGGCCTATTGCATGTTGTGGAGTTATGTACAAATGTATCACTAAAGTACTAACTGCAAGGATGAAGTATATGATAACCAATGTGGTGGCATCAAATCAATCTTCTTTCATCCCAGGCAGAAGTATACAAGATAACATTCTGTTATCTCATGAGCTACTACACAACTATCATAGAGATGTAGCACCCCCTAGATGTGTTGCAAAAATCGATCTGAGGAAGGCATATGACTCAGTCAGATGGGAAGCGGTGGTGTTTGCGCTCCAAAGGATAGGGGTGCCAGAAAGGTTTATACAATGGGTTCAAATATGCATTCAGACACCAAATTACTTGATTATGATCAATGGGACTCCATATGGCTACTTCAGAGGGAAGAGAGGTACAAGGCAGGGTGACCCCATGTCACCTTACCTGTTTGTGCTAGTCATGGATTTGTTTACTGAACTTATGATGCATTCTGTGACCAGTGGACAGCTTAAACTCCATTATAAATGCAAGGATCGTATTATAACACATCTATCATTTGCGAATGATTTGATTGCTTTTATGTATGGGGATGTCAATACAGCTTCATGTTTGAAAGACAACTTATCATTATTCAAGAGATGCACAGGGCTCGAGGTGAATATGCAAAAGAGTCAAATGTACTATGCTGGTATGGACCCTAATATCATAATAGAAGTGTAGGACATTATCCAGTTCCAAGAAGGTAAGCTTCCAGTCAAGTATCTTGGGTTGCTGCTCATTACAACAAGGTTGAAATCAACTGATTGCACACCACTTATTACGAGGCTTACTAATAGAGTACAAAGTTGGAAAGGATGCTTCTTATCCTATGCAGGAAGGGTACAGCTTATCAAGTCAGTTCTGAACAGTTTGAGTGTATATTGGTTCTCATCATTCATTATACCACTCAAAACTATTGAGGAAGTTAACGAAATATCACGAGGAACTTCTTATGGAATGGTACGGACTGTTCATTATCTCACTCACTTATTGGATGGGAACATATATGCTATCCATATGATGAAGGAGGACTGGCAATCAGAGACTTGGCTAGGGTGAATCAAGCAGCTACAGTGAAGCATCTCTGGAATATTGTAAGTGACAAAGACAGTTTGTGGGTAAAATGGGTGAAGAAAAATCTTATCAGAGGGAGAAACTTCTGGCACATCAAGATTCCAAGTGACTGTTCCTGGGTTTGGTGAAACATTCTAAAGCTTCGGAAGGATGCATCATTCTTTGCTATGCACTTAATCGGAGAAGGACAAGATACAAGCTTCTTGATGGACCCATGGCATCCAGCTGGAATCCTTAGAGAATATTTTCCACAGGAGCTTCTCTACAGCTCAACTTGCAGCATGAACGCAAAGGTGTCAGAACTGATAGAGAATGGGGAGTGGAGGGTACCGAGTCATATCCATCTACCAGGTATCATAACAGAGATGCTAGAAGAAGTTAAAGTGGCAGATGGACATGACAAGATAGTGTGGACACCGACTTTGTCAGGAGACTACAAGATGAAGGAAACTTATGAAAGTGTACGAGACACAAAAGTTTCGGTGGGATGGCATAGTATTGTGTGGTTTACACACCGTATTCCAAAACATTCTTTTATAACATGGATGGCATTGAAGGAAGGAATGAAGACGAGACAAAAGCTAAAGGAATGGAAAACAGTGACAGACGATACATGTGTGCTATGCTGGCGAGAGATGGAGACTGAATGTCACCTATTTTTTTATTGTGTATATGCGCAATATGTATGGGCTGAGCTGCTAACACAAGGTGGCTATGCAAGAAGATGATCAGGTACATGGAGTGAGGAGGTAAAATGGGTTGTTAAAGCTACAGAAGGAAGAGGACTCAAACAAGATGCCATGAGGCTATCGTTTACAGGGTATCACTATTGGGTGTGGAGAGAGAGGAATAATAGAATCTTTAATAATGCGTACCTAATAGCAGCTCAAGTTGTTAAACTGGTTGTGCAGGATGTGAGAACAAAGCTGATATCGCTGAGCTTGCAGATGATGGGAGGACCAGAGAGAGAAAGGTTTGCGGACTTGTGGAATATGGAAGTAACAGAGAAAAGGATCAGATACATTCGATGCAAGTGGGAAAGAGCAATGACCGGAACTTATAACCCGAACTTCGGATAGCGCGCACGCCGAAACGATGAAGGTGGATGGGCAGCAGTGATTAGAAATGAGCAAGGTGAGGTGATAAGTGTTGCACATGGCAAATCAGAGTACAAAAACATAGCATTGATAGAGCTTCAAGGAGTACAGCAAGGCATAAGACTAGCGAGGGAGAAAAGATTATGCAGAGTGAGAGCGCAGACTGACTCACAAAACGTGGTATCTTTTTTTTAACAACAATGAATACCCGTGGGAAGCAACACATATGATGGGAAACATAAGGAAAATGATAGCGGCACTGGAACATTTTTCTATAATACATGTATTCAGGGAATGTAATAGGCTAGCAGATGCAATAGCTGCTAATATTCCAGCTGTTAGATATATTGTTTTAATCCCTAGTTCTTTTGCAGATGATGTAAAAAAAATAGTATATGAGGATGCTATAGGGAAAGAGTATGTGAGAGAATGTAATGGAAACTAAGCTTATGATTTCAGTTATAATAATATAGGGGTAAGGGACCTCTAAAAAAACCCTGCTTCCTGATCAAAAAAAAATACTGAAAGGCATTCGTTTGTATGCAAAGGTGCCAAAGGGACATGTGAAAGTTGTCTTTTCTTAATTAGAAGGATCGATGACAATTTGGAAGAAGCCGGAATAGCCGTCAAGAAAACAATAGTAAGCATGCCCAGCTAAACGTTCTAGTATCTAGTCGTCGAATGGAAGAGGAAAATGATATTTACGTGTTACGGCATTAATTTTGCAACAGTCAATGCAAATTCTTCATTTCACTAGGATGCGAGTGGAGATGCATTCATTTTTATCATTGCGCACAATTGTAATGCCAGACTTCTTGGGAACAACGTGGATAGGACTAACCCAAACACTATCAGAGATAGGGTATATGATACCCGCATCAAGTAAGTGTAAAATTTCTTCCCTTACCACCTACTTCATGGCGGGGTTAAGACGACGTTGGGGTTCCCGTGATGTCTTTCTTCCATCATCTAGATGTATGCGATGAGTGCACACTCTAGGGTATATTCCTTTGATATCATCTAAGGACCAACCGATGGCGAGCAGTGTTCACGAATGACATGAATCAAATGCACTTCTTCGTCAATAGTCAAGTGGGAAGAAATTATTATTGGGTGACTACCATCGAGATTGAGATGCATATATACTTCAAATCAAGGGGTAGAGATTTTAAATCCGGAGTTGGAAGAGTCGATATCAATGATTCGTGAGGGACCGCCTCTTCAATGGAAAAGAGCGAGTCAGGTCTTCTGAATCGATTGATGACGTAGCAGTAGGGTCAAATAGTGGTACTAACTCTAATAATGCATGGACATTCTTAATGTACGAGTCATCGTCAAACTCAGGTTTATCAAAAGAAAGAAATTAGTGTACCTCATGTGCAGGAAAAGAGTTTGTGAAATATTCCTATGCCAGACTATCAATCATGCTAATCTCACCCTCAATGTCAGGATTGGGAAGTTGTTTCATTAAGTTGAACACATTAACTTCTACAGAAAGGTTTCCAAAAGACATTGTCATTGAACTATCCCAACAATTGATGAGAGCATTAGCAGTTGCAAGATATAGACGTCCTAAAATGATAGGAATTGAGTCATAATAAACTTCGGTATATAGAATGACAAAATTAACTGGGTAGTAAAAATCTTGAACCTTAACTAGGACGTTTTCTATTATGCCCTTTGGGTACTTGATGGAGCGATCAGCAAGTTGCAGGGTCATGCTGGTAGGTTTTAATTTATGGAGACCTAACTGCTTGAATAAGTAGTAGGGAAATAAGTTAACACTCACGCCAAGGTCTAAAAGGGCAATAGCGGTATACTTGTCACCCAATGTGCATGGCACAGTTGGTTGACCTGGGTTTTTGTATTTAACCACATCATTGGTAGCAGTAATGGAGGGAAACTGCTCAGTTAGGAACGCTTGTTGAGGAACATCCATTCGTCATTTGGTGGTTCACATGTCCTTCAAAAACTTGGCATGCTTGGGCAAATGCTCAAGTGCATCGAGAAAAGGTAGGTTTATGGTCAAATTTTTGAAGGTTTCTTGGATCTCATCGAAATGCTCGTCAGGTTTGTTCTTTACCAAACGGGCAGGGAACGGAGCTTTTGGGTGGAATCACGCATATGGATTAGCGGCGTCTTTCCCCAGGGACGTGGGTGCAGATTTGGAAGGAACAACTTCTCCTGGTATAGGTTACGAGGCAGGAGTTGGAATGACATCAGCCGCGGCTTCCGTCAGTTGAATGTCTGGCGTACATATGTGATTGTCTATGGTTCGGCCAGAACGAAGGGTGGTGATGGCTGGGATTACTAGATCCTGGTGCATTGGTGAGTTCAAAACCAGTGTTTATGGGCTTAGGGTTGGGAACTGCTTGGCAAGAAACCCGCCCTTTTGACTTTTATCTTGTGCTAATAGCTGAAGAGACTGTTGGATAGATGCTAGGATTTGAAACTGTTGATTCATGTAAGTTAGTAAAGTTTTAGCTGTTTTATCGGTAGTAAATAGCACTAGTGGGGCAGCAGGAATGAGTTCACGGTTATTGTTTACGGGGTGATTTTGGCAGCCATAACTTGGAGTAGCGGGAACAAGGCTGCGGTTGTTTTGGTACCCTATATTAGCGGTGTTGGGAAACTAACTTTGCCCTTGTGGGAACTGCTGAGGATTCCCTTGATGGTAGGAATTGTAGTTCGTGGATGGCCATACAGGAGGGTTGTTGAAACTCAGAGGAGCTGGCTGTTGGGCAGGTGTACGCCAAGCGAAATTCGAATGTTGTCGCCAAGGTGTATTAGGGATGTTGAAAGCACAAGCCTCTTCAGATGGTTGGGGAGGGCACTCATATGCCAAAGGGAAATATGAATCGGAGTGCTCAGGACTTAAGCAAAGAAGACATGGGCAACCTTTGGCAGCCATGACTTGTTTGGGTTTTCATCATTCACTTGACAGAAAGAGCATCGACCTTTTTGGTTAGGGACTCGATTAGAGTTTTTAATTCCGAATCAGGTTTGACCTCGAACATAGACGTAACTTTGGTAGGAGTGTCTTTAGAAGATTTGGAAGAATCAGTGTTACCCCAATAGGTGTTTCCTGAAGCCTATTTCTTGAGAAAAGTGTATGCTTCAATAACGCCTTTGTCCATGACACAACCACCGTTCATGATATCTAGTGTTTTATTTTGATGGTCAGAGAGACCATTAAAGAATGACTGGACTAAGATAGCGGTGTCAAGTTGATGATAGGGACATTCGAGAAGCAAATTAGTAAATCTACTCCATGCTTCCATAAAGGATTCATGGGGATGCTGGCGAAAGAATTGAATCTTCTGAAACATCTAAGTAGTTTTCTTCTGAGTATAGAACTTTATCATGAATGCTTGTACGAGCTTGGCCTATGTGTCAAGGGATTGCAGCGCTTCACTCGCGAGCCAAACTAAAGCTTTATCAGCTAAGGTGAAGGGAAACAACCTAAGCAAGACTTGTTCATTGGTAACGGTCGGATGGTGGAAAGTGGTGGCCACTTGCTGAATCCGACGAAGGTGATTGTACGGTTTTTCATGGTCTAGACTATGGTAAACAGGTAACAATCCGAAAACGTTTGGCGGAATGTGAAAATCACCTGCAATCTCATTGAGTTTAATGCATGAAGCAGGTCCTTCCTGTAAGACAGTATAGAAGTCCGAAAGGGGTTTCGCTACTGTGGGATTTTCCTGGGCCATAACTATTGGAGGTAATGGCAACTGAGATACTTGACGAGGTTGGTTTCCGGAGGAAGAACTATGTCTACGGGATAACTTATGCAGTTGTTTATCGTATTTGCGACGACGATATGTATGTTCTAATTCTTTATTAGTACCAGACCGTAGTCTCATGCAAACACAAATTTTAATTCTAGGCTCATAAGGAACGAATTATGACATGAGGATTAGTAATTACGAAAGGAGGGAGGTGAACCACGTCCTCCTGAGCTATTACTAACGTGAGCAGGTAAGCTAGGATAACGTGTGAATATTCCAGCAACCAAGTCACATGAGATAATTGAGGGAGGTTATCCGTGCTAGCACGTTCCTTAATTAGGGAATCTTAATCTTTCAAGTTTCCTAGACACTGATGGAATATGATGTTGATTGATTATGGTATATTATGCGATTATTATTAATATGATTATGATGAAATTTTATTATTAGGATTTTTTTAAAAAAAGATTACATAATTAATGTATTATGGAGAAGGGGGGAAAACACAGGTAATATATTCGTGCAACCGTATATATAGCCTAAACATGTGATTAGATTATGAAATATACAAATAAATATGAGAAATGCCAAAATAGATGACTAATCATGCAATTAATATTCTAATCATGCAATAAGCACATGCTAGTTATACACAGGAAAGCTACACATGCAATAATATATAGCTACGAATACATAAAATACAACCTAAACCTACACGTGCAACTAGATGCGAGGTAGAGGAATATCAAGAACGAACTCATGCATAGTAATGCCACGTATGTGAATGGATGTAACATACATATACAAAAATAATCTAAGCAAGCAGGTTGAAATCACGCAGACATGTAAATATATTCGAATCATATTAACCGTATTAACCTCAATATGCAATGACGAACTACACATACTCTGGAAAAATTCTATACATGCAAAGAGTTCTTATTGAGCATGTCAGCATATAAATACGCGATGTAAAATAGGTTATAGCAATTAACCAAACAAACTCTTCGACAAAGTTTGACAAGGAGTGGAAAAATGTGAAACCTGGAGCGTCCCACAACTCCACCTATTAGAATTAAGTGACCGAATTAACTCTTGAAACGAGTTGAACTCATGAACGTACTAGAAGTTAGCTAAACAGGTCCAGAGAGTCCAAAACAACATTGAGAAGAGAAGTGATTTGGGCCTGAAAAATAGAGGGCAGATACTCTAGGGCATTCTCGCTCGCAACCCAAGACTTGGAGAAACTTGCAGTACTTCAATTTAATACAACATGCTTAGCAAGTTCTAAGAGTGATGATTCCAATCTGGATCACAGGTTCCTTTAAGCATAGAAACAAAAATCAGTACGAGTAGTAAGAAAAATGGTAGAATCGCAAAATAAATGAAAATTCAAAAAGAGGGAAGTGTAGGAGAGGGGGTTTCCCCGAGTGATGTATTCCAGTTGTTATATTAAGTGTCCGACGTCCTTAGGCGTGCAGCAGCGCCATTTGATAATCAGACTTTTTATAAGTTTGTTATTTTTGAGTCCAAAGTCCTTAAAACGTCCGACTAGTCAAGTTACTTTACTCACGTGGGTCGATATCATAGATCGAGTAAGGGATATTCCAAACCTTAGGACTAGGCTAAAGTTCACAACTGGAATTTACAGCTTCAAGGGAATTAGTGAGTAGGATTTTAGGTTATTTCTTATGTTGCTAAAGATATTCTCAATTAAAACTTGGAATGCAAGTTAACGTAGAACTACAAAAATTAATTTCTTAGTACAGAGAGAGAGATACAGGAAGAGGGTCAATCATAATCATGCAAGATCAATTACAAACTTTTAGAGCACCTTATCACAACATCTCTAATCCGTCTCGAGCTCATAGACTAACTTGAAACGGCATCGAGTATCGATCCTTAGTAAGATGTACTCATCTCTGAGTTCATCTTACTAGCATGAGGAGTTGAATTGACATTCCATCTCTAGAATATCACTTCAACTCCTAGTTTAATTATACACCAGCTGGGCAAACTAGAGGGCTAACGGCTACCATAGGATCTCTCACGAGACTTGACCTAGTGTTAAATGGGTCTCGCACGAGATTGATTTGGAGTATCAGCACTCCAAACTTGATTAGACTCAGTCATTTTGGGACCGGATGTATAACAAAACCTATTTTCCTAAGTAGTGATTCTGGACTACTAAAACGCAGCCTGATCCTCACATGAGCATCATTAACCCTCCCCTTGGGAGGGTTTTAGCTCATAGTCCTTGGATGGATTTGATGTCTTTGATGTATGAAATGAAAAAGTAAAGAAGAAGCAAAGCTAGAACTAGAAATTTACTTGAAGAAAATAAATCTTATTAGAAGTTAAATACTTCCTGTATCAACACTAGTATGAAAGCTTAAAAAAGAAAAATACAATGCATGAAATGTAAAACAGCAAAAATGGAATCCCCCTTTCTCCAACATCCCAAAAGATATATCAAGTCCTCTCATGTGAAGCATTCCCACCTTTACTACAAGCTTGTCTTTTTCTTCACAAATCATCCAAATTTTAGCACACATTTTATAATCTAAAGTATAGTCATGCATTTAATTTCTTGTCTTATCCTATTTTGCAAGGTGTCCAAGAGTGTCCATAACTTGCCACTAATGACTCATCACTTTTTGTGGGTCCACGTCTTTGTGTGTCCAATTGGCGGCCCGGATGTTGGCATTTTACAACTTTTACGTCTTTCGTAGAGCTCGTCGCCCTGGTTATTCTGGCAGTTCACTTTCCGAAACAGGGGTCCAGGTGTGAAAGATATGAGCTTTGAAAGTTTGCTGCTTCTTTGCACGTGATCCCGTTCTGCATTGGTTTTGTCCCGTTGGAATCTTTGGCTTTAGTCAGGCTTTGTTGGGCTTCACTGGGGCTGAGTGGTAAGACTTCAAGTATGCACAGTATTCCCATGCTTTGATGCAAGTTTTATCATCATATTCATGTTAACTACGAAAACCTACAAAAGTACGAAAATATAATTATTTCATGATTATTAAACACATAATTAACCAAAATGCTATGTCTCTACAAGGTTTAGTATTACAGTTTTGGGTGCTTATCAATTATTTGTTTCATTTGGCACTTGTATTCACAGCTTTAACTTATGTCGTCCTATGCTTTGTTTGGATGGAACTTTCGTGAAAACAAAATACAAGGGGTGTGTCTTGTCAACTACTGCCAAAAATGCAAATGGGCGGGTATGTCTTTTTGAGTTTGTGACTTTTCACATAGTAGTTCATAGTAGTTTGTAAAACTGAACAAGCGTGCGAACTAACATAAACTATGGAAATTTATGTTCACATAGTAGTTTAACCTATGCATTTTAGTATTTACATAATAATTTAGCCTATGAAAATTTATTTTTACATATAAGAGTTAAGTTTTCATAGGGAGTATGGTACGTAAAACTAATTCAGTAATTGATGTTTATTTGTGTTCCAGGTTTTTTTCCAATAGCTATGGCAGTTGTACTTTCTGAAACTGATGACAATTGGGATTGGTTCTTGAAGCAACTTAGGTTGGTGGTCTCCAAAGATCTATCATAGGTTAACTTTTATATATGACAGAAACCATGGTCTGCTCGTGGGTGTGTCTCTCGTGTTTTTCCTGATTCCCATCATGGTTATTATTTGTGGTACCTTAAAAATAACCTTAAATCATCTATGCCCAACAACCATATCTTCCGCTTGTATATCCTGAATCTCTTTTCAGACCTTGCCTATGCTGAGATGCACCATGAGTTTGAGAAAGTGATGGCTGATTTTCAAGATGTTTGCGGCAATCAAACGAACAGATTTTTGTCCACGTACCATAGGTTATGAGCATTGGTGTAATGTTTATTTTCAAGGAAATAGATATGACGATATGTGCTCCAATATTGCGGAAAGCTTCAACTCATGGATCCTGCTGGAACGCCACTTCCCTATCACTGCAATGGTGGACAAGATCTGTGGGAAAATTATGAAAATGATGTCTGATCGGCGAGAGTCATCTAGGAGCTGGACTACTATATATCTTATGTCCGTCTATGGAAACTTTATTGGCTGAGAGGATCGAGGTGGAGAGAAGTTGGGTGGTTCTCAAGTCAAGGGAGGGTGTTTTCGAGGTGCATGCTACCCATATTTACTTGGTTGACTTGAATAGAAGTCACTGCTCTAGTAATTGGTGGAGAATCAAAGGATTCCCTTGTGTACACGCACTGCGCTCCATTTTGGCTAATAGATTGAATGTATATACTTACTGTGATAACTGCTTCTATTCTCAGACATTCCGTAATGTGGAGAATAGTACATGTGGAGAATAGTAAAATGCTTGCTAAGATACCAAGTGTGCCTAATTTACTACCTCCGGATCTGAAAAAGAAGATGGGGAGACCAGACAAGAAATGGAAGCACAACACGAGCGCTACAAAAGGTAGGAAGAAGAACAAGGGCCCTTGTTATGGCCACCACAACCCAAGAGTGGGCTATACTCGTACAACATGCTCATCACCAATTCAATGATTCAGTAATCTATATTTTGTTCGTATATAAAAACAAGATGTCGATGAACTTGCATTCTTTTTTTGATGTTGGATTTTATATGGAAAACAATACTTCCATTTATTCTGGATTATATATTTTGATGTTAAGCTTAGTTTGCCTATGTTACATCTTTTAGTTGAAGATTTTTAAAACAACCAGTTAACACAAGTTCTGTATTACTGTGTAAAGATACTTTTACATAGTAACTTTTTTGAAAGAAAATTGCCTGACACCTGACATAATATATGTAAATGTACATAGTCATATATATGTAAATCTATATTTTCGTAGTAACCTTTGAGGAGGAAAATTGCCCGACACCTAACAGAATATATATAAATCTATATTTACATAGTAACTTGACAATATTTGTAAGTAGTGGTGCGAGTGGAATATTTTGGTCCTCGCATAACTATGTAAATATGACAAACTGACAATCATTTCTTGCATTACATATGTAATTTGCAAAGATAGATAAACCAACTGAAAATATAAAGGAGATTCCCATTACATCATTTACCGCCAGCACATTAACCCAAATTAGTTTTTTTACATCCAGAATTCTAACAAATATAATCCACTAACACATGATTAAACAAAAAACCAGCTCATCATTTCTTGCATTCTTCTTTTGGATCCCATTTTTCTTGTTGGCTTGATACAATCTCATATATCAGGTCAACCCTCAATTGTTTCGCGGCTTCTAGCGTAATATCTTGGATAGCTTTTCCACATATTATAGCCTTCACAAACAAAATGATGAAGAATCCACAATCTGAATTGAAAATGCAAAAAAAGAAGTTTCTAAACTTACACGTCAGGTGTTGGGCAGTCTTTTGGTAATTTAAATATGGGTCTTTTTGTAGTACGTCACACTATATTAGCGCGCTTTTGAGTTTAGTCACACAAAGTTCAAAATTTTGATTTTAGTCACACTCCGTCAACAAATATGTCTCAAGTTGTTAGTCAATGTATTTGACTAGGTTTGATCGTACATTGACCGTGTATATATATACGGTCCGGCTAGGTTGACAACCAGATACTTACAGCCATCTTACAGCCCTTTTTAACCGTTAGATCACGTCATTTAATCTTCAAGCAAACGGTTCAAATCAAACACCAAAATATCACAAATATAATCCTACGAAGACCGTGACTCTCTCTCCCTTCTCTCTCCTTCTCTCTCTCTTACCAATGACCGTGACTCTCTCTCCCTTAATTAGCGAGCAATATTAAACAAACAAATTCAACAAATTGGATTGTGTTTTCTCTTCTCAATTTGCTCCAAATCAAACCAAATTCAAACCGACGAATTGGAAGTTTTTGAGACGATGATTGAGAGGCGTTCATGCCTAATGAGGCAACATATACTATTATAGAGGAAGGAATTGCTTATAAAGAAGAATTGGAAATGGCAACAGATGTTCTAAAAGAGTTGTATGTGAGATATACTAACACCCATACAATGCGTAGCCATTCCTCTGATTCTGGTAAGCTTTTCAAGTTTAAACCAAAGATTTTACTTTTCATGTGGGAGTGTGTTTGATTTGTGATTTTAACTTTTTAGGAAGGTAAAGATGTTGTTGCACGAGCAAAGACTGGTTCTGGTAAAACCTATGCATGCCTCCTCTCTTTGCTTCAAAAGCTCTTTTCAGATTCCAGTTCAACCCTGAAGACTGGTGGCATGGAAACAATTCATATAGATTCAAGCTATCTTGAATATGTGTGGACTCAGAGAATTGGTGTCATCTTTTTGCTTTACCTTGTACCAGTATTTTCCATGTTGGATGATACAGTTTGAGTCTTAATACTAGTATTTTCGATTATAGGGTAAGTTTGTATGTGCTATTGGACGATTATAGTGATGATGGATTGGTTCATTTCTAAAATAAATATATATATATATATATATATATATATATATATATATATATATATCCGGTCATTGTACGGTCAAACCTAGTCAAATACGTTGACTAACAGCTTGAGACAGACTTGTTGACAGAGTATGACTAAAATCAAAATTTTGAACTTCGTGTGACTAAACTTAAAAGCGCACTAATATAATGTGACGTCCTACAAAAAGACCTTTTAAATATTGTTCATTTTTTGTGGATTCTAATTCAATTTAATGTAGCAAGAGAGGGTGGTGGATGCTATTAGATGTAGGCGTCAGGAGCAAAGGTTGCCATATGTGGATTTGATGAAATATATCAAAGCTGGAGCAAGCCCACAACAAGGAGCATCGTAAGAACTAAACTTTCCGAACATAAATGTCTTTTTAATCTCTTATCTCTTATCTGAAACTTCTTTTTTTTTTCATTTTCAGTTCAGATTGTGGATTCTTCGTCATTTTGTTTATGAATGCTATAATATATGGAAAAGATATCCAAAATATTACCCTAGAAGCGCAACTGCGAAACAATTGAGGGTTAACCTGATATATGAGATTGTATCAAGCCAACAAGAAAAATGGGATCCAAAAAAGGAATGCAATAAATGATGAGCTGGTTTTTTGTTTAATTATGTGTTAGTGGTTTATATTTGTTAGAATTCTGGATGTAAAAAGACTAATTTGGGTTAATATGCTGGCGGTAAATGATGTAATGGGAATCTCCTTTATATTTTCAGTTGGTTTATCTATCTTTGCAACTTACATATGTAATGCAAGAAATGATTGTCAATTTGTCATATTTACATAGTTATGCGAGGACCAAAATATTCCACTCGCACCACTACTTACAAATATTGTCAAGTTACTATGTAAATATAGATTTACATATATTATGTCTATGCAAATTCATATTCATATTTGTATGTGTAAATTGTATTTGCATATATCGATTTACTAATATTCTGTCAGGTGTCAGGCAATTTTACTTGTCAAAGGTTACTATGTAAATATAGATTTGCATATATATATATATATATGATTATGTAAAAATACATTTACATATATTATGTTAGGTGTTGGGCAATTTTCCTTCTCAAAGGTTACTATGTAAATATAGATTTACATATATATGGCTATGTAAACATATATTTATTTATATATATTCTTTCAGGTATCGAACAATTTTTCTTCAAAAAAATTACTATGTAAAAGTATCTTTACACAGTAATACAGAACCTGTGTTAACTAGCTGTTTTAAAAATCTTCAACTAAAAGATATAACATAGTCAAACTAAACTAAAAGATGTAACATGGTCAAACTAAGCTCAACATCAGAATATATAATCCAGAATAAATGGAAATATGGTTTTCCATTTAAATCTAACATCTCAAAAAGATTGCAAGTTTATCGACTTCTCATTTTTATATACGAGCAAAATATAGATTATTGAATCATTGAATTGGTGTAGAGCATGTTGTAGGAGTGGAGCCCACTCTTGGGTTGCGGTGGCCATACCTTGTTAGAACTGGATATCTTGTTAGAACTAGTAGATTTTACATCCTGTTGCAATACAAATTTACAATATGTAAATACAAATTCACTTGTGAAAATACGAATTCACATATGACACAACATTCTGCATCTTGTTTACCCTTATAAGACAACGACACAACGTTCTGCATCATGTTTACCCTTATAAGAATCCATCAAGTCCTCAGCAACAAGATGGAGGAGTCTAAACTAATCTAGTTTGCTCATATATTCAAATCTTCATATCAACTACACAGTGCCAACTAAACTCAATTTCAGATAACTTAGAATATGTTTAAATACGAATTCACATATATATATATAATTGTACTTTTATATATGAAAATGCAAATTTATATAATAAATTAAACATTTGCATATATAAAAATAGAAATTCTCATAAAAAAATCATATATACAAACAAATTTTAAAAAATATATGATTCTCACCTTAGATTTCACCACTCGCTTCATTCTCATTGGAGCATCTTCTTTTGAAACTTTTGATTTCTTTGTTTTGTTGATTGTTTTGTCATCTTATCTTCTATGTGAATTTAGTTTTGTAGGATATCTAAAGTTTGTAAGAAGAGTGGAGGCGGCGAAAAGAAAGAGAGAAGAGAGAAATTTGAGATCTAGGTTTCATGGGTCCATTATGTGTGGGGTATTTTAGTCAGTTCTGGTGTTTTAGAAAAATAGGGGGTTTTTATGGATTAGCACTAGTGAGAGGGTTTTTATGTAGGGCTGTTTATGAACCAGGGAGATTTGAAGGGGTTTTTATGTAGGCTGTTTATGAACCAGGAAGATTAAACCCAAAATCTCACGTGTGACAGAGGAGCAGCATCATGTTTGGATGAACGCAAGCATAAAACTAAACAGGTGTCTTTATGTGTTTTCCATGGGAGAAAAATATGACTTTCTACATAAGAAAGGGTGATTATTGGGTTGGGTGATCCCGACCATACAACATTCCGGCGTTTTAAAGTTTCTATTAGATCTTCTAACTTGTAATAGTTGTACGTTAAATAATTAGGATTAAGCGGCTCATTAATAAACACTTCAGTGAATTCACCAAGGAACAAGGTAATTGAAACTTCATGCTGTGTTGTGTCATGTTTCTCTGGTAATCTGATTTCTGGCTTTGAAACAAATACAAATGTAGTACGTAATATTTTTCTCCAAATTATAACTTATAGGACTCTTATACTAGCTTTAGCCTTATAACTATTTATATCGCGATAAGGATTCTACAATTTCAACTCTATTGAAACTTCTGTGACAAATTTTGTTTTTACAAAAAACAACGGGCTAAAGAACTTGATGATACATACCAAAAACAGCGTTCAGGGTAAGCGCCCCAAGTCTATACGATTATACTCCGTTTGACTACAAAAGGAGAAAAGCACAAAAAACTTTCAAATGCCTGTGTTTCATTAGATGAACTATGAATCCATGCTGATCAAGTATTCAGGTCTCTACAAGGTATTTGTCTCCTTTCATTGCAGAAGTATGCAGGTCTCTGGCACCTACAGTACTTTTTGAACATCTGAGTGGCTCTTTGGAAACATTTTCACTTGCTTTGATCCCAAATAGCGCAATTCCATTAGGAAAATGTAGAAGACAACTACTTCCTTATTTTACGAGCAAGAAAACGATTCCGAGCTGCCTCTATTATACTCTCACGATCATCATCCATTTAGGAGGCGGACTTCGAACTTGGCTTTGTTGTTACTGTTGTTGTCAGATCCCATCTTGAAATACTGTTAATACAGCTACTATCAGCACCATCTAACTTTTTGAACATCTGAGTGGCTCTTTGGAAACATTTTCACTTGCTTTGATCCCAAATAGCGCAATTCCATTAGGAAAATGTAGAAGACAACTACTTCCTTATTTTACGAGCAAGAAAACGATTCCGAGCTGCCTCTATTATACTCTCACGATCATCAGGAGCCTTCCCAACTGCAGGCTTCTTAGGCATGTCTGTGGTTTCACCGCCAATAGTTGCTTCAGGAATACTGGCCCCACCACTGCTTCATGCAAACAAGAGCCCAGCCGTAAGAATTTGGACATGTACTCAACAATGATTAGATAAGCGTTCTTGCCTTCAATGCATAAAAATTCAAGGTTACCAAAATTACCTGAGCTTGTTAATATCCAATTTTTCAAGCTTCTTTAAGATGGGCATGACCCATGACATCTCCATTACACATACATTGCGCAAGAATGGACGAGATGTAGCAATAAGCTCGTGGTACACGACGTAATTGGGTAGCATTCCTTCTTCATCTGTTTTGAGCACTGACAAAGGATGGACCTGAACTAGAAACAATCCGATATCAGTGCATGCTCAGCCAAATATTCTTTCTGGAGATTAAAGATGAATTTCAACATTCCCCCGGCGCTACCTGAGCAAGCTGTGGTTTGAAACCTAGTGTTCGATAGCCATTATGACGAATCATACGTTCAGCAAGCTGGCCAGCATAACCTACGCACAAAGATCTCCTCAAGTTCTTGTACTCTTTTTGGGTTTCTTTCCATCTCTGATTTGTTTGTACATCCAATGACCCTGGTATAATGATTCAATTAAAATAAAATAATATAAAAAGTTTACGAGAATTGCACATTATCGACCACTGAAGGATATATGTTAAATGAGTAACTATCTATCCAGCTTTCCCCTCCTTGGAAACATCTGAAACAGGAGAAACATACAAAGGGTTGAAGAGAAAGAAAGAGAGCTCCCCAAACCTTGTTTACCATCAAACCAGTGCAATTTTTGGTGAAGGGACTTTCTAGAGTCCAAGGGTTCCTAGTGAGGATTGGGTTTTGATTGAAAAGGTTTAGGAGGAATCGGGTTGAGTCATGACAGAAAATCACAGCATGATTGGCAGCAATAGAAAAAAAATACACTTGGCAAGTGAAAGGCACTATCTGCATATAGAGTTTGGAAAAGAAGAGGACAATCTCTGATACCTCTAACAACGATACATGTCAGCATCAGGGTACTTGATTGGAATAGTAAGCTCTTACAGAAACACAGACAGACTTTTACCTTTTGCTGTTTTCTGCATAATTTGGCACAGTTGTTTCCTGACGTCTTTGGTAAACTTCATTCCTCTTACCTACAACAAAGTAGTTGAAGATGATGTTTCTCTACCATCACATGTATATAACAGTAATGCAAGACAATACAGTGTGAAGCATATCAAATACAAAGCAAAGAGAAAAAAGATTTACAAGGTATAGATTCTGGTCTCAACAGGGGAGAGAGACAGATAAACCACATCAGTATATGCATTATGCATTAACAATAATGAATTGAAAAAAGAGAAAATGACATTAAAATTATACGAATCGATGCAATCATAATTGCAATTCGAAAGTTCCACGATTTTTCCAAACAAACAAGACCATTTAACTATAAATGTTTACAAGGGTCTTCTAGTGGACTAAAATAGAAGTTCTAATCCAGCCTGAATCAAATTCGTAATCCTTGTATAGCACTCAAGTTAAAACATTTAAGCGCTACGCGCCCTCCTGCCACCAGCCTTCTGCCTATGGCTTTTCAGAACACTGTATTTATTATTTAATAGTTTGAGCACACATACTATAATATGTGCAAAATCTACCAATTTAATGTCTTTCAATTGAAAGTTGATGATTATTTTAGTGCCAAATTAGTTGAGGTTATTTCCTAATTAACAATGACGGTTAACTTCATTTAAAACTAGCCTTCCAGCCTGAGCTCATTCCAAACAATAGGGTCGAACCACAGAAATGAGCATCAAAGCATGAGACCAATTCCAAGAACTGAAATCCAATCACAAAGAGCCATTGCAGCACTAGAAACTTAAAAAAGATTCTAGAATAAATCACTCCGAGTCCAAATTAGAGTCCTGCTATTATTAGAATAGTTTACAATGTAGATGTCCCGCTTCTTCTTTATAAAGTTGGCTTATCCATGTGAGGGGGACAATGCAGGTTGCATTCAGTAAATCAATCCAATTATCGAACTTATTAAAACCTTACATAGTCTATGATAGTCTACATTTCATGAAAAATACTTCAATGAATTTTCATTTGAACCCAACGAAGTAAAAATAGCTTTTACTTCCACTTCCACACAAGAATCTACTCATGTTCTCAAGGCTATCTATCTCGCTTTTAGTATAAAATGAAACCAGAAAATTGGCAACTCAAACAAAAATTCAGAACAGTGAAGTATAATTATGCACCCAGAAGAAAAATTACCAAAAAGTAGGAACAGATCCATCAGCATCACTTCCAAAAACACATGCCTAGAGTGAAAGTCAATAATAAGGTCTGACGAAGTCCTTATTATTATTTGCTCACCCCAGTAAGCCTAGCAGATTACTTTCTTTCTTTTTTTTATGGTAAGAGTCGATGTTATTTATGAGATTCATTCATGTTATTAAGTAATGAACCTATGTAGCAACATGGATAGCAGATTACTACAGTAGAAGTTAACATAAACTTTTGAATAGTCTGCCACCAAATTTGCTGTAATGAAATTAGGTCATCTTAGGCTTGTCCATCAAACAAATTCCAAAAGGGTACCTGCAACTCATGATCTATGCACCAACGTGGGTCGTAATTGGCAACATCCCACTTTTCATATATTTGAAGCAACTGGATGTGATCCCCCAAGCCAGAACCATCTGGTAAGTCTAAAGCAGCATGTTTTCTCTTCTTTTCAGTACCCTTACTGCAAATAAAGATAACGATATTAGGTACATATTATTCAGGATATCAAAGCACTGGAAGGAAACAGAGCTGTCCAGTAATTGTATATGCTCTGATAGAATCCACTAAATTATTCACACATTTAAAGATAATCAATTTTCACTTCAACCAGAAGAGATATCATGTTAATATAGGGTCCAAATTCATGATTAATTAGTCAAATGGTCTCTTGGTATCCAGCCACATTGGACTGTTGGAGACCAAAGACTAGTTCAGCAAGGTGCAAGGCTGAGGATTCAATTGGAGTCAATCACGTAAACCTCAAGAGAGCAGAGAGAGGAAGGGAAAGGATTCCTACAAATGGAAGAATGAAAATTCTGACGATCTAAATGAAGGCAATTGGTTATCCCTCCTAAGAGCATTTGCAATGCAGGTGATAGAGGGGGGTTTGTGAAAACTATCACCTAGTTGGGTCCAAAAGTGCTGTGCAATGCAGGGTGATAAACTCGGTGATAGTTTTCCCCAGTTCAAAACAAGGTGAAACCTTCCACCGAGTTTTTCACTGACTTGTTAACTTCGGACGGGATGTTGGATTCCGTCTCGTGTGTTTTTTTTAAAAATGGGTTTTTTTTTCGGACAGGATGTTAGATTCCGTCTCGCATGATTTTTCGACTTTTTTTCGGTTTTTTTAAAATTTCAAACGGGATGTTTCATTCCGTCCGGAGTGTTTTTTCAATTTTTACGTCCAGACGGAATCCAACATCCCATCCGAGATATTTTTTATCACCTTTGCATTGGACAGCTTCACCTTGTTTTTCACTGGGTTAGTGAAAAGAGGGTGAATAAGTGATGAGGTGGCGGTGATAGAGGGGGGGAAAATTATCACCTGCATTGCAAATGCTCTAAGTGTGTTAAATAATTCAACAAGTTTCAATAAGCCACCATCCTGTGTTGCATGGGTACGGGATGAGTGTCTAGTTTGGACACGGGTACGACGATTTGGACATGGCGAGATTTGAGAATTAGGGTACTGTTTTGCTTGTGTCCGGGTGTCCGTGTCCGCACGACACGGGTACGCGATACAGAGGAAATTAGGGTGTACCCATGCAACAGAGCCACCATCACTAACTAACCCATAGACCAAGGTCCCACGTAATAGTTTGTGAAGTGGAACTTGTTAAACTAGCAGAAAGGTACATCCACTGTACAATATTAGTGTATATTTCATGAATGTAGTGAAAGATTGAATGCTATTTATTGGCACTGCTAAATCATGATAGTAACAATGACGAATGCTAGCGTGACCATGCACTGCTCATGGGCATGGTTACACTCAGCTAAAAGACAACCATGGCCATGAGCTAGTGATTTATAACATGTTGTAACCAAAATTAAGCCAAAGGAGACCTACCTGATTGACTTGCTATGTGGCCCCAGTATATGCCACATCACAATTTTTCCATTTTTGCTGGAATAAGACTTTGGATATCTACATTAGGCCATTAGGACTTGTCTTCTTGTTCTACAGTCTTTCTGGACGTTTGGCCCATAGAGGAGTTGTGATCTGCTCGGTATTTGAATGGATTCCGAGACACCCATTCTTAAGAGTCTGGCTATTTTCCTAGCTAGGTAATAGCTTCACATTCTCATGCACTTAACAGATTCCGAGAGATAAGGCAATGCAGATACCCCTTCTTGCCTAATTAAGTCAAGTGCTGGACTTAATTTTTTTTTATAAAGCACACCACTCTGTTAACCCAAACAGAACGAGCCACGTATCGGGCTGTGTTTTCCACAGCAAGCACTAGGAGAGTCTTGTTACACTACATTCACGTCGCACTGCAAATCACAGTGCAACATGCATGCCATTTGCTGAACCACCAGACAAAAGGACACTTCCACATGCCGGCTTGAGTTTCAGAGTTGCATAACACAATGTAAAAGGTGCAAAATACCCCAAACGCCCCCATATGGTTAAACATTTCTAACAACTATTGTTGAATGAAGTGAAAAGTACCTCCCACATCCTCCTAGCAAAAGAACACCGGATGAAGATATGATCCACATCCTCTCCAATCCCTCCACAAAAAGAACATTTATTATTGATATCCTTTGCTTTAGCGATTGGCTTGTCTACGGTTTGAACCCTCCTTAGAAACGCCATCCAAATGAATAATGCCTCCTTGAAAGGAATAGAAGACATCCAAATCTTGCTATATGAAAAATCCGCTATAATCTAATGAGGTTTCAACACTCTTTTCGCATGTGGCTTATAAAATCTTTTCCTTGTGTCTCTTTTGAGTAAACATGGAAAAAAAATAGAATTTTAGCCCAATTTTGTTTAACAAAATCTGATCATTATAATCTACAACTAGTTCTCCATGCCATTTTGTGCGCTGATACTCTCAATGTCACAGAACCTTGACTATTTGCCATATTATGGATGAAATCATGAACCTGTGTTTTGGTAAGATCTCTCAGATGGTAAGCCAACAATTAAAGACAATGAGAATCATGGTACAAAATAAGTCATATAGTCTCATATATTATCCAACCTTGCAACTCAATCTAGAGAAATATATAGTTATACCTCCATAGCTCCATTGCCTCACCCACAAGTTATTCCTGAGAGAGGCCGAGGAAAGAAAGGTGAGGAAGTTGTGAGAAGTACTAGGGCTTGAAAAGTGAGTGGGAGGATAAGGTGGACAAGTAGACTGAGGTTTTAAACAAATATGCGGAAGAAGGTAAACTGGATTTTGAGTACTCAGACGACCACTATGAAGAGGAGGAGGACGGGGAGTTTCTTGGTTGAATGGTTGAGGTAGTGATGAGAAAAGGGACTGCAGGGTGGAATGGCCTTGGTACTGTCGAAGATAGTGCTGGCATGGTGGACGTTCATGAAGTGTTTGTGTTTTTCCTCTTTCCTTTTTATGCCTTTTCAGACATTATTTTCATACATTTTTTCACTTTCCTCTTTTTTCGTTGTAAGAGGGGCACCGGGTTATGGTCTAGCTTCTAGCTGATATCCCGAGTAGTGATGAGACTCAATATTATATCAATACATTGTGTTTTACTGAGAAAAAAAAAAGAATAAATCACATGTGACATGTATCAGCACCTGTTTGTCTCGCAAAATGTTATAATATAATCCACTATAGATCCCATTGGTTAAAACACAATTTTCAATTTTCAATTTCATCTTGAATTTCTAATACTTTCTCCTAACTTTGGTTTCTAAGTTCCCAAGTGAATTGACAGGGGCACGTGTATCCGCATGCGACAAAGGGGCAATGTTTGGGCCCCACCTTCAGTGTGCTCCCAGACTTGGGACTTAGGTTCAGATTTATTAATCTCATGTAATCTTAGTTTGGTTTAATGTTGGCACAGTTAGTTGAGTCCAGCTCCGGTCCAACACCTTAATGGTCGAGTGATGTAGTATAGGATAGGCGGGCGCCTATAGGCTATTCTTGTTTCGTGTCATTTTATTTTAGTAAGTTGTGGACCGTATGATCTACGCAAAAGGGTAGTTTGGTCCTTATTTGAGTTGTGCTTAGGGTTTAGGTCGCCTATATAAGGTGATAATAGGGTTTGTAAAAGAGGGCATTTTTGTTTATTAATATTCTTGATCAATTCTTGGTTAAAGATTGATTCTTTATAATCGATTCTTTGTTAAAGATCGATTTTATCATCGTTTCTCGGTTAGAGAACGATTCTTTGGATTGTTTGAGAGCTAACGCTTCGCTATTTTACATTATCGAGGAAGCTCAATAGGTTCGCAAAAAGGTGAGATGTTTATTCAAACTAACAAGGTGAAAGGGGCATAGTAGGATAATGGTTTCAATGGTAGAGAAAGGAAACCCTAATGGTTTCAATGCTTCAGGTAGTAATTTACTTTTGCAATTTGTTGCATACTATGCTTTTCACTAGTGCCAAGGTATAAAACATTGAGAGGTGCCAAAGGGCTTGATAGGTGTAGCACAGGTTATTGCTAGTTTGCTTCATGTAATCGTATACATGGGATGTCATACGGTATAATTAATAATCATAACCACAGAAAACCAAGTGTGCAACAGATTCACGATAACACTATCTAAAGTTGTAGAATAAGGAGTAACTACTGAAATATATTTGCACAAACTAGGACACAAACACATATATCAACATTATTTTATTCCATGTATTTCCAGCAAGCTCACGATAAACATCTATGGGATGCAATTGACTATTAATTTATTAAAACTTACAATAAAAGAAACAACGCAAGCAAATAATAACCAACCTTCGGCTAGGAAGTAGTGAAGTTTCTGCTGATAACATGGCTGCAACAGTCAATGCCTGTGACAGACAACCATACTCGTTTGCCTCAAGTAAGGTCCTTGAAAGTGAGGGTTCTAATGGAAGGTCTGTTCAATCCACAACAGACATCAAGGTTATAATGAACTAAAAACAACCAGAAATACATCTTAAAAAGTTACATACAGCTATTGCAGCTAAAACCATTCTCAGTTTAAATTATCACAATGTAATCTAAATGTACACTTTCACAATCATCTCAGAAGGTAAATTACGTTGAGCACCAGAACAGAAAAAATAAAAACAAAAATAAAAACAAAAATTTAAATTTAAATTTAAAAAAAAAAAAAAAAAATACCAAAGAAGCAATGCTTTCACAAGTAAAATATAGCACCATTGTACTGTTCTTGTTCCTCTTGAACATTGTTGCTTAAAAAAGAGTTTGGAAAATCATTAGACAAAAGGCGTAAGATCCAATATTAATTTACTGCAACTTGATGTGTACTGGGACAATATTAAAAAAAAAAAAAAAAAAAAAAAAAAGTTAGTTATTCCGGTTGGTCCTTGATCACTCAATCCCATGCATATCTGCATCTGTCATGGCTAAAGCAAACGTGAAATATTTTTTGGTCTTACCCATATGGTTGGAGAAAAACAAGAGGCTTTTTGGGGACAGATCTTAATCCTTGGAGGAGACTATTACTCCCATTATACTGATCAAGGAGCTGGTACATCATTGGGAGATGACATGGGGGGATTGGAGAGAAAGTTCATTTGCGAGCATCGTTTTCAGATGGGAGTATGGGACGAATGGGACTCCTTGGGATCTTACAAAGAGGATATGTGAATTTTGTCTTTGTTTTAGTATTTCCTTTGACCTTTATCTTTTATCTCCCCTGTTATATGTATGATAACTCATCTTACAAATCAGAGGCAAATCCACGTGATCCCCGTTGTATACTACCATAGTTTCCATGTTCTCTCTTTCCCCATTCTTTTGACTTTTAGGCTTCCAACAATATCCCCATCAAACATATGGAATTACTAGTGGGATTTACAAAGAGTGTAAGAGACCATCAGTGGACCAGTGAAACCATCTCGTGAGTAAGGGTACTTATGCAATAAATTTTGGTTTTTCTGTATTTTGCGCTAAATTCTGAAAGTTAGTCTTCTACTCTACATTTCCTAAACACACTCAAGTACCCAATTGACCATTATAATTGAAGAAGTAAAAAAGTTACTTTGCATGTCAATGATCAGTCTCTTTATTTATTATTTAGTTTTAATTTTTTTTGTTGATCAATACAAATTTACTTATCATTTAAAATTAAAATAGACCGAGATAGCCTACAATACAAAAGAAAAGTAGTAAAACCAAGCAGCTAAAGACCAATCACATGTCCAGACCTAGCAATTGGTCCCATCTAAACACAAATTGCTGAAAACGACAATTTATAAACTCCATAAACACCTTAGACCACTGATTTAAGAGGGATTTGATAGACATGATGGTCTCCTCCATAGCAGCTACGCTTCCTTCAAAATGTCTTCTATTCCACTTAAGCCATATACCCCACATAATCGCAAAAGGTAGAAGACTCCACAGCCGATTACTAGACGAAGTAAAAGGTCCAGTATTAGTGTCAAATTGCCAATTTCTCGATAAACTCTAACTTGTGAAGGGGGCAAATTCTTTGATTATCTAGAGGAGGCTTGGGAGAGAATATAAGTGGGACACACCTGGACATGGGGTGGAATAATCTCAACACTCCTCCTCAGTGAGCTGGAAATAAACACAAATGAGCACTTTTCTATTTTTTGTGCAATTACACCTAGCAAGATTTCAAACTCAGACCTCTTATAACTTGAGCTCTGATACCATGTCAAATTGGCACTTTCTTGTGGAGGGGGCAAATTCTTTGATTATCTAGAGGAGACCCGGGGAGAAAATATAGACAGGGCACACCTATACATGGGGTGGAAGAATCTCAACAATTATATTATTTATCACGTTATGACGGTTATGTAGAGAAAATTTAGGCATTGTGGAGTAATGCTATCCAGCTATTATCATACGATGTTGCAAACATGTACTAACATCTTGTGAAAAGTAGACATTTACATTTCAGTTTCCTGAGTACATATATAGAGGTGTTCTGGCATTTTGTATGACCTAAGCACATCCCACCCTAAGATATATATATACCTACACGTTCAACAATCAACAAAAAAATCAAAGAAAATAGATATCACAATAATAATAAAAGGGAACTTGATATGGGTCTCATACCAGCCATTGCTCTTCCAACAAGTGTAATTGATCCATTTTCATCAATTGCATCAATTAGATATAACTGCCTTAAAGCATCTTCTAATGATTCTCCTACAGGACAAAATAAGGATCCATTGGTAATTTTGACATATGATTACCCAATTGATTACATGAATTGAATTCTACCGTTTACAAAATGTTATTCTTACGTGAAGGTGCATCGAGAAAATCGAATGTTAAAATATCAATATCAGGAACGTCTAGCGACTTCAAATAAAGAACACTTCCCGCAAGAGAAGAACGCTGTATTTCTTGGACTGTCACCTCGGGCAATTCCTCACGGTAAACAATTGAGGGGTATAGCCTGTAGCACTTTCCAGGGCATGTTCTACCAGCTCGTCCTGCACGCTGATCAGCTTGCACTCTACATTTAGAGAAGGCATTAAGGTTGCAGCATTATACTTAACGGAACTGGAACTTAAACTATTTTTCTATTCACTTCATAATTTGTAGAAAAAGTGAAAAACAAAATCATAAATTCAAACAGAAAATATTTTTTCTTTTTGGCGAACTTGCAACTGAAAACTTCCACAGAAGAACAGTTTTATGTTTTGTGTGTATGTGTACATCAAAATCAACATCATAATCACCACTTCAGATCACTGACTACAGTGTAGGATGTAAGGTACTTGTCATTACACCATACTTCTCGTCTTTATGCGAGAGTAAATCCAAATGAAACATACTGCAAACTGTAAACAAGCACCAACCTTGATGAAAAACTATTAAAGTACCAATGATCATCTTAAACGAGAACTAGAAAGAGATAAAGTAAACCCATCAAGAAAAATAACATAAATTTATAAACAAAAACGAAGTACAGAGGAAGAAAAGTTGTATTACTTATTTTTACTGATAAGAATGATGTGTACAATTGGGAGAACACACAGTAGAAGTTGCCTACCTGCTAATCTGAACAATGTCGAGGGAGTACATGCCTGTTGCTGGGTTGTACTGTCTTTGTTTCACATAACCAGAATCAATAACATACCTGATATAAGTTCGAATATCAAATTAGAAAAGCAATTGTCACTATTTTGAAAAGATGCATTCTTTAACAAATTTCGGGGAAACAAAATACATAATGAGCCAAGGATAGCAAACACTAAAGAGTCTTTTAGAACAAAATTTTTGTTTTTAGCTATGTAATATGGGCACGCCATATTTCAAAAAAAATCCGTGTCGGATACGTATTCATGTGTCTGTGTCGGACACATATTGTATGTGATATACCTCAATCTTTGATATTTCGCCGTGTCAGACACTTCATATCAGTGTCGGATACAGACACACCTATCCGTGTCAATGTAACTCAGGTTTTTAGAAAGTTATATAGTTTATCAATCACGATTTACCATTGACAAGAAGATCAGCTATTTCATACAGTACATTACTCTACTTTCCATGGATTCATTTAGAATGATTTATACAAGCGCTGCTCATTTCTAACTGTGGAAGAAACTCTGTCGCCTTGGTCTATCCCAACAAAAAGGTCAAGGCATCTTGATTGCCAAAGAGCATGGAAAAATCATCAGTAGCAAGGTTGAAGGAAAGAAGGCTTCATTGGGTGCCAGCTTTAAATAAGGTCTCAGGGAGACAGGGAAAGAGAAAGTTACATGAATGAATGCACAAGTCGTTGAAAGCTCTTATCTTGGCAGAATCGCCTCATATTGCCTCTTGAAAATGGGAGAGGTACCAGTGATCGTTTTTGCTACATTTACAGCTACTTAGTAGGTTGTTATGCAACTTAATATATTTTCGCTATAAGGCCCTCTCTCTGTTTTGGTAGATTAACAACTAGCTTATAGCTTGCTATGTAACTTAATATATTTTCTCAGATTTTTTAATTGAGATTTTTACTTCATTCAATTTCCTTATTGGTCACTTCTATCATGATATTTTGCATAATTGGCACTGAATATGGACAATTTTATCTTATGAATATGTTGATCAAAATAAGGATGTGTTTCATGCATTTATTTAATTGTACGTAACACACAATCAATAAGTTACAAGTTTCAAATAATCGAAGATGACCAATTCATTGCACTTATTGGAGAATAAGCACTACCAAATGGCCCCTATTTCTAACCAAATATAAATGAATTTTTTTTGCCCATCACCAATTCTTCCGAATTTTAATTGGATAATCTACAATATGAGATATGATGTTGCCTTAGTAGGATTCAATGAACTATGGACTGTGATGGACAAATTTTTATAGCCAGCCCTGTAATGCAAATTTCCCATTCACCACAATCCAGTTCTAGACACTCAGCCTTTTGAGACTCAACTCTGACTCAATTTCCTGAATCAGGTTGGACCCATCTTGGTTCAAATTTAACCCATAAAAAGTTGAAAACCATATGAAAACTCACTTAGGGTGACGTAATGGGGAAAAAATGGAAAAGAAAATAAAGTGTGTCAGACTGTCAGTCCTCATTGCTGGTTAGAAAGATGGGTCCAATTGCTGGTTAGAAAATTGAGTCAAAGTCGAGTCTCAAAAGCTTGAGTCCCGGGAAGGGGTCCCGTTTTACAAACCCAATAATGTAGAATAAGGCATTAATAACATAACTACGTGTTATGAGTTATGACGCGTGAAAATAACTATAAGACTAAAACAATTGACTTTTCTAAGCAATAGACACGTAAAGCAGAAGTTGAATTGTGAACTTGTAAAAGGTTTGAGGTAGCCTTACACAACACCATCAACCGTTAAAGAAGTTTCAGCAATATTTGTAGCAACAATAAACCTCCTACAATTTTGAGGGGCTGGGTGGAAGACGCGTACCTGCAAAATGGGATACCCTGTTAAATATTTAATCATTTAATCCTCAACCATAGAACTTTAGCAAGCTGGCCTTTCTTGTCATCAGGACATTATATTGAATTCAATCAATTCTGTCTTCATTTAAGCTTCTTATCACTAAAAACGAAAAATCGATTTGGAGGGAAATCCGTGCTTTGAAATTTTCACAGCCTCAGGAAACTATTCCTGCACATAGAAAACTAGTAAACCTATTTGAATGTATGACGTATATGTGTTTAAACTTAAATTAGTCTGACGTGAGAATGACAACAATGTTACTAAGGATACAAAAGCACACATAATTACATATGGAGGGAAAGGCTCACACATTCCAACTACAGAATAAGTCCTCTCGTTAATCATGTGTCATGTTGAAACAAAAGTACATTATACAATTTAAACAAGTGGCGTTTAATTAGCACATGGGTAGCCAGATCACTATATCAAAACAGAGAGAACGGACGCAACGTCTCCCTCTCTTGCATGCACAACTCATCTAACTTCAAAAAGCACAAATAAAATGAGTTAACATTTGTAAAAGAGTTGCATGCTCTCTCATTAGAAAATTCTATTAATAAAGCAGGAGCGCATACACGAGTCTTTCAAAAACAAACTCAATAGATTGTAGTGAACATCGTGTAAAACCAACTCAATCAAACTTCCAAATATCAGCTACGAGCCCATATTTTTTTTGTAACAACCCGAATTTTAAACAATGTAAATCATATTAATTCAATTGGAATTGATTATTATTGAGTTCATGTTGGAAAATTTGATTTTCTTAATTTCAAATATTGATATTCTAATTGTTGTTCATTTTATGAAGTGGTCTGTTGGTTTGTGTTGTAGAGTCTTTGTGGGTCCGTAAAAATCTGTTTTAGCTTGAAAAAAGTCTTAAAGAGTGGCCATACTACCATGAATCGTTTTGACCCCATACCCATCGGTTTATAAGTTAAATGGGCTAAACCTTACTATAAAAAACACATGCAAATTTGCACAATACAATTCACTTTGACATAAAAAAAAAAAAACACTAAAGAAATTAGAACTTGCATGTAAAGAACATGAAAGAAAGAAGAGGAATTAGAAAAGGAAAACAAGAACTAGAAATTCCAAGGTAAATAGGTGTATAAACACATTATTCTTTTTGTTTTTTTATTTTGAATGTGAATACATATAGGCTTAATCACTAAAAATGCAAAGTACATTACAATATTTTACATATGATGTAACGTACTTCGAATTTATTCTAAAAATGAATGAACTTTCAATTTTTTAAAATTAGTGTAACATGTCTAATTTCCGTCAAATAAAATTTTAAATTGGTGTTACCATTATAATCACCTCCCGTGCACGTGACTTCTTGAGGGACAAAAGTGATTTTGTAGTGACAAACACTTAGTTGGACCAAGAAGTTGACTTGGACTCGACATAATTCATCTTCTTCAAAGTTACACAAAATGACACAACCACCATCTACCTCACTTTACCACACCACCTACCTCACTTCACCACCATTAGCACCATCGCCACCACCACCTACTTCATTTTCATCTTCACTTCTTATCTCACCAGCACCACCACTTGGTCTCAAGAATAAATAAACTAATCTGGATCAACAAGTTGCATACACCTTACAAAAAAGTACCTCATGTCAAAAACTAAATAATTATTGGACCTGCATCTTCAATGAAATTTGTAGTAACTCACACCTATTTGATACCTTCATATCAAACTCAAGTTTACATTCAGCGGTACATCACAGTTAGGGCTTGTGACCAATGAAATTTTGAAGCTCCATTGGCAAATAGCAACAAAGAGAATTGAATTGTTGGGTTGGCATTGTTTTTTTTTTTCTAATAACCAACCCTTGCCCTTAGAGCATTCCTAATCACAGTCACTATGGAGGGAAATTGACAATTTTCACCGTTTTTTGGGAAAAAACCCTTGCCCAATGCAAGGGTGACAAAGTCGCTCAGTTGTGACTAAGTGAAACGAGAGTAGCAGTTGCTACTGAGAAAGTAGCTGAGTTGTGAACTTCGGACGGGATGTTTTATTCCGTCTCGTGTGTGTGTTTTTTTTTAATTTTTTCGGTTTTTTTTTCCGGACGGAATGTTTCATTCCGTCTCACGATTTTTTCGAATTTTTTCGGTTTTTTTTTTAAACTTAAGAGGGGATGTTTCATTCCGTCTGACGCATTTTTTCGATTTTTACATTCAAACGGAATCAAACATTCCGTCCGAGATTCAAACTCATCTTTGCATTGGACAGCCTCACCTTGCTTTTCACCAAAACGGTAGGAAACAAGGGAAATTGAGCCTACGTGGAGGTGAAAAACTATCGCTTGCATTGGGAATGCTCTTATAGTAATATCATAATATCATATTCGTAATGCCTTATGTCGTCAATATTGCAATTATTGGACAAAAACTAAACATGTCACATTAATTGTAAAAGATTGAAAGCTCATTCATTTGTAAAATGAATTCAAAGTACATTACATCATATGTAAAATACCATAAAATACGTTGCATTTTTTGGTAATTAAGCCTATATATGTATATGGCTGATTTAAAGCAAATTGTTACCTTTTATTTTGTTCTCAATGCGAGTTTATAATGTAAGCACAATGATTGTTGTTTGATTTGTCGCATACACTAATAAAATCAATAGATCTCATTTTCCACAAATAGTAGTTTCAAATTTATGTTTCTCATTGTTTTACTTGTTTTTTTATTTTTTTATTTTTTTCCTTTTTTTTTTAGAGGTTTAAGGCAGACAGACACACACTGGTTACGTTGAAGGACCCTAGCCCGAAAGCTCATCAAGAAATCAAGCCAACAAAAGAAAACCACTTTAAATAGAATCAAATCCGCCCATATCTTTTTGTAAAGAAAGTCACGAATTATCTCTTCGTCTTCTAGGTTGTGCAAAATATACTCTTTAGCCAACACATGATAGAACGACCGCACCGAGAACCCCTTTTTGTTGTCCCACAAGCAATTCCTTCTATCCACCTCGCCAAACTTTTCCCCCTCCTTGTAAATACTAGCCAAAAATGATTCATAGGATTCAAATTCCCAATCATTTAAATCTTTTCTTAAAGTCACATTCCACTCAACTTTTTGTTCCCTTTGTTCCATATAATCCGACACCAATATCTTCCCAAAATGAAATAGATTCTCCGGTGCCAGGTGTATAGGTGATACCTTTGACAAACTTGTTTTATCCATCCACAATGCCCCTCCAAAATAGAATGGAAACTTAATAATAAATGAGAACACGCGATTTGATATACGTTATATGTATGTTGGGGTGGTAAACGTATCACTCAAAATCTTTAGTACTACCACACGAAATATGGAAATATGATGTGTAAAAAGGTCACCCTAGTGAGGAAATAAGGTAATCACCTTGTAGGTTGGTGTTAGTGAAAGTGGGTATTCCTTAAATGTATTAGTATAACCATGTTTTGTATATTGTATTATAATTTCTAATAATGAGTTTATCTGAATGTAAGGGGGTAGCACCAATTATTTTTATGCTGGGGATGATGCCCTACCCTTATATACCTCTGATTAAAGATAAAGTATATATATATTACTAATCAATGGCAATTATAATTGTGAGGCTACTTTGATGAAACTACATGTTGTCAAAACTGAATTACTTCGTCTTCCATGCCGAAATGGTTATTTATGGAACTGTTGTATTTATTTATGGTTGGTTTAATATTATAATATTTGATGTTTTGTCCTACTCATACTAGCAAATCCAACTTGCTAACCCATGTTTGCTTTTGTTTTGCAACGGGAGTGCATAGTTGTTAGAGGAGAGATGCAGATTGGAGGAGATGACAGAGTTGAATTTGCTGGAGCCTGAGTAATCACTCAAAAAAATCCAACTCAGACAATGCCTCAAGTCCACATCGATTAACCAACTATACTCTCACGTTTAAAAGCAAAAGCAAACATGGGTCAGCAAATTGAATTTGTTGGAACGAGTATGACAAACCACAAAATCTTACTACATTAGACCAACCAAAGTTAAATATGATATATTCTTAAAAACCATTTCGGCTTGGAAGACAAAGTAGTTCCGTTTCTCCAAAATGATGTGTAGTTTCTTCCAAGCAGTCTCACAACTCTAATTGCTACTAACAAGTAAAATCTATATTTCACCTTTTTAATCTGAGGTACATATGGGTAGGACAACATCTCTGATTGGTTCTACGCTCCTACAAAACAAACAGAGTAGTGAAATTGTATCTATGTTAATGGAGAAGAAGTTTGGATAGAAGGAGGATACGGCCTTATTAGATTTGGCCTTGTATCACTTTGGCCCTAGTAGCCACTCGAGAGATATCCTCCTAGAACTCTAGCAAGAGTTAAGACATCACTACTAACACATTCACATATAGCAAAAGCATACCCATCGCGCATAAATAAACACAATATTAGACATTATAATTCAGTACAAAAAACATAACTCGTACATTAAGGAATACCCGCCTACACTAACACCAAACCCCATGATTACCTTAATTCCTCTCCATAATGGCCTTCCACATGATTAGGTGTGAGTGACACTAAAAATTGGAGAATAGGGATCATCAAAATGAGCCATAGTTCTGTCAAAGAGTCCGACTCCTCTAAAATAAGGGCTAGGTTCTCTCTCCAAATTATATCCTAGTCAAACCGTAGGTTTGTAACAAATATTTATCTCTTGTAAGTGTAATTGTGAAATATAAGGTTAGAAACAAATTGCATCGCCTAGCAAAAATTTACTACTTGGGCATTATTTCAATGTACATCAGCCAAGTGTTCTCATTTATTGATATAATTCCACATAAATAATCACGTTCTCAAATTGTAAATATTTATTATTAATTGCACCATAAAATAATCATTTATAAACATACAATAAAACCACCATGCGTAAAGACACGCTAATAATATAAATATATAAATTCCATTTTCATATGACTTTTATTTCATTGATGATGCATAATCAAACGATGATACTTCTGAAATGAAAAACAAATCCAACAAAAATCATTGGTTAGACTTGTACAATTAACTGTACTTAATAAATTCAAATCTTTTCAAATAGAGATGCATGTAAGTAAATATTTATGTAGATGTAGGTGTAATTTAGAGGACTCAAATACCTAATATCAACACCTCTAAATATCTGATTAGGTCTTGGAGTATTAGACTCCCACTTCTGTTTTCTAAACCTTTTAGCCTTAGTGAAATGCCCTGTGGGTGGCCAGCATATCATGCTTGCACGTGTAAAACCCTCCCCTCCTGCAATCTTTGCCGACTCATCTACTTATAATCCGGAAAAAAAAATCTATATATATGTGGGTAAGTATGAGAGACAGTCGGGATTTTAGTGTCAAAATAGTTGTTTTGGGTATTTGACGTGGTGGCCTTTATTTCTTTTGGATGAACCTTCTTTGATTGTTCCACACTTATAGCATTATTATCTTATCTAAAATAGTTGACAAATTTATGGGCCCCACATATGCGATGTCGTGTCACATGGCACATTCACGCCCTCTCTAATGAAACAGAATTATACAACTTTTTAATTGTTCAAAAATAAAGAAATTGATTCAATGTATACTACATAATTAGAGGAAACTACCCTAAAATATCATGATTTTATGGCTTCAAACAAATCGTATATATATCATGCCATTAGAAAAACTTCATAAAATTATATAAGAATTGAAATTCTAGTTCTAGTTTTTAATTTCTAATTCCTTTTCTTTCTCTCATTTTCTTTCCATGCAAGTTCTGATTTCTTTAGTGGGGCTAAAGTTTCATTTCTATAAAAATGAATCTTACGGTGTAAATTCACAGGTGGTTTCTATACCAAGGTTTCAACCCATTTAACTTATGCTATGGGTCACATATGGGTCCAGATGGTCGATACCTATCACTATGGGCACTATGTAATACTACAGTATTTTTAAGCCCAAACAAATTCTTACAAACCCACAAAAACTCCAACAACACAACCAAATAAACCACTTCATAAAATTAGCAATAAAAATAATATCAAAATTTTCAAATTAAGACAGTAAATTTTTCCAAAATATTGAACTCAGTAGTGATCACTTTCAATTGAAATAAGGATAGAGCCACATTGTAAACAAATCCAAGAAAAATTGTGGACTTAAAAATTGAATTAAGGGCTAAAATTTTTGACGATATGATCTCCCCACCATAAAGAACATGCTCACAAAAATTCAGCTCATTCAAAGAAGTCTAAGCTTGGAGCATGCTCACAAAAATTTTGAACCGTTAGATGAAAAGTTAAAAAATGAACACTAATTTTTACATGGTTAGACATATCCAAATATGATGATTGTTTGTGACAATGATCTTCACGGTGGGGAGATCATCTCCACCAAAAACCATACCTTAATTCATTTGTATGTTGAAAATGTTGGCACAATGTGCGCATAAAGAATGTGGCTCTATCCCTCCCCTTGAAATAATCTAATTGACATTGTTTAGAAATTCGGGTTATTACACTTTTCAATTTGTAAGGGTCTTATGTTTTTAGAACATTTATTAATTTTCTCCATGTATTGTTACATGTTAAGCAAGTCTGATCATGCATGCCAAAAATACAGATTACACCCAGCTACACCTTTACTTAAAATCAGCAAAGAATTTGGAACCTGATTTAAGTGTAATGGAAGTTAGTTGAATTCTTTTGAAATTTGAAAGTGGAAACATTTACTTGCACTTTGTCAGTATAAAATGTATTGCTATAAATTTGGAGAGAAATGACTTGCCTGCATTTCAGGTGGTAAAGAACCATGAAGTGGAAGAATAATAGCATCCATACATGACCCTTCTGCCAGACTTTGGACTTTCTCCTCCAACTTAGATACCATTTTCTCTATATCATCCTGCAAGATTTGGCCCATAAAAACTGTTACAGAAAAAGGTAAATTAACTCCTTCAATTTAAGATTTCAATATGAAGATGTACGGTTTCTAAAAGTTACATGTAAGATACACATCATCAAGAAATTTTTTTCTGATAATAATTGTAAAGAAATTATAGTAGTAATATCTTGAGAAGTCATTCAGTCTTGATGGTTAACATAGCATTTATATTCTTATTACTTTAAGGCTATTGAGTAAACATTTGAGTTTTGAAATTCATGTATGGAGGATAAGTACCCACCGACCTTAGTATAGGTTATGGGAACCCACCAAACTATAAGTAACTCAACTTCACAAATTTTGAAAAGTAGTAACTAGTAGTTAGGCTTGATTGAAACTATAAACTGAAATAGATTAAAGAGTTCAATATAAAGTCCAACTCTTAGGCCGCCCAATGGTTTTGAGGATTTCATCCTCAAATCCTCAAATAATAGTGTACAAGGATGAGGGAAACCAATTTGACGTCCAATGGTAGAGAAATAAACTGAGCCACTTGATTATAAAAGCAAATAAAAAATGCCAAAAAAGTAAGAGAGAACTTTTCTACGCCACTCCAATTGGCTTCGTTTGAAAATTCAAAAAATTAAAAGCCTAGAGGTAAGAGAATACTTTTCTACGCCGCTTCAATTGGCACAGTTGAGTAAACCAGCTTTTTTTCCACGCCACTTCAACTGACGTGGTTTTGTTTTTACTACTCTTCAAACCTTCAAATCACTTCTCATAAATGAGAAGTGATATGAGGATGAGGATGATGAAATAGAGGTTTGGTGAACTATTGGAGACCAATATATGAAGAATTTAAGGGTTTAGGGAATCATTGAACTCAGCCATATAAAAAGGTTTCAAACTCTTAGAGCAGAATCCTAACTAACGATCCATAAGATAACCCAGCCTTCTTTCTTGCTTTGCACATAATCACTTAAACGGCTTTTATGTTTCTTCTTTCCAATTAGAATTTAACAGGTTGGAGGTTTGTGAGATGGAGACTGAAATTGTGAAATGGAGCATACAAAGGAAATTTTGTTCCTGTTTTAAACAGGAAGGAACAGGTCCATCATAGCATAATCATTCCATCGGTAAAATTCAGTGCAACCATCAGGGGAATGCCATTCCAGACTTCCAGATTATTCACAGATTTTTACAGATTGAGGCCGGTTAAATTTCAAGGATGAAAGTACTCTAAATGAGGGAAAAATAATACCTCACCTCACATTTTTCTACAATGTTCCAATGCGAAGATTTATTTATTTTTTATTTACATAAAATAAACACTTGACTTGGACCTTGGGCTTGTGTTTTGACCCAGCGTCAGATTTTAACTTACTTCTGCGAGTGGCTCGTCCATGGATGGATGTTTGGTCATTGGGTTGACCTGATGGGTGAGCTCTACATTACTAGGATAAACTTGGATATGTAGATCTAAATAAAGTCCCTTATTTTTGTATCAAAACCTAATTATAGAGAGATCAGATAGGTTAAGGGTGAGACTCAAATTGAGTGACGCTTAGGTGTCTCCCTCTCTTTTTCATTGCTAAAACCAAAGCAAGTAAACCTGCGAATCTACTCCCTCGCTTCCTTATGTAAAGTTACGCATCCCATAGTTCATTTGATATTTATGAATTTTAATGTTTTCCAATAAGAGCACTATATGTGGCAATGATTACCTGTCTATGAGTTATTCACATCCATAAGTGGCACGAGAGATTATTCTACTAATTTGATTCCTTTTCTTGACTTAGGTGATATCACGTCATACGCAGACCACAGCCTTTTATGGGCACAATGTAGAATATGATTTTGAAAATTCGTAGGTTTATATCTATTACTACGGTTTAAAAAAAGTACAATTATTGATGCTTGATGTGAGATGATAACAAATCAATACATATGTCATAGTGCCGTTTTGGTATATGAGAATATGAGATGATAACTACGCAAATATTTGATGTATCATAACTATGGTACGGGTTATAAGTTATAACAATCACCATGACATGTTGATGCTTCTTTAAAAGGTTAGTGCTCTCTAGTTTGTATAGGGTTTTAGTCCCACACCGAGTAGAAATCTATCTTAGACACCTCATTTTAGAAAAAAATTATAGCATTAAGGTAATCCCCATCCCAAAAACTTTTGTAAGGCCTGGAGACGAAGTTACCATTTTTCCTGCCAAAAGCTAGTTGCTCTACATATACTGATACAATTCTAAAGTATATTGCTGCTTAGTGTGTTTGAGCCCACATGGTAAGAATGGTTGAAGGCATTCTAAACTTTACAAGTAACCTAGAGGAGATTTTAAAAAAAAATCTCTTTTTTTTTTTTTTTTTTTTACTTGGTAAAAGTTAAATTGTATTAATCAAAGAAAACGTAGGTCGAGATAACCTACCATTACAACAAAAATATAAAAACAACCCAAAAATAAACCAACAACCCTCCTCAAGACTCTCTATACATAATATCTTCCCATCTAGCTACAAATTGTTCAAAATGAATGTTTCTTAGGTCCACAAAATTTTTACTCCAATAACAAAGGAGCCCTTTGATATCTAGTACGACTTTCTGGATCACCATAGCTTTGCCCCAAAAATACGTCTATTCCGTTCCAACCAAATACCCCACATAATTGCAAAAGATAGCATGTTCCATATTCTTTGCCCTCTCGATGAAAAGGGCCCTGTGTACCACTGAATAAGGAGATCCACCACTCGACTAGGACTGACCCAAACCATACTAGACTCCCAATAAAAGCAAGACCAAATTGTCCAGGAAAAAGGACAATGCAAAAGCACATGATTAACCGATTCCTCAACTATCGAGCATAAAGGACAAAAATCTAGAGTTTGACCCCTAAAATTTTTATTCTTGAGATTGTCAACAGTAAGAATACGCTCTAAAGTTGTAGACCAAATGAAGAAAGCAATTCTCGTAAGGACTTTGGAACCCCAAATTCTTGAACCTGGAAAATGGGGAATGGAAACAACCCCATTATTTTGGGGATACCAAGAACGAAGAACAAGATAGAACGACTTGGTAGAGTAGATCCCTTTCTTGTTGAGGCACCAAGCCATCGAATCAGAGTCCCGTTGGTTGAGATTTACCTCTCCAAGCCAAGCCATAAGAGAGGCTAACTCATCGATAACCCAATCATTGAAAGCCCTACGAAAACTAAGGTTCCAAGAAATGTCTCCATCAGATCTAACCATGCATTCGCTAATTGCGTGCCCTTTATGCTCAGACATGTTGAACAAAGTATTAAACACCTCTTTTAAAGGTCTATCTCCCAGACATGTGTCTTCCCAAAACAATATTTTATCTCCTGAACCAAAACTATACCTAATACCTCTTTTAAACATGGGCAACACTTTCATAATACCCCTCCAAACGCCACACCCATAAGGAATGCAAACGGGACCACTCTCCCAACCAAAATGAGCTTCACCAAACCTAAGCACAATAACTCTTCTTCATAGGCTATTCCTCTCTATACCAAACCTCCAAGGCCACTTCCCTAAAAGCGCTAAATTGAAAGTATGTATACTCCGAACACCCAAGTCCCCTGAGTAAAACAAATTTTTGTGCATGTGATAGATTAGGAATTAGAATCAACTAAAGGACCTACACAATATCAACTACGCGATAGTTCATAAAATTGAGCTATGAAACCAAACAAAAATAAGTTCCCCCACAACCTAAACTAGGCCCATGGACAATTCTCCATATTCTGACATAAATAGCAAGTATTTACACTGAAATCTCAAACTAATCAGAATAAGAAAATAGTCTTGGAATAAAAAAAGAGATCTTTGGGTGTTAGAGTAGTTTACCTGTCCTGTCATGAAAATCAAAACATCTCCTTCCGGTTCTCGAGTGTGAATATCTATTGAGCAATGAAGAAAACAAAATCCGCATATTAATGCATATTATCCATTGAAAATAGCAATAAGATATAAAATCGTAAAATCAATGAACCTCATCTACGCACAACAGTAGAGTATGTATTTACCCTCTACATGACAAAAACTTAAGGAATACATAATATACGATGCTACTATATAGGGTGGAGGAATGCTCACATTTCATGTAACTACATAAATGAAGTGCAAATCAATATATACTACTCTGTATATAATTATATAGAGAAAAATTGAACCAAAACTTAAACCATAAATATATAGATAAATTTGTGAAAATAAAAGTTATTTTTTTCACACTAAAAAAGTATTTATACTAAACATGATGAGAGTAAGATTTCTTTTGGATAAAATAGAAAGTTTATTTACAACTGAAGAATCCACAGTGCATCAAAGATCATTAGACAAGAAATTTAAAAGGGGGCAAAATAGCATATGCATGAGCCTAAGACATCAGAAATAGAACTAGGTTGGCACCCCTTACGCCACACTCATCCCTCGCCAGCCACCATAACCGACGTAGACAAGTGAACTAGAGTGTCACTCGAGATACAACCAGCCACAAAAGCACTAATACAGAAAATTGTACATGGCAAGGACCCAGCATGAAGGCCGTCCAATTGGTCATAAGGTCATCAAACCCTGTGCCATTTCTACTTTTGGCAAGAAAAAGGACCAATAGTAGGGATATGCTTTGGTCTCAGTCATGACTCTCAACTAATAGAGGCACGGTCCGAAAATCTCTTGCTATTCCTTTTCTTTACATGCCACAAATAAACCTCCGTAAGGAAGGAGTCTCCGGAGAAACATAACAAATCTGCTAGAAGCATAGAAGTGATTCCGAGGAAACAAACTTTGAACAGCATATGGCGAAGGGCTCAAAAGAACCTCCTAGACCTTTTGAATAAATGGAAAAGAAACATACAAACAGAAGATAGACCACTTTCTTTGTGAATTGTCAGCTTCCAAGCCACACTCCAGAAGAGGAGCCAGACCCATAATATTTTACATGAACGCTGAAGGTTTGATATTAGAGATAATCCATCTGTGAATAAATTAATCTGAAAAGAATCCAAGCTGAGGGGGTATGCCAAGCTTTCCCTTTTTATTTTCTTTCTTATTTTCCCTTCTTTTTGCAAAGTGATAGGCGGAAGCAACACTCAGACTGAACACCAATTGAAATTATATAAACTCTATAACACCAGCAGAGAAAATTGGGAAGAACCTAAAAGCGACAACTTTTACCCTCAAAACGTATTCATTGACAATTAAATAATTTGATTACAAGTCCTTTTATTTTTAGACTCTAGATTTCTTGTCTAACAAGAATCCTAGACAAAATATGAATATAGACTCCTACTAAACTAATTTACTTGGATAACATTAATTGTTACCTCATACAACAACAACAACAACAAACAGACAAACAAAAAGGATTCATTTGGAAAGGGATTAAAGTTTTAACTATACCAAGAGCTGTTTTCAAAGAAGACTCGAGATAGCTTGTTGGACGCTCACTGCTATAAAATATTTCTACAGGGAACAACTTCCCAGGAATATTCAGCACCGGACAATTGGAGAAGAATCTTGATACCTTCCCACCATCAAGAGTTGCAGAAGTAACCAGCACCTTCAAATTAATGTCGCGAATCTTAACCAACCTTTTCATCAATCCCAGTAGTATGTCACTGACAAGAAGAATACAAGAAATCAGTTGAACTTCATAAGAAGAGTACAAAAAGCAGAAATAAAATGGAAAACACGTCGGGCACTATTATTACCAAAGAAAACCACATAGATATTAAAAATGATATGAAGCCAAAAAAATCATACGTGTTTAAACTTCTCTCGTGAGCTTCGTCAAGTATAACGACTGAATACTGATTCAACTCTGGGTCAGTAAGACTTTCACGTAGGAGAACTCCATCCGTAAGGTATCTACATATTAAAAAATAAATAAATAAATAACCCATCACCTCATTTACTAAAAACAATGCAACATATAGTAAAATATTGACAGTATACATACTTAATGCAAGTTCTTTCTGATGTCCTGTCCTCAAAACGAATAGCGTAACCCACTTCCGCACCAAGTTGAACTCCAAGCTCTTGTGCTACCCGTCTACGTAACATAAAAATAAATATTTCCACATTTGTCCCTATTAAATAAACTAATATTATATATTTATCGACAAGTGAGTGGAAATAAAAAAAAAGGTTACCTAGCTACGGAGACAGCAGCGACACGACGAGGCTGAGTGACAGCAATGATACGACGACGATTGTTTTGACAAGTGTAACCTTTACGATGCAAGATTTGAGAGAGTTGTGTACTCTTTCCTGAACCGGTTTCACCGATGACTACAACTACTGAGTTTTGTTCTATTGTTTCTATGATCTTCTCTTCGAATTGTAGAATTGGTAGAACTACTTTCGCCTCCATTTATTGATTCACAATAAAAATGGAGGGAGAATTATTTTTCGTGGTTTGGGGTTTGGTTTATATAGGGTTTTTTTTTTGGCTAAATCTACCCTGCGCGAGAGATGTACTGAAACTAATGGTGCGCGCGTTTTCTAGCCACACATTTGCGAGGGTAGAACCGGGTGAACAAGTCAATGCAACAAAAAAGTCACATAAACTACTATTCCGGGTCAACAAGTTAATCCAACCAAAAAGTAACAAAAAGTACATAACATTCGAGTATGATATATATAGAGATTCGAGTGCTAATATGACATATATAGTGTCATATATGAGATAACATTATCAGTCATATAAAAAGTGAGATAACATTCGAAAAAGACATATATAGTGTCATATCTATCTCGTGATTGTTGGTACCAAACGATAAAACTCTAATTGACATATATTATAAAAAGTGACATAACATTCGAAGTATGACAAATATAGTGTCATATCTATCGATTGAGTATCTAAAATTATATGACATAACTCCTAGGAGGTCTAAAGATCTAAAATTATTGTGAATATACTGCCGGTTCCTCCTCGTTATGATGAGGACTTGCACGATTAGTACTAATTACGATAATGAGATTAAGAAACCAATTCTTGATTGTAATGCGTGGGAGAAAGGGACTATGAACATCTCATTATTCATAGCTACCGAACTATGAACAATTCTACTTTCCCAGATGTTTTAGAGATCTTTGATGCGCATCTCACTTAACAATCAATGTTCATAGTCATGAAGTTATGAATATTCTTTGTTCATACCACAATTCGACTATGAACGGTGATTGTTCATAGTTCTATCAACATTCACATAACATTTGAGTATGACATATAGTATCATATATATCGATTGATTGTAGAACTTATGACATACTACCAATATAAAACTCATACTAGCATATATTATAAAAAAGTAACATAATATTCGAGTATGACATATATCTAATTGTGATTGCTACGCTTAATGAGACCCAACGTATAAAACTCTTATTGACATAGCTTATAAAAAGTGACATAACATTTGAGTATGACATATAGTCATATATATCAGTGATTGTAGTGCTTATGACATACTACTACCAAACGTATAAAATTCTTATTGACATACTATCCTCTTAAACAATTGTTTTATTGTACCATCCATAAAGTATGATATACTTTCTGTTTATAGAACATGAGTACGATATACCATAAAGTATGATATACTACATCCTATATGACATTTTTTATAACATATATCCATGCTTTTTACAATGCAATACCGGGTAGTAGGTCACGCATCTGTACTCTATGAAATATTAACTTATGAGTAATACTTTCGTCACACCCGATTGTCTCTACACACGGCAAATTTATTCCAAAAAAACTAGTCTTTGCTCTCTCCACACCCCATTTTTGTTAATATGACCATTATAACCTTAAATAACTCTCAACTCTCTCCACCCCCATTTTTTTGTTAATATGACCATTATAACCTTAAATAACTCTCTCCACACCCCATTGTAATTCAAACGAGCTCTTCACCGTACTTATTACTCCACGAACACTCCTACCACTCATGCTCTCTCGAAATTTCTCCCCTCCCTCCCCTCTGTTCTCTTAGGTTAGTCTTGAGTCACCCACAAAAAAAATTGTTGTTATGTCCCATCAAATTTTCACTTTAAGAATGGACTCATGTCTTTGGAAGCAACGTTCAAGATAAATTCTCCGCCAAAATCAAAATGATAACTTTGATTAGTGTTAAAAGTGACATGGAGTCGGCTTTAACACTACTGCAATCAAATTATTATTCCGATGATGAACTTTACAACAATGTTGAAATTAGCTATCCCGATATGACCGAATCATTTACAACAATTGAGGTAATAATGTAATTTGAAAGCTTGTATTTTTTATTTATTTTATCAATAACTTAGCAAAAACAATTTTTAAATCAATAGTATCTAAGATCAAGGGTTTACGCTTGGTCTTCAAAGATCGTCACTCGTTGATCCGATGGTGTTCGGCCAAATTGGTATGACCATTGGAGTTGTGGTTGTGATATCAAGGTCGATAATTCGGGACTTGAAGACCTAGAGTTTTCTTGAGTTGCAAAAGGAGTGGAAAATTTAGACCATCCGTAAAAAGCCGAAAATATTGAACAAAAAATCAAAGAATATAGGCAATCCAGTCAAGAAATGTGGTCATCCATTTGTGTTGAAAGGGGAATTACTTAAAACGAAGGTGGATGGATCTTGAGTGTTATGTGTGGAACTCATAATCATACTATTGGGGAGCATCTTATAGGTCGTGCATTAAATTGAAGGTTAAAAGTCAAGAAAAATTGATTGTTCGAGTTTGTCTTTGAGTGGTGTTAAACCCGCGTGAAATTTTACCCTCTTGAAACGAGAGAGATGACAATAATTTGTCAAACAAAAGCACTTTATACAATTATCGTCCACAAGAATCAGTTGGTTCGGTTGAGTGAAAGAAACCAAATGCAAGAATTTCTAAGAAATTTAGAAGAATTTGGGTACACAGTTTCATAGGGATAATCCAAAGAATGGTGAATGTAGAGATTTGTTGTTTGCACATCCCCAATCAATTCATTTGGCAAAGTGTTTTCCCGAGGTCATTGTCATGGATTGCATCGTCTGAGCGAATGTCTTCAAGATGCCATTGTTTGAAGTTGTTGGGTTCACATCCACGATGAAGACATTCGTATTGCTTTTGGGTATTTGGAGATTGAGAAAGAAGGTTCTTACCTATGGGTTTTGAAGAGGTTGCGTGATATTACGGACTACAAAGCTACTTACGTAAAAGATAATTACGACCGATTGTGAGTTGGCACTTATGAATCACGATAGCTATAGTGTTTCTCTGGTCGCACACTTCTTGTGTCGAGTTCACATCGGGGAGGAACATCGAGACAAAGGCCAAAAAATATTTGAGAAATTTGTTGAGTATGAACAATTTATGTTTATGTTCAAACAGTGATAACAAAACCGTCTTTGAAGTTGAGTACTTGGAACACCTACGTTGTTTTAAACTTGAGTACGGAGATCATTATGGTGTTGTGGAATACATAGAAGACCGGTGGCTTTGAAGTACAAAAAGAAAGGTTTGTCTCGGCTTGGATAGATCTCCATATGTATTTTGGTACTTGAAAGCAAAGAAACGAATTGAAAGTATGCATTCCTCTTTGAAGAGGCATTTCGTTCTAGCAATAATGGTAACTTCTGCGAAAACTTTAATTTGATTAATAATCTCGACAAACCAAGTGACGAAATTGAAAGTTCTTTTAATAGGAGCTTGAATCTCTTGGGATCATCGTTACAAACAAAACACATATGTGCAACTTAGAGGGTACATTTCTAGAGATGCATTGGATTTGATAGCAAAAGAGCTAATAAGGTCCGTTAGAGTTGGGACAGATGAAATTCGTTGTCGTTGTGTTTACAAAAGAGTATGTATGGGCTTCCTTGTGCGCATGAGTTATGTGAAATTGTTCTAATTGGTAGGGGAAGCATCCCTTATCTTTGATACACCCTAGGTGGAGACAGCTTAGTAGCACTCGATTGATCTTCCTAATGGGTCCTTTGATATTCAGCCCGAGCTTGCTTGCAGTTGAGAAAAGAAGTTTGATTAAATTCTCGGATGAACAAAAGGTTTTGATGCTTTGAAAAAGTGTGTAGAACTAGGTGATCCAAAGGCAACTTTTCGGTGCGAGCCTCGGTCAACACCAATGTGAGGGGTAGGCCACCTAGAATAAAAATTGGTGTGAAGACTTGACAAAGGGAACAAAGAGAGCCTTCACTTTTCGAGTATGCACAAACAGGTTGAGGAACAAATTGTAACTCAAGAAAGCAAGAATAGTAAAGCCAAGAAGTTGGTACCATGTAAAAGAAAACCAAAAGAACTCATATTCAAGTGTTTGTAGATTTACCTGAAATTGGGTCTAAATGGGATGATGGGCTCACGTGACTTAAATCCATTGATCTGAGACTTCATTGTGGATTGGCAAGATGTTGAACCGAATGGACATTGTGGATTTAAGCGATTACCGCGATGCTTAGGGTCTAATGGAGGTGATGCATGGATTACTTGTGAGGGCTCTTATGTTGACAGAGTTGATTTCCCATGAGGCAGATTATACTTCAATGATGGGTGGAGAAGAACGAAAAGAAGCGATCAAGACAAATCTACGATGTCTGAGTTCCATATCGATGAACCCCAAAGAATGGTTTGAACTTCCTTCAATGGGATTTTTAGCCGCTAATACTTTTCGGTGTGTCCTTGTCGTCATTGGAGAAAAGAATGTATGTCATAATTTCCTTTGTGGACTACTCTGATCCAACTTCGTGTCGGATAAGCGGCAATAGGCCACATTGGAGGAGGCACACATTTTTGAAACTTCGTGCTTGAAGATGATAGTCCTATTCCGCCACTTGCTCGGGGGTAGGAGTCATTTGCATGGACGAAGCTTGGGATTGGGCAACTATAATGGAACCAAGGATCGTGAAGTGGTATAAAAGGGTTCCAAAAAATGTTATGGATTTAGACCTTTTCGTAACTATCCTTGTCTTGTGGGTTTTTGGCTTTAATATCTATTTTGTGTATGTGTATATCTTGTCATAAATTGCAGAATGTATTAGAATATGTCGAAAATGGTATTAACTAGTTTTTGTTAAGTGCTCTGTAAATAGCATTAAAAATGCAAGAATATGGTAAGTGCTTTGTCGGTTTAAGGTAGGAACCAAAGGCGTGTCAAGCTTCGGGCGGTGAGCTTTATCACTTGTGTTGTGACAAAAGAACACCACCTTTACTGACACAAAGTGAGCGAGGGACTGATGGGTTCTAGAACAAGCTATCTTAATTAAGTAATAAGAATTCAGATCTGGCGAACTAGAAAGGATATTCTGTCATACAATAAAATGCAAAGATATTTTTTTTTCTTGTAAACATAAACATAAGTCGAGTATGTTTATGATGCTCTGCGATGTACTATGAATCCTGTTTTTATAGCTAATTTTGGCACTTGTTTGAACTTGCATTAATTTAGTGAATTGGCAATGGAGCGAAAGCAACCCGAGTCCAATACACATCTTAATCTCTGACAAATGTTTCTTAATCACGTTTTGCACAAACTTTTGTTTTTCAAACATTCTCTTATAACATTTTTTATAAAGTTTGGGATATCATATGTAGCAATGACTTCATGGAGATTACAATTATCATTAAACCCTAACTATCAATGTTCTAAACCGTCATTTTAAACATGCCTCCACGAACACGGGGAGGATCAAGCACCCAAACCGAAAAAGAAAATATAGCGAAGTGCCACCAATTCCATTGTTGACAACTCCTCCACTAGAAATTTCATTGCCAACCATCGTGGGCTTAGAGTAGGTTCATCTCTCTTTCATTTTGATTTAGTTATGACATTTTTCATGCTTGTCGAGTGGCGGGCGAACAATCTTAGCGAAAGGGGGTATCTTGGACAAAACCAAGTTGGTTGGTTTCTGTCTCTGTCCTCAACTTCTCTCTCATTTTTTTTTCGCCCCCAATACCCTTTCTCCTTCACCCAACTCTCTCTCTCTCCCGCAGCTCCGCTCACTCCCCATTGCCATGCGGTATACTAGTTGAATGTTCTTAGAATTTGTTGTTCTCTGCCAAAATTTTATAACTGGTGAAATATATTTTATACCCTTATCTTATCTTCACTCTCTTATCTTATCTTCAATGCTACTCTATTGTCCTCCATACTACATAGTGGACTTTAAGTGTTCATACTCCTAGTGGCTCAAACAGGGGGGTATCTCAAATTGACCCATGAACATTCAGTGTTCATACTCCTAGTGGACTATGAACACTGAATGTTCATACTCTTGTTGGACTATGAACATTCAGTGTTCATACCATTGAATTATGAACAGTGAATGTTCATACTCTTGTTGGACTATGAACAATGAATGTTCATACTCTTGTCGGACTATGAACAACGAATGTTCATACTCTTGTTGGACAGACTTATACATTGTCATTATATAAACTTTCTTTGTTATATAGTGTTGTGCATAACTTATTGATTAATAGTCCATATAATGTCGTATATAAGCTCTGCGAGTAGATATGACACTATAACTGTCATACTTATATGTTATGTCACTTCTTACAAAACTGACGGGTCGGTATGTCACTTACTTTAAGTGACATACTTTATAAAGTAAAACTCCAATCGTTGACATCTCATTTATATGTCGCATGCTTCCACAATGCCATTTCTAGTTGCATATATTTGGCATAAAGTATGATATACTTTCTGTTTATAAAACTATCCTTAATTCTTATGTACCGGGTAGTAGACCACGTACTCTGTACTCTATGAAATTTTGCATAACATACTATACTATGTATGTTAATTAAAAGCAGATTTACAATTATTTTTACATAATACATTCGTACCGCGTTGGGTATGTACTTTGTTATGTATGGCGGTATGCTATGATATTTTCCATGACATACTATACTATGTATGTTATTTATAATCACATACATCGTTATTTTTATAGTACCTTAAATAAGGTGTTACTTATGACATACTTTCTTGGCTATGGACTATTAGGATGACATACTATCATCAACATAATGATATAGACAATTATTTGTTTATACTAATTTTTAGTGAAGCGTTTTTAATGACATACTTTACTACATTATGAGCTAGGATTTTTGGTGAATCACGGTTTACTGTCGGTAAAGTTCGCAGCTGTTTTTAGTGGGGAAGAAGTTGGGTTAGCATTACAAATAAGGATTCTTTGGAACCATCATTATGGTTTGACTAGAAAGATGCCTAAAGAAGGTGATGCAACTGCCGTGCTTAAATATTTTATCTTTGAGAAGAGTGCGAGAATCCCCGGTTTTACTACGCTATTGATCTAGATCAAAATGGGACTGCGATAAACTTTTTCTCTCGGGTTGATGGGAGGTCTCCGAGTGCGATATGAGTATTTCGGGGATGTTGTCTCTTTTGATACCACATAGCGTCTGAATGCATACTCTATGCCTTTTGCCCCTTTTCTTTGAGTCAATCGGCATCGCGGTCGATTCAGTTATTTGGTTCTTGTATTTGTTGATGAGACGAAAAGATACATTCATATGGTTGTTTAAGGCTGGCTTGCAGCCATGGGTGGTCGTCGCCAACTGCAATCATCACTTACCGGGATAGAAGCGATGACTGCAGCCATTGCAAAAGTGTTCCCGATACTTCGTCATCGTTCTTGTCTTTGGCATATTATGCGAGAAATTTCAAGAGAAGCTATCCTTTACTAAAATTGAGACAACAGTAACCCGACTGAATAACACTATTTCTCTCCTCATTATTTTTTTTTTTTGCTAAAGGGTAATTGTATTAGATAGCAAAGAAAAAGCGATTATACATTTTGTGAGGGCCACTGGGTAGACCACTCCAACATACATTTCCTAAATTTTTAAGAAATAAATCTGAAATAAGTAGAGTGTTGATTCTCTAACCTATAAACAAAATTGGGTCTATTCTCCCACCATTGCTTCGGCCTTTTGCTAGGGTCTCTCCTCGTATAAGATTGCTGGTTTTGAAAGAAGATGGTGTACAATAATAGAGAAGAATGAGTTGTCGCAAATCCTTGGTTGACAAAAAATGTATAATATCTTGGGGAGAAATGGGTTCCTTGTTATCTCGGTGACACATTTTTCTTTGGTATGCATCTGGGGGAAGAGTGAATCGATGAATTCTCGTTCACGACCAATTAAGTAAATTCGAGCACTATCTTTGATGGAGTTTTTACATGGTAATGAGAGATCTTTGGCTTTGATTGCTAGGAATGAAAGAGATCTTTGATTACCTGACCGAGCATAGTTCACGAATTGTGGCTAAAGATGCTTTCCTCCTTATGCATGCTTGAAGGTCTATCACGATTAATGCATTCAATATATTTAAGGAGCAATTAGAGAAGGCAAAGATGGAGTACAAAATTGATGGGGACGAGATTGTCAACAATGGAACCCGGAAGCTACATGGTGAAATTCGAGACCCTGAAAGAAGTCCGTTTGGAAAGTGAGTTTCAATAGAGGAACCTTAGAGGGAGACTGTGAATGTAAGTATTTTCAGTTTATGGGGTTACTTTGTGGTCACATGTTAAAGATTTTTCAGCATTCTGAAATCGAAGAGATTCCAAGGCATTTTCTTTTTGAGGCGGTGGATGCAAAAGGCACACCGCATATAGAGCGGAGTTTCATCTTTGGATTAGTGGCCGCCATGAAAACCATGAACTTTTGAGAGTGGCTCATTGTATCAAGGTTGCTTCTCAAAAGTGGCTTACGATCGCGGGGGAGTAGTGTTGAGGCTTATTCATATTTTATAGAAAAGATGGATGAAATGGCTAAGCATGTCTCAACGTTGAATATAGCTTGAGCGAAGGAGGCGAAGATAATGAAGTTGAAGAGTCTTTCTTTGATACCTCACTCACGGTTATGATTGTGATATTAATGTTTAATTTGATATAGGTTTAGTGTTTAATGTTATTTGATTTATTATAATGTTTAATTTGATAAAATATATATATATATATATATATATATTTTGACTTCCAAATCTTTATTTCAGATATTGATTTTGAATCCCAACATTTCTCAAACAAAGGGAGGAAGAAGAAAGCGAGAGATGGAAATCCCCGGAGAAATAGCCCTAAACAATCCGGGAAGAATGTGTAGAAAGCTGTGGAAAATAAGACTTCGAGAAATTGTCCAAGAGAAAAATAAGGCGTAATTTGTGAAATGTAAGTATTTTTGGTTGCTAGGTTGCTTGGTTTGTAGGTTAATACATAATCTATGATATGTGTTAGAAGGGTGCACATGCTTTGTGCATTTTGGTATTTTTCGACCCTCTACTTGATATATGAAAGTGATTATCTTTGTGGTTGTTCATACCTATTTGGGGTATGAACAATCAACTATTCAAACTTAATATGAGCTATGAACACTCATTGTTCATATCTTAACATGACCTATGAACACTCATTGTTCATGTGAACAACCATTGATGATGCATTAGCCAATGCATATGTCATTGAACTTGGCATATGTGATGCGATGCAGGTTGCCAATGCATATGTCAATGATATGTCAATGAAGCGGGCAACAAAGTCGGAAAAGACATGGGCGCGGCCATATTTGATCGAAAACGTCAAAATAAGCATAACCCACTGCTTTGCCATGGGCACCACCCTCTCGGGCCTTAAATCCATCGTTTAGGCATTCAAAATCCGTTTTTGCCGTTTTAGGAAAGTTTTTGTTTTGCTATATCTTTTTGATAGGAGAGTCCGTTTTTTATTTGGCGGTTGTGTTAGTTATATTTTGATTAGTAGTTTCTTAATATGTGGTTATCCCAAAACTTTCCATTTTTGAAATTTTTCAAGTTTTGTGGTAATCGAGGTATTTAAGCCTATATAAAAAAATTTGGTAGTATGTATTAGAGTTTTCAGTTTTGGTTTTGAGTTAATCATATTAAGAGTTACCACAATTGGACTATGAGCGATGATATTAAGAGTTAATCATATTATGAGCTATGAACATTCTTTGTTCATATCACAATGGACTATGAGCGATGATTGATCATAGTTAGTGTGGCAGTATTACTCTTATTTATAAGCCCATATAAACTACAAACAATTAAGATCTAACAATTAATTATCCTCTTAATTATCGCTCCATTAATTATTTTTACATAATACATTAATGCGCGTTGGGTATGTAGATACTATGTATGTTCTTTATAATCACATATAGCGTTATGAAACATAGTACCTTGAGGAAGGTGTTACTTATGACATACTTTCTTGGATGACTATTAGGATGACATACTATCATGTATGTCAAACAGAATGATATATATACATTTGCATTGTCTATACTAATTTTTAGTGAATTTTAATCACATACTTTACTACATTATAATGCTTTGTGAGTTTTGAGATTTTCTGCGGCTCCTTGGAGCCTTGGAGGAATGAATGTTGCAGCGTCAATGAATGAGTACGAGTTAGGAAAATTTTCTAGTAGGGTGGAGTCAATACAATAGCTAACACAATAGCATTTTGGATAGTGATGGATAAATATGATGATCTATTTTGGATGATACTTAGGCACCTAGCTTTTTTAGGATAAGTGTGTAACTTCAACTTATAAATAACTATAAATAATTCCAAAATATAGTATTTGGTTGAATATGGATTTTGTTAGTTGGTTCAAATTTTTAGTTTCATATGATTCTTAGGAAATTGAAGAAAAAAGAGTGGAATCGAAAAAGAGAAGCAATGAAATCTCATGTAATGGCATCTAATTTAAGAGAGAGAGAGAGAGAAAAAAAAAAACTTTTTAGTTGTGAGAGAGTTAGATATGACATTTTCTTTCCTTTGTGAGAGAGTTAGAAAAACTTTTAGATGGTTTCTTTGAGGTCTTTTGAGAGAGAACATAACAACAAAAGTACCAAATCCAAAATAAATTCTAACTTCATTAAGTCATGAGTATCTCCCAATAATTACATAGTCATAAAACCAAAGCACCTAATGAGTAATCAAATCCTCATGAAATTATCCTTAACAAAATTGACATTTTCAGCAACATGGACAAAATGGATCATCACTCTTGTCCCCCCACATTCTAAAATCTAAAGTATTTGTTACTTACGGACCCCAATTTTGTGTTGGGCACTCCCTCCCAAAAAAAATTATTATTAAAGTGTGCCATTGGTCTCAAAAAATCTAAAAAAAACATTATTACAAGTATGCCATTGGTCCCAAAAAAGTTGAATTCGAAAACCCCAAACTTAAACGACCCGGCTAGGTCGTTTGGGATTCGATACAAGCGACTTGCCCAAGTCGTTTGGGACTTGGCCAAATCGTTTGAGACTTAGTACAAATGACGTTTGGACTAAATCCCAATGGTGTGGCAAGTCGTTTGAGACTTAGTACAAAGCGATCCGGGACGAGTCGTTTGGACTAAGTCCCAAAACGACTTGACTTAGTCAAAAACCCGTCACCACCCGTCAAGAACCCAAAAGAACTTTAAATTTTTTTTCAAAGTTCAAATCCCAAACGACATGGCCATACCGTGCGGGTGAGTCCAAAGCGATGTGGCCATGTTGTTTGGGATTTGAACTTAAAAAAAAATAGCCCTGTTTTGGGACTTAGAAAAATCCCCAACGATATGGCCACACCGTTTGGACTAAGTCTCCAACGATATGGCCACACCATTTGGACTTAGTCCAAAACGATGTGGCCATGTCATTTGGGATTTGAACTTTGAAAAAATATAAAGTTTTGTTTTTTGGGCTCTTAACCGGTGTGGCGGGTCGTTTGGACTAAGTCCCCAAGCGGTGTGGTCAAATCGTTTGGGACTTAGTCCAAAGCGACCTAACCAGGAATCGTTTAAGTTTGGGGTTTCGAATTCAATTTTTTGGGGACCAATGGCATACTTGTAATAATTGTTTTTAGATTTTTTGAAACCAATGGCACACTTGTAATAATTGTTTTTGTGGAATCTCGCCAACACAAATTGGGGTCGGCGATCATCTAAATGGGACTCATAAACAACCAAAGCAACTAATGATCGAACAAAATATACATTTTCAGCACCATATACAATGGATAATCACATTAGCATCCAATTATCCACATTCTAAATTTATAGGCAAAAACTAACTAAAGCACCGAATGACCCACGAAAAGATATCACGGTTTCAGAACAAACACAAAATGGATCACCACTTTAGTTCCCACATTCCAAATCATTTTTTGGCTAGATGATATAGCAACCATTCCCTACGCCTCTCCAGCCTTAACACCATGAACACCCTTGCTTTTTTGTCATCATCAAGGAGCTCTAAAGCTTTAATGAAAGTAATGCTATCTAGGTCAGGCACATTTTCTAATTCAGCAATGATCTTTGCTTCTTCTGTATGTTCAACACTAGAACCAGTAATTTGTTTCTTCATATTCTGACCCTTTTTTCTTCTGCAGCGGTTTCCATGCCATGAATTGCCTCTTCCATACCCTCTCCAGTGATTTTTCGCAGTTTCCTAGCATTGGATTGATTGCTTGATCGCGTTGATCGATTCCTCTTAGCATTAGTTGATGGGACTTGAACATTGTTCATCACCTTTTGCCTTCGTTCTAAATAAAAGACATATTTACTTAATCGATCAGTTGATAACCTTAATACGGCGGTGAGTACGACATAGAAAATGGCGCCAACAATACATGTGTTTACCAAGTTACCAACTAAGTCGTGTATAGTTCATTTATCCTATTCATAATCCATAAACCAAAATGACAAGACAACTGAAAAGGACTGACCATTTTGATCCTTACCATGGCCCAAAGCGGCTAATTCTTCATCTACTAAGTTGATCAACTGCATTTGGGGAGGAATCCGCGATGGCTCTGCTTCATTTCGGGCGCTCTTCTTGCCTCTATCGATATATTGATTCAAGAAGAATCTGCGCCTCATACCTAGACTGCCTAGAGCGGCGCTGATCGCGCGTGATCGTTGATTTCTTTCTTGAAAGTTCAAACCATTTCCGCCGATTTATGCGAGCCATATTAAACTGAAATAAAAGTTTTATATAACTCTACGAGGTACCAATCAACCACCCTACCTCTACTAAAGGCGTGCGGTTAAATCGCTACTTTCGCTTGAAGAAGAGTAGTGAAATAGAATATGTCGGTTGGGGGATTAATTGGATGATTTTTCATAACACTACATTTCTTTACAAATAATTATTAAATATATTTAACTTTGAAATACCAACATAATGAAGCCAATTAAGAACCCAATCAATCAATAAACAATTAAAACACTCAATCAACTAAAATAAATATGATTAAAGTGTAGAACTTTCTGAGAATCGAGGGTTGGTCGAATCGACAAAATGTTGAGTTCAATGTTTAACATTGAAATAGTGAACACAATTACTTTCGGCTAATCGGGCCTAATCGGCCGAGTACTTGAGGAGTTTTGAGCCCGATTGTGATCGGGGATTAAATTGTTAGTCGAATTAGGCTAAGCGGTTCGCGAGTACTCACGATTACTTTCGGGGAGTACTCAACGATTTAATAGCCCGGACTAAAAGCTCTATAAAGATGTACAAATGCTCCAAAATAAAATGATTTCCAAAATGATATATTACTTAAGTTTGGTGGCGTGGTGGAGGCGGAGAGAGAGAGGAAAATTTCGGTGATTTCGGGGAAGGAAATTTTGCGAAATTATCGATGTGTCGGAGAATTGGTGGGGAAATCTGCGTTGGTTAATGGAAGAAAATTTACACTGGAATTTTTTGATTCTTGATTTAATCGGGGGAGTTAGGAAGATCTAAAATTATTGTGAATATACTGCTGGTTCCTCCTCGTAGGATGAGGACTTGCACGATTAGTACCAATGGCAAAGGCGATGAAGCCTCACCTCCACTTCTGAACCCTAACATCTTATCACTCAAAGTTCTCTCAATCCACTGATCAACATAAACTTCCCCACTCAAACTATCAGCGGTCATTGACATTGCAAAATAAAAAGAAGAAGAAAGATCAAATTTTTATTAAAAGCCGCGCGATAGCAAAGGATGGAAAAATTTCTTTCTTTCTAAGCTCTGCCTTTCCTTTGATTGAAGAATGAAGGGACGAAAACCTTTCACAAACCGTAAAGGCAAAAACCGCCTTACCTGCACAAACCTCGGCCCGACAAAACCTTTAGCATTCCCATGGCCAATGCAATGATAACTTCGCCCACAAACACATCCAACCGTGTTCCAAAACTTTATTTTGGCTTTATTTTAGGCTAAATCTCTTTGTTTGTGAGATGTATCGTGCGCCCTCACATCTGGGCCACTCACACACAAGGGGTGGCGTGTATTGCATCCGCAATCTTGCATCTATGGTCTCTAAGATGTATCGTCTTGCGAGGATGTGAGGGCCTTTGGATCGATGCCATTGATGCAATACACACACAACCCACATGGATGAGTGGCCCGATGTGAGGCATACCATACATCTACGCGCCGCGATGGATTTAGCCCTAAAATAAAGGGAGCTTGTGTAAAAGTACTCTCCGTTCTACACCCGATTACCGCGTGTCCACACATCGGTCGTGTTCCACCCGGTTAATACCAAGTCATCAGTCGTTGTCCCCTAAACACCAAACCTGTACAATTGATTAGGCTATTTCATTATGACTGCTATTTGATTAGGACTGCTACAAACAAACAAATTGATTATGTTCTCGTTTAATTGCGGTATAACCGTACTACATTGGCGTATACTTGAAGCTACATTGTTTATTTAAAGAACAAGCATAAGAAACCCGAGAATCGATAATAAACTAGAAAGATTGATGTCGACATGAATGGGAGAATGGAGTGATTGCCGATGGTTGGGATTCTTTTGACAAATAACAACTTCTCTTCACTGAAATCGTACCCGAGGATCTTGTCGTTGCATTCAAAAACTGCAATAATATTTTACGTGGGAAGGTCAACGAAAAATGGGTGTGGTAATGTAGTGAATAGTGAATACAATTTGTCCAACGAATCGTCCTCGGTTCACTCCACAACCTTTATGTAAGTAATCATGTAAAACCACTAAATTCTAATTTCTCGGTAGCATTGTTCTCCTCACCCCGAACACGAACATAATAGCAATAGTACCATTAAAGCTGAAGCGGTTTATGCGACTTTGGTGGGGATTTAGTCTGCGGTAGCCCAATCCTCGTCAAGATTCAAAGGCAATGTTAAATACCAATATGCCTTCCTCATAAAGAGACCGGTGAAGATATCCTTTTTGCAGCCACGCGGAACTGCTTCGATCGTTCATCATAAAATGCCAAGTCCAAGTCGTTCAACCTTCTCCATTCCAAACTTTGGGAATCAAACAATTCAACATACTTGATCTTTGAGATAGCTTCGTTTTATCTGCTTTCGGGTAGGCCTTACGAGTTGAATTTGGGATCGGCGATCGAAACATAATGGTTCCATTGAATTCACCAACATTCCATGGGATTTTATAAAGAATCTAACCACTAGGAGTATGATTTGATACTCATGACATACTTTCTTGGATATGACTATTCATATGACATACTATCATGTATGTCAAACATATTGATATAGACAATTATTTGTATATACTAATTTTTAGTGAAGCGTTTTTAATGGCATACTTTACTCATTATAATGCTTTGTGAGTTTTGAGTGTTAATGAAGTGAGCTAGGATTTTGCAGCTTCCATGGAGCCTTGGAGGAATGAATGTTGCACACACACACATAATGAATGAATGCGAGTTAGGAAAATTTTCTAGTAGGGTGGAGTCAATAGCTACACAATAGCATTTTGGATAGTGATGGACAAATATGATGATCTATTTTTTAGATGATACTTAGGCACCAAGCTTTTTGGATAAGTGTGTAACCCGAACATAAATAATTCCAAAATATAGTATTTGGTTGAATATGGATTTTGTTAGTTGGTTCAAATTTTAGTTTCATATGATTCTTAGGAAATTGAAGAAAATAGTGGAATCGAAAAAGAAGCAATGAAATCCCAAGTAATGGCATCTAATCTCGAGTCCAAGTAAACAATTAGTAGTTAATCTTACTTATCGATTTTGTTTACAATCATTATCTCACTGTTTTTATTGCTCTACCTATCACTAGTCTGCAGCGTTTTGCAACATATTAATTCTTGAACATGAACTAAGTAAAATACTTTACTCCGGGTAACTAATTGAAGTCATAACCATGGAAATTCCTGCATACGAAGAGTCTTGAGCTAGACCTAATGCCCTAGTAGGTCTACGGTTTAGCAAATCAACATTTAGAAGAACATATGAAATGTGCATGTTTAGAATCAATAGTAAGAGCTCACCAACACGATGCAAAGACAATAGTGTTAAGGTATTACAAATCTAAAGGCTACATTCTATTGACTTGTTCAATAACCCTAGAAACCTAATACAAATATATACATACCCCCCCATATATATGCCTGCTCGAGTTGATTACAATACCCACTTCGAGAATGACCTAAATATCCTTATTATCGTAACAAAGGTAATGCAAGGAAAGATGCAAGCAATAAGCATTTCAAGTTTTTTACGATTCCATAGAGATGGAGGTAATCGGTCTGATGCTATGATGCAAAGAACACTTTCGTGCAAGCAATTAAATTACGTTGAGGCGGTAAATGGGAAAGGCTTAGTCAAATCACGGTGTTAAGAGATCGACCTCTTATTTTCTTATAGTTAACTAAAGTGCAAGAAATCTGAGCACCACAGCAAGCTCCAACAGCTTGTTTAAGAAGTGTGAATGCAGTAAATGTAATGTTTTTTGTTCTTTTTTGTTATGAAAAGGTTAGGGGTTCAGGGCGACCCAAACCTGCATTCAATGAGTTGTATCCCAAGGCAGTCTTTTTCCACAATACAACTTTGTAGGCTTTCATTCAGTGGAGTAGTAGAGTACAAAATTGCATCCCGGGCATACTCAAATACATTACAAATTGAAAAAGAGATGAGCGATATGGAAGATAATCGAGTGGCCGAAGATAATATTTTAGCGATATATCAGCAAAAACCAACTTGGTTGGTTTCTGTCTGTCTGTCCTCACTTCTCTCTCATTTTTTCTCTTTCTCCTTCACCCATCTCTCCCTCTCCCCTGCATCACCCAATTCTCTCTCTCTCTCTCTCCACCCACTCCGCTCACTCCCCACTTTGCCATTTGCATTTAAAGCAATATTGTTTTGATAGTTTAATGACAATAGAGCATTAAAGCTTATTGTTTTAATACCCATTTTCTACCAATGTAGAATCACTTGCCTTTAGTTAGAGCTATACCAAGCAAAAGCCCTGACCTAGCATTGTTCCCAAAACACTATCCTCCAATATCATCAATTTACCTTTTAAGTCTGTTTGAAACCCTAAACTACTCTCTAGTAAGTTAGCCACATATCCCAAATGATGGGTATGAGATACTAGGAACTGCCCAAGGATTAAAAAAGAAAAGAAAAAGGTAACTTAAGTTAAAGAGAATGTACATCAAAATCAAGAAATTTAGATACAATTCAAACAAATGGGGATATTATATCCAACCATAATTGGGTCAACCATCCCGGTCTGTCTCAATTGCTCCGTCTCCCACATTCTTTTCTTTCTCTCAAAGAGACAACTCACTAACAAGACAAGTAAACAAACCTAATCTCACCTTCACAAACTTGAGGCGTGGCTATATGCAATGCAACACATCCCGTGCACCTAGTATAAAATGTTTGGTCGCGAGAGTGGTATTGTATCGACATGGATATAACACCATGACATAACCGATGTGTACCATCCGGTCAACATATGGGGATTGGGTCAGCTGTAGCAATGAAATCACATAACATGGAACAATCTATTTATTTTCCATGACTCTTAAAAGCCTAAGCAATTTATGCATCATTTATATAGAAAAAGTTATCGGGGGTCCCCTTTGGGGCATCTTGGGTTATTAGAGCACTTTTGTGGTGACTTCGATGTGAGTCCTCGAACAAGCCAAGTTGCCACCCACAAGGCCACAACAAAAAGATAACACAAGTCTTGCAGCTTTGTAACAAAACTAAACACCAACTTTGCTTCATGGTGTGGTGCCATTTACCTAAGTTAATATATATAACAAACTTAAAGAAACTACAAATTGTCCAAAATACATGATGAACAACAACAAAATTATACCACGACCGGAATATTTAATGTAGTCCTACTCTAATTCACGATAAGTATGGTGGGACCGCAGAATGAACACCTAAGTGTAAACACACTAAACAAACATAGATGACCAAGTGAAGTAGTCCTAGTCTGCATCGGACTCGTCCTGCATATATATATAGCGTTTTTTTTAATTATTGGCTAAATATTGTAGATATTTTTGGTAGTACCCTATCTTGGGTTGCATATTTATTTTTTCTATGTATACTTTGGACAAATTTATCTAGTTTTCTTGGAATTTAAACCTTTGTACCATATATGTAGAATGTATATGACATGATTTGGTCAGATGGTGAATTTTAACTAACTTAAATACCTGACACATTTTAATATAGCTATACATTTTCTTTACCATGGGTTGCAAGTGAATAAGTATTTGGTTCTACTATCTTGAGGCCTCGTTCTTGTGAGTGAATAGGTCCGTTCCATTACCAATGCTCCAAAGTGGGACGCCTTGAGGAAAGACGAAACCAACCAAACTCCCTTTTGTCCCGCGTAACCCCCTCCCCTAGATGGATTACGTCCGCTCACTTGAAAATCGTCCAATTTACTCAAGAAACAAGACTTTTTTTTTTTTAGCTCTATTATTTTTTAGAGTTTATCGCGGAAATTGAAACACCCCATAATTTCAAACGAAATAAAATCATTGTGAAGTAAACACCCTTGAACCAACCAAAATTATAACAGTATGAAGATACTAATTTCAAACAAATAAGATAAAAATAAAGTATCTTCAAACCAAAACAAACCGAACGATGTCGATATATTAAATTCACATCAATAACTAACAAAATATAAAACATCCTCGTAAAACATACCTTTGAAGCAAGAAAAAAATCAAAGCGAGAATCAATGCAAATCAAAATCTAAGCAAGAAGCGAAAAAAACCATAAATTAAGAGATGAAAAACAATTTGTTAACAATTAATGGAGATGAGTGGAGTATTCTACTTACCTAGCTAGTTTAGAATATCGCATGCGCGGTTAGAAAAAGAGTGTGTACTAGCCCGGTGAGGCGAGGGAGAGAGGAGAGAAAGGGAGGTTTTGTTTCCTCATATATGGCGATTGGTGGGATATTGAGGTTTCAAAAAGGATTCAAAATAATGATAGGCGGGATTTTTGGTTTCCAAATTTAAGCCAAATTTTTGGGTTGCTTTGGTTTCCCTCTTTTGCAAAATTTTGAAATTTGCATTGACCCGATATGACCCTATGAAATTTGAGTATCGGAAGTCGAGAACCGATGGAAATTTGACTAAATTTTATCAACCTTACCGATTTGGGTCAAAGTCGAACTGGTTTTGACGGATCGAGGTTAGACCACTAGTTCAAATAAAACCCGAGGCGGTTCTTTGTTAGAAAAAATCGCGCCCATTAGTTTTGAATACAGCCCGCTTCCGCCACAGCACATCGTAGATTTAGCGATATGATTATATAACCTGTAATTATAATGGCTCAATTATAATTGAGGCAACTAAAGGAAGTATTTGGTTGAATCAACACGGCGGGTTAATTGAAAACTCCAAAGTTAAACCGTTTTTTAACATTTGAACAACCCGAGTTGACCCGGTTCACCCGGTTCATAACTTGAATCGGCGGTTCAAACTTCAAACCATAGTACAAAATATCGGGATATGAGTGTTTATCGATACTCATTTTCTTGATATGTATCGTGGATATATTCCCCATCTTTGGGGACATTTTACATTGTTTGATGGGAGGGTTCAAGGTACATATCTTATCTTAACACTTAAACAAACTCAAAATTGTTAGGGCATTTATAAGTTTTGGATTAGGCTAATTTTTTTGTGGATATGATTTTCTAACTATTTTAAACATTGTCACAAATATTTAAAAAATATATATATTATAAACTTGCTAAATACAATATCAACAATGGTGAAAATGAGCGGTCTACAATTAGCCAAATTTTGTAAATTGTTAACTACATTAAACAAGTTTTGAATTTTTGGATTTTTTTATTATTTGTGAGAATGTTTAGAATAGTTAGGAGATCATATCAACAAAAATTAGCCTAATTCAAAACTTATAAATGCCCTAACGATTTTGAGTTTGTTTTACGTGTTAAACTAAAATATGTCCCTAGAACCCCTCCCTTGTTTGATATGCAAATATCGTAGATATATCTAAAAGCAATCTACTATCTATATACTAAAGCGAGAGACCTATTGTATTTTCTATCCTACAATCCCATTACATGGGATCTCTTTGGAAAGGTTTGAGTATATTTCCAATTCTTATATTTAGAGAGTTTGAGTGTATTTCCAATTCTTATCTATTTGATTAAATAAAAAAAAATACAAGATAATATGTGATTTGTAGAAGGTAATTTCCTATTTTTAGTGTTCCAATTCTTATATATTTGATCAAATAAAAAAAATACTATAAATTAGGTGATTTGTAGAAACTAATTCCCTATTACAAATCATACAATTTTAATGTCTATGATAAAGCACCGACATATTTTGAATATATCCTTAACATGGCCTCAAAACATAGTTATTATACAAAAAATAACATCACAAAATAACAGCAAAACAATAATGACAAATATTTTAAAATATGTATTCTAAATGAAACTAATGTCAAAAACAATTAATGGGGAATCGAAAACTGGATGCAAATGTATCGAACTAACCTCAAATAATATTTAACAGTAAATTGGAAACTGGATGCAAATGCAAGCATTAAACTAATCTTAAAAAGTAATTAATATAAAATCGGAATATGGATACAACTACATTAAACTAACCTCAAAGAATAATTAACAGAAAATCAAAACTTGGATGGAAATACATCAAACTAACATGAAAAAATAATTGTTGGAAAATCGAAAATTGGATGCAAATGCATTGAGCTAACTGCTAACCCTCGAAGATTAAATTAGCGGGAATGGAAACTGGTTTGCAACTGCATTGAACTAACCTCAAAAGAAAAATTAATTATAAATTGGAAACATATAATGCAAATGTGTGGAACTAATCTTATAAAATAAGAGTTAGTCTTAGGTCTTTCTCTTTGTATGGTATGCATGCATTATGGGCCTTTGGATCAGTACTTCTTTGATGAAATACACCCACCCTCTGTGTGTGATCGAGTGGCCCAGATGTATCTCGCGCACCATAGATTTAGCCATAAAATAATTAACGGGAAATCAGAAACCGGATGCAACTGCACTGAACTAATCTAAAAAAATACAGTGGATGCAAAACCTCAAGAAGTAATTAATGGGAAATGAGGCCCAGGTTTGCAAATTAATTGAACTAACCTCAAACAATAACTAACCTCAAATAATAATTTACATTTATTGAATTTGGATTAATACAATAGTTATCTGGATGCAAATGCATGGAACTGACCTCGAAGAACAATTAACATGAAATTGAAAATTGGATGCAAATGTATTAAACTAACCGAAAAAAGAATAATTAACGAGAAATCATAAATTTGATGCAACTGCATTGAACTGCTCTCAAAAAATAAATAACGGGAATTGGAAATTGGATGCAACTGCATTGAACTAACATCAAAATATAAATAACGAAAAAACCAGAAACTGGATGCAAATACATTGAACTAACCTCAAAACATAGTTGGGTTATATGTTGTGGGAATATCTCGATAAGTATAGTTTTGCATTTAAAATGGTGTTTATCTTATCTCTTTCCGTATGATTGGGATATCCTTGCTATTCAAGTAGCTTCAATATATATGAACTTCGCCTTATTAGGTAATCTCACAAAACTTCAATCAAACTTCTATTATTAAACAACAAAATGAAGTTGAGGGGTTTTATCAAAGGTGAGTTATTTTTTTTAATGGAGAGTGAGATTTTCACGTTATAAGAAATTTGGTTGAGTAATCAATATAATATTAATATATAATAGTTATGCATATTTGCAAATATTTTTTTTAGAATAATTAATATAACAACACCCGTTTGTAGATAATATTTGAAGATTCCACATAGCGAGCCATGCATAATTTAAAGAATAATTAGGAAAATCGGGGAACTGGATAATCTTGATGATCCCACATAGTAAATTAAGCATAATTTAATTTTTATGTCATGTTTGCAAGGGCATGCACTACAAATGGATTAGTAGAAGTTGGTATTACACACCACATTGGATAATTATAAGAAAATCGAAACTTCGATTCAAATACATAACTAAGCTCAAAGAGTAATTAGCGGAAATCGAAACTTTATGCAAATGCAATAAACTAAACTCAAAAAAATAATTAACTAGAAATCGAGCTGGATGCAATTGCATTAAACTAACGTCAGAGAATAACTAACGGGAAATCATAAATTGGATGCAAATCCTTGAAAAATATTTAATGGGAAATCGGAAACGGTATGCAAATACATCAAACAAACTTCAAATAATAATTAATGGGAAACCCGAAATTGGATACAAATGTATTAAACTTAACTCAAAAAATAATTAATAGAAAATTAAAACCGAATGCAACTGCATTGAACTAACCTCATAGAATAATTAGTGGGGAATCGAAACTAAATGCAAATGCATTTAAATAACCTCAAATAATAGTTAGCGGAAATCAAAACCGGATATAATTGTATCGAACTAACCTCAAATCATAAATAATCAGAAACTAGATCTTGAGATCTATTGAACTAACCTTAAAAGTTGAGCATGTCTTTAGTCTTGCAGAATTAAGTATGGGCCTTTGGATCGATACTTTTGCATTGCAATACACCACGCACCCGGCACTGTGTATGAGTGGCCCCAGATGTGATGGCACACCATACATCACGCCATATAGATTTAGCCTAAAAAGTTATTAGCGGAAATTGGAACCTGGATCCAAATGCAATGAACTAATCTCAAAGACTAATTAACGAAACATTGAAAAATGGATGAAACTGCATTGAACTAACCTAAATGAATAATTAACGGGAAATTATAAATTTGATGTAACTACATTGAACTAACCTCAAAAAATAATTAACGGGAAATCGGAAACTTGATGCAAATGCATTAAACTAACCTCAAAGAACAATTAACATTAAATCGGAAATTGGATGCAACTGCATTGAACTAGCCTCAAAGAATAATTAACAGAAAATAAAAAACTGGATGCAACTGTATTAAACTAAAATCAGAGATTAACTAACGGGAAATTAGAAATTGGATGCAAATGCATTGAAATAACCTCAAAAAATAGTTAACTAGAAATCGGAAGTCGGATGTAACTGCATCGCACTGACCTCAAAACATAAATGTCCACCTTTTTAGCCTTCTCACGTGAGTAATTAAGAACCCAAAATGAAAGTGAGTTTATGTAAAGCCCGTATTTAAAATGGCTAAATCTATTGTGCGCGAGATGTATGGTACGCCCTCACATCTGGGCCACTCACACACAGAGGTGAGGGTGTATTGCATCAAAGAAGTACTGATCCAAAAAATATGTATTTATTTATTAATTAATTAATTTAATTATTTATTTAAAAAATTATTTAAATTGGATTTGGGATCGTGGGCTGATTTATGGGCCGAGATGCATGTTGGGCTTGGGTTTCAAACCCAAATATATATTCATACTTTTCGGATAATAGGGTTCTTAGAAAAATAAAATAAAATAAAAAAGAGAGGGGAGATAAAAGCTTGTTGGCTAGGATAGAAGCGCGACGATTCGGATTAGGAGGGATTAAATTCGAGCTTTTAATACAGTGAGTGGTTATATTTTTAAAGGTGAGTGGTTATATTTTTAAATTGGACTCGAGATCTCTACAACCAAGTGCAGAGATCATCTCTTTTTAACCGTGTTATCTTGCCGTTGATCCAATCCAAGATGTGTGTGTGTGCTATTTTTAAATGGACTGTGTGCTCCAGATGTGTGTGTGTGTGCTCGAAGATACGAGATGTGTGTGTGTGTGGTACAAACTATAGAGATCAATCTCTGTACCCGGTTATAGATTAAATCTGAAACTATGTTGTATTGACTGTCGAAGCTTTATGGGCGTTAATGGCGGTTAAAAGCCCAACATAAAAAAAATCGACATGTTTGTCTGTTTGAACTTTTCTTTGCTGTGGTTTTGAATTTATTGATTGATGTCGGGGAGTAAGGGTTTTATGTTTGGTTATGGAGGTTTGAATGGGTGGGATGTTGAAGCTTTAAAAGAAAATTTGTAATGGCGTTGCAAGATCGAAACCGTCCGGATTATTGTTTGAACTCTCCTTTTGGTTGTGGTATGGTTGGTTGATGTATGATTGAAATCTTGGAGGATTGGGTGTGGGCCGCCGAAGCCTGTGGAAGTCATTAATGGCGCATGTAATTCTAGGTCTAGTTTTGATGAAGTATAATTCCTTACTCACTATTTTTTTTTGAGAATGTCACTAGTTCGAAAGTGGGGATTTCTGCTCCAACTTCTAAGACAAGAATTTAAATGATCACAACTGGAATCTACACTTTGGAGAACTAAGTGAGAAGGATTTTATAGGTAGATTTTTTTACACAAGTTATCTAAAATTTGTAAGTTTGTTTATAGTTAAATGAAAGAGAGAGAGATAGTGGAAGGATTAATCCTACTCATGCAAGGCCTAGCTACAAGTCTTTAGAAACGGTGTCACTACCATCTCAAATCCCTAACATAATATACCTATCTCTAAACATATCATGCTAAGATGTCGGGATTGAAATGATATTTCATCTCTCAAATATCATTCCAACTCCTAGTTCTACTTTACAACAATTGATCGATAATTGTCAATCGGTCATTTTAGGGGACGGGATGAAAAATAGAACCTAAGTCTTTTAAGTAGTGATTTTGGAATCCTAAATTTGTAAAGATGATCCTCACATGAGCATCATTAACCCTCCCTCGGGAGAGTTTTAGCTCATGATCCTAGATGAATTAAACTACAAGAAGATATGTGAAATGAAAAGAAAGAGAATGAAACAAGAAAACTACAACCTCGCTTACCTAAAATGAAGAAGAGTTTATTAAAAACTAGAGAGAGTTCCCCATTAACAAGTTACAAACTTTTCTCTAAAACTAAGAACTAAAAAACAAAATTAAAGACATGGATGTAAATGAAAAAGTCAAAGTCAAAGAAGCAAAAGCTTCCAACTCCCAAAATCAGCCCCCTTTACATAAGAGAGCCTTTTTCTCTTATCCCACGCGGAAACACTCTCCTCTCATTTATTTTTCACTTATCCACAACTAACTCCCCATTCGACACCTTTCATTTTTTTAGATAATCATCACCTAAATCCAACTAACTCATTAACTTCATGCAAGGTGTCAAAATTGCACCAATTATTTGCACCTTTGTCTTGACTTGCATGATGACTCATCAAATCTTATGGGCCCCTTTAGTGGGTCCACGACAAAGGTCCGCTGGCGGTCCGGTCTTTTGGCATTTTTACAACTTCCGCCTATTTGTAGAGTTCATCGTGACCGATCGTCGGAGCAGCTTTCACTCGCCGATTCGAGTCCCGGTTCAAGAGATATGAGCTTCGAAGTTTGATGCTTCGTGCATGTAATCCCCGCTTCGATTCGATTTCCGTACTATTTGAGTCTTTTGGGCTTTAGTCCTAATTTGTTGGGCTTCACATGGGCTTGATCGAAGGCATGTGTATACCCCTATTCCGCGCTTAAATTTCGGGCTTTATCATAATTTTACATTAGTTGCTCCAACCGCAAAAGCATCTAAGATGCGATTATTTCATGATTATTAAGCACAAAATTGACCGAAATGTTATGTCTCTATTGTGTTTTATAATACGTTTTGGGTGCTTATCACATCACTCTTAAACAGCATTTTGCTTGTCCTCAAGCAAAGAAGAGACATTAAAACAGATAAGTGGCCAAACCGTGCATTCTAAGCTAAGTCTCGCTTCACAGAGCTGTTGATTGACCATACGCAATAAGGCCTTAAACCACTAGGAATTCCCTAGTGGACGAAGTTATAGCCTCGTGAGAGTTTTCCAGAGAAGATACTCACAAACTTCATTTATACTACAATGACTTAGTAACAAAAGCTTGTTTCCTAAATTAATCTCGGATATCTATACATCTCCTTAGCGGGAACGAGGATTAATTCTTTCAAACTCAAGTTAATATGCATACAATAATTAAAACATCTACATACGAGTATGCATTCAGTGAATTTACATTGAATTGCACAAGCTGTGCTGTTGTTTTCGGATTCTTGGAGAGTGTACCTAAATGGGTTCTCACATGTATGTGTAGAAACACAAATTCGCTTCATAATTTTCCCACTCGTGTTTTGTTAACTCCAGGGTGCAATGTACACTTTTCCTCACATACCAATGACAAAGGAGCCGAGGTCGATCAATCACATCTACTACTTATTATCACACCATCCTACTCCTAATTGAGCTTTAGAGGTCTTTATTAGGTATTATGGGCTTAGGTGATAGTGTAGAAAGAAATGGAAGTGGAAGATAAAAAAATGATAAGTATAAGAGAATAAGGTCTTCAAGATATTTACACTTGAGAAATCCTTTTTTTTCTTTTCCCGCCCTACCCGAAGTTTTCATACCTTTGCTCTTAAGCCTTATTTTTTTTTTTTTTAGGCTTAAGAAACATGATCCCTGCTTTTATTTATTTTTTTATTTTGAAGCAGGTAACTAACTTTTATTTGGAACAAGTCTTCTTTGATTTTTCTACATTTCATCCCTATTTCATACTCATCACTTAGGTAGGTTCTTTTATTTGGGGTTAATATATGGAAAAAGGATTTTTGGTGAAAGTGAAAGGTTTGATGAAAGGTTCAAGGAGTGACTAGCGGTAAAATTTGTAAATGTAATAATTTATAGCTATGTCGATCCAAAGAATGCCTAAATTTCTCTAGGTTCGGATGGTGATCAAGTAAGTCGACGCGTGATTTTCTATTCGAAAACTACTCCTGTGTCATTACTCACAAATCACTCATATCGGGCTTTTGGTTAGATTCTCACAGATTGATAGTTTAAGTAGACTAACCGTGGTTTCGTAAACTTATTGTCATGTACAATCAATGATACTCGATGCATGAATACTCATAAAAAGATAAAAAAACTATTGCGTGCACGATAGCTTAAGTTTCTTAAAAACGAATCATAATTCAATGCTAATGTGAGACTTCTAGATAATTTTCATCATTGAAAAAGAAACAAGACATTGTCACTAATTACATTTACTAACAAGAAAATAGAAACTATATGTACACAAGTTGCCTACAAGTTACCTTTTTTTTTTTTTTTATTTTTATACCTATATATATATATATATATATATATATATATATATCACTCCCAAACAGAGTGATGATTAGTCTTCAAATAGAAATAGATAAAGAAAGGAATTACCCCGATAACCGTAAAACAAAATTAGAGTCGGATTGCTTTGAACGTAAAAAATTGTGGTAACATAATATATTATATTTAAAAACAAAACAAAGAAAAACAAGAGGCACACTATATACAATTATATACGTTAGATATATGTACAATTCTTTACTCAAGTTTACCATCCAGATGTGGTGAAGGTCCGCCTCTTCTTCTTCTGAAATGCATTTCCTTAGTATCGCTACCAAAAGATAACGATTCCCAAATGGTGGCCCATTCTTGTTCACCGATTCGCTCAAATGTTTCATCATTTTATCATCATTGATAACAAACGTAACATGTCTCAAGTATCGCGTGACGCTTCCATTGCCTAAACCTTTTAATGAACTAATTATCTTGTTTGTCGGGCACATAGAATCTACTTTGACCAACCATGAAAAGTAGCCAAAAACGTGGGAAATGTGTCTTCATAATTCGCAAGCGCCATGTAAAAGTATATACCGATCCCGAAAAGTACGAGCTCGCTTCAAATGGAGATAACACGGTTTTAAGATATCAAAGAATGTATGACCTCGAAAGCAAGCGATTGAAGACTACACATGCAAAGATCATCAAGGTAGAAAAATGCCAATCTCCCATGATGTTAAGAAGGATTAAACAACATCGATTTCCCATGTTCATGGTCATGCCGGGCTAAGGGAATGGTGATGTCCGCCATCCGCCAAGTTTAGTTCCTTCATCTTTAATTTCAAGACCGCCACCAGATGTCGCTAAAAAGCAGCCATGAAAAGGAACGAAAGTAGAGTTGTGATAAATGTATGGCCATGTTGTTGCCGCTCGCGGATATGGAAGATCTAAAGTCGTGGCAAGTGTTGCCTCTCGAAAAGACATGGTTTGTGCCACCAACTTTGATTGTGAATCCGCCTAAGAAAACCATGAGCAGCATTGAACGCCGTGTATCTTCCATATTAGCATAAAGTAGGCCGCCAAACTTGGAGAATAAGTTTGGTCGTATTAATAACAAGGGAAGACCACCCGATGTTAGTAATGCAATCATGGAAAAATGAAGTCCATAAGTATTGAATCCATCATGGCCCGAAATGATTGCTCAGTGGATGAGTTTCGAGGTGTCCCGTTTGATGAAGATGCTACGCTCGATGAAGATGCCATGTTTGATGGAGTGGAGTGATGGGGAAAGATATGAGAAGAAATATGTCCAAGAAAAATTTTGACGATGGAGGAAATGAGTATGCAAGAAGATAAAACCTCCCGTAATCAAGTTTAAAAGAACACGCTAAAATTGTTATTATCACAACTTGAAATATGACAATCCTAGTAGGCATTTCTTACAAAAGAAGATACAAAGATAACAAAAATTTTAAGAAATACTTAATAATAATAATTTTATTTTATTTATTTTGGGGAAAGTTCGAGTTTTGTAAAACGTAACGCAACCCCCTTTTTTTTTACCATTATTATTATTATTATTTTTTATGGTTCGTAATGATGATAAGGATGGTGATGGGAATGCAGATTGTGGACAACAATCGCTCAGTTTCATTAATTTGTTGGCTAAGCCGGATTTGAAGCGGTTCCCCGTTCACGAGATCGTAGTTTGATTCTCTATTAGAAGAGTGTGATTTTCTAACGACCGAGAGTGAGTTTCCAATAGTGCCTCTTGATCAAAGATCATGCATCGCTTTGACGTTCTTGGAAATCCATAAGACTTTTGATGATGATTTCCTGACGTGCGTGGAGTTCCCTCATTCCTTGATGAAGAATTTGAATACCTTCCATGGGATTAAAAATGTTCTGCATGGCACTTTCATCAAAGAAATGTGCAGAGTTTGAGTTTTGGCCATCCATTTCATTTGGCAGAGTATCTGGCGTCCAAGAACCACCGGCACAGTCTTTGTGAAGTATTGTAACAAGTGCTCCTTGAAGAGGTATTTCTGGAGAAACTGCTGGATAACCCCAACGCATCATAATTTTCGTGACTAAAGTAGGCAGAGGTGCTAACCTTTTTGTTCTTCTGGTGATTGCGTTCCAGAGGTGTTGGATTATACAAAAATCATCTCTTTGATTCTGCATAATCCAAAGTAGGTGTAATTGAGGCTTGGTGACTTCGGATTGGTGTGACGTACCCACCACATTGTGTCCCAACCAGTGGAGCACATCTCGTTGATTTTGTTTCAAAGAGCGTTGAAGAACAACGTGATTTTTATTTCCGACTTCGCCATGAGATACGGTGGCCCGTAGTAATTTTTTGACGGAATTAAATGGGGACTCTGAAAGATCGAACCCCGAGTCATTCATTGGAATTTGAAGTATGTCGGAGATAACTTCCTTAGTTAATTCAAAGCGTTGTCCATAGGCATGGAAACAGAATTTTCCATTTTCAGGTCCGCTAAATTGGTAGAACATCAAGACCAAATCTCTGGAATAGGCTGCTTCTGCATGATATAGAAGAGGCATCCATCCTCGACGTACAATTTATGTGTCATAAAAAGGAGAAAATCGGCCATCATCAAAAAATTTCAAGTAGTTTTCGGGTACTATCTTCCTTGGTTGATCCATTTGGAAGGATAATTGATGGAAGGATAGTGTAGAAAGCGTGTAATGAGAATGGCTGAAATGAAGAGATTTATAGCAAATATAGGATATGGTATTTAATCAGGATGTCAAGTGCATCTAGATCTCAACTTACAAGTGAAACATGTGATGTTGGTATCCCTAATTATGTCAGCAGCTATGGGTATCCATAGTATGTCTTTTCATGTCGTGTCCAAAACAATTAATGAGGTCTTAAAATGATAGAGAATTTAGGAGGAAAGTTTCACAGGCAGTTAGACCTTCACGTAATTTCAAAATTTATGATCATACCTCAATAATAGAAGATAGATAGAATAATTGAGCTGCGTCATGGACAAGTGTTAGGCGCACCGTGTAAGCGTCGCATAATCTTCTCTGAAAACAATAAGTTGAGTTTGATTTATTTTATTGCGTTATTGATTTTTTCTTATTTGTTATGGTTTTGATAACTATTTTATGTTTATGATAAGGTAAAAATACAACTAATATACCCAATTTATTAAAAGGATGCTCCTCCATTTAGTAACGTGAACCCGCATAAAATGGTTGAGAATTATTTAACACACCATAGTAATATACAAAGTGACAAAGGGAAAGAGATATGGAGGTTACATAGATCTAGATATTCGGATGAAGTTATGCATGATCGACATGAGAATAATGACAAATCGTTATCATGAATCGCGGATTCCATTGCTCGCTGTTCCTTTTCCAATCGCCGATCGGATCCATTGTTTGGAATGAAAAGATAATATGTGAAGATTAAGCTTTGGATAGTGAGAGAATGAGGTGAGTGAAGGGTGATGAGGAGTGTCGGAATTTATTGGCAAAAAACCGCTTTGGATATCCGACCGCTTTGGATATCCGACCGTTTTATTTTTATTTTATTTTTATTATTTTTTTTTTTTAATAATTACGATGGAGATAACATTTGGGTTTTGTGACCCGACACGTGATTTGGGTCGGTTCTAATTTTTGGTCCAAGCCCAAATGAATTCCGGAAATTTCGCTTATGTCCCAAAATTTCAAACACGGAATTTCGATTCATTTCAATTCCAAATTAAACGAATCGAATGCTAAAATGATCGGCATTAAAAATGCTATCCACTGGAATATGAAGAAGGCACCTTCAACATTTTTTTTTTTTATTATTATTATTATTATTATTATTATTTTTTATTTATTATTATTATTATTATTATTATTTTTATTTTATATACAAATGTACAAGTGGAGATGAACGTGGCAATGTACAAGGGAAGATGTATGTGTCATTATACAAAAGAACGTGACAACAACACCGACTACAAGAAGAAAATCATTCTGATAAAATCAGGCAATCGCCATGTCGGCTCTCAGGGCGAACCCAATCCACCCGGATCGTGGCTTAACCTTTATGTTTTGGGGGCCTAGGGTTCGGGGACGGTACCATCCCTCGACCAATGTGCAATGGTCTAATAATAATATTACCCTTAGTACATATGGTATATCCTCAAACCGCCGAACTGTCATCAAATAGAAAACTATTCGGGGTTGGCCTGGTGAAATCCATTGCCTGTGCGAACGTGGGACTATCCGGTGTTGTTCATCACGACTCTCTTTGTGCACAATGCAAGGGTGAAAATAAAATACACGAGTATATACATGTGGAGTCTTTTAACGTCAGATCCTCAAGACGAATGTGAGTCTTTTAACGTCAGATCCTCAAGACGAATGTGAGTCTTTTAACGTCAGATCCTCAAGACGAATCCCACCCTGTGGGAGTAACGGGACGACGACGAAGTTTATCCTGCTGAGCTGGTGTCAGACAATAATATACCTTATACCGGCTCATATCGGATAGTAAATCAAGACCTGGACAGAAAGGTGTTTGACAATTCATACACCACCCCATCCTTCGCGCACGTCGCTTTCGAGCAAAAGTACTGCGACCATTACCTATTCGAGATGGGTGAGATTTACACCAAATGATGAGCTGGAGTTCGCGAGGAAGAGAATAGAAAAGGGAAGAGAAGGAAGGCTGGGAAATTTTTGGTACCCATTGTTTACCAGAAGGCACGTTTGCTCGATGAACAGAAGACATTTATACTTCGTTGAAATAGAGTTTTTGTGGACTAAGGTTCCGTAAGGCTTGCAACCACCACACTCTAGGAGCTTTTAGAGAAGAAAATAGAAGAGGGCCCGGCTACCCTAATGGTGTACTTTCGGAAAAAAATACACCAGCCGAATCTTTTAGTCTTTATAGATGGATCTTTGAGAAGAGTTTTTCGACATCCGGGAGAACGCAACTCATGATAATGTTTAAAGGCGTTGGCCATTTACTTGAAATTCGCTGTCATCGTTTTCATTTTTCAAAGAGATAGCCCCATAAGGTTTGGACAACAGAGACAAAGATGAAAAGGACCGGACCATCGAAGTTTTTAGTTTTCCTGGAAAAATGTGTAATCTCGAGTTGTACAACAAAACTTTTTGACCAATTTTGAATTCTTTTCTTAATATGTGCTTATCATGCACTCTTTTCATGTTGGCTTTATAGGATTTCGAGAGATCATAGGCATCACTCCGAATCTCTTCAAGCTCATTTAACTGCAATTTTCGCTTCGCTGCCGCGATCGGAATTATAATTTAGGCTTTTGATAGCCCATAGAGCACGATGCTCGAGTTCAACTGGAAGATGACAAGGTTTACCAAAAACGAGGCGGTAAGGGGACATGCCTATAGGTGTCTTAAAAGCTGTTCTATATGCCCACAAGGCATCAGATAATCGAAGAGACCAGTCTTTTCTAGATGGATTAACTGTCTTTTCTAAAATTGATTTAATCTCTCTATTAGAGACTTCTACTTGGCCATCGGTTCGAGGAGGATGATACGGAGTTGCCACTTTGTGAGTAACTCCATATTTCTTTACTAATGATTCAAAAATTTTATTACAGAAATGTTTTCCCCCATCACTAATTATAGCTTTGGGAACGCCAAATCGAGAGAAAATATGTTCCTTTACGAAAAATACGACCGTTTTATGATCATTCACACGACATGCCAACGCTTCAATCCATTTTGACACATAGTCAACAGCTACTAGTATGTATAGGAAGCCATGACTATTTGGAAAAGGACCCATAAAGTCGATCCCCCATACATCAAAAATTTCTACAATTAAAATTGGATTTAAGGGCATCATATTGCGTTGAGTAATGCGTCCTAGCTGCTGACAGCGGTTGCATGCTTTGCAATGCTCGTGTGCATCTTTAAACAGCGTTGGCCAATAAAATCCACATTGTAGGACCTTGGCTGCAGTTTTCTTACCACTGAAATGACCACCACAAGATTGTTCATGGCAAAAGGATAACACGTCATTATGTTCCCAAATCAAGAATGCATGCTGCGTATCGGTTGGTCGGAACAATACTTAAAGAGGTAGGGATCATCCCAAAATAAAATTTCACAGTGGATAAGAACTTCTTTTCGGTCCGTTTGAGTCCAAGATGAAGGGACCTCCTCGGTAACTAGGTAGTTTACTATATCAACATACCAAGGAGATGAAAAAATGGAATACAAATGTTCATCTGGAAATGAATCGCAGATTGGTTCGGACTCATTATTGACATCATTAACGAGTCGTGATAAATGGTCTGCTACCACGTTCTCGCAACCTTTTTATCTCTAATTTCTAGAGTAAACTCTTGCAAAAGGAGGATCCATCGGATCAACCTCTGTTTGGCATCTTTCTTTGCTAATAGATAACGCAGCGTCATGGTCAGTGTAGACTATTGTAGAAGAACCAACTAGGTAAGGATGAAACTTATCCAGGGCATATACAACTGCTAGAAATTCTTTTTCAGTGGTGGTATAGTTACGTTGAGCGTCATTAAGAGTTTTACTAGCATAGTAAATGACAATTGGCTTGTTCTCTCGGCGTTGCCCTAAGACAGCTCCAATAGCGTAGTCACTCGCGTCACACATTAATTCAAAAGGTTTAGACCAATCAGGTGGTTGAATTATCGGAGCTGTAGTCAGGGCGTACTTTAAGGTCTCAAAAGCTTGTTTGCAATCGAAAGTGAAGTCAAATACGACATCTTTAAGTAAGAGATTTGTTAAAGGTCGGGCAACCTTTGAGAAATCTTGAATAAATCTCCTATAGAACCCTGCGTGTCCTAAAAATGCACGTATTTCCCGAACTGAAGTTGGTATAGGCAAGGAAGCAATTTTTTCAATCTTTGCTTTATCGACTTCGATTCCGTCCTTCGAAACAATGTGACCTAGTACTATTCCTTTTGTAACCATAAAATGGCATTTTTCCCAATTAAGAACGAGATTTTTCTCTTCACAACGTACTAAAACCTTTTCAAGATTTGATAAAAGCGGTTATCAAAAAGAATTACCATATAATGAGAAATCGTCCATGAAGACTTCCATAAAACGCGTTCAACCATATCATGAAGATATGAAGCATACTGGCGTTGGAATGTACCGGGTGCATTGCAAAGGCCAAATGGCATTCGTTTATATGCAAAAGTACAAAAGGCGGTGAGCGTTGTTTTTTTCTTGGTCGCCGGGGATCTATGACGATTTGAAAATATCCTGAAAAGCCATCAAGAAAACAGTAAAATGCATGACCCGCTAACCGTTCAAGCATCTGATCAATGAATGGGAGTGGAAAATGATCCTTACGAGTGACTGCATTAAGTTTTCGATAGTCAATGCATATTCGCCACTTCATTTGGAATGTGGCGGATATGCATTCATCTTTATCATTTCGCACAACTGTAATTCCAGACTTCTTGGGAACAACATGGACTGGACTTACCCAAACACTATCTGAGATGGGGTAAATAATACCTGCATCAAGTAACCTTAAAATTTCTTCCCGTACCACATCCTTCATGGTTGGATTTAGACGACGTTGCGGTTCACGTGATGTCTTGGCATTGTCTTCAAGATGTATGCGATGAGTGCACACAGTAGGGTCAATGCCTTTAATGTCATCGAGAGACCATCCAATAGCAGAACGGTGTTCTTGAATGACCTTAATTAACCGTGATTCCTGATCAGTAGTCAATTGTGATGATATGATAATTGGGTGACTACCATCCGGATCTAATTTATGCGTATTTTAAGTCGAAGGAATAGGCTTTAAGTCGAGGGGTGGGAGGAGTGGGTATTAAAGATTCTTGAGGAAAGTCGTCTTCCACAGAGAAAACAGATTTATGTTCGTCCAAGTCGCTTGATAGGATGGTAGTAGAGTCAATTGGTGGTATTGATTCTAAAAACTCATGTACCTCCTTTGAATAATCATCAACATCAAATTCAGAACCGCCAAAAGAATGGAATTGGTGTACTTCATCTTCGGGAAAAAGTTTGTTAAATATTCTTATGCGAGGGTGTCAATCATGTTAATCTCACCATCAATATCATTCTCTGGAATTTGTTTCATCAACTTGAACACATTAACCTCGACGGAAAGATTTCGAAGGACATGGTCATGGACCCATCCCTACGGTTTATGGCGCATTAGCATTCTGCGAGGAATGGGCGCCCTAATATGATAGGAATGGAGTCACAGGCAAGCTTTGTATCCAAAATGACAAAATCTACAGGATAAAAAAATCTTGGACTTTTACAAGGACATTTTCCACAATGCCTTTGGATGCTTAATGGATCGATCGGCTAATTGTAAAGTCATCGTGGTAGGTTTAAGCTCATGTAGACCTAGTTGTTTGAATAAGTAATAAGGAAGTAAGTTCACACTAGCTCCTAGGTCTAGTAATGCCGTCAGCCGTATACTTATCACCTAATGTGCATGGAACTGTTGGTCTACGGGGGTCCTTGTATTTTACTATACCATTGTATTGATGATGGAAGGAAACTGTTCAAGAAGGAAAGCCTGTTGAGGCACATTTGTTCTTCTTTTGTGGTGCACATGTCTTTCAAAAAATTTTGCATGTTTTGGTAATTGCTTTAGGGCATCGAGAAAAGGTAAGTTTATTGTCAAATTTTTAAAGGTTTCCCCTAATTTCATCAAAGTTTTCATCCGGTTTATTCTTTGCCAAAGCAGGCAGGAAATGGTGCCTTAAGTGAATTTGGCATAATGGTCCACTGTTCGTTTCCCAATTTTTTTAGATTGTGACGTTGAACTTGGTGTGTCCATTTGAGGTTCATTATCCGAAACAGATTCCTTGGAACCTCCGGTATCGTTTGTTTTATCATCGGCATCTGGATTTGATTATCAACGGTTTTCCCAGATCGAAGAGTAGTGATTGCATTCACCTCACCTTGGGTTGGAGTACTTGTACCAGGTATATTAGTGAGTTCAAAGGCGTGTTTGTTTGGCTTAGGGTTGAACCGCTTGGCGGAAACACGCCTTTCCGCTCTTGTCTTGCTTAATTGTTGAATTGATTGTTGGATAGGCGTTAGGATTTGTGATTGTTGGTTCATGTAAGCGAAGAACATCTCACTTGTCCTATCGATAGGGAGGCATAGGTTGTTGCAACAGAGTTACTAGTTCACGATTATTCTTTGAGAAGTTGTTGATTATAGCGAATTTGGATTATTTGGAACAAAGGCTGCGGTTGTTTTGATAGTTAGCATTTGAATTACTTTGAAATTGATTTTGACTTTGTTGGTATTGCTGATTATTTCCTTGGCGGTATGGAATAAAATTGTTGATTGGTCGAGCAGTGGATTTGCGAAACACGGAGGAGCCATTTGTTGGTTATTCGGAGCCAAGCGAAATTAGGATGTTGTCTCCATGGTGCATTAGGAATGTTGAATGCACATGCCTCCTCCGTGTTTGGTTAGGGGTAGCATGTAACAAGGGACAATAAGCATCAAGATGGTCTGGACTAAGACATAGAACACATGGGGAAGTGTTAACGTTCATGGCCCTGTTGTGGAAGTTGATCGTTTACTTGAACTACAAGAGCATCTACTTTTTAGTGAGGGTTTCTATCAATTTTTTCAACCTCGGGATCGGGTTTTACCTCAAAAATAGACGTAGCTTTTGTAACATTATCCTTAGATGACCTAGAAGAATCAGTGTTACCCCAATGTGTACCTTTTTTCGCTTGTTTGTCAAGAAAAGTATATGCTTCAGTAGCTCCTTTGTCCATGAAGCAACCGCCGTTCATTATATCAAGAGTTTCTTTTTGATGATCAGAAAGTCCATTAAAGAATGAACGAACAAGACGACTTTGTCTAGTTGGTGATGAGGACATTCTAAAAGAAGATCAAGAGCGACTCCATGCTTCCGTAAAAAGGATTCATGAGGATTTTTGAAAAGAATTGAATTTTTTCAAGCATTTGGTAGTTTTTTCTTCGAGTGTAAAATTGAAGCATGAAAGCTTGAACAAGTTTATTCCATGTGTCTATGGATTGTGGCTGTTGTCCCGCTAGCCAAATTGACGCTTTATCCGCTAATTAAAGTGAATGGAAACACCCGAAGCAAGAGTTGTTCCTTAGAGGCGGTGGATGGTGAAATGTTGTGGCTACTTGTTGTAGCCTACGAAGATGATTAATACGGTTTTTCATGATCCAAACCATGATACATAGGTAACAAACTAAAAGCGTTTGGCGGAATCGAAAATCACCGACAATGTCCTCAAGTTTGATGCACGGGGAAGAAGGTCCTTCTGTAAGGTCGTGATAGAAGTCCGAAAGGGGGCTTCTCCATTTCTTTGGATTTTCGTCGACCATAATGAATGATGGAAAATGTGACAAGGAATCTTGTTGATTAATAGATGAAGAACTTTGTGGAGGTGAGAACTTACGCGAACCGCTGCTTATCGTATTTTCTCCTACGATAAGTATGTTGAAATTCTTTAGTAGAACCGGACCTTAATCTCATGCAAGCATAAACTTAGATCTAATTGATGAAGGAACTTATTATTTCTTGAATTTTATAATTATGTTCAATCATTAGAGTTGAACAACGTAGGCTAAGTTCTTCGCTAACGTAGCGGTGAAACTAGGAATACGTGTACATAAAACAAATGACCAGTCACAAGAGAGATATGAGGGGAGGCTTTCGGGTGCGAAAGCACGGTTCTAATTAAGTAACCTCAATCTGTCAAGTTTCCTAGACACCGTTGGAATATGATTAAGAGTTATGGAATTAAAATTTATGCAAGGTCGGTTTTTTTTTTTTTTTTTTTTTTTTTTTTTTTTTTTTTTTTTTTTTTTAATTTTTAATTTTTATTTATTTATTTATTTATTTTTTACGATTTATGCAAGGGTGAAAATACAAACATACAAATACGATCTACTCATACTATACTAGATGCAGAGCATGTGAAGATACTCTACTCATAACTATAGCTATTACGAATAGGCAAGGTTGTATCATCGATAAATATTTCCATACGTACAGGCAAATATACATCAGTAATACGTATATGTACGCTAATTTGTAAATCGATATTGCGTAGTCGTATATCTACAGTTACAGGCAAATTTGAATTACTCATACGTATTTAGATATGGTAGCATGTGAAAATATTATACGTACGCATATATATACTAAAATGTGAAAACGTAAACTAAACAGGCAACGTATTTTACGTAGACTAAAATACGACTTTTGTATTGCATAATAATTCGATTTTGTCAATACTCATTGAGATTGCAAATGTCATATAGAGAGCAGCTTCACCCCTTAGGGTTTAGAAACAACTTACCCAACTCAGATTTTAACCCTCGTTGGAATGTTCTCCTCTTTCATGACAAAATCGACTTATTAAACAACACCATTTTCTAAAATGATGATTTTGGAGGGGAAAACAGTTGATTTTGACCTCGAAAATGACCTCCACCGAGCAAAGCTGGGTGGAGACAGCGTGCGCGCCGTCGAGATCTTTCCGAATTGAGCTCACACACGTTATTCAGAGAACTGTAGCCAAAGTTATGGCCAAAATACCAAAACACATCCTAATTATTATGTATAACTCCTAAGTTATAGATGCTAACATGCAAATAATCACTCACTCAGTAATATATATGCTAAACATGTGACTTAGATATATATATATATATAGATAACCATGCAAACAGTTCTATTTTTTGTATATATACATTAATATGTAATTCATGACCGTTAACCGCATATATATACTCACAAATATTCACATGATTCATGCATATTACTAACCCTAATACTAAAAATATAGTCCATTAACTATAACACAATAACTACATACATGTGAAGCATGCAAAAATATTTAAAATTTGGAACCGCAAGCTTCCCTTAAGTCCACCAAATAAAAGCGTGCACAAAATGGACCAAATGTTTCACAAGAAGCTTAGTGATTCTTGTAGCCTAGTTTCGTGTCCTAGCATTTGGAAACTGTCGGTTCAACCAAAACCGGAATGTTTATCGGTAGCAAAAATGCGGAAATTTAAAAAACGAAGAAAACATAAGAAAAAAGAAATATATGAAAGGATGGCGTGGGGTTTTCCCTTGGAGCAATTCAGTTTAAACCACAGTCCTTGGGTCTTTAGAATGGCAAATGGCGCCATTTGATCTTTGCACTTTTCGGTGTTTTTAGAAGTTGACTTACTACGTGCTAAAACTCAATAATTCCTTACTCACTTTTTTTTTTTCTTTGAGAATGTCTAGTCCTAGTTCGAGTAGGGATTTCGTTCCAACTTCTAAGACAAGAATTTAAATGATCACATTTGGAATCTACACTTTGGAGAACTAAATGAGAAAGATTTTATAGGTAGATTTTTTTTTACACAAGTTATCTAAAATTTGTAAGTTTGTTTATAGTTAAATGAAGAGAGAGATAGGGAAGGATTAATCCTACTCATGCAAGGCCTAGCTACAAGTCTTTTAGAAACAGTCACTACCATCTCAAATCCCTAACATAATATACCTATCTCTAAACATATCATGCTTTAGCATGTCGAATTGAAATGATATTTTCATCTCGAAATATCATTCCAACTCCTAGTTCTACTTTTTACAACAATTGATCGGATAATTGTCAATCTCTGTCATTTTGGGGACGGGGATGAAAAATAGAACCTAAGTCTTTTAAGTAGTGATTTTGGAATCCTAAATTTGTAGCATGATCCTCACATGAGCATCATTAACCCTCCCCTCGGGAGAGTTTTAGCTCATGATCCTAGGATGAATTAAACTACAAGAAGATATGTGAAATGAAAAAGAAAGAGAATGAAACAAGAAAACTACAACCTGTTTACCTAAATGAAGAAGAGTTTATTAAAAACTAGAGAGAGTTCCCCCATTAACAAGTTACAAGCTTTTCTCTAAAAACTAAGAACTAAAAAAACAAAATTAAAGACATGGATGTAAATGAAAAAGTCAAAGTCAAAGAAGTAAAAGCTTCTTACTCCCAAAATCAGCCCCCCTTTACATAAGAGAGCCTTTTTCTCTTATCCCACGTGAAACACTCTCCTCTCATTTATTTCTCACTTATCCACAACTAACTCCCATTTGACACCTTTCATTTTTTTAGATAATCATCACCTAAATCCAACTAACTCATTAACTTCATGCAAGGTGTCAAAATTGCACCAATTATTTGCACCTTTGTCTTGACTTGCATGATGACTCATCAAATCTTATGGGCCCGCCTAGTGGGTCCACGTCACGAGGTCCGATGGCAGTCCGGTCTTTTGGCATTTTACAACTTCCGCCTATTTGTAGAGTTCATCGTGAGCGATCGTCGGGATGCACTCACTCGTCGCATTCGAGTCCCGGTTCAAGAGATATGAGCTTCGGAAGTTTGATGCTTCATGCATGTAATCCCGTTTCGATTGGATTACGTACTATTTGAGTCTTTGGGCTTTAGTCCGAATTTGTTGGGCTTCACATGGGCTTGATCGGAAGGCATGTGTATACTCCTATTCCGTGCTTAAATCGGGCTTTATCATAATTTTTACATTAGTTGCTCCAACCTGCAAAAAGCACGAAGATGCGATTATTTCATGATTATTAAGCACAAAATTGACCGAAATGTTATGTCTCTACAGGTTTTTATAATACAGTTTTGGGTGCTTATCAGGAGACATCAAAGAGGAAGCAGAGCTAACACAGGAAGAGAGGAAGCGTAGGATAGCTAACAAGAAGAGGAAGTACAAGGGTAATTTTCCTGTTGTCTTCTTGCTTCATTCAATTTAGTATGATTGTCATCAAATTTGGCGTTTTTTTGAAAAAACGCATTTAAACCCCGAGTTATTGGCAAGGGGTCTTGTTCCAGTTTAAAATCCGAGTTTTTCAAAAAAACGTGTTTTAAACTTAAAAAATTTAAAACCCGAGATTTTGAAAATCTCAAGTTTAAAACTTTATTAATTTTTTTAAAATAATAATAATAATAATAATAATAATCTAAAAGAAAACGCAAGAAGAAAAAGGGGTTTTAGAGTTTACTTTTTTGAAGAGTGGGCGTTAGATTGATTTATTGAGACAATTCTATTTTGCTTTGGACTATTAATAATTTGAAATTTTAAAATTATCAACTTATTTGTAATATTTGATTATGCCATTATGGTTGGAAATTAGTAATATCTTATTTAGAGTCGTGTTTTGGTATTGAATCTAAAAGTTATAGTCTTTGGATGAGCAATGATAATTTGATACTTTTATGTATTTGAATTTTCTTTCATTTGTATTATTATTATTTTTATTTTATGTGCCTATTATTTTTTCCACTCTTATAAAAAATCACTCTTTATCTATTGTATTATTTATCATCAGTTTTTATCGTTTCTTTTACGTATTATACGTTTTAAACCCGTTTTACAGTTTTAAACCCATTTGTTATTCCCCACGTTTTTTTATTTATTTATTTTTATTTATTTTTATTTATTTATTTTTTATTATTTTTTTTTTTTTTCGTTTTTTTCCGAGCCCATTTAAAACACGAACTAAGTTTTTTTTGTTCAAGTACACCGTTTTAAATCCGTACCGTACTTAGTGACAATGAGTATGATCCATTCCCTACTGGTCATTAGACCATACAAACGTATAGTTCCCATCTTAAGGGTCACATGCCATATATGATTGGTGCTGTCATGGAAGCTTAAGATCAGTCTCAGTCAATCCATTTTGGGGATCTTTAAGGTCTCAAAATCATATTTCATCCAGCCACATTGAATCCCTTCACATCCTTCTGGGTGATACTGATAACTTGACGTTCTGAATGGATTTAGGACAGGAACGAGGTAATAGCTCACACTTAGAAAGAAAGAAACGTTAATAGATCACTAATAAAGAATGTTACTCCATATTTTATGTAACCGTTGTCTTATAAAACAATATCAGAATGTTTCTGTGGAATCTGGATGAGGTGTTGATGTGTGTCTAAGGCATTGTGAACCAAAACCACATAGGAAGGTCGTGTACACAACTACACATACACCTCCATGTATATTTATTTTATTAAGCTATTTTTGACTCTCCCTTTTTTCTCTCTCTCCAAAATTATTTCCTCCTAGTAGCAGGCAGTATACTAGTTTTATTAAGCTATTTGGACTTTGAGTAGCAGGAGTGACATCAAAAGAGTGCACCTTTTAGTCGTCTGTGTGTGTGTGGACTCCTTTTAAGTTATATTATTGGCATTATTGCAGTTGAAGCATCTAAAAGGGTGGTGAACAAAGTACAGGAGAACAGATTGCCTGATATTTCCAATGGTAATTCGTAGTTCTTAATTCTACAATCCCATCTTTCGAAATTTACAGGAAAGAAGGCATAATAAAGTCCAACAATGTTTTGATCATGAAAGAGCTTTTGATTATTCTTTTCGTTAGCTTGGATCTTCGAATACACTGTTCGAGGACTTCAAATAGTCTTGGGGAGCCTCCCTTTAACGCTGCGAGCTTTTGACAGATGGGAGAATCAGAGAACAGAGATTACCATTCATCTGAGTTAATTAAGGCTGTATTAATTAAAAAAATATCTCATCGCTGATTCTTTTCAAAATAGTCACATTAAATGTTTAAGAATTGGGAAGCCAATCTCTGTTTGGTGACCCCGAATTGATATTAGGTATTGGGTTTTATGTTTTCCACTTACGAAATTGGGTCAACACCGTCCTTTCTGAGTATCGCGCAGAGCTTGTGACACTCTAATTGTAGTCATGATTAGGCTTGAGAAGGAGACCCAATAAAATAATGTGTGCTCTTTCATCCCTTGGCCTTTAGCATGGATGAAACAATCTCAGTTTAAAGCAGGCCTCTAAAACTGTTAGAATTAGAGTGGACCGAAATAGGAATTTGCTTGTGATGCGGGAAACAAATACCAGAGAATGAAAGGTTTGTACAGTTAGCAAAACACGAAATACCAGAGCATGAGATGATGAGGAAGCACAACTTTTGGGGCTGAAGTTGCAATGCTATTGGCACAAAAGTGGATCGACATGAAGTACATATTGTTCGAGATAACGAAGCAATCATTGAGATGATTAAAAATGGTGACCTTATTGTTAGAGCAAAGTCAGCAAACTCTTACCTTTCATTTTGCAAACTCTGTCATGCAATATTAGTGCTATACTTTTAGAGTTTAGTTGGTGCCTTGCTTTTGTGCAGAAGGCCCATCTTTTTTAGCTCAATGGCTCTCATTGCTTATCTAGTTTAATGGAATTCACATTTCAAAAAATAAAAAAAATGATAATAAATTCCTGAAAATTTGAGAAAGTAACACCTCCCGTGCAGTTATCAGCACAGAGAATTTTACAAGCTTCATTCTTGCTTAAAATCAGGTTTACTTCAGAGCGACTACAAAATTGTAACTCACAATCAGAATACAAAAATGGAAAAACAAAAATCTCTTTGTTCTAATCTTCTCTTTGCAGTTACTTTATGTTAGGGATGCTTCTGAAATCTAATTTCGTGTTTCGGGTGCCCCTCAAGTCTCTCGATTGCACCACCAACTCGGCCCTTTCATCTGACTCAGAAAAAGCAGACCAACTTTCTTCATTTGCCTTCTCCGCAAGCTTCAAGTGAACCCAACCTGTAAAAGAATAGTACCCATAGATTAAATTCACTCGTATTCAATCATGCTCCTAATTCTTACCAACACAGAACAAAATCTCCACACGAAAAATGCAAATCAGTGAGTTCATTGTAAACTGATTTTCTCATAGGCTTGGTTCCCCTGAGTGCCAAGTTGTCGATTGAAATTGATCTAAATCTAAAAAGAATCGACTTCTCTATAGATGAAAACAGAGAAAACTGACTTCTAATAAATCAATTAAGTGTTAAAAATGACCTTGGTTGTTTCAAGAAGAAGAAGTTCAATTTTCAACATGTTGTCCCAGAGAGATGGTGGTGATGAAAGCATGGAAGACAACAGTAGGAAGATGTTGGGTTTGTGGAACCGTCGAGCTTTGCTCCGGTGATGGTAGTGAGGAACTAAGGGTTGTGAAACATAGATGGCTGGATTAAGCCAGTTTTTCACTCTTGGACGGCCCGTCAGCACTGTCCCACCTTTGTGTAGTTTTTTCTCTCCTGCATCGAAGTCAGCCTGATCTGACCAACTTTAAGAAGTTTGGACGGCCCAAGAGAACCAACTGAGATTCATGCACATTTCTTCCTTCCTGTTTCGAAGTCGGCCTGATGTGACCAACCTTGAGAAGTTTGGATGGCCCAGTGAACAAAGCCGAAAATTGTCTTTGACGAAATATTATGAAATTTTGACAGTTTGTCGAAATTTCAATAACCAAATCCACTTTCTCATGAAATTTTCTCCCCACCTATATAAAGAAAACTTATGGTTAGGGTTGAGACAACTTTTGAGATATTCATTTCTTGGGTATTGTGGGAGCTCTATTGAGCTAGGGTTTGAGTGAGGCCTTTTGTTCTTGATTCTTGATATCTCTTGTAAACTCTCCAATCTTTCTTTATAAAGGAAACTTCGGCTCTTGTGTGGATGTAGGTAACATTTACCGAACCACCTAAATCTTCTTGTGTCTCTTTGATATTTACTTCCTTATTTATTGTTTTGCTTGTTATGGGTAATGATAAATTAGTGGCTTTGCTTGTTTGAGTTTGTTGTGATAACTACCAAAGTCTTGGGTGGGTGATTTCCTTGGTGTGATCTCCAAGTTGAAATCATTTGGGATAGAAAGTAGCTAGATTGAGGTGTGACTTTCTAGTGAAATCTCCCAACAAGTGGTATCAGAGCACGGTTTTGAATAATTGGAACAAGGTGTGTGAGGAAAGACTCCACCTTTAGCATTGAGAGCTAGGTGTTTGAAGAAATTCCTCTGAGAGAGTCTCCACCGTTGTATTGGTTCAAGTGGAAGTCATGACGACCGAAAAGAAAAGCTACAAGATAGAGAAGTTTGACGGAACAAACTTCTGGCTATTGGAAAATGCAAATCGAGGGCGTTACTATCAAAATGATTTGATGGAAACATTGATAAGTGAGAAGCCCGATGAGATTCCGCAAGACAAATGGGATTTGCAAGATAGAAAGGCATTGGCCACAATCCGATTGAGGCTCTCGAAGTCGGTAGCCTTCAATATTAAAACTGAGAAGACGGCAAAGTCTTTCATGGAGGCACTTACTACGATGTATGAACACCCCGACCATGAACAAAGTCTATTTGATCACCAAGCTATTTAGTATGAGAATGTCGGAGGGGACCTCCTTCAAGGATCACCTAAATGAATTCAACCAAACTAAGGACCAATTGGAGTCGGTTGAGATTACATTTAGTGATGAGGTGTTAGCTTTGGCGATACTTGGACAATTGCCTCCAAGTTGGAAGGCGACTATGGCGGCTATTAGTGGCTCTGTGGGAATGACCAAGTTAAAGTTTGAGCACGTTGTTAGTATGGTACTAACTGAGGAAATTCGGAGACAGGATTGTCCTTCATCTTGGGATCAACTTTGGTCGGCATTGGTTAATCGAAAGTAGGGGAAGAAAGTCAAACAGAGTCGTAGTAAGAAAAAAGTGAGGGGGAGATCGAAATCTCAAGCCCCAATTGCAAAGTGTTGAACACAAACCTCGAGACTTAAGTGAAGTTGTATGCTACAACCGTGGGTAGGCCCGGCCACTATAGTCCCAATTGCGGCACCAAGAAGAAACAACAACATTAATAATAATAACAAGAAAAAGAATCAAGAAGCTAATGTTGTTGAGATGGTAGATGATGCCTTGATATGTTCGATGGAGCAAAGAAGGAGTCTTGGGTACTTGATTTAGAGCATCTTTCCATGCTACCTCACATCGAGTTCTTTGAGAACTACGCCCGAAGGTGACTTTGGAACGGTCTTTCGGCGATGACCAACCTTGTGACATTGTCGGCAAAGGGTGGCGTGCATGTCAAGATGAATGGCTCGTCATGGTTATTGAGGGGCGTCGAGACGCGTTCATTTGAGGAAAAATTTGATTTACGTGGGGCAATTGGCAAGTGAAGGATTTGTTACAATCTTCACCGGTAACACTTGGAAGGTCTCGAAGGGTTCAATGGTTGTTGCAAATGGTAAGAAAGATGGGTACTCTACATGACTACACATGGGTGTGAGTCGATTCGTGGTACATGGCAAAAGAGGATCCGAATGTTTGGCAACCATGAGACTTGGTCACATGAGTGAGAAAGGAATGAAAATCCTTCACTCTTACGGTAAACTCCTAAAGTTTCGGTCGATTGAAATTGACTTACGTGAGAACTGTGTATTTGGAAAGCGGCGGGTGAGTTTTGAGGAGAATGGGTGGGAGACGAAAGCTAGAAAGCTTGGGTTGATTCATACTGAGATGTCCGGGGGCGGCTAATGTCTCTTCACTTGGCGGAAAGTCATATTTTGTGACTTTCATTGATGACCATACTAGGAAGGTGTGGGTCTATTTCTTGAGACACAAGTCGAAGTATTTGAAGTGTTCAAGACTTGGAAGGCCATGGTTGAGAATGAGACAAGCTTGAAAGTAAAGAAGTTTGAGATCCGACAACGGTGGAGAGTATGAGGATTCAGGTTTTAAAAGTATTGTCTCGACAATGGCATCAAGATGGAAAAGACTTTGCGGGGACACCTCGTGAGAATGGGGTTTGCAGAGCGAATGAATAGAACATCGATGGTGAGAGAGCTAGGTGTATCGCGACACTAGCGAGGCTTGCCCAAGCAGCCAGGGAGAAAGTGTTAGCCACGGCTTACGATCAATAGAGGACCATCAATACCTTTGGACTTTAAGATTCCAGAGGAAGTGTGGAGCGGGAAGGATGTGAACCTTTCCCATTTGAAGGTGTTTGGTTGTGTGACCAAGCTAAAAGCAAGCTTGATGCTAAGTCACTAAAGTGCACCTTTATCGGCTATGGCGGTGATGATTTTGGGTATCGCTTTTGGGATGATCAAAATCGAAAAATCATTCGTAGTAGAGATGTTGTGTTTAATGAGAAGGTGATGTACAAGGACGAGATGAAGCACAAAACCAAGGAATCGGGTACAAGAGAACTTGGGCGAACAGTATGTTGAGTTGGAAGACGATGTAAGTCGTGGTATAGTGGGAGCCCCACGGTTAGAGGATGACAATAATAGTGATTTCGAGAGAATAATGAGGATACTACACCACCGAAGTCCATCTCCACCTCGCGGTCGATGGACCGTTTTTAGATTTAAAGGAAGACATCAGGGCCACATGTACGAAGTAACGAGATATCCGCCCACCCATGTGAATTACTTGCTACTAATCATCGATGGTGGCGAGCCTCAATGCTATGATGAAGCATTGGAGGCGAGTGATGCAACAAGTGGGAGCTTGCTATGCAAGATGAGATGAAGTCCCTCATCTCTAATGGCACGTGGGAGTTAGCCAAACTACCCATGGGCAAGAAGGCTCTGAGAACAAATGGGTGTTTAGAGTTAAAGAGGAACATGATGGTTCCAAGAGATACAAAGCGAGGCTAGTAGTCAAGGGTTTTCAGAAAAGCGGCGTTGACTTCACTGATCTAGTTTTGAGATATTCTCCCGGTGGTGAAACTAAATACTATTCGGTCAGGTGTTGAGTATTGTTGCGTGGAAGATTTGTATCTTGGCGGTTGGATGTTAAAACTGCCTTCCTCCATGGTGACCTAGTTGAGGAAATTTACATGCTGCAACCGGAGGGTTTCAACAAGAAGGGTAAAGAGAATATGGTATGCAGGCTCAGAAAGAGCTTGTATGGTTTGAAACAAGCCCCTAGGCAGTGGTACAAGAAGTTTGATAACTTCATGCAAGGAAATGGCTACTATAAATGCAACGCTGACCATTGTTGCTACTTCAAGAGGTTCAACTCCAGTTTGACATTACGTCATCCTATTGCTATATGTTGATGATATGTTAGTAGCGAGACTTTGTTTATAGTTCCGATATGTTAGAAATTGGGAGATTGAAAGAAGTTAGCAAGTGAGTTCTCTATGAAGGACTGGGGGTATCTAAGAAAGAAAACAGATTCTAGGGATGAGGATCGAAGAGATAGGCGAAAAAATAAAAAGGTGTCAAGCGTTGGTTGTCTCACAGGAGTATGTTGGGAGAAGGTATTGAAGAGGTTCAACATGGGTGGTGCGAAACCAGTTTGCACACCTTTGGTAGTCCACTTCAAGTTGTCCAAGGAACACTCTCCCAAGACTATTGAGGAAAGCAACTTCATGGCTAAGGTACCATACGCCTCTGCCATTGGAAGTCTTATGTATGCCATGGTTTGCTTGCAGCGTCCGGATATAGCTGGGTGTGAGGGAGTGGAGAGTCGGTTAGATTTATGTCTAATCCTGGCAAGCAACATTGGGAAGCCGTGAAGTGGATATTGAGATATCTGAGAAGTACTACATAGAAATGCCTATGTTATGGAAGGGGTGTTGTGAACCTACAAGGATATGTGGATGCCGATTTTGCAGGTGAGGTAGATTGCAGAAGAAGCACGACTAGTTATGTCTTTATAGTAGGTGCTACTGCAGTGAGTTGGATTTCTCAGTTACAGAAGATCGTTGCTTTGTCTACCATAGAAGCAGAGTATGTGGCTGTTACAGAAGCAAGCAAAGAGATGATTTGGTTATAGGGATTGATGGAAGAGCTTGGGATGAAGCAAGAGAGAAGTGTGCTACACAGTGATAGTCAGAGTGCTATACATCTTGTTAAGAATTCCGCCTTTCATTCTAGGACCAAGCACATTGGTCTCCGGTATCATTTTATCCGATCTCTGTTGGAGGATGAGGTTTTGGCACTTGAGAAGATCCGAGGGAGTGAGAATCCGGCAGATATGTTGACCAAGACCGTGCCTACTGAGAAGTTGAAGTTGTGTTCAACTTCGGTGGGTCTTCTTGCTTGAAGACCATGATGGATGAGCCGAGTGTTTCATTAGTAAATTGGATTTGGATGGAGTTTTTACAATTGAGATGTGATGTGCTTGTAGAATCTCGACAGGTTCCAAGTGGGAGATTGTTGGGTTTGTGGAACCGTTGAGCTTTGCTCCGGTGATGGTAGTGAGGAACTAACGGTTGTGAAACATAGATAGATTTGGATTAAGCCGGTTTTCACTCTTGGACTGGCCGGCACAAGATTGCCCCCACCTTTTGTGTAGTTTTTTCTCTCCGTGATCGAAGTCACTGATCGACCAACTTTAAGAAGTTTGGACGGCCCAATAAGAGAACCAACTGAGATTCATGCACATTTCTTCCTTCCTGTTTCGAAGTCGGCTTGATGTGACCAACCTTGAGAAGTTTGGATGGCCTGTGAACCGAGCCGAAATTGTTGGAGAAGTTTGACGAAATATTATGAAATTTTGACAGTTTGTCGAAATTTCAATAACCAAATCCACTTTCTCATGAAATTTTCTCCCCACCTATATAAAGAAAACTTATGGTTAGGGTTGAGACAACTTTTGAGATATTCATTTCTTGGGTATTGTGGGAGCTCTATTGAGCTAGGGTTTGAGTGAGGCCTTTTGTTCTTGATTCTTGATATCTCTTGTAAACTCTCCAATCTTTGCTATAAAGGAAACTCGGCTCTTGTGTGGATGTAGGTAACATTTACTGAACCACCTAAATCTTTGTGTCTCTTTGCATATTTACTTCCTTATTTATTGTTTGCTTGTTATGAGTGATGATAAATTAGTGGCTTTGCTTGTTTGAGTTTGTTGTGATAACTACCAAAGTCTTGGGTGGGTGATTTCCTTGGTGTGATCTCAAAGTTGAAATCATTTGGGATAGAAAGTAGCTAGATTGAGGTGTGACTTTCTAGTGAAATCTCCCAACAGAAGGAAGAAGCAGAGTTGCTCATCTTCTTGTGGTTAGAGAGATAGTGGCTGAAGGCCAGGAGATAACAAGAGGAAGAAGAAAGAAGCAGAGTTGCTCAGCTTCTTGTGGCTAGAGAGATAGTTGTAATAAAGATATAGAGATGAGAAAAAACACTCGAAAACAGGAAGGACAATGATTTTCCCTCGCCCTCCAATTACAACAATGACCGTAACACTTAACCCCCTCCCCCCTCCCCCCTCCCCCCAAACCACCACACGCACACACACACTCTTAGGGCTGGAAATGGGTTGGATCGGTCCAGATATAGGCAAATCCAAAACCGATCCACTTTTCAACAATACAGACCCAGAATCGGACCCGACCGAATGGATATTTGAGTTAGAGAACCAGAACCGAAGTGAAAACTTTTTTTTGATTCCGGATCCAATCCGTTCCGAACCAATAAGCTCAATTTCAACCCGGTGAACCGAGTTTTTAATAATTGGATCCTAATTTTCGTTATATAAATATTAAATAATTTTTTTTTACTAAACACAAAAACAAGATATACAAATAAAAAAGGCATAATGAATGATTTGAAATCCAAATTTGTAATAGAAACTATCTTTTTATTATGTAAAAAAATATCGTAATATTACATATGTATTTTGCATATCTTATTTTGGAACTTTAAATATTGCAATGTTGTATAAGGTAATAGAAATATATGGTGAAGGAAAATTAGAAAGAATAAGACTAAAAATTTTAATTGGATTAGGCCCATAACGGTTCGGTACATACTTAATCCAGAACCAATCTAATAAGAGTCCGGTTCTGATTTTCAAAACCAGAACCGGTCCAATATGCTAACTACCTGTCCTAAACCCGCTTTTATTGGTTCGGACCGGATCGGGTATCGACCCATTGCCAGCCCTACACACTCTTGCACAAAAAGAAAAAGAAAACTGTGGTTACGCAAATTGGCTTGGTTTGTCCTGATTACGTATAAATCTTATAGGTCATGTTTCTCCTGACCATCTGATCAGTCTGGAAAGCTTCAATGTGTTGAATGACACGTTGGTCTTAGCTTATAAAACAGGAAGAAATTAAGTACACCCGCGTGCATTCACATGCAACAATTTTATATATTTGTAGTAAATTCGATTTTAAAATATGAAGTATGAATTACAAGAAGGAAGCCACTGAAAATGGTGATTCATTCATAGGGTACAGATCAATGTCACTTTGACAAAAAGAATTCATACCTGTTCGCCCTATCCAATATGATAGCAGCTGCGAACATGTCTTCCAAATACTTAGTGACTACACTGGCTGAATCTTTCCAGTGCATAAGTGCACTGGTGAAACTGTCAGATGCAAGATAAGCTCTCGCCTACTGCAACAATGAGAGTTGTAGCAAATTAGCAATAAACCAATTACTTTTGTTACGCACATCTTACTTTTACTCAAGTCCTAGGCTTCAATATCTTATATATAATGGGAAAACTAGTGGCCGTTTATTAGTTCCCGTATCCTTGGTTTTAACCCAATCTTTTAAATCAAAAGGGTACCCAAAAGTTTCACCCAAAAAAATCTAGACAATTTTAACTTGAAGGGTATGTTTGTCATTCAACGACAAGCGAAAAAAAAAAAAAAAAAACGGAAAAATACGGTGACTTCTCCTTTCAAAATAATAGAGCCAAAACACACCGTTTCAAACCATTTTCCATCTTTGCCTTCTCCATCTATTCTCCATCTCTGTTTCCTTCTATTACAAACTACATGTTTTTTTTTCTTCTCCTTTGTATGATTTTTTATATTCTCTTGGAACTCCGATATTTTGTCTAACTCTTTCTTTTTGTAGGAATTGCATTGACGCCTTAATGACAATGGATGATGTTAGTTTTCTCTCATTTCGTTTTTTTTTCATTCCGTTTTGGATTTCATGGATAGTATTCAAAAACAAACACATGGCGGGTATTGCTCTTTCATTGACACGTAAATATAAATGGAGTGTTTTATTGGTTATTTCTTTTTTTTTGAGAAGTGAAAGATCGATTATCCTGTTACCAAATCCAGTGATTATGTGCAATGGTTGTTATGGAATGTGCTTGGGCGAATTAGAAGGATATTTGACTAGTGGCCGTTTATTAGTTCCCGTATCCTTGGTTTTAACCCAATCTTTTAAATCAAAAGGGTACCCAAAAGTTTCACCCAAAAAAATCTAGACAATTTTAACTTGAAGGGTATGTTTGTCATTCAACGACAAGCGAAAACAAAAAAAAAAAAACGGAAAAATACGGTGACTTCTCCTTTCAAAATAATAGAGCCAAAACACACCGTTTCAAACCATTTTCCATCTTTGCCTTCTCCATCTATTCTCCATCTCTGTTTCCTTCTATTACAAACTACATGTTTTTTTTCTTCTCCTTTGTATGATTTTTATATTCTCTTCGCGGAACTCCGATATTTTGTCTAACTCTTTCTTTTTGTAGGAATTGCATTGACGCAATGACAATGGATGATGTTAGTTTTCTCTCATTTCGTTTTTTCATTCCGTTTTCGTTCATGGATAGTATTCAAAAACAAACACATGGCGGGTATTGCTCTTTCATTGACACGTAAATATAAATGGAGTGTTTTATTGGTTGACTGCTGTTTTATTGAGAAGTGAAAGATCGATTATCCTGTTACCAAATCCAGTGATTATGTGCAATGGTTGTTATGGAATGTGCTTGGGCGAATTAGAAGGATATTTGCATTATATTTCCTCAAGTAGAAATGAATTTAGGGTGTTGTCCTTTAAATGATTTGCCTCAATAATAGACCATCTCCTTTCGTTATCTTTGTACTATTGATATGTAGAGTGATGTAAGTAGCTTTTATGCATTTACTCAAACAATAACTTCTGTGATTAGTCATTTTTGACCTTTACCTTTACCACAATTCTACATGACTCTTCTTACTTATTTTAATCACATATACTTTTGCTTTGTCTATAGGCCTGAAGCTCAAATGTGTCAAAGTAGATCATGCGATGGAGATATTTTATATTAATTTGTTGTTATTATTAGTTGTGTTCTTAAAAATAAAACTTATTGTGCTATCTTCTGTAACTTTATTACATTTAGACATGAAGTCCATCTCTATCATACGTATTAGAACAAACTATAATAATATGCATAACTTTATTGCATTTATTGTATTGTTTGTCCCTCTATATTATTTCCATCTTACGGTACTTTCGTATATATAATCACTTTGGTATTACAGAATATTATAGAAGCACAAGGGAGACCTACTGTCAAGGTTTATAGGTTTTCGAAATAAAGGTCTAAGGTACTTGAGGGACATGTGTTCTAATTTCTTACATGCTAGAAGGGAAACAAATGCTTCCACAATGTTTATGCAGACTTTCGCACTTGCAAGGAAAGGTTGTAAAAAAGATTAAGGAGGCATTCCAACTGAAGAAGACTGCAACCGTTACCGAGTTCTTAAACAGGTGAATTGCAATCGTGTTCTTGACAAGATACAATACCTTAATGCTACTCTATCTGAGCCTATTAGATTCCACCATCAAGTTCCTGTGGCCAATTTAAAATTATATATATACATTTATCTAACCTTGCATGCACAGATACACTTTTATTATTGTCAAGCTATTTGTGTTTACATGTTCTGGTTATTTAAAAACAAGCCCTAATCTGATTTTTCTGCAGAATGCCAAATATTGATTTGGAGATGATACCTTGCCAGATCTGTTTCCTCAAGGGTAACATCATACTATGAGACATACTAAAAAGCCAACTCTTAAAAATTTGGTTCCTTTTTTAAGCTGAGCAACTATTCCTTAATGTAGGTAGTTCTGTACTGCAAGCCTCACTTTGCCGAGCTCTTTAAGGAGTCTGTGAATTTCAACTGGAACTTCAAGTTATGTGTACCTTCTTAATCACGTCAATCGAATTTCCGTTGAATTCTTTACAAACTGTCCTTCTGTTTATTCACTCATTGCATTTTGAATTTCCGCGGTTGATATATTTGCGTGGGTTTTGAGACGAGGGTCACCTACCAAAATTTCTTTGGAATGTTTTAAGGACATAAGAGAAATGTGCTACATGTCGTAAAACGGCTTATCAATGACAGGTCTCAACTTCCGTGCTGCACCAGATTCATCCGGAAGGCCATAAATGACAAGTAGCGGGAAGGCCATCAATGATAGGTCTCAACTTCCGACCTGCACCAAATTCATCCGGAAGAATATCTGTCAGGAAAATTGATAATCATCAAAATTTTGTAGGTAGTTTCATGCTCTAACCTCGAGGAATGGATGTGACATCTCCCCACTCAACTGACTAGAGGGGTGGTCTGGGAGATAGAGGTAATGTAACTTATTCTGCTAATTCAACCTTCTATATGTTTGTCGCAGAGGCAACACCAAAGACGGTGTTCCTATGGTAAATTTAAAATTAGATATATACATTTATCTAACCTTGCATGCATAGATACACCTTTATTATTCTCAAGATATTTGTGTTTATATGTTATGGTTATTTAAAAATTGGCCCTGATATGATTTTCCTGCAGAATGCCAAATATTGATTTGGAGATCATACCTTCCCAGATGGGTTTTCTCAAGGGTAACTCAAAATAACTCATCCTATGAAGTTCAAAATAAAACTGAACATGCAAAATATATGATGAATGTTGATAAAGTTCTATGGTGGGAAAACTTTGTAGGTTCGCTATGCCCCGCATATGCCCCACTTATTGTGCAAGTTCTCACATGCGCTTTTCATGTAGGCATGAAATCTGGTATTGTTGGTAGAACAGGTAGTGGCAAAACAACACTCAAACAAACTGCATTATGCTTAGTTGAACCACTGCTGCTAGACATATCCTGTTAATTAAGGAGGTAAGATATCATCCATTGTTAGTTATTACATCATACTATGAGATATGCGAAGAAGCCAACTCTTAAAAATTTGGTTCCTTTTTTTCAGCTGAGCCACTATTCCTTGAGGTAGGGATTTATGTACTGCAAGCCTCACTTTGCCCATCTCTTTAAGGATTCTGCGAATTTCAACTGGAACTTCCAGTTATGTGTACCTTCTTGATCACGTCAATCGAATTTCCTTTGAATTTTTTACCAGCTGTCCTTCGGTTTATTCACTCATTGCATTTAGAATTTTGGCTTTGATATGTTGTGTGGGTTTTGGACAAGGTCACCTACCAAGGTTGCTGGATTGTTTTCTCACTTTTAGTGGTTATACAAGGTTGCTCAGATTTGACATGGATGATGGAGCTATAACAATTTCCTTACCATGTGGAAGAAAATTCGGTTATTGGGAAGGGCCATTTTGGGTGATGCCCAATTGCGAACCACAGGTAATTTGTCTATCAGTTTATCTCTCAATATCTTTCCTTACTTTCTAATATAAGTTACTTTTATATTTTCTTTTACACACTATTATATATGTCGTCTGTGGTGTTGTTCTTTGTCATGTACGCTTTTCCTTTGATTTATAGTTTGAAATTTAGGTATGTGATCCCCATAATTACAAACTTGGAATTCACAGCTTGACACAAAATTAAAGACTATTTATTTACCTTTTCTCCTTTGATTTGTAGACTGAATTAATGCTTGAGTAGGAGATGGCCACAATCATAAACTTGAAAATTTGAAATCCATGGGATAGTCCCCATTTTCTAGCAAAGAAAGTACAATCAATATATGCGTTGTCTTTGGGATTGCGGGATTGCGGAAAGCTCCACCATTTTTTAAAGCAATACCAAGTGGGACATTAACTCTTATTGCATACTGATCTAATATAAGCCTATAAGGGGTCTACCTAAAATGTTCAGCACCAATGTATAATAGTCTATTCTTCATTAAACTACACGCCATGTTTTCTGAGTTGGATTATATGGCCTGATTAATGTAAAAGATATTGTTCTAATCCCGGACAACATATTTTGTAGGTCAAGAAAGAAGTCCCGAAGGTGGGGAACTACAAAACTGAAATTATAAAAGAGAGTTGGAATAACCTTCCAGCCGAGCTTTTAGAGTTGGTCATATCATCTCTATTTCTTGGTGATTGCATTCGTTTTCGTCTTACTTGCAAATCCTTGATATTCATCATGCCACAAATGCGACCAAACCCACCTCTTACACAGTGTGAATCTAGGTGTCAACACATACCATGGCTGATGTCCTTGCAAAAGAACAACAGCGCTAAATGCATATTCTATTATCATATATACGAGAAATGTGCTACGTGTCGTAAAATGGCTTATCCACTAGAGAAGGTAAGTGCTATAGTTGTTATTCATCTGAATGAATTATGTGCTTCCTTTTACTTGGCTTCTGGTCTGTGGACTATCTTTGACAACATTATGGACCTTATTTCAAGCTTTGCTTTTACTATTTCCTCCTTGAACAATAGAATGTCTAAGGAACTCGATTGTTTTATTATGTTGCTTTTCCTTGGTCTAAGGAAGTCCTTTGCCCTGTTGTGTTTGAGAAAGGGAATTGTCAGTGGTTAATTAAGTTTCTATATTTTTCAGGATGAGGAGACTCCAATGTGGTTAATTAAGTTTCTATATGCAATTGCAGCAGTATATGATTCGAGCAAGGACGGTTAATCTGGACCAAAATCCTACAATCGCTCTTTTCGTTTAAAATTCAAAGGTAGGTTCTTCTACCAACTTTTGTCTTCTCTGTAGTGGAAGTTTTAAAAGATTTTAAGTTCTCATGAATCTATTCTAAACTTTCTGAGCATTGGCAGAGGGCTTTCTCTTAAAAATGGACAACTCTTCGTGTGGAACCAGCTGAAATAAGGGCCAAAGATACTGCCTCCGCAGATGAAGTCCTGTACCTCCGCAGAGGTAGAATTGTTGGCTACAAAATAGCAGTGGACTTTGGAAGTATACCATCTCTGAAGAAGATGCAAAGGAGTTCATAGATGCTTGCAGAGATGGAACTGATAGTGCACCCTGGATGTGGAGACAATTCTTCCCTGGACTCACATGATGGAGGTACCACAATTGCATTGGTTTGGCCCTGCTGCTAATCGCTTGTTGGGGGCTTATAAAATGCTTTTGAAGGTATTTCATTGGTGAACATTCTTTCATTTTACGTAAAAAACACAATTTATCTCATTTTTATCAAATATGAAGTGTTAACCGTGCTACCAAGAAACAGTCGACCAGAGCCCTGTTTCTTTCTGGATATGCTATTGTACTAAGAAAAGCCTGCTGACATTAGTTTGCCTCCTACAAATGCTAAATGCCTCAGATTTGTTATGCTTAAAAAAGAACAACATCTTCACATGATTGGCAATGTTCAAGGTTTCAGACCGTTTCCCAGTAATCAAATTCTGAACTGTTCACATCATTCATCAGATAATTTAGGGGTGTTGCCCTTGAAAAGAGATCATTTTTCTGTATTAGAAGCTAATGCTAGGATTCATATAGTTAGAGCTAGATAAATTCTGAATACATTTAATATTTCGTGTTCAATTTCAGTCCCTTTGGACCTTGAGGAATATCCGAGATTCGCATGCAGCTGTGTCAGCAGGATCATCTGAATAATCTAAGGATAAGCCCTCATCCATCACCAAAATTATTACAGAGTGGCGAGTCTGTATTGACTTATTTGAACCGTGATCTCAGCATACTATCAACATCTGTTGCTCATGAGCGAGCCATTATCGAGTTAAATTTATGGGGCGCCAGAGCACCAATTTGATTCTCCTCTGCTCTTCTCTTCACAATGTTATGTTATTGATATTCATTCTCATCAGGGTCGCTCAAGGATCCCTTCTTGCGTTTCCTCTGAAATGTTAACTTGATAAGCCTGTCACTTGCAGGTTGGATATTTGCTTCACTGGAGGTATTACGTGTTTCTACACCGCCGATTAGAACCTTTTGGTAGATCAACCTGTTTTGTGATCAACCTTACAAATTTGAACCCTAAATCGCTGTCTTCACCATCCTCGTCTTGATAATTACGGACCGATCTACTATTGGTTTATCTTCTTCAGCGGGAAGTATTTTGAACATTTACTTCATTAGTAGTTTTAGTTTTATTTCCACTACATTCACGAAGAGAATCGATATCAGCTTTATCCAACGATGACACAGGATGAAAATGGGAGTCTGAGTTCTTCTTGACTTCCTCTTAAGTTGCCCTAGGTACACTTTCTCTATACTCGGCCATGCTATTGCCTGAACATGTATAAACGTTCCAAATATCAGATAAATCACAGCTTTGCATGCCATTGTTAGCACAAGGACAACAACAGCCTTCCTGTTTTGAGTGCTTATTCTTGAGGATAACATACGAGAGGGCTTGACACCTTCGTGTTCGTCTTCCATCACATCTGCTTTCTTCTCCGTTATCCTCACATCGAATTCTCTGGGAGGAGCTACAACACAAGTTACTTCAGCTATTATGTCCTCTTTAGTGGTTGGTCCTGTCTTCAGGTTTGATTCTTGATCCTCTGTCTGCATGAGAAGAGGCGATTTCCCATCAGGAAGGTCCCTTTCAAATGCACGACTTCTCTGAGTATATCTGTTTCTATAGAGCTCGGGCTCTTTGCTTTCCAAGATTATGGAAGCTAAATCTGCGTTACCAGAAAAACATTTCTCCAAAGAAATTTTCTCCGTGGTCGATGGGGTGTGGTTACACTTTTCGAGGTAAAAAAAGATTATTGCCAATTTTTTTCTGGTTCGAAGATGCATTGTTATGTCTCCACCCTGCATCCAGATAAGGCAATAAAACGACCTCAGAAGTCTTCAGTTTGTTTGCCTGTGAAGAGTTTTCATGTGAAGCAGCAAAACTTTTTGAAGTTCGCTCATCCAAAGGCTTCAATCGAGTTTTTTCCAATTTTTCCAGTTCATCTTGCACTGCGTTCAACTGTGCTCTAAGATCTGTCACAACATCCTTTGCTTCATTAAGCCGTGCTTCAAGCTCTTCAATTTTCAATTTTTGTTTCAAAGATGAAATTTCCATATCAGCAATCTGTATAGACAGTATATAATCAGTTGACAATAAACAAAAAATGGTAAAAGAAATCAAAGGTGTGGAAGAGGGCTAATAGACTTTTATTTGCATCCTGAACAGACAACTCAAGAGGTCAGTCTCATGGAAGGTCTTAAGTGTTCTACGACTCATATAGTTAGACTCAGTCAACTTGGAGTTAAGGCATGCATGCTAATGACTACATGCATAAGAACAACTCAACTCTTATGAAAAAGAAGGTTTTCATTTACTTTTTAATGTTAAAATGTTATTTTGTTGCCTCCGAATAGCTAGAACATTGTAGTGCTCATTACTGATTGTTTCCTTCACACAAATGTATCCATTCACATAATATATCTATTCACACAAATTTACATGCATTCATTCTTTTGATTTTCTCCACCCCAATTTTCTTTCCTAGCCCCACATGCCCGTTTACTAGTAATACTAATTAAAAAACGAGCAAACACCCGTGGGTCAATGAGAACGAATTTGTGGACATATAGGAAATAATGTCCATTGGTCCACATACAAAAATACACCATGTCACTGATGATCGGACCAGCTCACTTATTCATGTTATCTTTTCTTTGTTTCCATCAAAAGAAATAGCTAAATAAAAATAAAATAAATGTAAGTAAAAACCAAAAACAAAAAGGAGACCAAATACAAATGGAACTCTTCGTCTTCCCCATATGTGCAAGTGCAACCTTGTTTCACCAAAGAAGTCATTGATGAAGTAGGAAAGAGCCAAAGATGGAAAAATGAATTCCTTGTTTAAAATTGAAAGTTTTAGTACAATTAGAGAAATGGGGTTTACTGATTTACTAAGCATATGCTCTAATCTTCACCAAATCTTATTTAATGCTTCGATATTGTTATGGGGCTACTTAATTTGCCTTTTGTTATTCACAGCTCAATATCTCCATTAATGGACCACCCAAGCCGACTTTTCTTACTCAATTATAATACTCTCTTTCTTAATCAAATTTTCAAAAAATGGTGTTAGTGGTACACACGAAACCATTGATCCTACAAATTAAAGAGGAAAATCATTCACCTGAGTCGTATCCCTCTCATCGATGATACAATAACTAAGCTTCCTGAACCCAGGATTGCCATTCAGATGAGAAAGCAATGTATCTAGCCTCATATCCTGATACGATTGGTTCTTTCGCTTGCTTTTCATTTTCGTCTTCCCCATATGTGCAAGTGCAACCTCGTTTCACCAAAGAAGTCATTGATGAAGTAGGAAAGAGCCAAAGATGGAAAAATGAGAAATGGGGTTTACTGATTTACTAAGCATATGCTCTAATCTTCACCAAATCTTATTTAATGCTTCGATCTTGTTATGGGGCTACTTAATTTGCCTTTTGTTATTCACAGCTCAATATCTCCATTAATGGACCACCCAAGCCGACTTTTCTTACTCAATTATAATACTCTCTTTCTTAATCAAATTTTCAAAAAATGGTGTTAGTGGTACACACGAAACCATTGATTCTACAAATTAAAGAGGAAAATCATTCACCTGAGTCATATCCCTCTCATCGATGATACAATAACTAAGCTTCCTGAACCCAGGATTGCCATTCAGATGAGAAAGCAATGTATCTAGCCTCATATCCTGATACGATTGGTTCTTTCGCTTGCTTTTCATTGATCCGAAGGCAATACCAACAACATTCTCACTGTCAATCTGCCAAATACAAACATATGGATAAAAAAAATTCACTCTAAGCAAAAAATTCAAAAAAAAAAAAAAAAAAAACCTTTAATCATAAACCTGTTAGTCTAAAGTATCAGAAGGGATTGGTTGTTTGCAAAGTTACGCCCTAGTTGGTCTTTTTTTCTTTTTCACAACAATGATAAAGCTCTTAAGGATTGCATCTGGTTGTGTTGGGATCCCAAGGCTGTTAATATCATAGTTTTTATGAGCTCTTTCTAAGTTATTCACTGCCAAGTAACGATTCTTCAGGATTGAGAGGAGGGAACTTTGGACTTAACTTACTAACATATATAGCATTTAGCATGACTCCTGGATAATATAACGAAATTTAAACTAGATTTTGCTGGTTGAAAACATTCAAATTCATATTTAATTTACCAAATCAAGTAGAAAAGCACAAGCTTTCTCCATGTCGCACATCCTTAGTGTATGTCTCGCACAGGCTACCCAGCTGTCGTCATTCAACACAATCCCTGAGAAGACTCGTCCTGCATCTACACCCATTAGTCTACCCTTCTTCAATCTGGCCAAACTTACAAGTTTTTGTATATGAAGCTCATGTTGAGTTAATAAAATTGACATAGAAAACGACTTTGTGGACATATAGGAAAATCATGTGATGCATGAGCATAAACAAATACACCATATCACTACTGATTGGACCAACCACTTAATAACTAGTCATTTTTCGATAGAGATTTTGTTTTAGGTGGTGTGAGAGGAAGAGAAAAAATTGAAGTGGGCAAAGAAAAAATGTGACAGATACTAGTTTTAGTGTCTTGAATTTATTTTGTTTTTATTTCCCGATAACTTCAATTTGTTTAATTTTTAAGGGTTTTTTTCTCTGAATTTATTTGATTTTTGATGTGTTATTTAAAATATTTTTTTATGAAGGGAAAAAGAACATCGAGGATGTGGAGGTGCGTATATCTCTTAAATTGATTTAATCTGTGTTGTTGCTATTAAAATTAGTTTTAATTTTAATTATCTACAGTGCAAGTCTTTAATATTTGTTACCAAAATAAAATACATATTGTAATACTAAAACAATTTTCTCATATATGTTTACATCGTACTTTCGGTATTGACGAAATTCTTAAAGCTTTAAAAAATGCGGTAATCATTTTGTATATTTTCATATATCTAGCAAATGATAGTCTGCTAAAGTTCAATTATGAATTACCTACGTAATTATATATGTAGGTTTTACTTGAAAGCTTATGAGAAACATAACTTCCATTTAAAATAGGGAGATGTCACTCGCAAATCTTTTAATTATCACCAAATTTCTTATAGGAAAAGTATGGTAGATGAAAACAATAAATTTCCCTTCCTATTTTTATTATTTAATGACTTTCTTGTATCCAATTTATTCGCTAATAAAATCCAAGTTTTGTTGCAAGATCTTTTAGCCCCATCTTATGTTTTTTTTTCTTCGATAACTCGCCCAATCTTATGTGTGAAACTCGCATGATGTAATTTTCATGTAATATATATAATATAGATTGTAGTAGCAGGTGACGGATTTGGATTTTTAAAAAAAAAAATTGGTACGTAGCATTGATCGCATACAAGTGAACAATGTATGACATAATTTGTATATATGCTTTTCTAATCTTTTTTCTTTAAAGAAAATGGGGCTTCAACAGTAATTTTATCCTGTCATTAATTGTTTTATTTTGTTTTTTTTGAAGGGGTACAATGGTAGTTTCACATTCCCAAAAAAATAATAAAAAAAATCAGGGATTGTTAACGTGGTGTAGTATATATATATACAAATATGTGACCTACGCATCAGTTTCTCTAACATTTTTAAAAAACAATATAAAAATATCAGGAGGGGTTGATTATAATTTAAGTGACGTGAATGAGGTTTTCTAAATTATTTTAAATAATATGAAAGCTAATTCTAATTTTAGTGAGGTAAGGGAATTTTTTATAAATTACTTAAAATTGAGAGAGCTTATTAGAATAATTGAGGGAGGTGTTTCTAAATTGTAAAACATAAGAGATTCTATTCGGTGAAGTGTGGTTTAATAAGTTGAGTTTGTTAAACACATAATAACCTTGACGGTTCTGAATGGGAAAAATTTCAGTTCTGATGTTGGGTCATCTTTCATTTGTTTTGAATCAATTTGCTTTCGAGGTTGGAGCTTTCTCATGCTGCTCTTGAGGTAATATTCTTTTCTTGGTTTTATTGCATATCGTGTGGGCATTACAATCTTTACTGAAATACGAATGGTTTTTTAAGTTGTTTTTAGCATTCTTGCAGTCCTATATAGAGGCCTGTTGTTGGATGTGTTTTGGTGGTGCACCTTCAAAAGTAGGTTAGAAGCTCATATAGAGGCTGCTTTAGAGATGGCCTAAGGCAACTTTAAGTACGTTGTAATCTAATCCTTCAGCAAAATGAGCTATCAACTCGAGATACCTTCCTTGGTTGCAACTTGCAAGTGTTATTGAATTGCTCACTCGTTGTCGTTGATGATGCAAGTAAATTCTTAAACTAGAGTAGAGGTTTACTTTAGAAAAGGTGTAAGCCTAAAACAAAAAATATAAAAGTTGCTAACTGTTCTGTTGTTGACAACTAGGTTTCACATCTTTCTAATCTGGCTAGGAAGGAAAGTCTAAATCTTTTGCTGGGTTTCATGAGTTGTTGATTTCTTATGCAATCCGTTGGTTTTATTGCATAAAAGCCTTTTTGATGTAACTGGTTGGCGGAAGTTTCAACAATGGTTAAGCATCAAATGAGTTTAATGCAAGAAACACCTAAAACTACCATGAACGCCTAGATGCCTTTATATATTGCTAAATCTAATTGGAGTTCAAAGAGGAAACCATCCTAAATTCTATTCCTAATTGAATTAGGAAACCAAAAAAAATAGAAACTACTTGTTAGTCATTACTAATAATTAATACATGCTCATGCATAATTACTTGTTTTTGCATTATTATTATTATTATTTTCAATAATGACTATCTTTATTAGTCTAAACATAAACGAGTACAATCAGATCTTGAAATGGCACATAGTTCTTCAATCCATTAGACCATGCCCACTTGGCTAGTTCATTGGCAAATCTATTACATTATCTAGGAGTATTCTAAAAACACAACTTGAAATATTAAAACAAATTTATTTTATGAAAAATATTAGGTAAAATAAGAGATCATCTCCAGACTCCAGTCAGAGTTGAAATTTCCATTCTGCAATGATCTTATCACTTCCACACCATCTCCTTCCACAATAATGTCGTAGCAGCCATTTCCCAAAGCCTTTATTACTGCTAGCTCAGCACCTAAAAGTTCCGCTTCACCAGCTGAATTCACTTTATCCTTTCTTGTATATCCTGCTAGACATCTTCTTTTATCATCTCTAGCAAAGGATATCCTTTCTTGTATATCCTGCTAGACATCTTTCTAAAGTATTGAATTCGCAAAGGAATCTCTAGTATGATTGACATCTAAGGTGATTACTGCCGAGCATGTTTGGGACGGGGAAAGCATGTCTGAAGGACTAGATGATTTCAGATAGGGGTTTTCTATAAGGTTGGGAGGGTAAATGGAATTAGATTGTGGGAGGATATCTGATGAGGGGATTCTGCTTCTCCACATTTTCCGATCCGTTTGTACCTCATGTAGGAAGAAAAGGATCCAATTTATAACTTCCATAGAGAGGTATATGGCGATATATGTGGGGTTTGATTTGAAGTGAATTCCGGAATAAGATCAATTCCAAGGCCTCACTCTTGGGTAGACTTGTCTCTTATAACACCCCCCTCCCGACCTAGCTTCATTTGGAAGAAAGATTCCTCAAAAGTGTTACATTTGAAGGGAACACAGCCAAGAGCAGTTTCTGTTGGAGAAAATGTTCATTCTGACTTCAGTCTTTGTATAATTCAGCGAATGAATTAAATAATAAGTCTTACTTCATACTTCAATGTGATTTTCCTGGAGGAGCTCTATTGATTAAGAGTTAGAGATCCATGGATTTTTGGAGCGTTCATAAAAATCCAAAAACATTTGACAGTTCAAACTTCAAACCTAGGCGATCTTTGTGACAGCTTGAGCATGGAGTCAATGTCTTCTCAAGAGATCAGTTAGAGAGTCTGGAAGTGGAATTCTAGTGGTTGACTCTGTTTGATCTCCTATTCCTTGAGATGGAAATTTCTTTATTTGGACAATGATGTGTGGAAGGATCGTACTTGGGAGCCTTTGAGACCAGCCAAGATGTAAATGATAAAAGATGCATCAGTTATCAAACATAATGTACTTTACATAATCGCATGTTCCCCATGATATGAATGATCAAGGGGAAAACTTTGACTTCTATTCAACTACTTACCTTCTACCAAAGGCGCAGTTTGATAATGCAGTTTGTTAAATGCAAGTTATAGGGGTTTAGTACATTTATCTCTACCATATTAATTCTTATAAACTCAATTTAATTGAAGTACATTTTTTTTCTGGTTCGGCCAATCTGTTGTGTGGGTTACACTGGTCCCATCAAGGAAGAGGACTTGCGGTGGTCGTCCAAAACCATCTTCTGTTGAGATTGGCCATGGAAGTATTGTCATCATCTCATGAAGCACCTGAGCTTAGTATGTAGCTCAGCAGAAGGATCAGAAGCTAGCTCCTTGAAAAAGCTAATAAATCAAACATTGTAAATGAGGTCTACTCAGGTTCCACATCCCTTCCTTTACATACTGATAGGTGATAAAAAAACATGCTAAATTGCCAAGTGCTACCCTAGGTGAAATCAAGAAGCCTGTGGGACGAGTTGACAAGAACAAACAAATGACTTATTTTCTTTTCTACCAATTTTAGTTAATGTCAACAGGAAGTTTCTGATAAACAGTCATGCCAATAGATCCTTGGTCCTCGTATACGGCTGCCCTCTCCCCACCACACACACACACACATGTAGAAGCTAAAGAAAAATTAAAATACAACCTGTTGTTTTGTGGTTTACAATTTGATGTTGTCATTTTCGTAAACCAAGTATATAGAGTCTGACATCCAACGAATTTGTGCTGAACGCTTGATCAAGCAATAAAATGTTATCTAGTCCAATAAAAATTAAAATAATTGATATGTTGACATATTTCAACTTAAGCATTCCGTTTGCTCTTAAATGGGTTGTAGAGACCTATCTGAGGAATTTCTTGTGTTAGGATTAAGTAAACAATTTTTGGTGCTACATTGGTTTTGGAAAGGTAGGGAAGTCTGGTTTCAGTGGTTGATAGAGTTCATCTGAAATTGCAGGAACAAATCATATGAAATGTTGCAAGATCTTCAAAGACGCAATTCACTGCTGGCAATAGTGGGTTTAAAGGTAAGATGCATTCACAGTGGTTTCAGTATGAGATAGCAGTGTAGCCTAGCTGTCGTGTTTTTGTATTCTATAATTCCTTAGAATGTGCAGCTCAGATGAAGTCAGTCCATGTTTGGTTTAGGATGTTGTTAGGTTTGAGGAGTTTGTGAATCGTTTCACACATGAAGAACAACGAAAATTGTGAAGTATCTACCTTCTGTTGATATTGTGAGACTTCCTGATAGGTTGGTAGCCCTACAAAGGTGAGTTTTGTTATAGAAATTATAAATGAGTCAAACATATATGACCATTAAATACATTTAGTTTATGACTTCATGTCTGTGATGCATCTTAAGGCTCCTTTAATTAGAGTCCCAATTAGTTTATATGTTATTAGGGATTTTTAGAATAATGTTTATGAATTATTTTGATGTTTTTAGGATATTTAATTTTTAGGGTTAGTTTTAATTAGGAAGAACTGCCTAAAAGACCATTAAACTTCAGCCATTTTATCAATATAGGGACATTTCCACAGAAATTGAGTAATGGAATTTCCCTAATTACCCAAACTTCCAAAGCCAAAGACATTTAATTCCTTCGTTCTTCAAAGTTTCTCAAATTTTGTCCCTAGTTTTCCTAAAATGCCAAATCTATTACTTCTGCTACAGTTCTACCTTCATATTCTTCAATTTTGGTAGGGGCTTAGATCAATTTCAATTGATGCAATTGGAGTGACAGTTTCATGACATTTTCAGAAATTGATCTAGACCTTATTTGTAATTGCAGAACTTGAAGGTAGAAAAAGAAGAAGTAAATTGGGCGTTTGAGGGAAACTAGGGATGGAAATTTGAGAATTTTTGAAGAGTAGGTGAATTGGGATTCTTTGATTTGGGAAATCCATGCAATTAGAGTATTTTCATTACTTATATTTGAAAGGAATGCTACCGGTTCCCCCACACTGATCAACATTAATAGTTTTGTCCCCAAACTGATAGCTAAAAGAAGTATGTCCCTAAATTTAAAAACTGGGTAAAATGTAATTGTCTTCTAAGCACTTTTACCTTTTTAATTACAATTAGGTAAGTTTAGTTTCAAATTTAAATTAGAAGTTTAGTTTCTAAATTCTTTAGTTGTTTGAGTCTATAACTCTATATCGAGTTGTGGCCTGGCCTTCGGTCATATTTGGTTGATTGATTAATAGAATTATTTTGTGCGAGAGAAAGGTTTCTCTTTTGCGTGTGTTGATTATTAATTACAGGATGATTAGAAGCAAGAACTTGCTATCCCCCTCTTCAGTTTGTGGGTTTCAGGTGTGGTTGTCCTGCTCTCGCGCACTGCAAGTGTAGTGGCTTACAAGCACCAGTTTGTGATTGTCTGGCGTCTCATTCTTATCCTCTATTGCACACAAGTGGATGGTCTACTTGGTGGAGTAGCTTCAGTGTTTATTGTTTGCCACATACTAAGTATATATGACTTTAAGTGTTTCTGTTTCCTAACTTTCGTGTAAATACTTCCTGTCTTTTTTACTTCATTTTGTTTCATCCTTTGTAGCCTCAAGAACTTGTTTGATAACCTTCTATTAATGGAGTCTATCTTCTTTCCACCAAATACTTGCAGAAGGCATCTTTACTATCTCTTCCTGAGAAGTGCATGCTGACTAGTTAAAAACTTAGAAGAAATCCAACTGGGTCGCACACTATAGCCTTCTACAGGTCTAAACTGACCTCTCTATGACTTGGGTCTCTTTTCATTTCAAAACTTCTTTTTTGGCTGGAATTTGAAAGTTGAAAGTTGAAAATCCACTAGGTTGTCTCTTTCCCTCTTTTATTGGGTGTAGGATGTGAAGTGTAAGCAACATACAGTAGGGAAGGGAATTGCGATAGTATCAAATGTCTTTGGTACGAGGCCATATTTGAAGAGACATAGGGATAGCCAAAAGCGGCAAGGTTGGCCGTACTTCAGTTCTCTTCTATAATAATTTGTATAATGTAGCATGGACTCGTTTCCACTGCGCATGTTTTCCAATAGTCATATTTTTGTTTGCATTTGTTTATTAGATAGAAAGCAGAAGGCCTATTACACCAGTACTTGAAAATGTTAGTCGCGTTTACCTGTTGATTAATATTAGTTTCAGTTATTCGTAAAATATTTACTGATTGAACATATAGGTAGGTGGTTTCTGAGTTCTGACTTCTAAATGGACTCAAACAGTCTACCACTATGAGACACAGACCAGACTGATTCATCAGTCGAGATATTTTAACTGATCGACTATTTTGTGATGCACATTTCATAAAACCAGACAGCTCAAATTCTAGAGATTACGTTTGAATGGCTGAAAGGATCATAACTCCCTCTGCCAGATTGTCTGAGAATCCCGGTGTCACTTTTGTAGTAATTGACCATTCTCTTCTAAAATAAATAATCAGAGGCATGTATATTCAGCATGTACTATTAGAAGACTCGTGCTATCCGTAGGCGTCTTACCAAGCATCAGGCAGTTCATTTATTTTTAGTATATTGTTTGGTAATTATTGTGTTTGGAAATTAATAATGTATTTGTTGTGATGCTGTTTTTAGGCCAGTGTAAATTGTATAGGATTTTGTTTTGTGGAATGATGATGGGACTGTAGGTTGTAATGCGTAACTGAAAATTGAAAATTGTCGCTAGGTTGTAATGGGTCGATCTGTAGTGTGTTTGATTGACATTTGCAAAACTGTAAAAGTTGATTATAGTAGGTATGATGACCATACGAGTGCGGGAAGTATTAATGTATTGGAAATGTTGAGCTTTAGAGTCTAGTATATAAATGATTTAAAGTTTGGTTTATGTGGACAAATTAGTTCATTATGTGATAGTGTTTTTTTTGTAAGTGCTTTTGATTGCAGAGTCTGTTTCATGTATGTGATTATATTGACAAGCCAGTTGATTATGTGAAATTATATTCACATGTAGTGGGAACTATATATTAATATCTGTGGAGTTGTAAGAGTTGAATTTGAAGAGGTATAATTAAAAGATGAGCACTGGAATTTGCTATGAGCATTTTCAAAGACTTGGTTTTGCTTGGGGTATAAAAGTTATTCCAGACCCCTGTTCAATGTTTTACTCACGGATAGTCCTTTACAGTCTGAACTTTCCCACTATACATCTCTATTTTTAGAAGTTTCACTTTTTAGAAACATGGCATGGTAATGAAAGACCCCAAATCTCAATTGATTGAGTAATTTCAAATTTGATTTTTCTCCATGTGGGCAGTTTACATGAAAGGAATGGCTTAATGTCGTCTTCTTTACTTTCAGTGTGTTATGTCTGATTTTGCCCCTGAGCACTCTTTTTTTTCCCTCTTGAATTGCTGAAGTCTTTAATCGGTTTGTGAGTGTTACTTATGATGGGCGTTGGACCGCTGTATGTTGTGGATTTGTAGATATTTCTTCTGTTCTTTATTTTTGAATAATAAATGTTAATTGTCGTAGAAGAACGGCATATCATCCAGAAAATGTGGTCGTTTCTGCTTATTGTGATTTTCATATTCTATGATTGATTAACATGTTGATTGATTGATTGATTGATTGATTGATGTATATAAGTTACTCATCCTTGATACGTGTTTACCCCCAACCTAACTGACACTTATCGTTAAGGGTTGCAACTGGAATTGGTTGGAATGTCATGAATGAGTTTCTCTTTCACACTTTATGCATGTCTTACGATTGCATCTTTCTTTTGCCTAATGCCTTTGTTAGAATAGCTGGCACTTGCTCTTTACATTTAGCATTAAGCATTGTATTCTTGTTAAATGGCGGACTCTTTTACTGCAGGCATCACTGGCGACAGAGAGGGAGAAGAAGAAAGAGATGTACTTTCCAATGAGGAAATATGCAATTAAAGTGTAAAGGAGGGAGCTGGATGTCAGAGCAATGCGGTTGTTGTTAGTTTAATCTTTGTAGTGTTTTTAGTTACTTCTGAGCTTGACAATGGGAATTTTGGATGGATCTCTTTTTTGAGATTCTTATCATCAGAAGTTGTCTTATTTGTTTTACAGATATCTGAATTTCATTGTTTTCCCCCTAAAATCTCAGATATTAAGTTTTCTATGTTAATTGGAGATTTCAACAGCACTAGGTTGGTTTGTTACTCTTCTTTATTTAGCAGATAATTATTTTTTTTATCACTGATCATGGTTTGTGTGGGGGGCAGATTTCTGATGTGTGCCAAGTAAGAAGAGCCTTGTGGTTTGTTCACTTAGTTGTATTGTGGTGTCCATGTGGTTTGTTTATTAATTATAGTGCAGTAGTTTTCAGAGAGATTTGGGCGGGTGTGGTTCTAACTTCGGGCATGCTAACCGGTCTGGGTATGGTCAATTGTGGTTGCATTTATTTGATAATCCTGAAGGTAAGATATTGTGGGAAGTTGTTTAGTTGTCTTAGAACTTAGTTGGGTGTGTTTAACTGGGTCTGAGGAAAGCTGTGGATGCAACCAAGGCTCTTTATTGCCCATGTAATCTCCTCAACCGTGACTTGTTTCATCAATATCTGAAACCATAGGCTTTCACATACAAAAGCTCCAAATCTAAATCTGGTTCAGATGAAGTGAGAAGATTTGATAAGTGGCTAATCAAATGGACACTAATTTCATCAAGTTTCTGTTTAAGTGGCTAATTTGGTATCTAAGTGACCAAAATGCGTGTGGTTCCATCAAATTAATTCCCCTCGACATTCAGATAAACTCTTGCACAGAGTATAAGAAGGCGACCCTCTAAAGTTTACATCCATAGCTTGTTTGATTACCTGTTTACACAAGGTATCAGATGCCCACATCACCTCAAACCGAAAGGGCCTTCTCAATCTGTCTTGGATTCTCCAGTTAAACATGCATAATTTTGTGATCAGATTCCAATGTCGTTTTGTGAAGAACAATTTGCATTTGGGAAGGTTTGGCGCCAAGAATCATTGCACATAGCTCCATCAATTCTTTTGGAAACTACAGTGCTGAATTTTTGTTTATTACTCCAAGTAAAAATTGGGCCTATGAACCCCATATCAATCAATTCGCAGTTGTTAATTAGGTCCTTCAAATGTTTCAGCTGCCAATTCATTACTGGTCTTCCTCCTCGTTTTTCTTTAGCGCAATTCACTCGCACAAAGCCAAGCAGTGTTCACATTCGGTTTGAAATTTGGACGAACTTCCCATTGAGCTCGAAGAAATGGAAACTCGGGATTCCCATATGTACCAGAAAAGTACCACAAAAAAGTGTTCTTCCAAGTTACTGATGATCAATACTCGAAAATCTAAGCCGAGGCCACAAGTGAAGACTAGCTCTCTGACCCACATTAGTTAATTCAGATGGGTATCTAAGCTCATAGGGCCATTGTGAGGTTTAGTCGGTATCATGATATTGGACACGGATAGTTTTTTATTTCCTCTTACAATTTTGTTCATCTAAAAGTCTCAACCATGTTGGGTGTATAAGATCAACAATCTGGAGCTGTACTAGAGAAATTTTACCTGGTGGATTGACTTGATAAAAAATTGGAACTACCTGATCAATCTGAAAAGCTTCAATGTGTTGAATGGCACGTATGTATTCTTTCCATGTATTTATTCTTTCCCCCCACACAGACCAATATATCGAAACTAAATCTACGTATAAGCTAGGTTCCTGATTGTTTGGAATTTTGGATTGTTAGGAAACCACTCCTGAGTCCTGAGTTTTCGGCAAAAGAAAACTTCTTATGAGTATATTCTTTCCAAAATATTACTTCCACTGAAAATACAACTAAGTTTAGGAAAATTTAATGACAATGTTATTTTCCTAATTATTTTCACTGCAAGACTTTCTATGGACTAGAGATTTAACTCAATAAGAAAATAACAAATATTTTCATTATCATAAAGACAAACTGATAAAAACAAGTTCTTCTTCATAGAAGATGTTTTACTCACTATTATTATAGACAATCAGCAATATAGACATATATAGTATAAAATTATTAAAAAATATCAAACTGTGTACACTCAGAGCACGTGAAAAGAGTAACAATAATAAGTACTGATAAAATAATAGCAGGATAGGAACAAGATCTGCCTAAACTTGAGCTTTTGCAATCTCGCTAATCTATTTTTATCAATATCTGCCATACTATTCCTCCCAACGCATTCCATTAATTCTATCGTTTCTTGTTGTTGGTTAATATACACTAGATTTTTGGACTCGTTCAACAAACAGGAACCGTTTTTATATAATTTTTTTTCATTTTATTACTATATATCAAAAATCTTACTTCCAAACTATATTAAAACTCATACAATAAATTAATTGATCAAAGTTCCCAGCACCAATTATTGGCCAGATTATGTTCTATACTTCAAATAATAAGGAAAATGATAAGCAATAAAGAATTATGCAAGACATTTATGTTTAAAGAGAGGAAGCTCTTGAGTCCACACTACAAATAAAGACATACAACCACTGAATATTTATAGGTATTTCATCTTAAATAACACTTTCCAAAAACTACCGTAGTTACTTTCCAGTAGTTCAAATCACCTGCAACCTATGCAATCTCTTGATCTTGCAATCTCTTAATCTCTTAGAGTTTCATAAGAATAGTGTTCTATGAAATTATATATGCAAGCATTGGAACTATTCACTATCCGAAAAAAAGAGCATTGGAACTATGTTGTATTGTTAATATCTTGTGTGCCCAAATCCTAGAGGAAAGGTTTTCATTGATTGTAAAATAAAATTTTGCACAATCAATTTAAAAACCATATGAAAGCGCATAATAACAATTTAATAACATACAATTGATCTTCACAGAACCCCTCCATTCTAAAATGTAGATATGGATCATTGCTACCCCATAAGAAAACAACCTCTCATGCAGTACCAAAGCCCTTTTGGAGGGAAGATCGAAGACTTGTATTGACTATTGGTTGTGTTGTACAATTTTTTTAAACAACTCAAATAATTAAAGCATGACTATTGAACTAACTACAAAAACAATAATGGCAAAATATGTCTATTGTTAAATAATAGACAAAGATGTCTATTGTTAAATAAGTTGACTGGCTTTAGAACGAACACATTCATAAAACAAGTTGCTTATCCCATTGACTTTATCGTAACTATAAACTCAGTCTGGTATGGCAGGAGTGCACTCCTCGATGCTTTTACTTCCAAATGATTGTCCTTGTTATGTCAGAAGCAATAATGAGGGGAAAATGGAAAATGTTAGCAAGCTAAAAGAAGGCATGCAAACACACATAAAGGAAAAGGAAAAGCTAAGTATACCTTTAAAAGTTTTAAGGTAGTAAGGATATGATTTCACTATCTGGCAAGTCCCCACTTCAAGGTTCTAGACATAATACTTATGTGTACAGCAACAATTGTGATCAACAGAGCAGGTAGTAGTTTCAAGTTCGCAACATCCCCATGCAAAGCAGTATCTCTCATATTCATCCACACAACAATATGTGCTACCTTTAGGGCAGGAGAGAAGGGGAGGGGGACATGAGTACGTGGGAAAAGAAGGATCGACCCTTCCTTATGGGGTACAAATCCAGGTGATCCCACACTTGCCAGTGATATAGCTAATACCAACTACATTACGTACGCTCTAAACAAATTTACCCATTTTATCCCTATAGTTGGCTCCCAAGCTGATTAATATGCCCTCAAGTGTTAGAATTGTGCATGACATTAGAATGGTATAATGAGGGAATATAATTTAAACTTGAGACAACCATCTAGAAACTCAGAAAGGGACAAAAAATTATACTGATTTCTATTAGTATATTATATATTTTACTAATCATGTGATACACAGGAAAAAATAATAATTGATCCACACAGAATAAATGAAGCAAGCAATACCAACCATACTTACTTGAGTGTTGGTGAAGTGTATCAAAAAGCGCTCCTTCAAAAAGTATGTTTATCTGCAGGCTTATTAATTAGAAACTTGATATTCTCCACCATGGTAATTGTGTTGTTCTTCAGCTCTTCTTGTATCCAAGAATTGAAAATAGTGTGGCTCATGCCACTTCTTAAGGACATTCTGGAGAAGGATCAATTTTTTGTAAATTGTGGATGATCAATATGAATATTTACGTTGGGCATGACATGGATGATAATACAAATCATTAACTATCTCATCTTACTTAACAAAGGCATACAAAGAGAGAGAATAAGTTAAATGAAAGATTAACAAAAATACTACCTCAGTAAATTAGTAGAAAGTGTCTTGGCCATGATTCCTTTTGGGTTGGCACTATTATCTCCTAGAGTATGTAAAGTTGAAGCCTCCTTTGTCTGAAAATTCATGTAAATAACCAAGTGAATGACCTGAGAGAGGGAGTATACGGCTAATGGAAGCATGTAGTAGATGTAGTGAGGAATCTAATGAGAATGAAAGCAAAATCAAGTGATTGAATGTTAGAAACAAAAAACTCCTAAAGACAAATAGTTACTAAGAGCCTCCTCTTCGAAGTCTGTCTGCCATGACCTATGAGTTTCAACCATGTTTACAATCCAAACTTAAATAATGATCTAAGGATAAGGAATGAGATTAAATCAGACCAAATCTTCTTATTACTTTCCAAAAGTCAACTATTGTATCTTTTATATCCAATGATTCACTATATAAAAATTACCACGTCCCTTAAAGTTGTCTTAACCCTGAATCCATCCTTAGGATGCCTAGGAGTTTAATTCTGGAACAATTTTGAAGTTTTCACCTAATGAGATCTCAACAGTGCAGTCTTGTAGCTAGTGAACTTACCACTGAGTTTCTTTCATCATAGGGCATGATATACATTATCTATGTACAAAATTCTATATGTAACTTATTTTTGAACAATTACTTTGAGAAACAAAATGGCACATCAATATTCTTGCATAGCTAGACATTTAAGAAACAAAATTAAACTTTAAACGATGGCAATCTAAGGTACTTCATTGGGGTTTCGTGGGCACATCAATCATAAAAGTTTTCGATAGTCCTTATAAGAAACCAAATTGACTATTCATGGTATCGAACATGCTGGTAGAGTCCTAATTAAATTGACAACGAAAAGGAAGTAGTAATAAAAAAGAAGATCTCCCAATAAGACAGGAACAAAACTATAAAAATGCATGTAAAGCTTGTCTTGGACAATTGGCTTGTTTAGACTTGTAAATTGTAATGCCTTAAGACAGTATGACAATATTTAGTAGACACGATTCACTAAACATTCACAAAGGCCCTGAAGCACTACATGGCTCATGCTTACGTAACATAGTGTTGAAGTTTAACAATTGTTAATACCTACACCAACATACATACGTTTGCCACCAAATGTTCCATTAAATTTCTGAACACCTTCATGAAGTCCTTCATATAACATCTTCCATAAACTAAACTTCTCTTTCTTTAAGGCAAACGCACCATGAAAAACCATTAATTCCAGTTAACATTCTAGATCCAGGTTGTATAGCTCCTTGATAAAATTTCCTTAATATTATGTGGCCATTTATAAACTGATATTTATAAACAATCAATATACTTCATATTCAACAATATGAATATAAGTAAGTTCACAAAAATTCATCTGCACTAATAGTTTAATAACTAATAGTTATATTCTTGTCATAAGGACTATGAGGAAGCACACTTATGTTAGTAAAACTATTCACTGCATTCAAATATTCTAAGAAATGACACTAACCATTAGCACATCTCACCCTACACAATTTGCAGGGGGGTGCAAACTGAGAAAGCCAAAACCTAGAGGCATGATCTGATCCAAGCACATATTTAGCTCAGAAACTTAACTTACAAAGAAATTAAAGTGACCAAAAAACTGTAAGGAAAAAAATGCTTCATTTGTAGTTAAAATACCTATTGCTGTGCGAGTTTAGTCTGCGCTCGATTATATTTAAATGCATTTAATTGGCTGCAGAAAAGAAGAAGAAAAAAAAAAGATGAAAACACAATTAATTTTATAGGATTTTAGTTAAGTTGGTGCATATGCAAATTCAATCAAGATCATTGTAATCATTTTTTTCACAACATTGATTATTTCTAGTAATTTTGCAACAAAATCGAAGGTAAGCAAAGGGGAAAAAACATAAATTGTGCAACTCCTAACCTCAAAAAGAAATCATGGGTTTTCACAGAAATTGAGTATTAGTATTGAATTTTTTTAAGAGATTGAGAAGTTGAAGATGGTAAATATGGTGATCAAACATCTTGTTCTAGAAAACCTTAACAGTCGAAATTCAAATACCTTGCTACATGATCAAAGAAAGAAAACATAACAAAGAGAGAGAACCACAGCACATGATCAAGCTAAAAAAAAAAAAATCAAATGAAAAACTTTGGACTGTTTGATTAATCTTCATGGGAGGGGAGAGGAAGAAAAATGATGGGTTATGGAAAGAGGTACGGTGGGTTTATTAGATAGTATTTTGTTTGTCGTGAATTTTTTGTAGCAATTTCTCTATTACCTAGCTTAATACTGATCTCTTAAAACTAACATCTTATTTGTAACACTATTAGGATGTCAAGTTTCCTACTCTAACAATTATTGGTGAAGAAAACAAAGGTCTTCTACTTGATCTTACCAAATGGAATGCACTTTTATTACAATATAATGCATTGATAAGTGAAAAAAAAAAAAAAAAAATCTGAATGTACATTAGATACATCAGTGTATTTCAAAACTTGATAACATTGAATAGACTTCCAACGACCTGATGGTTTGTAGTTATGAATAGAGGGAATTACTTGAGCCATAAGTGACCCACAACTTGACACTCCCAAACAAAATCAACATAGCACTGAAATCCCAATTTTTTATTAGCTAAATCATATATAAATATTCCATTTTCTATTTATTTCTAAGAACCCTAATAAATCCTAAAAGTTCAATCCTATAAAAATCTAATCAATTTCAATGAAAAAAAACACCTTAGTGGAGCTGGAGAATGCGATCGAATACCCTGATTAAAGATGTTGGTTTAATTACAAAAGATAAATTTTAGAAAGAAAGAAGAAAACGCATACCTTGACTTAGAACGGTAGTGAGAAATGCTCCAAATGGATACACATCAGTATGTGTACGTACTTGCTTTGCCAGTTATAGCAAGTTCTTGTGCAATATAATCGAGAGCACCTGTATGGCGAGAAGTTTGAGGATCAACTCCATGATCACATAATTTAGCAAGGCCGAAGTATGTCCCCTAACTTTGGGAGTAGTATATTACACTTTTACATCTCTATGAATAACCACTTATAGCCATTGTTGATGCAAGTAAAAGGGCGCTTGCATGGCGAGAAGTTTGAGGATCAACTCCATGATCACATAATTTAGCAAGGCCGAAGTACGTCCCCTAACTTTGGGAGTAGTATATTACACTTTTACATCTCTATGAATAACCACTTATAGCCATTGTTGATGCAAGTACAAGGGAGCCAAACTTAAGTATATGCTTAGATTGATCGAAGGGTAATTTGTCGAGATTACCATCGGGCAGGAAAATCATATACCAACAAAAGCTCTCACTTAAGTACTTATTAAGATATTGTATGGGTTTTAGTTAAATTATCTCGTGGAAATCGTGCTCATTTGATTCCTTATTTTTCTTAAAAAGGTAATAAAATATTAGTCATATGATTAGTAGATCATTAGTTGTGCTCATAAGATTTGTAGATTATTAGACTGTAAGTGCCTAACTTCCATTCTCAAAGAATTTGATTCCTATTATATTATATATAATATATATTATATATATATATATATATATATATATATATATATATATATATATATATATATACAAAAAATCAAGAACAATTGGCTCAGTACATGGGCCTTGTATCATGAAAAAGAAACAATGGAAAAAGGCTTAAAAAACAAAAAAGGAATTGGAATGTGTTTATAAGTTTAGGGTAACTAATTTTTGAGTGACACTCAAAGTATTAATTAATATCACTAAGAGTTAATTGTGGAAGGACTCATTGTGGAACAAAGTAGTACTGGACAATTAGATTCCAAATATTAAATGTAGAGTGTGGAGTGTGGAGTAGTGGAGTACAATGTGGAAAGTTAGAATGGTGGAGTATAGGGTTAGCCAGGGCGTAACCTCAACCCCCTGGTTCCGCCACTGCATATATAGTGGAACTCTTTTGGAACTCTTTTGACTGGTAATATCCCTATGCAACATCATGAGAGGACAATTTCTGCATAGAATTAGATAAATAACTATTGCCGGGCAGAGCAAACGGTGAGCCTATAAGTCGTATATTATCGTTTATGAAGACAACTTGGTATTCCATTCTATGCTCATCTATGTTGGGATTCTTCCAAGGTCAGCTTTGAGCATATCTATTACAGCCAAACCTCGGGAACATATCATTTAAAAGGGAACTGGATTAAGAGCTTATTTCATTTCCCACAACCTATTGTACGTAATAGAACTTGTGCAAGATATGGTGTGTATACTTCAGTAGAAAAGTATACACAATGTTATACAATTTCAGGTTAACATACGCATTCGTCAGAGCATATCATATACTTTATTAAGTGTTAAAAGCCAACTTAAATACACAACAAGAAAACCAAGTGTTATTATTCTCTTTCTCTTTTTCGGAGATTAACGCACTTTGTCGAAAGAATGTTTGTTCCTGAGCAGACTGCATACAAAAACACAAATCATCACAATTCACAACCAACAAAACACCAACTCCATTATTTAAATAAAACAGTTGGGGAGCTAATTTGGAAGGGTGCATTATGATAATTTGTTTAGTTAGATTCCTGCAAACGTCTCCGGCTGGCTTGACTTAAAGTGTTGATCAAATTTCGATATATGACTAATGCACAATTAAATGATGGCACAATTCTGTAGTGTAGTGATGCAAGTTCAAACTTGTCAACAGATGCAATCATGACAATTAAAAAAAATAACCCCTGTCAAAGAAGAGAAAACCCACAACCAAAAACGCAAAGTTGGAAAAAAAATAAAAAATAAAAAAACTTGCTTTTACCTCGCGATTCATGGAAGTAGTGTGTTTAGTCCCTGCAAATTATACGTGAATATTTAAGCCCGCCATTATCAAGTTAATTCTTAGTAGATTAATATTCATGGAATGGGAGAGGAAGAAAAATTACTAGTTTTGGGAAGAAGTACGGTGGGTTAGTTATTACTTATTAGTTAGTGTTTTGTTTACCATGGATTCTTTGTAGGTTTTGTTTCCATTTTTCATCCCCTGATTTCTTGTGTGCATAAACTTTCTTTTTTGTTGTTGTTGACGAAGGCATGTAATGACACACTAAATTGTATGGAAACCCCAACACCTCCCTCCTACATGAGAAGTGATAAAACATAATTAAAAACCATTCAAATATGAGAATTAAAATCTGCATGAAGGCAACCACTGATTGAAAAGAAAAATACTAAAACATTTATTTATAAAGATAAATTGTTATCTAAGTTGCGAATGTCAACAGTGTTGACCATGTAACCCCTACTTGGTCCGCACATCCTAACTTGGGATCGTTAGGTAACCTTATTGCAATTATATAACCTTGTAGTTTAGAATGGTGCACTTGCTTGGTGGTAGGCATAAAGTCATATTGCAGCTGAGACAGGAATATTACCATTGGTGATAGGCACAAAGTCTAGATTTTCCAACGCTTTTAAAGAAGGAAAGAAAGAACAGAATCATAAATAAACCAAATTGAAAAGTTCAGATATAGATTTAAGGTAATGCAAGTGAAAACATTTTCTGATTTAATAGTGATAGTACTTCTTGACATTGCGTCACAAAACAAAGAAGACACATGCATTGATATTTAAGTCTAGTCATGAAACTTATACAGTGAGCGCGACTAGTCAATAACTAACCAATGTGTGCATGGTCACCTTATAAACTACCCATGCTATGTCAAGGCAATATGGAAACCTCTAAAACTTACTCTTGAGAAGAATGGTCTCACACTTCCTTATTTTCTAATGTATCTAATTTAGTTCAAGAAAATGCCACGACCTGAGCAGTCCTTCCTAAAGTAGAGAAAACAATCAGTAAAGACACAACAATCACCATACATTTTGGTCTCATTACCTCTAACTTCATTGGGTGAAACCTTAAAGTATCACAGTGAATTCAGCTAAGGGCTAAGGCTACACTAATTATCAATCAAAACAGAAGAGAAAATAATCAATATGGAGGAAAATAAATTTAGTAGTGTAGAAATTGATTGATTATAGGGTCAAGCTAAAAGTTTATTGAGGTGACACATAAAACTTTGGACGTCCTATCTCAAGATGAAATCACAAAAAGAACAACATAAAGTTTATGAACAAATCAAAGTCGTTCTTACTTCTTCTCAAAATAAGAAAACGTGTATGCATTTAATCTCTTCTTCCAGGATTTAGATGCGTCTGAACTATGTAGAAGAACTATAGCATCCCTCATATCATTATAGTTGGAAAAAAAAACATTTATGCATGAACTTCCACTTCTTAACAACATTTCATTAGTAGAAATAATAAATCACTGACTTAGTTCTGATGTTCCCTTCTTTGTTTTTTTTTCTCCTACTCAGTGAGACATTGTCACAAACACTTAGACCCCAAATTAAGTCAACACAAACAATGATAAAATCAGAACCCAGAAAGGCTAAAGTTTTACACCTTATAACATCATAAAATAGGGATAATGAATCGAAAATGAGAATAATAAATACAGTATGTTGCACTATTTGGTTCGAAGAAGAGGACCATACCTAGTTGTTAGTTACCTTGCCGGAGATTGAAAGAGCACAAACCAACAAACACACCCAAATTTTTTTCGAGATGGGTTTTCGGTTTGGTATTGTCCGTGGATGAATTCAGGGGTGTGAGCCTGTGAGGTACCTAACACAGTATTAACAATTGATAAAGGTTTTATCCCTTGTTGTTTCTGTTTCTCATCACCACATATTGAAGCATCATTACCAAAACAAAAACAACTATAACATTTATAAAGAGATCAAAAAAATAAATAAGAGTCGGATCTCTAGTAGCTAGCTTGTTCAACCTATTTTTCATCAAATCATGTACTGAGATTATATATGCTGCAAACACCTGGGAAAATAAAATAAAGATAAACATACAGCAGGGCCTGTTGTATATTTTTTTCATTTATTTAGCAGGCGACTAACTTAAAACACAATGTATTAGCTTGGAAAAGTATCCAACCATGTGGCATCCTCGCTCATCACATTCACATAAAACATTAAGGAGAAACAGATCAACATCATAATAAAGAGTCTTGTGATCAAGAAACAATTTTGACAAACAACACATATTCTGGCCATACACCTTGTTCTTCTTGCCATGAACCTGCTTCAAAATGTTTTTAAGTGTTAGAGATCCACACACTAAATCATTTGCATAATATGATTTCAAGCAAACCTTGGTTGAAAATCACGAAACCTGCCAAACTTTAAGGGGCGCTTCATGAAATTGAGAAAAAATTCACAGAAGTACAACTTTAGAGAGTCATTGTATTCTGGCGGGAAAGGGGAGAAATACCATGTCTCGATCTCATTTAGCTTTTAAATGGTGATTTGGACTTGAAAAACTGTTTCGTTAATAGAATATACAACTTTTGAAATGAGTGACTTTTCGTCACTCATATACCTAGATATGCCACTAGAATTTTCCATATTGATTTTTGAAACTTTTATCATTTAAGTCCAAGTAGTTTGTGAAATGACACTAAATTCCATCAGGAGTTATACCGAAAATAGAAAACCTCAAGATTTATTTTTTTTTTTAAAAAAAAAAGGAAAAGAAAACCTGAAAAGTAAATCATTGCAATTTAGAACTACCTTCAATTATTGATGATCTATCAAGTATCGAAGAGAGCACCTTCAAAAGTAGAGGTAGTAACCATTCATTTTGATTGATTTTTTGTTTGCTATTTGAATTTTCAATTTATCTTTTTGGAGAGACTGATAAACTCGCGAGTTTTTTTTTTGGTTCTTTGCATAAGCTACCGTACTATTAAGTCAAGTTAAGATGATTTAATGTCCCATAAACTTGCATAAAACACATTTAAAAATGATAATCGTATGACACCATTTCAAACTTGCACTCTCATAAGCTTGCAAAAAGAATGACGAACTACCTGAAGAATCAGTTTTGGCCTTGGCCGAGAGATGTCAGATAGGTGTGAAGACTTCATGGATGAATCGCCAACATCTGGAGAAGGCTTAGGATGTATTGTTTAAGTTACACCCCCTACTTTGAGCTTGACTTTCCTAAGCTTGTTTTCCTTTCCCGAACCATCAGTAACTAAAGCTGAGTGCCCAGAGTTCTGACTTGATTGCAGATTGGTCTCACTAACCTTGCTTGTGCTTTTCCAATTAGAAGGGGCAAGAGCTCTTTCACTGCTCCTTGTGAAATTTGACCCACCACGTCTGTGCTCATTAATGCCTCTAGAATTACCATTACGAGATCCATCAAATCCTCCAACTCTACCATCATCCTTCCGAGACTTCTTGCGGAAACTTTCGCCTTCAACATCATTGGTTATAAGCTCTTTAAAAAAAAGATACAAAGAATAGTGTGCCGAGTGTTTATGATTAGTGAATGGTTTTTATTTTGTTTAGTTTGAGGAGGCTATAGAAAATTAAGAATAGATTAGGGAGATTTAAACAAATTTGGGGAGGTGTTTCTAATTATTAGCACCTCCTCTTTTTTAGGAGCCACTAATATTGCTCGGGGTGTAAAATAGAGCGATATGGTGAGGAGAGAGAATGTGCGCGAGCTTATATATATATATATATGGGGCTGGCTACCTTGACAGCTCTAATTGACAGCTTATCTTGCCAGCTCGTCATGTCCGTTCAATCCATCTAATCCAATGGCCAGATCACACACCTAAACAACTAAAGAATAGAACGGGGGCAAACTGGTCATTTAACTTCCTTTATCAATTAACCAAAAAAAAATGCACAGACCTCTCCCTTTCTCTCTTTTCTCGCTCTCTCTCTCCTCACTAAACAGTGAAGATGACGAAGTGACTTCCACCCCATTGAACCTCAACAACGAAAATGAAATCCACCACCACTACAGAGAGACCACCACCACTCAAGAACGAGAAACCCACCACCACTACAGATCGAGAAACCCACCACCACGTTTGATTAACTCAAAAAATGTAAGTTTTTTTTTCTTCTATTAACTTTGTTTTCTTCTATTATGTAGTGTTTGAGATGAATGTTGAGTTCTAAATTGGATAAATTGATGTTTTTGCTATGATAAACAGTGGATTTCGATGCAATTTAATTTGATATTTGCATGATAATTTGGTCAAACCATAGTTAATTTGATATAACTTAATTTAATTTGATATTTTGCTATGATAAACAGTGGATAAACAGTGGATTTCGAAAATAATAACTTGGTCAAACTTGTGAAGAAGCTACCGGATGAACTTTTTCATGATGTAATGGTAAGTCTTCTTTACTTGACATTTGCACTATATGAAAATGAAGTGTTATGCATATTTGGAAGGTTCCCTTTGGCAAAGCAGCATTTTTTCCTGGTCAGCTAATACACACGAATGAGTTTTTGGTAAGTTGTTCGTTTCACTACAATTGCTAGGTGTAATTTTTCCTTTTGTTCTTATATTATGTCTCTGAAGGTTTTGTTGGGTACTATGCCGAACGAACATCCAAGCAAACTGTTGATATATTACAAAGAAGAGGAAAGACTTTGGACTCTCAAGTTGATTCCCTTAAGGCTGTAATGTTGGACCTTAAAAGCGAGGTTTTTTTTTTTTGACACTACAGCACTTCTGAAGCTGCAGTAAGTTTCATTCTGACTTAATTTTAATGTATTACTTCACTTAGTTGTAACACTTGGTCATTTAGCTATTAAACTCACCGATGAGCCCCCACCTCACGAAGGGTTGCTAAACTAACTGATCTGCTCAGGTGTCGCTTCTTGGCTCGAGCAAGTTCATTTGTGCTATAATATGAGCCGAGTCTAAACATGCTGAAATTTGACTTCCCGACAAAGTATTAGTGAATTTCGAGCTACTCGAGATTCTACTCGTTTCTAGCTCCCTCAAGCTTGTTTCATGTTGCAATTTGAGCTGAGCTTAAATAATTTTTTTTTTATGGGAATTATTCTGCATACAAATAATGGTTGTTGAATAAAGGTGATAGTGCTAATAAATATATTTCCATGGACTAAGGGACTTTAACTAAAGCACGTTGTAATATGCTTATATGCTTCTAGTCTAATTGCAACCAAGAGAAGTCCGTGTTTGTAGAAGTATACTCAGTGTTGTCTAATACTATTGCTACCACTAATTACTAACTACTTTTATTATTGTTATTATTGCTATTGTTGTTGTTGTTGTTGTTGTTATAAGATTTTCTTTGAATGTCATGAATAAATCTTCAAGGAAAATTGAGTAGTTAAGAGTCTTCAGTTTTTCTTTGCAGTTATTTTGGGGTGGGGAGTTTTTTTTATTAGTCTTTTCTATTTGATTTTAACTCTTAATTCTTCTTTTCAGCTCTTGGTTTTGAATCCCAATATTTCTCAAACGAAAGGGAGGAAGAAGAAAACGAAGAGAATGAAAGGCCCCAGGGAGGAAGCCTTAAAGAATCCAGGAAGAATGTGTAAAGTTTGTAATAAGATTGCTAAGCACGACTATAGAAATTGTCTAGAAAAATTAAAAAACAAGAGTGTGGAATGACATGCTTGTCTAGTGTGGAAGGACTGTTGGTTATGTTCTTACGGTCTTGTTTGTGTGTGTGTGTGTGTGTGTGTGTGTGTGTTTTTTTTTTTTTTTTTTTGAATTGTAAGAATTTTAAGACTATCCAGTTTTTTGGGAGCTTACAACAGTGAATTTCTTTTATGGAGTGAACTAGTTCAATGTGTTCAATGCACGTTCTTATTTTTTTTTATTGCTTATTACTAGTTCAATGTTTATTTGTAGGTTCTTCATCTCAGTTGATACAACACTCCATTAATTTGCTTATAGTATATGGTTTCAATATGGATGGAAATTGCAGTGAGATGATTTAATTGATACATGAGTTCATTCATTATCGTTGCATTTGAATGCCAATTGGATACATAAACAGTTCTTTGTGGACTATGAACAAAGAATGTTCATAGTTTATGACTATGAATAATTGTTCATAGTCCAATTGTTCATAGTCCAATTGTTCATAGTCATAAACTATGAACAATTGGACTATGAACAATGATTATTCATAGTCATAAACTATGAACATTCTTTGTTCATAGTCCACAAAGAACTGTTTATGTATCCAATTGGCATTCAAAATTGTTCATAGTTTATGACTATGAACAATCATTGTTCATAGTCCAATTGTGATATGAACAAAGAATGTTCATAACTCATGACTATGAATATTGATTGTTCATAGTACAGTACAGAGAAACCCACCCACTACCACGTTTTTCTGTTAAAATCTTCGACCGCTCTCCTCACCTAAAGAAAACAATTCAAGCTTGAAGCTTTTACCTTTTGGTGAGTTATTTCATATCGCAAAGACATTAATTAAAGGTGGGCGTGCGCCTATTAGTTGTGCTCTATCTATAGGTGTGCGCCTATTAAACTAACCACTCACAAATACTGTACTATGAACAATCAATGTTCATAGCAGTGTAGTCAAGGTGCGCGCTTAAAGCGCAAAGCACACTTTTAGTGCCTCGCCTTGACCAAGGCGCGAGAGGTAACATAAGGCGTGCGTTTTTTGTGCTTTTTTGCGCTTTTTGTCGAGGTTCGAGGCGCACCTTATCAACTTTTACAGTTTTTTCATTTTTTTTTTACAATTTTTGGGCTATACGTGACACATTTACACTCGATCCAATTGTTGTATGATATAAGAAATTGTACAAATTTAGTAAGTTTCATTGTGGAGTACACTTTAAACTTAATTTTGACTAGTTTTTGTTAAGTTGTATGGATTGAGAGAAGACACAAAGATGGATTAAATTTTCAATGAAGTTTTACGGGATTCTAAAATTGAATCACGTGTTCTATTTTATGAAGAACTCATTTGGCTCAATTCGATCGGTTCATTATTTTAGTTTATTGAAGTTGAACTAGATTGTATTGAGAGATACGAGTTTTATTTTGCTCTTTACTTATTGCTTAAGATTTTTCTTTTAAATGACTACAATGGTTTTATGTTTATAATCACATAAAATTAATTTTAAAATTTGGCTAAGCAAATCAGTGATAATTCATGTCATATTTAATATTTATTTTATTTTTTATTTGATATATATATTTTTTATTACTACGCGCCTCACTTCAATCAGGCGCGCGCCACGCCTCGTGCCTTGCGCCTAAGGCACAAGAGGGTGTTGCGCCTTAGGTGCGGTTTAATGCCTTTACTACACTGGTTCATAGTCATGTGGGCGTGCACCTATTAGTTATGCTCTATCTATAGGCGTGCGCCTATTAAACTAACCACACACAAATATTGTACTATGAACAATCAATGTTCATAGTCATGTGGGGGTGCGCCTATTAGTTGTGCTCTATCTATAGGCGTGCGCCTATTAAACTAACCACATACAAATATTGTACTATGAACAATCAATATTCATAGTCATGTGGGCGTGCGCCTATTAGTTATGCTCTATCTATAGGCGTGCGCCTATTAAACTAACCACGCACAAATATTGTACTATGAACAATCAATGTTTATAGTCATGTGGGCGTGCGCCTATTAGTTGTTCTCTATCTATAGGTGTGCGCCTATTAAACTAACCATGCACAAATACTGTACTATGAACAATCAATGTTTATAGTCATGTGGGGGTGCGCCTATTAGTTATGCTCTATCTATAAGCGTGCACCTATTAAACTAACCATGCACAAATATTGTACTATGAACAATCAATATTCATAGTCATGTGGGTGTGCGCCTATTAAACTAACCACGCACAAATACTGTACTATGAACAATCAATGTTCATAGTCATGAGCTATAAACATTTTTTGTTCATATCACAATTGGAATATGAACATTGATTGTTCATAGTTCGGTAGCTATGAACACTCATTGTTCATAACTATGAGTGTTCATATAGTCCATACTGTACTATGAACAATCAATGTTCATAGTCATGAGCTATAAACATTCTTTGTTCATATCACTATTGGACTATGAACATTGATTGTTCATAGTTTGGTAGCTATGAACACTCATTGTTCATAACTATGAGCTATGAACAATTGGACTATGAACAATGAGCTATGAACAATTGGACTATGAACACCGAACTATGAACGATCAATGTTCATACTCCAATTGTGATATGAACAATGATTGTTCATAGCTCATTCTATCCATTGTTCATGACCAATTGTACGTGTTCATGACCAATTGTACGAGGTTCAATTGATTGTCCATTGTTCATGACAACAAAAAGCTCATTCTGTCACTTGGGAATTTTGGCAGCCAATTGATGCAACATTTTATTCACAAAGATGTATATTAACACCATCCATAGCAACTCTTGGAGAGCACGAAGGAGCACACTGATGATCCAAATTTTAATCAAATTGCTTTAAGTATTAATTTTTTTGATAGGCAATTGCTTCAAGTATTGATCAAGGATAAAACCCCAAATTCATCAAGAACACTTAAAACATAAAAATAGAGATAAAAAAAAAACCCCCCCTTAATCCTTAGCATAACACATCCTCCTTCATTACTGATTTTAAAAAATAAAATCTTTTATAACACAAAAAGGAAAAAAAAAAAAGATTTTGGGAGCTTCGACTTCGTGCGTCATAATCGAAGTTTCTATCTCGCTCATCTGCTTCTTGCTTCATTAGTAATCCACTACTCAACATTATATTTCACCATAAAAACTAGTAGTCAATTCGCAATCCTTTTCCACTAACAAATTTGTGAAAATGAATTCCAAAAGGCAGTATGCATATTCGATAACTACAAAGCCTTTCCTCTTTTTTGTAATATATCAACAATTTGCTTGGATGTTCATTCGGCATAGTACCCTTCTCCTAACAGAACCTTCAGAGACATAATATAAGAACAAAAGGAAAAATTACACCTAGCAATTGTAGTGAAACGAACAAGTTACCAAAAACTCATTCGTGTGTATTAGTCGACCAGGAAAAAATGCTGCTTTGCCAAAGGGAACCTGCCAAATACAGGGAGTGACTCTAGAGGACAAATCGGCCGAAAGAAGAACTCTAGAGGACATGTTATTTTTGTAATCACTCACAAGGACCGGGTGGATGAAAGTTCAAGTTTACCCTTGACGCGAAATAAGAACGGCTCGGGTAGATGAAAGGTCAAGTATACCGCTGAAGAAAAAAAATAAATGGCCCGACCCAACTGAAACAACCCGGTTATGAACATTGATTGTTCATACCCACAATAGGTATGAACAATGATTGTTCATACCTATCCATGTATGAACAATAGCTATGAACATTGATTGTTCATACCCTCAATTATGAACATTAGCTATGAACAATGAGTGTTCATACATATTTGAGCTATGAACAAGCATTGTTCATACCTATCTATATATGAATATTGATCCAGTTATGAACATTGATTATTCATACCTACCCATGCAGAACATCAGCTATGAACATTGATTGTGGCTATGAAAACATGAACCCAAAACAAATATGAACAATAACTGTTCATACCCCAAATTATGAACATTAGCTATGAACAATAGGTATGAACAAAACAGATATGAACAATAAATGTTCACACCCAAAACAGATATGAACATTGATTGTTCATACCTTCTTTAGGTATGAACAATCCGTGTTCATACCAAAAAAAAATATGAACCCAAAACAAATATGAACATTGATTGTTCATACCCAAAACATATATGAACAATAAATGTTCATACCCAAAGCAGACATGAACATTGATTGTTCATACCCAAAACATATATGAACATTGATTGGTCATACCTACTTAAAAAAAACATGAACCAAAAACAGATATGAACATTGATTGTTCATACCCAAAACATATATGAACAATAAATGTTCATACCCAAAACATATATAAACATTGATTGTTCATACCCAAAACAGATATGAAAAATACGTGTCCATACCAACAAAAAAACATGAACCCAAAGCAGATTTGAACAATAAATGTTTATACCCAAAACAGATATGAACAATACGTGTTCAACAGTAAAAATGAACAATCATTGTTTGATTAACATTAAAATTTTAGAGGATCTTGGTAGAATCAAACCACCATCACCTTTGGCCATCCAAAGTGCTCGCCCATTTGAGCTAAAGATCTACCAGGGTTTAATTAGAAAAAAAAAAAAAAAAAAAAAAATGATAATGGTGTGATACTTCATCTTCAATGTCTTTGATTTTTTGGATAATGGTTGCCATCTTTGTTCAACTTCTTTAAAATAACTGAAGCTTCGCACACCTTTGTCTATTTCTCGACTTTGGTTTTAGGTTTTTTCTCTCGTAATTTCGTTTGATTAAAACAAGGAAGGGGTTTTGGGTTTTCTCTATCGTAATTTTGTTTGATTAAAACAGGGAAGGGATTCGATTTGTAGTTTGATGAGGTGCGTCATGAATCAAAAAGTCAGGTCAGTTGGAGAAGAAAGGGATTTTGGGTTTTCTCACTCATAATTTTGTTTATTAACATGAAAGGGTAAAAGTGGTATTTAAGAAATATAAAATAAATTGGGCCAACTTATTTTGTCTTTGAGGGTTATTAAAATCAAGAAATTGGGTCCGTGAGTTATTTCATTGATTAAAATGGTTTTGTGAGTCATTATCACAAAACATTGTCCTCTACAGTTGTTTTGAATGAAATTGGGCCTTCATGCATAACACTTCATTTTCACATAGTGCAAATGTCAAGTAAAGAAAACTTACCATTACATCATGAAAAAGTTCATCTGGTAGCTTCTTCACAAGTTTGACCAAGTCATTATTTTCGAAATCCACTATTTATCCACTATTTATCATAGCAAAATATCAAATTAAATTAAATTATATCAAATTAACTATGGTTTGACCAAATTATCATGCAAATATCAAATTAAATTGCATCGAAATCCACTGTTTATCATAGCAAAAACATCAATTTATCCAATTTAGAACTCAACATTCATCTCAAACACTACATAATAGAAGAAAATAGAGTTAATAGAAAAAAAACTTACATCTTTTGAGTTAATCAAACGTGGTGGTGGGTTTCTCGATCTGTAGTGGTGGTGGGTTTCTCGTTCTTGAGTGGTGGTGGTCTCTCTGTAGTGGTGGTGGATTTCATTTTCGTTGTTGAGGTTCAATGAGGTGGAAGTCACTTCGTCATCTTCATTGTTGGTGAGGAGAGAGAGAGCGAGAAAAGAGAGAAAGGGAGAGGTCTGTGCGTTTTTTTTGGGTTAATTGATAAAGGAAGTTAAATGACCAGTTTGCCCCCGTTCTATTCTTTAGTTGTTTGGGTGCGTGATCTGGCCATTGGAGTTGTCAAGGTAGCTAGCCCCTATATATATATATATATATATATATATATATATATATATATATATATATCAAATAATATATATATATATATATATGCCCATCAAATAATATGTAATATATATATATCCCACACTATAAGTGTGCCCAAGACTTATCCTGCTCAAGTTAAAAGGGTAGGGTAGGAAGAAGACCTATACACAACACTTGCAGTAAAATAAGTAGGATCGAATAGCATAGCTATATTGAAGCTAGCGGGAGAGACCCTTCCAGGGGAAGCTCAATAATTGTATTTTAGAGTACAAGTAAGACAAATACTTTCTCAGAATAATTTTTTTAAGTATACTGGAAACTAACTATTACCTAAATGTTTTACCTTTATTTATTTCTATCAACAATGACCTAAAAGCATTGCACATCTGACGTGATTTGATTTATCTTCCTTTCACAATGACTTTTGAAGGTGGCTAGGGATGCCTTAATTTCTTAATTTCTACCTTCCTTTTTTTTAGGCACCTGCAAAACAACAATGGGATAAATGGCAGAAAAGGTCGCAAGATATTCCAATATTTCAGAAATATATATACTCAGAAAAATCAGTGGGAAGATATCGATCTACACATCTATGGAGTATTATGATTTCTTTTATTGGCAAAAATATCGTACTTTTGAAAACATCACTGTATCCATTAATCACTGCTATTACAGTTGCACAAATATAGTCCATTTTATATCGGAAAATACCAACATTTTCTGCCATGGTAAAAATTTATGTTCCAAATTGCACATAAGTTTGTTTGGGTGGAATTTGAGCAGAGTTGCTGGGTTTGGGCTTCGGTGTTATGATCCGAGCCTAAATGCATCTTAGATCTTGTTTTATAAACGAGCCCAACATTAAAAGTTCTATATGAAGGTGCTCTACCAGATATAAATTCCTACACAAGAGCTATTGTATCTCAAATACTTTGACCTAGTTATTTATAAAAATAACACATACACAATACATAGAGATACACATTTCTATCTACACTAAAAATTCAACAATAATGTTAAGCCACCTCCAATGATCAAGTTGCTACTGGAATCCTCCTAAAACAGACTTTACCAAGCTGAAAAGGGATGGAGCATCTTTTGGCCTTAGTGTACTCTCAGTTCGATTCGTTTTTAAATCTTTATGCGTGATGTATTTTTGGAACTTGAACTGTTATATCCTAGTCTCTATCATATCCTCCATTCAACATTTCTTCGTCTGGGTAGCGTTGTGTTATGGTATGTATTATTGGTAATATATAGGTCGCTGCCGGCCCTCAGGCAAAGCGAGTTGCTTTTTGGGCCACCAAACCAAAAAATAGGGGCCACACTATTATCAGCACAAAACAGTAAACTTTATAATAAAGAGTTTAGTTAGTTGCCAATTATTTAGGACAAAAAAAAACCAACCATATTTAAGAATGATTTCAATTAATCCCTCAATCCAACTTCTTATTAAACTTTTTGGTAATACTTACCCCACTCGTTACAAACCATTAAAAAAAACAAAAAATACTAAACCAACTCACAATTAAAAAACCCAAATTTTTATCTATATCTAAAAAAACAAATAGAACTCCTCTGTCAAATAACAAAATCACTTAACTCGCTCTCTCTTGGATTATATTGAATAACACAAGTTAAAAAAACAATTGATAACATTAAAGCATATATGGCCACATTCTATTGTCTTGATTTAGGCCACCAAAATGTAAAAGCCGGCACTGGCCACCTACAACATTGACTACACCCTACAAGATCCTAGTTGAAGCCTGTGCTCCAAGTCCTCTAAATTGGCAGAATATCATTATTGTTGTGATATATCATACTTTTTCTATAAGAAATTTGGTGATAATTAAAGGATTTGCGATCATAAAGAGTGACATTTACCTATTTTAAATAGAAGATATGTTTCTCATATGCTTTCAAGTAAAACCTACATATATAAGTACGTAGGTAATTCATAATTGAACTTAAGCAGGCCATCAATTGCTAAACATATGAATATATACAAAATGATTACCACATTTTTTAGAGCTTTAAGAACTTCACCAATACTGAAATTACGTTGTAAACATGAGAAAATTGTTTTAGTATTACAATATGTATTTTATTTTGGTAACAAACATTAAAGATTGCACTATAGATTATTAAGAATAAAGTTAAAATTAAAACCAATTTTCTCTACCCACTTCAATTTTTCCTCTTCCTCTCGCTTCCACCCAACATTAGTTGAAAACAAAATAAAACTCCTTTGAGATTATACATCCTTCCAGCTCTCAATTATATATGCCTCCAACAACTCCTTTGAGAGGAGAGAACTTTGGACTTAACTTACCAGCATATATAGCATTTAGCATGACTCCTGGATAATATAAGCTAAGGGAATTTAAACTAGGTTTTTCTAGTTGAAAACATCCAAATTCCTATTTAACTTACCAAATTGAGTAGAAAAGCACAAGCTTTCTCCATGTCGCACATCGTTATTATATGTCTTGCATAAGCTACCAAATTTTCGTCGTTCAACGTAATCCCTAAATGCACAGAACCCGCATCTACACCCATGAGTCTACCCTTTCTTCAATTTTGCTATATATACTTATATATAAGTTCTTGTAGGGTCATTCAAATTCATATTTAATTTACCAAAACGAGTAGAAAAGCACAAGATTTCTCCATGTCGCACATCCTGAGTGTATGTCTCGCACAGGCTACCCAGTTGTTGTCATTCAACGCAATCCCTAAGAAGACTCGTCCTACATCTACACCCATTAGTCTACCCTTCTTCAATCTGGCCAAACTTACAAGTTCTTGTGGGGTCATTTCTAACATCTGTTTATACAAAAAAAAAAAAAAAACATATTAACAAAATATATAATTTAAAATAATCAACGACATATTGTGAGGATAAAATTAGGAAGACGATTTATGTAAATCTACTACTTCCTACCATGTTGAGAACCAATTTATTCAAAAAATCCGAGCTGATTAAGACAGGCACAACAATGCATATCAAAGTTAAAGGACCTTGAATTTAACAAGGGGGCAAACACACACTAGGAAAATTGCTAGATATATGAATATATACAAAATGATTACCGCATTTTTTAGAGCTTTAAGAATTTCGTTAATATCGAAATTACGCTGTAAACATATATGAGAAAATTGCTTTAGTATTACAATTAGTATTTTATTTTGGTAACAAATATTAAAAACTTGCACTATAGATTATTAAGAATAAAGTTAAAATTAAAACTAATTTTAATAGCAACAACATAGATGAAATCAATCCATGTCCTCGATGTTCTTTTTTCCCTTCATAAAAAAAATATTCGAATTAACACATCAAAAATCAAATAATTAAATTTAGAAAAAAAAACCCTTAAAAATGAAACAAATTGAAGTTATCCGAAAATTAAAACAAAATAAATGCAAGACATTAAAACTAGTGTCTTTCACATTTTCTCTGCCCACTTCAATTTTTCCTCTTCTTCTCGCACCACCTAAAACAAAAGCTCTATCGAAAAATTCCGCCAACAATGAATTCTTCAATCTCCATTAACGACCAATAAAAACTTCGTTTCTTGAGTCTCCCTACCTAACGTTAGTTACTAATCCTTATTTTCGTTCCCTGTGACTTCCTGTGTCAGTTCCCACTTATAAATTGAAAAACTCCAGTGATTGAGAGGGACAAAGAAAGAAAAGGAGACAAACAAAAAATGTTGAGAAATTCGCTGAAATAAAGGTTGTAAGTTTTTAATATTTGTTACCAAAATAAAATACAAATTGTAATACTAAAGCAATTTTCTCATGTTTATAGCATAATTTCGGTATTGAAGAAGTTCTTAAAGCTTTTAAAAAAAATATGGTAATCATTTTTGTATATTTTCATATATCTAGCAATTGATGGTGTGCTAAAGTTCAATTATGAATTACCTAGGTGTATTTGTATATGTAGGTTCAAAAAATCTATTTAGACTCCCTTCATAACTGCTTAGCGACTTCCTAACTTACGTGGCACCCAAATTATATTTCTATTTCCAAAAATCAAAATACAAAAATAGAAACAAATAAATGAGTAATAACTTACCCAATTAAATAACTAAACCTAAAATAGTAAGATATAAATAACAAAAACTTACCTATATTGCATGTAGAAATCAAACAAAAAAGAAAGAAAGAAAATAAAGAGAAAGTAAGAAATAAAGAAAATATTTTCTTTCTTTTTTTTGGCTTGTCGAAATATTAGTAAGTTTATTGATTCATTTATTACTATTTTTAGTTTTAGCATTTAATTAGGTATGTTATTTGTTATTATTTTGTTTCTTTGTTTGGTTTTTTATTTTTGGAAAGAGAAAATGGGATTTGGATGCCACATAGGAAATGGAATCCCAAGGGAGTTATAGAGAGAGTCTGAGTAGAACTACTAAGGTTAATCAATAAAATCTGTATATGTACTTTAAAAAAGAAAATTTGGGGTATTTCCATATTTGAATCATTTCGAAGAATTTTTTTGTTATGTAAAGCCTGAATTGCCAAAATAAGAGTGAAATTGAATATAGGAAAACGATGGTGTCCAACCTGAAATGTCCAACAATTTCTTATATGGACATGCATATGAGTGTTTTTCGGGTAGGCAATGCTACTTCTCATCTCAACTTGCAGCATTAGGTCAAGACTTCAAACATACAACCGGCGGCCAATAGTCTATTAGTCTGGAGGCTAGACTAGGCACTTTAAAACAGCAATCCCCTAACCAATGGGTCCCTATACTTCCATTAGTAACTTGAATGTCTCTACGGTGTAACTCCATATTAGTTAAGCTGCGTCTCTCAAGTACTGTACTTAATGACTTGGTGTTACACAATACTTGACAAAAAAATCCATAAGTATTATCATACCTAAACGTAGTATTCTTCGCCTAAGATGGTTTATTCCGTAGTGTCAATGTTAAACCACATCATTCTCTAGAACACTTCTTTAGAGAAGCATCCTTCGTCTAAGATGGAATCATGCATGCCATATCAAGAAAACAAGTTCTAAATTTACAGAAAATTAGTTATACATAGAAAATACACGCACTAAATCGAAATTAGGCTGCTTCTAAAAAATTGGGTCGAACTCGTTGTTGCACGTACAAATGGTACAATTCTTTGAGTTGAAGGTCAACTAAGGCTGCTGGTTTACTTGCAGCTGGGCCAGTTTATTATGGGCCAGGCATCCCAAGTTCCCAACAATATCAATGGGCCTTTACTGGACGTCCGAGTAAAAAAGAAAATAGCCCAAACCCATTTCAGCCAATTAAAACTCCTAAGCGTCGATAACTCATCCTCCTTTCTTAGGTATCTTTATTTTCTCTATCGACTCGTATCCGGTGAAGATTATGATGGTTTTAGGAAATAGGAATATAGGTTCTGTGATGGATTTGATGGAAGAAAGTGAAGGAGGGAATGATTCTCTTACGGCGAAGTTGATGTGCTTTGGGGCGGGTGTGGTTGGTATGCATTGTTATATTTATTTCACCAACAAACCAAGCAAGAATTTACTGATATCCACTGATTCCTATGGTGCGTTTGTCGAAAAGTTTGAGATTATTCCCACTCCACGTCCTTTGGAAGGTCTCTATTTCACGTATGTAAAGCTTCTTCTCTACTTAAGTGCAAGTAGTCTTATTACAAGTGAATTGGTCCTTTAGGGCATCTCCAATGGGGGGTGTAAACCGTATAGAGTGGAAATTTTACACCCCAAATATAAAAAAACTCTCTCCAATGGAGGTGCTATACCGTAGGTAATAGTGTATTAGCTAATAGAGAGAGTGGGGAATTCCCCCTCTCGCTATTAGTTAATAAAAAGCCCGGGCGACACTCGAACTGACGTCTGAGTGAAATAATTTTCGGACGTCACTTGGAGTAACGTCCCTTTCTAATTCTAAAGTAATTTTTTAACTCGGACGACGTCCCAGTTTAAATTAAAGAGGGACGTCACTCCAAGTGACGTCCGAGTTTAAAATCTATTTTTTTTTACACTCTTCCATTGGAGAGTATAGAGTGTGGATATTTAGGGCATCTCCAATGGGGGGGGGGGGTGTAAACCGTATAGAGTGGAAATTTTACACTCCAAATATAAAAAAACTCTCTCCAATGGGGGTGCTATACCGTAGATAATAGTGTATTAGCTAATAGAGAGGGTGGGGAATTCCCCCTCACGCTATTAGTTAATAAAACTCGGCGACACTCGAATAACCGACGCCCGAAAGTGAAATAATTTTCAGACGTCACTTGGAGTAACGTCCCTTTCTAATTTTAAAGTAATTTTTTAACTCGGACGTCACTCTAAGTGACGTCCCAGTTTAAATTAAAGAGGGACATTACTTGGAGTGACGTCCGAGTTTAAAATCTATTTTTTTTTACACTTTTCCATTGGAGAGTATAGAGTGTGGATATTTATAAGCTATACAATACTATACAATTAGAGGTGTAAAATCCTAATAGCACCTATGTGGAGCCTAGGTGGAGGTGTAATTTTACACCCCCCATTGGAGATGCCCTTATAAGCTATACAATAATATACAATTTGAGGTGTAAAATCTTAATGGCACCTACGTGGAGCCTAGGTGGAGGTGTAATTTTACACCCCCCATTGGAGATGCCCTTAGTACCTGTTTCGACCCCCACATACGTGGCAAACGTCCATTAGTAGGGGTCTCCATTTTATTCGTTTAATCGACAGGGCTAAAGCCCAATTCGCAATACCATGGATCAATGTACAGGCCCATTAACTCATGTGTCTAAGGCTGAACCTTAGCCACATGGCTTGCCACTAATGTACGTTGATTTATGTCCAGATTCATTTCTTATCAAAGAGATAGTTATCAGTTGACAGTTATACTCTATCACAATTACTCAAGATACAAGATTACTTGAGCTACAAGGACTCTCTACTCTACCTCTATAAATACCAAACTATTTTTCATAAGGAACTACGTGGAAACTTGATCCCTAGAGAATATATCTTGGGTACGTAGGCAGCCATTATTTGGTTCAGTTTCATCTCCCCCAACATCAAATTCCTCTGTTTCTTAGTATGTTCTTTACCATTGCTCTCGTTGTGTTGAAGCAGTTTACTGCCGAAACATAATTGGCGCCGTCTGTGGGGAATTTAGAATTCATTATCACGTGAAACAATCAAGATGGTAAGCACAAGAAGCAGACCAAATAGTCGACATATTCCTCCTGCTAATAATACTCGCAACCCTCGAAATTCAAATCGGCCAATGCAAGAACCGTTGAACAATCAAGTTGCTCCTAGTGGTAGGATCAATTCTCAACATCCGACTATAGCAGTGCAACCGCCACCGCCTCCGCCACTGCCATCGCAAAAGGCAGTACAACCGCCGACACCAACCCTAACAGTCTTGCAACAAGAAAACCGACAAGTCAGTAATCCTCCATGCGGTCCACCGTCTGTCCATGTCGATCCTTCAGTTAACATGGATATGGACGTGGACATTACTCTCACACCAACTAACAGAAAAGGTGATAGTAACAGCCAATTCACCCCTAATACGGTTGGAGTGAGTTACGGACGAGTCAAAAATTTAAATAGGAACTTGAGAAGGAAGCCGGCAAAGAGGCAAAGGCGGTGGGGATCGATGCTGCAAATTCAACAACATCAAGGCAACCACGAAGGGACGCAGGCCATTCCAGTGTATGGGACCGTCTTGAAAATCCACTTCATCGTCCTCAACAACGTGTTATTTCTCAAACACAATCAACCAGTGCACACTCTAAGAGTAATGACCCTATTACCCGTACTTATGGGAAGAATTGGATTGCCAGGGATAACTACTACCCTAGACATGTCCGATCCCAAATGGAAGATTTACCTATGAGAAGCAATTTCAGGGAAGACCGCCATCCGAGATATGTCCGACATGACTGGGAAGGCGGGCATCCTAGACAAGAGCAACAAAACATGGAGAAGTGGTGTAATTATACCGACCACCCGGCCAAGGGTGACTACCGGCCTAGACAGGCTGGTTACAGGGATAGACAAAGACAATCACCGGTCGGAGCTGATCGTGTGTACCGCCAAAGATCTCTAACTCTAATAAGAGATAATGGAAGGTATCCTTCTCCACATAGGCACGACCAGGGGCGTCCAGTTGTTTGAGCCAATACTTTAACTCTAACAGAACAACAGTTGAAATAGTTGATTGCAAAAGAACTTAACGATAGAGAGTCAAAGGGGTAAGACTGAAAAACTTGACAGTCAATGATGGCGTACTTCATAAGTTTTTGCTCGACATTCAAGAAGCTTACCACCATCCCGACTTCAAACAACCCGATTTTGAACTTTATGATGAGTCGGAAGGAGATCTTGGCTTGCATGTTCTATCGTTCAAAAATAAGTTGGTGTTATGGGGTGGAGATGATCCGCTCATATGTAAGCTCTTTCCATCAACTCTAAAGGGAGAAGCATTACGCTGGTTTAATGAGTTGCCTTCAAGATCAATTCACCAATTCAATGAACTAGAAAATCAGTTTGTTAATCATTTTCGCCACAATTGCAAGACGCCAAAGGATGTCGACTCACTTCTAAACATCAAGCAACAACATGACGAAAAGTTACGTACTTTTGTTACTAGGTTCTGGAAGGCAGAAGCACCGCCGCCGCCGCTACCACAAACGGCGATACAAATGCCTCTGAAAAAAAGCATCACGGAACAAAGTATAAGGAAAACCTTCATCCCAGACTGGACCGACCTGACAGGGAAGGCCGACCTCGCAGATTTGAGGAAAATCGCCATCCTAGACAGGTTCGACCAGACAGGGAAAGAAGGCATCACGGAAGAAAGTATAAGGAAAACCTTTATCCCAGACTGGACCGACCTGACAGGGAAGGCCGACCTCGCAGATTTGAGGAAAATCGCCATCCTAGACAGGTTCGACCAGACAGGGAAAGAAGGCGTCACAGAAGAAAGTTTAAGGAAAACCTTCATCCTAGACTGGACTGACGTGATAGGGAAGGCCAACCTCGCAGATTTGAGAAAAACTGCCATCCCAGATAGGTCCGACCAGGCAGGGAAAGGAGGCATCACAGAAGAAAATATAAGGAATACCAATATCCCAAATGAGACTGACCTGAGGAAAATCGTCGTCCTAGACAGGTCTGATCCAATAAAGAAGGAAGGTGTCACAGAATCAACTAGAAGGAAGACCACAATCCCAGACAAACTACCGACCTAGATAGGCTGGTTACACGCAAAGAAAAAGACAATCTCCAGTTGGACCTGAACGTGTGTATCGCCTAAAATCTCTCACTCTTGTAAGAGGTAATGGCAGGTATCATCTTCCACATAGGCTCGACCGGGGGCGTCTGTCTGTTTAAATCTTCTGGATAAAATGGATTTCACCCCACTTACCACGAAGTCCCTTTGATGTAACTTCCCACTCATCGTAAAGTTCATCTGAACCTTAACGAACCTTAACGAAGCTTGTCCGATTCATCCGTATCCATTGCCACGAATTTCCGAACTGGTGAACGCCACTTCGGGCTTCCAACGCCTCTCTTTCATGGATGCTTCTTCATGGTACTACCAGATATCTTTGAATGTGGATGACCAAAAGTTCATCGCCTTCATGACCGACCAAGGCATTTTCTGCTACACTGTTATGCCTTTTGGTATGAAAAATGCCGGTGCAACCTACCAAAAGCTTGTCAATACAATTTTTTCCGATCTGCTGGGAAAAATAATGGAAGCTTATATCGATGATATAGTCGTTAAATTGAAGCATACTGGTGATCATCTTTCGAATGGGAAAGTTATCTTAGTGCATATAGCATTGTCTTTGAAAGTCATTACATTCACCGAAAAAGGACATGCTCTGGCGTCTTTTTGATAGCTGATTTTCGATTGATGATTCTACTATTAACGATGTCTTGCGCCGGGAAGAATCTATGGAAGACATACGCGCCAATAACCGGAGGCTTACGAAGACCAACATGAAAACGCAATTCCTAATCCCATTGACCTATGGATTGTTTTTACTCGGATGGCTCCCCATAGTAAACTGGTCGGAATTGGATGCATTTTTTGTTAAACCCGGCGGAGAAAATATTGGGAAATCTGTGCGAGTTGGCATCGTCGCTTCAAATAACGAAGCCGAGTATGAGGCTGCCATTTGTGCCTTGAGAACAGGTTTGACACTGGGGGAACGAAAGCTCCAGTTATACACGGATTCTCGCCTTGTTGCCAATCAATTTGGTGGGTCTTTTGAAGCAAGAGATGTACGTATGGCGGCTTATCTTAGTTTGATACATAGTCTTGCTCGACAATTTGATAGCATCTCTATCACTCAAAGACCTCGAAATGACTTACGTTATACAGATTCATTAGCTTATCTCTCCGCCGCCGTTAGAAGCGAAGGGTCAAAACACATCACTTTTGCAGTCATCTTTTCGTCAGTCTAAGTTTGAACGTTTTTACGCTCGCTTAGTTCGTTACTATCATTACGAAAAAATCTGACGAAGTTACCACGTTTAACTTCGTCAGTTTAAGTTTGAACGTTTTTACGCTCGCTTAGTTCATTACTATCATTACGAAAAAAATATGACGAAGTTACCACATTTAGCTTTGTCAGTCTAAGTTTGAACGCTTTTTACGCTCGCTTAGCCATTACTATCGTTATGACAAAATCTGACGAAGTTACCACATTTAGCTTTGTCAGTCTAAGTTTGAACACTTTTTACGTTCGCTTACTCATTACTATCGCTACGACAAAATCTGACGAAGTTACCACATTTAGCTTTGTCAGTCTAAGTTTGAACACTTTTTACGTTCGCTTACTCATTACTATCGCTACGACAAAATCTGACGAAGTTACTACATTTAACTTCGCTAGTCTAAGTTTGAACGTTTTTACGCTCGCTTAGTCCATTACTATCGTTCGATCAAAATCTGACGAGGTTACCACGTTTAGCTTCGTCAGCCTAAGTTTGAACGCTTTTATGCTCGCTTAGCCTAATTTTGCAAAGTTAAGTACGCATTGGGGGCGTTTTTCTCTACATGGGGGCGTCTCTTTCTATTTCATTTCAACTACATAAATCAACAACATTGTCAGTTTTCCACATGTATGTTATCTGTCACAAAAACAACATTCAATAGCAAACACATACTTTTATTTTTCATCACAAGAAGTTTTAGCTCTATGGTATTACATTCACACAATTACCTAATCCATTGTCTCTGTCAATTATCTTACGGTCACTCGAGTAAATCTTCGTTTTCTTCTTCAAAATCTGCATTCGCTTCGCTTAGCACTTTCGGTTAACTATCTTCCGCGATTCATTATTTTTTTTCTAAGGCATTGTCTTCGATCATTCTATGAAAATTTTCCGGCCGAAAATTTTCGTCAGCTTCATTAATTTTTATAAGGCACTGTGCCGGTCTTTCTAATTAAAATTTTCCGAGCGAAAATTTTCGTCAGCGTCATTATTTTTTTTATTTTTTTTTCTATGGCATTGTGCCGATCTTTCTCTGAAAAATTTTCCGAGCGAAATTTTTTTGTCAGCGTCATTATTTTTTCTATGGCATTGTGCCGATCTTTCTCCGAAAAATTTTCCGAGCGAAAATTTTCGTCAGCTTCATTAATTTTTCTAAGGCACTGTGCCGATCTTTCTAATTAAAATTTTCCGAGCGAAAATTTTCGTCAGCGTCATTATTTTTTTCTATGGCATTGTGCCGATCTTTCTACGAAAAATTTTCCGAGCGAAAATTTTCGTCAATGTCATTATTTTTTTTTCTATGGCATTGTGCCGATCTTTCTCCGAAAAAATTTTCCGAAAGCAAAAAATTTTCGTCGGCTTCATTATTTTTCTAAGGCATTGTGCCGATCTTTCTCTGAAAAAATTTCAAAGTTTAAAATTTTCGTCGCCTTCATTATTATTTTTCTAATGCATCAGGTGCGATCTTTTTCTACTGAAAAATTTTCCGAGTGAAAATTTTCGTCAATGTCATTATTTTTTTTTATGGCATTGTGCCGATCTTTCTCCTAAAAATTTGCCGAGCGAAAATTTTCGTCATTATCATTATTTTTTCTAAGGCATTCTGCCGATCTTTCTACGAGAAATTTACCAACTGAATTTTTTTGATAGCTTCATTATTTTTTCTAAGGCATTAAGCCGAACTTTTTGAGCAAAACTTTCCGAGGCTCGTACAACTGTTGTTTCTCCGTGCGGCAAAAATTCGCATTACGTTAACTTTCTAAGCGAAAACTTTATTCAGCTTCTTTATTATTATTTTTTCTACGGCATTGTGATCTTTCCGTTCGAAACTTTTTGTCAATATCTTTTGCTCGTAATTCTGCCGTTTCAACCTGCGACGCAAATATAAATTTTTTCATTAGTCTTTCAGACTTAACCAAAATTTGAAGCTAACTGGAAAAAAATAAAATACTGACATACCTGTTTCATGCTGTCAAATTTTTTTGCCACCGCTTTGACATATTCTCCACACTTTTCTCCGTTTTCTTCGTCTTCTTCGACAGGCCAAATTAGAGTTTTATCGAAACTCAATAATTTAAGCTTAATATCATAGCCGATCCAATTTGAAGCTGCTCGATCCTGAGCTAGATTATGCCGTGACCTCGTGTAGTCGTTATATCTGTCACCTTCTTTCCACCTCACCGTATCTACGATCGTCATCCAGTTTTTTCTTCTCGATTATCTTTCGCCCGTATAATACGGTCGTTCATCTCCTCAAATTATAAAAAAAAAAATCGGGTAAGATTGGTCAAAAACCGTGTTCGCTTTATCCAAAAGGGTGCACAGGGCCATATTAAAGAAAAACAGGTACAATGCCCTTCCTTTACTGGCGATGCACCGTATCATGTTTTCTTATTTCCGTTTTTGAATTAAGGCGCCGTGAGTATCGCCATCTCATCATGTCTTCCATAGCAGCTCATGAAGAAAACCGACGTTCGTCTTTTTTGGTTGCCACCATATGTTGACATTCCTAAGGACAAAATTCAACAGTTCAAAGGGCATGCGTAACAAGTAAAAAATAATAATAATAAATAAAGAAAACGACAGCAGTATACCGCGCCAAGTTTGTTTCCCACAACCATCGAAATCCAAGATGAGCTGAAAAGTGGCAGTTTGATGGAAGCGGCTGATTTTTTTTTATATACGGGGTGCTGATCTAAAGAGGGACACCACTTTGCAACCAAACTCACCAGAGTTCAACGACTTGTGATCCAACCCACGAAAATCAGCACCGCCATGCCATATTTGATCGTTTTTTATTGTTCAGAGATCTCAAATTTGGATCACGTGAGTACCTCGTTCACGCAAAGCTTCATGGCGAGAGCACGTTGTTATGAGGCAAGCACAGCGCTCTGCCACCAAAGGCCCTGTTGCTTTGCCGGCCAGCCCTGAGTCTAACCGGAAACCGCCACTAGTTTGTATATAAACAGAGTTTGCTGGAGATAGAACATACCTACTAGTCTACGCAAAGTCGAAACACCGCGTTCTAGAGCGCCAGTACTACGACAAGCTTTCTGCGACTTCAGGGAGTCTTGACCTCGTCTGTTTGATAAGCGCCCCTACTGCGCCAGCACTTATATAGGGTCGAGCTGTTTTTCAGTTCTGATGGGATTCAATCAAACTTCATCCGTCATCTTAATTCTTATCTCTTCCATATTCTTATCACAATCCGAACACTTTGAGTCCGATTCCTGTTTAACTTCCCTTTATTACTATTGTTACTATATTGCCCCTATGTTTAATTTCAACGGTCCAATAGTATCGATATTCCGCTGGCACGCGTCGTCGACATCACTTTCGCATTGTTACCTAATGCGTTCGGTACAGTGTTCGGCACTCAATTTCACTTGCCACACGTACTCAAGACAGCAGACATCATGAAAGACGAAGATACAGCATATATTCCGGAAAGATAACGCACCTGATTTTTTTTACTAGAGAGCTTGAAGCCCTCTCAAGACTTCGTAACCCACACCTTGTTTCTCTACTAGTTTGGTCCTATGAAAACAGCAACCTTTGTTTCGTCTGCTAGTACTGTTTTACTCCTAGATCTAGTTTGGTCTACAGATACGGTTTTATACTATTTCGTCGATAAGTTTTACGGGGTGGATTATTATCTAACCTGGATTCTTATCTAGTTCGGGGTTAAATACAGTTTTAGTTGCCCAAGTATTCACTTTCGACTCCAACTCGTATTTTTATTCATTTTTCTTCATATTCTTACTAAACTGCCCCTACATTTAATTTTCAACGGTATAATCCGAGTATCGCTATTCCGTTGGCACGCTTCATCGCATTCAAATTTCGTGTTATCACGTGACGCGTTCGGTACATTTTCGCCAATCAATTTCTTTTGCAATTTTATTTATGTGCATCTTTTATTTTTTCTGTACATTTTCGGCCATCTTTTCTTTAACTATGTCATTGCGTCCCGTCTACATTTATTTGACATTATTTCGTTTCCGATAATTCACGAATTTTTTCCGCCAGTCCATTTTCCTATCGTTTACGTTCACACGACATTTTGTTATATGTTTCGCTTACTATTTTCGTATTCCATTTTTTTGCTTTTTCTTCTCTTCTTTGCCATGTGAACTTTGTTCGCATGACAAAGAGGGGGCGGTGTTTCGACCCCCACATACGTGGCAAACGTCCATTAGTAGGGGTCTCCATTTTATTCGTTTAATCGACAGGACTAAAGCCCGGCCAATTCGCAATACTATGGATCAATGTACAGGCCCATTAACTCATGTGTCTAAGGCTGAACCTTAGCCACATGGCTTGCCACTAATGTACGTTGATTTATGTCCAGATTCATTTCTTAACAAAGAGATAGTTATCAGTTGACAGTTATACTCTATCACAATTACTCAAGATACAAGATTACTTGAGCTACAAGGACTCTCTACTCTACCTCTATAAATACCAAACTATTTTTCATAAGGAACTACGTGGAAACTTGATCCCTAGAGAATATATCTTGGGTACGTAGGCAGCCATTATTTGGTTCAGTTTCATCTCCCCCAACATCAAATTCCTCTGTTTCTTAGTGTGTTCTTTACCATTGCTCTCGTTGTGTTGAAGCAGTTTACTGCCGAAATAGTACCTAATGTTTACATTTCAGTAGATAAACTTATAGATAAAGTTACAGAGTTTTGATTTCTTTTATTGCTCAACAGATTTGATATCAAGGGGTACGAGACTAGGTTTGGGAATCGAGACTGGGAAAATACACATTTTGGTGCATCAAAAGCAATTTGTTGTTGGGTTTCTGGCTGTCATGGAAGGAGGTGCCACTTGCACGTGGAAAAGCGTTGTGGGACTAAATGGCTCTTAGGTCAGCCCTTAAATCTCTTAGGACACATTGAAAGTAAAAAGATTTATATGTGTCCGCTTTTCGGATCATACATATAGCCATTTTATGTGTCAAAAGTTACTTTGTTTATGTCCTTGCTAAATTTGTCTGTGAAGCAGATTGTACCTGTCACAGCCCGATTTTCTAAACAATTAAAAAAAAAATGAATATTTGAAATATAAATATCTCAAACATCACTTGGTTCAATTGTCTAAAAACCCAGGCTATGACGGGGTGATACAACACATGTCAAAACCTAAAACCCACATCACAACAGGATCAACTTAACAACAAAAATCTCCAAATTCCTCAACTATCACTTTATTAAAAACTTTCTTCCATCCCAATACAAACATAAACAAACTTTAAGAATAACAATTTCCAACATCGTATTTTCGTGTCATATGAAAAGAAAACTACGTTATTACATACTTCCAAAAGATCAGACCTAATAAAATAAACTCCCAGACTGCTCCAGACAAGAATCCAAATTACACGCTTGGCGGTTTCTATCGCTTCCACTGTGTTCCCAAGAACACACCCACGTAAGCCAAAACAAAGCAAACATGAGTCGACAAAATGGAATTTCTTTGGTATGAGTAGACTAACCACATATAAACATTATCATACTTTAATTATCCAAACAATCACTTTATATTTTCTCATAACTTAATCATTCACAGCTTGGAAGACAGGTAGTTCCGTCATTTTAACCGGCATAATTTCTTCCCAAGCAAGACTTCCATTATATAACTCATTATCATAACTCATTTTAATATCTAAACCATTGAATTAAAACTTACCGATATCCACTGCTGTATAAGGGTAGGACCGCGTCCCTGTACAAAATGTTATTAAGTCCTACCCTCCTGCAAAAGAAAGTTAGAACTTCTAACATTTGTCGATATCCTATAGGTATTCAAAAGTAAACCCAAGCACACTCGCACAATCAAATCAATTTCTCTTATCAAATAATCAATTACTTTTCTTATACACATATTTCACAACCTATGTACCTTAGGTCATTCCCGTCACATTCAAGGAATACCCAACCCTACATTCCCGTACACTCAAGGAATACAACTAACCCGCAAGGCGAATACCTTAATTCCTCTCTAGGGCAGTCCAAACAATCTGGTCATTCATGGCACATTCAATGAATACCCGGGTCATTCACGGCACATTCAATGAATACCCATAAATAACGCTAACGGGCCATTTATGGCACATTCCATAAATGCCCACCTAACATATGACATCAACAGTCATAAAACTCAATTCCAAAACTTTAGGCATGGAGAGTTCTAAAAGAGTGCGGTAAATTTATTTACGCATTATTGAACTTTATTTTATATATCATTTCAGAGAACGAATGAGTATCTTGATTCCTGTATTTTTTATCTACGCGTTATTAATTTCAGAGATGTCTTAGTGTCATAACGTTGCATATCATAAAATACTGCAAAATCACATAGTAGTTAATACACATACACACGTATATATAGAGGTCTTAGCCTAAAGTCAAGTATGCTAATAGCCCTAGACCTATCTTAATAACCCAAATCATAATCCGAGTTAAAAGGTCAAATTGGGTCAACTGATCAAAGTCAACCCTGGTCAACAGTCAAAGTCAACCATCATGGTCGAAGTCAAACTATCGTTTCCATGTTCAACAAGTTCAGGGTTATAGCCCTGGTTCATGGCTAAGGTCAATGTGCATGGCTCATGGCTAAGGTAAAACGGTTCAGACCCAACTGGCCAAGCCCAAACCTTAAAACCCGAAAGTCTAAAAGTTGAAAGACCCATGTAGATCTATTTTAAATTATATGGACTGGCTTCAAACAATATTAGAAACTAGCCCAAAACAGTTAAGTGATTCAGCCCAAGAATTGAACTGAAACCGGCCCAAAAACTTTAAATTAAACTGGTCCACAAATAACTTAAAATCGGGCCCAACAAGAAATAGAAATTGGCCCAAAGAATTTAAACATTTCGGCCCAGCTAACAATAAGGGTTCGGCCCAACCGATTAGGCCCAAGCCCAAAATCGGTTACTGTTCATCTTCTCCCTCCACCAACAGCCACCAAAACCGACCACCACCAAGCTCTAATCGACCACCCAATACAACCCCGCGGTTTTGATCCCCATAACAACCCAAACAACATTAACAAAAGCGAAAGCTTCAATTAATTACAACAATTCCTTTCTTCAAAAGTAGATCTACAATTTCGGCCTCCATTAAAGCTTGTTCCAAGCTCCAATCGACAGCCCCCACACCCACGCTACACTACCCTATCATCATTAAACTCAAACAACAACAATATCAACAAAAAAAAACGTTCAAACTGTGTTACTGCATTGTTTGGTTTGGGCAAGCCGCCATTAATGGAGCTTCGAGCTTCAACAGCACACTCTAATCTCCATCTCGACGTCCTCACACACTCAAACATAAACCCAATCATCCACAATCAATACCACAAGAGGAAGTTAAGACACCCCAAAAGTATAAACGGGACATGACGATTTCTAAGAGGCTGGCGCCTCCATTGAGGACCCCTCCAATGCTTCTACAGAACCCACAAACATCAATTCTCATACCCACACTTTTACAAACACAACCAAACCTTATTCAATCACACCACAACCATCAAAGTTCAACTACAACAGAATAGTTCAACCAAAACAAAAACAGGACGCGCCGCCATTATCGTGCCCAATAAGCTTCGATAGTTAAATTCCACTTTCCGAGTTTAACCAGAGTTTAACCAGTTTTAATAACGACAGTTTAACAAGTTTTCACATCAACAAGACGAATAATAATAATGACAGAAAGAGCAGAAACCATGAGTGGAATCTTTGAACAGTAAAGTTAGACGTGAATAGAAAAACTAATCTACTCACCTGTAGCGCTCTTCGATTATCAACCAGCTACCAGGAAAAACCTTCCTTTCCTTCCTTCAGTAAAACTCCCATTTTTTTCTAAAACCCTCGTTGTGTTTTTTTCCCAAAAACTCTACGTGAGAAAACTCCCCGAAAAACAAGGACAACACTTATCCATTTACCTACGGGCTTTTATCCGTCCGTAACTGCTGGATATTCTATATCTGTTTTATCTATTATCTATTTTCATTATTATCTTTATTATTATTATTATTAGGAAAACAAAGAATAAAAACACGGGGTGTTATAATATACACACCTTAAAAGGATCTCGTCCCGAGATTCAAGGTAGAGTGTAGATTAACCAAACAACAGTACGTCAAACAATTAAAATGAGACATACATGTATACGCAAGTATACACACCTTAAAAGGAATACACATATACAATATCATATAGATAGACATACTAATATGCAAATCACATACTTTGAAAATGTATCTATATACGTATTGAACCCAAGAAATACATCTATACACTAGCATACACAACTCAAAAGAATAAACGTAATTAATTTCTTCAATTGCCAACACTTAAGTAAACTCATTATTTCACAATTTAGCAAAACCCATATTCTTCAAGTTAAATCATACTAAGAAGGCAATGTAGTTCCTCTCACACCGAGGCAGTTAGTTCCACTCTTAGTATTTACCAACTAATCCAAGGCGTTTAAAAAAAATACATATTATAATTTTTTTTTTTTTTTTTTTTAACGATCTTTCCTGTCAAAACTATTTGTTTAAAAACTCATATGTTTCATCCACCACCTTAGTGTTTACGCATATATCAACATTTCTCTCAGTGTCTCACAAACACCACATGTTCGAAAATAAAAATATAAAACGTATAGACTGATTCATATTATCAACGGCCTACACTATGTCCACCATCACATAGGATCAAACACCTACAATGTGAGGCATGCATACTGGCTCACACACCAACGATATGCAAGTATACACTAGTTCACACACCAACGATGCATACTAACTCTCTACCATCACATAGGATCAAACACCAACGATGTGTGGTATGCACACTGGATCACACTCCAACGATGTACATGTACACTTTGGATCAAACTCCAACGATGCATCTGAGAGATGTTATGTATATTGGATCACACACCAACGATATACATAACTTGGACAATATCAAATATTTCAAATCCAACCTTTATCAAAAGGGTTTCTTTATTCCTTGGATAATTCAAATTTACTCAAATATGAAATTTTAAAATAACCATTTCTTCTTTAGTCAATACTTACTTAAAATCGAAAACTCTGTTAGAAAAACAACACTATAACATGCTGAACAATTTCGATTATAAATTTCATAAGAAACTAAACGTAAAAAAAAAACTAACCGTTAAAACAACCAGCATTTTATTTTTCCTAATCATATCCCAACATTCCACTATAAAAGTACACACAAAACAACAAGCCAAACCAAATACCACAAAGAAACACTCCTACTACCCATTCACCACAATCCGAGGATCACCTAGACCTTCACTATCTAGGCTAACCTAAGCTCTGATACCAAAAATGTCACAGCCCGATTTTCTAAACAATTAAAAAAAAATGAATATTTGAAATATAAATATCTCAAACATCACTTGGTTCAATTGTCTAAAAACCCAGGCTATGACGGGGTGATACAACACATGTCAAAACCTAAAACCCACATCACAACAGGATCAACTTAACAACAAAAATCTCCAAATTCCTCAACTATCACTTTATTAAAAACTTTCTTCCATCCCAATACAAACATAAACAAACTTTAAGAATAACAATTTCCAACATCAGATTATCGTGTCATATGAAAAGAAAAACTACGTTATTACATACTTCCAAAAAAGATCGGACCTAATAAAATAAACTCCCCGATGCTCGGACAAGAATCCAAATCACATGCCGCGGTTCCATCGCCTTCCACTGTGTTCCCAAGAAACACACCCACGCTAAAACAAAACAAAGCAAACATGGGTCACAAAATGGAATTTCTTTGGTATGAGTAGACTAACCACATATAAACATTATCATACTTTAATTATCCAAACAATCACTTTATATTTTCTCATAACTTAATCATTCACGGCTTGGAAGGCAATGTGTAGTTAGTCATTTTAACCAAAGATAATTTCTTCCCAAGCAAGACTTCCATTATATAACTTATTATCATAACTCGTTTTAATATCTAAACCATTGAATTAAAACTTACCGATATCCACTCTTTGTATAAGGGTAGGATCGTCGTCCTCAAGACAAAATGTTATTAAGTCCTACCCTCCTGCAAAAGAAAGTTAGAACTTCTAACATTTGTCGATATCCTATAGGTATTCAAAAGTAAACCCAAGCACACTCGCACAATCAAATCAATTTCTCTTATCAAATAATCAATTACTTTTCTTATACACATATTTCACAACCTATGTACCTTAGGTCATTCCCGTCACATTCAAGGAATACCCAACCCTACATTCCCGTACACTCAAGGAATACAACTAACCCGCAAGGCGAATACCTTAGTTCCTCTCTAGGGCAGTCCAAACAATCTAGTCATTCATGGCACATTCAATGAATACCCGGGTCATTCATGACACATTCAATGAATACCCATAGATAACGCTAACGGGCCATTTATGGCACATTCCATAAATGCCCACCTAACATATGACATCAACAGTCATAAAACTCAATTCCAAAACTTTAGGAGTGGAGAGTTCTAAAAGAGTGCGGTAAATTTATTTACGCATTATTGAACTTTATTTTATATATCATTTTAGAGAACGAATGAGTATCTTGATTCCTGTATTTTTTATTTACGCGTTATTAATTTCAGAGATGTCTTAGTGTCATAACGTTGCATATCATAAAATACTGCAAAATCACATAGTAGTTAATACACATACACACCTATATATAGAGGTCTTAGCCTAAAGTCAAGTATGCTAATAGCCCTAGACCTATCTTAATAACCCAAATCATAATCCGAGTTAAAAGGTCAAATTGGGTCAACTGGTCAAAGTCAACCCTGGTCAATAAAGTCAAAGTCAACCATCATGGTCGAAGTCAAACTGTCGTTTCCATGTTCAGCAGGTTGAGGGTTATAGCCCGGTTCATGGCTAAGGTCAATGTGCATGGCTCATGGCTAAGGTAAAAGCGGTTCGGACCTAACCGCGCCAAGCCCAAACCTTAAAACCCGAAAGTCTAAAAGTTGAAAGACCCATGTAGATCTATTTTAAATTATATGGACTGGCCTCAAACAATATTAGAAACTAGTCCAAAACAGTTAAGTGATTCAGCCCAAGAATTGAACTGAAACCGGCCCAAAAACTTTAAATTAAACTGGTCCACAAATAACTTAAAATCGGGCCCAACAAGAAATAGAAATTGGCCCAAAGAATTTAAACATTTCGGCCCAGCTAACAATAAGGGTTCGGCCTAACCGATTAGGACCAAGCCCAAAATCGGTTATTGTTCATCTTCTCCTTCCACCAACAGCTACCAAAACCGACCACCACCAAGCTCTAATTGACCACCCAATACAACCCCGCGGTTTTGATCCCCATAACAACCCAAACAACATTAACAAAAGCGAAAGCTTCAATTAATTACAACAATTCCTTTCTTCAAAAGTAGATCTACAATTTCGGCCTCCATTAAAGCTTGTTCCAAGCTCCAATCGACAGCTCCCAGACCCACGCTACACTACCCTATCATCATTAAACTCAAACAACAACAATATCAACAAAAAAAACGCGTTCAAATCGTATTCTTTGATTGTTTGGTTTGGGCAAGCCGCCATTAATGGAGCTTCGAAGCTTCAACAGCACACTCTAATCTCCATCTCGACGTCCTCACACACTCAAACATAAACCCAATCATCCACAATCAATACCACAAGAGGAATTTAAAACACCCCAAAAGTATAAACGGGACAGGACGATTTCTAAGAGGCTGGCGCCTCCATTGACGACCCCTCCAATGCTTCTACAGAACCCACAAACATCAATTCTCATACCCACACTTTTACAAACACAACCAAACCTTATTCAATCACACCACAACCATCAAAGTTCAACTACAACAGAATAGTTCAACCAAAACAAAAACAGGACGCGCCGCCATTATCGTGCCCAATAAGCTTCGATAGTTAAATTCCACTTTCCGAGTTTAACCAGAGTTTAACTAGTTTTAATAACGACAGTTTAACAAGTTTTCACATCAACAAGGCGAATAATAATGATGAAAAAAGAGCGTAAAACCATGAGTGGAATCTTTGAACAGTAAAGTTAGACGTGAATAGAAAAACTAATCTACTCACCTGTAGCGCTCTCCGATTATCAACCAGCTACCAGGAAAAACTTTCTTTTCCTTCCTTCAGTAAAACTCCCATTTTTTTCTAAAACCCTGGTTGTGTTTTTTTTCCAAAAACTCTACCTGAGAAAACTCCCCGAAAAACAAGGACAACACTTATCCATTTACCTACGGGCTTTTATCCGTCCGTAACTACTGGATATTCTATATCTGTTTTATCTATTATCTATTTTCATTATTATCTTTATTATTATTATTATTATTAGGAAAACAAAGAATAAAAACGCGGGGTGTTATAGTACCCCTTTGTCTTGGGTAAACAAAATGTAGTACGCATCGTGTGATTTGGATTTATAGTCATCTGCTTTCTTTGGTTTCAGAATCAATGGAGTAAACACGCATTATGGTAGCCCAACCAACCCTGCAGCTCCACTGTTATCAGGAGGATCTTCCAGTGGATCTGCCGCGCGTAGCTGTTGCTGCTGGTCTGACTTTTCTTTAGGTGATCTCTTTTGTTATTCTATTCTATCATTTTATGATCTCGATCTGTCAAAGTACACTTTTATAACGGATCTTTAGCTCAACACGGTATTGAATAGGGCATACGATTTTGTGCTCAGAAATATTCTTTTGTTAATTTTAATTTTGGATGCAGGATAATAGTATTCTTTCATATCATTGATTGCTTTATCTTTTTGCTTACCTTGATTATGTGAAGTTGGCTATATGGACTTTTTAGTATATCAGCAAACAATACTTGACAAATATGCAGGACTTAGGTTTATAGAAGCGGTAATGTCGTTTAGCCATTTGTACCACTCCATGATCTTAGAATTTTCTTTGTTAGACATTGTGTCCCTATGGAGGTCTTAGGGACAGAACAACCAAAGACAACTTAATGGGATTGGTTTGACACTAGCTACCTACCTTGTTTTGTGTTTCTTTTATGGAACTACGTACCTTGTTGGACAGTGGACACCGTAACTTGTGTTTATCCTATCTGTAAGTACAGTGGATGCCAGGTGGCACATTGTTATTGCATGTTATCAGCTTTTCAGTTGATTTCCGTGCAGTTCACGAGCTTACACTGCAAATATGACACTTCGCATATTTACGAGCTTACTTTTTTCAAGGGTTCTCAATGTAGATAAAGGCAGCGTTTTGCACATTTCACCTTTAGTAATACATAAAGTAATCTGAAACGTCTTGAGTACATTAATGGTTCTCTCCTAATATTTTGATATATATTTTTCTGGATGGACGGATGTGCATTTTCCTTATTCAGAGTAAATGACAGGTATTGATACTACTGGTGGCGTGAGGGTACCTGCTGCCTTCTGTGGTATATTAGGATTCCGAACATCACATGGAGCTCTTTTTAAAATTGGGATTATTCCTATTTCACCTAGTCTTGATGCTGTCGGTATGTGTGTATAGGTTTTTTTCACATTTTCATGCCTAAGCTAGACTTTTTTTCTTCAGAGTTTATATTGTCCAAATCTCCATATACTTTGTATAGAAGTAACAATTCATGAGTTTATTGGCAGTTATATTCTTTTCCTGATGACAGTTGTTGAACCCATGGCTGTGGCTTAAAAACTCGGACACACTCTACCAACTAAGCCTGCTGGCACCTGGTAAAAGATAACAATTTTGCATGATTAGAACAACATACACTTTTGGTCAGAAAAAAGAAAAAGAAGAAAAAAAGCAGCAAAGTTGAGTTATTTCTTTCCTTACCTGTTCTTGTTTTCCCTACGAGGTCCCAGACGAAATAGAACTATTTTCTTTTATAGAAGGGGTATAATGAAATTCCTTGATTGGCTATTCCCTAGAGGAATGATCGGTTTTATTTGACTGATGGATCCAACAAACAATTATCTTATATATAAAACGAATACCGGATTTTTTTATTAGTTCCCGTATTCTAAGTTTTATACCAAAGTTTTAAATTGAAAAGGTACAGGAAAGTTGGACAACTACTTTCTTTTTGCTAAAAGGGTAAAACAGTAATTTAAAGCATTTCCATAACTATAAAACTCAACGTATTCGAGACACCTTTCGCGGTTTCCCAATTAAAAAAAAAAAAAACGTTCGTTCGTCTTCTGCCTTCTAATTTTCCAGATTTCTTAATCGCCGTCTAATCCCTTACTATTTCTCTGATTTCTTAATCTCTCTCTGTGTAACCCTCTATTCCCAATCTCCAACAATTTCTCTCCCGAACTGTTAACTATTATAATTCCATTTTGAAAGTCTCTCTCCCATTCCTTTTAGACAATTTTGAAAACCCTTCGTTTGCAAACCCTTGGTTCTCACTTTTGCCATTATGACAGTTACGTGGAAACATGTAATTCCCATTTATATGATTAATCCAGGTTTATCCCATCGGTCTTCTTCGATCGAAATCTGTTCTTCTACATATTGTGGTTCCCTTCCATTTATTCTATATTGCACATCAATTATCTCTTTCTCCCATTCAAGTTGCACCGTGTATTGATGGAAAATAAGCCAATTATACAGGTACGTGTTTCTGGACTGATTAAATCCACAAATGGCCTCGACCACGACGTTGCAAGTGGATTAAAAATTAATTGGGAGTCTTATTTGTGGAAACAGAGCAATAAAAACCTTTCCCTCTCAACAAACGCTTTCTCTATGAACCATACGACCGACTCTAGCACTGCTATGAATCGCAAGCAGGTTATTTCTGATCATGCTTATTTAATTGTTTCGGTTTATTTGTTACTGCTTGATTTTCCATTTTCTTTTTGTCTAATTGCAACTTCAGAGTCCATTTAATCAACTCTAGATTCCTAGGTGAAAACCCATTTTCTCGAGCGATCAATACCATTTGGGAGTATGTAATGCCAATTCTATTAATAATTTTATTAAGACATACCAAAAGTTGGAATACCTTGAACTTTCTCTTTGAATATTTATGAGGGTTGTATTTTTGGAACCCAACTTTGATTTCCTTTACTACATTTTGTAGAGTTATAACAATTTAAGACCTTTTTGAATGCTATTGCGAGATCTGGGTATCCTTTGCGATTTTTGTAATTAGGCAAATTGATTTTCACAATGAAGTATGAAGTATACATATCTATTTTATCTTTTTGACAGAAAAACTAGGCAAATTGATTTCCACGATGAAGTATACGTATCTATTTTATCTTTTTGACATAAAAACTTCAGAGTTTCGGGTTTTCTCTGAATATTTGTTTGCTTTGTGAGTGTAGTGGTTGGAGTTAATTTATCTTCCTTTTCCAATGTTACGTATGTGATTTTTCATTGCTACAAGCGGATCCAACATACCTCGAGAACCCTATGATGTGCATGGATCACACGTGCCCAATTCGAGTCCACTTGCATGTGAAAAACCAACTACAAAGATAATTGGAGGATAAAAATAACTATCTCTAACTACAACTATGGGAGAAATTACTCATCATGTAATTTGGTAGTTCAACATCTTGGACTGAGTTTGTCTCCATCAGTTTACAGCTTTAACATTACACTACTGCAAACATATGGATTTGCACGTACGTACTTATATTTTTTTACTTCAGAATATGTAGTTTAATTATTATTAAGCTTTAGTTATTAATAGTATCCCTTCAATTCAATGACTGACGCATGCAATGTTTTGGCAGATGAAATGGCCCTTTTCTGGGACGGAATTACAAGAGGGCTTAGCTAGTGTCAACAAAGATTATAATGGGTTTTACCCCATACAATCTATTTTGATGGTGAAAAGTGTCAAAGGCCTCCTCCAGATAGCATCCCAATGTTACCAAACAGTTGTTGCAATTGGCAACCCAGCAGCTACATCTTCCCTCTTCTCAATGCATTCTACTTACTCTATTTCGATGGTGAAAAATGTCAAAGGCCTCCTCCAGATAGCATCCCAATGTTACCAAACAGTTGTTGTAATTGGCAGCCCAGCATCTACCTCTTCCTTCTTCTCAGTGCATTCTACATAAATCAAACACTGTTTTCCATATTCAGAATCAAAGGTAGGACTTTCTTTCATCTTCGTTTTCTAATAATCTTTTTCATTTGATCATCTTTTTGTAAATTTAAGTATGCAATTTTCCTATAGTTATGTCTTCTTGCCTTTTGATGCAGTTTGAACTTAACAATTGTTTCGGGGATTGTTTCAGTTCTTTTCATTTAAAATTTTAAGGTACATTCTTTTATCCCTTTTTGATATTTTTGGGATCTCAAGTTGTACTTCCATGATATAATTGCGTCCAATTCGTTGATTTAGAGAAGATGTTTGATGGTGAGATGCTTAGTAGAATAAACACTTTCTATCGTCATGACAACTTTACTGTCAAACTTGACCCAAACTATTCAAGCATCTTCAATTCGTTTCCTAATTTTAGGTTTCAATCTGTTTTCTTTTTCACCCATTTCTATATGTTCTTTTTTGCTTTCCATTCGAAGTTATCTTGCAATTGAGGGAGTCATACAAAGCCATGCTTTAAAGGAAGAAAGTCTACTGAACATTTTAATATTTATCGACTAATATCTTGGGCTCATCTATATCTTACCCGATGTTAATCTATCAACTTTCGTTTTTCATTGATTAGTTATATCAATCTTTTAAGAATTTCGTCAACAAAGCTATACTCTATCAGTTTCTTCGTTTTGGTTTGGTGCATGGTTTAAAGTATCTACTACTCTCTTTTTCAGAGGAGCTCAGGTGGTGATATTTTTTTTTCTAGCAATATATATGTTCCTGACTTCAAAATAAAATATTTAGTGTGATATGCATATTACTTTGCAGAAAGCATGCCAACATATGCCCATTGTGAGAAGTCACCGTTAGAGAATGAGTACGAGTATATGAAACAGTTGGAAAAAAAAAAAAAAAAAAAAGGTCTGCATAAAGGCAATTGCATTGGCTTCGCAATTTGGCTAAAATGCTATTATGTGCAATGTTAGATATAAATGTTAGTGTGTGCACATTGTCAAGAAAGCACCCTAAAGGCTTTAGTTGATTCTATTCCATCTTTAGAGGTATTCGTATTTTTTTAAATTAGTAGATGCATGTTATGTGCACTGTGAGATGAGTTTGTACATGCTATGCAGACTTCGAAATGAGGAAGGGATTTTAGATGATAAACGAAATAAGAATCTAGAGTATGTGGAATATGCTAACAAGAATAAAGTTTTTGGTTGATAATTTGAGCAGTGCGTGCTGATTTTGATAATTACAAAGTTTTTCTGATGACCTGCATCTCTATACAGGGGATATAAGCATTTCTTTAAAAGAACAACTTTAGAAGCCTCAGATTTTCTAAAGGATGATTGCGTCTGATATCACATTCGAGGTTGGCGAGGAAACGTTCAGGGCTCACAAGTTGATACTTGCTGCTGGCTCTCCTGTGTTTAGGGACCAGTTTTTTGGACTGATTAGAAATACAAACATTGATAAAGTAGTAGTGGAGGATGTTGAACCTGCTATTTTTAAGGTGTTTTACTTGAATCTCATCTCAACTGTTTCATGTATGCTATGTATTATGATGTATAGTTAAGCATGTAGATTGCACCACAAGTTGTGCAACCTAAAGCAATTTTTGTGTGGTTGGATTCTTTGAAATTGTTGGTTACATTTCAGATATGCATCTGTTTCTTTTTGACATAGTAACAGTTTTCTTATATTAAATTGCTATGCAGCCTTTTACAGTGACAGAAAAGCTTAGAAAAAGACTGAGCACGACAGCTGATTGTTCCGCCCACCCTCGCTTCTCCAAACCACTAACAAAAGTGCTTAACTTCAAGCCAGGTGTATAATCATTATTATACATCCTATTTCTTCTTCCACTATGAAAGGTTTGGCTCGCTGGGCATTTGTCCTTAAGTCCTTCAAGGAGGCCAGTTGTTCATGTTGGAGAGAGCGCTCGACCGTCGCCACAACTCTACTTCTGCTGAGCTTCTAAACTCTATTTCTTCCTCTTTTAAGCTCTTCCTTCTCTTATGGGACTTGAAGCCAAGTATGAAGATGAGGCTTTTCTTCCTTCGATAGATTTGACAAAGTGCGCCTTACTAAATAGGGGGCACTTAGCTATCCCTAAAATGATTCAACCGAAAAGCAAAGGCCAAGGACAGGGGATCGTGGAAGCGTTTCGAGCCAAGTGCCTAGACGAAGTCTGACCAATTCTTACTAATAGTCTTAATGTATCTCTATCTCTCTGGATCATTTCTTTAAGTCAACATAACAAACCAACTGATTGTTCTATATTTATTTGTGTCTCGTGGTACTGATCCTACTTTTTTTTTTGTAGGCTATGGGATCTTCTTTTGAAGTCTGTTGATCGCACACGTAAACGTATTTGCCCATCATATCCAAAAGATGTTTATACCAGAGGCTGTGATGGTGTTGTGAATGATAAGCATAAAGTTCTCATGTTGAAGGGTCTTCAAAGTCATGCCAAAGGGAATGATAACATATTGGTAATATTACTCTCTGAATTTCTCTGTGCATCATAAATTATTTTATATTGCAATTTAATCGGACAAATAGAGTTAAATAAATTGTTTCTTCTTCCAGTGCAACGATGAGAAAGAATATTGCCCTGTTACTTTTGCTCCTCAGCTAATTTCTTCAGATGACATTGAGGTTTCTAGGCGTCGGTCGACAGGACTCAATAACTCCAGAAATGGAATCAATGACAAAGAGGTGCAAACACAATTCTTCAGAGATAAAATTTCCAAAAAGTACGGACAAGTCTCAAAGTGAGAGTCTTCTAGGGTGATAGCCTCTTCTGGAGTTAAAGATGTTGGTGAGCCTGGAGAATTAGATGTGGATCAATATAAGGTTGACGCCTTGAAGGAGCTAAGCCCTCTGTCTTTAGTTTGTCATATCTCTTCTTAACACAGTCTTGATCTAACTTCAAATTTGCATTTCGTAGTGCAGGTAGTCAGCATTTACTCTGATGGTGTGCCTCTTCTGCGTCGGTATTTAGCAAAGAAAGAACTACAGTCCAGAAATTCACAGTCAGTTGAGAGAGGTATTTTAGTTTATATAGCTTTCAGTACAAGTGTCCATATATATTTTTAGAAGTCTATCTTGATATTTCTTTGATTTTACTCATACAGAAAACCCAAACAATATACCTTCAGCCGAGATGAATGCTGATGAACCAGTTTTTCCTTCAAAATCTGTTGTTTCTGATTCTCGTCACAATCCCAAGCCACGAGGTAATGTCTGGGATAGATTAGGTAAGCCAGAACAAAGGAATGTGAGGGTTGAGACAATGGAGGTTGAGGATGTTGATTTAGTGAAAGATGGAATAGTGGAGAATCCTGGAGAAGCACATGATCAGAAAACATCAGTGCTTTTTGGTAGACTCGGTAGGAGATTAATGGGAGAAACTCCTGCTCTTGATAATGGCCATATCTCTAAAACCAATGGCGAATATAAGAGATTGGACCATGATCTTAATGCAGTGTGCTCTCCACATCATGCAGGTAGTTATTATAAGAAGAGAGAGTTTAATGAGATTGGTTCTGGTCCTGCTAATGGATCAATTTCTTTGAGAGGGAGAAATTCCAAGCACCTCCAAGATAGAGAACCACTTGAAGAGTTCCAAAGATCATCATCTGCTAAGTGCAGTCGCTCAGAAAACGTGAACAACATTGCCTCTGGTACTAGGCAAACAGGAGGGATAGAGACATGTCAGGCTCTTGGAGATAGTGCCTTCATTCCAGGGCTAGAGACATGTCAGGCTTTTGGAGTTCCTAATAGTGCCTTCATTCCAGGTGTCAATGGAGTGTCTCAGAGAAATTTTTGTAAGGAGGTCTTGGAGGAAACATACGCAAACATACGTGTAAGGGAAAGTAAAGCATCACCTTAATTTGTCATATACCAAGTGTAGAGTATCTTAACAAAGGCATATGTTAACTTCCTCAGATCTTTGCTACCTTGAGGTCTCTTTTCCAGATGTCATGATCTTGGATCTCTTGCCTCTAGATATCACACATCATATTAAAACTCAAACATTAAACGTTTGCTTGGTCTAAGTATATCCTGAAATTAGTATATACGCTATCCTAACACTATGTCAACTGGGCTTCTTTATTTTCATACCTACTCCAAGAATCTGTCTATCCTGACATTCCTGACATTAATTTTAAGAAAAAAACAAACAATTTCATTTTAGACAGTAGATTATCTATTTTGTTGTTTATTCTTTTACATATTTTCAGTAGGGTGAGTCATTATTCTTTTTTTGTTGAAATCTGAAGTCTAACTGTGATCCTTGGGATCTGGCCAAATCCCTTAGAATATTTCATCTTACTTAGCTTTATCGTTTATAGAAAAACACTTGGGAAACATACCAAGCTGGATCTCTAGATAATGTTAGTAGACCATGCATTGTAAATAAAAAACGATAAGGATCACAAAACTAAATTGTATGAATTGACTTTGCTTATATACTCTCTTAAGATATTGGATTCAAATTTTTTAACAACATGGAATGACGGAGTCATAACTCTTCTTCCTTTGAACTTCTACTGTCATGCCAACTTTGTTACCATTCTTTAATAACTTAATATGACAGCTCGTAGGCACATTTATAGCCTCGCCAGAAGTTATGTTCAAATTCGTACGATGCACAGCTCTACAACTCTTTTGATATGACTAGACCTTTTCAAGTGAGCCAAGTTTTTTCATTGGAGATTCCATGGTGCCACGGTGGGGATATCATATCAACCGAAAAATAAAACCCTAATTCATTCTATAGGCACACGCTTTTGGAATTCGGGGGCTGGGGAAGGTGTTGGAATAAAAAAACACTAGCTTTCTTTTCCTATTTTGGATTCACCTTTGGACTTGAGTTTCTTGATGGTCATATTGCATACGATACTGATGTAACCTAGTGTTTTCTTTTTGTTTTTATTATATCTGAAGAAACTACTGATATTCAAGAGGGGCTCCGCTCTGTCTACACTCTTTGAGGTGACGTGTCATCCGCAACTGTTCGCAAACGGTAGTTCCATCAGCATTAGAGTCTCCCACATGGTTGCTTATATATAACCATCAGCATCCCTACAATTGATTTGATAGTACACGTATTGTGATTTGTCCTATGTAGGCACAAGCTCGCTCCCAAGGGCACTATAGGCTTGCAGCATCTAGGCTTACACAGGCTCATCGCCAGTGCTTGTGCCTTCAACTGAAATATGTCCTGATCAAATTCAGTGATGTTTAGTATTTGTTAGCCTGTACTTCCCATCGTCCTCATGCCTGAAATCTCATTGATATTCGCTTTTGCAGGATGATGGGATTCTCGTAATTCCTACAGTCAAACGTCCTCCTCCACAATGTGGTTTAAAGGAGGTTTTATCGGATTCCTGTCAGAGACGTAATTTTAGTTTGTTGAGTATTGCTGGCATGTTTGGTTGTTGTTAGGCATACTTAATAAACCTTCTTATTATTCTAAACGTACCGTATAGCTTTACTTAATCACAAATATTTTAGGTTTCCTTAATCTCTACTGTGACACCAATATAATTCACATTCTTTCACAAAATGATCTCATTGCAGGTTTCTGTTCCACTAGGATTTCATGATAATTGTCCTGTCTCAGTTTCCTTTATAGCCAAGAATGGGAGTGATGGTTTTCTACTAGACATTGTCCAAACTATGTATGCTTCTCTTCAGGAATAACAGTCTACTATAGTTTCAAGAATCATAATGGAGGAAGTTGCTAAGCTTGCTGAAACGGTATTACATCTCTTTCTTCGTAATTAGGCAAGGTTTAGGTGTTGTAAAGGTGTGATGTGATATTCCCTTACACACAGTCTCTGGGGGACTGATATGGACGGATGGGTGAGACCGAGTTCGGCTTTTGGGAGCTTAGCGCCACGTATCTTACTCTGGTTCTCGGGGTCAGAGTAGAATCAGGTCTGGCGTAGTTCATAGGAGTGGTATTTATAGAGATTTGGAGTGTATCCTCACCCTCCACGTGTAGAGGATGTCACCAACGTGGGGTGTGGATCATGGGAGCACGCGGAGAAATATCTACATAGTCTGCTTTGTGATGATGAGGAGTGATACCGAGCAAGTAGCTTCGGCGGCGTGATCGATGGATCGGTCGGGATTAGTGCAAGTACTCCTTGATCATGATTGCTTATGGATAGGGAGTCGTGTCACCGCCTGGTGTAGTTCGGCGTGATGTTGCGATCCGTCTTGTGTGGCGATGTTGGCTCGTGGATGCGACTGATATCATAGGTCGGTGCATTAGTTCCACCATGCTAAGCGTCTTTGGATAGAGAATATCACTCCTCCCACGACCCCCTCTCGATGAGGTTGTGGTAACGACTGGCGAGAGAAAAACGATAACGCAGCGTATACTATGTGATATTTGGGAAGCGCCACGATCGATTAATAGAACGGTGGTGTTAACCGCGGCGCTAGTTAGTATGATCGTGTGTGGTGCGTTAATGCGGCAAAGACGCGAGGATCGAAAGCGATTCGCAGAAGAAAACGCCCGCTTTTTCGGGATCGCGAAAAGACAAGACGCGATTACTTGGAAGTCGTGGATGGCTAGGGCTAGGGTGTAATCATAATGCCTTGAAACTGGAGGGCGGTTGTTCAAAAATCCTACTTGCGTGGACCGAGACTTCATTTCTTCGCCGTTTGGTAGAGAGAACTTCATTAGCGCATCAATCTTCAGGTTAGTGCTCTGCCATTTTTGAACCCGTTTCCCTTGTTTGGTGCTAAGCTTCTGTGCTAGAATTGTTAGGGTACTCTGTTAGATACTAGTAGCTAGATTTGATAAGTTTAGAGGAGAAAGATGTCGGATTCCTCGCGACACTCGTTCGAACGAGATCCGTGAAGTTTCCCTTGGTTGGGAGGATGAGGAGGAGACAGATGAATCAGTTGGTATGCAGGGTGAGGGTGATGGGGATGAGGCTATGAGTGAGGAAGGCGATGCTCGATGCATACGTGGTTCTTGGCGTTGGCGCTGGCACTTCAGACGGTGAGAGGTCGTCTTGGCGAAGCCGCCAACTAGGGCTGTGGATAAACACGCTTTGAGGGCGTTTCCATATCTGAGGAAAAGATATGGTATAACTGTAGACGGTCTGGAGATCCACGAGCCTGATCGAGGCGTACTGGTTTTTAGCGATAGGTACGTCCCACCGCGCCACGGGGTGATCGTCTCGAGGCGGTGAGGGCATATGACGATACCATTTTCGGGTTGGTTTGTCAATTTTGAACCATCGTGGCAAAGCGCTGTGCGATTCGTTGGTAACAAGCGTGGCGGTTGTTGAAGGTGTTCGACCTGTTGAACGCCAGCGGTGAATACCGGATCGAAGTCGCTGATATTATTGAGCACTTCACCTTGAAGCGATCTAGGGCATATAACTTTAGCTTGCAAACCCGAGCTACTCTGTCACCCGTTCTGGATGGAGTGAGTAACGAGTCTTGGGATAAAAGACCGTTCTGTTAGTGGGTAACCACATGCGAGTGGGTTCGGTGTTGACAAAAGCGTGTGATTTTTTTGGTGGGTACCGATGACGTTTTCTTAGGTTTTATCGCGATAACGATTGATCCTGTATTGATCTAATATTTGTTATGTTGTCTTTTGTACAGATAACCGTCCCGCCGCGAGGCGAACCGCGTGATCGAGAAGCCGCTTAGGTTGATTTCGGGGCGAAAATTGCGAAGTTGCGGAGGTCGCCCGAATTCTTTAAGGAGCGTGTGGAGGGCGCTGCGTCGGAAGAGAAGGGAAGCTCAGAAAAGTAGGGCTCGTGGTAAGGGAGCGTCCAAAGTACGTGTTATGGAGAAGCGTGGGAGTGATCTGGTGACCAGAGAGGATAGAAACCGGGGCCGTACTGGGGTGAAGCGACCCCTCGGGGGTGCTGGGGCCTCCGGGTCTGGGTCGGGGATGGGTCGGGAGGATGCTCCGTTCGACGTGGAGGACGCTCCTCCCCGCGTTCGAGTACCGACCGCTAAGAGGCGAGGGTGGCCCGTGACCGCCAGGGTGGTGGTGAGGTGCGAATGGGTGGGAGGGCAGCTCGCAACCCGAGGTCGAGGCCGATGCCCGACTTCAGCGTTCTGGTTGAGGACGGCCCGGAGGTTGTCCCGGAGGTCGTTCGACCCCGTGTTGTTGGAGATGCCTCAGGCAAGATGAAGGGGAAGGTTGGCTCAAGAGACGCTGGTAAGGGGCCGTCCAGTACTGGAAAGGACGAGCTGGAGCGCAACCTGATGTACATTGACGAGACAACTGGGAAGAAGCGCTATGTGAAGAGGTCGGACTGCAGCTACAAGTCCGCACCCATAGCTGCTTGCTTGCTGGAGGGGATGACGCTTGATGGTGATAGGAAGGACCTTGATGCCAAGGAGCTGGAGTCGAATCTGAGAGGGGTGGATAAGGCGATTTGTCTGGTAAGTGGTCGTGTTGTTACTGTTTTTGCTATTACTTATTGTACACTGTTGCTCATCGTTTGTTTGTGGTACTATGTGCGGTATTGCGGTGATTGCATCGGGTACCGAAATTGAAAACGGTACCTTGTTCTTTGAGATGGAGAAGTCGGAGGTTGAGTCCTTGAGGCTCGAAGTCTCCGATCTCCGAGCGATAGCTCAATCGGAGAAGGTGGAGCTGGATACTCTGAAGGCACAACTGGTTACGCTGTCTCTGGATAGGACGTCGGCTGTGAACGAGGCGGCTGGGCTGAGGCATGAGGTCGACGATCTGAAGAAAAAGCTGCTGCTGCTAATACGCTCGCTGCACGTTGTAAAGCTACTGCGATGGAGGCGAGGGAGGCCTATCTTGCTATCCGTGCTGAAATAGAAGAACTGGAGGCGAGATACAGCGACCTGCCCGAGGTGTCAGCGCATGGACCGGCAATAGACCGACAGGTCGATTCACTCGAGGTCGGTAGTGCTGGTCCTGCGGTCGTTCTTACTGCTGCTGGTGAGGTGGTTGCGGATCAGCCTCCTGTCGTTGGCGGTCTGGGTGGGACGTTAACTGAAGGAGTGGTGGCGTCCCCTGGTGATCCGAGCTGTTCCCAAGTGTTGGACGTCCCTCTTGTGGAAGGCTTCGATGGTGTTATTTGAGAGGTCGTTGTCTGGTTTTTGTGTTTGTAAGCGGCCTCTGGCCTAAAACAATAGAGCTGATTTCCTGGGGTTACCTGGGCAGTTCGTCCTTTTCTTTGTCTGTCTTTATGATACTGATGTTTAGTTGGGCTGGATTTTCTGGGTAGACCCAAATTTCGGCTTATTCGGCGACTGAGGTCGGATTTGCGGTCGTCGGTTTAACCGCTTTTTTATATTAAGGCTATATTGTTATTCTTTGCTTTTTCTTCCTTAGCGCATCTTATATCCTGTTTGATTTGTATGCCTTTGGGTTGGTAGACCTGTGTCACCCTTGGAATGTTTTGCGTGTAGCCGGTGTTAGCGTCCTCTAGCTAATCAGTATAAGTAATGGCCGAGCGCCCCGTGGAGCGATGGTCACTTCCATTACGATCGCGTCCGGGCACGTGTGCGGAGATGAAGGGTCTGTGAAATATGAAATGATGGTTGCCAGTTGGACTGGCGTTTGGCGTCTCGATGCCTTAATGAGTTGCCTCGGGAAGAGATGTTTCCTTTGCATAAATAGAAACTATTCGGGGGGAGCAACGGCATTTGGACTTCCTGTTACTGCGGTCTTCGCTCCTCTGAACTTGCTTGCTTTCGTTGGTCGTCTTCTTAGGTATGTTTGTTCTGTCATTCTTTTGATAGTGACGTTGGATGCTGTCTCTCGCTTATTGGCTTTGTTTTGTTCCTTGTGCTTTAGATTTTTCTATGGCGCGTTGTTACGCTTTTAGTAGGGGGGAAGGCAGTGTGCGAGAGAGCTCTCCTCTACTGATGGAGGAAATGGAGTTTCATCCTCACGTGCACGAGGACCATGGCAAGAGGAAGGCGGTAGCGTCGGGTCCAAAAGCTAAACGGCCCGGGAGGTCGTGGCCCTACTTGGAGGTGTTGATCAGTCGCCCCACCGGAGGACGGCGTCCCTCGGTCGCCCGAACGGATGGACGACTGGAAGGGGGGGCCACGCCGCTAGTGGGAGCTTCAGCGCCCCGTGGGGGGCGTGGGGAGTGAGTTCTTCACGCCGGGATGTCGGGGAAAGAGCGTCTTTGTAAAAGCGCCCGATCGCAGCTTCCACTCCGGCGCCTATAGCGGCGAAGTCTTCGAGGGGTATTGTCTGGGCCGGGGACAAAGTCGGAGGTCGAGGACGGCGACATGGATACGCTCTTGGGGACCATGGACATGGCGAAAGCCGTTTGGTGAGTCTGTTGTTTGTTAATTTCTCGGTTGTCCTCTTTGATTGATTTTCATCGTGCTTCCGCATTTGTAGTTTCTTTTGGCTATGATAAGTGAAGAGGGTTCAGGCAACGCCCGACATCGATATCGATGCCCGATGCCCGAGTCGAGCTGGGATGTCTGCGAGCTGCTCGGGTAGCTGATAAGAAAAGTCTGGAGACTATGTCGGCTAGATGTCGTGCTGTATTCGATGAGAATGCGAAACTTGCTGCGTCTATGGCTGATCTGCAAGTGGAGATCGCGGAAGTCACCGAGTACGCGAAGCAATGCCAGAGGGTTGCCCGTAAGGCTCAGGACGCGTATACCATCGCAGTGAGTGACTACGCCAAGCTGGACGAGAAATATTGTCAGCTTAAGAAGGCGGATGGTGCTCAAGAGGCCGGTATGCGTGTTGTTCTGCGAGCTGCCAGGCATGTTCCCTCGACCAGCACTGTTCCTGAGGATAAACATGTGGTCGCTCCGTGATGCTGATTCTGACTATTGGTGAGGATACGTTTTTCGTTTTGTTTGATTTGACCGCGTGTTTTCTTTGCCCCTATGAGGGTTAAACATTAGAGCTGCGTTTTCGGCTTGCCCGAGCAGCTCGCTTCTTTTGATTTTTGGAGAACTGGTTTCCACGAAAGTGGCAGTTCGTTCCCTTTGGTATATGTAAGTTGGTAACCGACCTGGATTTTCTGGGTAGACCCAGCAGGTCGGTGCTCTGGAGCTGATTTCACTGGATCCGATATGTGTGCTTCTTTTGGTGAACACTTGATTAATGATGTATATGTTGTGGTCTGATTTGTTCATGGCTTTGATTCTGTGTATGAATTTTGCGTCTGAAATGTATTCTTGTTACATGTTATGCTGCTATGACAATGCATGGGAACACGCTATGTAAGTGTTTGATCTTTTAGGACGAGAAGGGGCCTTGCCCCTGCAAGCTCGTGGGTTATGGTGCTCACTGGGAGCGTTCTTCGTTGGTGAACCCTAGGAATATCGGTCCTCGTCTAGTGAGGATGAAAGAGGCTATGAGCCTGTAAGCTCTCTATGACGTCCTGCTCGGATGAGAGTTTGTTTTAGTCGCTGAGGGCGTAATGCTCCTGAGAGCGTTCTCGCTTAGTTGATTCGAAAAGTGTATGCCCCCAACTTAGCGAGACTCGGAGAGGCGATAAGCTTGTAAGCTCCTGAGAGCGTCTTGCGCGTATGAGCGCGTGTTTAGCCCCTGAGGGCGTTCTGCTCCTGAGAGCGTTCTCGCTTAGTTGAATCGAAAAGTGTATGCCCCCAACTTAGCGAGACTCGGAGAGGCGTTGAGCCTGTAGGCTCCTTAGAGCGTCCTGCGCGTATGAGCGCGTGTTTAGCCCCTGAGGGCGTTCTGCTCCTGAGAGCGTTCTCGCTTAGTTGATCCTAGAAGTATAGGTCCTCAACTTAGCGAGACTTCGAGGCGTTGAGCCTGTAAGCTCCTGAGAGCGTCCTGCGCGTATGAGCGCGTGTTTAGCCCCTGAGGGCGTTCTGCTCCTGAGAGAGTTCTCGCTTAGTTGATCCTAGAAGTATAGGTCCTCAACTTAGCGAGAGACTCGGAGAGGCGTTGAGCCTGTAAGCTCTCGAGGCGTCCCCGCGCGTATGAGCGTGTTTAGCCCCCTCGTTACGCTCGAGAGGCGTCCGCGGCGATATGAGCGTGTTTAGGTATGGAGCTTGCTCTGTGGGAGGTGTGGTTTGGAGATGTGAGTAGGTCCGCCATTTATGATACCATCTTGAGTTTCTTTCATTTGAACTTTGTTGTGCCTGGGAACAGGAATTACAATGCGTAATACAACTATTGGTAAAATTGCTTTAGCAAGTATGTGTTCCATGGTCGCGGCAAAGATCCTTCCTTCTTGGGTTTTAATCCACACTGCCGCCGTTAACGACGCTGCGTTCCCGCATGTAAGGGCCTTCCCATGTTGGTGCTAGCTTAGCATCGTCTTGAGTTTTCTTCAATACGAGATCCCCCGGTTGAAAAGATCGTGGATGTACTCGTTTGTTGTAAGATCTCTTGAGGACCTGTTGGTAGTCGCCACTTTCGGACGGGCTGCTAGGTCGCCGTTCCTCGAGGAGGTCGATCTCGAGCTAGAACCGAAGTCATTAAGGCCTGTTTCGACAAGTTCGATCGGGTTGTCGTGATTGTCATTTCGGTGGGTATGACGGGCCGTGCCATAGCATAGGGAGAATGGTGACTTCGCCCGGTGCTCGAGCGGTAGAAGTAGTGCGATGAGCCCGTGAGTATGTTCTCCGGTGATTGAGCCAACGGCTTTTGTTCTTTTCAATTTTCTTTTCAAATTCTCCGAATGGCCTTATTGTCGGGCCTCCTCGCTTGTCCATTGCTTTGAGCGTCATTGTGGTGTAGAGAATGCATGAACGATCTTCCATTTGGCCGTAAACTCTTTGACCTGTTTTGCCCTTGAACTGAGCCATTATCCATCACCGGTGTATGTGGTAGGCCAAACCGGTGATGATATGAGTCCAAATGAAATTTTCGACATGTGATTCTTTGACGTGTGCTAACGGAATTGCTTCAACCCACTTAGTGAAGTAGTCCGTGGCGGCAGGGAAGGAAGCGGAAGCCGGTGCTCTTCCTCGAGGGATGAATGGTCCCATAATGTCCATGCCCCACATGTGGAACGGCCAAGGACTCGCTGATGTTAATCGGCCATGAGCTGGTTGTATGATGTTGTGACCAAATGTTTGGCATTTGACACATTTGAGGACATACGCTTTAGCATCGACCGCATCTGAGGCCGAAGTACCCTTGGGAGATCGCTTTGTGGGCTAGTGACCGACCTCCGCCGTGGTTGCCGACTCTCCTTCGTGAATTTCAAAGCAAAATTAGGCGGGCGGCCTTGATCGATTGATACATCTCGGATGGGGTCCCCCGCGGATTCGCGGAATAATCTGCCGTTCACCAAACAATAGCTACGTTTGGTGTGGAACCTTCTTGGCTTCGCTTTGCGCGCTCCTCCGGGAGTGTGCCGCGGCGGATATCTTGTATAATAGGGCTGCATCCAGGGGCGACTTCGTCGATCTTCGCCGAGTGGGAACAGTCGCCGATTGTCAAGACTTGGTCCGCTTTGGTATGTGTCGGTCGACTACGCGATAATCGGTTGTCGAGGGACACGCGATTCGGCGTCCGAGTGGCTAAGTATGCCAAGCTATCTGCGTGACGGTTCTCGTCACGCAAAAAATGGTGTATCGTCGCTCTGCTAAATGACGGAAGCAAATTGTTAACAACTTGAAGGTATTTGGAGAGGTTACCTTCGCTGGTAGTGTACTCTTTTGCAACTGCGGCGAACCACGACCATGAAGTCACTAAAGATTTGGATCTCCTTTACTCCGAATTTGGATCGCCGCCAGCGATTCCCATTATTAGTGCTTCTGATCTGCCCGTTGTTTGACGTTGCGAAGTCTATCCGAACTGCCTTCTCTACCATAGCTCCCTCGGGGGAGACTAAGACGATTCCCATACCACTGCCTCCAGGGTTGCTGGAACCATCGACGTAGAGGGACCAGACTGTTTGCATGCTCGCTTTCTTGGGTGCGACCTGCTTTTCACCTCCAATTAGGGTCGTCGACTGGGAAATCTGCTAGGAAGTCTGCAACGACCTGACCCTTCTGTGATATGCGCGGGACGAAGTCCATGTGGTGTTCGCCCAGCTCTTCGGCCCATATTGCCATCCTGGTAGTCTTGTTTTCTTTGTGAAGAATCCTCTTCAAAGGGAGATCGCTAAGCACTTTGATTGGATGAGCCTGGAAATACGGTCTGAATTTTCTTGCCGAGTATAACAAAGCAAGGACCGCTCTTTCTATGTAAGAGTAGTTCTTCTCGGCTGGAGTGAGTGTCTTGCTTGTGAAGTAGATCGGCTTTTCTGAATTGTGTTCGTCCTTGAATAGGACCGAACTGATGGCGAAATCGGATACCGCCAGATAGAGCCCCAAAGTTTCTCCGTCGGTTGGTTTGGCTAGGACGGGAGGTGTTGTGAGGTACTCCTTGAGGGTGGCGAATGCTTGGTGGCATTGATCGTTCCATGAGAATTGCTCGCCTTTCTTGAAAGTATATCTGAAGAACGGTCGGCATTTGTCCGACGCCTACGGATATGAATCGGTTGAGTCGCGGCGACCATACCGACAACTTTTGTATCCGTTTCTTTGTTTTATGCGGGTCGGGCATGTCGATGAACGCCCGAATTTGGTCTGGATTTGCTTCGATGCCTCGTTCATGGAGACCGATATCCGAGAAATTTTTCGGAGGGCGCGCAAAAAGACACTTCTCCGGGTTCAACTTCATTCCGGTTAAATTCGAAGTCGAGAACGCTTGCTCGAGGTGAGTGAGGTGGTCGGCTGCTTTTTTGCTTTTGACAACCATATCGTCAATGTAGACCTCCATGGTATCGCCTAACATGTCCTGGAACATGTTAGTTACTAGCCGCTGATAGGTCGCTCCTGCGTTCTTTAGTCCGAACGGGAGAACGTTGTAACAATAAATTCCTTGCTCAGTGATAAATGATGTCTTCTCCTGATCTTCTTTAGCTAGTGGTATCTGATTGTACCCGCTATACGCGTCCATGAATGATAGCAGCTCGTGCCCACAAGTCTGGTCGACTAGTTGGTCGATTCTTGGTAGGGGGAAGCTGTCTTTTGGAGTTTCTTGATTGACGTTAGTGAAGTCGACGCACAAACGGACTGTGCCATTCTTTTTCGGGACTGCCACTATGTTGGCGATCCACTCTGGGTAGTCGACCTTCCGGATGAAACCGACTTGTTTGAGCTTATCTACCTCGTCGTTGATTGCTTTTTGAAAGCGTAGTGACAATCGCCTATTTGTCGAACCGGTTTGGCGCCGTGGTTGACATTTAACCGGTGGCATGCAACACTAGGGTCTATACAGGTACATCGATATCGACGACACTGCGAATACATCTTTATTCATGGACAGAAAATTTACAAGTTGAGCCTTTAAGTGTGGGGTCAAGGTTGGCTCCCACATAGACGAAGTTTAGGGTCGTCTTCGGTTCCCGTGTTCACTTGTCGCTTGTCTTGAGTCGGTGCTTGGCTCATGCGCTTCGCTGGCAGCTCTCGGAGGATTGTTCTTTGTAGAGTCCGTGCTAGCTAGTGCTATTTGGTTGGTTGTAGTAGTCGAGGAAGGCTGGGACGCCCTCGTGGTTACGACAACAGGTCGGCGATCTTTGGGCGCGGACAACAGAACTGGAGGCGGAGTTCCGCCTTTCCCGGGTTGGAGAGGAGGTGGTGGTGTTGTCACGAGACTTTGCTTGTTCGTGATGCTTTCCAATGGGGCGACCTCCGGGATTTGTCTTTGTTAATGCGCTTGCTTTGCTTTGATAGTGGTGAGATCGGGCAGGCGTTTTTTTTTTTTGCTTTTGGCTAGTTCTCACTTCACCACTAAATCTTTGGCCATTGCGGTAATTGGTAGGTTCGTTTGGGGACGGAGATGGGAGGTTCGTGGTCTTGTTTGTCGCGATGATCTGGTTACAATGATGGGCCTCGAGCTGGTTGCTTCGAAGTTCCATCATTCCCCTTGCTTGGGCGGAAAACGGATGACTTGGTGCAACGTGGATGGTACGGCTTGCATCTGATGGATCCAACGTCGTCCTAGGATGGCGTTGTAGGACGACTTGGTATCTAGGACGCTGAAGCGCGTGTTGAAGCTGACTTTGTCTTCCCGGGATCCCACTAAGACTGGGAGGATGATATCTCCTATTGGATCGGCTCTGGAACCGTTGAATCCGAAGAGGGGTGCAATGGGGTCTATGAAGACCGATTTTGGTAAGTTCATCTCTTGGATCGTGTGGTAGAACAAAATATCGCAAGAGCTGCCAGGGTCGATCAAAACTCGCTTGACGGTCCAGTCACTGATTTTGACGTGGACCACGAGTGCATCATTATGCGGGAGGCAGACCTTGTTGAGGTCGGCCTCTGAGAAGGTGATGTCTCCTGTTCTTCGCCCTGAACTGCGTGGCACAGCCGCAGCTTGTGAAGAGAAATTGTATACTTCATGGAGGGCGCCGACGCGCCTTTTTTTCCGTGAACTTGAGACGGAATCATCTTGGAGAGTGATCATGTGGATGGTTCTGTCTTGCGCGGCCTCTGGACGGCTGACGGCGATCTTGATGGATGCGTTCTCGGGAGCGTCCTCGGCTATGAGGGCGACTTTGAGACCTCAGATCGCTCCGTCTGGGTGGGGACCTGCTTCGTATCCTGCGAGCCATGAGTTTGTGGCGCAGGTCGCCGTCAGGTATATTAGTGTACTGCTTGATGTGCCCAGCTTCGATCAGGTCTTGCAAGTAATGCTTGAGCCCCCAGCAGACGTCGGTCTCGTGGCAATTGGCGCGTGAAAAAAGAAAGATAGAGGGCTGGTCCGGGCGTCCGTTGGTCGCCTTATCTACGGTCGGTAGAATGCAAAGACGCTTGATCTTTTCTAGTATGTAACTAGGAGATCTAGTGAGCACGGAATTTCGGTCATTTCTTGGTTTGGGTCTGGATGGTTGCCCTTGTTGTCGGGGTCGCTTCCTAGAGGAGGATGCTACTTCGTAAACCTCTCCCTCTTCTGCTGCTTCTTCTTCTTCTCGTTTCTGCTTTAGCAAAGCTTCTTGCAGCTTGATGTATTTATCCACTCGAGCGTACAGCTCGGCCAACGTTTCGGGTTGGTCTTTCAAGAGCGACCTGGTTAGGTCGGTGTTACGGGTGCGGCAGGCGGTTGTGAAAGCCACTGCGGCAAATGATTCCTTGAGGCCGCTTTCCATGTCCAAGAGTTCTGTTTTGAACCGACTTAAGAAGGAGCTGTAGGTTTCCTCCCTGCCCAGAGTGAGTTGGAAGAGTGAATTGAGATCATCCTTCTTCGCGCTCGTTGGTATGCGTCTTGGCTCGAACGTGTCGGTAAGCCGTTGAAGCTTCTTATGGAGTCCGGTTCGAGGGAGAAAACCAATCGAGTGGGGCCGTCCTTCAAGCTTCTTTGGAAAGAGCCTGCATCGTAGATGGTCGAACTCTGAAATTTGTAGAGTGCAAGGCTTTGAGCATATCGTGCTATATGTTGGCCTGGGCATGTGCGAGCCGTCATATATAGTGGGAACCGTGGTTGGACAAAGTCGAGGGGAGACCTTGTGAAGTACTTCGGCAGCAAATGGAGATGCGCGATAGGTTTTCAACATTTTCTGCACTATCATGGTGGAATCCTTCTTGACCGCATTCTTGTCGAGCCTTTGGTTTAGCTCGGTGATCTGTTGACTGACGTTGATGACGTCGTCATCTGCGGTGCCAGCGAGTGGGCTTTGTGTATCTACTTGTGTACGTAATGTGACGTTTTCTTGCCTGAGTTGGGCAATTTGTTCGTTCATTGTTCCTAGCTGGCCGGCCAAAGTGTTGAATTGAGCTTCGAGGCTTACCATGCTTCGTGGGCTTGAGAATCTTTTTGGTTTGGTTTTTTGTTACTGATTAGTGTGAAAGTGGTTTGGTTTCTCAAGTAATCGTCCCCACAGACGGCGCCAATGTAAAGGTGTGATGTGATATTCCCTTACACACAGTCTCTGGGGGACTGATATGGACGGATGGGTGAGACCGAGTTCGGCTTTTGGAGCGAACTGCCTACGTATCTTACTCTGGTTCTGGGGGTCAGAGTAGAATCAGGTCTGGCGTAGTTCATAGGAGTGGTATTTATAGAGATTCGGAGTGTATCCTCACCCTCCACGTGTAGAGGATGTCACCAACGTGGGGTGTGGATCATGGGAGCACGTGAGAAATATCTACATAGGTCTGTGATGATGATGAGGAGTGACCCGAGCAAGTAGCTTCTGCGGCCGTGTCGATGGATGTCGGTCGGGGATTAGTGCAAGTACTCCTTGATCATGATTGCTTATGGATAGGGAGTGCGGTCGCGCTTGGTGTAGTTAGGCGTGATGTTGCGATCTGTCTTGTGGCGCGATGTTGGCTCGTGGATGCGACCTGATATCATAGGTCGGTGCATTAGTTCCACCATGCTAAACGCGTGCTGGATAGAGAATATCACTCCCCTACAGAATAGTATATATCCTCCCACAAAGCCTACAAAATAGTGAATAGGTGCTACTTCCCGGTGGAACTTCCAGATGTTGTTGGCATACCATGGTCTTTTGAATAACAATGAAACAATACATACCAAGGAATTAGAGGAAACTTTAATGGGTGTTGTGGAAAGTTTAAGGTTGAGCTAGCTGAGAAATATATTGTTCAAGCTCATCTTGTTGAACCTGATCAAAAGTTGGTGTTGGTTGAGACTCGACTAAAAGAAGAGGTACGTAGGCTCTATAGCTAAAGAGACAAAGCAACATAAGAAGTTCAATACTTGAATCATCTTTGTAAGACATTTTAACTTGATGTAGGTTGAGATCATCAAGGCAAAGGCATCTGAAAAAGATTGAGGCAGAACTACTATTCAAATTGGAAAAGCATGCACACAAACTTCGAGACAGAGACATTTTGGATGAGAAAGTCATTCTGGTTCAAAAGGACCTTTCACTTGCTTACACTGGGATTGCTGAACAGGTTATTCTTTTGTTCTGTTTTCAGATAAACTTTTAGTAGTAATATGTTGCTGAGTATAGAAAATTATATAATGAAAGATTTGATGCTGAAGTTCTTTAAGATAAAATAATTGTGGTGTTGGATTGATTGACTCAATAACTTCAACTCGAGACTTGTCTCTCCCACAATCCCACTGATTTCACAATATTGAGAAGAATAATAAAGAGGAGGGGTAAAAGGGGTTCCAGGAACAGTTAATAGTGAGTGGTTGTTACACTAATACAGGTATTAAGTTTAATATATTTCAATATAATTTTGAATTAAAAGAATAATAAAAAAAAGAAACCGTTACAGGCTTACGCTAATATCTCATGTGTTTAAACTTTATATATATCATCAGTTGAATCATAAAAGAGAAATCAACAAAATTATTAAATAAGATATACTGGTAAAAAAATAGTTTACCTTATCCATTTTTGTTAACTCTTTCTGAAGCCTTGATTGAATATCTTCTATTGTATGCAATGAAGAAAAGAAAAAGAACTCAGTTATATATATATATATATAACTAATGTATCGAATTCAACATGTAAATCAAAATAAAAGAAAAAACTGAAAGTTTAGCTGTGTTTTTTTGTTTTGTGTTAGGAGGATCGTTGGTTTATATATATATATATATATAGGTTTGTTTATATATATAGGTTTGTTTATATATAGGTTTGTTTATATAGATTAATTGATTAGGTTTTCTTATGTCATTAGAAGTTTAGTATTAATAGGATTCTTATTTTGTATATATCCATAATTAGTGTTTTTGTTGTGTTAGGCAGATCGTTACTTTTGTATATAGATAGGTTTGTTTAGGAAGTTAAGTATTAATAGGATTCTTTTGGTAGAAGAAGTCCTTATGTAGGCCTGGGAATTAGACCATATACTTCCTTGCTAGTCCAGGAGATTAAAACAAATCACATTGGTTTAATTTGGTACTGGAAGTAAAATTGGAGTATGTGTCATCTTTAAAGGACCTCATAACCAAGGCGATTCTAAAGCGTTAGCAATTCATTTTGAGCTCACTTAGTATCTTCCTCGATCAGGCAGTGAAGTTCGGGTACAAAGTTGATAAACACTTTATGAAAGGTCCGTGTAAGATAATACATTCTTGTGATATACAAAAATATCTAAAGAAAAGAAAATAAAAGGAAAGAAGAAAGACTCCATGCACAAATGCATAAACACAAAATGAGATCAGGCTATACACCATTCTTCTTCATATGCAACAGTTATTTAAAATTTTAGACTACCAATCTAGGCTAACTTTTACTAAACCTGCTACTAATTCTTCATTGCATTTCAGGAATATGTAATGTGTGTGTGTGTAATCTCTACTATAAAGAGGTTATAAAAAAAATATTGATTGAATATAAAATACAGCAGCATCATGAATCCAAGAAGAGCTCGTAAATTTTACTGTTTGATAACCCAAGATGCTTTTTGAAGTAGGATCATCCCATATCAAAAGCAACACCCTCACACCTTCCTGTAACTTGGACTTGAGAAAATCCTCTAGAGTGACATCTGATCCAGAAGTAACATCTCGAACTAATCGGACTTTGTGGTACACTGACCAACTAGTAATATAAATCAAGCGCTAGGCTTGACTAATTACATTTAATATGTCATACCAACATTTCCCGTGCTCATAAGGCACCCCACCTTTGAGCTTCAAAGTGGGAAGGCAACTGTCAGGAACATGGCCGGCCGCATCTTGGTATAATATTAGCTTCCCTCCTTGCCTGAGGGAAGTATGTACCTAGAACTCCTGTGTAATTGGGACCGCACCCAACTCCATGATGGTAAGTAGTCAGTTTCTCAATCGGTATGTATTGAATAGATATCTTCAATACAGCTCCAGGCTTACATGGTTTCCTGTTTGACATATTAAGGATTGGAAAAGATCTTTCAATTTTGTTTCATGATATTATATTCTCTACTGGGATTGCCACGACTCCAATAACTTTCCCCACAATATCACTGTCCTTAACAACAAAATGCGCTTCTGCAGCATGATGCGCAGCAGGAACACTAAAATGTTGTGTCCAAACTAGGTTCTTGTTATTACTAATAATGTAAGTTCTGCCTATGACAGCATTGGCCATTGAAACAGTGACATAGGGATCACTGGTTACCTTTGATACATGCCCTTCAATTTTCTTTATGGTGCAATAGTTAGTATTCATGTGGGTTTCTCATTTCCAAAAATAGTTTTTTTGCTAAAAGATACGTATAGATTTCTCCTTTTCCAAAAAGAGTTTAATTCCTAAAAGATAGGTAACTACCTAAGATATAGGAAAATTTCTTATTTAGTTATCCCAATTTTTCGAATTTCTTATTTAGTTGTCCTGATTTTTCATAACAACCCGGGGTACTTAATCCCCATGGGTACTTAAAATTTGCTTACGTGGACAGCCTCAGAGAGTTTGGAAAGGGAATGCTATTATATATATATAAAGATAAAGACTAGCTTCCGAACTCGTCTTACGAACAGGTGATGCTACATTAAATTATTTAGAAAATTATTAGCAACTATGCAGAGTTATGAGATGTGGGTATTATATTCACTAGTAGAAAAAAGGCTTTTTGTGACTGTTTTAAAATGTTATTTGTGACTGTTCTGTTCGAAACGGTCACAAATGGCAGAAAAGGGTTTTTGTGACTGTTTTAAGAAGTTTTTTGTGACGTGCGTTTTTGAAACGGTCACAAATGGTTTTTTTTTTTAAAAAAAAGGTGTATATGTGTGGAGAACTATTTGTGACTGTCATATCCAGAAGTGTGACAAATGGTTTTTTCTAGGTTGTGGAGTATAATTTGTCACTGGTCTTAAAAAACAGTTACATATTCCCAGACTTTATGTGAAAGTCCTGAATACTCAGGTATTTTTCGCTCCCCCAACTGCAAGAGCCCACTAAATAAAAGTAGTTAGAAACCTAGGGCTCGGTTTCCCATCCTTCCAACACCTCCAGAAACGTAGGGCTCGGTTATTCCCTATGCGGACTCTTAATTACACTTTTATATCCTTCGCTTTTGGTATAATTTCTGGTCCTCTCACTCCTTAAACATTTTCGGCAAGCACCAGGTAAAATTAAATTAAACTTATACTCAAATGTTTTGACACTAGCAAAATATTTACTCTCCTCGCGTCCACGTCATTAATTACTGAAATGTGTTTTACTTTTAACAAAATTTACCCAATTGTTTCTACTGTATCATTTATTTTCAAATATTCTTTTTTTGCAGAGTGTGAAGTAGAACAATGGAGAGCCGCATGGAGTGTGCCGTTGAAGGAATTATAGAGACACAGGTGTAATTTTAAGTTTATCATATTTCTTCTTGTTAAATTTTATTACCGAGCAAAATTAGTTTTACTAGTTTGACGCTGTAGTAGTTGTTGGTTCTTGCAGTATGTTATTTAGTGATTTTAACGTGTGAGTGTTGACTTGCAGCATGTAGAAGCCCTTGAGATTCTCCTTCAAGGTGATCTTGGTAAGTATCAACTTTCTTTCTTTGTTTATTTAGTTATATAATAACTACGAGTTCGGTTCAGCTATGTTGTTCGACGCAATCCCCTTGTAGAAAGTGAAACCTGCAATAGAATTTCTAAATACCATTATTACCATTTCTTCCAGGATTTTCCTTGCAGGTAGTATCCTTATTTAACACGCACCTTCCTCAAAGGGACTTACATATGACAAAGGTATGCTCTTTAAGTTAGGGTGGGGGGAGGTTTCTAGAAATGTTCGTACTTCTCATACTTGATGGTTTTGCACTTTTGGGTGGAGGTTATGGTCAAATATCTCTATGCTTCCATCTGAACCAAAAACATAGGACCAAGGTGTGGACAGTATAGAAGGTCTATTCTCTGTTATTAGTAAATGTCTCAACTCGTACTGGTCGGGTTATGATGGAGCAATTCCAGAACGGAAATAAGATTTGTGAGGTACAATGTCGGGCAGAGTTTTCTGGTCAATTTTCTCTTTGCTGATTCTCTGATTTTTTTTTTTTATATATATTTTCCCATCTTCAGGATATTGAGCTTAATATGGCCCAATGGAGAGCTTTGTTTGAACCGTACCTTTTCTTCGAAACATACAAAAATTATTTGCAGGTTGACACTGTTGCGGTTGATGGTGATGATTTACTTTCTTGGAAGGGCTGGGTTGAATCCCGGTTGAGGCAGCTGACTTTGATGGTAAAGTTTGTGCCTGTTAGAAGAAAAATAAATTACTTACTAACTTACAATAACATGCTATTTTAAATTAAAGTTTTAGATTTTATGCTTGTGTAATTTTACACGTTTCCCTATCTCCTATGCATTCCATTTGATAATTTTCATATTGAACGAGACACAAATGGGATGTTGCAGTGTCATCCATACCCTAGTTAGTATGTAGACACTTCCAAACAGTCCCCGCATTGTGCATTTTTCATGGGTTTGCAAAGGGAACAGGGGGTCTCAGTGTAAGAAGGACAACAATTGAGTATACTTTAAGGATAAACGATTACTGTTACTATATATGTATGTACTTGATGTATAACATCATCGCTAATTCAATTTCATATTTTTGCAGGGCCCTAGGCAACCAGATGGTAAACAATGTGGTATTCATGCAATGCGCTTCATGCGAGACATAATGAGCGATCCTTCTCCTTTGCCATTGAAAGTAAATAAAATCTCTCTCATATTTTAATTTAATTTATGCTTGATATATTTAACAACTGTGTTTTTTACTTTTTTTTTTCTTTATTTTGCAAAATATTAAACTTGTTGTTTCTTATATTCCAGCTAAAAAATCTTAGCCATAAAAAGGCTTTCACCGATAAAGAGATAAATGAAGTTTGAATGGATTTTGTTATGTTCATCCAAGAATGCATTATGAACTATCCTCAAGGCTTAAGATGAACTATAAGGTTGAACATATATATGTGGGTGACCGACTTTTGTGAGATTAGGTTATTTTTTTTCATTTGGATTTGGATTTGGATTTGGATAAGGCTGATTATATTTATATGAATTAGATTGGAAATGTGTTATTTATTTCATTACGTTTTACGATTAAGTACAAATATATATTGGTTATCTAATGGGATTGGAATGTTTCAATGAAATTAGCAATATATATGAGTGTTACTTGAAATTTAATGGATCATATTTAGATATGTAGTTTATTCAGGTGTGTAGTTTATTACAGGTCCCTAATTTTGGGGGTTTTTATATATATTCACATTTTTTTTTTCTTTTTTTAATAAAAAATTAATAATATATACATATCACTGTTTTATCCAAACCGTCATAACTAATGGTACTTTTTATGACCGTTAAAAAGGATGAATCCATAACCGTTTATTTAAAACCGTCACAAATGATATGATTTGTTGTGACGGTTTTTGAGCAGTTGTTACCATTTTTTATGGTAGAGAGAGGCTAGTCTGGAACAAATATTTGTGACGGTTTTGGAAAAAAAATAAATGACTCTCACTCCGTCACGGTTTTGGGAAAAAAAAAAACAGTGACAAAAGACTTTTTGTGATTGTTTTTAACAGTGATATAAAGCTTTTTTTCTTGTAGTGATTGATCAGTTATCTAAATTTCTTGCAACATGAAAACCTCACTCTCCATAAAAAGAAAGAATACACTCTTGATAATACCCTTCAACTTCTTTTTGTTGCTTAATAATGGAATTTTGATTGAAGTTTTAATTTGTGATAATGCCCAATGAGGCGAAGATCATATTGAAGCTACGCTACTTGAATAACATTCCCAATCATACAAAAAGAGATACGATAAACATCATTTGCAAAACTAGACTTGTCGAGATATTTCCACTACATATAATACAACTACGTTTTGATGTTAGTTCAATGTATTTGCATCTAGTTTTTGATTTCCCATTAACTATTCTTTGACGTTAGTTCAACGCATTTGCATTCAGTTTCCTATTTTCTGTTAATTATTCTTTGAGGTTAGTTCAATGGAGTTATATCCACTTTCCGATTTCTCATTAATTATTATTTGAGATGAGTTCAATGCAGTTGCATCCAGTTTTCAATTTCTCGTTAATTATTTTTGAGGTTAGTTCAATGCATTTGCATGCAATTTTTGATTTCCCGTTAGCTATTTTTTTAGGTTAGTTAGTTGTATACATTTGCTTCCAGTTTCCAATTTCCCTTTAAATATTCTTTGAGGTTAGTTCGATGTATTTGCATACAACTTCCAATTTCCAGTTAATTATTATTTGAGGTTAGTTCTATGCAGTTGCGTCCAGTTTCCGATTTTCCGTTGTTTATTATTATTTGAGGGTAGTTCAATGCATTTACATCCAGTTTTCGATATTTTGTTACTTGTTCTTTGAAGTCAGTTCAATGCATTTGGCACACAATTTTTTATTTCCCATTAAATTATTCTATTTGAGGTTAGTTCAATGCATTTGCATGTAGTTTCTGATTTACCGTTAATTATTTTTTGAGGTTAGTTAGTTGGATACATTTGCTTTCAGTTTCAATTTCCGTTAAATATTCTTTGAAGTTAGTTCGATGCATTTGCATACAATTTCCGATTTCCCATTAACTATTATTTGAGTTTAATTCTATGCAGTTGCATCCAGTTTCTGATTTTCCGTTGTTTATTATTATTTGAGGGTAGTTGAATGCAATTGCATCCAGTTTTTTATATTTTGTTACTTGTTCTTCGAGGTTAGTTCAATGCATTTGCACCCAATTTTTGATTTCCCATTAAATTATTCTTTTTTTTTTGGGTTAGTTCAATGTATTTGCATTCAGTTTCCAATTTTTCGTTAATTATTATTTTGATGCACTTGCTTCCAATTTCCGATTTACCGTTAAATATTCTTTGAGGTTAATTCGACGCAATTGCATCTAGTTTATGATTTTCCGTTAGTTCGATGCAGTTGCGTCAAGTTTCTGATTTCCCGTTTATTATAATTTAAGGTTAGTTCTTCCTGAGGACAGACATCTTGTTTACCATGCTATCGCTGATTTACCCTTAGATGTTTGATTAAGAAGTACTAACCTAGCCGAGTTGGGGATGTGTACAAATGAGTGCATGTGTCTTAATCCTAGATGATAAAATAAGATTTAAAACTCCATCAAATGGTGGCAGTTAAATTTTAGGTGACAAGTGAAATCCACTTTAAATTCAACAGAGAAAATAAAAATAATAAGGGTTAAAAATAATAACCTAAGACATAACTAGTATACTACATAGTAGTGGGGGCATGAGCAGAGAATCAGAGAACTGGAGATGAAGGGTTGGAGATGGAGAATTGGAGAGGGAGGAGGGCGTGGAGAGAGAGAGAAAAAAAAAATGAGGACAGACAGAAACCAACCAAATCATTTTTTTGGCCACATAACCCCCCTCGGCCCAGAACGTTCACTTCGCTCACTTGATAAACAAAGTTCTGGCAAAGTCCCCATTAACCAAGTGTCTGCATCAGATTACCGTTCGAGTAATAACCAATAATAGTATTCTATGACAATATAACTAGGCTATATGACATTACTAGTTCCCCTCTTGGGTCAATTTAGAAAAAGAATTTTTTGTTCATAAAGTAAGTGGTTAGATTGAAATCAGAGTTAGACGAAATGTACATGTCCATTCTATGAAAAAATAACAAAATGATAAGCCATTATAGTTAACCTTAATAGGTCCAAATAGAAAATCTTTTTTTGTGCTCATTAAGCGGTTAGATTTAAATTTCAAATATATCAAATTGTTTTTTATTTCGCTAAATGGGTATATTCAAGTTCAAATGCAGTTATCCAACTTATTTGGTAAGTTCAAACCTTCTCATGGAGACACCATTCAATAGTTATAAAACCTGAAACATAGTAAAGCATGTCATGAAAACTTCCTTGGAAATCGATTAAATACCAGCTGAAACCAGAAACATACAAAGGCGACATCCTCTTCAAAAAGTGACACCAACAACAACAACAAAGGATATGACATTCCCCTGGAAATGTATGAAGTGATTGTCAAACGTACTCCACTTCATAAATAAGCAAGCGTAGAAAACGGGATCATTTCTCGTTTCCATTTATAATACAGAAAAGAAATGGGAATCCACGATATCCTTTGCATCCAGCATTGCAAACAATGCACCAATTCCAGGCAATACTATGCACTTCAAACAGTATGGCATGTCGGTCATGGCGTCCTTAAAATCCGTAGATCTACTCTCAACCGACATTGCCATTGTTTTCAGTTGGAACAACATGATCATATGGTACGACTTCATAGACAGGAAAGTTCTATCAGAATATCAAATCCCAACAAGTGGCCTTCACTTTGTTTGCCATTCAAGTCCGACTTCGCCACAACTCAATTTAACTACTAATTCCTGTGTCTGTTATTTATTTCGACTAAATTAATGTGTTGTCATAGAATGAATACATATAGTTTTATGAATAAATATCTATCAACTGCATTTGATAGTTTTATGAATAAATATGTATCAACTGCATTTCATTAACCAAATGGGCAAATCCCTGGGCCGACGTGGGGAATCACTTGCCGTCTCTTCATTGACCAAATGGGCAAATCACATTCCAAGTACCACCCGATAAAAAATGTTAAAATAGTTATGTGTAACCTTATATCTAACACATCAAGCGTTTCTGTGTTAAAAATGGTTACCTATCTGTTTAGTGAAAAGAATAATGGTTCTTCTATTTCGTTATTCCATGCCATATATATTGTCTTTAAGGCCTTATATGATGTCTTATATGTGTTATGTGTATCAGTCGATTTTGATTACGACACATGGCTAACGTCGACCGTGACAACAATTTATTTGTAATAGGTCCCAGTGTACCAAATCAGTTACATTCAGTTTTCGGGGGAAACACGTTTGGGAACTGGGATGGGAGCCCTCTTAGTTTTACCTCAACTTCTACTTCCTCTTCTCCTATCCATAATCTGACAATATCTCCCCCTCATTTCAGGCATTGCATATCACTGTGACCAAATTTCGTCGTCAATTTTGTCGTCCACATATTTATTCAGATTCCTGTATATCATGAGAAACCCTAAAATGTATGTTTCTTATATACATATGAAATTGGTCAGTATTATTATAGTACTTAAGTTGGATTTAAGTAATCCAATAATATTGACCCTAATATTTATTTATTGCATAACCAATAGTTTGGTAAGTTATATTTGTTGAGAATATTTTCTTTTGTTTCCGTCTGATATTATTTAGTCACTGCCGGATTGCACTGTTATGATATTAAAGTGCAACTTCAAATGGCAATAACTGTCTTAGTTGTTATGAAATATGTAGAATATATGTGGTTATGATTAAAGGGTATTAGTATGCTTACACATTGGCTTGTTATGTTCTGATTAGTGGTAAGAAGAAGTGGCCCCAAGCTACTGCTGGGCCAGCCACAAAGATAACTTCCCGTTGCTGTCCAAAAATGCTTCGAGAGAAGCTGTTCTCAGTGTTTGATGCCGAGGAAAAGGAAAGGTTTAAGTCATCTCTGTTTGGGTTTCTGTGGAGTGTCGTTGGAAATGCGAACGCTACGAATCCAAATATCACATCCTACACTCATTTTACCGACCCCCAACTAGTTGTAGAGGTTCTGAAAAAAAGAATAGCTCCCGTCACTTACCAAATTGGAGACAAATTCTTAAGTTTCAAGATATCCGATGTGGCACTACTCACCGGGCTTTCCACAGACTCTCCACCGGAATGGTATTACAGCATGAAGCCCAAGATCAAACATCAGTGATTTCAGAAAGAGATATTTTATGGGCACTCGTGGTTCCGTACGTGGTCAAATTTGACTAACAGATATTATGCGAGCTAGGGAGGAGGCGAAGGCAAATGCATTACTTGATGCAAATATGGCTGATGATATCCATTGCCTCAATAGGCTATACGTGCTTGGAGCTTTTCTCTTACCAACCGAGTCGAAAGGAGTCGATGTCATATGGGTTGACATTGCTGACAATTTGAACAAGTTTGATAGTTTTCCTTGGGGATATCTTGCGTATGAGCTACTTAAGCAGAAGTTGGAGTCGCTATATGACGCCATTGGTAAACATAATGAGTATAAGGCTGGCCACCCGTATACTGGCACCCTCCATGGTTGTTTCCTAGCATTCACCCTATGGATATTCCTCCATGTGCCGTCTTTAGAAGCGACAAGGTTAGAACCAAACAACTTCCCATGGTTCATAGGGTGGGTGAAAGTTCCCGGAAAAAGTTAACGGGGTAGTACGTGGGAGAAAAAGTTGAGTGACTTGAAGAAACTACAAGTTGTCACTCCCTTACGTATTCCCCATGAGGTTAGGGAGAAAGTCGTGGTCAGAGATGCTTTGAAGGTTTGTATTTATGAGGTCATTACTGCTTGTACAATATTTTAGTATATTATTGACAATTTTCCTATATGTTTATGTGCTTATTATGATAGCGGGAGAGGAACGATCCTAGTCAGTCATACAATATCATCACGGAATATCATGTCATAGCCTGGGAGACAGTAATGGTATAATTTTCATGGTTTAGAGTTTTCTTGCCAAAGTTGTCTCTTTAACAGATGGGCAATTTAGTTTGTTAGTTCTAATTTATATTTGGGAAATATTATGTCATTTCAAGTGATCATGTAGGCCACCCAGAATTTCCTTCTTCATGGTCCCAGGGGAGGCAAAACATATTTAAGAAGATATTCGAAGAGAAAACTCAAACTTAGTCCTGTGGAAGAAGATATTGGAGAAGAAGAAGAGAACAAAGAGGAACACGAGCATAGCAGTGAAGATGAGTCCCAACAAGCCCCTGCGAAAAGGGTGCGACGTTCCTCTGCACTGCAAAGTAAGTCCCCCATAGGCAAGGATGTCCATAGCAAACGAGCACCACTATTGAAGAACAAAGCAGCCCTACTATCCAAGAATAGACCAGCCCCACAGTTGAAAAACAAACCAGCCCAACCATCGAAGATAAATCCACCACCATTGAAGAACAAAGCAGCCCCATTATCCAAGAACAGACCAGCCCCGACTACTAAAAAAAAGACATATTATGACGCTTGTTATTTATCTATCTTGACGACTTTGTTGAAAACCGTCAAGATAGGTGTCTTAGTGATATTTTTATGACGGCTGTTGCATTATTATGTCATGTATGATACAAGCGTCAAGAAAATATTATGATTTTATGACGGTTGTTGCAACATTATGTCGTGTTTAACACAGGCGTCAAGAAAATATGATAATTTTATGACGGATTTCCTAAAACAGTCAAGTTTGCAATATAATAAACCAAAGTACTTTTTGTCCAATTTGTGATGATCACGAGGGGTGTCAAAATAATTTATGACGTGTGTGGCGAAACCGTTAGTTGATATAATTCTGAACCGTCATTGTGTTCGTTTAAATTTTTTGGAACTCAGCCAAGAGTCCTCGAATACAAAAATAAGGCCGGGTCAACTAAAACAAAAAGTCACGACCCATTATTTTTTTTCTCGCAAGGGTTTTGCTCAAGAATACTCCTGGACAGCGGCTATGCTTCTTCCTCCTACTCAATCTCTCTCTAGTATCTTCGAACACTTTTTGTTTTCTTAATCTTCCATCCCTCAGATAACCACTGTCTTTTTAACATGGTTTTCCTAAAAAGAAGAATATTTTTCTGTTGATTTCGAGAGAAAGCGAAAGAATAACGGTTTTTGGTTTCTCTCTATCATTATCTAGTAGTCACGTTTTCTGGTTTGATTATTGTTTCGGGTTTTAAACATTGTTACGATTTTCTAATTGTTTAGATTTTAAATTGGGGGTTTTCAAATTACTGCTATTTTCGCTGTTGGGTTTTTTCTTTCTCTATGCATTACACCATTTTTGTCTATCAGAAACAGTGGCAAAACTGATCTGGAGCGGACTATTGGGCGTTCTTGTTTTGGAACGACTACGAGGTGTTCCAGACTAACATATTGTTCCAGCTTCTCCCCACATAAGGGGTATTTGTGTCATTCAACCCAACTATATAAAATAGATCGAGAAAGAAGAGAGGAAGCCCCTTATTTCTCTTTCAGCTTCTCCGCCATTGAGCTTCGTCGTACAGATTGTTTTGGTATAAGAAACCTCTCTCCCTCTTTTTCTGCAATTTCTCATTCTTTTCTTCTTCTTGTTCTAACTCACTCTATTCTTATGCGTTTGCTAGCTCCAAAATCATCTTATTTTTATTCTTTTTCATGCAGTTAAAATTGTGAATTTGCATTGTTTTCTAGTGAAATTCCACATTTTTTTGTTTAATTTTTGCTGTTAGTTGATTTAATGTTTTATAGATTTCAATTTTGTTAGCTTCATTTATTAATTGAAGTGTTTCGATGATCTTTGTATCATGAATCTGAACTATGGAATACGAAGTGGGTGTCAAAACTGATCCATAATGATGAGAATGGCGATTATCTGCATTTGCATTTGCTCTTTGCATATTTACCTGTCTAAGTTTGCTATCTGTGAGTATTGTAGTTTTGTTATATGTTCTAACACTGTTTGGATCTTTTAGGGTTGTTTGAAATGCAACGATGTTCACATTCATTTTGTTCCCATGTTCTAATTGAATTCAGCTTGTAAAAAGTGAATTCTTCAAACTTGGATTGTTTAGTCTCACCTCTCAATGGATTAAAATGGCCATTTGTCTTTCTCAAATGCAGCGATCGGTGCATGCATTGCGTTCTCGCGTCCTACTTCAGAGCTCCTAGAGTCCAAATGGTTGCTATGGGCAATCAACTTGGTAACTTGGTATGTCTAGATAGTAATGTTTCCATTTTTTAGGTGGATTTGATGCTCTGAGATTCATGTTAGTTAACTACATTATAACTGCTTGTGATTGTGTCTAGATATGGCTTTAGTCGTTAAGGTTGGAAGGTTTAGGATTGTTTAACATATAATTAGAATTATATTAGAATACTTCTATGATTTTTATGCTTTACCATCTGTAAACTTTCTGTAATTCATTTTAAGATTAAAGCTCTACCATCTGTAATTCATTTTAAGTTTTTTATTTTATTTTAGGTTTGTCGGTCCATCTTTGTTAATTGGCTATAACTTGTGTATTATTGTTGCATTGAATGATTTTCTGATGAGATTGGGTGTTTTGTTGTTTTGTCAGCTACAGACGATACTTCACATTCGTCCAGGGATTTGTTTATTTGATACTTATTCACTTCCAAGGTTTCACAGTCAAGCAAATGGTTAATCCTTGGAAGACTTATTTGAAACTGTCTGTCGTTCGTATGGGTTCACATGGCCTCACTAAAGGGTCTTTGGCTTTCCTTAACTATCTCGCTCAGCTCATGTTCAAGTCCACAAAGGTAAATCATATATGCAATTAATCATAGTGTTTTGTAAATCACAGCATCGGCCTATTGGTCAATTTTAAGAACTATGAATAACTGTAACCTTAAATGCAAATGTAATCCCAATATAAAATATAGTATTTCTTATAAGAAATTTTATATGAAAAATTCTTGGAAACTGTTATATATGGCCCAAGTTATATAACTGAGTTCTTGTTACATTGAATTTTCACTGAAAAATCCTTTCTAAGTTTTTCTTTTCTTGATGGTGTGGTTAATCTAGGTTTTACCAATAATGGTCATGGGAGCCTTCATCCCGGGTCTGAGACAGAAATACCAACCCCACGAATATGTGGCAGCTATGCTCCTTGTGTTGGGTTTGGTCCTATTCACTCTGGCAGATGCTCAAACCTCCCCAAATTTCAGTGTGCTCGGTGTTATTATTGTATTGGGTGCTTTGATCGCGGACTCTTTCCTGGGAAATTTGCAAGAAGCAATTTTCATGGTGAATCCTGAGACAACACAGGTGATACACGTGTCTTCATTTATATGCAATTTTAGTGTGAGAAGGACCCATGGAAAATGTGAGTTCTTATTTAACTCTTTATTTCTCATGCAGATGTAGATGTTGTTCTGTTCAACGGTTGTTGGTCTGTCTTTCTTGATTCCACCCATGCTTGCCACAAAGGAGTTCTTCATAGCATGGAATTCATGTTATCAGGTAATGACGAGTTTGGGCTGCTTGCTAATTGTTTGACAAAATTCCTGAACGTGACGTTGTTGCATGGACAAGCATGATAAGTGGAACACAACAGGTGGTCGTAACACTCAAGCATGGACAATGTTTTGTGATGTGAAAAAGGAAGATGTACAACTTAATGCATTTACTGTTTCAAGTGTTTTGAAAGCTTGTAGAGGCATGGGAGTTGTTTTGTGTGGGAGTATGGTTCATGGTTTGGCTGTTAAGAATGGTGTGGATGGTAATATGTATGTTCAAAATGCATTGATGGATATGTATGCTACATGTAGTGCTGCCATGAGTGAGGCTTGCACAGTTTTTGAAATGATACGTGTCAAGAATGACATGTCGTGGACGACTATGATTGCTAGTTACACTCATAAAGGGGATGGGTATGCAGCGCTTAAGGTGTTCAAGCGGATGGTACAGGTAAATTGGGTAGTCAAGCTTGATTTGGCATCTCTAGTTTCCGTGTCGTTGTCTTTGTTGGATTGAGTTTCTTAGAGTTTTAGGCATATAAACAATGTTGAAAACTTGAATCCGATGTTTTATTTGGTTAAATAGCGAGGAAAATGCCATGTTGTCTCTGCGTGTATATATTTGTGTGTCTCTTTGTGGGTGGTGGGCACAGAAGGGCCTTAAAACTTTAGCATTCACAGTCCAATTTTCAGAATTTTTAAACCCAAGTTTCTCGAGTTTTTTCTTTTTGTGAATGTTCTTAATTTTTCCTAGCAGGAAGAAGCAGAGCTGAACTCGTATACCTATTCTATTACGATCAGCAATGCATGACAGTATGGCTGCTAGTAGACATTCTTGGAGTCCGGTTTCAAAGAGCAACACAATGCTTTCTCATAAATATTGGAGGTGAGTTGAGTAAAACCTGTTTCTCAACTCAAATTTAAAGTTAAAACTATATAAAGTATAAATGTGCCCCAAGAACTTCATTAAATAACTTCAAGCTACCAAAAAATATCAAGTTACTTGAAATCAATTATCTCAAAATAAGAAACTATAAGTGAAATAATCAAGATCACATCTCATATATATGCATCACTTTTTTTTTTTTTTTTTTTTTTTTTTTTTTTTTTTTTTTTTTTCTGATAAGTTACTTTTATTTAAATTTATCATAGATACAAATAGTGCCAGCCAATTAGGCAGGCAAGTGAGTGAGGACCTCATTGCCAGAAACCTCTCTCCCAATATTTTCCAAATTCTTAAGGTTCTCAAATTTTGAGTTATCCATTGCTGCTTCTCCAGGTTTCAGGTTGTGGCTAAAAAAAATATAAAATAGGGAAAAAGAAATTAGAGAGAGGGAGGGGGATTCAACTTAGGAATGATTGCTCGAGGTGTTTATGATTAATGAGCGCCTATTAGAGTTCAGACTGAAAGTTTAATGGTTGATCAGCATGTCTTAGGCTTTTTTTTTTTTTTTTTCAAAGGAAAAGGTTGGATAGAAAGGTTTCTGTTTTATACATGTGTTTAGTACTTCCATAATAGGGCATAGTTGCCCTTTCATGACAAATGCTTATTCAATATATTTGTTTTAATGTTTTCCATTTGGGTTTTGATGCAAAGGTGAGAATCCCTAGTCCTTCTTTACTGTTAAGCTCAATCCACTATACCTTAGATTATTAGTATTTAGCTTGTTATGGTGTAGTGTGTTGCGTCATGATACATAGAAGAGGAGTCTTAATTGCATGTATTTCTCACTGTTTATTTTTATCACGATGTTTCAGGTGAATGCAAATTTTCATCGTTCGATTTCAACACTACTATATTCAGCTAAACTGATTTGCCTATTGATGAAAAAGGCGCTGAAAGTTGATCACATCAAGGTGGTGAGATCAGTAGCTCAACATCTTAGACCAACTCAACTTGGTACATCTCTATCAAAGCTAAACCTGCTGGAAATAGCAAGGTATTAACTACAAATCCACTTATATCGTGGTAACTTGAAATTGTATTACTTGAGCTATGATGCCTTTGCATTATCATTTTTTCTATATATGCTTTAGTTTGTATATTGAATATCTGAATTGTTTCTACAATATTTTTAAGTTTGTAACGAGTGTGTCATATATTCGTGTGTTGTGTGCCAGGATATTGGTGGATATATTGGGAGCTTACATTTTCAAGTTGTCGTAGAAGATGGAGTGATCTGGATCAAATGGAACTTGGAAGGCTGAAAAGTGGATCGCTCCCAATAGTGAACCATTTTGACTTTTGTATCGTAACTTGTGTTATAAGTAGTAAGATACTTTTTATGTAAGTTGTGCATAAAAATAAGTCAGTGTGGTTGGGCTTTATGTGTTGATGTTTGGGTCTTGTAACTTTTTGTCCACAGTGGTCTGTCTTATTTGCTAATGGTACTTGCAGATTTTGAAACACAGGTTTTCAAGTTTTAGGTGCAATTTGAAAGCTCAGTACCAATATTTTTTTTTTGGTTCCTGTAATTGATTTGGAACAGATATGGAGTGTTCCAAAATTTTCATTTGGAACAGATCTAAGGTGTTCCCTGGTTTTCATTTGGAACGGTTGGAAAGTATCCTAGAACAACTTTGTAATGGAGTGCATCCGTTCCAAATTATAAAACAGGAACACACCACCCGTTCCAAATCTCTTCAGGAATGGTTTTTGTCCGTTCCAAAACAGAAAAAATGGTGTAGTGATGCTTTGGTTCTCATTAGTTTGCCTTCCTGCAGGGGGCATTGAATTTGTACACTTATTACTTTTCAGAGGTGTTGATGTGAATGCTCAAACTGACTATGGAGCACCACTACAAGTGGTTGCAACTCTTCATAAGGAAGATGTTGTTAAGATTTTACTGGATCACAGTGCAGATGTAAGCTGATTTATGTTATAGTTGGTTAAATGTTGTACCCTTGTACTAAACCACACAATTTTTTAGTTTTCTAATATATATGAGTGTAGGGTTTATTTGTTTGTATGTTTGTATGTTTTTCTTCTTCTTCTTAAGCATGCATAGTTTAGCTATGTATGTGCTTTTCAAGAAATATGCTTGTTTCTTTAAACTGCTAACTAATGTATAATTTTGGGAGTGCGAGTAATTCTAGTCATAAACAAACACAACAAACTTAGACGTGAAACATGAAATGTCAGGTTGACCCAAACATTCCTAGTAATAGAGGATAAGGTGCCCATTTACATGAGTACACACAGCCTTTATTTGCTAAAGAATTAATGATTAATGACATAAAAGAAGAAAACCTAAATCATAGACCATTCAATTTGTTGACAACTAGAAATCCAGTATGACGTAACTTTTTCTTTTATTTACAAGGAGTCTATTATGATAGTTATGTTTATATGGGAAAGCTAATTTGGTAATATCATTTAAATGTCAATATTATTGGTTTATTACACTATTCATTGAATTTTCAGAAGTTTCTCTTAGTTTTTCGTGATTTAAGCAAACCCTTGTAGAATCATGGTGATTTTCAATCTTTATTTGCTTTTGCTTCGTCACTCCACCCTACTCACGTTAGTTATTCAAATAGATATCTTGTATAACTTTTGACTTTTTGAGTTATTTGTTTTCCAGTAAAACAATGTCCCGTTGATAAGTGCTCAAAAAGTACAATTTAACTCTCGATTATGCCTCTTGTTTAACCATCTTAGTGGACTAATAGTGCTTGTAAGTTATGTTTTATGATTCTACAGGTGAAAAAGAGAGTTTTGTGGAATATTAGAGAAAAAAGGGTAAAACGGAGCAATTCGGAGCATTAATGATCACATGGGAAGCTCGTGGACAATCATGGAGAAGGCCAAGGAATTGAAGCTATTAAAGATGCGACTTGGACCTATTTTAAAGCCTATTTGGAAGCCCAAGACAAAAAGATTCGTTGCTTGGACCAAAGCCCACAAAAGATGATAGAAGGATAAAGCAAAAGAGGGAAAATAGACTTCCGGGTCTGGGACGCATGGATCGTGCGTCCAGACGCATTGCTCGTATCTGGGACGCATGGATCGTGTGTCCAGATGCATGAAACGACACTGTAGCCACTTCCTTCTCAGTTTTGGAGACGAAGTTGGATTCTGAAAGAAGTTGATTTGTATTGGGAAACAAATGACAGTTTGGAATGCTTCTAGAATTCATTGTAACCTCTATAAATAGAGGACCTAAGTGCCTCATGTAATTTGCCAATTCACTTATACTCTTGTCTCCAGAACTTGAGGCAGAGAGAGAGATTAATAATAAAAGATTCGGTTTTAACTAGCCGAGTCTTAATAAGTTAGTCTTTTTTAGTCTTATGTTCTTCGACTCTTCTTCTTCTCATTCTTCGTGTTCTTCCTTTTTTATGGAAGGCTAATCTTCTCCTTCAAGGGAGGAGATGAAGCCGATGCTTAAGGTTTAATGATTCTTCTAGTTCATGGTGTTCTTCAATCAGGTTAGTTCTTTATGTTTTTAGTTGTTAGTTCCATTGTCCACACCAGGGGATGAAAGTATAGAATAGGGTTTATGTTTTGCAATATTAATATCATGCTAGTGTTCTTTACTTTTCTTCTAGTAGTATAGTTATTTAGAGTTAGGGAAATATTCTTTGTGTTGCCTTAGAAGGGGTAGCTCAGGGAGTGACTGCCTAGGGGAAGTATTCTTTGTGTTTGCCTTAAGTGGTGATTTATTGAATGGTTGCCCTATTAGAAAGTACTCCTTGATGTTGCTCTCGGTAATACATTGAATGGCTGCCCGAACTTACATAAAAGGAAAGAAGATATTAATAGCATAAACATAGGAACAACCTTAAGTAGAGTTAATTGTTAACGATGTTTTCGTTCAAGAGGCATCAAAGACTTAATTTCGATTGCCTAATTGTAGTCTACTTGTAAGAACAACCATGAAACAGAAGGTCATAGATCAAAAGTATTGGTGGATTCTAATATCTTGAATTCCCTCTCTTATAAATTCTCAATAGTTTAGTTAATTTAATTTTGTTTAGCATTAGAATCTAAAATCTCTACAATCATAGTTTTTAATCCCTCAAACCCCCTTTTCCAGTCTTGTCCTTCACATAACATACATTTAAAAGTGGAACGATACCCTACTCATCATTTACTTATTGAGGGATAATTAGGTTTTGATACGTTTCTATTTGTTCAACGACCATCATCTATCTACATCATCCATATACCATCTACACACATAAAAGGAGCGCGTGTCACCCGTCTACTATATAAGATGGGGGAGTCAAGTATGGTTTTCTTTAACTTGTCTTTTTGTCGTAGGAGCCTTTTCATCCTCCCCAAAGATTGCCACTTTAAAATGACTGCAGGATATGAATATTATAGTCTTTAAATATGGTTAACCAGAATTATATTGGTGTTGTTCTTATTGCTTTGCAGCCCAACTGTTTTAGCAGTCACCTTGCTAGCCCATTGGCTTCTTCTGTTAGTACGATGTCCCTGCAATGCACAAAGATCTTGCTTCAGGCATGAAAAGGTCCTCTGCTGAATTATATACCAACTTATAGTTGTGTTGTCTAATATGCCATGTTCATTGTGAAGTAATCTAACAATTGAGGCATATATTGTCGTACTTTGCTGGTCATGTTTACAAAGAAGTTCTCTTGAATTCTCTATCTGTTATAATTAATATTTTCTTCGGCATGAGTATTATATTATTTATTGATCAGGCCATAAGTAGTCTTGTGCAATAACTTCCAGTTTCATTTGGACGAACCGAAGTCAACTCTTGTGAACTCACTTCTTTGTGTGGAGTGGAGTCGGACTCATAATGCTCATGTTGTGTTGTTTGCCTCTACTTGGGCTAGCTGCTTAATTGTTCCATCTCTAGAAAACTCTCAAGGTTGTTTACCGTCATGAAAGGCTATGTAATTCACATGAAAGAACAAAATGCGTAAAGGTGATGAAGATAGGAATTTCAAATTTCAAATTGTTTTTTCATTATGTTCTTATTCTTCCTTGTATACTTTCAAAGCCTAGTTGTTGGCAATCAAAAACTTGAAAACATTATAAATTGGAAGTTATCAATGTATATATATATGTATATATCAATTTTTGAAATGTTAATAATCTTCTTTTTGGTTTCAGGTGATACTTATAGTAAGTTGTCACAACAGGGTTTGGTCCATATTGACGGGAATATTAAGCAGAAACCCATTGAGATGATCTTCTAACTAATGAAGCCTGTCACCTCAAAATGAAGCAACAATGTCCTGGTCGATTAAATGCTATTTTATTCAGGTGTGTACTACTACCAAACTTTTTATGTCGTAAATTTTGTAGAAGTGGATATTGAGTTACGTATAGTGATAAAATTGATAGTATTCAGCAATGGAAAAAAACGGATTTGATTATTACTTTTGCTCCAATGTGTGTATATATTAAACATGAAACATGTTAGACCAATATAATTCTCAGTCATAGTTGATTGTATCTCTTTCGTTTAGTAGTTATTGACTTAGTGTGCTAACACATTGTTTGTGTATTTTTTTTAATACTGTGTAGAAGCCGTTATATGATTATATTTTTAGTTTACTTATTAAATAAACTAACACATTCTTCTTCATATTATTTTTTAGGTTATAAGTGAAATAACACGGAAGCTCAATTAAGTTTGTTTGAGATGGATTAGTTGATTAGCAATTTGTTGGATGGGTTATGTAAATTGTATTTGTAGAGAAAAAGGTATTTTTTTTTCTCTTTCTCGTGTAGGGCGCGACCCGAGCTCCACCATTTTCAGTACGAAATTCACTGTTTCAGAAGTTTTTCCGAAAGAGTATAAATATAGGTTTTTTCTGTAGAAACCTAACTTTTCCAAAACCAAGAAAGAGAGAGATTATAAGAGAGCAATTCTTTGTGAGTTGAGTGTTCATTCTTTGTGAGTGAATTGAGAGACTTGTAATCTGTTACTCTAGACATCTAGTAAAGCTTGGAACTCGCAGTGTGGACGTAGGCAAATTGCCGAACCACGATATATCTCGTCTTGTGGTTTGTTCTTCTTTTACATTAATTGTTCTACTTTATATGCTTGTTATTTGATATTGAGAAGTGTTGGGATATTGCTTGGAGGGTGTTGAAGTTTTGTCTATTGAGAAGGATCGATCCTTGTGTTGGATTGATTCATTTGTTGTGGGTATCGTTGTTTCTGCAGTTATTTATTCACAACAATTGGTATCAGAGCAGAATATATGGCTCTGATACCATTGTTGGAGTTATCACTCACATGAGGAGGAACTGAAGTTTGGCCTGCATGAAGAATGTTGAGCGCACCCTGCGCTCAGTTTGGTCTTGCATAAGGCTCGGCATGCGCCCATGCCTTGCTCGACATCCAGGAGCTTCAACGCACCATGCGCTCAGTTTGCTTTCCTCGAGGCGCACCCTGCGCTCATGCCTTGGTCGACCTCTATGCATGTTGTTAGCGCGCCCCGCGCTCAGCTTGTTCTTGCTCGAGGCGCACCCGCTCAAGCCTATTTTCAGAAGGATTCTATTTTTTGTGGACGGTGAGTTTGTAATAAGAGTTAGGGGTTGTTTGTTTTTTTTGAATTCAGCATTCAGAACCTCTTAAACTTAAGTTTTAAGCATTCAGAGGCTCAAAACTTGTTTGTTTTTTTTAAGTAGTTTAAGCATTCAGTGGTACTTTTAGCATTCAAAGATTCAAAGACCAAAATTTCTTCTGAATGCTGAATTCTAATACTTGAAACAAGAAGTCCCTTCTTGCCCTTTCTTAAGAATCCAATCTTAAGAACCCATCTACTTTCCTACCTTGACTTTTATGGCTTCAAAATAAGTTCTTCAAAATTTGATGTTGGCGTCACGGGTTTTTTCATTTTTTTGGGTGAATGATATCCACTTTGTTAAAAATAGAATTACATATATATATTCTAAAAATAAACAAAATATGAAAATAAACCGTTAAAATATATTTGTGAAAACATATTTTAAATAAATTTATTTATCATTTATTTTTTTCGATAATCCATCTCTTCTCCTCAAATATAATATATATTTTGTTTAACAAGAAATCAAGTTAGTGTTTAAAATAGATAGCATGAGTAAAATTGTCCGAATGATTTATATTCAGCCTTCAGAGCCAGGTTATTCTAACAGAAAACAAACATGTTTTTTAGAATTCAACAATCAACATTTAGCATTCAGAGAATGAGCCATTCAGCATTTAGCATTCAGCATTCATAGGCTAATAAAAACAAACGACCCCTTAGAGTTTTTGGTAAAACCTAACACCCAGAAGACACACGAAAATACATAAGAACAAAGAGAGAAACCCGGCCAATCTTGAAAGCTATCAAGATTGAGAGACAACCTTTACAGAGAGACAACCCTGTAAAGAGATAAGAGTGATCTAGTAAGGTGAGAGACTGAAAGGAGAGATTGTAATCTCCCTTCCCACTTTATAAAGAACTAGCTCTCGTGGAAGTAGGAACCATTGGCCGAACCACAATATATCTTTGTGTTGTGGTATACGTTTAATTCTACTTTACATTATTATTTGTTGTTAATAGTTGTTCAGCGAGTTGGGCATGTTAGTATAGGTTGTAGTTGATATTTAGAATTTGTCTGGAGTTGAATTGTGTTCAAATACAAGTTATCTGTGTAGTGGGGGAATCGATTGGTATTGGTATAAACCCCAACAAGTGGTATCAGAGCCAGGTTAGATTAGCTTAGGGTGTTATCTAAATCTTGGTCGGAAGGTGTTTGACAAAATTCCTGAGAGAAGATTTGAGTTTAAATAACTTGTAGAAATGGACCATTTTGTGAACACTCATATGACGAGTCTGAATAGGAAGAACTACATCATCTGGAAAGCCAAGATGGAAGACTTGCTATACTGTAAGGACTTGGCACTACCCATTGAGAATGAGGGAGTAAAACCACAAAAGACTGATGAGGCTGAGTGGAAAAAACTTGACAGAAAAGCGATTAGATACATTCGACAGTGGATTGACGACAGTGTCTTTCACCATGTGTCCTAAGAGACTACAGGCTTCAGCTTGTGGAAGAAACTCGAAGACCTTTATGAGAGGAAGTCGGGCGGAAACAAAGTGCTGGTCGTTAAGAAGTTTGCCAACACGAAGTACCAAGAAGGTTCTTCAATGTCTGAGCATCTTAACGAATTACAGAATACCATCAATCAGATGCATTTGATGAAGATTGATTTGGGAGATGAAGTTGAGGCTTTGTTTCTATTAGGCTCTCTACCCGAAAGTTAGGAGACATTAGCAGTCTCTCTACACGGAGCAGGCAAGGATGGAATTGTTACCATGGAGATGGCTACCACGTCTTTTTTGAATGAGGAGACTAGAAAGAGTTCAAAAGGCAACTCCTCTCACTCAGAGATCCTTTTCACAAAGAAACGGGGGAGAGGTAAAAGTAGAAAACCATCTCGTTCTAGAGGTGATGACAGAAGTAAATCTAGGGGTGAAGCTAGAACTCCTAAGGCAGAGAGGCAATGCTACTATTGTGCAACCAAGGGTCACTTCAGATATGAGTGCAGAACACTGAAGATGGATGAGAAGAATAACTGTGTACATGAAGACATGGTGCAGAGGAACGGAAACACAGGCAGAGATACTACCGCACTAGTCGACGACCTAGTGGGAATTGTGTCAAATTGTGGTGTGTGCTATTTTAGTACCTCATGTCAGGACACAGAGTGGGTGATAGATACAGGAGCATCCTATCACGTCACACCGCACAGGGGATTCTTCACTACCTACAGCTGTGGTGAATATGGTGAAGTGAGGATGGGTAACAGTGGTGTCTCGAAGATTATAGGCATTGGGGATGTTCATGTAGAAACCAATGTCGGCTACACCTTGACACTCAAAGATGTAAGACATGTCCCTGACATACGGTTAAGCCTAATTTCGGCTGGGAAATTAGATGATGATGGCTTTGTAAACTCGTTTGGTAACGGGGTATGGAAACTGAGCAGATATTCCATTGTAGCAGCTAGAGGGAAGAAAACTTGCTCTCTTTACAAAACACAGGCTAGTTTGTGTAAAGCAGAAGTGAATGCGGCAGAAGAAGAAACTTCCTCCAAATTGTGGCACAAGAGACTGTGTCACATGGGCATAAAAGGGATGGAAGTTCTTGCTAAGCAAAAGGCCTTGCCAGACATTAAAGGTATACATTTAAATACATGTACTCACTATTTGGTAAGAAGGCAACACATGGTGTCTTTCCAAAGATTCCCATCTCATAGAAAGAACAATGTCCTTGAACTAGTGCACACAGACTTATGTGGTCCTATAAAAGTGAAGTCCCATGGGGGAGCTTCAAACTTCGTGACCTTCATTGATGATGCGTCAAGAAAGATATGGGCCTATAGTCTGAAGACCAAGGATGAAATACTTGGCGTGTTTGAGAAATTCCACAGCATGGTGGAAAGAGAGACTGGGAAGTTGTTGAAGTGTATTCGCTTAGATAATAGGGGTGAGTACATTGGGCCATTTGAAGAGTATTGCCAGAGTCATGGGATCCGTCATGAGCAGACCGTTCCCCAGACACCGCAACAGAATGAAATAGCAGAGAGAATGACCATTGTACAGCCGTGCATGTGATCAACCTATCGCCATCGAAGTCTCTGAATAGTGACTATCCAGAGAGAGTATGGTCAGGTAGATATGTTGATTATGGATACTTGAGGGTATTTGGGTGCAGGGCATTTGTGCATATTCTGAAGGATAAGAGATCCAAGCTTGATGACAAAGCCAAGCAGTGCATTTTTCTGGGTTATAGACATGAAAAGTTTGGTTACAAACTCTATGATCCGATTAACAAGAAGGTAATCCGAAGTCGAGATGTTGTGGACCTGGAAGACCAAACCATAGCAGACTTTGAGGAGGGTGAGAAGATATAGGCGTTCACCAATGATCTTGTTGATTCAGAACCAGAAGTTCCTACTGTGGAACGTGCAGAAGGCATTGAGAATGCAGGGAACCATGAGCCTGGAGCTCATGATGAGAATCCTATTGCTCATGATGGGATAGAACCTATTGGTATAGAAGATGCAGATGAGATGCATGAACCACCACCAGAGCAAGCAGAAGTGCATCCTCCTGAGGCACCAGCAGATGGGGCAAGGAGGTCAGACAGAGAGAGACTAGCTTCAACCAGGTATCCACCACATACGTTCGTGCTACTATCGGATGGTGGAGAACCTATGTACTATCAAGAGGCACTTGAGGGCACAGACAAGGAGGAGTGGTTGAAGGCCATGCATGATGAGATGGATTCTTTGCATAAGAATCACACTTATGAATTAGTTGAAAAACCGCAAGGACGAAAAATTCTCAAGAATAAGTGGATATACAAAGTCAAGCATGAGGAGAACAATCCTCACCCAAGGCACAAAGCTCACCTTGTTGTGAAGGGATTCGGTCAAAGGAAAGGGATTGACTTTGATGAGATTTTCTCTCCTGTAGTAAAGATGACTTCTATCCAGGTGGTATTGGGTATGACCGCAAGTATGAACCTAGAGGTTGAGCAGCTAGATGTTAAGACAGTTTTTCTTTATGGAGACCTTGAAGAAGATGTCTACATGGACCAGCCAGAGGGGTTTGAGGTCAAAGGCAAGAAGCACCTAGTATGCAAGCTGATAAAGAGCTTGTATGGGTTAAAGCAAGCACCGAGGCAGTGGTACATAAAGTTTGATTCCTTTATAGTGAAGCAAGGATACAAGAAGTCTGCTTCCGATCATTGTGTGTTTGTTCAGAGATTTCCAGATGGGGATTTCATAGTGCTATTGCTGTATGTGGATGATATGTTGATAGTTGTCCTAAACATCAACAAGATATCCAAGTTGAAGAAAGACTTGAGTAAGTCCTTTGAGATGAAGGATTTGGGTCAAGCAAAGCAGATACTTGGGATACGGATCACTCATGACAGAAAGAGTGGGAAGTTGTGGCTTTCTCAAGAAAGCTACATTGAGAAGGTGTTGAAGAGATTTAACATGGATCAAGTGAAGCCAGTCAGTTGTTCGCTTGGTGGCCAGTTCTGCATGACCAAAGAGATGTGTCCAAAGGGTGAGCATGAGCAGAGTCAGATGGAAAAGATTTCTTATGCATCCGTAGTGGGCAGCTTGATGTACGCAATGATGTGTACAAGACCGGATATAACTTTTGCCGTGGGCATTGCAAGCCGATTTCTGTCAAATCCGAGGAAGGAGCATTAGGAAGGTGTTAAGTGGATATTGAGATATCTTAAAGGCACTTCCAAATCGTGTTTGTGCTTTGGTGGAAGTAAGCCCTTACTTGAAGGCTACACTGATGCAGACATGGCAGGTGATGTTGATTCGATGAAGTTCACCTCCGGTTATCTGGTTACTTTTGTAGGGTGATCAGTTTCTTGGCACTCAAAGTTGCAAAAGTGTGTTGCCTTCTCCACTACAGAAGCCGAGTATATTGCAGCCACTGAGTGTTGGAAAGAGTTGCTATGGATGAAGAGGTTCTTCGACGAACTAGGGCTAAAGAATAAACAGTTTGTAGTTCTATGTGACAGTCAGAGCGCCATCCATTTGAGCAAGAATCCGAGTTTTCATTCTAGATCCAAGCACATACATGTGCGTTATCATTGGATTAGAAAAGTACTCGAAGACAAGGATTTGTGTATCGAGAAGATCCATACCGACAAGAACGGGTCGGATATGATGACCAAAGTCTTACCGAAAGGTAAGTTTGATGTTTGTTGTGCTATTGTCGGAATGGCAGCACACTCCTCATGTTGATTTGGAAATTGCATGGAGGAAGCCCCCCTCACTATTCGGGAGGGGGAGATTGTTGGAGTTATCCTTCACATGAGGAGGAACTGAAGTTCAGCCTGCATGAAGAATACTGAGTGCACCTTGCGCTCAGTTTGGTCTTGAATGAGGCCCGGCATGCGCCCATGCCTTGCTCGATGTCCAGGAGCTTCAGCGCGCCATGCGCTCAGTTTTCTCTGCTCGAGGCACACTCCACGCTCATGCGTTGGTCGACCTCCAGGCATGTCAGCGGGCCCTGCGCTCAGCTTGTTCTTGCTCGAGGCGCACCCCGCGCTCAAGCCTATTTTCAGAAGGATTCTATTTTTTGTGGACTACGAGTTTGCAATAAGAGTTAGAGTTTTTGGCCAAACCTAACACCCAGAAGACACACGAAAATACACAAGAACAAAGAGAGAAACCCAATCTTGAAAGCTATCAAGATTGAGAGACAACCTTTACAGAGAGACAACCCTGTAAAGAGATAATAGTGATCTAGTAAGGTGAGAGACTGAAAGGAGAGATTGTAATCTTCCTTCCCACTTTATAAAGAACTAGTTCTTGTGGAAGTAGACACTATTGGCCAAACCATGGTATATCTTTGTATTGTAGTATGCGTTTAATTCTGCTTTACATTATTATCTGTTGTTAATAGTTGTTTAGCGAGTTGGGCATGATAGTATAGGTTGTAGTTGATATTTAGAATTTGTCTGGAGTTGAATTGTGTTCAAATATAAGTTATCTATGTAGTGGGGGAATCGATTGGTATTGGTATAAACCCCAACAAGAATGTAGAGAAAAATGTATTTTTTTCTCTTTTCACGTGTAGGGCGCGACCCGCGCTCACTTTTGCCTTGACAAGGGCGTGCCCTGCACTCATGCCTTTGGTGACCTCTAGGAGCTTAATGGTGACCCGCGCTCATTTTTGCTTGGCCGAGGGCGCGACCCACGCTCCACCGTTTTCAACCCGAAATTCACTATTTCGGAAGTTTTTCTGAAATAGTATAAATATAGGTTTTTTCTGTAGAAACCTAACTTTTCCAAAACCAAGAAAGAGAAAGATTATAAGAGAGAAATTATTTGTGAGTTGAGTGTTCATTCTTTGTGAGTGAATTGAGAGACTTGTAATCTGTTACTCCGGACATCTAGTAAAGCTTGGAACTCGCAGTGTGGACGTAGGCAAATTGCCGAACCATGATATATCTCGTCTTATGGTTTGTTCTTCTTTTACATTAATTGTTTTATTTTATATGCTTGTTATTTGATATTGAGAAATGTTGGGATATTACTTGGAGGGTGTTGAAGTCTTGTCTATTGAGAAGGATCGATCCTTGTGTTGGATTGTCCATTTGTTGTGGGTAACGTTGTTTCCACAGTTATTTATTCATAACAATTGGTATTAGAGCGTAGATTTACGACCTAGGATTTTGAGTTTAGTGCTCGAAATTTGTGTAGATAAGGTGTTCGATTAAATTCCAAAGTGAAATTATTTTTGGGTTATTGTGTGTAACTTGAAAGATGGCTCCCAAGATGTCAAACACAAGGTTTGAAATAGAGAAGTTTAATGGGAAGAATAACTTTGGGATTTGGAAAGTCCAAGTAAAGGACATTCTCATCCAACAAGGTTTGCACAAGGCTTTAAAGGGAATTAAATCTAAGGCGGCAAGTATGAGTAATGATGATTGGGAAGAGTTCGATCTTCAGGCTTGTTCATCAATCCGGTTATGTCTTGCAAATGAGGTCATGTATAGTGTGATGGGAGAAAATACCGCTGCCGGTATTTGGCTCAAACTAGAGTCTATGTATATGACCAAGAACATGACAAACAAGATGTACCTTAAGAAGTGTCTTTATCGGTACATGATGGTGGATGGTTCAATGATGCAAGAGCACGTTAGTGAGTTCCGTCGACGCCTAACGGATTATTTGAATGTGGGCATGAAGATGAATGATGAGGATCAAGCGTCATGTTTAATATTCTCCTTGCCAGAAAGCTATGAACATCTAATGACTACATTTATGAACAGAGAAGATGTTGATCTTGACGAAGTTCAGAGTGCTCTTCTTTCTTATGAGTTGATGAAGAAGACACGTGCAGAGAATATCATTGATGCAGGTCAGGGGCTAGTGGCAAGAGGCAGGTCGTATGAAAAGGCTTCTACAAGCAATGAGAAGTCTAGGTCCAAGTCAAAGAAGCCTTTGACACATGTGAAGTGCTATAATTGCGATGAAAAGGGACATTACATAAGTAATTGTCCTCACCCAAAGAAAGAGAACAAGAGAGATGGTAAGAAGAAAGGTAAGGCAAAAATTGAGGCAAATTATGCTTTAGGCTCTGAAGGGGACGAGTTGAGTCTCTGTGTGTCCACACAAGACTATATGGCCGAAAGGTGGATTCTTAATTCTGGATGTTCCTAGCATATGTGCCAGAATAGAAAGTCGTTTACTTCTTATGAGAGCATTGATGGTGGTTCCGTTTTGATGGGTAATGACGTTGCTTGTAAGACGGTAGGAATTGGAATTATACGGATCAAGATGCATGATGGTGTAGTGAGGACTTTAACTGATGTGAGGCATGCTCCTGAGCTAAAGAAAAACCTTATTTCTCTTGGTACCTTGGATTCCAAAGGCTACAAGTTTGTAGGCGAAGGTGGAGCCCTAAAGATTGTCAGTGGCTCTTTAACTGTTATGAAAGGTCAAAGACATGGAACCTTGTATACTTTGATGGGTAGTACGGTGATAGATGATGTGTAGCAGTGGTTACATGTAGTGATGATTCTGAATGCACTAAGATGTGGCATATGCGACTAGGGCATATGAGTGAAAATGGTTTGTCTGAGTTGTGCAAGCGAGGGTTCTTGAAGGACTTAAAGAAGCAAAGTATGGGGTTCTGTGAGCATTGCGTCAATGGGAAGTAGTGCAGAGTCAAGTTCAAGTCAAGCAAGCACATGACAACAAGTATCCTTGACTATGTGCATACAGATGTTTGGGGACCCTCCAGAGTGGCTTCTAAAGGAGGTAACCATTATTATGTCTCATTCATAGATGATCATACCCGCTATGTGTGGGTGTATATGATGAAAATGAAAGATGAAGTGTTTGAGACATTTAAGAAGTGGAAGACAAGGGTTGAGAATCGCACAGATAGAAAGGTAAAGACATTACGGTCTGACAATGGTATTGAGTATACCTATGGGCCTTTCCAAGAGTTTTCTGCACAATAGGGAATTACCAGACACTGGACAGTTAGGGGCACGCCTTAGCAGAATAGAATGGCAGAGAGGATTAATAGAACCTTGCTTGAAAGAGCGAGATGTTTGTTGTCTAATGCCAGTCTAGGCAAAGAGTATTGGGCAGATGCAGTGTCCATGGCGTGTTACCTGTATAATAGGTCACCCGTTCTAGCTATAGATTGCAAGACACCTTATGAGGTGTGGTTAGGTAACCCAGCTGATTATAATATTTTACGAGTGTTTGGATCGACTACTTACTACCATGTGAGGGAGAGCAAGCTAGATCCTAGAGCTAAGAAAGCCATATTCTTAGGCTTCACAAATGGGGTAAAGGGATACATATTGTGGTGTCTAGAAGACCACAAGTTCCTGGTCAGCAAAGATGTTACATTTGATGAGACTTCCATGTTATCTTTCAGTAAGCACGAAAGAGCTAGGCAGAATGGTGAGTCTATAGAAGTTTAAGCCACTGAGCTTGAGTTGTCTGATGTAGTAGATGACTGCTTTGTTCATGATGTGGTACCAAATCATGGAACTACACAGTAACATGAAGAAGAGCAAGAGCATCCACAACTTGTATTGGCTGACCCTAGGCCAAAGAGACAAGTTAAAGAAGTGCACAAGTATGGGCACGAGAAGCCGGTGAAACACTATGGTCAGGTGGATTTAGTGGCATATGTACTGAATATCGAAGATGATGAGCTAGATAGTTTCAAGGAAGCTATTAGAGATGCTCATTACAGAGATTGGTTGGTTGCTATGCAAGAAGAGATGGAGTCTCTTGATAAAAATCACACATGGGACCTAGTTTTATTGCCAAAGGGCAAAAGGACTATCGGTAATAAATGGGTGTTCAGAAAGAAAGAGGTCCTTCCTGAGTCCGACAGTATTGGGTACAAGACAAGAGTAGTAGCAAAGGGTTTCTCACAAAAGGAAGGAGTCGACTACAATGAGGTATTTTCCCCGGTGGTCAAACATACTTCCATTCGTGTGTTATTGAGTTTAGTTGCTCACTTCGACTTGGAGTTAGAGCAACTTGATGTGAAAACTGCTTTCTTGCATGGGGACTTGGAGGAAGAGATCTATATGAGACAACCTGTAGGGTTTGTCATTACTGAGAAAGAATATCATGTATGCAAATTGAATCGGTCACTATACGGGTTAAAGCAATCGCCCAGGCAATGGTACAAGCACTTTGACACGTTCATGATGCAACATGAGTACACCTTAAGTAAGTATGGCTGCTGTGTTTACTTTAGAAGGCTTCGTGGTAATGACTTCATCTATCTCCTGCTTTATGTGGATGACATGCTTATTGCTTCCAAAAGCATGGTGGAGATAGACAAGTTGAAATCTCAACTTAGCTCTGAGTTTGAGATGAAAGACTTAGGTGGAGCCAAGAAGATACTGGGCATGGAGATTGATAGAGATAGGAAGAAGCGATGGATAGTTGTCTCTCAGAAGAAATACCTTCAGAAAGTAATTTCTCGATATGGTATGGAGAATGCAAAGTCGGTTTCTACACCTTTAGCTGGGCATTTTAGGCTTTCAACTAAGTTTTCTCCTAGTTCGGTGGATGAACAAAAGCATACGGCAAATGTTCCTTATGCAAGTGCCGTGGGCAGTTTGATGTATGCTATGGTGTGCACACGCCCAGACATTTCATAGGCAGTTAGTGTTGTAAGCAAGTATATGGCAAATCTTGGGAAGCAGCATTTGGAGGCAGTGAAATGGGTACTAAGGTACTTGAAGGGTACCTTGGATGTGGGATTAGCTTATGGTGGAGGCACTTGTTATGTCATTGGGTTTGTGGATTCTGATTATGCAGGTGATCTAGATAAACGACGATCGACTATTGGTTATGTGTTTATGATGCATGGTGCACCGGTTAGTTGGAGGTCTATGCTACAGGCTACAGATTGCTCTATCTACTACCGAGGCGAATATATATATATATGGCGAGGCAGTGAAAGAGGCACTATGGCTTCGAGGTCTTCTAGATGATATGGATATTGAGCAGAGCAGTGTTGCTTTGTATTGTGATAGTCAGAGTGCTATTCATTTGGCGAAGAACCATGTTCATCATGCTCGGACCAAGCATATTGATGTCCGTTATCACTTTATACTAGATGTCGTTGAGGATGGTGATGTAGCACTTGAGAAAGTGGACACCCATGACAATCCTGCTGATATGTTGACGGAAGTTGTCACCGGAGTTAAGTTCCAACACTGTTTGGACTTGCTCCAAATCTTACATGTTTGAAAGAGCCCTTTGTGGGCATGGCCCTTCGGGGCAGTTGACTGTGAGTCTTCTTTGCTGGATGTGTTCGGCTCGGTTTTATGTGTTAAAACCTCACCGAGGTGGAGAATGTAAAGAAAAATGTATTTTTTTCTCTTTCATGTGTAGGGCGTGACTCGCGCTCACTTTTGCCTTGACAAGGGCGCACCCTGCGCTCATGCCTTTGGTGAGCTCCAGGAGCTTAAGTGCGACCCGCGCTCGTTTTTGCTTGGCCGAGGGCGCGACCCGCGCTCCACCGTTTTCAGTACGAAATTCACTGTTTCGGAAGTTTTTCTGAAATAGTATAATTATAGGTTTTTTTCTGTAGAAACCTAACTTTTCCAAAACCAAGAAAGAGAGAGATTATAAGAGAGCAATTCTTTGTGAGTGAATTAAGAGACTTGTAATCTGTTACTCCGGATATCTAGTAAAGCTTGGAACTCGCAGTGTGGACGTAGGCAAATTGCCGAACCACGATATATCTCGTCTTGTGGTTTGTTCTTCTTTTACATTAATTGTTTTACTTTATATGCTTGTTATTTGATATTGAGAAGTGTTGGGATATTGCTTGGAGGGTGTTGAAGTCTCACTACTAAAAAAAAGACATATTATGACGCATGTTTTTCATCTATTTTGATGCCTTTATTGAAAATCGTCAAGATAAGTATTTTGGTAAAATTTTTATGACGGCTGTTGCATTATTATATCGGGTATAACACAAGCGTCAAGCAAATATGATGGTTTTATGACGGCTGTTACAACATTATGTCGCGTATATCACAAACGTTAAGAAAATATGATGGTTTTATGACGGTTGTTGCAATATTATGTCGCGTATAGCACAAGCGTCAAGAAAATTTGATAATTTGATGACGGGTGTCCTAAAACAGTCAAGTCAGAAATATAATAAACCAAAGTACTTAAAAATTTCTTGACAGTTTTGTCTAATTTTGACGTAACCAAGACAGGTGTCATTATAATTTATGACTTACTTGACAAAACCATCAGCTGATATAGTTCTATTTCTGATGAGAGTAAGATAGACCCATCAAGAATTATTTTGACGGTTCTATCACAACCGATAACTCCCATAGTTCCTAAACCGTCAATACATTTGGCTGGTTAACATTTTATTCAGGGAGTTTCTATTTTATAGTCAAGCGGTGAAGAGTGGTCAAGGAGTCAAGAGAAATACCCAAGAAGAAAAAGTGAAAAAATTACGGGTTGCTGGTGCGTTTAATCGAAGCGTCAACAACTCAAGGCTCGAGTCCTTAGAAGAAAACCCTTAATCAGTAAAAACTAAACCAAACAAAAAAACCGAGAAAGCCTTAATTATTTGCCGCCTTCTTCTTGAGATTAAAAGGGCTTGAGAAGAAGCCCAACCCTCAAACCCCCGACTCCACCTCCGTAACAACAAAACCACTGGATCGACTTCCCTCCTCTGCTACTTGAAACCTAGCTAAGCTCTGTCTCTCTATCTAAATCACACTTGTCTTGAAACAATTGAGAAGAAGGGGATTTGCACTCGAACTTAAAATGGGAAGAGGCGATTTTGAGAAGAACGACTCGGTTTTTGCGAGTGGAAAACATAAAAACGAGAGGTAAAGATGTAGAGAATAATCAAAAGCCAAAAAGATCTCAACTTCAAGCTAATTGTTGATTTCAGAATTACTTGCCCTAAATGTTAAGGTACCCACTGATCTACCTGTAAAACAGCGGTCGGGTTTGTCATTTCGTTCACATTTCAATAAAATTGCAAAATATTTCATCTTAATGATTTTAATAAGTTTTGTTGTTTGATAAGTTCATTTTATTCTTCCTAGAACTCATAGACAAGTCTAATAGAAGAAAACTTGATCCCTAACATGTATGACTCATCTCTAAGCTCATACATGCTAGCAAGTGGAACCAAAGCAATGACTTATCTCTAAGCTCATCACTTTGATCCCTAACTAGACACTACACCAACTATCATTTTGGGATAGGATGTAGGTCTAGTTGTTCTTCCTAAACAACTTACCAAACCAACAACGAAGATTTTCCCTCACATGAGTTTTATTAACTCCCCAAACGGATATAATTCTCACTCTCGGGCAGAGTTTCGCTCGAGATCACATAACTAAAGTTTTATTCTAATTAACAGAAAATAAAACTGAATTAAAAACATTTTAATTAAAAACTGGAAATTAAATTCTTCATTACACTAGGAAAGCAGTAAACTACTCTACTCCTACTGATGGAATGCTAACCATTCCATCCGAAAAACTAAAACTAGACCCTTCTATTTATTTATAGTTGAATGGGGCGGATAAATCGAATCTAAATCTGATCCAACGACTGAGATTTGATCACTATTCAACTTTTTTGAATTTAAGGAATAGTAATCACTATTTGACACTATTCAACATTATTTGACACTATTTGGAACTATTCATCTTTTGACTTTACAAAAAGTTAAATAATAAAAAATCTAAAATATCTACGTCGTCTTTGATGAATAGTGACGTGCTTGGCTTTATCTCTGATTTCAAACCATACATCCATTTTGTAAAAGCAATATACCGTTGTGTAGAGTTTTCTGCGCTGATCATTTTGATAGGTCATATGCTTCAATCGGAGTTAGGAGACGGAAGATGTCACTATTTGAACTTTCTCCTGATTTTCGGACTGTTACAAGTCAGTTTGACCAAGTCTTGACCCAAACATGACTCCTTTGGCTAGCTCAGGAACTCAAGTTTGGATTCTTCAACTTGTTTCATGGTTCTCTGAGTCCATGAGCTTTGCTGGCAGATTGGAGCTTTAAATGAGCTGATACTGAAGATTTCAAGTCCAAGCTTTATTCGGCTGTATTTCATGTTAAAACGCAGATTCTGTGTGTATTTTATCGTTGACTGTTGAAACCTGTGAAAACATGAAAATACAATTAATTTACATTTATTAAACACATAATTGACCCAAATGTAATGTCTCTGCGGGGTTTAAAACACAATTTTGGGTACTTATCAACCACCCCCAAACAGCACTTTGCTTGTCCTCAAGCAAAGAAGAGACACTAAAATAGATAAGTGGCAAAAAATGTGTAGTCCTAAGCTAATTCTCATTTTGCAGAGTGCGATTGCATTGACCATATGCAACAAGGCCTTAAACCACTAGGAATTCCCTAGTGGACGAGTTTTAGCCTCGTGAGAGTTTTCCAGAGAAGATACCCATAAACTTCACCTATACTACAACGACTCAGTAACAAAGGTTTGTTCCCTAAATTAGATATTATATATCTATACATCTCACTAGTGGGGAATACAGATTAATTCCTTTGAAACCTATGTTAATAAATGTACAATAATCAAAACATCTACATATGAATATGTATTCAGTGAACTTTACAATGAAATGTACAAGCAGGGCCGTTTCTGGATCCTTTGGAGAGCGTCCTTAAGTAGGTTCTCACAGGTATGTGTCGAAACACAAATTCTCTCATATTTTTCACTCAAGTTTTGCTTACTCCAGTGTGCAGTGGGCACACGTTTCCTCACATTCTCAATAACGTCCAAGGAAGCCGAGGTCGATCAATCACGTCTACCACTTACTATCACACTAACCTATCCTAATTGAGCTAGAGGACTTTTATTAGGTATTATGGGGCTTAGGAAGTGGTTTAGAAGGAATGCATGGGATAACAAAACAATGAGTTAGAGAAAATATGGTCTTCAAATAATTACTGGAGAAAACCTAGTGTTCTTCTGTTTCAAAACTGTTCCATACTTCGCCCTTTTTGGCTTTTCTACTCCATTTGATTTTATTTTTGGAGTTAATAACTTTTTTTTTTTTTTTTTTTTTTTTTTTTTTTTTTTTTTTTTTTTTTTCTTTCATGGAATTTATTTTTTTTCTTGGTTTTGACACAGCTAACTAGATTCATCAATCGGCGCCAACTGATAGAACCAATTTTCGTTATTTGTATATGTCTTTCTCTTCTCTTTTATGCTCTTCATCATATTTCTCAAACTCATCATATATGGATATGGGTAAGGAAATAATGGTTGAAAAATGAAATGGATAATATAAAGGCTCAACGGGGAAAACTAGGGAAAATATAGTTTTTTGGGTTTGTATATATTTTTTTATTTGGCTATATCGGTCCAAAGAATGCCTAAATTCTCGCCTAGGATATGGTATAGTGATCAAGCAAGTGGACGTGTGATTTTTTTCTACTCGGAATTGCTTCATCCTTGGGTCATTACTCAGATACACTTATGTTGAGGCTTTTTGGCTAGATTCTAACTGGATTTGGAATTTAAGTATTCTAACCATGGGTCCCAAAAAATTACTGCAATGTACAGTCATTGACACTCATTGCATGAATATTCATGAAAAGATATAAAAACTATTGCGTACGTATTAACATAAGTTTATAAGAACCAATCCTAATTCTAATGCTAATGTGAGATTTCTAGACAATTTTCATCATATAAAAGGAAACAAGACCTTTATTACTAAATAAGACTAACTAATTTTTTTATTTTTATTTTTTGAAAGAAAGAAAAATGAATAACTTGAAAGTTCCTAATTTTTGCAAAATGTTTATCTCCCACCCCCAAAAGATGGATGCTTTGTCCTCAAAGTATCAAGAGAGATAGGGAAAGAAATTACCTGAGAAACGTGAGCAAAAATTCGGCTGAATCTCTATAACAAAAATTACAGCATGCATGCAATAAGAAAATTGAAAATAGCACACCAATAAAGAAAAACAACCAAAATACACACACATATATAGACATAATAATTTAGGTCGTTTATAGTCAGATTCCTAAGACTTTTATCAAATATAAGGGTTTGTAGAAACCCTTATCATTCGCACCCATATGGTGGAATGATTTAGCAAATACAGATTATTCGCTAATATGTTGAACAAATAAACTCGCGTCGTTGATAAACATTACCTTACCACCCATCAGGCACTAAATTGAAATACACGAGTTATTTGGACGAAGGAACCGACGCTTACAACTATCTCTCCAAATAGAATAGCGCGGTTACCTTATTGTGGTGTTACTTGAATGTAACGGAAAATGAGTCATTTAAAGTCAGATACTCAAGACTTTATGTTGGGTCTTTTAAGTCGATTCGAGACCCGGATATGTCGATTCCCTAGACTATGCACACCCCAAACGGGGATGAAACGGGGTGTCATATTTCTATATCAACTATTAGGTAATAGTTGAAAGATTTGGGGGTTTAGCGAAAGTACCCCAAAAAAATGGTATTTTTACATACCGCGGTCGAGAAAAAATTGCATTAGAAAGTGTCCTTCATGAAGCTTAGATTTGTAAAATAGGACAACTAGCATTTTGAAGATGTTAGGTTGAAAGATTGGTCTCAATAACGGAAATGATTGATTTATCTCTTGTATGCAAGGGTAAAAGTTTGTTACGCTTTAGGTATGTCTACATTTTGAGTTACCGAGATGGTAGGAAATTTAAGCATGGAGGAGATTCCCTTAAAGTATATTCAAATACCGATATAAAAGCATGTTTTCAAAGTTCATTATTTTGGCAAAGTTATTAAGCATTCATTAAAAATGAATTTTAATCATGCTCGTTAATTCTAAACAGGCTGTCGTATCATTTCCAAAATAGGTTAAGATTGATTATTTATTTATTTATTTTGTTTTTTTTTTTTTTTTTTTTTTTTTTTTTGTTTTTTGAATAGCCTAAAAATGTTTGGAAATTGCATATAACCCGTTGACAGGAGATTCAAGGGAGAGAAAAAAGATAACGATCTGCCCAAGTTGTGCTTACACGACTTGGGTCGAAGATGACTTGAGTGGTCATTGATCTATTGACAGTTCGGGTCAATGCCACTCACCTGTTATTCAGAAAATTATTACATACAAATAGAAGCCCACAGACCAGGCTGAAATGAGGCACAAGGCAAATAAGTTACAGAATTTGCCTTCGAGGGCTTGATTACACGAATACATTTACAAAAATATAAACAAACAACTAAATTATTTACATGAGCCAAAAAAAATCTATAACTAAATATTTAACACTTAAGTAATTAATTTTTTTAATTTTTTTAGGTGTGGTGCTAGGGCAAATGGAAATCAGTGTCCACAGTCCATATGCTTTCGGCACAATCAAACGTGGGATTAGGCATTAGGTGCAGTCCCCAAATCATTTAGTCCAAAGTCCGTTTGGTTTTTAAGCGTAAGTCCTAAACACACACACAATATTATTATTGATTTATTTACTATTTACATATTATTATTATTATTTTATTTCTTTTTTATTATTATTTCTTTTTCATCTTAATTGCTTCGGATAGGTCAACCACAAAATTAACACTCACAACTACCACGTAGACTTTTTAGTATTGCTTCGGTCACCTGCTTCAACATTATCACCGCCACTCTAACTTCAACAAACACAACTAGTTTCATGACTTCCATCATCATAGCAACCACAAGGCAGGGTGTATGCGCCGGAAGGACAAGGCCCAACAAGAGCACTAGGCGGTTCTCGCACCACCAAAACAGCCATCACCTCTAGCAAACCCAACCACCAAAGACTTCGCCAAAAAAATAACCACCGAACATAACCAAGCAATCAGCAAAGACACTCCATTCAGATCCGTAAGAAGAAGAAAAAGAATGGAGTCGAATCGTTCTTGAAGCGATTGCTTCGAATCGGAGATCAAAGATCTGAAGGCGCTCAAGTCTCCCCCGGAGAAACTCGAAAACCCGAAAGCAAAGCCGAAGCTCTCATCGTCCGCTCCAATATCCGAAGCGCTTCCAAGAGGACGACTCCGGTGTTTCCAGGCGTACCATCACAACCAGCGGCAGCAGACATTCAAAACAACACCCAACCACCGTGAGTCACCCCATACAAAGACCACCAAAAAAAGCGGCACCAACATCAGCCATCCCCAACTCACTCATATTGAGCCTCGACCTCCATTCATCGCCCAACAAGCACCTTCCAACCACCGTGACTTCCAACTCGCGAACCGAAATCAGCACCGTCTGCTTCGGTTCAAACACCACACCGACCGCCATTCGCAAGAACACCTCCAAAGAAACCCAACCACCTTGTCCAGCCTCCTTCTTCAATTCAACTGCAACAAACACTCGAGAGAGAGACAAGTCGAGAGGAGATAAAGAAAAAGAAAGAGACGAACAGAAAAGAAAATAAGAGAAAAGAGACACGAGAAGAAAAAAAGGAGGAGGAGAAAAGAAAAATGAAAAGAAAGAGATGGGTGCGGGTGTTTTTTTTTTTTTTTTTTTTTAAAGGCCCAAAAACAGGCCCATAACCACAAAATGGTTTTTTTTTTTTTTTTTTTTTTGTTTTTTTTTTTTTTTTTTTTTTTTTTTTTGTTTTTTTTTTTTTTTTTGTTTTTGTTTTTTTTTTTTTTTTGTTTTGTTTTTTTTTTTAAGTCTGGAAAATAAAAAAAAATATGGAGAGGAAGAAGAAATGAATTTGATTGATGTATATGATCAAATTAATTATTTTGCTAATTTTACTGAAAACGCAGCGGCGCCATTGATCTAACTGTAAAACAGCGGTCGGGTTTGTCATTTCGTTCACATTTCAATAAAATTGCAAAATATTTTATCTTAATGATTTTAATAAGTTTTGTTGTTTGATAAGTTCATTTTATTCTTCCTAGAACTCATAGACAAGTCTAATAGAAGAAAACTTGATCCCTAACATGTATGGCTCATATCTAAGCTCATACATGCTAGCAAATGGAACCAAAGCAATGACTTATCTCTAAGCTCATCACTTTGATCCCTAACTAGACACTACACCAACTATCATTTTGGGATAGGATGTAGGTCTAGTTGTTCTTCCTAAACAACTTACCAAACCAACAACGAAGATTTTCCCTCACATGAGTTTTATTAACTCCCCAAACGGATATAATTCTCACTTTCGGGCAGAGTTTACGCTCACGAGATCACATAACTAAAGTTTTATTCTAATTAACGAGAAAATAAAACTGAATTAAAAATATTTTAATTAAAAACTAGAAATTAAATTCTTCATTAGACTAGGAAAGCAGTAAACTACTCTACTCCTACTGATGGAATGCTAACCATTCCATCCGAAAAACTAAAACTAGACCCTTCTATTTATAGTTGAATGGACGGTCGTGATCGAATCTCAGAAATCTGATCCAACGACTGAGATTTGATCACTATTCAACTTTTTTGACTTTAAGGAATAGTAATCACTATTTGACACTATTCAACATTATTTGACACTATTTGGAACTATTCATCTTTTGACTTTACAAAAAGTTAAATAATAAAAAATCTAAAATATCTACGTCGTCTTCGATGAATAGTGACGTGCTTGGCTTTATCTCTGATTTCAAACCATACGTCCATTTTGTAAAAGCAATATACCGTTGTGTAGAGTTTTCTGCTGATCATTTTGATAGGTCATATGCTTCAATCGGAGTTAGGAGACGGAAGATGTCACTATTTGAACTTTCTCCTGATTTTCGGACTGTTACAAGTCAGTTTGACCAAGTCTTGACCCAAACATGACTCCTTTGGCTAGCTCAGGAACTCAAGTTTGGATTCTTCAACTTGTTTCATGGTTCTCTGAGTCCATGAGCTTTGCTGGCAGATTGGAGCTTTAAATGAGCCGACATCAAGATTTCAAGTCCAAGCTTTATTCGGCTGTATTTCATGTTAAAACGCAGATTCTGTGTGTATTTTATCGTTGACTGTTGAAACCTGTGAAAACATGAAAATACAATTAATTTACATTTATTAAACACATAATTGACCCAAATGTAATGTCTCTGCGGGGTTTAAAACACAATTTTGGGTACTTATCACCCACCGTGAAACCCCAACTGAAATCTCACCCTTTTTCTGTGCTTGTTTGTTCTTTGATGTTTTTTATTTCATTAAATTTCTTTAGTCTTAAATTTTCTACTATGCAAACAATTTGTTGCCGCTGAAAGATTGTTTTAGATGATATATAGAAATTAGAGAAAGTGCTGCACTATTTTTATTTTTTACAAATAATTCTTAATGGCATGCGGTTTAGAGATGAATTTTTCAGTGACATTAATGGGTATGCAAGGGGCGCATTATCTGTTTGATAAAATGCCAGACATTAGTTTTGTTGTTAAACTTGTTTGTACAAATGTAACTTGAACTGAAGATCGATTGGAGTGTTTTGACGCCCTAAGGGTAGTCTGCTATCACTCTACTTTGATTCTCATTCGTTTTTTAAGCATTCTATTGTTATTATTAGGGTTGTCCCAAATACATATTGGGATTGACCACCCAACATTAGTGAAACAATACATGGATGGAATATAGGTGGAAGTGATTTTCTTTTATTGTAAGTCGTATGCTCTCAGTTTCCTTGATGCCTTAGAATCTGATGTTAATCTAGACCTACCTCTAATGACTATAGTCTTAGATTAATGGTACACGTATGAATAGTTTGTGATTTGCTTGTCTGATTTTGTCCGTGCTGGCTACACTTACAGCAGTTTTGCTCTCTCTCAATCTATCACCAGGTATGAATTTAACACTTAAATTTTTCTTTCAATAGACAACTTTGTTTTCTCAAAGGTGTTTATGAAAGTAAATATTAACTTTTTTTTTTCTCAAAGATTTGGATATTGTAAATAAGGAGAAAATTGTAGCCCTAATCACAGTAGCAGACGAAACTAGTTAGCCCACTCTTACTCTCTTTTCTCTCACCTATTCCTCGATTTTAATCTAATGATTTTTATATTTTTTTGTTTAATTTGCTTTCCATGATTTACACTCCGAAGAATTGAAGTTGGAGGCGTTTCGGTTGAAAGGTTTGGATTGGAAATTTCTCGAAAGTTTTCGTTTTGCTACTAATATTAATTTCTAGGTAAAAGAATCTTGGGTTATATCATTTTTATTTTAACATACAACTTCAAAAGTTTGTTTATTTGTTATTTTTTAATCATTTTCATTGGCATTGTTGTTTAGATTATATTTTATGTATGGTTGAATTACTGTAAATGAGTGAATTTTTATTACTTCACACATACTGAAAGGGTTCAAGGGTGAATACTCTAACTAAAATATTTGTGTGGTTTTGACCCGAGGTATAGTCTTTGCATCTAGTACATGGTCACTCTGGGTCATCATATAAAGAGGTACTAGTTGATTAGAAATATGTATTATATACATAGACTAAAATGGTAATAGGCATATGTCAGTTATCCTAAATAGAGTTGCACATGCAAGTCACCTTGATAATTTACTCAACAGTACTTGCAATTTTAGATGATCTTGTGTGCTAGCAGTTTGGTGTGGTTAGCTTAGGCGTAATATTATATAAGGTGACAAACTCTAAAGAAAATGATTCTAGTATATTGTCAAAGGTTTTTGCCTTTCGATTAGTGTGGTTTCAAATTAGTGGATACGAAATAAGTGCATAATCAAATGAGTTATCAAGTGCTTTGAGTCTTGTTTAGCAGGTTCTCATTTGGTCTGACACAGGTGCAACTCTTGAAATTAGTTGTTCTTTCTTGTATGTTTTGCATAAACATGCATTTATATTGAACAAACAATTTGTTGTAGTAAGAATTACTTGTTATGTCCAAAAAGTATTTAGATGTTAGAATGTGTTGTTTACTTGGAAAGGGTATGTACATAAGTTTGGGAAGTGTAAACTTCCAATTCATCTGCTAAATGTTTGGTAAGTTCCATTTACTTCAAATTAGCAGTCGTGTGCATTTTTTTTTTTTTTTTTTTTTTTTCTTAATTTGGGGTTTTTGTTGGTTTATTGGAATCCTTAATTTGGGAGCTTAATCAATAGTTCACATGTTGCAATATGGGTATTTTTGTAGGTTTAGTTTGTGCTCGTTGTTTACCAAGAATGCCGAGCAATATTGTTGAACAAGGTAAAGCATTTATGAGGATCCCATTTAGCTTGCTCAATAAATGTCATACTTTTAATGGAGAAACCCAAGTGTGCTATTTCATTTGATTGAGAACAATATCTCTAAACTAACAATTTTGGATTTTTGCGAGATGGTAGTCTATCTTATATGTGTTTATGCACTTCTATCAAATTCACACGTGGCTTTGGCTGCCACTTATTTATATTCCCTTTATTGTGGATATATATTGGACCTAATCCCCACCCCCACACCTCCCTATTTTGGCTGCACTTTTTTAGGTCTTGCATATATGATCTTTATGTCCAGATGGATATGCTTGTTTGAGTTTTTATTATTTTGTTATGGTATAACAAAGTTATCTGATGGATCTTTTTTTGTGTTCCACATTGTTGTGTATCCTAGAAAGGTATATTTGGCTCTTCAGGTTGTACGTGCTAGTATTACTAGGTAGGCATAAAATGTCTATTGGCGTGCGAGCGAAACCACTATCTACCCAACTTAAAGTAGAAGGTATTCTTTTACATTTGTTAAGTTTATCTAAATGAGTTTATGCTTTCCTTGTATCTCTTATTGAAAAACATGCGAGGTTCATAAAATTGGAATTACAATATTGCTCCTATATATAATTTTCCGATCTATTGTGTAAGTTGTTATATTAGGTGGCCTACGATTATACTAGCTTTTGAATTGTGTCATTTGGATATATTAATGCTTTCCTTCTATACCATTTTAAATTGTTAGATTATATTAATGTCGTCTTTGTACTTTTTAGTTATGATTCCACTTTCCGCGAAACTTGGGTTTCTTCATGGATAAATCTTTTTGTTGCTTTGAGAGGTCTCTAGGCTTAAGAGTTAAAATGGATACATTGGTGGTTGTTGTCTTAGGCAGAGTAGTTACAATAACTAATGCTCTTAGGATGGCTGTTGTAACTTTAACCCTAAATTGTCAAAAATTTTATCGATTGTCTGAGCATGGTTTGTTCTAGTTACCATTGCTAATCAGTTCATTCACATTAGCCTGAAGTTTTTCCGCCAGACATTTCGAATTATGTAGAACATAGATTCAACACCATCAATGCATCTCTCAATCCATAGGTCTAATTTCTTACATTCTTTCCTTTGCCTATTAGCTAAAGGGTTATTTGTCTACTTGTGGTAGATATACGGACCAGATATATCCTACAGTGGTGTACGTTATTTGGGGCTTAACCAACATGATTCTCTGTCATAGTTGATCGTATCTCTTTCATTTAGTAGTTATTGACTTATTGTGCTAAAACATTATTTGTGTATTTTTTTTTAATACTGTGTAGAAGTCATTATATGATTATATTTTTAATTTATTTATTAAATAAACTAACACATTCTTTTTCATATTGTTTTTTAGGTTATAAGTGAGATAGCATGGTAGCTCAATTAAGTTTGTTTGAGATGGATCGGTTGATTAGCAATTTGTTGGATGGGTTATGTAAATTGCATTGTTGTGGGATTATGAGACTTGATTTTGAATCAAGTGTTGAGTTATTTAATTTTTTTCTCCGTGAATAAATCATGTAATATGAACAAGTTCTTGGAATGATTTATGTTGATAATAAAATAGTATGATTCTTGTTTCCGTAACAGACTTGAATTATTAGGTGTATGAATGCATTGGTTCATAGGAATTTCAAATTTACAGGAATTTTTAGATTTACATAAAAAAAAAAAAAATGTTATGATGCCTTTCGTGTTACATATCAATTCTTGACAGTTTTTAGTGCTAATTTCTTGACGCTTTTGTTTCTCAGGGTAACGCTTAAATAAAAATAGTCATAAATGAATGTAATTAGTTCTTGACTTTTTTCTAATAAACTATGATGGTTAAGTAAAACATGTCATGCAAAAGGATCTAGTTATTACATTTATAAATGAATTTTTGTCATATTAAGTTTGAGATTTATATCAGCTTCTCTAGAATCGTCATCAAATTTATGATGTTTTTTGTTAACTTTTATGACGGGCTCTATAATAACGATTGTTTTTTAAATGAAAAAATGTCATTAAACTTGTTTCATGACAGCTAAAAGTCGTCATCACAAGTTTTTTTTTAGTAGTGTCTTGTCTATTGAGAAGGATCGATCTTTGTGTTGGATTGATCCGTTTGTTGTAGATAATGTTGTTTCCGCAGTTATTTATTCACAACAGTATTGTTATTGGATTATGAGACTTGCTTGATTTTGAATCAAGTGCTTAAATTTTAATTTTTTTCTCCGTGAATAAATCATGTAATATGAACAAGTTCTTAGAATGATTTATGTTGGTAATAAAAGTATGATTCTTGTTTCCGTAATGGACTCCAGCTGTCAGGTATCTGAATGTATTGGCTGTGTCTGAATGTATTAGTTTACAGGAATTTCAAATTTACAGGAATTTTCAGATTCATAGGGGAAAAAAAAAAGGAGTTATGACGGCTTCCAAAGAACTGTCGTGTGGCATACCAATTCTTGACAGTTTTTAGTGTTAATTTCTTGACGCTTTTGTTTCTCAGGGTGACACTTAAATAAAACAGTCATAAATGAAGGTTTAGTTCTTGACACTTTTTCTAATAAGCTATGACGGTTAAGTAAAACATGTCATGCAAAAGGATCCAGTTATGACGTTTATAAATGAATTTTTGTCATATTAAGTTCGAGCTTTGATGTCAGCTTCTCCAGAACCGTCATCAACTTTATGAAATTTTTTGTTAACTTTTATGACGGGCTCTGATAAAACATTGATTTTACACACGAACGTTTATTGGTTTTCAGTTACTTATTTTTCCTTAAGTCCGAGGTCCACAGTCCAAAGTCCGAGGTCCACAGTCCAAGTCCAAAGTCCAAAGTCCAACGTCCGTATAGTCGTACGTTTTAGTCAAGTTACCTTACTCACGTGGGATTGGTAGGATAGGTCGAGTAAGGGATCGTCCAAACCTTAGGGCTCGGATAGGTTCACAACTGGAGTTACACTTTAAGTGAGTAGGATTTTTAGGTTTCTTTTTTAGTTGGTTTTTAATTAAAATAACGGTAATGCAAATAAAATAAATTACTACGGTGATTATATATAGGTAAACAAAAGTAGAGAAACAGGGAGAGAGTTAATCATGCTCATGCAAGAATCATTTTTCAACAGTTTTTATTACTAAATCACTACATCTCTAATTCGTCTCGTTTCGGAGACGACGTCGAGTATTGATCCCTAGTGCATGCCCACATCTCTAGGTCGCATTTCACTAGCATAAGGAGTTTCGATAATACCTCATCTCTGGTATATTATTTCAGCTCCTGGCACAAGTTCACATCAGCTGGACGAATTGGAGAGCTGTCTGACACCAGAGAGTCGCGCGCGAGACATTTCAGTGTCGCGAAGACCTGTTTCTCGAGCATCGATCTCAACTTTGTACAGTCTCAGTCATTTTGGGACCGGATGTTAATTCTATGCCTAATTCCTAAGTAGTGATTCTAGAATATTAACGAGTCAATCCGGATTTTCATACGAGCAGCATAACCCTCCCCCTGAGGGGGGGGATTAGCTCATCATCATAGTAGGAATAATAAAACTTGCTGTTTACATTAAGTAAATAAATGCAGGACAGAAATTAAACAAGGAAAGAAATGACTGTTATTATAGGTAAAATAACTTACTGTATTAAGCTGCTGAAATAAAAATGGCGGAAGGTAAGTACTGAAGAAAGAAAACTAAACGTAGCTAAAGCATTAATATGCTGAAGACCTTATAATGAAGGCGACCCCTTCATATATATATAGCTGATACAAGAGTGACCCGTGAATATTTAAGGTTTTGTTTTTATGCTAATTGAATGGTTCGAAACCAAACTTTGTTTTCAACTGTTTTAAGTTTTGTCCTTTTGCCATTTTAAGGTTTTGTTTTTAGCTTATGTTAATTCAAACCACCTGGTTTGAATTGGTACGTGTCTTCTTTCTTGCCAGATGGTATCAATTTGAAACCATCATTTGCCACCTGCCTATGCTGACTCATCATGCCTTCTGGGACCGCAGAGTGTGTCCACTTAGTGTGTCTAGTGGCGGCGCCGAAATTGGCGTTTTTACTACTTCTGTCCTAGCGCAGAGTTCGTCGCCCGGGTCGCTATGGCAGCTTCACTAGCCAACGTCGGCACCTAGATTTATCCGATTTGAGCTTCGGAAGTTTCCTGCCTCTTTATATGTGGGCCTATCTTGTACTGGTTCTGTTCTTTTGGAAACTTCAGCTCTAGTCAGGCTTTGTTGGGCTTTACGGGGATTGAGGGGGAATTCCAATATTCCCATATTCTTGTACTTGGTAGCTTCACTAGCCAACGTCGGCACCTAGATTTATCCGATTTGAGCATCGGAAATTTGGTGCTTCTTCATATGTGGGCCCGTTCCGCACTGGTTCTGTTCTTTTGGAAACTTCGGCTTCACGGGGTCGAGTGGGAAACTCCAAATATTCTTGTATTCCTGTACTTTGATGCATGTTTTATCACTATATTCATTTTAATTGCGGAAACCTGCAAAAGTACGAAAATATAATTATTACATGATTATTAAACACATAATCGACCAAAATGCTATGTCTCTCGGGGTTTAATATTACAGTTTTGGGTGCTTATCACACCACCCCCAAACAAAGACTTTGCTTGTCCTCAAGCAAAAGAAGAGACATTAAAACGATAAGTGATAAAAAATGTGTTATCCTAAGCTAAGTCTCATTTCGCAGAGTGCGGTTGCATTGACCGTATGCAACAAGGCCTTGAACCACTAGGAATTCCCTAGTGGACGAGTTATAGCCTCGTGAGAGTTTTCCAGAGAAGATACTCACAAACTTCATTTATGCTACAACGACTCAGTAACAAAGGCTTGTTTCTTTAATTAATCTCAGGTATCTAGACATCTCACTAGCAAGGGAAACAAGGATTTTATTCTTTCAAAATTCAAGTTAATATACATACAATAATCGAAACATCTACGTATGAGCATGCATGCAGTGATCTAATAATGAAATGTACTGAAGCAGGGGCCGTTTTACGGATCCTTTGGATAGCGTCCTTAAGTAGGTTCTTACAGGTATGTGTCGAAACACAATTTCTCTCTTATTTTTCCACTCAAGCTTTGCTATCTCCAGTGTGCAGTGGGCACACGTTTCCTCACATACTCAATGACAGTCAGAGGAGCCGAGGTCGAGAAGTCACAACTACTACTTATTATCATACTACCCTATTCCTAATTGAGCTAGAGGTCTTTATTAGGTGTTATGGGGCTTAGGTGGTAGTGTAAAAAAAACTGGAATGGAAAATTCAAAAATGATAAGTATGAGAGAATAAGGTCTTCGAGATATTCATACTAGAGAAACCCTTTTTTTTCTTTCCTGCTTCCAACATGGTTTCCATACTTGGATTTTTCAAGCTTTTGTATTCCCTTTTGATTTGATCTTTGGGGGAAATTCTAACCTTGATATTTCTTTTGATTTTTGGAAACATATTTCTATATTTCTTTTTCAAAAAACAGTAATCGATTTTGATTTGTGACAAGGTTTTTCTCTTCATTTTTCTGCACTTCATCCTATTTCTCATACTCATCATCTAGGTAGGCTTATTTATTTGTGGTTACTAGATGGGTAATGATTTTTATTGGTGAAGTAGAAAGGATTAATGAAAGGTTGAAGGCTTAACTAGCAGTAAATTTTTTTATAGGTGTGAATTTTTGGCTATATCGATCCAAAGAAGGCCTAAATTCTCGCCTAGGATTTGGGTAGTGATCAAGTAAGTAGACGTGTGAACTTCTCTATTCGGAAGAACTATTCCTCTGTGTCATTACTCATATATCACACATTTTGAGGCTTTTGGTTAGATTCTTACAGGATATGGAAACTAAGTTGTCTAACCGTGGGTCCTTAAACTTACTTGCTTTGTGGTACATTTAATGATAGTCGGTCGTGAATGCTCATGAAAAGATGTAAAAAACTATTACATAATTATTAAATTAAGTTTCTAAGAACAAGTCCTAATTTTGATGCTAGGGTGAGATTTCTAAATATTTTTCATCATATAAAGAGAAACGAGAATTTGTCACTAAATACGTTTATTTAGACATTAAGTAACTATGTACAACTATGCATGCCTAATTTTTGCAAAAGGTTCTCACCACCCCCAAACAGTCGGACACTGTGTCCTCAAAGTGTTAAGAGGAAGAAAGAGTATACCGAGAGGCTTTGAGCAAAAATAAAGTCGACATCTTCACAGAAATTTATTGTAACACACTATATATTATACATCATAAAAGTAGAAGCACACTGTTAGAGTAGCACACTGTTAGGTCACTTATTTATTTCACATCAAAACATAAAACAAATATGTACATGCATCAACTCACATTGCCCCAACCTTGAACTGGGGGATAGTCCTTCCTTGCCTCGCCCCTCAGTAGAAATGCCATTCCTTCAAGATCCCCAATCTATCATAGCTTTCCGGACTTCACTCCACTTCCTTTTCTTTGCATTGTCTAGATGAGCTATCATTTTTTTTCATCATTAGGGAAAGAAACGAACTTTCTTAAGATACCTTGCGGCGTGTCCATGTCCAAATCGCAAGGAACGAATTATCTTGTTTGTTGGACACATAGAGTCGACCTTTACCCAAGTCCGAAGGTGGCTGCAAACTCGAGGGAAGTATGTCCTCACTATCCCGCATCTGAATCGGGGGTGATGTAATCTTGCCGAAAAGACCGAGCCTTCTTAAGATTCTCAATTACTAGTTCTCAGAATGTCGAAGGTGGTACGTTCTTTCGGGCCAATGCATGGAATGTCTTACACGCTTTCCTTTGATGCCGTGGAAAAATGCCAATCTCCCATAATGTTTAGAAGAATAAATAGCATGGCGGTTCCACATTCATGGTCATATCGGCTAGTGGAATAGTGAATTCGGCCATCGGCCCGCCTTCGCAGACGCTTCTTTGACATGGCAAGGCCATCGCCGCCATAGCGGCAGCAAAATCTTCCTTAGAGTAGTCATTAAGGTCATTCTCTATCATGTATTGGATGGGGAGATCTGGCTGAAGAGGAGGAAGGTCCAGAGCCATAGCCACTGTTGGCTCATAAAAGGCGTGTCGGGTGTTACCAATACGTAGTGTAAACCCATTCAACGGGAAACCCTGGACAGCTGGTAGATCTTCCATGTTATTATAAAAGTAAGTTGCCAAAACCGGGGAGTATGTCCGCCCGGTGTAGAATGAGAGAGTTCCATCCAACTTGAGTGATGTAGTCTCTGAAAAGATGTCCATATGCCGGAGAATTTAGTAAGGAATGGAAAGATTGTTCTGGAATCATCTTTGGAGCTTCCATTCTGTGAAAAAAATGTGACCTGTTTAGACAAGGATAAACAAATATTAGAGCATGATGAGAATAATTAAGTAAAAACAAATTACCATATGAAAATGAAAAACTAAAAAGAAAATGATAAATAATATAAAATTGCAAAATTTAAATGGTTTTATTGGCCCAAGTAACGGCGAGGATCCTTATGTGGGAGGAATCCGTTTATAAGATTCTCTATGCCGTCAATCCGCGGTAAAAGCGACTTGTTGCAACATTTTGCTTTTAAATGCGGTAAATCTCGCGTGGTTCTCCATTATAAGAGTGTGATTTGCCAAGAATTGGTTGTGGTCGCGGCAAGAATTGTGCTTGTTCCTCTTCGTTTTTATTGTCCGCAGTCCGAAATTCAAGAAGGCCGGTGATAATAATGTTCGACGTTTGAATAATGTCATCAGTCCTTGTTGAATTGCTTAAGCCCTTCCATGGGATTAAATACGTTGCATAAGGCATTTTCAAGAAAGATGTTGTCGGTGGAACAATCTTCGTTGGTTCCTACACCGACACATGGTTTTTGCAACGCCGGGTTCCGTAATCCGTTCCTACATACCGAAAGTGAATGGTAAGAATATTCGCTGTTCAAGAGGTGTATGAGGAGAAGTACTAGAAAACCCCAATGTATCATGATAAGTGTCACAATGGTTGGTAAAGGGCTGCTTTTTTTCCGGCGCGGCGTGCGATCACATTCGAGAGAAATTTTATAATGCAAAAATCATTGCAGTTAGTCCGCAACACCCGTGAGTAAATGGAGGAGTGGTTTGGTTATTTCGAAGTCTTAGATGTGCCTAGGACATTATGAGCTACCCATTGGATCACAGATAATTGGTTCTTTTGTAAAGATCACTGATAAAAACAATACGTTTTTTCGGTTGTATTCGGCCCGTGAAGGATAGTTGCAAACATCGATGCCGGATATTATCGAAAAGGTGAATCCCGAAGGTGTACTCCTTGGTTTGTAATAGGAATTTGAAGTACCTCAGAGATGATTTCCATAGTCAATTCATGTCAAGCGATCCGTTAGCACGGACAAAGAATTGTCCGTTTTGGAAATAACCGCTTTTATAAAATAACAAGACCAATTCTCTGGAATAAAATGTTTGCTTATGGTGTAAAAGAGGGTACCATCCTCGACGTAATATTTCAGTGTAAAAAAAAAGGATGGAAAAGACCATTTTGAAAATTTTCCATAAAATTTTGCTCAGGCACGAAACTTCGAGTGAGGGCCATTAAAGATGTAGTGGTGAAAAATTATTTTGGAAAAAGGAAAGTTAAATATTTTGAGGTGTCTATCCTTGGTATAAATAGCCACCCATCCGAAAATGTAAAAGATACGTTTCGAGGTGTCACAGGGTAGTTAGACCACGTGTATCTTCTAAGATATGCGCAAAAGTGTGATGAAGTGTAGATGAGAAGAATGGGGCATGTGACAAGGAGTGCCTTTTTTTTTTTTTTTTTTTTTTTTAAGTAAGTAGAAGGGCAAGGAAAATGTAGATATACTATCACAATAGGATGTAAGAACGTACAATGGTATGGAAACACAACATAATGATACGATGACTTAACTACAAACCTAAATATTAGATAGAATTATATGCCACATTAACAACATGACTATAACAAAACAACCGAGCATGAAAACTTGAGTAGCATATTCAAGCTGCTGCTGCTCAAACTTTTCTAGTGCATCCATGAATCTTGAACTTGGAGTGATCTAAAAACGCGTTTTTTAGAATAAGAAGTGTAGAGGGAAGAATAAGAAATGAGTGAATATGGAGGAAGAGTTGAACTTATTTATAGAAAGAAAAATTGCCGTTTCCCGTTTTTTAGATGTGGTCATGACCGCTTTTCGACCGCTTTTTTAGTTGTGGTTCATTATCGGTTTTCGAACGTTTTTTTAGTTTTATGTTTTATAAAACGTTAAAATTTGTTGTTTAAGTATGACATATGAAATATATTTATATATATATATATATAATTTATTATTAGCAATATATGTTCCTACCTATATACTAAAATTATTAGATATAGCTAATATATCAAGATAAAAATAATTAGGAACCATCTACTATTAAGATAGAAAGTGCAAATACGTAAATAAAATATCTGATATAAATATTATACAAGACCAGAAAAAATAAAACTAGCTACTGATGATCCTCCTCGGTGTCAGAGCAGAGTCCTCGGGCCGCAGAAGAAGAACGGGGAGTCCCGCGACGCCGCGGCAAGACGAGCTCCCCGTGGAGGCTAACTGCTCCTGGATATCACCAAGAGTATCCATCACCTGAGCCTGAAACTGATGCTGGCTCGCCATGATCATTCGCTGGAACTGGTTCTGGCGAGTAAGCATATTGTCTTGAAATGCAGTCATGGAGGCTCTCATCTCCTGTTGGAATTCACCCATGCTATCTGTCATCGACTCGTGGCGAGTGGTCATATCTGTCCTTAACTCGCCCAAGGTACGTCTCATCGATACCTGGCGAGTGTACATGTCTCTCAGACCACTGTTCACAGCACGTAGGGCCTCTATGGGTTGGGTGATCTTACTCATGGCAGTCTCATCAAAGTATGGTGGGTGAGAGGATCCTACGCTAGCGTGCTCGGCAGCCCTAGGTGTTGTGGGTTCCCAAGGGTCTTGTATGCATTTCTTAAAGACCAGCATATTCTCATATTGTGGTATAGGGAGTAGTGGGGTGGCAGGCAGAAATCCCAGATTAATCGCATGACTTTGCGTTACTAGAACGGCAAGGGGGCTGACCTAAGAGTGGCATGTGTGATAATATCAAAAGAAAGGTAACGATGCAGAAGTTACCCTTTTTCGCCCCGGAAGGATCGAGAGAAGGTGGAGGAAGGTCTTGTTGATGTCGGAAGGCTTCGAGGTGCCAATGACGTTCATCCCCAACCATTGAGTCATCGCTAGCTGGTTCCGTCGCGACCGAAGCGCCGATATCGCGATTTCCGCCGATGTTGTACTCTCCCTCGATAAGCGTGTCGAGCATTAGGTCGTAAGTCCGTGGGTACACGGATCGCTTGGCCGAAGTCGATCCGTGGTCGACCCGTGGAATGCCCGTGATCCGGGAGAGCAACACCGGTGTGACTTCGCGGGGCGACACCCCGACGGTGATCCAAAAATGGTCGCCATTAAAGCTTCCATTGTCGTAGAATTTCATCACCAAATCCTTAGAATAAAGCCCTCCATTGGTATATAACAAACTCTCCCATCCTCTAGAGTGAATTTCGTGATCAAAGAATGGAGCAAACATCCCGTTTTCAAACAAATTTCCAAAATTTTTTTCCACACAAATCCGTCTGTTTCCAGCCATTGCTGATCTAAGAGGGAGGATGGCTATTGATTATTGATGAGGGGAAGAATTGGGATGATCTGACGGAAGGAAATCTTGATCGGAGCTGTGAGGGTCTCGCGCGAGACCTGGTTTTAGTGTGGGCCTGTCTCGTGCGAGACTGATTCGAGAGGGGGCAAGATCCGGTTTTTTAGGAAGACGAAACGTGGATTTGTGACGCGTGTGATCGGGTATTTTGGGTTTAAATGGACCGAGAAATCGATATTTGGGTTGGGCCAAAAATTTTCTCGAAGCCCAAATCAAGCCTAAAGCCTGATTTAAACCTAAAAATCTAAATGCGTACCCACGACTCGTTTGGACTCCGAATTGGACCAATGAGATATCGAAACGATCGGCACAAAAAATTCTATCCAATTATATGAGTCATTCTTGAAAGCCACAAATTTTTTTTTTTTTTTTTTTTTTTTTAAGGAAGCGTAGTGTAAGGGTTTTATTTACATACAAGGGAGATATACATGAAAAACACTGGATGTCCAGGGGAGTCACCATCTTAAATCATAGACAATTGTCATGTCGGCTCTAGAGTGAACCCAATCCAGCCAGACTGTGGCTTCACCTCTATGTATTATGGGGTTAGGGCAGGATTGTACCATCTCGACCGCGGCGCTTACGGTCTAATAAAATTGCCCTTTTTACATACGGCTATCCTCAAACCGCCCCAAGGGACTCAAAGTAACCAATTCTAGGGTTGGTCTGGTGGAATCCATTGCCCGTTTGTGTTCCAAGTATGCAACATCCGAGGTTTGACCTTAATCCCTTTGTGCAAAACTTAATGCAAAGGGAAAAGGTAACAAAATAAACATATGTACAAGGTGAGTCTTTTAACGCCGATCCTCAAGACGAATCGAAGTCTTTAAACGTCGATTCTCAAGACGAATCCCATCCTGTGGGAGAAACGGCGCGGCGACGAAGATTATCCTGCGAGCGGTGGTGTTAGACAAAAGTATACCTTAAACCTGGCTAGTATCGGATAGGAAGTCCGGGCCTAGACGTAAGGGTGTTTGGCAATGCATACACCAGCCCATCATCCTTCGCAAGACACGCCATTTACGAGCAAAAGAACTACGACCATTTCCTATTCGTGATAAGTGAGACTTACACCAAATAATTAGCTGAAGTTCGCGAGGTAGAGAGTAGAAAAGGGAAGAGAAGGAAGGAGGTGAAATTTTAGGTACCCATCGTTTACCGAAAAGCACGTTTGCTCGTGTTTACGAGAAGACATTTATACTCGGTTCTGTAAAAAGAGTTTTCGTGGACTAAGGTTCCGGCTTGCAACCACACACTTCAAAGAACTTTGGAGATCATAAGATAGAAGATGGCCCGCTACCAAAATGGCGCACCCTCTATAGAAACAAGATTGAGAGCACGCAAAATGAAACATCTAGTCGATTGTAAACTGGATTCGAAGAAGAGTCCATTCAACATCTAGGGGAGCGAATTGTGGTAATGTTTTAGGCGTTGTCCATTGACTTGAAATTCGCTGTTATATTTTGGATTAAGCAAAGAGATTGTCCCATAATGTTTCACAGTTGACACAATGAAAGGACCAGACCATCGTGTTTTCAATTTACCAGGAAAGATGTGTAATCTGGAGTTGTATAGTAAAACTTTTTGGCCAATTTTGAAATCCTTACGCAAAATGTGCTTGTCGTGCACTCTTTTCATATTAGCTTTGTAGGATTTCGAGAGATCATAAGCATCACTCCGAATCTCCTCCAACTCATTTAATTGCAGTTTTCGCTTCTCGCCTGCCTCGATGATATTGTAATTGAGGCTTTTGATGGCCCAAAAGGCACGGTGCTCAAGTTCAACTGGCAGATGACAAGGTTTTCCAAAAACAATGCGGTAAGGAGACATCCCTATAGGTGTCTTAAATGTTGTTCGGTATGCCCACAAGGCATCCGATAAGCGGAGAGACCAAATTTTTCTTGATGGGTTGACATTTTTTCCGAATAGACTTTTATCTCTATTGGAGACTTCCACTTGGCCACTCGTTTGTGGGTGGTATGGAGTAGCAACCTTGTGAGTAACTCCATATTTTTTCATTAAAAACCCAAAAATTTTGTTACAAAAATGTGTACCCCCATCACTGATGATAGCTTTGGGAACACCAAAACGAGAGAAAATGTTTTCTTTTACAAATCTCACGACAGTCTTATGGTCATTCGAGCGACATGCGAGTGCCTCAATCCATTTGGACACATAGTCTACAACGACTAAAATGTATAGAAAACCTTGAGAAATAGGGAAGGGTCCCATAAAATCAATGCCCCAAACATAAAAAATTTCCACAATTAATATAGGATTTAGGGGCATCATATTTCGTTTGGTAATTCGACCTAGGTGTTGACAACGAATGCAAGCTACGCAATGTTCATGTGCATCGCAAAAAAGGGTAGGCCAGTAAAAACCACATTGTAACACCTTGGCCGCAGTTTTCTTTCCACTGAAATGACCTCCGCAAGATTGTTCATGGCAAAAGGATAATACGTCGGTGTGTTCCCAGTCGGGAATGCAGCGACGAATGAGTTGGTCGGAACAATACTTAAAGAGGTAGGGTTCATCGAAATAATGTTTTGACGAGTGGATAAGAATTTTTATGATCGGACGCGTGACAAAAAGGAGGGACTTCCAAGGTAACTAGGTAGTTAACAATATCCGCGTACCATGGAGATGAGAAAATAGAGTACAAGTATTCGTCTGGGAAGGAATCACCGATAGCTTCAGAATCACTATTGATGTCACCAACCAGCCTTGATAAATGGTCGGCTACACGACATTTTGGTTCCTTTCTTGTCTTTGATTTCCGTGGTGAATTCTTGTATGAGAAGGATCCAGCGGAACAATCGTTGTTTTACGTCCTTTTTCGCGAAAGTAAGTACCGAATTGTTGCATGGTCAAGATATACTATGGTCGATGTCCCAACTAGGTAGGCTTAAACTTATCCAAAGCATAGACAACATCTAGGAACTCTTTCTCAGTTGTGGTATAATTACGTTGAGCGTCGTTAAGAGTTTTACTAGCGTAGTAAATGACAACGGGTTTGTCGTCACGTCGTTGGCCTAGCACGGCACCAATAGCAAAGTCGCTAGCGTCACACATCAGTTCGAATGGTTGAGACCAATCAGGGGGTTGAATGATAGGAGCGGTAGTCAGAGCGGTTTTTAGAGTATCAAAAGCTTGTTTGCAATTGAAATTGAAATCGAATACTGCATCCTTAAGTAGGAGATTGGTTAAGGGTCGAGAGCAACTTTAGAAAAATCCTGAATGAATCTCTGTAAAACCCGCGTGGCCTAAAAAGGCACGGATATCCCGAATTGTACGTGGGAAGGGTAGCGAAGAAATTTTAACAATTTTAGCTTTATCAACCTCTATCCCGTCTTTTGAAACAATATGACCTAGAACAAGTCCTTTGGTAACCATGAAATGACACTTCTCCCAATTGAGTACCAGATTTTTCTCTTCGCAACGCGTTAATACTTTAGAAAGGTTGGATAAACAGTCGTCAAAGGAATTTCCGTAAATGGAAAAGTCGTCCATGAAGACTTCCATATAACGTTCCACCATATCACTAAAAATGTGAAGCATGCAGCGTTGGAAAGTGCCTGGGGCATTACAAAGACCAAAAGGCATTCGTCTGTATGCAAAGGTTCCAAAGGGACACGTGAAAGTTGTCTTTTCTTGATCGGCGGGATCGATGACAATTTGGAAGTATCCGGAATAGCCATCAAGAAAACAGTAGTAGGCATGACCGGCTAAACGTTCTAGCATCTGGTCAATGAATGGGAGAGGGAAATGATCTTTACGGGTTCTGGCATTAAGTTTGCGATAGTCAATGCAAATTCTCCATTTCAAAGGAATGCGAGTGGAGATGCACTCACCATTTTCATTTTGCACAACTTGAATGCCGGACTTTTTGGGAACAACGTGGACAGGACTAACCCAGTCACTATCTGAGATAGGGTATATGATACCCGCATCAAGTAAACGTAGAACTTCCTCTCTCACTACTTCCTTCATGGCGGGATTAAGGCGGCGTTGTGGTTCTCGTGATGTCTTTGTGCCATCATCAAGATGTATACGATGCGTGCATATGCTAGGGTCTATTCCCTTGATATCATCTAAGGACCATCCGATAGTGGAGCGGTGTTCACGAATGACATGAATCAAACGCGTGTCTCTTCATGCGTAGTCAAGTGAGAAGAAATTATTATTATAGGGTGACTACCATCGGGATCGAGATGCACGCGTACTTCAAATTAGGGGGTAAAGGTTTTAAATCCGAGTTGGAGGATTGGGGATCAAGGATTCGTGAGGGATCATCTCTTCAATGGAAAAGAGCAAATCCGGTTCGAATTAGTTTGCACCGAAGCATTAGGGTCAAATAGTGGTAACCGACTCTAATAATGCATGGACATCCCTTATGTATGCGAAGTCATCGTCAAACTCGGATTATCAAAAGAAAGAAATTGGTGTATCTCGATGCGGGGAAAAGAGTTTGTGAAATAATCATGTTCCGGACTATCAATCAACCAAGCTAATCTCGCCCTCCATTATAGGATCGGAAACTGTTTCATTAATTTGAACACGTTGAGTTAAATGAGAAAAGGTTCGAAAAGACAATGTCATTGAACCGTCCCGACAATTTATAAGAGTGTTGGCAGTTGCAAGGAAAGGACGTCCCAAGATGATAGGGATGGAGTCACAGGCTACTTCAGTATCTAGAATGACAAAATCAACTGGATAGTAAAAATCTTGGACCTTTACTATAACGTTCTCTACTATGCCTTTTGGGTACTTGATGGAGCGATCCGCGAGTTGCAGAGTCATATTGGTAGGTTTCAATTCATGAAGGCCTAACTGCTTAAATAAGTAGTAGGGAAGTAGGTTAACACTGGCACCTAGGTCTAAAAGTCGCAGTAGCGGTATACTTGTCGCCTAACGTGCATGGTACGGTTGGTCGACCTGGGTCCTTGTACTTTACCACACCATTGGTAGTGGTAATCGAGGGAAACTGCTCAGTGAGGAACGCTTGTTGAGGTACATTCGTACGTCATTTGGTGGTGCACATGTCCTTCAAAAACTTGGCATGCTTGGGCAAATGCTTTAGCGCATCTAGGAAGGGTAAGTTTATGGTCAAATTTTTGAAGGTTTCACAGATCTCATCAAAATGTTCATCATGTTTGTTCTTTACCAAACGGGCAGGGAACGGAGCTTTTGGACGGAATCGCGTAGAAGGATCAATGGTATCTTTTCCTAGGGACGTAGGTGTAGATTTTGATGGTACAACTTCGTCCGTTATAGGTTGCGAGGTAGGAGTTGGAAGGACGTTAGTCGTGGCTTCCGTCGATTCCTCGTCTGGCATACGTATATTATTGTCGATGGTTCGGCCAGAACGAAGAGTGGTAATGGCATTTACCTCACCCTGGCTTGGATTACTAGGTCCTGGTGCATTGTTGAGTTCAAAGGCAGTGTTTGTAGGCTTAGGGTTTGGAACTGCTTGGCCAGGGAACACGCCCTTTTGACTTTTATCCTGAGCTAACAGCTGAAGAGACTGTTGGATAGAAGCTAGGATTTGATTATGTTGATTCATGTATGTCAGGAAAGTTTCAGCCGTTTTATCGGCTGTGGATTGTACCAAGGGAGCAGCAGGAACTAGTTCACGGTTATTATTCACGGGTTGATTTTGGTAGCCATATCCTTGGTTAGCGGGAACAAGGTTGCGGTTGTTTTGGTATCCCATATTTGCGTTGTTGGGAAAATTACTTTGCCCTTGCTGAAATTGTGGAGGATTTCCTTGACGATAGGAATTGTAGTTCGCGGGTGGTCGTACAGGAACGTTGTTGCCACCTGAAGGAGCTTGTTGTTGGACAGGGGGTGCCCAAGCTAAATTCGGATGTTGTCGCCAAGGTGCATTAGGGATGTTGAAAGCACAAACCTCTTCAGAAGGTTGGGGAGGACACTCGTATACCAAAGGACAATAAGAATCGGCGTGCTCAGGACTTAAGCAAAGAGGGCATGGGGAAGCGTTGGCAGCCATGACCTGTTTGGGTTTTTGTTCATTTACTTGTACTGAAAGAGCATCGACCTTTTTGTTTAGGGACTCGATTAGAGTTTTTAATTCCGGATCGGGTTTGACCTCAAACATAGACGTAACTTTGGTAGGAGTGTCTTTAGAAGATCTAGAAGAATCAGTGTTTCCCCAATGGGTGCTTCGTGAGGCCTGTTTCTCAAGAAAAGTGTATGCTTCAGTAGCGCCCTTGTCCATGAAACAACCGCCGTTCATGATATCTAATGTTTCCTTTTGATGGTCCAGAGAGACCATTAAAGAATGAACGGACTAATACAGCGTGTCGAGTTGATGATGGGGACATTCGAGAAGTAGATCGGTAAATCTGCGCTCCACGCTTCCGAAAAGGATTCCTGGGGGTGCTGGCGAAAGAATTGAATCTTTTGAAGCATTTATGTAGTTTTCTTTTGAGTATAGAACTTTATCATGAATGCTTGAACAAGTTTGGCCCATGTGTCAATGGATTGCGGCGCTTGTCCGGGCGAGCCAAACCTGAAGCTTTATCGGCTAAGGTGAAGGGAAACAACCTAAGCAAGACTTGTTCGTTGGTAACGGCCGGATGGCGGAAAGTGGTGACTACTTGTTGCATCCGGCGAAGATGATTTTATGGTTTTTCATGGTCTAAACCATGGTAAACAGGTAACAAACCGAAAATGTTTGGCGGAATCTGAAAATCACCTACAATCGCGATCGAGTTTAATGAAGAAGCGTGTCCTTCCGTAAGGCGATATAGAAATCGAAAAGGGTTTCTCGACTGTGAGATTTTCTTCAGCCATAATTAAAGGAGATAATGGAAATGGAGATGTTTGACGAGGTTGATTTACGGAGGAGGAACTATGCCTAGGAGATAACATAAACAGTTGTTTCTTGTATTTTCGATGATGACATGTAAGTTCTAATTCCTTATGTTTACCAGACCGTAGTCTCATACAATTATGAATTTTAATTTAGTGCTCATAAGGAACGAATAATGACTGGAGGTTTTATAAGTTAGGAAGGAGGGAGTTGAAGCACGTCTTCTTGAGCTGTTGCTAACTCGAGCAGGGAAGCTAGGATAACGTGTGAATATTCCAGCAACTAGGTTACCTGAGAGAATTGAGGGAGGTTGTTCGTGCTAGCACGTTCCTTAATTAGGCAACCTCAATTTTTTCAAGTTTCCTAGGCACTGATGGAATAGGATGATGATTTATGATGGTGTATTATGCGGGGTGTTATTAAGATGATTTAGATGAAATTTTTAATTACTATTTTTTTTTTTTTTTAATTTACGTAATTAGTGTATTATGGAGACGTGATTATGAAATATGCAATTAAAACGATAGATGCCAAAATAGAACTAACTAATCATATACTAATTTACGCAGAAAGTCTACCCATGCAAATCTATATTACCTATACGTGCAACTATATGTAAGTTATATGTGAGCTAGGGGGATGTCAAGAACGAACTCATGCAATTGAATACCGTGTACGTGAATTGATGTAACATACACATACAAAAATATTCTAAGCAGGTGGTTTGACGCTACGCATATATCAAAATATATTCGAATCATATTAATTGTGTTACGTGAATATGTAATGACGAACCATCTTTACATGCACTGAGTTCTCATGCCAACATATACATATACGAGGTAAAACAGGTTATAGCAAATAATATCCTCGACAAAGTTTGAGGAGTTTAAGAGTTTGAAACCTGGCGTCCCGCGATTCCTCGTATAGCGATCGACTACTCCTAAGCTTATGCTTACTAGAAAAACAGGACTAAAGAGCCCAAAAGAGTACCGAAAAGGAAAGTGGCTCAGACTGAAAACCGGAGTGTTGATACTCGGGTTAGTTTTCGTGCTTACTAATTGTCTCGTCCGAGACTCTTTTTTGTGCTGTTTAGTACTTCAAATTCCTACGGAGTACTTAGGCTGTGCTAATGAAAATAAACAAAACTTGGCTCACAGATATTTGTTAGTAGAAAAAATTACGGTAAAGAGTTAGTATTGTAAACAAAATTAAAATTAAAAAGATGAGGAGGTAGGGGAGGGTTTTATGGATGTATTCCGGTTATTACGTTAAAGTCGAGTCCTTCGGTGCTTGTGCAGCGGCGCCATTTGATAAAACTTAATTTACACACGTTTATTGGTTTCAGTTACTTATTTTCTTAAGTCCGAGGTCCACAAACCCAAAGTCCGAGGTCCACAAGTCCAAGTCCGAAGTCAAAGTCCAACGTCCGTTATAGTTGACGTTTTAGTCAAGTTACCTTACTCACGTGGGTTTGGTAGGATAGGTCGAGTAAAGGGATCGCCCAAACCTTAGGGCTTGGATAGGTTCACAACTGGAGTTACAACTTTAAGTGAGTAGGATTTTTAGGTTTCTTTTAGTTGGTTTTAATTAAAATAACGGTAATGCAAATAATATAAATTACTACGGTGATTATATGTAGGTAAACAAAAGTAGAGAAACGAGGGGAGAGAGTTAATCATGCTCATGCAAGAATCATTTTTCAACAGTTTTATTACCAAATCACTACATCTCTAATTCGCCTCGTTTAGGAGACGGCGCCGAAAGTATTGATCCCTAGTGCATGCCCACATCTCTAGGTCGCATTTCACTAGCATAAGGAGTTTCAATAATACCTCATCTCTGGTATATTATTTAAGCTCCTGGCTTGATTTCACATCAGCTGGACGAGTTGGAGAGTCGTGTCGACACACTGAGTCGCTAGCGAGACATTTTGGTCGTACAGATCGAGCTATCTGGAGCATCAGCAGATCCAACTTTTATGCAGTCTCGATCATTTTCGGACCGGATGTTAATTCTATGCCTAATTCCTAAGTAGTGATTCTAGAATATTAACAAGTCAATTCGATTTTTTACACGAAGCAAAGATAACCCCCCCGGGGGGATTAGCTCATCATCATAGAAGGAATAATAAAACTTGCTGTATACATTAAGTAAATAAATGCAGGACAGAAATTAAACTAGAAAAGAAGTGACTGTTATTAAAGGTAAAATAACTTACAGTATTAAGCTGCTGAAATGGAAATGGCGGAAGGTAAGTACTGAAGAAGAAAAAAAACTAAGCGTAGCTAAAGCATTAATATGCTGAAGGAGGATATATGAAGGCCACCCCCTCATATTTATAGGCATCATAGGATGACTATCCGTGAATGATTTAATTGGCTTTTGGCCTTATGCTAATTGAATGGTTCGAAACTTTGAGAATCAAAGTTTTGTTTTAACTGTTTTAACTTTTCGTCTTTTTGCTGTTTTAAGTTTCGTCTTGTAGCTCATTTCAATTCAAACCACCTGGTTTGAATTGGTACGTGTCTTCTCTCTTGCCAGGTGGTATCAAATTGAAACCATCATTTGCCACCTGCCTATGCTGACTCATCATGCCTTCTAGGCCCGCAGAGTGTGTCCACTTAGTGTGTTCAGTGGCGGCGCTAATTTTGGCGTTTTTACGACTTTTTGTCCTTGCACAGAGTTCGTCGCCCGGGTCGCTATGGCAGCTTCACTAGCCAACGTCGGCACCTAGATTTATCCGATTTGAGTTTCGGAAGTTTCCTGCTTCTTTATATGTGGGCCCGTTCTGCACTGGTTCTGTTCTTTTGGAAACTTCGGCTCTAGTCAGGCTTTGTTGGGCTTCACGGGGATTGAGTGGGAATTCCAAATATTCCCGTATTCCTGTACTTGGCAGCTTCACTAGCCAACGTCGGCATCTAGATTTATCCGATTTGAGCTTTGGAAGTTTGCTGCTTCTTTATATGTGGGCCCGTTCCGCACTGGTTTTGTTCTTTTGGAAACTTCGGCTTCACGAGGGTCGAGTGGAAAACTTCAATTATTCTCGTATTCCTGTACTTCGATGCATGTTTTATCACTATATTTATTTTAATTGCGGAATCCTACAAAAGTACGAAAATATAATTATTACATGATTATTAAACACATAATCGACCAAAATGCTACGTCTCTCGGGGTTTATTATTACAGTTTTGGGTGCTTATCAATGCTCAATGTGTATAACAAGTTAAAGCATTGAAAACTATGAAGAAATGGAAATTTGAAACAAACCTGTGGAAATCGGGCAGTTTCAACCAAAGGCGGTGGTGTTCGAGGGTTCGAAACTAGAGTTCGTGCACTTGGGCGCAGTGGCGCTACTCCAATTTATCCTTGGTGGGGCGTAGGTAGCGCTCAAGGAAAACCTCAAGGTCCAGGCACTTCTGCGCAGGGGGCGCTCATGTTTTGCCTTGGCAAGGCGCGGGTCGCACTCAGCCAAAAATTGAGTTCCAGGCGCTTGGGCGCGGGTCGCGCCAATTATGCCTACCCAGGGCGTGGGTCGCGCTCAGCCAAAGAGTGGAGTTCCAGGCGCTTGGGCGCAGGTCGCGCTCCAATTATGCCTACCCAGGGCGTGGGTTGCGCTCCGTGTAATTTAATAGGAAAATTTTTAGTACTAAAACGGACAACCACAGTGAGAATCAAACAAGGGTGGGTGGGTCATGGGACTTTGGAAAATTAACAATTCTAAAGAAAACAATGCTAAAGGCAACTAAGATGGCAGCGGCACCATTTGATAATCGTAAAAAGATAGTTTTACTAATGAATAAAGTGATTAAACTCTAAACGAAAGTAAAACTATAACTTAAACTTATACTAGACTTATCAAAGATATTTGTTTTCTACTCTCGAATCTATTGAAGTAGAGTTGGAATAGAAGATTCGTTCCACTCCTAGTTCTTTAGCATTCAAGTTTCCTACGACTATCAATCCTACCAAAGTCAATGAGAGAATTACGAATTATACTACGATGCAAATTTAACTAACAAGATATGAATAACTCAACTACGAAATGCTACGGAATACTAAGGTTTGAATCTAGAATAAGAATTAGGGGGGAATTGAATCCACCTCGAATCCAACTTAAGAGACTAGCATAGATGGTTGTAATCCAATTCTTACGTTCTCACGGTAAGAATTGGTCGTTCTAATCCCTAATTATACATGGCATTTCTACCAATTCATAACTAGCATGTGAGGAAGTTCACCCATTCTCATGGCAAATCAACTTTCTTCTAGAGTGGAATAGACTCTTACAATATTTCTACGCTACACAATCAAGTTTTCACCAAGGCTTTATCAAACCCCTCTAATGGAGGTTTAGCCTTGATTCATCAAACTATCATTTCCAATTGAATTAAAACTAGATATTATATAAAGATTCTAACTTTACTAAATTCAACTAAACAATAATTGTAATCTAAATTAACAACTAAGAATTTACTTAATAACAAGAATTGGAATTAGATATAAACAATATTAAATAACAAAATCGAATTTAACAAAAACTAACTATTTTATTTATCTAATCAATGATAAACAATGATTCAAATACTTAATCTAAAACAAGGAATGAAACTAGAACATGAAATGGAAACTAATTAATTAACTAATTCAAAACTCAAAAACTAGATCTAGAACTTAAGGTTTTAATGGCTACTCTAATGGATATCTTCTAACCTAAGCTAATTGATACTTCAAAGCTAAGTCTTGTGTGTGGAAATGGAGGAGACCAGATCCACATTTTCGTGCATGGGCTGAGGGTCCATGTTTTGGGCCAGAAAATCGAGCCCAAAGCCCAATTTCTTCAGTCCACAGGGTCCTTTTCAACTGGCTTCAACTTCAATAGGTTTTTCATCCACTTCTGCTCCTCTAATTGGGTCAAGATTTAGACCATTGGAAATCTCTTTCCGGGCCGATCGTTTTGACATAAGGTATGCCCAATTCCGAGGTCTGAGTCCAAAAATATGATCTTCGGAAGTTCAGCTGACTTTTGTGTACTATTTCTGCCCGTCTTGGCCTTTAATCCCAGAACTTCTTAGCAACTGATAAGAGCCCAAAACTGTAGTTTTAACCCTGTAACAGTCATACTTTTAGACCAATTATATGAGTAATAATTAAGAGTTAATAATCGACATACGTGTTTTATCGTTTCGGGCTTCAAAGTCAATTATGTGCAGAAATGTGCCACTTTGATGAGATAAAGGAGCAATGGTTGGTTGCTAAGGAGTTCTGTGATTAAAGGCCAAGATTCAAGAAGACAAAGCCTTTCTAAAGCCCGGTCAAAGCTGAAAAGTCAAAGTCAACGCGGGCAAAAACAACCCACAAAGTCAGCAGAACTTTCGAAGGCCGTATCTTTGGACTCAGACCTCGGAATTGGGTCTACCTTATGTCAAAACGACCGGCTCGGAAAGAGATTTCCAATGGTCTAAGACTTGGCCCAATCAGAGGAGCAGAAGTGGACGAAAAGTCTATCGAAGCCAACTGCAGCTGAAGAGGCCTTTTTGGACTGAAAGAATTGGGTTTTGGGCCTGATTCTCTGGCCCAAAACATGGCTCCAAGCCCATGCACGATTTTTGGGTCTGAAACATATAAAAACAAAAGCTTAGCTCTTTGTTAAGGGTAGCTAGTTAGACCTAAAACTATAGATAATTCTAGATCTAGTTTTCATTAAATAAAATTAAGTTTAGTTCATTTCAATTCTTGTTTTAGATTAATCTTTAGAATCATTGTTCTTCATTAGTTTGATAAATAAAATAGCTAGTTTGTCAATTTCGATTTTGTCATTTCAATTTATAGATCTAATTTTAATTCTTGTTGAGTATCATTTCTGAGTTGTTAAATTAGATTGAAGTATTGTTAGTTAAATTAACCAAGTTTGAATTTTGGTATGATGTTTAGTTATAATTCAATGAGAAATAATGGTTTGATGAATCAAGGCTAAAACCTCCATTAGAGGGGTTGATGAAGCCTTGATGAAAACTTAGTTGTATAGTGTAGAGTCGTTGTAGAGTCTATTCCATTCTAGAAGGTCGTGTTTCGCCATGAGAATGGGTGGACGACCTCACATGCTAGTTATAATTGGAAGAAATGTCATGCTAATTAGGGATTAGAACGAGCAATTCTTACCGTATGAACGTAAGAATTGGATTACAACAGTCTATGCTAGGTGATTAAGTTGGATTCGAGGTGGATTCACTTCCCCTCTAATTCTTTATCTAAATTCACATTTCAGTATTCCGTAGCATTCCGTTATTCGTAACTTGTCAATATAATCCACCCCGTAGTATAAAATTCCCCTCATAAATTTCTCACTAGACATAAGACTGATTAGTTAACTACGAAATCATTCCATGCTAAAGAACTAGGAGTGGAACGAATTTGTTACTCCACTCTATTTCGATAGAATTGAGAGTAGAAAACTTGATAGCAATTAGTAACGTAAATAAGTTTTAGTTTACTTACGTTTTGAGTTTCATCGTTCATTTCGTAAGTAAACTTTATCTTTTTACATTTATCAAATGGCGCCGCTGCTGGGGATACAAACTTTGAGGAGATTAGGAACGTTTTCAAAAATCTAACTATAAACCTTCCTTTTCTCGAAGCTATTAAAAAGCTACCTAACCACGCTAAGTTTCTTAAGGAGTTGTGCACTACTAGGCGTAAGACCAACATACCTAAAGACGCCTTTCTAACTGAACAGTTCCCAACTTTATCCGAAAATAATGGAATTGTTAAGTACAAGGACCCTGGTTGTCCTACTGTAAAATGCACCTTAGGAGATTCCCACGACGAACGCTTTATTAGACACGGGGCGAAAGTGTTAACTTACTCCCGTATTATTTGTATAAACAAATAGGTCTACAGGAAATGCAACCTACAAAAATAACGTTGCAGTTAGCGGACAGGTCAATTAAGTATCCTAAGGGTGTAGTGGAAAACGTGCTTGTTAAGGTTCAGGATTTCTACTATCCTGCTGATTTTGTTATCCTCGATACAGAAGTTGCTAACGACTCTGTACCGATCATCTTAGGGCGCCCCTTCTTGGCAACTGCCAACGCGCTTATAAATTGCCGCGATGGTAAGATGTCCTTATCTTTTGGCCATCTTTCTGTTGAGGTAAATGTTTTTAAAATGATGAAACAATTACCAGAATCGTCTATAGATGGGGAGGTTAACATGATCGAGAGCTTAGCTCAAGATTATTTTAACAACACTTTTCCCGAAAACAATATGTACAAATTCCTTTCTTTTGGAACTTCAGATTTTGTAAATGACTTCTACTTAGAGGAAGTCAACACCATCCTTGAGTCCACACCAATTGTAAACCCGCTGGTTGCTCCATATACTGAGTATAAAGACTTGCTACCTAAGCAAGTATACATTATGCAAAATGGGGACCCGATGAAACATCTATTGACATTCCTTCCACCCCAGTGCTTAAACCTCTTCCCCCGGAGTTAAAATATATTCAACTTGATCCGGATGGTAGTCATCCGGTAATTATATCTTCTCAGTTAACTAAGGATGAAGAGACAATTTTAATCAGGGTGATTAGGGAACATCGGTCTGCGATTGGTTGGTCCCTAGCCGACATTAAGGGAATTGACCCTAATGTTTGCACTCATCGCATCCATTTGGAGGATAACGCAAAGACTTCTCGAACCTCGGTCGTTTGAACCCCGCCATGAAAAGAGGTGGTTAGGGAAGAAGTCTTACGATTACTCGATCGCGGGTATCATATACCCAATCTCGATGGCGAATGGGTAAGCCCCATTCATGTAGTTCCTAAGAAATCGGGAGTTACCATGGTACGTAACGGAAAGGGTGACTATATTGTCACACAAGGTCCTATGAAATGGAGAATCTGTATTGATTATAGACGTTTAAATGCTATGACACGAAAGGATCACTTTCTTTTACCTTTTATAGATCAGATGCTCGAACGCCTAGCTAGTCATGCTTTTTATTGTTTTCTGAATGGCTACTCAGGCTATTTTCAGATTATTATTGATATTGATGACCAAGAAAAAACTACCTTCACATGTCCCTTTGGAGCGTATGCCTATAAACGAATGCCTTTTGGCCTTTGTAATGCTCCTTGTACCTTCCAGCGATGTATGCTTCATATATTTAGTGACATGGTAGAGCTTTATGGAAGTTTTCATGGATGATTTTTCTATCTATGGAGACTCCTTCACACATGAGTTTGTCTAACCTGTCTAAGGTTTTGACACGGTGTGAAGAAAAGAGCCTCGTTTTAAACTGGGAAAAGTGTCATTTCATGGTGAAAAAGGGCATAGTACTAGGTCACATTGTATCTAGTGATGGCATCGAAGTAGATAAGGCCAAACTAGATAAGATAGCGACTCTACCTAAACCACGGACTGTCCGTGATATTAGAGCCTTTCTAGGCCATGCAGGTTTTTATAGGCGTTTTATTAAAGATTTCTCGAAAATAGCTAGGCCTTTAACTAATCTGCTTTTGAAGGATGCAATCTTTGATTTTAATTTTAACTGTAAGCAGGCTTTTGAAACTTTAAAAGCCATGCTAACCTTTGCACCAATTATCTGACCTCCCAATTGGTCTAAACCTTCGAACTCATGTGTGATGCTAGTGATTATGCGGTTGGTCTTTGTCTTTGGGACGTAAACTAGATAATAAGTCCTTTGTTTATTTATTATGCTAGTAAAACCTTAAACGATGCTCAACGGAATTATACAACTACTGAAAAAGAATTCTTTAGCTGTCATTTATGCTTTAGATAAGTTTCGTCCTTATTTGGTTGGTTCTAAAACTTTAGTTTACGGACCATGCACCCCTTAGGTACTTTCTTGCAAAGAAGGATGCTAGCAGAGATTAATCCGATGGATTCTTCTCCGCAAGAGTTCACATTAGAAATAAAGGAAAAAGAGGGGTCGAAAACGTTGCCGACCACTTATCTAGACTTACAAACGGCGATAATAGTGATTACGAGTCCATACCGGACTCTTTTCACGATGAGCATCTATATGCTATTTTTTCAGCACCATGGTATGCTGACATTGTAAATTATTTAGCGGCTGATGTTATGCCTTATAATTGGTCAAGAAATTAACGTAAGAAGTTCTTGGCCAGAGTTAAGTTATACTACTGGGATGAGTGATAGAAGATAAAATTGAATTGTCTACCTACGAAATGAACGATGAACTCAAAACGTAGGTAAACTAAAACTTTTCACATGTCTATTTTTATCAAAGTTTTACTCTCGAATCTATCGAAATAGAGTGGAGTAACAAATTCGTTCCACTCCTAGTGCTCTAGCATGGAATGTTTTCTAATCTAATTAGTCGGTCTTAAGTCTAATGAGAGCTTTATGAAGGGTGTTATACTACGATACCTATATGGAATATATTATGTTGAATTTAACTACGAATGCTATGGAAATATGATTGTTTTTGAATCTAGATAAAGGATTAGAGGGGAAATGAATCCACCTCGAATCCAACTTAATAACCTAGTATAGATTCTTGTATCTCGATTCTTACGTTCTTACGGCAAGAATTCGAGTTCTAATCCCTAGTGTTCATGGAATTTCTACCGAATACTAACTAGCATGTGAGGTCGTCCGCCCATTCTCATGGCGAATCACGACCTTCTAGATTGGAATAGATTCTACAATGCTTCTACACTATACCACTAAGTTTTCGTCAAGGCTTCATCAACCCCTCTAATGGAGGTTTTAGCCTTGAATCATTTCGCAATCATTCCCATATGAATCTAAACTAAACATATTATCAAAGATTCGAAATTTACTAATCTAAATTAAATAATAATTAAATTCTAATTAACAACTAAGAAATAGTAACCAACAATAATTAAAACTAGATCTAATAGATTGAAATAACACAATTCGAAATTGATAAAATAACTATTTTTATTTATCTATTCAATCAAGAATAATGATTCAAAGACTTAATCTAAAACAAGAATTGAAAATGGAACTAAAACTTAATTAAAATACTGGAAACTAGATCTAGAATTATCTATATTGTTTAGGTCTAACTAGCTACCATTAACAAAGAGCTAAGCTTTTGTTTTTATATGTCCAGATCCAAAATCGTGCATGGGATTGGAGCCATGTTTTGGGCCAGAGAATCAGGTCCAAAACCCAATTCTTTCAGTCCAAAAAGGCCTCTTCAGCTGCAGTTGGCTTCAACAGACTTTTCATCCACTTTTTCTCCTCTGATTGGGTCAAGGCTTAGACCATTGGAAAGCTCTTTCCGAGCCGGTCGTTTTGACATAAGGTAGGCCCAATTCCGAGGTCTGAGTCCAAAGATACGGCTTTCGGAAGTTCTACTGACTTGTGTGATGTTTCAGCCCGCGTCGACTTTTCAGCTTTTGACCGGGCTTTAGAAAGGCTTTGTCTTCTTGAATCTTGGCCTTTAATCACGGAACTCCTTAGTAATCACCTTAGCTCCTTTCTCTCGCTAAAGTGGCACATTTCTGCACATAATGGACTTTGAAACCTAAAATGCATAAAAATTATTAACTCTTAATTATTACTCACATAATTGGTCTAAAAGTATGATCAAGTTTATAGGGTTAAAACTACAGTTTTGGGCTCTTATCAAACCACCCCCAAATAGCATTTTGCTTGTCCTCAAGCAAAGATGAGAAATTAGCATAAGTGACCAAAAAATGGAGTTATATCTACTCTCGTTTCGCTGAGTGCGATTGCATTGACCATATGCAACAAGGCCTTAAACCACTAGGAATTCCCTAGTGGGCCGAAGTTATAGCCTCGTGAGAGTTTTCCAGTGAAGGTACTCACAAACTTCAACTATACTACAACGACTAAGAAATAAAACTATTGTTTCCTCATTTATGTCCCAACTATCTATACATCTCACTAGCAATTGAATAAGAATAACTGAGTCAAAACCCTAAGCTAATACATGCATAATAATCAATCATCTATGATACAAATATAAATACTACGGGTAATACTATGAAATGCCTAGCAGGTTCATTTCTGAAAACTCGGAATAGCGTCCTTAAGTAGGTCCTCACATAAATGTCAAGACAAAAACCACTCTGATTTTTTCGATCAAGTTTCGCTACTCCAGTGTGCAGTGGGCACACTTAACCTTACAATCTCAATGACAAACAAGGAAGCCGGAGTCGATCAAACACATCTGCCACTTACTATCACACTAACCTAATCCTAATTGAGCTAGAGGTCTTTATTAGGTGTTGCGGAGATTAGGAAATGGTTTAAGAAGGAAGGAAATGGATATTCAAAAGGACAAGTCTGAGATAATAGAGTCTTCATATTATGTAACTTAGAGAAAACCTTGTTATTTTCTTTTGCTTCTATACTTTGTTTCCATCCTTAGCCATATTTTTCTTTTTCTTTTCTTTGGCTTTTGACTCCCTTTTATTCTATTTTTTGGAGTTTTTATTTATTTCTATTTTTTTTCTTTTCCTTGGATGGAAACTTTTTCTTTTCTTTTCAAGCAACTACTAATTTCTCGTTTTGCCATGAGTTTTTCTCTTCTTCTTTCTTCACTCATTCTATTCTCAGACTTATTCTATATTGGGTAAGTTGAATTTTTTATTTTGTTTTGTTTTTGTAATAGGGTAAAGGAATTGTGGTTTACGGAAGGCTAAAGGAAGGCTCAGAGGGGCGACTAGCGGAAAACTAATTCATAGGTTTGAATTTCTGGCTATATCGATCCAAAGAGGGCCTAAATTCTCGCTTAGGATATGGCATAGTGATCAAGCAAGTGGACGTGTGATTTCTCTATCCGGATTTTACTTCTCCCTTGTGTCATTTCTCAAATGTTTCGCTCATATAAGGCTTTAGACTATATTATTACAGGATTTGTAGAATAAGTACTCTAGCCTAGATTTCAGAAACTTACTGCTAACAATCATAGATACTCATGTAATATATTTATAGATAGATGCAAAGATTATTACCTACATATTAACCTAAGTTTCTAACAATTATTCTGATGCAAAAGCTACGTGAGACTTCTAGATTGTTGAGAGCATAGAGAAGGAAAACAATACCAATATTTCTAAGTGTATAGCATAAACTTATTTATTTATATTTTTTTTTTTAAAAAAAAAAAATTTTAACTAGAGACAAATGCATATTATACATATCTATATCCTAACAGATGCCTTAATTACATGTGTTTCTATGCCCCCAAACAAGAAGCATGCTTTGTCCTCAAAGCATTTAAATAAAGAGGGTAGAAAAATACCATGGAAACGCGTGAAATTCTGGAACATCTGCAAAACAAGGTTAGAACATACTAATATAGGAAATAAAAACTGACGCAACTCTATAAGAGTTCCACCCATTATGGGGTTAACCGAATTAAATTGCTTGGGACATAAGCAGACACTAACAAAACTAAAAACTTACCTTATCTCCCGCTTAAGCATCCTCTTCCTCGTTAGTGAGACGAGGTTCCTTCAAGATCCCGGTCCATTGTAATTTGCCAAGCTTGCCGCGGTTATCATCTACTAATGCTAACCTATTAAGTGTTATCATGTCCGATGGGATGTAATGCGGGGCAACCAAATGAGGCTGCACTGCCATCCCGGCCAAGTCATTATTCGCGAACGAGCTTAACCACCCGATTGGTGGGTCTCATGACTTCAACCCTTTTCCAATCTGTGGAATTGTGCACAGAATCACGGGTAAACAACTACGCATGATGCGGCTTTTACTAACACAGAGGCATAAGAAGATACTTACACCTTATGGTTTGGGCTCTCTTAAGACTAGCGACTAATACTCGGGAATGTCATATCGGGCGACGCCCCTCGCCTAAAGCGAGGAAAATGTCACCAAAAAAGATCATCGTTTTTTGAAATGAACCGCCATTCCCACAAAATATTCATCGGGATGAGTAACATGGTGGTGCCTACGTTTAGGGAAAGGCTACCAAGGGCAATGCTATATCGCCCCTGGTCCATTACTCGAAATACCCCTCCCCCATAATACTCATGGAAATATGTATAATCATAAAGATATGCATTATCGGTCATATATGCCCATGTGTGAACAGGATCAGGTATTGGTAATCCTGAAACTAAAGCGACCACATTTTTATCGAATTGATGTGCCGTGTCTTCGACTACGACGGAGAATTCTTGTTCTCCATCCTGATTACAATAGAATTTAACATGGTCGTAGAAATAAACAGTAAGCTGTGGTGAATATGAATCGTCATCACTTACAGCAGATGATCATATAACGACTTATGCTCGGTATAAATATTTCCACCCCCAAACAAGTCGGGAAGGTGGGGTTAATGATAAAACAAGCAGTACTAAAAAATAACCAATTATATTAAAAATAAAATTTAAATCCAAACAACATTAAATAAACACATTACTATTTAAATTTAACTACTGAATTAAAATCCAACTAATAAAACAAAATTATGAAATAACAGCGAACACAACTGATGGTGAACACCTAGTTCTGTGATGAAGATGGGCCCTGGGATGGAGATTGGCTTCAACCATCTGTCCTTTGGCGACGACGCTCGTGCCTGTCGGACTCGGCTGAAACAGAGTCCTCCACGGGTGGCATGCGTCGTAGTATCTCTATTCGGAACAATATTTGGGCTTCCATATCGCATCGAAGTAATCGCGATACCGGGTTTGTTGATCTTTGGTGGATAGTCTCCATGTTAGACAAGATATCGCCCGAACCCTTCGAGCATTTCAAATCTCCTCTGAAGGTTCCCTTGCTTCTTTTGAACTACAATCTGTCTATCTCGGATATTTCCACAAATACCATAAACGCACCGTAAGGCAGTTTGCAACACTTTCATGCGTTCTAAATTAGAATTACAATTATCTAATGCATCTTCATCCGGACATGTCATATCTTCCCTTTCATCCTCGACTCAACCATTTTTCTTCGGACAACGGCCAAGTCTCTTGGATGCAATCCAGATAGATACTTGCATTAGAATGCAATTTGATCTTAATAGGAGCAGATCTTGCGGCGACTCTAAAGGAGAGCATGATCTTAGTGATCAATACTGGGAAGAGGCCAAGCTCTTTCCCACTCCTCGAATCACATTAAACATTAAATCAAGGATGCAGAAATTATACTTATTTGTTTGCAAAATCCGAGAACGTCGCGGACATTGCGGGCCGATATCATCGACTTTGTCTTTCCCGAGGGGCGTTCCTACCAATCCACCGAGCTCTGGCCGGTTAATTGGTTCTCGTGGTGGGATCATGGCGGACGAATGAGATGTCGAATTGTATTCACCCTCCGGGACGGTATCCTTCATCAAAGTAGGAACTCCAAAGATCTTGGGATTCCTGAATTGTTGTTACCAGGTTCCTTTCAAGCGTAATTCCTAACAGTTCGGCTAACAACTGTCTCGTTACTTCCCTCCTCGTTCCTCCTAACTTTATGAAAATCCTATCCCTTCCAATTCTCGCTTTTTATAAAACTGTTCTACCAAATCATAGTGATAGAACTCCTCGGCCGAAAGTACCACATCCGTTCAATGCCTCTTAATCATCTCCGCGTCGTAAAATGGCGCGAAACTGTCGGAAGCAAACGCGTGCTCCGGCAAAATACTACGTCGTAGCGCCATTGAAGTTTCTTAGACAAGTAATGGTTTTGTAGACTGTGGGGGAGGCGAGTGTGAAGAAAAACTACTAAAAACACGGTGGTGGCGGTGGTTACTTAAACTGGTGGCTGTTTTTTCGGAGTTGGGGTGGTGGTGGTAATGGTTTAGAGAAGATTTAAGTTGGCTTTGATTATCTTGGTGTGGGTGTAGTTAGGTTTCCTTCTCTCTCTCTATTTTTTTTTTATTTTGGTTTTTAAAGTTTGATTTAACTTGTAACCGGCGGAATTGAAAGGGAAACACTGTGCGTGCGGTTTGGGAAGGAAGGAGACGCACAGTCGTGCGTGCGGTTTGAGCCCAAGCCCAATGTGAATTCCGAAATTTTTTGATTTTTTGCACAATTTCAAATTCAATTTGCCGCTTCGTTACTGGCCCGATTTTGGAGAATGAGTTATGGAAATGATCAGTAGAGAATTTCCAATCCAATGATCCATAAAACATTCAATTCCAACCATGGGTGACGTATAAAAGGGTAGAAGAACGCCTCAAAGTGCGTGTGTGATGTAAGTTATGCGAACGAAGGAAATCTAAGTTTAGATTACGTCAACCCAATTGAACTACAAGTAATGGGCCTAAACAACACAAATGGAAAGTTTGAGCAATCCAAATGGAAAGATCGACTGCCCACCCCCAAACAAATTTTTAAACACAAAATTTGTTTAAAACGTGGGTCGTTTAAAGTCAGATTCCCAAGACTTGTTGGATTGCTATTTCTATGATTTTAGAATTTTTATTTTATTTTTATTTTTTTATTTTTTATTAGTTTATTATAAGAAACACGAAAAACAATAAATACATAATTCACCCCATAGAGGAACATGACTCAAAAACCGAGGAAACATGCAAAAGTGGAAAACGTGAATTATGTGAAACGTGGACTTAGGATCCGGTACTTACAGCCACACACTCCATAGGGAGGGCCCGGTTACCTGAATGGTGCACTTACCACTATATGGGAGTGAAAGGAAGTACACCAAATGGCAAGGTCGGCCTCATAGGCGTGGTCCTCGTAAAAGGACTTCCTCTACATCGGGGGGGCGAAGTTCGTGAAAATGTTTTAACCGTTGACCATTAACTTGAAAAGTACTGTTGTCATTTGGATTTACCAAGGTGATTGCCCCGTAAGGGGTGACTTCAATAACCAGAAAAGGGCCAGACCAACGTGTTTTTAGTTTTCCTGGGAAAATATGTAGACGGGAGTTGTAAAGCAAGACCTTTTGACCGACTACAAACTCTTTGCGCAAGATTTGCTTATCATGAACATATTTCATGTTAGCTTTATAATCCTTTGCGAGATCGTAAGAATCGCTACGGATTTTTTCAAGCTCATTCAATTGCAACTTGCGTTTGACATCTGCCTTATCAATATTGAAGTTAAGGTTTTTATAGCCCACAGAGCACGGTGCTCTAATTCAACGGGCAAATGACATGGTTTCCCAAATACAAGTCTAAAGGGAGACATACCTATAGAAGTTTTAAAAGCAGTTCTATACGCCTATAAGGCATCCGATAGACGCTTGACCGATCTTTCCTATCGGGGTTTCTGAGTTGTTTCTAAAATCTTTTTGATTTCCTATTAGAAACTTCTACTTGTCCGCTAGTTTGTGGATGATATGGTGTTGCTACTTTGTGTGTAACTCCATACTTTTTTCACTAGGGATGCAATAACTCTGTTAAAAAAAATGCGTTCCACCATCACTAATGATGGCTTTAGGAATGCCAAACCGACAGAAAATATATTCTTTAATAAAAATACAACAGATCTTTATGGTCATTGCTACGGCAAGCTAGGGCCTCTATCCATTTAGACCGTAGTCCACGACAACTAGAATATAAATGAAACCGTGGGAAACCGAAAGGACCCATTAAATCAATGCCCCAAAGCGTCAAAAATTTCTACTATCAAGATTGGATTTAATGGCATCATATTACGTGGATTCGCCCAAGTTGTTGGCAAATCTAATACACGCCTTTGCAATACACTTGGGCATCCTTAAAAGGGTAGGCCAATAAAACCACATTGAAGAACTTTAGCGGCTGTTTTCATCCCACTAAAATGGCCACCACACTCTTTGTCATGGCAGAACGATAGAACTTCATTATATTCCCACTCGGGAATACAACGATGAATAATCTGATCCGCACAATACTTAAAAAGATAAGGCTCATCCCAGTAGTATAACTTAACTCTGGCCAAAAACTTTTTACGTTCATTTCTTGACAAATTATAAGGCATAACATCAGCCGCTAAATAATTTACAATGTCAGCATACCATGGTGCTGAAAAAATGGCATACAGATGCTCATCAGGAAAAGAGTCCGGTATGGACTCAGAATAAGTCTGATCGTCGTTTGTGAGTCTAGATAAGTGGTCGGCAACTACGTTTTCGACCCCTCTTTTGTCCTTTATTTCTAATGTGAACTCTTGTAGGAGAAGGATCCATCGGATTAATCTCTGCTTAGCATCTTTCTTCGCAAGAAGGTACTTATGGGCTGCATGGTCCGTGTAAACTAAGGTTTTAGAACCAACCAAATAAGGACGAAACTTATCTAAAGCATAAATGACGGCTAAGAATTCTTTTTCGGCAGTTGAATAATTCCGTTGAGCATCGTTTAAGGTTTTACTAGCATAATAAATAATAGTGGACTTATTATCTAGTTTTTGTCCCAAGACTGCACCAACTGCATAGTCACTAGCATCACACATGAGTTCGAAAGGTTTAGACCAATCGGGAGGATGTATAATGGGTGTAGTGGTTAGGGCAGCTTTTAAAGTTTCAAAAGCTTGCATACAGTTAAAATTAAAATCAAAGATTGCATCTTTCAAAAGCAGATTAGTTAAAGGCCTAGCTATTTTCAAGAAGTCTTTAATAAACCGCCTATAAAAACCTGCATGGCCTAGAAAGGCTCTAATATCATGGATAGTCCGTGGTTTAGGTAGAGTCACTATCTTATCTAGTTTGGCCTTATCTACTTCGATGCCATCACTAGATATAATGTGACCTAGTACTATGCCCTTTTTCACCATGAAATGACACTTTTCCCAGTTTAAAACGAGGCTCTTTTCTTCACACCGTGTCAAAACCTTAGAAAGGTTAGACAAACAGTCTGTGAAGGAGTCTCCATAGATAGAAAAATCATCCATGAAAACTTCCATAAAGCGCTCTACCATGTCACTAAATATATGAAGCATACAATTTGGAAGGTTCCGGGAGCATTACAAAGGCCAAAAGGCATTCGTTTATAGGCATAACGTTCCAAAGGGACATGTGAAGGTAGTCTTTTCTTGGTCATCAATATCAATAATAATCTGAAAATAGCACGAGTAGCAATCCGGAAAATAATAAAAGCATGACCAGCTAGGCGTTCGAGCATTTGATCTATAAAAGGTAAGGGAAAGTGATCCTTTCGTGTCATAGCATTTAACCGTCTGTAATCAATACAGATCCTCCATTTCATAGGACCTTGTGTGACAACATAGTCACCCTTCCCATTTCGTACCATGGTAACTCCCAATTTCTTAGGAACTACATGAATGGGGCTAACCCATTCGCTATCAGAGATTGGGTATATGATACCCACATCGAGTAATTGTAAGACTTCTTCCCTAACCACCTCTTTCATGGCTGGGTTCAAGCGACGCTGAGGTTCGCGAGAAGTCTTCGCGTTATCCTCCAAATGGATACGATGAGTGCAAATATTAGGGTCAATTCCCTTAATGTCGGCTAGTGACCAACCAATCGCAGACCGATGTTCCCTAATCACCCGGATTAAACGTGTCTCTTCATTCTTAGATAACAGAGAAGATATAATTACTAGATGACTAGCATCCGGATCAAGTTGAATATATTTTAACTCTGGTGGAAGGGGTTTAAGCACTGGGGTGGATGGAAAATCAATAGATGTTTCGTCGGGGTCCTCATTTTGCATAATGAATACTTACTTAGGTAGCAAGTCTTCATACTCAATATATGGAGCAACCGATCATGCTAACCTCCCCATCTATAAACAAATCTGGTAATTGTTTCATCATTTTAAAAACATTTACCTCAACTGTAAGATGGCCAAAAGATAAGGACATCTTACCATCGCGCAATTTATAAGTCGTTGGCGGTTGCTGCTAAGAAGGGGCGCCCTAAGATGATCGGTACAGAGTCGTTGGCGACTTCTGTATCGAGGATAACCAAATCAGCAGGATAGTATAAATCCTGAACCTTAACAAGCACGTTTTCCACTACACCCTTAGGATACTTAATTGACTCGGGTCCGCTAATTGCAACGTTATTTTTGTAGGTTGCATTTCTGTAGACCTATTTGTTTATACAAGTAATACGGGGAGTAAGTTAACACTCGCCCCGTGTCTAATAAAGCGGTCGTCGTGTGGGGAATCTCCTAAGGTGCATTTTCTGATGGGCGACCGGGGTCCTTGTACTTAACGATTCCATTATTTTCGGATAAAGTTGGGAATTGTTCAGTTAAAAAGGCGTCTTTAGGTATGTTGGTCTTACGCCTAGTAGTGCACAACTCTTTAAGAAACTTAGCGTGGTTGGAGAGCTTTTTAATAGCTTCGAGAAAAAGAAGGTTTATCGTTAGATTCTTGAAAACGTTCATAATCTCCTCAAAGTTTATATCCCTGGTTAACATGGCTAACTTCTGAAGGGATGGTGGTTTTGCTCTATATTTAGCGTATGGCTCGACTTGATGTGTTACCTTGGCTTTCTGTTTCTTAGTTTGTTGTTTAACTGGTACCTCTACAGTGGTAGGGTCTTCAGTTTCTACTTCGGTATCTAGTTTGATATCGGTGTAGGGAGTACTGATGGGGTAACTATAGGCATAGTTACTTTGTTGTCAACCACTCTTCCAGAGCGGAGAGTGGTGATGGCATTTAGGTCACCTACTATTGTCGTTTCCGTACTAGTATTACCGTTTACCTCAAAGGCTGTGTTTGTTGTTTTAGGGTTTGGTATCGCTTGTCGTGGAAACACGCCTTTTGGTTGGGCTTTCTCTTGGGCTAACTGTTGTATGCCCTGATTTATGGATTGTAAGATTTGTTGGTTTGATTGAGTCATTGATTGGAAAAGTTGTTGGGTAAACTGTATAAAGGCGCCGATCACGATCCGGTTGTGTAGGTGTAGTAGTCACGGTGGTGCAATTTGGAACTATCTCACGTTGATTATTAATGGGTGGGTTGTGATAGTTACTATTGTTAACCGAACGATACCTCTATTGGTATTATAACTATATTAATTATTCTGACCTTGTGCTACATCTTGTCGTGTGGTTTGCGCTTTGGTTGTTATAATTATTATAATTTCCTTGACCTTGTCCCCGTCCTTGCCTAGGTGGAGCTTGATTATAGTTGTTTGCTTGCCTAACATTTTGGTTATTAAACCCGGAGGTGTAACTTGTTGATTGTTTCGCCAACTAAAGTTGGGATGTTGTCTCCATGGGGCATTAGGAATAGGATAGTTATTAATAGAGCAAACATTATCTTGTCTGTAATTGTTGTTGTTCATAAAGAGAGGACAATAGGAGTCGGGGGTGCTTTCGGGGACTCAAAACGAAATTACATGGGTTGGAGTTTACATTCATGACGGGGATAGGCTTTTGTTGAATGGAAATAGCCTCTACCTTTTTAGTTAGAGATTCGATTAAATTTTTAAGTTCTGGATCGGGTTTCATCTCAAACATACCGGCGGCTTTAACTATTGAAGAAGAACTAGCAAAGCGGGGAATATCATCACCCCCCAATTGTTATTGTGTTTAGTTTGTTCTTCTGATAACCCAAAAAAAATAGTAAAATCCTAAATATTAATGCTACAAGAACACTAATACGTAATCCTACCATTCTTACGTTTAGATCAATTCTTCTTACTCTCAAAACATAATCATGCAATACAACGAGTAAGGATTTCGTTCCACTCTTAAACCCTCAAGACTTAAATAGAATTCAATTATTCAAACACAAGGAACAGTAAGAGTGATGTGTTTGGTGTGAAATTTCTATACTACCATTCTCAACACAATAACAATAATAACAATAAGACATAATTAAATTAAACTGAATTTAAAACTAAGATTGTGAATAAAGATAATTAACTTTATTGATCTAATAAAAAAAATAACAATGATATGATTGAATGAATAACAACTATTTTATTTATCTAATGAATGATATTCAATGATTTAAATAACTAATCTAAAACAAAGAATGAAACTAATTAATGGAATGAAAACTAAGTAATTAACTAATCTAGATCTAACTATCTTTTTCTAACCCTAAACTCCATTAACATTAGCTTCCTAACCTAACCGCCATTAACACTGAGTTAAGCTTTTGTTCTTATACATTCAGATCCAAAAATCGTGCATGGGCTTGGAGCCATGTTTTGGGCCAGAGAATCAGGCCCAAAACCCAATTCTTTCAGTCCAAAAAGGCCTCTTCAGCTGCAGTTGTCTTCCACAGACTTTTCGTCCACTTCTGCTCCTCTGATTGGGTCAAGGCTTGGACCATTGCAAAGCTCTTTCCGAGCCGGTCGTTTTGACATAAGGTAGGCCTCATTCCGAGGTCTGAGTCCAAAGATATGGCATTCGGAAGTTCTGCTGACTTTTGCTCCTTTATCTCGCTAAAGTGGCACATTTCTGCACATAATGGACTTTGAAGCCTGAAATGCATAAAAACGCGTAATCAGTATTAACTCTTACTTATTATTCACATAATTGGTCTAACAGTATGATTATTAAGGGGTTAAAACTACAGTTTTGGGCTCTTATCATCTTCTAAAAATTTGTAAGCCTCCGAGGCTCCTTTACTTAGGAAACTACCCCCATTCATTATGTTAAGGACTTCTTTATGGTGATGTTGAAGTCCTTTGAAAAAGGCACGAACTAACGTGTCTTTTGCTAGATTATGGTGTGGACACTCTATAAGCAGATCGGTGAAACGATTCCAAGCCTCAGAAAATGATTCATGAGGGTTCTGTCGGAAGAAATGAATCTTGGAAAGCATTTCATCCGTCTTTAGGGGTGGGTAAAAATGTTCCATAAATAGCTGAACAAGTTTAGCCCACTAGTCCACAAAGTTAGGCTTGGCAGTTAATCCAAGAAGGCATTTGCCTTATCGGCTAAGGTGAAGGAAATACCACCAGTTTAATTTGTTCCGCACCAACCGTAGGATGATGGAATGTTGTAAGGACTTGTTCAATCCTACATGTGTTGGTAAGGTTTTTTCATGGCCTAAACCATGGAAAACGGGTAACAAATTAAATATGTTTGGGGATTCGAAAATCCCCAATCGAGTCCGCTAGAACGATGCAAGATTTAGGGCTATCGCTCAAGGCTTTGTAAAAGTCGGAGAGAGGAGTCTCTCTTTCTTGACCATTATTGTCGGTCGGTGTGGTTGGTGGAATAGTAGTTAGAGGTGTAGTGATTGGTATACTCAATAGACTTGTTTGTTGACGTTGACGGTTAATTACGTTCGGTGTTTTTCTTCGACCAGACCTTAATCTCATGCAAGTCTAAGTCTAAACACGACAACAATCCAAACAATCTTGATATATTAGTATGAACCTCTAACTGGAGATGCGAGGTATGGAAGAAAGGAATACCTGATAGCGTCCTTGCTTCGCTTATGAATAGCGTCTTGTGTACGCATGTTCAGTGTAAATAACAAGTTAGAACACTGAAAAACTTAAAAATCGAAGTTTGAAACAAACCTGTTGAAATCCGGGATTTTTGGCTTAGCGCAGTAAGGCTCCTTATAAGCGCGGTCGCTCCTTGTTCCGATGACTTAGCTGGTCGCTTCGGTATGATGGGTGGGTGGCTCGTGGTCCAGTAACTTTGGGCGGGTCGCGCTCGGTCGGAGGGTGGGTCGCGCTCTTGTTCCGCACTATAGAAGAGTGCGCTCCTTATATAAGCCTTGGTCGCTTCAGTGTAATTTTGTCGCGAATTTTTCGATCTTCAAAACAGATAACCCGCGGTATGAATCAAACAAGGGTGGGTGGGTTTAATGGGACTTAAAAATGACTAATTCTACCATGAAAACAATGCTAAAGTGAACTAAGATGGCAGCGGCGCCATTTGATAAAAGGTAAAATGATAATTATTGATGAAATGATTGATGAAACTCAAAACGTAAGTAAACTAAAACTTTTTACGTGTCTATTTTTATCAAAGTTTCTACTCTCGAATCTATCGAAATAGAGTGGAGTAACAAATTCGTTCCACTCCTAGTGCTCTAGCATGGAATGTTTTCTAATCTAATTAGTCGGTCTTAAGTCTAATGAGAGCTTTACGAAGGGTGTTATACTACGATACCTATATGGAATATATTATGTTGAATTTAACTACGAATGCTATGGAAATATGATTGTTTTTTAATCTAGATAAAGGATTAGAGGGGAATTCAATCCACCTCGAATCCAACTTAATAACCTAGTATAGATTCTTGTATCTCGATTCTTACGTTCTTACGGCAAGAATTCGAGTTCTAATCCCTAGTGTTCATAGCATTTCTACCGAATACTAACTAGCATGTGAGGTCGTCCACCCATTCTCATGGCGAATCACGACCTTCTAGATTGCAATAGATTCTACAATGCTTCTACACTATACCACTAAGTTTTCGTCAAGGCTTCATCAACCCCTCTAATGGAGGTTTTAGCCTTGAATCATTCTGCAATCATTCCCATATGAATCTAAACTAAACATATTATCAAAGATTCGAAATTTCTAATCTAAATTAAACAATAATTAAAACTATATCTAATAGATTAAAATAACACAATTCGAAATTGATAAAATAACTATTTTATTTATCTAATCAATCAAGAACAATGATTCAAAGACTTAATCTAAAACAAGAATTGAAAATGGAACTAAAACTTAATTAAAATACTGGAAACTAGATCTAGAATTATCTATATTGTTTAGGTCTAACTAGATATCATTAACAAAGAGCTAAGCTTTTGTTTTTATATATCCAGATCCAAAATCGTGCATGGGCTTGGAGCCATGTTTTGGGCCAGAGAATCAGGTCCAAAACCCAATTCTTTCAGTCCAAAATGGCCTCTTCAACTGCAGTTGTCTTCAACAGACTTTTCGTCTACTTCTGCTCCTCTGATTGGGTCCAGGCTTAGACCATTGGAAAGCTCTTTCCGAGCCGGTCGTTTTGACATAAGGTAGGCCCAATTCCGAGGTCTGAGTCCAAAGATACGGCTTTCGGAAGTTCTGCTGACTTGTGTGCTGTTTCAGCCCGCGTCGACTTTTCAGCTTTTGACCGGGCTTTAGAAAGGCTTTGTCTTCTTGAATCTTGGCCTTTAATCATGGAACTCCTTAGTAACTGACCTTAGCTCCTTTATCTCGCTAAAGTGGCACATTTCTGCACATAATGGACTTTGAAACCTGAAATGCATAAAAACACGTAATCAGTGTTAACTCTTAATTATTACTCACATAATTGGTCTAAAAGTATGACTGTTATAGGGTTAAAACTACAGTTTTGGGCTCTTATCAATGAGCCCTACCTTTTTAAGTATTGTGCGGATCAGATTATTCATCGTTGCATTCCCCAGTGGGAATATAATGAAGTTCTATCGTTCTGCCATGACAAAGAGTGTGGTGGCCATTTTAGTGGAATGAAAACAGCGGCTAAAGTTCTTCAATGTGGATTTTATTGGCCTACCCTTTTTAAGGATGCCCAAGTGCATTGCAAGACGTGTATTCGTTGCCAACAACTTGGGCGAATCATGAAGCGTAATATGATGCCATTAAATCCAATCTTGATAGTAGAAATTTTTGACGTTTGGGGCTTTGATTTCATGGGTCCCTTCCCTGTTTCCCACGGTTTCATTTATATTCTAGTTATTGTGGACTACGTGTCTAAATGGATAGAGGCCATGGCTTGTCGTAGCAATGACCATAAGACAGTGGTATTTTTTATTAAGGAGTATATTTTCTGTCATTTTGGCATTCCTAAAGCCATCATTAGTGATGGTGGAACACATTTTTGCAACAGAGTTGTTGCATCCCTAGTAAAAAAGTATGGAGTTACACACAAAGTAGCAACTCCTTATCATCCACAAACTAGCGGAGAAGTAGAAGTTTCTAATAGGAAATCAAAAAGATTTTAGAAACAATCAGAAAATCGATAGGAAAACTGGTCGAAGCGTATATCGGATGCCTTATGGGCGTATAGAACTGCTTTCAAAACTCCTATAGGTATGTCTCCCTTTAGACTTGTATTTGGGAAACCTTGTCATTTGCCCGTTGAAATAGAGCACCGTGCTCGTGGGCTATAAAAGTCTTAACTTCAATATTGATGAGGCGGTGTCAAAGCGAAATTGCAATTGAATGAGATTGAAGAAATCCGTGGCGACTCTTACGATCTCGCGAAGGATTATAAAGCTAACATTAAACGTGTTCATGATAAGCAAATCTTGCGCAAAGAGTTTGTGGTTGGTCAAAAGGTTTTGCTTTATAACTCCCGTCTACATATTTTCCCAGGGAAACTAAAAACCCGTTGGTCTGGTCCTTTTCTAGTTACTGAAGTCACCCCTTCTGGGGCAATCACCTTGGTAAATCCCAAGGATAACAGTACCTTTCAATTCAATGGCCAACGGTTAAAACATTTTCACGAGCTTCTGTCCCCTGATGTAGAGAAAGTCCTTTTACAGGACCCTGTAAATGAGGACTAACCTTTGTCATTTGGTGTACTTCCTTTCACTTCCATATAGTGGTAAGTGCACCATTCAGGTAACCGGGCCCTCCCTATGAAGTGTGTGGCTGTAAGTACCGAATCCTAAGTCCACGTTTCACATAATTCACGCCTTCCACTTTTGCATGTGTTCTCGGTTTTTGAGTCATGTTCCTCTATGGGGTGAATTATGTATTTATTATTTTTCGTTTTTCTTATAATAAACTAAAAAAAAATAATAATAAAATAATAATAATAATAATAATAATAATAATAATAATAAAATAAAAATTCTAAAATCATAGAAATAGCAATCCAACAAGTCTTGGGAATCTGACTTTAAACGACCCACGTTTAAAACAAATTTTGTGTTTAAAAATTTTGTTTGGGGGTGGACAGTCGATCTTTCCATCCGGATTGCTCGAACTTTCCATTGTGTTCCTTAGGCCCGTTTGTCGTAGTCCATTCGGGTTGACGTTATCTATAACTTAGATTCCCTTCGTTCGCATAACTTACGTCACTCACGCACTTCGAGGCGTTTTCCACCTTCTTATAGGTCACCCATGGTTGGAATTGAGTGTTTTACGGATCATTGGATTGGAAATTCTCTACTGATCATTTTCATAACTCATTCGCCAAAATCGGACCAATAACGAAGCAGAAAATTTAATTTGAAATTGCGTGAAATATCGGAAAAGTTCGGAATTCGAATTGGGCTTGGGCCCAAACCGCACGCACGTCTGTGCGTCTCCTTCCTTTCCAAAAACGCACAGTTTGTTTCCTTCTCCAATCCCGCCGGTTACCAAAGTTTAAAACAAAACTTAAACACCAAAATAAAAAATAAAAAATAAAAAAAAAATAAAAAAACAAAAACACACCTATCTACACCACGCCCATTGTAAGCAACAGCCCGAGTCCTCTCAAACAAAATTTCAGACCACCAAAAACAGCCACCAATTCAAGCTTCCAACCTGCCACCATACCCACCATCGCCACCAATAGTGTTTTAGGTTGTTTTACATCAAACTCGCCTCCTCCACCGTCTACAAAACCATTGGTTGTTTCAAAAACTTCAATGGCGCTACGACGAAGAATTTTGCCGGAACAAGCATTTAGGCCCGACCGTTTTTCGCCATTTCTGGCGAGGAGATGATTAGGAGGAATTGGAATGGACTCGGTACTTTCGATCGAGGAGTTCTACCACTTTGATTTGGTAGAACAGTTTTATAAAAGCGAGAATTAGAAGGGGTAGAATTTTCATTAAGGTAGCGAGGAGCGAAAGGAAGTAACGGCGATTCATCGGCTAAAAGTTGTTAGGCGTTACGCTGAGAGCAACCTAGAAAGCGACCATTCGGGAATCGGTATCTTTGGAGTTCCTTCTTTGATGAAAGATACTTGTCGTGGAGGGTGAATGAACAATACGAAGTTCTCATTCGTCCGCCAGCAACCACGAGAACCAATCAAAGGGGTAGCTTCGGTGGATTGGTAGGAATGTCCTCGGAAAAGAAAAAGTCAGCGACATCGGTCTGCAATGTCTGCACGTTCTCTGGATTTTGCAAACGAATAAGTATAATTTCTGCATCCTCGATTTAATTTTTAAGGTGATTAGAGGAGTGGGAAAGAGCATTGCGCCTCTTCCCGTATTGATCACTAAGATCATGCTCTCATTTAGAGTTGTCACAAAATCTGCCCCTATTATGATCAAGTTGCATTCAAATGCAACTATTTATGCTGAGTGCATCCAAAAGACTTGGCAGTTGTCGGAAGATGATGTGGTTGAGTCGGAGGATGAAAGGGAGGATATGACATGTCTGGATGAAGATGCATTAGATAGTTGTAGTTCTAATTTAGAACGCATGCAAGTCCTTGCAAACTGGCTTGCGTTCGTTTATGGTATTTGTGAAGATATCCGAGATAGACAGATTGTTGCCGAAATAAACAAAGCGAACCTTGACGAGAGTTGAAATGCTCGAAGGGGTCGAGGAAGATATCTTGTCTAACATGGAGACTATGCACCAGCGCCAAGAGGACCACTATATAGTACTAAAGGCTGAGATGGAAGCACAGCGCTTCCTTCAAATAGAGATGCTACGTCGCATGCCAACCTTGGAGGATTCTGGCTCAGACAAGTCTGAGAGGCATGAGCGTCGTCGCCGAAAGACAGATGGCTCAAGCCATTCTTCATCCCAGGACCAATCTCCATCTCAGGGTCCGTCTTCATCACGCGGCTAGGTGTTTCGAAGAATGTTGTGTTCTGATATTACTTTGTCGTTATTTATTTTATGGTTTTGTTAGTTGGATTTTATTTCAGTAGTTAAATTTAAATATTAATTTGGTTGTTTTAGATTGGTTGGATTTAATATTCTTTTAATAAAATTGGTTACTTTCGAATTGTGCGTGTTTTATCATTAATTCCACCTTCCCGAATTGTTTGGGGGTGGTAATATTTATACCGAGCAGAATTCGTTATATGATTATCTTCTGTAAAGTTGTCTTGGAGTAAAGGTTGAGAATCTGGCTAATATCGGCATATCTATGAATATGTGTGGTGGTAGCATGAAACCTAGGAGAGTTTAGAAGTTACTATCTAAATCCAGTATAAAAGATACCAGGGTTGTTAGAAAATCAAGAATATGGTTTGTTTCCGTTTTCGGGTTTGGAATTTTTCTATTTCTGAAAATTGCCTTAAACAATTAGGCAACTTGCCGATTCGTTTTGGAAGCTCAGAACCTATTTAAACTATCTTCATTCTACACTCACAAACCACACTACACCCCACCATCATCCCTCATCTTTCACTCCAAGCTTTTCCTTCTTTTCCTCTTAAACTTCGCCAAGATTCTTACGGCGCACATCGCCTCGGTAAGCGCGCTGCTCTATACTGCTATCAAAAATTTTACTCAGGCGACCTGCTTCAAGTTGAGCGACTCGCACCCACAACCTGTAACTCCAAAACACCCGAAAGCCTGCGCCCAAAGTGGAGATGCACTCGCATACGACCTCAAGTAAACAAAGAAATTTCCAATTTTTCGAGGGTTTTTTCCAGGATTTTGATTTGTTCGAGTAGTTTTGAGATGACATCTCTTATAGTCATTCCTGAACAGTCGTTCGAAGACTTGATGGGAACCGATACCTATGGAGCATCGTTTCAGCGGCCGGATCGTGCGATTAGGATGGCGGCATCTTCCGGTGAGTGATGATGATTCTTTTCACCTCCCTAACTGAATTTTTCTATAATCATATTACATTCTATTGTAACCAAGAAGGAGAACAGAAATTCTCCCTTGCAATTAATGACAGGACTAGGGAATTCAATAAGAATTTGGTAGCTTTGGTTTCGGGATTGCCATTGCCTGACCCTATGCACACGTCGGGGTATATGACCGATAACTCATACCTCTATGAATATAAATATTTCCATGCGTATTATGGGGGAGGGGTATTTCGTGTCATGGACCAAGACCAATATAACATAGCCTTGGGTAGCCTATCGCTGAATGTTGGCACAACCATGTTATTCATCATGATGAATATTTTAGGGGAATGGCAGTTTACTTCTGCCAATAGTATCGCTGGTGACATTTTCCTTGCTTTAGCTGAGGGACGTCGCCGATATGACATTCCCAGAGTTTTAGTGGCTACTCTTAAAAGAGCCCATACCATGAGGCATAAGTATCTTCTTATACCATCAGACCAAGTAACACTCGAGAGGTTAGCAATGGTTGATGATACACGACAGAAGGCGTGGCAAGTTGTTATGGCATGGCAGGATGCGAAGGAACCTCACTTCTTTATAGAAGAGGAGGATGACGAGTAAATGTTGGAGTGGAGGTAAGTTTTTAGTTTCAGTTAATGTATGCTTATGTCCCAAGCAATTTAATTCTGTTAACCCCATAATGGGTGGAACTCTTACAGAGTTGCGTCAGTTTTTTTTTATTTCCTATATTAGTACGTTCTAACCTTGTTTTGCAGATGTTCGAATTTCTTGGCGTTTCCATGGTATTTTTCTACCCTCTTTATTTAAATGCTTTGAGGAAAAAGCATGCTTCTTGTTTGGGGGGGCATAGAAACACGTGTAATTAAGGCATCTGTTAGGATATAGATATGTATAATATGCATTTGTTTTCAAGTTAAAAATTTCAAAAATATAAATAAATAAGTTATGCTATACACTTAGGAATATTGGTATTGTTTTCTTTCTCTATGCTCTTAACAATCTAGAAGTCTCACGTAGCTTTTGCATCATAATAATTGTTAGAAACTTAGGTTAATATGTAGGTAATAATCTTTGCATCTATCTATAAATATATTACATGAGTATCTATGATTGTTAGCAAGAAGTTTTGAAATCTAGGCTAGAGTACTTATTCTACAAATCCTGTGAGAATATAGCCTAAAGCCTTATATGAAGCGATACATTTGAGAAATGACACAAGGGAGAAGTAAAATCCGGATAGAGAAATCACACGTCCACTTGCTTGATCACTATGCCATATCCGAAGCAAGAATTTAGGCCCTCTTTGGATCGATATAGCCAGAAATTCAAACCTATGAATTATTTTCCGCTAGTCGCCCCTCTGAGCCTTTCTTTAGCTTTCCATAAACCACAATTCCTTTACCCTGTTACAAAAACAAAACAAAATAAAAAATTCAACTTACCCAATCTAGAATAAGTCTGAGAATAGAATGAGTGAAGAAAGAAGAAGAGAAAAACCTATGTAAACAAAAATTAGTTAGTTGCTTCAGAAAAAAGAAAATAAGTTTCCATCTAAGGAAAAGAAAAAGAAAAATAGAAATAAATAAAAACTCCAAAAATAGAATAAAAGGGAGTCAAAAGCCAAAGAAAAGAAAAAGAAAAATATGGCTAAGGATGAAAACAAAGTATAGAAGCAAAAGAAAATAACAAGGTTTTCTCTAAGTTACATAGTTGTATAGTGTAGAGTCGTTGTAGAGTCTATTCCATTCTAGAAGGTCGTGTTTCGCCATGAGAATGGGTGGACGACCTCACATGCTAGTTATAATTGGCAGAAATGTCATGCTAATTAGGGATTAGAACGAGCAATTCTTACCGTATGAACGTAAGAATTGGATTACAACAGTCTATGCTAGGTGATTAAGTTGGATTCGAGGTGGATTCGCTTCCCCTCTAATTCTTTATCTAGATTCACATTTCAGTATTCCGTAGCATTCCGTTATTCATAACTTGTCAATATAATCCACCCCGTAGTATAGAATACCCCTTGTAAATCTCTCACTAGACATAAGACCGATTAGTTAACTACGAAATCATTCCATGCTAAAGAACTAGGAGTGGAACGAATTTGTTACTCCACTCTATTTCGATAGAATTGAGAGTAGAAAACTTGATAGCAATTAGTAATGTAAATAAGTTTTAGTTTACTTACGTTTTGAGTTTCATCGTTCATTTCGTAAGTAAACTTTATCTTTTTACATTTATCAGTAACCAACCCTTTGCTCCTTTATATCACCAAAGTGGCACATTTCTTCACATAATTGAGTTCCATGCCTGAAATACATAAAAGCACGTAATTAACATTAACTCTTATTTATTACTCGCATAATTGGTCTAAAAGCATCATTATTAAGGGGTTAAAACTACAATTTTGGGCTCTTATCAATTCTCGACTGGGAACACACCGATGTGTTATTTTTTTTCCATGAACAATCTTGCAGTGGTCATTTCAGTGGGAAGAAAACGACTGCCAAGGTTTTACAATGTGGTTTTTACTGGCCTACCCTTTTTCGCGTTGCACACGAAGATTGCAAAACTTGCATTCGTTGTCAACACCTAGGTTGCATTACCCAACACAATATTCTGCCCCTAAATCCCATTTTAATTGTGGAAATTTTTGACGTTTGGGGAATTTATTTTATAGGACCCTTCCCTATTTCTCAAGGTTTTCTCTACATTCTAGTCGTTGTGGACTATGTGTCCAAATGGATTGAAGCACTCGCATATTGCTCAAATGACCATAAGATTGTTGTGAAATTTGTAAAAGAAAATATTTTCTCTCATTTTGGTGTTCCCAAAGCTATCATCAGTGATGGGGGTACACATTTTTGTAATTAAATTTTTGGGTTTTTAATTAAGAAATATGGAGTTACTCACAAAGTTGCTACTCCGTATCACCTACAAACAAGTGGCTAAGTGGAAGTCTCCAACAGAGAGATAAAGTCCATTCTGGAGAAAACTGTCAATCCCTCAAGAAAAGACTGGTCTCTCCGCTTATTGGATGCCTTGTGGGCATACCGAACGGCATTTAAGACACCAATTGGGATGTCTCCTTACCGCATCATTTTTCAAAAATATTGTCATTTGTCGGTTGAACTTGAGCATCGTGCCCTATAGGCCATCAAAAGCCTCAATTATAATATCAAAGCAGCAGGCGAGAAGCAAAAACTACACTTAAATGAGCTTGAGGAGATTCGGAGTGATGCTTATGATCTCTCGAAATCCTACAAAGCTAATATGAAAAGAGTGCACGACAAGCATATATTGCATAAAGATTTTAAAATTGGCCAAAAAGTTTTGCTTTACAACTCCAGATTACACATTTTTCATGGTAAATTAAAAACATGATGGTCTGGTCCTTTCATTGTGTCAACTGTGACCCATTATGGGGCAATCTCTTTGCTTAATCCACAAGAAAACAGTGCATTTCAAGTAAATGGACAACGCCTCAAACATTACCACAAGTTACGCTCCCTAACTGTTGAACAAACTCTTTTTCAAGATCCGGTCTACATAGACTAGATGTTTCATTTGGCGTACTCAATCTTGTTTTTTCTATAAAGAGTACGCCATTTTGGTAGCCGGGGCATCTTTTATTTTATGATCTCAAAAGTTCTTTGAAGTTTGTGGTTGCAAGCGCCGGAGCCATAGTCCACAAAAACTCTATTTCATAACTGAGTATAAATGTCTTCTGAAATGCAAGCAAACGTTCCTACTGGTAAGCGATGGGTACCAAAAATTTCTCCTCCTTCCTTCTCTTCCCTTTTCTACTCTCTGCCTCGTGAACTTCAACTAATCATTTGGTGTAAGTCTCACTCATCACAAATAGATAATGGTCGTAGTACTTTTGCTCGTAAACAACGTGCGCGATGGATGGGGTGGTGTATGCATTGTCAAACACCTTTCTGTCCAGGTCTTGACTTCCTATCCAATACTAGCCAGTATAAGGTATACTTTTTGTCTGACACCAGCTGAGCAGGATAAACTTCGTCGCCGCGTTCTTTCTCCCACTAGTTGGGATTCGTCTTGAGGATCTGACGTTAAAAGACTCACCTTGTATATTGTTGTCTTTTAAAATCCCACTTGCATTAAGCTGTGCACATAGAGATTCGTGTTCAACCTCGGATGTTGCTTACTTGGAACACGTACGGGCAATGGATTCCACCAGGCCAACCCCTAGAATTGGTTACTTTGAGTTACCTTTGGGCCGGTTTGAGGATAGTCATATGTAATAAGGGCAATATTATTAGATTGTAGCATGCATGGTCCAGGATGGTACCGTCCTGCCCCTAGACCCATAATACATAAAGGTTGAGCCACAGTCTAGCTGGATTGGGTTCGCTCTAGAACCGACATGACAGTTGCCTAAGAATTTAGATGGTGACTCTTCTGGACATCCAGTGTTGTTCACATTAATCTCCCTTGTATAGTAATAAAACCATATATTAAAAAAAAAAAAAAAAAAAAAAAACATTGTTCATAAATAAAACATCCATCTTTCTTTTCAAAAATTCTTGTGGCCTTTGAGAATGACTCATATAATTGGATGGCATTTTTCGTGCCAATCATTTCGATAGCTCATTTATCCAATTCGGAGTCCGAACGAGTCATGTGTGCGCGTTTACATTTTTTTAGGCTTGGTTTGGGCTTGGAAAAAATTTTGGGCCCAACCATATCTTGTGATTCTCGGCCCATGTATAAACTAAGACACCTCTCCCATGCATCACCATTTCCTCTTTTTTCCCCCACAAAAACCGGATCTTGTCCCCTCCAAATCCAGTCTCGCACGAGACAGCCTCTAGTTAAATTTGACTCTCGCGCGAGACCACCACAGCTTGGTTTCAAATTCCCTTCCGTCAACAACTTCCAATTCTTCCCCTCATCTCAAATCAATATCCATCCTCTTTCTACGATCACACATGGCCAGAAACATGCGAATTTTGGTGGAAAGAAATTTTGGATCCCTATTTGAAAGTGGGATGTTTGCTCTATTTTTTGATACAGAAATACACTCTAGAGGATGAGAGTATCTCTTGTATGCTAATGGCGGGCTATATTCAACGAATTTGGTGTTGAAATTCTATAACAATGGCAGGTTTAATGGCAACAATTTTTGGGTCACCATCGATAACATGCCACTCCAAGTCACACCTGCCTTGATCTCCGAGATCACTGGAATACCTCTGGTCGACCACGTGCTGACTCAGCAGCAATCCGTGTATCCACGGACTTACGACCTCATACTCGACATGCTAATCGAGGGCGAGTATAATATGGATGGGAAATGTGTGTATCAATGTTCTGTGCGGCAAAACCAGCTTGTCGTGACTCAATGGCTGGGTCAGAATGTCATTGGCACCTCTAAGCCATCTGACATTAACAAGACATTTCTGCACCTACTCTGGGTTCTCCAGGAGCGAAAGATTAACTTCTGCATAGTGACCTTTTTATTCGACATCATTACGCATGCCACACTCAGGTCAGCCCCTCTTGCCGTTCTTGTCACGCAAGTTATGATTAATTTAGGTTTCTTGTCTGCCAACCCATTAGTCCCTATGTTGCCATATGAGAATATGCATGTTTTCAAAAAGTGCATATTGTCCCCATGGGAACCCACAGCACCAATGGCAGCTAAACACGATAACGTGGGTTCAACTCACCCATACCCTCCACCTTTCTTTGGTGAGGCTGCTATGAGGAAGATGAGCCATCCTATGGATGCCTTACGCGCTATGAATAGTGGCATGCGAAACATGTATACTCGCCATGTATCGATGGAACATTCCATGGGCGAATTCAGGGAGGATATGACCACTCACCACGAGTCAATGGCAAACACCATGGGCGAATTTCAGCAAGAAATGCGCACTTCCATGAAAACATTTCAGGGTCATATGACTACTTGCCAGAATCAGCTCCAGTGAATGCTCATGGCGAACCAGCACCAGTTTCAAGATCAGGTGATGCATACTTTAGGCGATATCCATGGGAGCTCATCCTGCACGTCGTCGCTAGACTCCTGGTTTTTCTTCTGCAGCCCCTAAGGATTCTCAGTAGATGTTTTATTTCCCTGGACTTGTATTTTATTTATGTCGGATATTTTATTTACGTGTTTGCATTTTAATTTTCCACCCTAGTATGTCTTTTATTTCCTACATTTTCCAAAAATTCTGCCTTGTCAAATATTATATTAGTTCTTATATATCTCCAATATTATATTATATATAGATAGAAACATATATAATACGTCACACCTAATGGCGAGCTTTACCGTCCACTAACGATTTGGAAAATGGTCAGAAAAAGGTATTAACACAGTCACCAAAACGGTCAGAAAATGGTATTAAAAAGTCACCAAAACGGTCAGAAAACGGCTCCATTTTCTCTCGATAAAAAGAAAGTTCACCACGTCCTTCACATTCACTCCTTTCATCTTCTTCCCTCTACATCTTTTCTTTAATTCTAATTACATTTTTTTAAGTTCTTACCAAATTTCAAGCTTCATGGATGCGCTAGAAAAGTTTGAGCAGCAGCAAATTGAATATGCTACTCAAATCTTCATGCTCGTTAATTTTATTATCGTAGTGTTGTTAATGTGGCATATAGTACGTCCTATCTAATATATAGATTTGTATTTTGTTTTCCCGTTGTCATTATGGTGTGTTTTCACATCCCTATACGTTGTTACAACTTATTGTGAGATTACATTTACGTATTCCTTGTCCTTCTACTTACGCTATTTACGCTCGGAAAAAAAAAATGAAGAGTACGCCACTACTTGTAGTCACATGACCTATTCTTTCCCATCCACACTACATCCACTTTTGCACCTTGTTTTAGGAATATACAAGTTGGTCAAACTACCCTGTGAAACCTTCTCTCGTATATTCTATCTCTTTCCACGTTTGATTCACAGTCTCAGGGATTTGATTTTAAACGATCTTTAATGCAAGGACCTTGATAGAATTATTTTAGAAGATACACATGGTCTAACTACCTTGTGACACCTCAATCCGTATTTTCTTAACTTGCGGATTGGTGCTTATTTATAGCAAGGCTAGACGCCTCTCAAATCCAGTCTTCCCTTTTTCACTAAATTATCTTCACCACTCCATTCCTTCCATCTTTAATGGCCCTCACTCAAATTTTCGTGCCCGAGCAAAATTTTATGGAAAATTTCTAGAGCGGTCTATTTCACCCATATTTTGATATTGAAATTTTACGTCGAGGATGGCTCCCTCTATTACATCATAAGGAGGCAGTTTATTCCAGAGAATTGGTCCTACTATTCTATACACACAGTTATTTCCAAGCCGGGCAATTCTTTATCCGTGCAAACGGATGAGAGCGCGAATTAACTCTGGAAATCGTCTCTGAGGTCCTTCAAATTCCCATAACGAACCCAGGGGTACACCTTTAGGATTCACCATTCGACAATATAAGGCATCTAATGTTTGCAACTATCCTTTACAGAGAATACAACCGAAAAAACCGCACTGTGTATCAGCGATCCTTGCAAAGAAACCAATTATCTGTGATCCAATGGCTAGCTCATAATGTGCTCGACACATCTAAGACTTCCGAAATAACAAAACCCTCCTCCATCTACTCTGGGTACTGTAGACTAAATGCAATGATTTTTGCATAATTCAATTTCTCTGGAACGCAATCACACGTGCCAGGAAAAAGTCACCTCCTTTGCCAACCATTGTGACACTTATCATGTTGCGTTGGGGTTTTCCTATTACTTCTCCTACTACGTACCTCAGAACAACTAATATTCTCAACATTCACTCTGTCTGCATGAACAGTTTTTGGACTCCCGACGTTGCAAAGAACCACGCCAGTGCAGAAACAGGCGAAGCTTGTTCCGTTGTCAACATCTTCACTGAAAATGCAATACACAACGTATTTAATCCTATGGGAGGCCTTCGTTTAATTTACTAAGGACTAATGACATTACATACACGTCAGAACATCATCATCACTAATCTTCTTGAATTTCACGACCTGCGAACAATACAAGACGAGGAACAAGCACAATTCTTGCACAGCCATAACCAGTTCTTGGAAAATCACACTCTCATAATGGAGAACCAAGCCGAGATTTACTGGACACGAGAGCCCCCCTCGTTACAACATTTGCCGCATGATTGACTTCATCGAGAATCTTATAAATGGATTTCTCTCACCTAAGGATCCTCGCCGTTACCCAAGCCATGACCCAAATTAAATTTTGCAAATTTCTGTTAAAATTTATGTTCTTTGTCATTTTCTTTTTAGTGTTTAGTATAGTGCAATTTTCCCATGGTAATAAATGTCATTTGTTTTTACTTAGTCATTTACATCGTATTCTAATTTTTGGTTTATCTTTGTCTACAGGTGGTATCTTTCATCATACATCTTCTACAATGGCACATCCAAAGATTATTCCTGAACAATATTTCCATGTTTTGTTGAATTCTCCTGCATATGGACATCTTTTTAGAGACTTCATCACCCAAGTAGGTTGGACCTCCTTCATTCTGCACCCTGAGCAGACATACTCTCCAGGTTTGGCAGCTTATTTTTATGATCATATGGAGGATACACCTACTGCACATGGTTTCTTTTTGAACGGATTTGCAATCTGTATTGGTAACCCCAAACATCTCTTTTATAAGCCAATAGTTGCTATGGCTCTAGACCTTCCCTATAATCAGCCAAACCCCCCCCCCCCCATTCAGTACATTATACAAAACATCTTTAATCACTATTTTAGAAAAGATTTCGCCGGCCTCTATGGCGATGGGCTCGCCCAAGTCATTGAACGTGAGGAACCTAGTTGATGGCCAGACAACACAATTCCCCTAGCCAGTATGACAATGAATGTTGGGACTGCCATGTTGTTTATCCTTCTAAACATCATGGGGGATTGGCATTTTTCCACTACCTCCGAATCAACTTGCAAGACTTTCCATGCTCTGGCACAGCAACATACCTCCTTCGACATCACAAACCTAGTAATTGAGAACCTAAAAAGGGGTTGACTTTTTTGACAGCATTAGATCACTTTGCTAGTTACTGCATGTCAGATAATAAGGACATTCTTCCCACAGTTTGCGCCACTTTTCATGACTGGGTACGAGTAGATTCTATGTGTCCAACGAATAGGATAATTCGTTCTTTGCGATTTCAGGTCTGGCGTCGGCGCTCTTCAAGGTACCTGAGGAACGTTCGTTGTTTCCCTAATGACAAAGACATGATAGCTCATCTGGACACTTCTAGAAAAAGGAAGTGGAGCAAAGTCTGGTAGACCAAGATAAACTGGCGTGACACAAAGGAATGACATTTTGATAAAGATGAAGCTAGAATGGACATACCCCTAATTCGTAATTAGGGCAGTGTAAGTTGATGTACATATTTGTTGTTTTACTTTTTTATGTGAAAAATAAATAACCTAATGATAAGTGCTCAAAAGTACAATTTAACCCTCGATTATGCCTCTTGTTTAGCCATCTTAGTGGACTAATAGTGTTTGTAAGTTATGTTTTATGATTCTACAGGTGAAAGAGAGAGTTTTGTGGAATATTAGAGAAAAAAGGGTAAAACAGAGCAATTCGGAGCATTAAGGATCACATGGGATGCCCGTGGATAATCATGGAGAAGGCCAAGGAATTGGAGATATTAAAGATGCGACTTGGACCTATTTTAAAGCCTATTTGCAAACCCAAGGCCAAAGAATTCGTTGCTTGGACCAAAGCCCGCAAAGGAGGATAGAAGGATAGAGCAGAAGAGACAAAATCGACTAACGTGTTCGGGACGCATGGATCGGCGGCCCGAGACGATTGCTTGCGTCACGAGGACGATGAATAGTGCGTCGGACACATGAATCGATTTCTTGTAACCAATTCCTTCTCAGTTTTGGAGACGAAGTTGGACTCTGAAAGAAGTCTATTTGTATTAGGAAACAAATGACGATTTGGAATGCTTCTAGAGCTCATCGTAACCTCTATAAATAGAGGACCTAAGTGCCTCATGTAATTTGCCAATTCACTTATATTCTTGTCTCCAGAACTTGAGGCAGAGAGAGATTAATAATAAAATATCAGTTTTAACTAGCTGAGTCTTAATAAATTAGTCTTTCTAGTCTTATGTTCTTTGACTCTTCTTCTTCTCGTTCTTCATGTTCTTCCTTCTTTATGGAAGGTTAATCTTCTCCTTCAAGGGAGAAGATGAAGCCGGTGCTTAGGGTTTACTGATTCTTCTGGTTCATGGTGTTCTTCAATCAGGTTAGTTCTTTATGTTTTTAGTTATTACTTCCATTGCCCAGACTAGGGGATTGAAGTATAGATTAAGGTTTTTATTTATTGCAATCGAATATCATGCTAGTTTAGGGTTGTATTTATTGCAATTGAATATTTGTTAGTAACATGCTTTTATTTATTGCGATTGAATACAATGCTAGAATAGGGTTTTATTTATTGTAATTGAATATTATACTATTATTCTCTACTTTTCTTCTAGTTGTGTAGTGTTTTAGAGTAAGGGAAGTATTCCTTGTGTTTGCCTTAGATGGTGATTCATTGAATAGCTACCCAAACTCACATAAAAGGAAAGAAGATACTAGTAACATGAACATAGGAAAAACCTTAAATAGAGTTATTCATTAACGATGTTTCGTCCAAGAGGGCATCGACACTCGCTCGATTGCCTAATTGTAGTCTACTTGTGAGAACAACCATGAAGCAAAAGGTCATTGAATCAAAAGTATTGGTGGATTCTAATCTCTTGAATTCCCTTTCTTATAAATTCTCAATAGTTTAGTTTAGTTTAGTTTAGTTTAGTTTAGTTTAGTATTAGAATCTATAATATTTATAATCATAGTTTTTAATCCCTCAAACCCCCTTTCCAGTCCTGTCCTTTATATAAACATACACTTAAAAGTGGAACAATACCCTACTCATCCATATTGAGGGATAATTAGGTTTTGATACGCTTCTATTTTGTTCAACGACCATCATCTATCTACATCATCCATATACCATCTCATCTACATACACACAAAAAGATGCAAGGTCAAATGGCGCCGCTGCCGTTTTAAGTTGTTTATGTTTAACGTTTTCTTTCAAGATTAAAACTTTGGATATTGAGGTAATTTTAGCTGCATCATCCATCCTTTTAAGAAAGAAAAAAGCTTGAAGGACATCTCGAAGACAAGATCTACCATCCAGGTTAGTCGAATTTTCATTCTTTTTATTACTTTCTTAGTATAGTTGCATCATAGTTTAGCTTTATTGCTTTCTACTATAATTACATTTAGGACCTTTTCAACAATTGAAGTTGTAAGCCAACACAGCGAAACAACAAACTCTAGTGTTTCGTGTCTGAATCTTGACAAACGGACTATCGTCTGTGGGCCGTGGTACTTAAGCAATCCAAGTGATTCACCATAACCCTAGAAGAGACAACTTTAGACAACGGGCGAGATACTAGCTGCAAAGCCCAACCCAGTTGAAGGAAAGTAGTTTTGCATATTAGTATAATTTAGAATAGTTGCATATTAGTTTAATTGCATTCAAGCATAGTAAGATAGTTTTCATCATCTTCGCATAGCAAGAATACTAGACGAGATTGATACAATGGCCGCACGCAATGATGGAGGTGCTACAGAACCGAATAATCCTGAAGCTATCCCACCCATGCAAGCACAACATAGGAAGAAGTTGAGCGATTTCTATTCGTCATTCATTGGAGACCCACCCAGCAGTATTGTTTTTCTAGAGACAGAATCTAACCAGTTTGAACTTAGAGCATCAGTAATCTCTATGCTTCCAAAGTTTAATGGTTCAGACAATGTTCAGCCATATGTTCACATGAACAAATTTCTATCAATCCTCAGAACTTTCAAGAACCAGAATATCAAAGATGAGAGTATCAAGTTGATTCTTTTTCCGCTCTCACTCGAAGGTAAAAAAAAAAAAAAAAAAAAGAAGAAGTTGAACAGAATGGATGGAAAACTAAGACAAAGGAAGAATTTTCTCTGCAATACAGAATTTGAAGAAATCTTCCAAATATTGAAGCAAAACCCTTAATGTTTTTCAGAAACAACCTTTGAATCCTTTTTACCTTTCCTTCATAAACCAATACCCAAGCCAAGTTACAACCCATGACTTATCATTACAGTATGGTACGAAGTCTAGAATAGGTGAGAGGATGCTAAAGTGAAGGACCCGACACTTCATATGTGATTGACATTATTTCCATGAGACTAATTTCATCCAGAAGTCCGTTTTTCAAGGTAGTTTGTGGGATGTTCATATTCATTATTCTTTTCCCCACATACATGAGGTAAAATAGTAAACCATCTTCTGAGATATTCTTTTCTGAGAGTATGACTGGTGAGGATTGAAAGTTGAGATTATCTGTCTAAAGGTAAACTAGGTATTCCGTTTCTTAGATAGGAGAGTATAGGAGATTGACTCAGTACACACATAAGCCTTGATTGAGAATTTTGTTAATTTTTACTATCTCCCATCATAATCTATGAGTCTTTGCAGCAATGTAGTCAGCAATGGAGACCGTCTGTTGGAGTAAGCACTAAATGGGTAAGGAATTTCTCTCTTTAAAAAATACTATCATTCTTGAACATGCTATTGATTGATTTTGTGGGTATATCACCTGAAAACCATCACGAGACTATAACTCATCCTTTTTGGGGAACTTAAAGGTTTAAAGCCTTGTTGCATATGGTAAATGCAATCGCGATGCCTGCGAAAGTGAGTTAGGATTTTATTTTTGTTATTAGGATGTGATTTTGATCACTTATCTATTTTTTATCTTATTTGCTAAGAGACTAGCAAAAGGCTAGTTGGGAGTTGTGATAAGTGCTCAAAAAGTGCAATTTAACCCTCGATTATGCCTCTTGTTTAGCCATCTTAGTGGACTAATAGTGTTTGTAAGTTATGTGTTATGATTCTACAGGTGAAAGAGAGAGTTTTGTGGAATATTAGAGAAAAAGGGGTAAAACGGAGCAATTCGAAGCATTAAGGATCACATGGAAAGCCCGTGGACAATCATGGAGAAGGCCAAGGAATTGGAGCTATTAAAGATGCAACTTGGACCTATTTTAAAGCCTATTTGGAAGCCCAAGGCCAAAGAATTCGTTGCTTGGACCAAAGCCCGCAAAAGAGGATAGAAGGATAGAGCAGAAGAGACAAAATCGGCTAATGCGTTTGGGATGCATGGATCGAGCGTCCAGACGCATTGCTTGCATCTGAGACGCATGAATAGTGCGTCTAGATGCATGAATCGACACTGTAGCCAATTCCTTCTCAGTTTTGGAGACAAAGTTGGACATTGAAAGAAGTCTATATGTATTAGGAAACAAATGATGGTTTGGAATGCTTCTAGAGTTTATTGTAACCTCTATAAATAGAGGACCTAAGTGCCTCATGTAATTTGCCAATTCACTTATATTCTTGTCTCCAGAACTTAAGGCAGAGAGAGATTAATAATAAAAGATCGGTTTTAACTAGCTGAGTATTAATAAATTAGTCTTTCTAGTCTTATGTTCTTCGACTCTTCTTCTTCTCATTCTTCGTGTTCTTCCTTCTTTATGGAAGGCTAATCTTATCCTTCAAGGGAGAATATGAAGCCGGTGCTTAGGGTTTAATGATTCTTCTGGTTCATGGTGTTCTTCAATCAGGTTAGTTCTTTATGTTTTTAGTTATTAGTTCCATTGTCCAGACTAGGGGATAGAAGTATAGATTAAGGTTTTTATTTATTGCAATTGAATAACATACTAGTTTAGGGTTGTATTTATTGCAATTGAATATTTGTTAGTAACATGCTTTTATTTATTGCAATTGAATACAATGCTATAATAGGGTTTTATTTATTGTAATTGAATATTATACTAGTATTCTCTACTTTTCTTCTAGTTGTGTAGTGTTTTAGAATAAGGGAAGTATTCCTTGTGTTTGCCTTAGATGGTGATTTATTGAATAGCTACCCAAACTCACATAAAAGGAAATAAGATACTAGTAACATGAACATAGGAACAACCTTAAGTAGAGTTATTCATTAACGATGTTTCGTCCAAGAGGGCATCGGCACTCGCTCGATTGCCTAATTGTAGTCTACTTGTGAGAACAACCATGAAGCAAAAGGTCATTGAATCAAAAGTATTGGTGGATTCTAATCTCTTGAATTCCCTTTCTTATAAATTCTCAATAGTTTAGTTTAGTTTAGTTTAGTTTAGCATTAGAATCTATAATATCTATAATCATAGTTTTTAATCCCTCAAACCCCCTTTTCAGTCCTGTCATTCATAAAAACATACACTTAAAAGTGGAACGATACCCTACTCATGCTTTACTTATTGAGGGATAATTAGGTTTTGATACGCTTCTATTTTGTTCAACGGCTATCATGTATCTACATCATCCATATACCATCCATATACCATCTCATCTACATACACACAAAAAGAGGCAAGGTCACCTAACAGTGTCCTTTCCCTTTTGTGTTGTATACTATATGTGGTGTTAACATAATTTTCTATTGAAGATATCAGCTTTATTTTTGCTCAAGCCTCTCAGGTATTCTTTCTTCCTCTTGACACTTTGAGGACATAGTGTCCTACTATTTGGGTGTGGTGAGAACCTTTCGCAAAAATTAAGCATTCATAGTTGTATATAGTTTTATTTTATGTCTAAATAAGTGTATTTAGTGACAAAGTCTCGTTTCCTTTTCTATGATGAAAAAATATCAAAAAATCTCACCCTAGCATTCAAATTAGGACTTGTTCTTAGAAACTTAAGTTAATACGTATGCAATAGTTTTTACATCTTTTCAAGAGCATCCATGCAATGACTATCATTAAATATACATAGCAGTAAGTTTCTGGGACCCATGGTTAGACAACTTAATTTTCATATCCTATAAGAATCTAGCTAAATAGCCTCAAAATGTGTGATATGTGAGTAATGACTCAGAGGAGTAGTTTTTCCAAATAGAGAAGTTCACACGTCTACTTACTTGATCACTACCCGAATCCTAGGTGAGAATTTAGGCCTTCTTTGGATCGATATAGCCAAAAATTCACACCTGTAAAAAAAATTACCGCTAGTCACCCCACTGAACCTTTCATTAACCCTTTCTATTTCACCAAAAATTCATTACCCATCTATTAACCACAAATAAATAAACCCACCTAGATTATGAGTATGAGAAATAGGATGAAGTACGAAAAAATGAAGAGAAAAACTTGTCATAAAGAACTTATTCTCTAGTATAAATATCTCGAAGACCTTATTCTCTCATACTTATTATTTTTTAATTTTTCATTCCATTTTCTTCTACACTACCACCTAAGCCCCATAACACCTAATAAAGACCTCTAGCTCAATTGGGAGTAGGGTGGTGTGATAATAAGTAGTAGATGTGAATTCTCGACCTCGACTCCTCTAGCTGTCATTGAGTATGTGAGGAAAGGTGTGCCCATTGCACATTAGAGTTAGCAAAACCTGAGTGGAAAAATAAGAGAGACATTGTGTTTCGACACATACCTGTGAGAACCTACTTAAGGACGCTATCCAAAGGATCCATAAACGGCCCTACTCGTACATTTCATTGTAAAAATCACTGCATGCATGCTCAAATGTAGATGTTTTGACTATTGTATGTATATTAACTTGAATTTTGAAAGAATTGATCCTTGTTTCCCACGCTAGTGAGATGTATAGATATCTTAGAATAATTAAGGGAACAAGCCTTTGTTACTGAGTCGTTGTGGTATAGATGAAGTTTGAGAGTATCTTCTCTGGAAAACTCTCACGAGCCTATAACTCATCCACTAGGGAATTCCTAGTGGTTTAAGGCTTTGTTGCATACGGTTAATGCAACTGCACTCTGTGAAATGAGACTTAGTTTAGGACAGCACATTTTTTTCCACTTATCATTTTAATGTCTCTTCTTTGCTTGAGGACAAGCAAAGTGTTGTTTGGGGGCAGTGTAATAAACACACAAAACTGTAATATTAAACCCCGAGAGACATATCATTTTGGTCAATTATGTGTTTAATAATCATAAAATAATTATATTTTCGTACTTTTGCAGGTTTCCGCAGTTAATGTGAATATGATAATAAAACATGCATCAAAGTATGGGAATATTATACATACTTGAAGTCTTCCCACTCAACCCTAGTGATGCCCAACAGAGCCTGACTAGAGCCGAAGTTTCCAAAGGGACAAAACCAGTGCAAAACGGGTCCACAAGTAAAGAAGCAGCAAACTTCCGAAGCTCACATCTTTCAAACCTGGACGCCGATTTTGGCAAGTGAACTGCCAGAGCAACTAGGGCGATGAGCTCTACGCAAAGATAGAAAGTTGTAAAAACACCAAAATCCGAGCCGCCACTGGACACAGCACGTGGACAAACTCTATGGGCCCACAAGGCATGATGAGTCACCAGGGACAGGTGGAAAGTTAGGGGCACACCTTGGTGACACCTTGCCAAGAGAAACAAACAAAACATTAAGTGGGATTTTGTTTTGTATGAAAAGAAAGTTTGGATTTCGTTGGAACAAAAGGACAAACCTTATAAAACAAGGTTTGGATGTTGTGGGGAAACAAAAAGACAAAAAGAAATAAATAGAGGAGGGGGCATTATGGAGGCCAGGAGATATATATATATATGAGAGGGAGACTTTAGGACCTTAGTTTTATTACATTCCTTCTTTCATTTTCATTACGTATTGTTGTATTTCCCTTCCATTAGCTTTTCATTCCAGCATCAAGTATTGTAAGTATTTGCTTTAATAAGATTTATTTTTCTTTAAGTTAAGTTCCTGTTCTTCATTTACTTGTTTAGTGTATACAATAAGATCAATCAATCCATCATGACCATGAGCTAAAATCCTCCCAAGGGGGAGGGTTAATGATGCTCATGTGAGGATCAGGATTGACACTTTAATGTCCAGAATCACTACTTAGGAATTAGGTGTAGATTATGCATCCGGTCCCAAAATGATTGAGACTGTCCATGTTTGGAGTGCTAATGCTCCAGAACAGTCTCACGCGATACCCTATGGTGGCCGTTAGCTCTCTGGTTTGTCCAGTTGATGTAGAATCTAACCAGGAGCTGAAATGATATTCTAGAGATGGAATATTAGTTCAACTCCTTATGCTAGTGAGATGTGTGCATCTCACTAGGGATTGATACTCGATGCCGTCTCGGGTTTGTCTATGAACTCGAGACGAATTAGAGTTGTAGTGATATGGTACTCTAACTATTAAAACTAATTTTTTGCATAAGTATGGTTAACTCTTTTCTTGTATCCCTATCCTTGTTTATTTTACGTAGAAACCAATCGTTATTATTTTACGTTACTTGCATTACCATTAATTTATCTAAACTTGAGAAATAGCCTAAAACCCTACTCACTAAAAGCTGTAAATCCAGTTGTGAACCTTGTCAAGCCCTAAGGTATGGACGATCCTTTACTCGACCTATCCTACCAACCCACATGAGTAAGGTAACTTGACTAATCAGACGTTTACGGACTTTGGACTATGGACTTCGGACTTAAAGGATAAAATCTGAAATTACCGATTATCAGATAATATTGAAATTAATATTAAAAAATTAATCTAAGCTAATTACGATAGGGCACGTGCGCGCTTAAAAATATGGTAAATGAGGCGTGATGCGCGAGTAAAAGTAGAGTGCGGGTTGCGCTCTCTATAGGCAAAAGTGAGGCACGTGTGCGCTCACAGGTGAATAACTTAAGTTGAAATTTTTAGGGTTAGGTCACAAGAGTGCAAGGAATTAGTTTCACAACTCGAATGCAGTCAGACAATAGCAGAAAAATTCGTAGAAATTACAAACAGTGTTTTCAGTGTTGTGTTTGTGAATGGTAAAAACAATTTTTCTTCCAAACATACGTAGCATAAACGAACTAGATGGGCAGCAGCGCCATTGATATCTCTAATTTTATAGACGCAAAAACAGTAGATGAAGAGATAGAAAATAGTAGATAATATAGGTGGGGGGGGGGGAACAGTAAATTGATACTCTCTAAATCATGAGAATTAGAGGAGTAGTCGTTTTCGATCCACAATAGTTGTATGCCAGTTACTTGAATGCATGTTAGATTGATAAGCTGCTTACTAATGAGAGTACTAAGTTATCAAAACAATAGATTAAAGGTATGAAAACAGTAAATAGATGATATGAGAAGAGATTAGAGAAGAGTTAATCTACCATGCGACTCGATTGGCTATTAGTTTAGTCATCAATTCGCCTTTTTTGATCCCTAGCAAACAACCTACATCTAAAGTTATTGTTTGACTAGCAAGAGAGATTAGCACCCCCACAAATCTCTTTAATGGGGTTTCTAATCTATAGCCCTTGTTTATGAGTTATATCTTTAGAAACTCACAACAAAGGACTTGAAACTCTATTGCAAAAACAATAATAACTAAGAACTAATCATCTTAACATGGCTTCATAAACCCCCTCTAATGGAAGTTTTAGCCTTGTGTTATTGGATTAATTAAACTAAAAAAAATAATAAGAAGACATTAATAAGAAAGAACTTGAATTGAATAGAGGTTTGGAGGCTACAATTATAAACCCTAATTACTTAACTAAATCTAAACTAAACTAAAGAGGAGAGAGAGAGAGAGAACCCTAATTACAACTAAACTAAAGTCGGAGTAGCTGATAAGAGCCCAAAACTGTAGTTTTAACCCCTTAATAATCATACTGTTAGACCAATTATGTGAATAATAAGTAAGAGTTAAACGACACGCGTTTTTATGCATTCAGGGCTTCAAAGTCCATTATGTGCATAAATGTACCACTTTAGCGAGATATAGGAGCAAAAGTCAAGTGAGAACTTCAAAAGTATCTTTGGACTCGGACCTCGAATTGGGCATACCTTATGTCAAAACGACCGGCTCGGAAAGAGCTTTGCAATGGTCCAAGCCTTGACCCAATCAGAGGAGCAGAAGTGGACGAAAAGTCTGTGGAAGTCAACTGCAGCTGAAGAGGCCTTTTGATTTGAAAGAATGGGGTTTTGGGCTGATTCTCCGCCCAAACCCTGGCTCCAAGCCCATGCACGAATTTTGGATCTGAATGTATAAGAACAAAAGCTTAAGTCTTTGTTAATGGTAGATTAATTAGTAGAGAATTAGGGTTCATAGCTTAGAATAGAAAGTAGCCATTAAAATAGCTTCTAGATCTAGATTTAATTGTTTTCTTTAATTAGTTTCAAATCCCTTATTAGATTAAACCTTTGAATCTTGTTCTTCATTTGATTAGATCAATAAAGTAGTATTCTTTATCCATTTCGATTTTGTCAATTCCAATTCTAGATCTAATTTCAATTCATGTCCTTAGTTCAATTTAGTCATTAAATTAGATTTCATTATTGTTTAATTAAATAAATTTCAATGCTTTTATATTATGTTTAGTTTTAATATAAATGGAAATGATTGCGGAATGATTCAAGGCTAAACCACCATTAGAGAGGGGTTGTGAAGCCTTGATGAAAGCTTGATTCAGTTATCGTAGAGTCATCGTATTTTTTATTCCACTCTAGAAATGATTAGTTCACCATGAGAATGGGTTTAATTGTTCACATGCTAGTTATAATTGGTAGAAATGCCATGTATAATTAGGGATTAGGAATAACCAATTGTTAGCAAGCGATTCAATTCGGATTCTGACGATTCGTCGTTAGTGGATTAAGTTGAGTTAAGGTGGAATCAATCCCCTAACTCCTTATCATAGAATCAACGTAGCATTCCCTTAGTTGACCGATAACCGACTAGTTGCATCTTGTGGGTAGTTGCATCGTGAGTATAATTCCCTTAAGTAAAACTCTCATAGACTTAAAAACGACTAGTTAGATTAGAAAACATCCATGCTAGAGCACTAGGAGTGGAACGAACTTATCTACTCCACTATATCTCATAGGATTGAGAGTAGAAAGATTTGATAAACTAAGAGCATCATTAAGTTTAGTTTACTTACGTTTTGAATTCATCTCTTATTTCGTAGGTAAACTATACAATTTTACGTTTATCAGTAGCCAAGTTTTGTTTAGCCTTAATCCACTTTATATAGGAGAGGGTTAGGGGTTAGGGTTACATTTTCGTGCATTGGCCAAAAAGGGGGAGAGCCCAAAGTCCATTAGGTAAAGTCTAAAGGGGACACAGTTGCTGGAAATTATTTCAGTGCTTTTTTCATCTACTTTTATAGCTCTGATTGGGACACGTCTAGGTCCATTGGAAAGCTTATTCCGGTCCGGTCGTTTCGACATAATGTAGGCCCAATTCTGAGGCCTGAGTCCAAAGATACGCCCATTTGAAATTCTATTGACTTTTCTGTTCTTTTTCTACTCGAATTGACTTTGACTGAGCTTGAAAAGGCTTATTCTTCTTAATTCTTGGGCTTTTAACATGTAACTCTTCTAGCAATCATCTTGACTCATTTTCCATGCAAAATGACATATTTAAGCACACAAACAACTTCAAGACCTGAAATATTGATAACAGTAATTTTACGTATTCTAACTATCTATGCGTAAACACAAATAATCAAATTACGTAAATACGTGTTTATATCAATATTCCTACTCTCAAACATCTTCATGCAATACAACGAGTAAGGATTCGTTCCACTCTTAATTCTCAAGACTTAAACAAATTCAATTGATCCAACACAAGGAACAATGGTGAGAGTGATGTGTTTGGTGTTTAAACTAAAACTAATTATAAATTTAAGACAACTAAATCTAAAGATTCTAACTTTATGAAATTTAACAAACAATAATTAAAATCTAACATCAATAACTACGAAATGACTAACAACCAAGAAATGAAATTAGATCTAAGCAATAGATAAATGACAAAATCGAATTTGATCAATAATAAACTACTTGATTTATCTAATGAAGCAATAACAATATTTTAATACTTTAAATTAAAACAAGGGAAATGAAAACTAATAAAAATGGAGATTCAAAACTAGATCTAGATCTAAAAACTAATCTAGATCTATCTTTTTCTAACCCTAAACTCCATTAACATTAGCTTCCTAACCTAACTGCCATTAACAAAGAGTCAAGCTTTTGTTTTTATACTTCTAGATCCAAAAATCGTGCATGGGCTTGGAGTCATGTTTTGGGCCGGAAAATCGGGCCCAAAACCCAATTTCTTTAGTCCAAAATGGCCTCTTCAGCTGCAGTTGACTTCAACAGACTTTTCGTCCACTTGTGCTCCTCTGATTGGGTCAAGGCTTAGACCATTGGAAAGCTCTTTCCGAGCCGGTCGTTTTGACATAAGGTAGGCCCAATTCCGAGGTCTGAGTCCAAAGATACGGCCTTCGGAAGTTCTGCTGACTTTTGCTCCTTTATCTCGCTAAAGTGGCACATTTCTGCACGTAATGGACTTTGAAGCCTGAAATGCATAAAAACACGTAATCAGTATTAACTCTTACTTATTATTCACATAATTGGTCTAACAGTATGATTATTAAGGGGTTAAAACTACAGTTTTGGGCTCTTATCAAAACACCCAAACAAACATTTTGCTTGTCCTCAAGCAAATATGAGAAATTAGAATAAGTGACCAAAAATGGAGTTCTAACTACTCGTTTAGCTGAGTGCGATTGCATTGACCATATGCAACAAGGCCTTAAACCACTAGGAATTCCCTAGTGGACGAAGTTATAGCCTCGTGAGAGTTTTCCGAGTGAAGGTACTCACAAACTTCATCTATACTACAACGACTAAGAAAATAAAACTATTGTTTCCTTATTCATGCTCAACTATCTATACATCTCTCTAGCAATTACATAAGAATAACCCAAATGTCAGAACCCTAAGCTAATATATGCATAATAATCAATCATCTAAAATAAACATATAACAATGAGTAATACTATGAAATGTAATAGCAGTCCGTTTTCGAAAACTTCGGAATAAGCGTCCTTAAGTAGGTCCTCACATAAATGTCAAGACAAAACCACTCTGATTTTTCCACTCAAGTTTTAAGCTACTCCAAGTGTGCAGTGGGCACACTTTACCTTACAATCTCAATGACAACAAGGAAGCCGGGTCGATCAAACACATCGCCACTTACTATCACACTAACCTATTCCTAATGAGCTAGAGGTCTTTATTAGGTGTTCGCGGGGATTAGGAGATGGTTTAAGAAGGAAGGAAATGGATATTCTAGAGGACAAGTCTGAGATAATAGAGTCTTCATATTATGTAACTAGAGAAAACCTTGTTATTTACTTTTTGCTTCTACACTTTGTTTCCATCCTTAGCCATATTTTTCTTTTCTTTGGCCTTTGACTCCCTTTTATTCTATTTTTTTGGAGTTTTTATTTATTTCTTTTTTTTTTTTTTTTTTTCTTTTTTTTTTTTTTTCTTTTTTTTTCTTTTCTCTTTGGATGGAAACTTCTTTTTTTTTTTTTTGAAGCAACTAACTAATTTTTGTTTACACAGGGTTTTTCTCTTCTTCTTTCTTCCTCATTCTATTCTCAGACTTATTCTAAATTGGGTAGGTTGATTTTTTATTTTGTTTTGTTTTTGTAACAGGGTAAAGGAATTGTGGTTTATGGAAGGCTAAAGAAAGGCTCAGAGGGGCTTAATTAGCGGAAAATAATTCATAGGTTTGAATTTCTGGCTATATCGATCCAAAGAGGGCCTAAATTCTCGCTTAGGATATGGTTTAGTGATCAAGCAAGTGGACGTGTGATTTCTCTATCCGGATTTTACTTCTCCCTTGTGTCATTTCTCAAATGTTTTGGCTCATATAAGGCTTTAGGCTATATTCTCACAGGATTTGTAGAATAAGTACTCTAGCCTAGATTTCAGAAACTTACTGCTAACAATCATAGATACTCATGTAATAAATTTATAGATAGATGCAAAGATTATTACCTACATATTAACCTAAGTTTCTAACAATTATTCGATGCAAAATTTCACGGAGACTTCTAGATTGTTAAGAGCATGGAGAAAGAAAACAATACCAATATTCCTAAGTGTATAGCATACTTTTTATTTATATTTTTGAATTTTTGAAATTTTAACTAGAAAACAAGTGCATATTATACATATCTATATCCTAACAGATGTCTTAATTACACGTGTTTCTATGCCCCCCCCCCCCAAACAAGAAACATGCTTTGTCCTCAAAGCATTTAAATAAAGAGGGTAGAAAAATACCATGGAAATGCGTGAAATTTCGGAACATCGCAAAACAAGGTTAGAATATACTAATATAGGAAATAAAAACCGGGCGAACTCTATAAGAGTTCCACCCATAATGGGGTTAGCAATTAAATTGCTTTGGGACATAAGCGGACAACTAACTGAAACTAAAACTTACCTCCACTCCAGCGTTTACTCGTCATCCTCCTCTTCTATAAAGAAGTGAGGTTCCTTTGCATCCTGCCATGCCATTATAATTTGCCAAGCTTGCCGCCATTTATCATCTACGGATGCCAACCTGTTAAGCGCCACTTGGTCGGATGGGGTGTAAGGTGCAACCTGATGAGGTTGTATCCTCCACCCTTGCCAAGTCATTGCACGGAAAGATCGAATAATAGAATTGGTAGGTCTCACAATGTCGACCCCAACCCAGTCCGTGAAAGGGGCACAAAAAAACAGGGAAGAAACATAGTATAATACGGCAAACTAATATAGGCATAAGAAGATACTTATGCCTCATGCTATGGGCTCGTGCTAAACTAGACATTAAGGTCTTAGGAAGGTCATATAGCAGGCGTTCCTCGCTAAAGCAAGGAAAACATCGTTAAGTGGCATTATTCGCAGAAGAAAAATGTCACTCCCCTAATATGTTTAGCATGATAAAGAACATTACCGTATCACATTAAGGGACAAGTTACCAAGGGCTACATTATATGTCCCTTGGTCCTCTACACGGAAATTGTCGGACCCATAAGCCTCATGCAAAAGTCATAAGTGTAGACATGAATATTATCTACCCAATAGCATCATGGGTCTTGTATTTCGGCATGGCAAGTCCAAGAACAAATGCTTGCAAGAACCATAAGCGCAGTCCCAACCACGTGTGTGATCACCTCATGAAACCAAGCACCATAAGTAGTGCTTTGAAACAAATCTTCGAAAAGATTGTTCCGGTATCAATGTAGGAGATGTCATCTCAAAATTACGCCTGGAATAGCTGTGAATGATCCGAAACTACCCGTAGAAAACTAGAATTTTTCTGGTCCACGGAAGTCGCATGCTGGCGCTGGCCAGATAGTGGCGTGAGCTGAATTTCGCTCAAATTTTAGAATTCAGTGTTTTGGCTGGTCGCCGGCTAACTTTGGCGCTGGCCGCTCTAGGTCCAGTAGATGATGAGGCTGGTCGCTTCAGCTTGGTATGCTGGGCGCTTGGCCTCTAACTAAATTTTCCAAAATGTGTGAAGAGCAGCAGCGCCGATCTCGATGGGCCAGCCTCGGGCGCTCTGAAACCGGAGTTTTAGATGAAAAAAAAGTAAAACTTGGAGTGGATGGTGCGGGATGATGGTGGAATGTATTGTGGTTTGTTAGTGTAGAAAGAAGGAAGTTTATATAGGTTTTGAATTGTTAAAACGAATCGGTAGGTGCCAAAAAAAAAACTTTTAAGGCAATTTCGGAAACAATAAAATTTCGAACCGAAAACGGAAACAACTCATATTCTTGATTCTAAAACAACCCTAGTATCTTTTATCTTTGGATTTAGACTAGTAACTTCTAAACTCTCTTATATTTCATCCTACCACCACATCTAATTATAGGTATGCCAATTACGACAATATTCTCAACCTTCACTCCAAAACAAACTCTAAAATGGAGGATCTTCTACAAATCATGATAGAATAAATAATACCACCCCCAAACAATTCGGAAGGTGGGATTAACAATAAAATCTATGCACAATTTGAAAAGAACCACATTATATTAAAATTGAAATTCAAACAACATTTAACTACCAAATTCAAAGTTAACTACGAATTTAACAACGTAACATCCTATCTACTAAAAATAATAAAAACAACATCAAAACAACAAACAAGAAGAAATCTAGCTACTTTTCAAGGGAGTGAGGTGGGGGTAAGAATAGGAATTTGAGTGATCAAGAATGGAAAAACCAAACACCCCACCCCCAAACAAATTTTTGAAAACAGGTTTGTAAAAATTTGTTTTAAAACGGGTCTTTAAAGTCGATTCCCTAGACTTAAAGTGATATATATGTATTTACATGCAGTTTCCCATATATCAATAATCTAAAAAGTTGTGGGTCTTTCCACAAATAATTAACATGGAATGCACCATCAAACAGAATTAAGCACCAAGATTTTCTACGACGCAACTTAGTTGAATAAGAAGGTGTCCAAGTGAATGATCGTGAGTAAATGAATGGTTTTGGAAAATACTTGGAATGTGGATAAGTGTTAGAAGAAAAAGGGTGGGAAGAATGAAAAAGTGTCAGGTGGCTTATCCTTGGGTGTTACTTCTTCACCAGTTGGTTTTAGATAGTTATGAAGCATAGGAGAAACGCCAAGGTCAAGTACAAACTCAATGGTTCTTTGAAAAGGTAGAGGGCGAGGAACATTCGTGATGGAAGGTGAATGAGTGACATGAGGATGTGAGGTGGGTGAATGGTGTTCAACTAGTGTTCTTAAGTCTATATCATCAGAGGCCTTGAGATATGCAAGACATTCCTCAATAGGTGGGTAAGAAGAATCACTGGGATAAAGGGCAAAAAATTCTTCTTCCGTCATGGCGTCAAGAGATGAATGGATGTCAATAGGAGAGAACTCGCGAGGCGGCAAAGAAGGGTTGCAAAAGAGTCGAAGGAAATCCTCCTTGATGTTATCTACGTCTAGGGAGTAGAAATTGTGATCCTTGTCTTCTTCCATAAGAGGGGTATCTACTAGTGTGGGGACTAAAGTGTCAGCCGCACTAATGTGAGGTACAAAACTCTCAATGGACTTCACTTCTCCTTCTATAGGCAAACCTAGTTTCCCCTGTTTTTTGTCTAAACATGTTAACTTCTACAGAAAGATTTCCAAAAGAAAGAGTCATTGAGCCATCCCGACAATTGATTTGGGCATTGGCGGTTGCCAAGAAAGGGCCTCTAAGATGATGGGAATGGAATCATGAGCAACTTCAGGTCGAGAATAACAAAGTCGGCAGGATAGTAAAAATCCTGAACTTTAACAAGAATATTTTCAACTACTTTGGGATACTTAATAGAACGATCGGCTAACTGCAAAGTCATTTTGGTTGGTTGAAGTATTGTTAGACCCAGTTGTTTATATAAATAAAAGGGAGTAAGTTAACACTTGCCCCGTGTCTAATAAAGCAGGTTGTTATGAAGGTATCACCTAAGGTGCATTAAGAGGGAGAGGGCGACGAGGGTCCTTGTACTTAACAATTCCGTTTATGTTCGGATAAAGAGGGATATTGTTCAGATTAAGAATGCTTCGTGGGTATGTTGGTTTTTCTTCTTGGTGCACAACTCTTTTTAGAAACTTAGCGTGTCCGGTAGACTTTTTATAGCTTCTAGAAAAGGTAGGTTTATAGTCAAATTTTTAAACACTTCCCTAATCTCATCAAAATTCTCGTCCTTTTTAAAACAACTAGTCTTTGGGGATATGGTGCTTTATCGCTATTTTTAGCGAAGGGATAAAAGTTTTATTAGTCTTTGCTTTATCTCTAGGCGTTTTCCAACTAGGTGTCCATATTGGAACCTCTACAGGTGTTGGGTCTTCACTTTCTATTATTGGGTCTTGTAATGTTTTCCCTTTTGGTTGTGGTTTAACTGGTACTTCTACAGTTGTAGGGTCTTCAGTTTCTATTATAGTATTTGGTATGGTATCATTTTAGTTTGCGGGTAATCTTTAGGCATAGTCACTTGGTTATCAACTACTCGCCGAACGAAGGGGGTAGTGATCTGTAGTCCCCCTTGGTTTATATTACCATTAATAATGAATACTTTTTTATTTCAAGGCGGTGTTTGTTGACTTAGGATTAGGCATTGCTTGACTTGGAAACACACCGGTTTGGTTATTATTTTGGTTAGAAGACATGTCAATAACCTTTTGGCACAAAGACTGCATCATTTGCATCGTTTGTTTCATCATATTAGAGTTTTGATCATGCTGATCTTTCATCAAGTTGGAGTTTTGTTGCATAATTTGATTTTGTTTCTCCAACAAGGTCACTACTACTTTGTCTGTAGATGGTTGTATTGGAATTAAAGCTTGTTGAGCGTTCATGTCTTGATGTTGATAGTTCTGGGTTATGGGTACTAAACCTCTATTCTGGTCCTCTAAGTTCCCTTGTCCTTGATGTTGAGTTAACTGGTTGAAGTGTGGTGGTTGTGGTGGTGTTTGTGCATAGACAAGAGGACAATAGAAGTCGGAATGCTCAAGACTACAAATGCATTATTACAACGAAAGTAGAGTTAATGTTCATGACTGGAGTGGATTGTTGTTGAACAGAGATGGCATCTACCTTTTAGTGAGGGCATCGATAAAGAGTTTTAAGCTCGGGATCATGTTTAACCTCACGAGAAGAAGGAGAGGAGCGGGAGGAATCGTTACCTCCCAATTGTTGTTCCTCTTAGATTGATCTTCTAAGAATGTATAAGCCTCCAAGGCTCCTTTACTAAGAAAACTACCCCGGACATGATATCTAGAACCTCCTTATGATAATGTGAAAGCCCTTGAAGAAAGCACGAACAAAGCGTGTCTTTCGCAAGATTATGATGCGGGCATTCAATGAGAAGATCGATTGAAACGATTCCGTGCCTCACGAAAAGGATTCATGAGGATTATGGTGAAGAAATGAATTTTGTGAAGCATTTCATCTGTCTTCGATGGTGGGTAAAATTGTTCCATGAACAATTGAACAAGTTGAGCCCATGAGTCCACAGAGTTTGGCGTTTGGGCAGTTAACCAAGACGCCGCTTTGTCGGCTAGGGTGAAAGGAAACACCCTAAGTTTAACTTGATCCGGACTTACGCTAGGATGATGGAATGTAGTGAGAACTTGGTCTATCCTACGATGTGCTGGTAAGGCTTCTCGTGGTCTAAACCATGAAAACCGGTAACAAGTTAAATATATTAGGGGGATTCAAAATCCCCACTAGGTTTGCAAGAACGATAAGAACGATGCGACTTAGGGCCATCGTTTAGGGCTTTATAAAAATCGAGAGAGGAGTCTCTTGTTCTTTAGCCATTGATGCAAGTGTAGTGTGTGAAATTCTAGATAGGCGTGTTGTATTTATTTCTATGAAAAACAAGCCTGATTATACTAGAATTAAAACTCCTCCGACGTAAGAGGCGAGGAGAGTGGAAGAAGGAGTACCGAATGCCTCCCTTGCTACGCGTTTGAATAAGCGTCTTGTATACATAATTTAAGTGTATTTAACAAGTTAGAAACACTTAATAACTTTAAGGAATAAAAATATGCATTTACCTATGAAAATTGGGCTGTTCGGATGAATTTTCCTTGTTGGGCGCGGGTAGGGCGCGGGTTGGGCGCGGGCGCGCTCAAGGTAAGTTGAAATTACAGTGAATAAGGGCGGGTCGCGCTCAACATGGGCGCGGGCGCGCTCCAGGGTTTTCAAGTTTTAGGCCTTTTATCGTACTCCAAAAATCTGAAATTTTACAGTAATTTGCTAAGACGTCTATCAAGTAGCCTGTAAAATTTCAGATCGATCGGAGCATTGAAAGTCCCTCTACAGCCCTCCAAAGTTTGCGAAACCGTTTTCGGACACAATACAAACAACCGAATGGTTAACCCATCAAAACAAATCCAAAAATTTCCAAATTTTTACTGGAGACTCCTGACAGATTCTAGTTGTTCCTGTAAAAAATTTAGAGCAATTGGATGTCTACAACCTCTCCTTATTGGATGGTGTTCCAGATATTAAGTGTTTGCAACACTGCAGAAACACACTGGAAACACTCTACTATTTAGGAGGTCAAAACAAATCAAAAACTCATCAAATTTTTACTACAAACTCCTGGATTAGGATAGATACTCCTGTAAAAATTATAGAATTTTTAGAACTCCCTAAGTAACCTTATTCGTCTGTTTTTCAAGAACATACGGTGTGAAAACTGAAATGCAGCACTGTAAAGATCGTATATTTTTCACAAAGTAAACCAACTTTGAAAAATCTGAAAATATTCTAGTAAATCAACAACACATTAAATATTATGTATGAATATTTTCAGAATTTTCGAAAATTTAGAAATACCTTCACCGCAGTGTTTTTCTCTGTGAATCCGCAGCCCCTAAAGCTGAAACAGTGAACAGTTCCGAAAATTCAAGAAACAAGAATGAAAAATTAAAAGGGTGGGTGGGTAGAGAATGGGGGATTGCCCCTTGGATTCAAGCAATTAAATTCTTGTCTTGAACGAGATTAAGATGGCAGCGGCACCATTTGATAATCGTAAAAATATTAGAATCCTAAATATTAATGCTACAAGAACACTAATACGTAATCCTACCGTTCTTACGTTTAAATCAATTCTTCTTACTCTCAAAACATAATCATGCAATACAACGAGTAAGGATTTCGTTCCACTCTTAAACCCTCAAGACTTAAACAAATTCAATTGATCCAACACAAGGAACAATGGTGAGAGTGATGTGTTTGGTGTTTAAACTAAAACTAATTATAAATTTAAGACAACTAAATCTAAAGATTCTAACTTTATGAAATTTAACAAACAATAATTAAAATCTAACATCAATAACTACGAAATGACTAACAACCAAGAAATGAAATTAGATCTAAGCAATAGATAAATGACAAAATCGAATTTGATCAATAATAAACTACTTGATTTATCTAATGAAGCAATAACAATATTTTAATACTTTAAATTAAAACAAGGGAAATGAAAACTAATAAAAATGGAGATTCAAAACTAGATCTAGATCTAAAAACTAATCTAGATCTATCTTTTTCTAACCCTAAACTCCATTAACATTAGCTTCCTAACCTAACTGCCATTAACAAAGAGTCAAGCTTTTTGTTTTATACTTCCAGATCCAAAAATCGTGCATGGGCTTGGAGTCATGTTTTGGGCCGGAAAATCGGGCCCAAAACCCAATTTCTTTAGTCCAAAATGGCCTCTTCAGCTGCAGTTGACTTCAACAGACTTTTCGTCCACTTGTGCTCCTCTGTTTGGGTCAAGGCTTAGACCATTGGAAAGCTCTTTCCGAGAGCGGTCGTTTTGACATAAGGTAGGCCCAATTCGAGGTGGTCCGAGTCCAAAGATACGGCCTTCGGAAGTTCTCACGACTTTGCTCCTTTATCTCGCTAAAGTGGCACATTTCTGCACGTAATGGACTTTGAAGCCTGAAATGCATAAAAACACGTAATCAGTATTAACTCTTACTTATTATTCACATAATTGGTCTAACAGTATGATTATTAAGGGGTTAAAACTACAGTTTTGGGCTCTTATCAAATATACAAAAACACATAAACAATACTAACTCATATTTATTATAAACATAATTGGCCTAAATATAATATTATTAAGGGGTTTAAACTACACTTTTGGGTGCTTATTAGTTGGGGTCATGGTCCTTTTACCTCATCAAGCAATCGTTTTTTGGAGCTTGTTACTATTTACTATTTTGTGGGGTATTTGGATTGAGCGAAATCGTCGACACTTTGAAGGCATTTCCACATCTAAGCAGGATCTTATCATATCTATTAAGGCTTTATTATTTTACTAGTTTAATATTTTTAAAGAGTTTAGGAGTATCCCTTTTGAGTATTTTGTGGGGAGATGGGATAGGCTTTTGTATTTAGAAGTTGAATACTTTGTAGTTCTCGGGTTAGCCTCCTGTGGCTATGTTTTTAGTTTTATTTTGTTTTTTTCTAATAGTAGGCTTTCTTGACCTACTTTCTTTTAACTTTTAATGAGATTTCAACTTTACCAAGAAAATTCTCCTTCTTGAATCAGCAGCTAAGGGATCATTCATGTTAAATACAGATGGTTTTGTCCAAGAAACTGGAAATGGTTTTGGAGGGATCATTAGAGATGCTCTGGGGAATGTTACTCTGGCATATGCAGGAAGTTCGCACAAGCCTTCGATCCTCTATCAGGAGCTCCTTGCTATTGCGAAGGGTATTCAGTATGCGAAGGAGATAGGAATCACCGAGCTTGAGGTCAACTCAGACTTATCAATGGCCATAAGCATCATTCGGGGCCTAAGTAAAAGCCCATGGTACTGTTCCAATTTAGTGGCCCATATTGAAGCTCTTAGAAATCATTTTGTCAAATGTAGTTTTAATCATGTATATAGGGAGGGAAATCAGGTAACTGATTACCTCTCCAAGTTGTACAGATCACAAGTTGATCTTAACATTTCCTTTTATCCTCCGCTTGATTTTACGTTGCATAACATTGTGGAAGAGGATAGAAAAGGAACTATATACTTGAGATTTTCATCTTATACATGTTGAGGTCAGCCATAACCTCTAAACTTTTGAAAAAAAAAATAATAATAAAATAATATATATATATATATATATATATATATATATATATATATATATATATATATATATATATATATATATATATATATATATTTATCTTGAAAAAAAAAAAAAAAAAACATGAGTTAGAAATTATATTGTTCTTCCTGCTTTTTGCAGGCAAATGGTTTGGCAGCTTATGCAGTAACATTGATAACATATGATAAGCACCCAAAATTGTAATATAAAACCCTGTATAGACATAACATTTTAGTTAATTATGTGTTTAATAATCATAAATTAACTATATTTTCGTGCTTCTACAGGTTTTCACGATGAACATAAAAATGACAATATTGCCAATATTTAAGAACGGAATAGTGTGTCTACGTAAAACATTTCGATCTAGCCCATGCAAAGCTCAATGAAGCCCGACTAAACCAGGGACTCAAACAGGACAGTTCCAGGTCATAACAGGATCAACGTGCCAGAAAGCATCAAACTTCTGAAGCCCATATCTTCTCAACCTGGACTACAACTTCGGCAAGTGAACTATCAAAACGATTAGTGCGACAAGCTCTATCTCATGCCAGATTTTGCAGAAATCGACTTTCGGACCGGCCACTGGACAGAGCACATGAGCCCACTATGCGGACCCACAAAATTTGGTGATCAAGTTAACATGTCAAGTTTCCATACAAGTCAAGCACTTTGGCACAAAAGTCTTAATAGGTGGCACAAAATTAATTAGGAATCACAAAGTCTTGATTAGTTGGATGGTAAGTGATGATAGTATTTTTGCTAGTTTAAAGTTTTTGCTTTTCAAAACCTTAAAGGTGTCATTCGTCAATATTACCTTACTCACAGGTTTCGTGTGTATAATTCGAGTAATGTGTTCGTCCAAACCTTGGCCAGAAAACGGTCAAGCTTAGATAATGTTGAGTCGTCATGCCTATCAAACCAAGTATACCGACCACCTTTGAGAGGAATATTCAACAACTCACATTGACCAACAAACTCATCAAAAAGCCTCATGTTAATGTCAATCCTACACCCACCTTTCATATCGCTAGAGAATCTCATCACATTGAAGTCACCTGCAATGCACCACAGGAAACAACTACCAAAAGCAAAAGTATCATCCAACTCTACCCAGAATTCAGTCAGATCCCCTCCACCTGAAGGCCCATACACCCCAGTAATCACTTTGTGCAACTGCTCACCCCAAAACTGACAACGAATAGTAACAATGAAAGACCCAATCGCATGTTCAAACACCTGAACTTTACTACTATCCCACAAATACACACCCTTCCAAAAGTCCCAATAGAAGAAAATGCCACCCAACATCCAAAATCCCCCAAATATCCGCAACAAGAACGCTAGTAATATCTTCCAGCTTAGTCTCGAATTCCTTATACAATCTTTAACCGAAGGTTTTTTCTGGTCACTCCCCAAACCTCTCACATTCCAACATAGGATTTTATGATTCATTAGTTCACCTTAGTTTTCCCTCGCCTAATACTACAATCAGAATTCTCGTCACCGTAATTAATAGACGAAGTCAATCTCTTAAGTTCCTTAGCAAGTTTGCTTTTTTCCTTTTCTAGTATCACTCTTCAAACAACTAGATTTAAACCCACTCGATTAAACTAGTCCTCTGTCCGGACTCAATTCTCCTATTATCGATCTCAAAAGTTTAGCTGTTTTTGCCTCTCCAATCTACAAAGGACAACCCAACCACTTTCACAATTACTTCCATATTCTTTACCAACCAATTCACTATGACCACCTCGCTATGAACATCTGGTGAATTCTTAGGGAATAACTGGTCATGCGTAGCATCACTCAAGGTGTTTCCCTCATCTAGCATTAACAAGTATGGAAACCGTGCTACACATCGAGGTTTCTTTTTCCCTAAAGTCTTGAAACCCGTCATTCGAGATCGATAATTAGTGGTTTTTTTTTTATTCTAATTGTAATTATATAGGGGAGGCACATCTAATTTAATATAAAGAATAATTATGTTATTTAAGTGACATTAGAGAGTTTTTTTCTAAATTATTAATAAAAGAGGGCTTGTTCTAAATTCAGAGAGAAAAATAGAGAATAATTATATAATTTAAGTTACATTAGGAGGATTCTTCTAAATTATTAATAAAGGGGGGGGGGGTTCTAATTTTTGTGAGGGAGATGTTTATAAATTGAGGCAAATATGGAGATTTCAATTTGCCTACTCGATAGTGGAGAGTGGGTTCCTCAAAACCCGACTATCATATTGAACTAGCCATGCAGCCCGACCTGTGGCCGGGCTTGTTATTCTTAAACCCATCATGTCTGGGCCTATATTTAAGGGAAGCACTTGGAAGTTTAACATATCCATATCCAATAAGTAATCCATATCCATATCTATTAACTAATACATATCCATATCTATTAAGTAATACATATCCATATCCATATCCAATAACTAATACATATCAATTAACTAATCCATTATTTTTTAGAATTTTTTTTTTATCCTATGCGTACATTTGAAATAATGAAATAATGCGTAGCTTTGTTTTTTGTTTTAGCATAACACATGAAAGGACAATTTTAATTTATATTAAATTAGAGAGCAGGCCAAATTCAGGGTTAGTTTGGTAAGAAGGCAAGTAATTATTTTTCAAATAGGAACTATTTTAAAAACTTTGCTGATGTGGCTCACTATGAACATCTTGGGAGAAATGAATATTAGGGTGTGTTTGTTAAAATTTTACTAATGGAAAGGAAAGGAAATAAAGAAAGTGGTCCACTGTGGAAAGGAATGGAATGGAATGGATTGGAAAGAGTTTTAAATATGTGTCTGTTTGGTAAACTGTGGAAAGGAAAGTAAAACTGAGGAAAGGAATAATCTTGTTTGTTATGCAAAAGCTGTGGAAAGGAAAAGAAAGCTGGAGAGTTGAGAGGATTGCTTGTTATTGTAGCTACTTAAAAAATAATTATTGCCGTGAAACCATTCTTTGCAGATTCATTTCAGTGTTGGCCATGGTAGTGAAGTACCTTACCATATGGTATTTGAGATGTGCTGTTTGTCACGAGGAATGCTATGTTGCTAGCTATATTTAGATGACAAGAACCATTGAAGTTACGAACACTTGCGAGTTCTGTATCATTTCATATAGACCAAAAGGATTCATTTTCTCACATAAACAAATCAAAATATTACAGGCAGATGCATAGAGTTAATGCATAGTCTTCCTTACTTCCTTTAATACAAACAAAAGAATCTCTTGGGTACCCATGCAGACAAAAAAAACTCTGGTGTCCACCACTGTCCACCTTCACGTGGCCCGCTTTGGAAACCAAGTCATGCTTGAGGTCGTGGACAACTCCGTCTTTCACATCCCTTCTTTTTGAAAAATGTGCGCAGACCACTCTCCACAAATGCATAAGATAACTAAAAACACTTGCAAAGAGCATGAGATAAACATAGCAACTGATAAGGAATTGTAACGGAAGGGAGAATAATAATGGATAAGAAACACATGAATAAATGGAGAAAGGAAACGGTAAACGGTTCATGGGTATATAGAAGTTTTTGACCTTTTCTCCTTTGGTTGATGAACAAGGGACAAAAGAGAAGCAAAGTTTACGTCCATAACAACAAACAATAAAAGAACTTAGGCCCTCTTTTTTTTTTTTTTTTTTTTTTTTTTCTTTTCCTTTCCGCGATTTTTTTAGGGGTAGGGCACGGACACAAAACCATTTCCGTTTCTCTAGTTTTGTTTCCATACGGAATGACCTATTCCTTTCCATGGGACAAACAAACAGCCAAAAAACTATGGAAAAGGTGGACCACACCTATTTTCCTTTCCTTTCCATAGTCTTTCCTTCAGAACAAACGCACTCTTAATATAGGTAGGATAGCAGCCCATCAGTGCTAAAGAAACCCAACTCCTTTATTCATCCTAATTCTGCCCATGCCCAGTCTCATAGTTCTAAAGTAAAGTCCAATTACTCTCCACCACACAATCGCAAGTACCCATATTGCCCCTCGTTTGAAATTCAAAAGATTCACACCTGTCCTCAGAAGTAAAGTCGACATCCAACTGTTTCTCAAGTACATACGGCACCGGAGTTCCCACCAACTCTTCCTCAGAAAAAGGAGCTTTATGTTGTATTTTCATTAACAGTTGTCTCCTCCACCTCAGCATCTCCCACCTTGAGATTGGTGTCTGCAACTTGAAACTCTGAGATTATCTGGCCCTAGATTATTATGCCTGAATGAAGATGCTGGAAGTTCTGGGAACTCTGAACAGTACGAAACTCCCTTGCCATTCACTTTACATTTATTACTCAGAAAATTAGCCAATTCCTGCCACCCCTTACCATCTTTCTCTGGCACCACCACAATCTTGTTTCTTTTGCTAGGAGTGAACTCTGTGAGTCTGAAACACCTACCAACCTTCTGAAACACATTGCGGTGAAACTGGCTTGATTGCATCAAACAAGTGACACCACATTTTGAGAGCAAAATCGTAGCTTCTCCTAAAAGTATCTGTTGGAAATAAGGTTGGATAGACGCCCACCAAGATAAGGATAAACCACTGAGTATAGGACTCTATCCTATCTGATATTAGATGAGTATAGGACTCTATCCTATCAGATATTAGATGAGTATAGGATTCTATCCTATCATATATTAGATGAGTATATGACTCTATCCTATCTGATATTAGATGAGTATAGGACTCTATCCTATCGATATTAGATGAGTATATAACTCTATCCTATCCGATATTTAGATGAGTATAGGACTCTATCCTATCGATATTAGATGAGTATATAACTCTATCCTATCGATATTAGATGAGTATAGGACTCTATCCTATCCAATATTGAGGAGGTGGGAACCTCTATAAATAGACCCCCACCTCTCACATATTAATAATCAACAACAAGAAAAGCTCTCTCTCCTTTAATGGCAGCCTCCAACATTTTCTAAAGTAGAAGCCGATGAATTTGTGGAGATTCCATAGGTAGTGGTATCCTCCCTAGCCATTGTCAGTTCTTGGTTCTTGGTTAGAAAAAAAAAAAAAAGGTTGCTTCCCCGCTCGTGGTTGGAACTTGACTCAAGCAAAGTTAAGAAGAAGAAGATCTTGAGTGTGTCAAGAACATCTTCTCCTGTAGATCAAAGCTTGGAACTTCAAATTGAAAGCTGTGACCAAGGTACGATCTTCTGTTTCCGCTGCACTATTTTATGCATGTGGTATAACGTAATTGTATATATCATAGGAATCATGCATGAGATATCGATAAAATCCTACATTGGCATCGAGCCAGTTTTCCATGGTTTGCATGCTTTTGTTTGCGGTTTTGATCTTGTGATCTACAAATTTTGAAAAAAATGCGTTTTTTTTCAAAATATTTTAATTAATTTTTAAATAATTAGGTTGTTTAAAATTAATTAGATATTGCTTAATTTTTTTGTAAAATAAATTATTTATGGGAAATAATTAGTGGAAAATTTTTTTTCTAGGAAATTTTTTCTTAGAAATTTTACATGGAAATTTATTTCGAGATTATTTCTCTATAAATTTAGTTTTTTTTTTTTCACATGTATTTTTCCACAATTAAAAATTGACATTAGGATGTTTATTTTTACCATGCAGTAATTATTTGAATCTGGATTTTTACTATTGCATGAATATAAAATTGTTTGTTTTCTATCAACGGTCATATGAAAACTAAGGCACAATGCCTAAGTCACATAGACCCGAAACTTGTAGGAAAACTGAACCAGATCTTGGGAGACGGGCTTCCAAGAAACGCATGACTGCAAAGCAATATAGGAGAACTTTGAAGCCTACTGTCTTGAAATCTGATAAGATAGAGACAGAGCCACCATCACCAGAATATACACCAAAGAGCCCCAGTCCTATTCAAGATAGGAATGAGGCTCGACCACTTAAATCTCTCCTACATCGATTATGGGACGATGCTAAGGAACCAAATCCATATGATGTGTCATCAGGGTTTATTTTCCCACCTCACGGGGAAACAGAGGAAGTGGCTAGTAATTTTCGAATGGTCCGATAGTGATTTGTGGAGGATGAGGATGACTCCCGGCACCCGTGAAGCTTCTATGTTCATGGTTGACTAGCTCTTTTAGTTCTACATTGTTTTTTTGAAAGATAGGAAACTCTTTTTTTGTAGAAACAATTTTATGAAATGAAAATTTAAGTAGTAGATTTTTTGCATATTCTATGTTATTGATAGTCAAATGCATTGATTTTATTTAATGGCTAGAATCATGCTAGTAGATTATCATGATCATCTCATATGTGAAAATGTGGATTACTTAGATTTAAATTTAAGAGATGATTCTTATTAAGTAGTATCTTATTTTTGGAATTCAAACTTGATAGAATGGCACCCGATGGAAAATCCCCGTTCACGATGCTACCCGAAAAGGACTTGTTAAACGATAAGAATTACTTAACTTTGGTCTAGGAAAGTTAGGCTAATTCGCAGATAGGAAGGTCATTGATGTAATAACCGAGGCGAGAGCAGAAACTACATTTGAAGGATTAACACAAGTCGCTTATAATGCTGTACTTAAAAGTACAATGAGTATACAAAGCAAAGATAATGTTGCCCGAATTGCCATACTTGGCACCATGAGGAATGACTTCATGATGCGGTATGATGGCCTTGGATCGGCAAAAGAGCTATGGGAAGCAGTAAAAGCGGACCTGGGGGTACGACATATCGCGCGGTGAGAGGAGGCTACAAATGAGCTTTGACAAATTTATCAAAGTTGCCCCATACCTCTATGACACAACATTGCACGGTGATGAGAAACATGGTTGCCGAAGTTAGCCCAAGCAGACAGAGTCTGTCAAATGAACAAACAAATTCAAGCTGTCATTAGGTCTTTACCTAAAACTTGGGAACAATTTCGCCTTATCTTGACGATGACGACAAGATCACAAACTTTGCACAGGTGCAAAGGAAATGTGAGCTTGAGGAACAAAGGCTTCTCAATGAAAAGCCCTGTTGTTCAAACTGAAGCAAATGTTGTCAACTCAAAAAGAGGAAGGCTCCTTGGAACAAGAAAAGTGGAAAAGGGAAAGGCAAGGAAAAGGCCAAGCCTAACCCACAAAAAGAAACCTAGGAAGTCGATAGACATGACTAGTGTTGAATGCTTCCGTTGTCATCGATGGGACACTATGCTAGGGCATGTCCTTCTCCCCGAGGTGAGTTTTACTTTAAGCAATCGTCAATGTGATAAGTATCTTGTCATGTCCGCCCCGATTCATCACAATATTGGATTGTAGATTCAGCAGAAATGATGACCACATAAGCGGGATAGGTCCCTATTTGAAGATTTCCGAAACTTCCACAAGGAACTCGGAGAGTCCACATGGGAAACCAAAGTGTTGGCGATGTGTTTGGGGTAATGTGCACTTGTAGGTTGGATTTTGTGAGTGGGAGATCCATCCTTATTGAAGAAGTACTCTTTGTACCCTCAATTAGGAGAAATCTTTTATCAGTTTTGAAATTACTTCAAGAATCCTATGTGTTTAATTTTTCCCAGAACTCGCTTGAGATATCTTTAAATAACAGTTTGATAGGTCATGCTTATTTAATGAATTCTTTTATGACATTACACTTAGCACAAACTGAAGTTTTTATGTCTAAAATGGTTGGTTGCCAATTGTGGCATGCTAGACTAGGACATATTGGACACAATAGGATAGACCGCTTAGCAAGGGGAGGGTTATTAGGTAACTTTAACCTCGTTAAAATGGAAACTGCGGAAAGTTGTCTTTTGGAAAAGCCACCAAGAAACCTTTTGGGAAAGCCCAAAGGGCAACTTATCCTTTACAACTTATTCACTCGCACATCCGTGGACCAATGAATGTAATGTAAAAGGCATGGGGCTTTGTATTTCATTACCTTCACAGATGACTATACACGTTATGGGACCGTGTACTTGATGTCTCACAAATCAGACGCCTTGGACTATTTTAAAAAGTACAAGAACTTAGTTGAGAATCAACTTGATAGGACAATAAAGGCCTTAAGAACTGACCGCGGACGTGAATATCTTTCTGATGAGAGTTTAAGGAACTCTGTGAAAATAAGGGTATAGCTAGACAGCTAACTATTCCTTATACCCCTCAGCAGAATGGTGTCTCTGAGAGAAGGAATAGAACCCTGTTGGACATGGTTAGATCTATGATGGCTCAGGCTAACTTGCCTATCTCATTTTGGGGTGATGCATTGTTAACGGCTGCGCACATACTTAACCTAGTTCCTTCAAAAACTGTTGACAAAACACCTATGAACTATGGACGGTAGACAACCCGTTTTGAACTACCTTAGACCATGGGGGGTAAAGCGGCCTTTGTCACTTCTCAAAATCGAGAATTTGGAAAGTTGAGTGCTCTGGAAAGAAGTGTATCTTTATAAGATACGATTGAGACTTCTAAGGGGTATGTCTTCCTAGGGGAGGATACTCAAGGGCATGTCACGTAAATAGAAGCACGTAACGCCGATTCTTAGAGGATCAATACCCAATGAGGGTGAGGTTGATAAGGATATACAACTTTATGAAGTTGATAACCTTATAACCGGGCCGATGAACAAGGCTAAGATGAAACTTTCATCAACCCCGATTCTAGTAACAATGGCATTGGTCAAATGATTGATCAATCCCAACCTAAAAGAGAGTGTTAGAGGCCATATCCCCAAACGCCGGTTTGAGATTGAAGGGAGATAAATATGACCAATGCACTTACAGAAATATCCGATGAACCTAAAACGCTCAAGGAGGCTATTTCGGGTCCAATACAAGTAAGTGGATGGAAGCTATGAAGGAAGAATTGGAGTCGATGAAGAAAAACAAAGTATGGGACTTAGTTGATCTACCTCCAAACAGAGATTTATTGGGAACAAGTGGGTTCTCAAGATCAAGAAAAAATGCGGAAGGGAACATAGACAAATTCAAAGCTAGGCTTGTTGCAAAAGGTTACACCAAAAAAGAAGGAATAGACTATGAGGACACCTTCTCACCAAGAGTGAGATTTGCCTCCATACGTCTCCTCTTGTCAATGGTTGCCCATTTAGATTTAGAGCTTTACCAGATGGATGTCAAAACTGCTTTTCTCAATGGAGAATTACAAGAGGAAATCTATATGGATCAACCCACTGGTTTTTCAATCAAGGGTCGGGGAACACAAAGTGTGTAAACCGAACAGATCCATATATGGTTTTAAAACAGGCCTCTCTAGAGTGGAATCGAGATTCCATGAAGCAATGCTTCAAGACAAATTCGAAATGGTAAATGAGGACCATTGCGTATATGTCAAGACATCTAAAAATGGTTTTGTGATTCTATCTCTATATGTGGATGACATTTTGTTAGCAGGTAACAATAAGGCATTGATAAATTCCACTAAGGAGTGGTTGTCATTAAACTTCTAAATGAAGGACATGGGTGAAGCTAGTTATGTCTTAGGAGTCAAAATAACTCGGGACCGGCCTAACGCTTGTTATCTGTGTCTCAGGAGACATATATCAAGAAGGTTTTGGAAAGATTCAACATGACTGATTGTAAGCAAGTGGATCTCCCAGTAAGTCTAGGAGAGTCTTTGAGTTCTAAAATGTCTCCCAAGAATCCTAACAAACTCGGGCTATGAAAAATGTACCATACTCAAGCGCATCGGAAGCCTTATGTATGCAATGTCAGGTACAAGGCCGGACATCCGCTATGCAGTTGGGTTAGTATCAAGGTTCCAAACAAATCCACGGGTCGCATTAATCGGAAGGTGTCAAGAAGATAATGAGGTATCTAAAAGGCACCGTGGACTACTCACTTGTCTACCAAGGGAAAGATCTTAAGCTGATTGGGTACTCCGATGCCGACTGGCCTGGAGACCTTGATGAGAGGAAGTCAACTTCAGGATATACCTACATAATGAATGGAGGTGCTATATCCTGGAGCAGCAAGAAGCAAACTTCCATAGCACTTTCAACTATGGAAGCTGAGTATATTGCATGTTGCTGCACCGCCACGAGAGGTCGTGGTGGCTCGACGATTCATCAAACACTGTCGGTGTTCTCAAGAGCTGCCGAGCCGGTTCACATCCGGATCGACAAAGATGGTGCTCTTGCATATGCTAAAGATCCAAAGTACCATGGAAGAACCAAGCATATAGAGTTAAAATACCACTACGTACGACAAATGATACTGAAAAAGAAAGTGGTTCTACAACATATATCCATCGATCGATGGTCATGGATCCATCGACCAAACCTATTCCAAAGGAACTCTTCCTTGCACATGTAAAAATGCTTGGGTTAAAGAGGATGTGATTATGTTAAGAACACTTTGATGGTTTAATGAATAAAAGTGCATTCTTTCGGATCGATTGCATTCTCATTATAATCGCATTTTATCATCTCATATGTATGTCGTTAGGGTTGGATTGGTTCACTCACATGAACAAATCACTTCCATTTTAAATGGGAGTTTAGCTTGACAAGTCACTAAACCTTATAGGAAGGGTGGACCTAGTGTCGAGTCATGCCCCTTCTTATAATTGGATAAGAAGAAACAGCTTCATAGGAAGATTCTCATCTAAACCTACAAATGGTTGTTGCCAAGTGGGAGCATAGTATCCTTGGAATTGTCATTAGGGATGACAACACTTGCATGGTATGAGTGGACATACAGATATCTATTGTTGAGTAAACAAATTAGATACTCTTGCCATGACATGTTTTCACACAACATGTGTATAGTTGACCACCGAGAGCAAGAAAAGAAATATCCCTAAAATTCTTGCTATGTGAGCTCTATTGATATATTTTTGTTTAAAACATATCGAATGGTACCCTCCTTGAACTTTTGACCTTGTCAAGAAAATAAGAGGACTACTCGTAACTTTGGTTTGCTCCCCCACAAGCTCTTACTAAAAGGTCGACCGATGCATCTTGGGAAGTTGGTAGAACTCGGCGACAATGACTTTGCGTGCAAAGCGGTAAAAAGAACTGAAGGTTTATCACACAATCACCGGGATTCTACGGCGGGGACAATTGATGATAATTGTGAATCATGTGATACATTTTGACTTTATGGTGTGGACTCATAGGGATGAGTGCTATTTGTCAAAGTGATGAAACAAACAGATCTTGGGGTATACACACACTCTCCGGATATTAGGTTTTCGATTCATCTTCTTTAAGATCACTTTCATGGTAGATCACCGTCGGTCGCTTTTCATTGCGACTTGCTACTTCACAGATATCATGATACGTGTGCTAGGGTCACACGAACCATTTGCCGTGTGAGACACACAAATGGCTAAGCATTCTACTTAAATGCTTCTCTTAGAAACCTTCTTCGCCGTTGGGCGAGTGGGAGATGTTGGAAATAAGGTTGGATAGACGCTTCACCAAGATAAGGATAAACCATCGAGTATAGGACTCTATCCTATCGATATTAGATGAGTATAGGACTCTATCCTATCGATATTAGATGAGTATAGATTCTATCCTATCGATATTAGATGAGTATATGACTCTATCCTATCTCGATATTAGATGAGTATAGGACTTCTATCCTATCGATATTAGATGAGTATATAACTCTATCCTATCTCGATATTAGATGAGTATAGGACTCTATATATATCGGATATTAGATGAGTATATAACTCTATCCTATCGATATTAGATGAGTATAGGACTCTATCCTATCCAATATTGAGGAGGTGGGAACCTCTATAAATAGACCCCCCACCTCTCACATATTAATAATCTGAACAACAAGAAAAGCTCTCTCTCCTTTAATGGCAACCTCCAACATTTTCTAAAGTAGAAGCCAGTAATTTGTGGAGATTCCATAGGTGGTATCCTCCCTAGCCATTGTCAGTTCTTGGTTCTTGGTTCGTGAAAAAAAAAAAGGTTGCTTCCGCTCGTGGTTGGAACTTGACTCAAGCAAAGTTAAGAAGAAGAAGATCTTGAATGTGTCAAGAACATCTTCTCCGTAGATCAAAGCTTGGAACTTCAAATTGAAAGTCGCGGACCAAGGTAACGATCTTCTTTCACAAGGCTATTTTATGCATGTGGTATAACGTAATTGTATATATCATAGGAATCATGCATGAGATATCGATAAAATCCTACAGTATCTTTTCATTTTAAGGGCCCTACATTTCTACAGAAAGAGGAAATTTGAGAAGTTTAGGGATGTAACTTTCGCAGATCATGAACTGATTGTGAAGCTTGGGAGATGGCTCATGTCTTGAATTGTCACTAGTTTTTGTTTAGCACTTGTATTTGTAGGTTATCTCTACCTATATTGACATCATCTTAATGAAGTATTCACCTCTACCAACAATCTCTACAACAGATAATATTTTCAGGTACTTCATGGACATATAACAATGCTTCGCAGTTAAAAGTACAATCATGGATATACCGTTAGCTAATAGACAGCTCAAGAACACTGAGCTGCAAAAGATGATAACTACTTTGTAAACCGGTCAATTACCCATGGGAGAAATCGGGCCTTCAATCCGTTTACCGGGTAAAACGAGCTGAAGAACAGCCTCAAATGCAGCAAAAGAAGCAAGAATTGTCCAAGCAGTGAGAGTAGATTTAGGCCCAATGTCCTTAAACCCTTGTAAACCTTGCTGTCTCAAATAGTCAAAAGTCTCAGCTACTGATCCATTCGCATGAACCATCGTATAATATCTACATTTAACAATATAAGAGATCCGACAAGGAGAGATCATTCTCTCTAAATTTTGGAGAGATCAATGCAAATAGCCGGAGAAATTTCTTCTCGAGATCGAGGTTGTTGCATGGCCCCAACTGACAAACCACACCAAACCGTATGATCATGTCATCCATCGACCGATATAAAGTGCACACTAAATTTAGAGCGAATGATCTCTCCTTTTCATTTGCCATAATATAAACCAAGGCCCAAAATATCTCCGATATAACGCCGATATATATCATTTTTTTGGTATACCGATATGGATATATTCGATATATCTCAACTGAATATTGAATTTTTTTTTTGATATATATCGCAATTTCCGATATAATAATATATATCGACCGATATATATGATATATCCAATATAAATTGTTAATTTTGACTGGTATTGTTGACTTTGACTAGATATTATTGACTTTGACCGATATATTGACGATATTTCCAATATATCAACATACAAAACAAAATTTTGATTGGTCAACAAAAAAAATATATATTTCCAATATATCCGATATATACCGGTTTTTGAATACATCAAAATATTAACCAAATTCGTTATTTTGGGCCTTGGTATAAACAGATCTAAATCGAGATGGATAACAAAAAAGGTAGTAAAAATACTTACAGAAGAATTACAAAAGGAGGACAGAGAAAGTAGAGAGAGCATGGAAGCCTAAGTCACGATTGAACCATTTTTGCTGACTCCCCCATTTGTTTTCACTCAACTCACTTCTGAACACAGTTTCAGTTCAGAGTTGAGAAAATATAATAAGATGACTTTCAAACTATGGTTACTCGAAAATTTCAATCCAAAATTTCACCATAAAAAAAATGTTACTCGAAAAATTAAAATTTTCGAACTTGTAACTTTCAAACTATGGTTCAACCAAACATATAACACTGATACAAAGCTCAAGATTGAAACAAAGAAAGTAAAGGGAATATAAAAATTTGAAACTCCCTCTTCTATATCAGTCTACATTGTATTTTTTCTGCTCACGGCAGGTTCCATGAGGTATCAGGACTTCATAAATGCAACACTAATCCACATTATGAAACCCTGGGAGAAGAGAAGTGATGAAGCCAACAACGATCGTCTGAATCTCCTTTACAATTACCCTCCAGTTGAAGCCGTTCTGTTCAGCGGGATCCACCTGGTTATCATTTTCAACTGGTCGATTTTCATTCTCTCCCTGATTCTCATCTCCAGGTTGCCCCTCTGCAAAAGGTAGGGCAGCTAAAATAAGTCTATAATATCAAACTGATGGGAGTAGCTACGAAACAAATCAATGATGGTTACAATCGTGGAAAATAATCACAAGCAAAAACTTTTTTTCCCCCAATAATTCACATACATAAACTTTTCACAGAACCAATTGCTGATTACATTAGTCAAAATCATACCAGGCTCCCACATGCACTGAAGCAAGAGTAACATATGATACAAATAAGACTGCACGTCATACACATACTTGGAAGTGGTTCATGCACACAGAGTACATCACATGCTTAAAGCATGCAAGTACGTTGTTCTTCTGAGTTACGAAAAGTAAGAAAAATGTAACGCTTTATTAACAAGTAGGATACAAATGGGGTGAAAATCCATGAATCTGTGTATTTGAGATGAATGTGTATGTGCGTGTCTAGTGAGGCGATTTTAAGTGTGATTCTTAACCTCCTTTTCTCTAAGGGTATAAGTGGAATCTCGCTTGTTTCTTTTCTTGAAGTAGTAAAGTTCTATCTTTAGAACGTTGGTTGCGGGTAAGAACAGACTCAAAGCCTTCCCTTTATGGGGGGGGTTTTGACCGGAAGCAGCTAGGGGTTGTGAGATTTCTCATCTGAGAACATGGATATCTTGGAGTTCGAATGTATACCCATGGCAAGGGTACCTGATAGAACCCAAGTAACAGGAGCACAACAAGCGGTTGAAGCAACAACCACAACTCAGGTTGTCTTGGTTAATGGAGGTGCACCTAAAGCCACATATGCAGACAAAGCTAAAAGTCATATGAACCAAACAGTGGACTTGGCAGTTGGCATCGCTGCCATATCCAAGCAAAAGCGGTGAAACCCCATCAATTAAATTGCCAGTGGGAGCTGTTGCGAAAGGATTAGAGGCATGTAAGCATGCTTTGGTGGCTCGCTTGGACACGAAGAATCTCAAGATGGAGAGTATTTGTCATGAAGCAAATACAAAATGGGGACTCAACGAACCAGTAAAAATCTCTCCCTTGGGTAAGGGCGGCTATATTATTTTTCAATTTCTTAATGAGGATGATATGAACAAAGTAAGCTTCAGGGGGCCTTGGTATCTGGGTAATCAATTACTCAGAGTCTCCAAATGGACCCCAAATTTTGCTCCTGAGACACAGGCATTCTTCAGCTCTAGTGTGGGTGAAATTCCCTGGACTCAGCTTCGAGTATTGGGAGGTAGAAACTCTAATGACAATGGGAAGAGCTCTAGGAGGTCCAATCAGAGTTGATAGGAACTCTCTTGAAAGAGACAATGGGTACTATGCTAGTGTTTTGGTAGACATCGATCTTTCAAAACCTATTCCAGATAAATTATGGTTGAGGTTGGCGAAACTTTTGAGTTCTCACAAGAGGTTCGACTGGAGACCTTACCCAAATTTTGTAGTCACTGCAAAATTGTTGGACATATCATAACTGAATGCAGACAATTGAAGAAGGATTTGGAAACGGCTCCTATCACAAGCAAGGAGAAAGAGGACAACAGCAACATACACAACTAATGCTTCAAAACGTCAGAAGAGGTGGAGACAAAAGAATAAGCAAGCGGAAGGAACAAATGCAGAGAGAGCAGGCGTCTTAGTAGAACAAAATCGAGCCTCTGAAGCTGTTGTAGAGAGTTGAAACTACTATTGATATGGTAGTTAACGAACTTTTCCAAGAAGCAGCAGCCCAAGTTATTCAAGTTATGGAGGAGTCAGAATCAGAACATGACAGCGACAATGATGTGGGTACTGCAGACAATGAAGTTTTCTATGACGTCGACAAGTGTGTGGATGGTGATGTTGACACTGGAGAGGACCCAGGAGTAGACAACATCATTGCGGACAAAGGGAGAGAGTTTATAGCTATCGAGGATCAATCCAACTCTTTGGAAGCAAATGAGGGGGGTATTGATTTGGCTAGCGGTGAGAATGACAGTGATGGCGAGAAAGAAATGGGAAGAACAAAGACTGATGGCTTGGCCAACAATTTAGAGGTTAGTGATTTACCGGTTTTGGGTGAGGAGGATGCACGACATTGTTGCCCACGAACAGAGAATTCCAATTCCAAAACCTGTTGAGGTATCAAACAGTTTCTGCATTTTACTGCAAGGTGAGGAAGTGGAAGGTCAAGCCCAAGTGATTGAGGAGACTACCACTGTTGCTACAAGATTGGGTGGTTTATTGTCAGAAAATATTCAACCCCCGATTCCAAAGAGACCGAGAAGAAAGGCAAGGAAGGATGCAGTGGCATCGCAAAATAAACCCTCCCTATGAAGATCCTTTTTTGGAATATAAGAGGAGTAGGGAAGAGGGAGTCCATTGACAGACTCAAGGATATGGATAGAGTACACGGTTTCGATATAATCTGTTTAGCTTAACCGCTTTCAAAGCCTAAAGCCGATTCTGTTTTTAGGTTGGGCTTGAATAACTACGAGAATTCTTTCTTTCATAATGATGGAGAAGGCAAAACTGGAAATTTATGGGTAATCTTTAAAAGAGGACTTTTGGTGAGGTTTCAATGCAAATCAAAGCAGCAACTAACAATTACATGTCATGACTTAAAGATTACTTTTGTGCATGCCAACAGTTACATGGGTCCTAGACGATCTCTTTGGAGAGAGCTTGAGCAAATAAACACTAATGGGCCCTGGCTGGTAGCAGGGGATTTCAACTGTGTATTAAGTTATACAGAGAAGAGAGGCCAACTCAGAACCAACAGGCTTGCAATGGAAGCTTTTTTCGAAGCCATTAATTCATGCAACCTTTTGGAAGCTGATCATAGTGGAATGGAGATGACTTGGTGCAATAATCAAAAGGGGGCGAGAAGAATAGTCTCTAAAATTGATAGAATGTTCATTAACAATGCTTGGACAGCCAAGTATACTGGATGGAGATATAAAGTACTAAGGAGAATAAGCTCAGACCACTCTCCTTTAGTTGGCGAGTATGCGTTGATTCCAAGACCAAAAAATGTACCTTTCCAATTTAACAAATGTTGGACTAACCACCCCTCCTTCATGGAGTTAGTGGGGAGTAGTTGGAGCCAACATATTGGAGGCACACCCATGACCAGTCTGATGAAGAAGCTACACAGATTGAAGAATAACTTAAAGTGTTGGAACATAGCAGTTTTAGGGAATGTGGAGCATAGCATGGAGAAGGCACAGATAGAGTTTGATGAAGCACAAATCAGAGTTGATGCAGAACCGGACAATGAGACTTTACTTGACAATTTTATCCTCAAGGAACAATTTCTTAACTCGGCAATAGTGAACAAGAATACAAGGCTGAAGCAGAAGTGCAAGGATAAATGGGTCGACGAAAGTGAAAGAAATTCTTCTTATTTCCATGCAGTACATAAGGTGAAGCAAGGCAAGTCTTTTATTACTGAGTTACAAAAAGATAATGGGGATATCATGAAAGATCAAGATCAGATAAAAGAACATATAGTGGATTACTACACAAAAAAATTCCAGCGACAACCAACTACCCAAGATGATGACCTTCTTCAAGTGATCCCAAGATTGGTTGATGATCAAGATAACAGAATGCTTAGTTGTACTCCCACATACAAAGAAATTAAAGAAGCCATTTTCTCAATGAATCCAGATAGCTCGCCGGGACCAGATGGGTTTCATGGATGTTTCTTTACTCAATGTTGGTCTATCGTTAAAGTGGATGTTTGCTATGCAGTGCAGTCCATCTTTATTGACACCCGAGTACCTCATTGTCTGAATTCTAATCTCATTACCTTAATTCCTAAGGAGAGAAATGCAGTCAAATTATCTCAGTATAGACCCATCTGTATGAGTAATTTCATTATAAAGGTGATCTCCAAAGTGCTACAATTAAGACTGAACAAAGTGGCGAACAAACTCATCTCCAAGGAGCAAGTGGGGTTTGTAAATCAAAGATGCATCCATTCAAACATTGCTCTAGCCTCTGAAATGGTGAACGAGCTTCACATCAAAAGGCATGGTGGCACTGTAGCATTGAAGGTCGATATCTCGCAAGCATACGATACTCTGAGTTGGGACTTTCTCACACAAATTTTAAGGAGATTTGGCTTTTCATAAATCTTCATTAAATGGGTTACAGCTATTATTAGCTCTGCCAAAGTGTCTGTTATGGTGAATGGGGGCTCCATGTGGGTTCTTCTCAGTCTTTAGAGGAGTGCGGCAAGGAGACCCATTGTCTCTCCTTTTTGCTCTTGCAAAGGAGGTGCTAAACAGGGGCTTGACCAGACTAAGGCAATGGGGACTGACCAAACCTATGATTACTTATAAAAAGCATGCAAGCCCTAGTCATTTGTTGTTTGCGGACGACATCATCATGTTCAATAATGGGCACATACATGGTCTTAGAATAACAGCGGAGATTATTAATGAGATACCAAGAAGCTGCCGGTCAATTTGTCAACAAACAGAAGAGCAGATTGATTATGGGAGGAATTACTTTAGCAAGGAGGAGAGCAATTACACAAGAGCTGGGTTGAGGAAGGCTCCCTTCCTGAGAAGTACCTTGGGGTCCCCTTTTTCAAAGGTCGAGTTACCCTGCTCAGAGTGCTGCTTAATTGACAAAATCAGAGGTAAAATGACAAATTGGAGGGGTCGATTCTTGTCCTTTCAAGGAAGAAGTGTGCTCATTAAAGCTGTCTTGTCCAGTACTCCTATACACAATATGGCAGTTTACAAGTGGCCAGCAAGTCTAATTAAAGAAGCCGAAAGGGCTATTAGAAATTTTCTATGGTTTGGAGATCTAAATGAAAGGAAGTTTGTCACTGTTAGTTGGGAAAAAGTGTGCAAACCTATTGAGGAAGCTGGTCTGGGACTCAAAGAAATTAATCTTGTTATGCAAATGAAGTTGGCATGGAAGGTTAAAGCTTGCGACAACGACTTTGCTGAATTCATGAGACATAAGTACCTAACGAAGGAGGGTGCAATCATTACATACTACAAATCTTCGTCAATTTGGTCAAGAATTAAAAGTGCACTTTCAGAGATTAAAAATCGATGTCATTGGGTAATAGGTTTGGGTGACAAGGTGGATCTGTGGAGGGACAATTGGTCAGATAACATGTCTATTCAACAAGCGTTGAACCTATCTGATCAACAACTGAAAGGGTGCAATGCTAAAGTGATGCAAATGATTATTGGTAATACTTTAGTGTGTCCTATGGTGCTTCAAAACTTAATGCAGCAGGTTGGTATATCAGAGAATGGGGCTCTAAGAGGTGAGAAGGATCAGTTGATGTGGTGTCCAGATACAAAGGGGGTTTTCTCGGTTGGGTCCGCCTTTGAGGAGATTAGGAAGAAAAGAAACAAGATCAACTGGCATAAATGGATATAGAACTCTTCTATCCACCCGAGGACTGCTGGTATTGCTTGGAAGCTTGTATGTGGTGCTGCTGCTACAGATGATGTGGTACAAATGAGGGGTTAAAATGGCATCGAGATGCTATGTATGCAGAGAAATGAATGAAAATTTAAAGCATATACTGTGGGAGTGCAACTTTGCTAAGAACACTTGGAACTGGCTTGCAAGTCTCTTCAAATTCAGGTATGACTTTGGGTCCTTTAGAGAGGCAATGAAGCATACAGGTGAGCAGAGTTCTATTATTCAACAGTTGTGGAATGCAGCAGTGGTTGGGGGCATGATTGCCTTATGGACTCGTACGAATTCAATTTACTTCGACGACATGAAAGCATCAACCCAGTATTGCAACCGTGTGATCAAGCAACATGTTGCCATTGCAGCCCATCTATCGAAGGGATACATGCACAATAACACTTCAGACTTGGAGATTATCCGAACATGGAGTATCAATGAGACCGAGACCTACCCCTTGTCTACAGCAATGTATATAGCTTACCCCAGCTCATGGTCAGGTCAAGCTTAATGTTGAGGGCGCATCAAAAGGGAACCCGGGACCTTCTGGCTGGACTGTCTTTTAGAGGTAATGAAGGCAACTTCATGCTGGTAGTTGGCAAAGCTTTAGGGATTGCAGACAACTATTGGGCTGAGTGTTGTGCAATTATTGAAGGTGCAGAAATAGCAATTGACAAAAGATGGCTTAACATATGGATTGAGTCCGATTCGGCAGCAACATTCACTGCATATAGGAATGGCTCCATGCCATGGAAACTAAAAGGAAGATGAGAGTATTGTTTGAGGAGAGCTCAATCCATTTTTGTGTCACACATATGGAGAGAGGCTAATCTTGTATCAGACGTAGTAGCTAAGAAAGCATCAAGTATGCCTATATGTGGATATTTCGAACACATGGTCAAGCCCCCATGGGTGTATAAATGGGAGATGCCATATATGTTTACCACAGGCTTTCTTAATGGGAATGCATTCTCTTTTTCCTTGTAATTGTTTTTTTTTTCATTCTCTTTAATACAATTTTTAACTTACCAAGCAAAAAAAAAGATGAATGTGTATTGAAGAGAGAAAATACCAGCTCGAACAGCGTTTTCACCATCTGGCCTAGCAGCACCAAGAGCATTCTCAGCCCTAACAGGAGGCTGTGGTTGTGGAGGTGCCGCTGCCCTATGCATGCCTTGTGAAAGCCACCGTATCAAAGGAGTGAGAGCTCCAGTCTGATAGCTGAAGAACCATGACAAAATAAGGTTACAGCGGATATACCTATGATAAGAAAATCCCCTCGTGTTGTAACTCCAAAAGGTAAAAACCCAATAAAACTAATATTAGAGGGGAAAATGGCTACACACGTTTAATGATTACATGCTTGCCAAAAAAATATATATACTTAGACTTAAAACACCGCCAGAACCTAGAAGCAGTATATTAGAATCTATATGCTAGCATATTCTTTTATGTGATCCCATTTAAACGAAGAATGAATTTAGAAGAAAAACAAGGCATAGCTTTAGAGGTTGAAGGACACTTCAATATAGTATCCAACAACTTTACGTTCATAAAAAGGAATGCTAAAATCCAGCAGTGGGATTTTGCCAAAAGGATGTTCAAGGTTCAGAATATGGAAGTTTGGAAACTCACAAATAAACCAGTGCTGCGAAAACCAGAAGCAGGGCAAGTCTCTGTTTTGATCCATCTTGGTTGAACACAAAAATGACAGCAGCCAACTTCAGTATCAGCAACAAGTCAAGTTGGAATGCGAAGTGAAATCTCCTTACAGCAACTTGTCTTTGTGGTGCATGTTGTTGCCGCCCCTCTTGTCCATGCTCGTCAGTCATCGCTCCACCCTCAGCAGTAGTTCTCCTTCTGAGAGGATAAAACATTAAGCAGAATGAAATAATTTTAACCAACCTTGTATTTTCTAAAAACTATTCCGGAATTAAAAAAATAATGCTTACGTGGGTACAGTGTAGGTAAGAGGAATTAGTGTGTTGGAAGGAATTCCAGACATCGGAGGCATAAATGGGAAAGTGGGCACAGCATAAAGACCAGCACCAAGGTTAGTCTGTTGTTCTTGATTTTGCATAGGAATTAAACCTGGCACAAATGCAGGGCACATGATTGGAAACATCATCTTGATATCACCATTAGGAGATGTCGGGAAACCAGCTGGCACCTGAGATAACAAACCGTAAAGCCATATCAATAAACGAAGCTCAAATTGATGTTTAATAATAATAATAATAATTAATTACCTGAGACTGCTTCGTTGATTTGGGTATTGAGGACGAAGAATTTGCTTCCGTCGTCGCCATTATTATTATGTTTTTATTCTTCTTCTTTGGTATTGGGTATATAGCTTTTACTACAAGCCCAATATGAAATCCGAATAAATCTGGGCCGATCATGGCCGCAAGCCCAATAGGATATTGTATACATGTAAAAGCCATTAACTAGTATACTAGTATACTGCATTGCAGTGCGGCGTGAGCGTAGTATATCATTTATTTGGCTCTCTTTTTTTATATATGTTATATTTTTTTATTTATTTGGCTCTCCTCAACAACTAACTAGTATTGGATTGAGGTCGAAAAGAAAGTCCACGTGTTCTCGATTGAGTGATACATCACACCCAAGAATTGCTAGATATTTATGCGAACTGGACATGCTTACAATGGAAGCCATGGAGGCTGGATATATGCCTAGAATGAAAGAAGATAATACTAATGAATGAATTTAATGACGAAAGGGTTTCGTTTTTGGAACATCTTCTCACCAAATACAAGAGCTTAAAAGTTTATGTTGATGGACAACAATACACCATTGATTGTTGTTACTCGGTTTTTTCGGTAGTCATCATAATTGTAAATCAAAATAATATAGTCCCTGCAGATTGTAAAGACTGCGCTCATTGCCTAATTCCTCCGTGATCGATTTCAAATAGCAAAAGTGGAGAATAATGCAACAATTGATGATTTGTTCAAAGAAGCATGTGGTGGTAGTGCATACAGTTCTAAAGCAATGAGCCAAAAACAGTATAATTAGATTGAGAAACCACAAAGATCTTATCATTTTGACTTGTTCCCTTGCCTGAGCTGTGTGATTCTGCCTGTCTCATGGGTTCAATCACACTAGAGATTCTCGAAATAACTAATCATTTACAAGACAAAAATGCCTTATCGTTCTCAACAATGTAATATTAACCATCAAAGCTCAAAATAATCGTTGTCCCAAAAACCAACAACTTTTGTTTGTCAGTCTGCAAGCAATTCCAAAAATAAATTTTGAACATTATGATCTAGGTTCAAATTGCCAGAGGTTACCCAAAGGAACAAAAAATAAGTACAATAAAAAAAATAGAAAAGTTTTGTGTCGAGCTCATCCTTAACTAAACCAACATTACCACAATCTTGACTAGATTGGGAGAGACAAAAATGCAACCAACCTGTTCTTTTTGTTGTAAAGGAGGTATTTGCTGTTTTTGTGTCCGTCTCTTCGATTTATGCCGGATATTCTTGAGTCGTCATGAAGATTGGATAGATCAACCAAAATTACATATGTTGCGGATATACTATAGTGATACTCCTCCAAAATTCCCCAAGCTTGCCCACGAGTCAAGCACGATCAATCCTCATCGACTAACTATCACGTGACATCCGATCACCCATATCATCACCCAGCGTTCTTTTCCGGATGCAATTAGAGAAATGGAAACGTTAAAATTTCAATTGACACAAAAAAAATAGAGATAGTCTTTGGCGGTGAGAACTTGTGCAATTCACAAATCTTTAATTTCGTCACCGGCATGAATATCACTAAACAAGAAGTTAAGGTACTTATCAATTTAAAAATAAGATTCTTACCGCAATTTATCCCAATCTTTTCAGCTTCGAGCTTGTTAGCATGTAACTATCACGTAACGGAGGCAGCAGCCCATTGTCACCTTCGAGCTGTAGATTTAGTACCCTGCACAAGCTAAAACTGTGAACAGAATGGCCTTCAAACCTGATATATTTTCAAACTCGAACCAATCAAAAGATAGTATGAATCTTATGAATCCCTTTTATTTAATAACCAGCAGCACCCCAAAGAAGCAAGAACACCAAGTCATCCGAAGGAAACATTCACATAAATTGCATAGGATTGGGATGCACATGAGCATTAGATATCAAACTTCCTTGTACACTAGTACCCTTTAAACAAACCTAGAAAATAGCATGGACATGGTAGTCTGAGGATCTTAAAATGGAAAGTCTCATAGTCAAATCTGATTATATGATAGGATGAGACTCTGAGCTACCCACTCATCAGACACAATCACACAAACATTAGTTCCTTTTTCTTAACAAACAAGGAGAATGTGATGCGTAAGTAGCGTGAGGTTCCTAGAATGGAAGGGTCTCATCAGCCCTCCATGGTACACCTCCTTTGATCCCATAATACAAATCTCTCTCTTAAACAAACAGCTTCACTCCCACAGACAATACATAAATATAACTAATAAGGACAAACCTACACATAATGCCAACAACTATGGAATACACACTCTGAGCACAATATTTCTTCTTTAGTATGTGAACCTGATGTTGCTTGGACTCTCCAAAAGGAGTGGAATAGTGAACTGATTTCTACAATCATCCCCTACATGATTTCTACAATCATCCCCTACATGCACATCATCCACCGGAGTTACTCATAGTAACTCACAAGTTGGTTTCTCTGCTTCAACTTCGGTTGACGCTGCTACCGCGATCAAGCCAATGATCACAATTTAAATCCCGTGAAGATCTGGTTGTAGTCGTGTGTCAAAGTTTGACACGACGGCCAATTCACTGAACAGTTGAGTTTCTGAGAGCCTTAAACACACTCTCATTATTAGGATCATAGAGACGCCAAGCCTTATCAGTTTCATTGTAGTGATAAAGCTTTTTTGAAATCTTGAACAACCAATCGAAGCCTTGACTATAAACTGTCAAAAGGCTCTTCCGCCATCCACATATCATACAAATTCAACAAGATTCCAATCCAAAGGATCCTATGGACCCATTTGCATATTACAAGATTTATGTGGTTTGATATACGTGACAAACTCCAATGTTGAAAGGTAAAGTGACAGGCGAACAGTCAAAGTAATAAAGAGAAATTCTTCGTACCTAAATTGGTTGTGATGAAACTGCAATCTCTTGTCTTGACTATGGGGAGAAATCCGTCGAGAATAGAGAGACGATCAGGAGAGGTTGGAGGCGAAGACAAAAGAAAATGAGAAAAGGGGGGTACGGTCAGACACAAACGAAGGGTTATTTGGGGGTACGGACAGACACACGAGAGAGTGACACGTAGCAAGTGATTTTTTGGGTGATTTAAGAAAAGCGACCTCAAGAGTTCGCTACGCTCACGGATTACTAGCCATTGAGCCGGCCCATGGCCGGGATTGTTGCATAGTATGTTTTAAAGGTTCGGCTTTACTTGTGTTTTGGGCTTATGATTAGGCTTAGTAATTTAGATGTTTTTAGTTTTGAACTTTTGCTTTTGCTTATTTTCAGGTCCTTATGTTTTTTTTTGATGTAAATGTAAACCTTTTATTAAACCAAACGAAATTTACATATGCCCAGGACATTATAAAAGACTTACATATTTACAACCATTGGCACCTGATGCCACCATACAGACGAGTATGGCAGAAGGAAAGCCAAGTCTCCAACAGGCCCAGTTGAGAAGTGTACATTTGATTGCCCCAACAAACGGAAGTTCTTTACTTGAGCCGCCGCATGTGAGGCTAGCGCGCAACTTGAGAATTAGTAATAACAATGCACCTGCAACATGGAAATTAGATGGTATTTGCATGATATTGAATTCAATCGGGCATAGAAAATGAAGGCCGTAGAAATCAAGCATAAATATCCATGCATGTGAAAGTGAAAGGCAAACTTTTCCAAAAACATACAAATCTTGTAACCCATCCACTAACTGAAAACTATGTCATAGTCATAACCATCACCAGACAGCCCTGAAGTTTTGATATGTATTTTGTAATTTGTATATTCCTTGAATATATATCCATGTGTTGTACCAAAATGTGTCATCTAGCAAACTACACATCGTGCTTCCAGCATTCTGATAACCATGAGGATGCATTTGCAGACACGATTTATTGTTCTATACAATAGTCATCCTCGAATGAACTGATGTACATTGTTTGACTTTTTGTATGATCGATGTAGTAATCCCAAATTGCGTTCTACTCATCTTGTAATCCTGCAAATAAATTCTAATTGAAATGAGACATTGGCACAACTTCTACTGCAACTTATAGGATATACCTACACAGGCTTATAGTCTTATCGATTTTTTTAAAAAAAATAATCACACATGGTAACGACACAACAAATTACTATATTAGTTTGACCTAGACTAAAATTAGCTTATAGTGAATTTACATATGAGGAAACGATTACTAACAAAATAATTGAAGTTGCCGAACGATTTTTGGCCAAGATGTATAGGAAAGTCCAAATCTAAAACCATGATTAATAACCGTCAGAGACGTTAATAGAATAAACAAATCCTCATTGATAAATTGACTATCATAGATTTTGCACCTAGACAACATTACATAAGAATGTGAAAAATCGAAGGACTCATAGCTGGTGATGGAAACTATTATTGCAGAAAAAGGTAAATGAAGCAAATATACAAACCTATTATTACGTCATATAGGAATTGGTATTATGATATGCGCACCTTATTAATTGATGTCCCGAGGAAGCTACTCACAATTAGACTCTTGGCATGTAGCAAAGATTTAAAAATAAATCAATGTTATAGGCTGTACAGTCAACATTAAATTGTCAATTCAACAAACAATAAGCAAGTAAATCCTTTGGAGTTGAGAAAGTTGAAGCTAACCATAACATACCTTTTTATAACGATCAAGTGAAGACAATCCTGCGAAGAATCATTCGCATTCGGTGTTGAATTGCCAATCTTGGACCAAAAAACCTTGATAGAAAGACACCGAGAGCCAAATTAATTAGTGAAAGTGAAAATTACAGCAAAAGATCACATAGAATCAAAATATATGATCAAACAAATAAATGGTGAATAGATGAGGGATCCAAATATAATATAAAATTACAGCCTAACATAGAAAGAATGATACATTCATGGTAACATAACAATGATCAAATTATAGTATCCTCAATCAGTATAAGGTTCAAAATTACACATACTACCAACTGGCAATGGTTATAACATCACATAATTTGAAAATAAAAAACAACACCGCATTACCTAAACACCAAAATACAGGCTATTTGCATAGTATTGCCCATGTAAATTAATTCTAATAACATACTGGCTATCTTAGAGACAGTAGTTTTGTGCATGTGAAATTACAGTATTGGAATTCCAAAAGAATCCAACTTTATATTGTTACATTGCAAGTCTAAATTAAAGTAAATAGGAACTCTGAAATTCTTTCATTTGGCTAGTATAACATTATATGTGCAACTCAGATGCACTTGATGAATTGTGATGATAGGCATTCCCAATTATCATATTATCCCAATCTCAGTGTGAGGTGGTGGGGACTTAATTGATCGCATGAATAATCACTACTTGTATAACAAAATCATATACTTTGAGGTTACAGATCCCAATAATTGCATATCACGTTAAAACATAAAAAGAGACATAATGCTTTAACGAAACCAAAACCTTGATACCAAATTTAGTGAAATTAAAGTATCGTCTTCAAAATGAATTGAATTTACAAATATGATAAGAGAGATTAATATTACTCTATACTCTAGCCACCTTACAATAAGTAGAAACCCTTTGGCTATTATTGCATCCTCGACAATGCAATTATGCAACACAACTAACATGGGAACTAAGCTCAAAAGGAAGGGTGTAAGGAATACTCTTAGGATGCCCTTCTCTTTTAGCACAATTATTCTTTTAATCAAATATTGAAAGAATTTTATGCGGCCATGAGCAAGAGATGTGGTATGCAGCATACACATCTTGCAAGATACAATATACAACATATTTATACAATCCCCTCGAGGCATAATCCAAACACTTTACATACCGATATTAGGATGCTGAAGTGACTTCTCCTAAAAGAAAATTCACCAATAAATAATCGCCATAACATTAGCAGCTACAACCCTATCAATTCATTCTGAAAGGAGTTTCACTCAACTACACAATCAAACCTGCAGCGAATAAAATAGGTGGAGCAAAAACAAAAACTTTATTACAAACTCAAAACTGAAGTACAATAATTTAGAAATTTACGGAATCCAAAACCAAGAAATTCCAGTTAAAAAGAACATACTCATAATTCGACTGAAAGAGAAGAAGATGACCTTGAGGGCAAATGGAGAATATGCAAAGTTTGGCTAGCATAAATATTTATTGGGGAAGAGATCGTGAAATTTGACACTGATTGTGTGGCCACGACCATGGCTGATAGTTCTTCAGGCCACCGGACCCATCAGGTATCTGAGCGAAAGTACTTATCACTCAACCACATGAGCCAGAATCCTTTTCAGTCTCAAAATCCCTTAGGACATTTTTCTTTTTTTCTCAAGGGTACAAAGTTACCAAATGTTAACATTAATATAGTTGAGCCCTTATTATGTAATAAATCTTTTTTTAAAACTATTTTCTAAGAAAATTTGAGTTTGTCGTTTATCGTTTAAGAGAAACATAATATATGGTATAACTTGTAACAGATTACCAAAATCTCTAAATTTTTGGTCTATTGGTTCATTAAGCTATAACCAACATAACCAACTATTTAGTACGCTTAGTAGCATTTCTCAAAGAATTAAACAGTTGATGATACCAAATTTGAAATGGAGAGTATCTATAACTATGTATTTTTTTTACAAATGTAGGATTTTTAGAAACTTACATTGAGTATTTGATTGCTTTAACAACATCTTCAGCAGGGAGGAAGTCATTGACTGCAACTTCTTTGTTCTCATTCTTCTTATCTTTGTTAAAGCAATGCGTTAAGGAAATAAAGAGCATATGTGTGTACAAATAAATATTTCACTGCTATATATATTAGTTGCGTGAAATCAACTTACTAGACTGATACCTCATAGTTAAGAGTTACGAAATTCCCTTAATTTGAACAACCAAGAGAACTATAAAGAAATAAAAGCATGAAAGTGGATACAGTCCTCAATGAAGCGACGGATCTCGGCAAGGCAATGAGGAGCAAGCTCCTTGATATCCTAATAATGACGAAACTCAGGGAAATAACAACAGTCTAGTATTTAATTTCATCTTTGCGTCAAACTGGCCAGACGGTAAAAATAACGTTTTCCAGATGGTCTTCCCAGCTGCTTTGATTAATTTCACTTTCCTGGGATACTTCCAGCTAAGAGATAAAGAATAAACTTTGTTAAGAATACCAAACTAAACAACCATTCTCAGGTATAAAATGGTTTAAAATGCAAAATATAGAACTATTCAGAAAAACACCTCAATAGCCCAAACATTTTTAATGGTCAGTCATAACTATCTCTAGTTCTTCTAATGGCCTTCTTGTGCGAAAGAGCCTTCTTGCTTTGCAACCTCTTTTGCTCACCAATTGCAGCCCTGCAGTAGCGGGAAGAAAGCCAACAGTAAGTACTTAAGAGATTCCTTTCTTGATTAATACTTAATAGTAGGCACACCAATTTCTGCTTTTATTTTATGATAGTAGAAAGGTTCCACTGATGTAAATACAATATGAAAGCCAAAAGCCAAAAACATACAAAAGTATGATTCTTACATTTTAGCTATTTTTTCTTCTGCTCTTCTCAAGGTGGTGGCGGAACATAAGAAGCAGCATCTATAATTGCTTGTCCCATTTGTTTAGTTATAACAAAAGTATCACAAGAAGTAGATGTAAGTGTAATCACAATATCAACAAAGTAACCAAATTGAGGCAGCATATGCAAGTCATTTGAGAAATAAAACCAATAGTATTTGCCTATTTGGTCTATTTATGCTGAAAATCATCTTAAATCATTACCTTTAATTATTATGCTGAAAATTAACTCTAAACCATTAAAAAAAAATCACAACTATAAAGAGTATTCTAATATTTTTGGTGCAAGAAGCTTTGGTATTATATCCTAACACCTGTTGGTTTTACCGTTTTGAGATTTTGACTGGAAGTCCCCTTAGTTTTTTTTTTCTCAGTACACATGATATATTTAAAGGTAAGCGAGTGAGCTACCTGCAGTTTTCCCAAAGCATCTTCAATGTTACCCCTGAAATAGAAAATCTAATGAGATCATATACTTAGGCAACAAGAAGAATGGGTAACAAAAATGAAAAAAGGATAGAAGATAACTGCAATTATCTTATCATACCTATTAAAGAAGAGGGCTTGGGGTGGCAAAGAGAACCGAGAGACTGATGGTGCTTGAAAAGTTTGTTTTTTTGTTCGAAGAAGAAGGCTGGAGAAAATCAATGACAAAGGATTTTCTTTTTCTAGCTATTGGAAGATGTCACAGTTTGATTATAAATAACTAATCAAATTTGTGAAAATAAATGCCATTGATGAGATTGCTTCCTTGTTTGTGCCAATCAGAGTTTTTCTTCTTCGCCGTCATTGGGGTTTTGGGTGTTTTATTTTTTGGTTAATACAGTAGTCGAAGGTTTTTTGGGTTTTTTGGATTCTTTTAGTTTGAAGTCGGAGGGTTTTTTCTTTAGAATCAAATTTTGTGTTTGTATGATTCGTAGTTCTACCACGAATTGGTTTGGAGAGTGGCGTGTAATTGTTTTTTCATAATTCTTTGTATCTCGAAAGCATATAACCAATCTCGAGAAAATCCAACGCCTGATGTAATTTGTAATAAGGACTGACTCTCAAATAATCAAAATATTATCCTGACTTTTAATTAACTCTGTGTACCCACTTAAAAATTATGCTGACGTGGCGCGCTGAAAACCCTTAGGAGCATTTTCACCCACTATGCAATAATGGTTTTAGATTTGTTACTTGAGTAAGGTTTTGATTGTTGTATACTGTGGTAAAATCTAAGGACAGGTGGTGTCTTAAGAGTTTATAGAATTCCAAGTGTATGGATCCAAAATAAACAAATTTCTATGTTGAATATATTCATACAATAGCTACATAGTTAAATACATTTTATGGTAAATTGTGTCTTCATTTTTTTTCTAACGGTTCGAATCAAGAGTTTGTCACCTTATCTAATATAGTACTTGGTTCGTTCATTGCCTATATGAAACTGTTCTTATTTGTATGGCATCTTTGAATATGGATCATGAGAACTGGGCCAGTAAAAAGTAATTCCCTCCACCTAATAACTTTACAAGTAATCAAACAATATCATTTTTGTAGTTTAAAGTCGAACTTAAATTCTTTGACATGAAAATTACTATATCGTTACAAGTAGTGAGGCATGATTTACAGGTCCTGGAAGTCTACATTTTGAGATCATATGTTTTACATTATTGACTACCTTTGTCATTTAGATTAGCTTATTTATGAACTTTGCTTGATTATAGATATGAAAAAGAAGGAAATGAATCTAAGTTAGCAGAGATAGACATCTTTGTGAGTACAGTTGATCCTCTGAATGAGCCTCCACTTATCACTACAAATATTGTTCTATCAATCCTTGTTGTGGATTATCCAGTCGACAAGGTAGCGTGCTATGTCTAAGATGATGGTGCTGCTATGCTATGCTTACTTTTGAAGCTCTTTCTGAGACATCTTAATTTGCAAGGAAATGGGTTCCATTCTACAAAAAGTTCAATATAGAGTACGACACGAGCCCCTGAGTGGTATAATTGGCTGTGAATGAATATTTAGCAACTAGATGGACAAGGTAGCTTCACTAGCTTTGACATATATGAATCGTTAGTAACAATACCTTTCTCAGTTGTATCTTTGTTAATTAGTTTAAGTATTCTACCATACTAACTAAAAATTTATATTTTTTTCAAATTCAACTCTTGGTAACTCTCAAGCATTCCTATTATTGTTATTGCTTTAATTTTGCTTTTGAATGTATAGTTCTATCTTCATTTTCATGTAACATTGTCTGTTTGATCGATTTTGAAGGATCAAGGCTTAAACTAACTGCTCATTGTTACTTGTTGTGTTTAATATGTATAGGAAATATGGTATAAGTGATGGCTGAGACAACTGAAGATACTTTACCTTCTCCACCCCCAATGCGTTGTACACTGTGGGGGCTCTTCCACAAAATAAGTTACAGTTCCAAGTGGTACTTGAGGAAGCTGCTATATGAAACGGTTTGTCGCGCTCTATACCAATTTTCTCTAGCTTATTTATTATTTTCTTTGTTATATAAGTTGCTTAGGTATCTCTGTAACATGTTTGTGTTTGATTATTGATAGTGGGAACCCTGGTATGACTAGAAGCCATAGGTATCTCTATAACATGTTTGTGCTTGATTATTGTCTGGCAGTCTTTTTTTCTCGTTGATGTTAGGAACTTTGATGTTGGTGGAGGTGTTACTGCATGTCGTGGTTTCCACTCCAGCTTTAATTAGGACTACCCAGGGAGGTTTGTTACTGAATATGGTTATGAGCTTTACATTAATATGGTTTTTGCCTTTCATTCAACTGTTATTTCTTTCTGTAACATTTCTGAGCTTAGAATCATCACTTTGGCAGATGTCTCATCCACTATGATCTAGACTCCTGGTCCTGTGTTGGATTTCTACTGACGAACCAGAACTTGAAGGATCCTATGTATATTGACTGGGGAAGGGTATGAGATATTGATTTTGGCTTAATGTATGTTCGACTAAACTACCTTTTACGCTATAATCCAGATTTACTTTGAGTTGTTCCATTTCAGAAGCTAGGAGTTTGCGATTAGAAGTACTTACTTATCTGACAAACTTTACTGTAGATTTTTTTTCATAATTAGAAATTCACCAAGTAAAATATAGAACTGCTTATAGTTGTCGTATGTCAGCAAGTCTTTTTCTTGTACTAGTGTAAGCTTGATCTTAGGAGTTTAAGAAAGTAGAGGTAAGTAGCGGTGAGGGGTAGATTGTATGCCTAGTACATTGGATTTCCTCCTTTTTCTTTCAGTGTTTGGGATGTTGCAACTGACTTAGTTTCTTTTGCTTTAATTCCCTCTTGCTTATATATGAAGCTGCCAAGTTTACTTATTCCTTGTTAAGTCTGCAAGAAATTACCAACTATAAATATATAATATTGTTATATATTATTATACAACTCTTGATTTTACACATTAATCTACTAGTTGACATGTTTGTCGTATTGAGATTTTCTTACTACTTCATATCTTGTTTGTCGTAGACAATTGGTCATTCATTGTCTAGGCAACCAATGGTATCGTGTTCTGGACAAATATGTGAGTTGCAAAACATGGGGGGTAGAGTGATTGCCATTGGAAGAATATTTGGTGATCAAGATGAAGTGCCTGAGAATACATATCGGATCCTAGTAGGCGAGATTCTAGAATTTCACGCGGAGTTGTTTGGTGCTAGAGGAAAGGCCTTTGGTGACATTGACGTGGGATCTACTGTTACATGGCCTCAAGCTTTTACTAATGTAATCTAAATTACTTTCTTAAGTTATACTAAAGACTTGGTTGTGCACCAAGTTGTTGGATGGGGTTTGTTCAAGTTGATTCAATGAAAATATTTTGCTTTTATTCAGATTCTTGTGTTATATTTTGTTACTGTTATTTAGTTTTTATCAGGTACAACAAGAAAAAAAATAGGGATACTAAATAAATAAATGACAGGGAGAACCGTTGAAATATTTCTCCCATAAATGACGGCTAAAGTTTGTCGTTCTATTCTAAATAAATTTTAAAAGAAACATGAGCTGACAACCGTCGTTAATTTATAAGTGTTAAAAGCCGCCGTTTTTTAAATATTGCATATGCCTCGGCCCGTCATATTTCAAAAACTACATCGGTTTTTATGACGGCCCTAATGACAGAATATAGCACATGTTTTCGTCGTAAATGACAGCTATTGGCCGTTGTTTTTTTACTATTTTTTTGTAGTGAGAGAACGTAAAATCCAAATTCCAGTACTCACCTGCTGAAAGTAAGTGGTATTTTGTTACGTTGAAGTTGTAATTCATTTTTTACCTTTTGTTTATAGTTAATACGAGTTTTGGTTTCTTGCTAGTTCTTGTATGAGAAACACATTTTCTAAATTCTATAATTCTTAATCTCTTGAAATGTGAGAGAGAACATAAAATCCAAATTCCAGTATTCGCCTGAAAGTAAGTGGTGTTTTGACGTTTAAGTATTAATTTGATGATGTTTCCTTTAATTTACTCGATCATATATTCAGGGAATGTAATAGAGCAACAGATTATCTAGCGGGGCTATGTCAGAGAGATTGCAATTTTTGTAGTTTTTTTAGTCCTCCACTTGGTTGTACTTTACATATAATAGTGGAGAAAGATGCTTCTGGAAAACTGTACAACAGTAATTCTAATACAGGTCAGGGTCGCCCTAGCCCTAGCTTACTTTGGAAAAAAAATATATTAATTTGTTTTTTTATCTTTTGTTTACTATTAATCCAAGTGTTTATTTTTGGATATCGGATTGAGAGGGATTGCGTACTGGTTAGGATGTTGTTTGAACTTTTTGAGAAATCTTATGTTAATATATGACTTTTTGGTTAAATGAAATTGGTTTTTGGTTTTGAAGGGTTGGGCTGATTGAATTACCACACTTTTTTAATTCATATCTGTTTCGACCCCCACCTACGTGGAAAACGTCCATTAGTAGGGGTCTCTATTTTATTCATTTAATCAACAGGGCTAAAGCCCAATTCGCAATATCATGGATCAATGTACAGGCCCATTAACTCATGTGTCTAAGGCTGAACCTTAACCACATGGCTTGCCACCAATATACGTTGATTTATGTCCAGATTCATTTCTTATCAAAGAGATAATTATCAGTTGACAGTTATATTCTATCACAATTACTCAAGCAACAAGATTACTTGAGCTACAAGGACTCTCTACTCTACCTATATAAATATCAAACTATTTTTTGCTTGGCAAACTCAGCACTAGTTCTCGCTGTGTTAACTCCTTTCCATCTTCTTTTTCACTATCGCTATCGCTGCCAAATATTGCATTTCTGAGACTCTTACTCTTCTTCGCCATTTCACTATGTGTCTCCTTGGACCTATCGGGCCGTTGTTCGATACCCCCATAATGTCGGAAATCAACGATATCATCAAAGTAGCTCAGATCAACCAATCTTTCATCAGAACATTTATGAAAGAAGAAACGAAGGTTGTTCTCCACTTCCTTGTCCAATTCAATATCTGGTAGTGTACTCGCGTTTTCTGTTAGACACAAAATAACTCGTGTTAGTCAACAGTTTACTCGTAGTACAATTTTCTATACTTATGTTTTGGCTTACCTCGAAATTTGTTCGGCACTTTAAACTCTGTCGGATTCCACTTCCCTCGCAAGCGGTACAGAAATCTATCCCATCCGGTGTATACCTTTGGGAACCCTTTAAAACTTCTGCTTGAATCCTTGAATTCAATTTCAAATTTTATGTACCCTTTCGTCGATTATGGCTTTTCGGTCATTATCAACGCGAAGATTTCTTGAGCCCCAAACCTTCTGTTAAATTCATTTTGTAAATGGTGCGCTCTTGTAAAGATTAACCAGAACGATATTGGCAGTTGTCCTGGTGCAATTTGTCACCACTCCAGTAATTGCGCTATTTCTTTGCTCAACGGAATTGCATTCCTGCAATTTAATTGTGTGTAAGCTATTACTACTTCATCTTCTTCGACTTTCGTTTCAAATTCGTACACTTCATCTATCTCAAATTTCGAGTCCTAGTATTTTTTGTATTTCCTTAAAAGCGACCATCGTAGCGGTTCGGTGTAGTGTATTTCAGCCAGATCTGTCACCTTCTTTCCACCTCACCAAGTCTGCGATCGTCATCGAGTTTTTCTGCTCGAGTGTTTTTTCGTCCGTGTAGTACGGTAGTTTCTACCTGGAAAAAAAAAAAAAAAATCGGGTCAGATTGCTCGAAAACCGGGTTCACTGAGTCCACAAGGATGAACCAGGCCAACTAAATGGGACACAGGTATGGTGCCCTTCCTTAGAGGGCGTTTCACCGTATCATGTTTTTTTCTAAATCTTCCGAATGCACCAAGCCAAATTATGTAACAGCGGTTACGATGCCCTTCCTTAGAAGCAATGCACCGTATCATATTTGATTTATCTTGGTTTGCATAGCAGCGCCATCAATTTCGCCATCTCAATTCGTCTTCCCTCTTCAGCAGCTCATGCTGAAGTCGCGCACACCACCAAACCGTCTTCCTTTGTGTATCGCCACCACATGTTGAATACATCAGACATCCTAAGGAAGGAATTCAACAGTTCAACCACTACAAAAAAACAGTCAAGAAACAACGGCCCATAGCTGTTGTTTATGAAGAAAACATGTGCTATATTTCGTTGTTACGGCCGTCACAAAAACCGCTGTAGTTTTTGAAATACAACGGCCCGGGGCACTTGTAAAGTTTAAAAAACAACGACGGTCGTCAGCACATGTTTCCCTTTAAATTCGTCCCACCTATATTTGGAATATAACAACAAACTCAAGCCGTTGTTTATGGGATAAATGTTTCACTGGCTCTTGCTGTCATTTATTTATTTAACATTTTTTTTTGGGTACCTGATAGAAACAAAATATATTCCTATAAAGTTATAACTGAAGAACAATAACAAAATATAAAACAAAAACAAAAACCTAAATCACAGCAAAATATTTTCATTGGATACTTGAAACTTCAACAAAAAAATCCCATCCAACAACTTGAACAAATCCTATCCTACAACTTTGTACACAACCAAATCTTTCATATAACTTAAGAAAGTAGTTTAGATTACATTAGTAAAGGCTTTAGGCCATGTAATAGAAGATCCCATGTCAATGTCACTAAAGGTCTTTCCTCTAGCACCAAACAACTCAGCATTAAATTCTAGGATCTCGTCCACTATAATCCGATATGCATTCTCAGGTACATCCTCTCGATCACCAAGCATTCTTCCAATGGCAACCACTCTTCCCCATGCTTTGCAGCTCACACGCGTTTGTGCGAGCGTGATACCATTGGTCGCCTAGATAATGAATGACCGATCGTCTGCGATGAACAAGATATAAAGTAATAAGAAAATCTCAATATGACAAACATGTCAACTAGCGATTCATATGTAAAATCAAGAGTTGTATAACAAATATATAGCAATATTATATATTTATAGTTGATAACTTCTTGCGGACTCAACAATGAATAAGTAAACTTGGCGACTTTATATATAAGCAAGAGGAAATTAAAGCAAAAGAAACCAAGTCATTTACAACATCCCAAACACTAAAAGAAAAAGGAAGAAATCTAATGATTACAAAACATCATGCAGACATCAACAAGTGGCATCTTCATGTATAAATGTGTAATGCTTCTTAATCACTGGTGCCTTGACTATAATGTCAGAACTAATACAGGAGCTCTTCATTATTTCATTTGGCATTGCTCAAAGCTAAAAAAGAAGAAAAGAAACCATATTGTACTATCACGGTTCCATCTTACAAGATTTAATAGTCTAATACCAAGGAATTTGCTAAGATCATGTCCTCGTATTCTAGATGCACAATTTATATTCCTTTCTCTTGTTTATTTCTTCCTAGTCCTATTATTTTATTGGCTGTTCTATTATCTTCTCACACTTGTATCTTTATGTTATATATATACAATATACTACAACTTAGATTTTCATCTCAAAATCTTAAGCGGATAACATAAATAAGTCTTATTGAATGCTAGCTCGAGTATAATAAGATGGCATATGTGCCCAGTAAGATCCAGTCCTCATTTCAACCAACCTTATCTTTTGGCAGTTGAATGATATAAGAGACTGCCAAGTACCAACAAAGATGTAAATAGATGATGTTGGTCAGGTATACAGACTACCAACAAAGAGTTGTGTGTTATATAAGAATTTTGTTTGATGGGCAACATGGGCAACATATCGTGTTAGACTTAAAATAAAACAATCGTTTGGTATGGTTGACTTAGTTGATAGCGCACCGAGGCATGAGTAGGGGTGGTCATCGAGTCGAGCGAGCCGAGTATTGGCATGCTCAGATTCGGCTCGTGAGTTTTCGAGTCGAGTTCGAGCCGAGCTCAAACTCAAGGTCGAGCTCTACTTTGTGCTCAAACTCGACTCGTTTTGAATTACGATTAGCTCGAGCTCGACTCGGCTCGACTTGTTTTACAAAACGAGCTCGATTGAAGCTCGAGCTCGAAACTAGCTCGTGAGCTTGCATCTGTAAACAGTAGCATATATACTCAAAAAATCCAAAAAAAACATTACATTTCAGATTTCAGTTTTCACAATGTAAGAAGCGAATCCAAACTACCATCAACATCCAAAAGCTATTACTGACTTCCTCTCCAAAAGAAGTTGTTGAATAAGATGTGGGAGAGCCATGCCCTTCAAACACGCTCGAAGGAAGGTTTTTATTCCAACTGAATCTATAGGAAAGTCTGAAACAAAAGGCTGCAGCTTCCGATCCACAATCTCGAACTGGGGCGAATGAGGAAAGCTGCCTTCATAAAGAAAGACAGCTGGATTGAGTTCCACAGCAACACTCGATTCGTCACAGTCGATTTGTCCTACTGCCGAAATCAAGTGCTCAAATCTAGGGTGAAAAGACCTCTCTCTCTTTGAGAAACCCAACTCATGAATTGAGAGCGGCCTCAAAGTTTTGGTGTTTTGGCTATTTTTTAGGGTTTTATCTTGTGGGTTAATATGTTTATGGGCCTGGGTTAGTGGGCATTTTTATGGATCATATATGATATATAGAAAAAATAATAATTTAATAAAATAACGAGTAGCTCGCGAGCTACTCGACTCGTACTCGACTCGAACTCAAACTCGAAACGAGCCTAAAACTAAGCTCATATTTGATTCATATTATTTCATGAGCGAGCACGAGCCGATCTCAAAATGAGCCGAGCACCGAGTTACTCACGAGCACCGAGTCTCATGACCATCCCTAGGCATGAGTCATGGTCAAGATTTTGTCGGTAAATGACTAAATGTAATTTATACCAGCGCGGAAGCGCAGTTAAACTTACTGCTGACTTTAAAGTCCAATCTAAGAAGTTCAAAACTTCAAACCAACCATTGGATTAACTAGAAACAGCTACCGTTAGTTACAAAATCGTTTAAGTACTTTAGACTTTGGTAAAGGATAACGTAGAAAAAGCAAGCATTACTAAAAATATTAGTCGGCTAGAATTAGTGGTTGGTTGATTGATTGTTATTATCTATGTTAAAACAACATAAAAATATTGTTCTTTCATCAAACAAGGAAAAAAGGGTGAAGTACATTTTATAATTTTAAAAAGACTGTCATCTGAAGCTCTTTTCATTTTTGATAGCATTCAGTTTTAAGAGTTCCTGATATTTCTCTATCGCATCACTGACCTCAATTCACAAGTACAACCTTAGAGTTGTGGCTTATTTGTCTCTATTCACCCTAAATCGGTTCAATCGAGGGTTTACGAGAAGGTATCAAACTAACCATTTGGATCATTTATGTTCCTAGATAATAGTTACTTTGCTGGTTTACTTTATATTTTGTTTTGGGTCCACAGGTAAACCAACCAGTTCCTAACAAGTGCACTACGACCCCTAGCAGGCAATAAAAAGCTACTGCAAGTTCAAAGATTTTGGATTTACAACACCACTTAGAAAGATATATTGCTTTTCAAGTCCTTGATCTTTCTTTGCTAGTAACCCGGGAATGTGACAACTTCCTCCACTGAACCAAGGCGATATCGTGCATTTGAGCGGTTTCTTCCCACAGCAAAAGAGAAGTAATTATCTCCCTAAGATCAAGCATTGAGCAATATAAAGCTGCTGCTCCATATGCCCTAGTTGAAACAATAACGGTAAAGAAGTATGGACTAGCTTTAGACCTTGTTCTAAACCATCTTTGGAGAGATTCGAGGAGAAGACTCGAGCTTAAAGATTAAGTCGGTGATGAGAGGTGGACAAACCAAGAAGGCCGTAAGATCAAGAAGGCTTTTTAGACCTTGTTCTAAACCATCTTTGAAGAACTTCCAGCAGTGGAGGATGACCAAGACTCCACTTTTACGTTAACGTTAGAGATGGCGGCGATGGAGGGCATGCAAGGCTTGACTTATACACCACGGGAATGACTTCGGACGAGACCTAACATCCGGTTTTAGCCTAATCCACTACAATCGTGGTCAATCTTTCTCAGGCTATCGAATCAGCCGGGGCTCGAAGAAGAGGAACAAGATTTTTTTCTACGCACGGATATGACTCAAGCGAGAATAGCCCGCCGGGGTCACTTGAACCAGATAGCCCGCGGCGATGGAATTTGGGACGAAAGTCTCATCCAGGCCAACGACGCACAGTGGAATGGTGGTTTGGTCTCCCGCCTACCCTACCCGAAATGAGCTATGTGTAAGGGAACACAACAGCACTAAAAGTAAAAGTAATATCACTAAAAGCACTTGGGCTGAGGTGATAGGGAACACAACAGCAGGAAGAGATGAATTGAGCTATGTGCAACCAACTATAATTAACGGTAAGCCAATTATTCATATGGGATTATGTAGTGATAGCATCTTTACGATTTGCAATTTACAAGTTAAAATGGTACACTAATTTTAACCAAATACCTGATCAGATGGAGAGTTCGTAGAGATTCGCGTTGGTGCTCCCTCATTAATTCCTTGCATTGCGAGCATTGCATTCACTTGTGACTGTATCTCCATTTGTGTCCTTTTTCCATCAATCACCTGCTGCTTCAAATCATCTATTTGGCTTTGGAATTCCACCTTTGATCTCTCCGCTTCTTCGGCTTTCCTTTTATAAGGAGCTGCAGCCATAAGAGTGGTCTTGGAGACACCACTACCCAAGCCTAGTACTCGACCCCTTCCATCCTTTCCAAAGACCTACAAACTCATTTTTACCCACATTGGGATTAATTTTAGAAGAATAATTGTAAAATTAATATATAAAAAGTATATATTAAACAAGAAACACACCTCCCAAAAGGGTCATGGGTCAAATCCTTGTGTTTGCTACTTTCGGGTCCGAAAGCAACAATTTCATTGATTTTTTTATCGTAAAAGTGAGAACAAAAGTAAAATCAGTTAAACTTACTTCTCTTGACTATAAGAATAGTAAATATATATTTCATACCATTTTTGTCGACTTCCTCGAAACAAATGTTCCATTCTTTCTAGTATGAGTCACCAATTAATATATCGATTCGGGGGGGGATTAGCAGGATCATTAGCAACCTATGAATAAGAGTATATCATCCCTTTAGTCACTTGAATAAGAGCTATTAGTTCTATAGCTCATACAAAAATGCATCCTTCTGCGAATAGAAATTCAGTAAGATAAAATAAAACACAAATTGTTCCACAACAACACTTACTACAACTGATCATAGAATACCCGTAGTTTAATCAAAACTCAGCGAGTGAATATTTTACTTTGCTTTAGTTTACTAATCAAGCATCTTCCATATAAGGACCTCTTCTCATATTTACCTCTCACAGAATCTAAGTGCATCTGTCGACTAGAGAATGAAGGAGAACATCTAGAGACACATGTCCTAATATCCACAACTGTGACCTATATGTTTAATTGTTAAAACTTGAATCTTACCTAACTAAAAGAAAGACAAAAGGATGGTAGACAAGCAAAACAAGCAATTTGCTTATTTATGACCAAGAAATAACAAAAGAAAAAGAATGGGCTAAAGCATTTTCCGTATACCTTATTGATCATCCTTAAGGATTCATAGTAGTATTTGACTATAACTTACCATTTCTTCTACAGTCCTTGCTGATCCTCGCCTACCCGTCGTGTGTGGATTCTTCATCATTTCTCTGTTTTCTTTCCCCCTTTCACGACGAAGGCATGCGAGCTCAGTTGACTCCATGTCAACAAATAGATCCCACTCTTCTTTCTTCACACCACTTTTACGATTCCGCTTTCTCTCTAGGATTGTATCATATTGGTCACAATGCTTCCGAAGACTAGACTTCCAATTCCTCCACATGTTATTTGCTTTGTGTAGTTGTTGAAGCCCCGATATTCCTTTGGGACATCGAACCCGGCTCTACCAAAACAAATTCAGAAATCATATATATATATATATATATATATATATATATATATATATATATATATATATATATATATATATGTGTGTGGGACATCACTCCCACCTTTGTTGAAAGCAAAACAAACAATTTGAATGAAAGACATACTCACCAAGATACCATTCCACAAAAGATTTATCGCTTGGCGGGGAACAAGGGTCCATTCAGAGTAGTGTGGAGGACAATGTTGCCTTGTAAGTTTCCCTAGTCGTGAAGCATATTTATTTGCATTTGGTCCAACCGCCTTCCCATCAACATTGAAATAAACTTCTATTCTCACAGGAGGTGGGGCTACATAACAATATAATAGATTGTTAATTATACACATACATAAGAAATAAAATAAACTAGAGTGATAAAACTTCCAAATATTAAAAATCTCACCCTCAGGCTCAGGCTCAGGCTCATGCTCATGCTCATGCTCGCTAGATTGCTCCTCCGACATTAGCATTTGATCAAATGTCGGATGCGACATGTATACCTAATATCATGCTCAAAACATAGCAATTCAACTTAATATCATGCTCAAAACAAAACATCCATTTACTATTACTAATTCTAACAATCAATTCCTTCAAAAGAAACTTAGAACAGGAAAAAAAAAAAAAAAAAAAAAATATATATATATATATATATATATATATATATATATATATATATATATATATATATATATATATATATATATATATATTATATCTGATTTAGTCTAGTCGGGACTTCGGGATAAAAAACTTAGGACCAAACAAATTCACGTGACTTTTTTCTCTCCTTTTCTCTCCACTTTTTCTCCAACCCCCTTTTTCTCTCTCTCTCTCTCTACTTTATTGATTTTCTTTGACCCCACACACTCTCTTTCTCTCTCTCCTCTCTCCACTTTATCAAACAATTTCACGTACTTTTTTTCTCTCTCCTTTCTCTCCACTTTTTTCTCCAACCCCACCTTTTCTCTCTCATCTCTCTTTACTTTATTGATTTTCTTTGACCCCACACATTATCTTTCTCTCTCTCCACTTTATCAAACAATTTCACGTACTTTTTTCTCTCTCCTTTCTCTCCACTTTTTTCTCCAACCCCACTTTTTCTCTCTCCTCTCTCTTTACTTTATTGATTTTCTTTGACCCCACACTCTCTTTCTCTCTCCACTTTATCAAACAATTTCACGTGCCTTTTTCATTCTCCTCAATTTTTTCTCTCACGCCTCACGCCTCTCTCCTCTCTATCTTTTAATTTCTTTTTCGACACTTCCCAACTTCCGACCCCACCTTCACACTCTCACCTCAATATCACCACCACACTTTTTTTTTTTTACTTTTTAAGAGTGTTCCAACGTGGAACAAAATAGTCAACACTATACTATTGCTTTTCAAACATCGCGATTACACAAAGTAAGCTCAATTTTCCCCATTTTTTTTTTTTTTCTCAAATTTTTATTATTAAATGTTAATTAATTATATTCCGTTTTTAACATATTGGGTGGTATGCTCAATTTATATACATTTAATTTCTTAAGAATTATTATTAAATGCCAACTAATTATAATGCTGCTCATATTTTGAAATTGATGTGTAGCATCTATTGAATGGATATGGAGTTTGAACATTTGGACTCAGATGAAGAAGAACAGTCTGATATGGTTTATATGCCTGAAGTAAAAGAAGATTGCAAACCGAAAATAGGACAAGAATTTCACTCTTTGGATGAAGCTTATGAATTTTACAATACTTATGCAAAAGTGGCTGGATTTAGTATACGAAGTAATTCTACTAAGAAGGATAAAGAAGGCAATGAAATAACTAGGAAGGAGTACTGTTGTTTCAAAGAAGGGAAACCTAAACAGAAAAATAAGATAGAAAAGAAAAGGCGACGGGGGATTGTTCGTGAGGGTTGCAAGGCAAAATTGTCAGTTTTGAAGAATAAATTGAAGTCGGGTTACAGCGTCAGCCAATTTATCGAGGTCCACAACCACTCACTTTCAACCCCTCATAAAGTACATCTGTTGAGATCTCACCGTGGCATATCTGATACAAAAAAGTCATTGTCTAATCTTTTATCATCTGCTAATATACCTATAAACCAGCAAATTAGTATTCTTTCAATGGAAGCGGGTGGAATAGAAAATATTGGTTGTCTGAGAAAAAAAGACCTTAGAAATTTTGTTAGAGATTCAAAGAGCTTAGTAGATGGGCGCGATGCAGAGATATTGATGGAATATTTTTTGTCGAGCAAAAAAAAGAATTCTTCATTTTCTTTCAAAACCGAGACCCGTGACGAAAATAGGTTGACTCATTGTTTCGGGTCGATGCAAAGGCAATAAAGGCGCACAAGCTTTTACGGTGATGTAGTAGTGTTTGATACAACCTACAAAACCAATAAGTATGGTATGATATTTGCACCATTTGTAGGGGTGAATAAACATCGCCAGATTTGTAATATTTGGTTGTGCATTCCGTGTGACGAGGGCGACGAGAATCATTTATTTGGCTACTCCAAAAATGGATGGAAGTAATGTCAGTTGGCCCTCCCAAAATGATTATCACTGATCAAGACCCCACTATGTCAAAAGCTATTGCTCAAGCTCTTCCAAATACATATCATCGATACTGCATTTGGCATATTCTGAACAAGTTTTCTGAAAAATTGGATGCAATCATTTATAGAGATCACTATACTGTGTTTCAAAAATGCATTTGGAATACAGAGTCTGGGGAAGAGTTTGAGGCAATGTGGCAAGATACAATAGGGAAAAGCGAACTAAAAGATAACACTTGGTTAGCCGCTTTGTATGGTATGCGGTCTAGGTGGGTTCCGTCATTTGTGAAACACATTTTTGCTGCCGGCATGTCAAGTAGTCAAAGGGCAGAAAGTTCACATGCATTTTTCAAGAGGTATGTCTCTAAGGAAAATTCTTTAAATGAATTTGTTATGCGATTTAATAGGGCACTTGAATACCAGCGTCATAAAGAATTGCAAGCTGATCATGTTGATAGCAATGAGCGTCCTGTGATGAAAACCCCAATTTCTATGGAGAAACAGATGGCAGATATTTATACATTGTCTATTTTTCTTAGATTTCAGAATGAGTTGTGGGAGAGTTTGGAGTACTTTATTGAAAGTTCAGTAGATAATGAAAAGCAAGTTGTCTACATGGTGAAAAGGCCAAGTGCAAAAGATTCTAGACCGCAGAAAGTTGTATATGATATGGCTCTAAATTTTGCTACCTGTAGCTGCAAGAAATTTGAATTTGAAGGAATTCCTTGTAGACACATTTTGGCTTACTTGAAAGTTAGTCAAATTGTTTACTTACCGGATGCTTATATACTGAGTAGATGGAGGAAAGACACAAAATTGGAAGAAATACTAACAGATGGTGGGAAAGAAGTGAAAGAAAATAGTAACAACTTTATGTTGTTGAGGCACACAAAATTATCTCATCTTACTTCAAGGGTACTTGATGACGCTGTAGTTTGTGAAGAGGCAAGTGAAGTATATGAAGAACATTTGAAAGTGGTACATGAAAAGATTAAGGAAGTGCTAGCTATTAAAGGAGTTGGAATTTCTCCAACAGAAAAAACGCATCGACATGTGACTTTGAATGAGCCTAATCCTGTTAGAGCAAAAGGCAGTGGAAAACATAGATTACAAGGGGGAAAAGAGAAGGCACAGGTTCAAGCAAGTCAACTAAGGCGTTGTAATGGATGTGGACTTACTGGGCAATCACATGACAAAAGAAACTGTCCGAAGTTGATTGGTAATGTTCGATTGCTTACTATTTTTATTTAATACGTACTCTTTTATTTTTATTTTTATTTGTACTGAGCTAAATATTAGCTGTTATAGGTTCAACTGACACTCAAAGTCCAGCTGATGGTGGTGGTAACTCTTCAGCCTCTACAGAAGTTGAACGCTTGCCTTGAGTGGACCATATAGTGAACTGGTGGCGCTATCCATTTGTGAAATGGAGTTAGTAGTTTTTTTCTTCGATCGGTAAATTAAATGGGGTTCGTAGCTAGAATTAGCATTGTTCTTTAGTATGTGTTTTCATCATGGGCTCATTAATAATAGCAACTCGTGATTCTAGTTTAATTTCTGCTACTGAAATTTGATGCCCTTCTATTAGTTTTGTAAAGTTGATTTACTCGTTATGCCTTTGTTTAGGTTTATAATTCAAATTTATGCAATATTTATTCAAATTTTTTATATTATGATTGTATTTTCATGAAAATTTGATGGTCCACTTGATGTACTAGAAGACTTCCACCTGTGTTCGTTTGTCTTATGATTGTTCAATGTTCAGAATGTGGTGCATTCGTCCTATGATTGTGCGTGGTTGAATTTATGAGTAGTTGTTGAGCATACAAGCTTTAATAAAACACAAACTAGCTTAACGTACCAAAAATCTGTGCTTTTCGACCTTCGAGCTCATGGGTAACAATGTTACGCTGTAAGCACAATCACTTAGTTGCAAGCAAGGCCTCAAATCCAAAACTTGCTTACTATGTTTCTCTTCCATGTTGGATTGTCTAGAAAGAACAACTCACTATCTCCTTTCTCAATTACAGAACTCTCAACTCTCCTACTTTTACCACTCTTCCCCTTATAGAAAAATCAGAGGTATGCTCTGGAACCAGAGTTACTTGTTTATAATCCTAATTCCTTTATAATGAGAACTGGGTAGATAAAGTGTTAAGAGTATGTCCTTATATAACCAAATTCCACATTATTTTCCAACACTAGGAAATAATCTCACCTATTTTTTTTTGGTAGAATTTGTAGATAAAAAAACAAAGTAAAGTAATTATAAGCTTGTGTTGTTTCTTAATTTACTACTGTTGTGGGAACTAAAGAATTGAGAAATGTGGGCTAAAGAGTCAAGATACCGGTTCTCTTATGTAGTAAATTTGGTCATTTCATTGTTAGATACCAATCAGTCTTTGATATTTTGATCCGCATATTTTCCTATAAGAGTATGTAATAGCTGAATGTGCATTGGTCATTTGCAGTTCCTAGAAATTTCATATTACTCAAGGAACTTGAGAGGGGGGAGAAAGGAATTGGGGATGGAACAGTTAGCTATGGAATGGATGATGGTGATGACATATTTATGAGATCGTGGACTGGCACCATTATCGGCCCTCCAGGTAGTTCCTTCATTGACCTTCAAATTTCTGTCGTTGCTAATATAGAGACTGTACATATAATAATTTCTTCTCCATGTAGTCCACAGTTCTTTGTAAGGGTGAAGGCTTCTAATAACCAATTTTTCTTCCTCCAAAATCCCCAACCCATTTCTTTGCATATCTCGCCACTATGGTTGATACTAAAAGTTGAGATGCAGTCTGACGAGAATTCTTCTGGCACCGACTCATCGTTGTTGCAGTCTCTACCAAAAGTTATGTCAAATGTACATGATTTCTTTGTTCATGTAGCTGCCAAGGTGGAGAGTCTTCATCAGTACATTGAATCTATGAAAACAGCTTATCTTGCTGACCAGCGGCGCAAGGGTGATGCTAATGATCCATTTCTTGAGGCAGGCAGAAGGGAATTGGCCAAACAGAAGTCGCTGCGAAGAGAGTTCATCCAACCTTGCATTTGCCTTCAATGCCACAACCATCTACTCTAGGTGCTGGCTTATTTTCAAGTCGCCTATGGCGATTACATCAAACACTCCATGAACTACCATCCGCATCATCCGGAAGCGGGTTTTCACTATTTAATACATCGTCTTCTACTCTGTCATCCTCGATGTTTTCAACTCCATCGAGTGCTGCTCCGGTGTCCTCCCTTTTGGATCATCCGCTAATGCGCCCCAATCTTCAATTTTGGGACTCCACCAACATCTTTGTTTGGGTCTACAACAGCACCTTCCGCATTTAGCACTCCAGCCTTTGGTTCAACCACTGCCACTGGGAACTCACTTTTTTCAACACCATCCTTCGCATCAGGTCCAACAGTTGGGTCTGGAGCAAGCTTTGGGACTGTATCTAAAGCTTCCAGGCCAAAATCTCGCACTACACGCAGCTAGTCAAATCTTGTGAAGCCATCAAAACTGGTGGCAGGTCAAGGATCAGTCTGCTTATTGATTTTATGATCAAATTGTGACCAACTATTTCCCACGACCAAAAAAGGTCGCGACCGACAATTTGAGATTTGCTTAGAGTATGGCTACAATGCTCGAAGTCGTCTTCTATCATCTCGAGAGACAAGTTTCCGCTTCATGCGGGATGGGCTCCATCGATTGTTGTGAAGGCGGGCAAATGCTCCACACATACCGCATGCGGCGTCCTTGATTTCGATTAGGCGTAACTGGGTTTGATAGAACCATGCTCCTGTAAACTGCAGATGGAGGAGATCTTTAATTCATGATGATGATAATGTTGTTCCTTTCAATTGTCTTAACATCAATCAAACATGTAGAATAAACACGTTTTCGGTCGATTTTGTGCCAAGAGTTGTAATTCCAAGTTATTAGGAAATTGAAGTAAAAAAAAAAGTTGAGATGCAATGCCTCTTATAAAATCTGGTCGTTTTCTGCATGACCTTCTCCTCCTTGCTGGTTTGCTCGAGCATGTTCCGAATTGTTGGGAGATTGAATTGATTATCAAGTAATCGTGCCAACCATTTGCATCAAAGCTCAGCTAAATGAAGGTTTGAAACACTATCAAGATATCCTACAAATGCCATGTTTGGCACCAATGGATGGATTGTGCCCCTGAGATAGACAAAAGCAGCATGTATGACTTCTCATCTTCAAATCTTTTTTGACATACTGAACGATTTTTCCTTGATGTGTTAAATTTATTAACTGTTTATCTATCTACTGTGTGTGTGTGCGCTTATCATATATTGTCTTCCTTTTTTTTGTTTCTTAAGGGGATGGGGTTTCGTAAGAATGGAGAGAGAGAGAGAGAGGAGAGAGAGCATGAATTTATGGAAAGAGAAGAGAGAGAAAAGGTGGGGTTGGAGAAAAAAGTGGAGAAAAAAGAAAGAGAAAAAAAAAGTCACGTGAATTTGTTTGGTCCGGAAGTTTTTTTATCCGGGAAGTCCTGACTAGAGCAAAACTGTATATATATATATATATATATATATATATATATATATATATATATATATATATATATAGGTTTTTCCCAAGAACAATCTAAACCTAAAACACAAAGAAAAAAAAAAAACAATCTAAACCCAAGAACCATCGTGGTATCTACTTCTTCCACAATGTCATTTACTAATTCTGATATCATTTCCTCTTCACTCATTCTTGCCTCAAAAACCAAAGGATCCTCAAACGCGTCCACACCTTGATTCAACCTCTTTGGAGCATCCAAGACAACATACCAATTGTCCCTTGTTGGATCCTTGCAGTAGAAAACTTGAGAAGCTTCAGATGCACAAATAAATGGCTCGTCATTTTCCTTATATTTTCCTTGGAACCTCCCAAGGTTAACAAATACTAAATTTGTTTCTGGATCAACCACACATCCATTTACTTTATCTCCAATCAGCACCCAATCGCAATAGAACACCACTTCTTTGAAATCAGAGTAATCCACTTCAAGTATTTGCCTAATGATCCAGTAATAAGTAGCTTGTTTCTCCACGAGGTTCTGATCCTTCGCACTTGCTCTAAAATTAGTAAAAGCATTCATTGAAACCCCACTATTTTGGGTTGACTTGGCCGTTTCGGACCCTGCAGTACAAAACATGTATCCATTGTGCTCATATCTGTCATACGACTTGGCTTCAAAGCTCGGACCCATAGCAAGCCTTTTCAAGGTCGTCATCTTCTGATTTTGTAGTTGTTGTCTTAACCAAGGAACGTATTCCAATGGCTTTTCAGTTGCTACATTCCTTTTTCGACGTCGACCCCTAGAAGGATGAGATGTATAGGGTTCAACGTATAACTGGTACTTCCTGTAATTTAAACAACTTTAGATTTGAATAAATTTACATGAAATTTGAAAGTAATGAAGAAAAAAAATCAGATTTTACTTACGCCTCCCATTCAGCATTTTGAGGACAATGTTGCAAAAGCCATTTGCGCACTTGTTCGTATTGCAAATTGGACAAAATGTACCTTGTCCCCTTTTTATTAGTAGTGAACTTTCCTCTTTTATGGCTTCCTTTTCTCGCTTTAGGCATGTACTCCATGCAATATCTTACTGATTCTTCCATAATGTACCGTTCCGCAATACACCCTTCTACATGTGTCTTATTCATCACATTCCCTTTGTATATTCTCATCATCCTGTTACATAAAATAAATCAGAGACACAATAATTTCATATATGAATAGCATAAAATGAGATAAATATATATTACATACCGCTCAAAATGGTACATCCATCGAAATGGAACAGGTCCATTAGTTAATGCCTCCTCCGCCAAGTGCACAACAAGGTGTATCATGGGAACAAAAAATGAAGGAGGGAAATACTTTTCAAACACACATAAAGTTTCCACAACACGTTTTTTCATGATCTCGAGCGTCTCACGGTGAATAACTTTTGAGCACAAGACATTGAAGAATAGCGACAATTGCAAGATAGCAGCACGCAAAGGCTTATGCTTTTTGTATGCATGCATTAGTAAAACTGGGAGCAATTGTTGCATGAGGATGTGGTAATCATGTGAATTCATGCTCTTGAGTTGAAGCTCCTCCATATTCACATGATGTTTCCAGTTTGAACTATACCCTTTGGGAACTTTCAGATCAACTAGAGTTTGACATACCAGCTTTTTTTTTGATTTCGACAAAGTTTAATGGAGCTTTAGGCAAGAAAATCTTGCCATTCTCTTCAATAGGCCACAAGTTCTTCCTTATCTTCATTTCTTTAAGGTCTAGGCGAGCTGCAAGACCATCCTTATTCTTCTCTTTTGTTCCCATGATTGTCCCAAGGAGATGTTCAAAGAACATTTTTTTTTTCAGATGCATCACGTCCACATTGTGTGGAATAAATAACTCCTACATTTACACAAAACTGAAAATGTTAAAATACCTAATATATTATAATATATAACACTTGTGATGCGAAACATTTTAAACTTACCTCCCAATACGGCAAGTCAAACAATTTTGATTTCTTGGACCATGCATATGAACCATTTTTTCATCGTAGGTGTGCTTGGTCTTTTCCTTTTCTTGCTTAATTTTCCGCATTAATCGTGGGAAATGTTTCCACCCTCATCAATACCTCGGAACCGGTCAAGCGATTGGGCTTTTTTTCTATGCTCTTCTTTTCCATTAAATTGCATTTTTGGCTCCTAAACACATGATCATCTGGTAGGAATCTTCTGGTTGCCATGTAAGCTTCCTTTTTCCCATGTAATAGTCTGATTGAGTCGGTATGTACACTACAAACTGGACAAGCATACTTTCCACCTGTTCTACTACCTGAGAGATGACCCAACGCCGGAAAATCATGTATCGCCCATAGCAAAATAGCTTTCATAGTAAATATTTTCTTGGAGTAGGCATCGTATGCTAGACTTCCAACTGTCCACAATTCAATCAACTCTTCAATCAATGGTTGCAAATACACATCAATGTCATCTCCTGGGCTAGTTTTTCCGGGGATTAACAATGTTAACATTGTAAATTCTCGAGTCATGCAATAGGAGGGAGGAAGATTATAGGGAACCATCATGACAGGCCAGCAGCTATAAGAATTGCTATTCATTCCAAAAGGATTAAATCCGTCTGTAGCTAGTCCTAGCCGGACATTGCGTGGCTCACTTGAAAATTCAGGCCACTTGCGATTAACTGATTTCCAAGCAGAAGAATCAGCAGGATGGCGTATGTAATCCTCATCTCCAACTGAATTTGTGTGCCACCTCATTTTCTCTGTAATCCACGGTATTGTGTATAATCTCTTCAGCCTTGGTGTTAATGGGAAGTACCTTAGCACCTTCCACGGAATTTTGTTCCCTTTATTCCTAAGAACAATTGACTTCCATCTGCTTGCCTTACACACTGGACAAAACTCCCTAGTTGCATGCTCTTTCCAGTATAGAATGCAATCATTACGACACGCGTGGATCACCTCATAGTCCATTCCCAAAGATTTGATCAGTGTTTTCGCATTATAGGTGTCAATAGGTATAGTGCTCTCCTTTGGCAAAATAGCTTTTAACATTTGGAGCAACTCTGTGAAACTATTGTCCGACCATCTATTTCTAGCTTTCATACTCATCAACTCAACTGTCACGGAAAGTTTCGTTAATCCATCTTCACACGAAGGGTATAAAGGTTGTACTGCATCTTCCTTCAATTTTTTGTAGTAATCATTACCATGTATATCTTCTTCATTTTGTGTGTCACGTCCACCTCGAAGTTCATCCATACAATCATCTAATGACTCGGGATCTATGTGGGCATCGTTAACCAAATCAACCATCCTAGGGGTTGCACTTGAAGAAGTGCTAGGAATCCCCTTTTTAATGCCACTAGTGGGCAGTGGTTCACCATGAAAAGTCCACGTTGTGTATGTCTGATCAATACCAAGACGGATTAGATGGTCACTGACTTCAGATAGAGTCTTTTTCCCATTAACATTACGACATGCTACACATGGACAGCAGTACCATCCATCGTTTCCCGGTTTGTTTTGAGCAAATGTGAGGAACGATATGACACCATCAAGATATTCCGTAGACGCTTGAGGTGCTTTCATCCATGCCCTGTTTGGGGTAATGCGAAACATTCCTACTATACAAAAGAATGAGAACTAAATATAATATTAGCAATAAGCACAAGTTCAAGCTAGCAACTGCTAAATACCAAGACAAAATTTAATGGTATATCATTCATAATTCAAAATACTATCAATCACTAAAACGCTATATGATCAAAAGACCTCAATATATGGGGATAACAAGACTCATTAGAGACTGCAACTCTTTAATTTGGATGAAAAAAGAAAAGGAAAACCCTAGAAACAAAATTTGATCAGTTCTTTGTAAGTCATATCTTCTAGAAACTATATTGAAGGGCTTATTTGATCAGTTCTTTGTAAGTCATATCTTCTAGAATAATCGTCATAAATATTTTTTCTATTTCTAACTTCTAGGCTTCTCGGTTTTATTTCTTCTCCTTCTTAGATCTCGTGATGCACACTAACACAAGTCACACACTAACACAAGAAGATCACCTCCTAGTTTACAAGTGCACGTATTTACGCGGACATCGGCAAGGAAAGCAGAGGTAATAAAATATTTAGTTTTTTTTTTACTGTTCCAGTTGTTATTATTAGTGTTATTTTCCTTTTATGTATTCTGTAGATCTTCTATACAAGGATTAAGAAAGTGCCCTGTAGATTGACGCTTACTGCTGACACCCCGCTTGGAGTATGGCTGCTTCCTTACCTTAAATATTTTCACATTCCATTTTATATTAAAGTCATTATATAAGAATATATTGTTTTTAGTCTTACTAAACGGAGTGTTTGAATACTGATATTTTGCTTATATAAACACACACATATATACAGGGGCCCCTATATATAAAGATTGAACCACTTTATTGAGTTACTTTTACTTTGTTGTGAATCATTTAAGTTCACAAGCTAATATTAGCCAAAATAGAGAACACCCAAACAATTCCGTAAGTGAAGAAGCACTACTAAGTAGTGTACTTGAGTTGATTGAGGTCGAAGAGAGGTGCCATGAAAAGAAATGGTCGCGAAGAGTGAGAAATCCATTGTTGCCATGAGGATGAAGCGTAACCTCGTGATTTTTCAGTATGGGTCGCAGTTTGATCCAACCGCAGTTTGATCATACTTCAGGAGTTGATTTTGGAAGGAAAGACTTTGTTTACTTCCTGCAAATTGCTTATGTAAGAACTAGTAGAAAGAAAGCTATTTGGAAAAAAATAAGGCAGCATTGATAGACCGTTGAATGAGAATGCTTGAATGGGAATCGTCTTAGCAACTGGCTATAGGCATGAGTCAAAGCCGCCGGGAAAGGAGAGACAATCTCTCATGAGAGAGGGATGAGCAAGTGACAAATTGGGGAAAAAATAGGTAGGCCTTCTGAGCGGAGCGGTCATTTAGGGGCCTTGTTAGTTGTTAGCGACCCATCATTCTTCCCTAAGTTGTCAGAGTTCGATCGAATCGATCAAGAATTTCGTCACTTTCAGAAACTAAATCTGAAGATTTATATAAATCATGAAATTCACTATCATTAATTACATCTTTAAGTTCCTCTTTAAGTTCATTATCAGATCCGCTATCAACACTATATAACCTAATACTACTCGAACGTAAGTAGGAGTACACAAAAGTTTGGGTTGCATATTCATAGTATAAGGTTAAATAGTTGTTTTTCTGATAGTAGTATTAAGTGTGATAGTCGTATTTATTTGAATAGTCTTAGGTGTTATAGTCGTATTTCTGATAATGATAATTCAGATTATTCAAGTAATGATTGGATTTCGGAAAGTGCATTTCATGAACGTAAAGATGATATATCTGAAAGTAAAGAACCTACTTCAAGTGCATTTAATGATGATTATAAAAGTGAAGAATTTCTTTCTTTAAGTGCATTTCAAGAACTAAGTGTTCCACTTGCCTTCCCATAGCCCCCGGAGTGATGTTAATTGTGGTTAGAAGCAGCGGTATGGATGATCACCATCGATAAAGAACTAGTTTGCCTTATCGTCCTTCTTTCTTTGATTTCAAATGTCAAGAAGCAGGATACCCTGGGAAGCAAGGCTGTAAGGTGGAGCATTTTCACATATATAGGTGATAGATCCTTTCCTGGTCCGCGGAATTGATTCGCGAACTCGAAATAACCCGTTATCAGGCAGATATTTAGGTAATGAAATAGAAAGCCCTAGCCAACCGATTGATATACTCGTCAGCTAGCTTAAAAGAAGTTCATAAACAACTTCAACTGTTTTTAATCATATATCATATACGTTAAAGCGATTAGAGCCGAATATATAATTTACAAACACAAATTCATGAGTGAAACAAACTTATTGAATATCTAAACACTACTAGGAAGCCGCTTTAACTAACAACTAGAATATTTGGAAAAATGAAAAGAAGAAATGCTCATCAAAACATATGCCCTTTGATCGTTCAACCGTAAATGGTCACGTCAGCGAACTCAAACTTGTTTTTGTTATTTCAAATTTGATAAAAATCCAAATTATCTGATAAATACTTATTTTGATTAGTCACAAGGTTACGTCTTTAAGAATGTAACACCGTTTTTAATGTCAACAAATTTCAAACAAGTTCATGTATATATTTTTTGCGGGGAGGTTTTAATTGTTTGGGGGAGCAGGATAAAATATTTCCCTTAAAGAATACCTTGGAGCTGAAGGAGTAAGTGAACAACTGAAATGACTCTTAATTTACCAATATCGCTTAATTACAACGATCTACTCTCTTTTTTCAGGCTTTTGGGAGACAAGGCAAGATTGGAAGTGATCAAGAACACATCACACATTCCTCAAACTGAGGGTCCAAACCACTTCAATGACATTGTAATGAAAATCTTGTGTGGTTCACTGTGATTCTCTATTGTTAAATTGAATCTAAATCCAGTATCTTTATAGTTTACATGTTTGTATAAACGATGCTTTATGGGTAATTAAGTGAGTAGCCGATGGTGAATTTGAACGAGTTTTTGACAAGTTCTTTCAATTATGAGTTTTTTTAGAGAGTGGAAGACTTGTATCAACCTAAAATTTCTCAAAGATAGATGCGAGAATCATTCTCACAAATCAAACACACCTTCGTAGCTAGATTAGAATTTAAAATAAGCTAGTTTTTTTAAATTTAGCCTTGTCATCTGTACCAATGATATTCATTATTGACTTTCGTTACTGTAACGAACTTGTTTTAAAAACCTTCAGAGGGGGAAACTGGAAATCACATGGTATTAGATACCCGAGACCTTGGTCATGTGAAAACAGGTCATATTATGTATGCTTTGCTTATGTGAATACATTGTTGAATGTGATGGATTCTTTAACTTATCAGTATATTAGATTGGATTGGACTGTGGGTTCACAAGTTGACTGTGGAGTGATTTAAAACATAAAAGAAGGCACGGTTAAAGGTAGCAAGTAGGAACTGTTATAGAGTGTGGCACAAGGTTGAATGACATGTCAAGGCATGTTTTATTATATGGATATTTGATACAGTAGGTAGCATTTTTTCCATGATTGTATTTTTTTTACCTTTCTTTTGTTCTTCTCATAACTTCTTACTTACCGTTGCATATATTTGTGTCAAGGGTTATTTTTTGTGACTATTTAAAGAACTTGGGCATTGTACCTGATGAGTTAGAACATTTAGAATTACCATCAATAGTAGAAGTTATGAAAGAAAGAGTTGAGTTTTTACAAAAGATTGGATTGACCATTGATGATATTAATGAGTATCCATTAATGTTAGGGTGTAGGGTTAGGAAAAATATTATTCCTATTTTAGGCTATTGAGAGAAAATTGGGATTAAAAGGTCAAATATGGGTGAGTTTGTTAAGAACTATCCACAAATTTTACATGCTAGTGTGGTTGTTGAACTTGTTCCTGTTGTTAAGTTTCTTCGAGGTCTTGATGTCAATAGGCAGGATATTGGTTATGTTTTACAGAAGTATCCTGAGCTTTTATGGTTTAAGCTCGAGGGTACGATGAGTACTTCGGTTGCGTATCTTGTGAGTATTGGTGTTAGTCCTAGGGATATTGGCCCGATGGTCACGCAATATCCTTATTTGCTTGGAATGAGAGTGGGGACTGTTATTAAGCTGATTGTGGATTACTTGGTTTCTTTAGGGATTCCAAAGAAGATTTTGGCTCAGATGTTTGAGAAACGAGCTTATGTTCTCGGGTATGATTTAGAAGAAACTATTAAACCAAATGTGGATTGTTTGAGAAGGCTTTCATGGCAACAAAGTCTTCAACCTTCTTTATTAGTCATCATAGTTGGCGTGGTCTTAGCTATAACCATTCAAATGAACGCTTGCCCACTTCTTCTCCTCGGTTAATACTCACTTCTTGCAAGATCTTGTGAGAGAAATTTGAGGTACTTCTTGTTTTTTTATTTATTTTGTTGCAATTAAAGATTTGTTTTTGATTGATTGTAATAAGCAATGGGGCTGTTTTGTTTTGTGCATTTGGTAGTTTGAAATTGTTGATTGAATGTTATATACTTTATACACAATGGGTTAATAGGCATTCTTTGTTTTTGTTAGAAATCTATTGGTTCTTTTTGTACTTTAGTCTCAAGAACTTAATGGGGTTGTTATTATTACTCAAAGTGATTAAAAGTGAACTGAAAATACTTGTGTTCCTATGTGGAATTGCAGAATTTATCTTTTAGATATGCTTTTACTTGATAAAAGTGGTCATTATCAGTTATGAACAGATTTTAGCGAAATCCCCTGCATCCTAAACTTAAGAGCATAATGGTTCCATGGTTTTGTAAAATGTGATGTTTCCGTGTTTCTTTATTACGGTTCAAGTGGGATGAATTTGGGATACAAATTTGCCTTGTACAATGTCTAACATTGGTATTGGTAGGAACTCTTTCACTATATCATTCAGGAACTTGCGGTGTCTCTCATCAGATCTGTTTTAAGTTTAGAGATCTCAACTATGCGGTACATTGTTCACTTTGGAGGTGCTTTGGTTACCTACTCGCGCATCCCCGATGACAAAATCATCACCGAGAAGCTAGTATTTAACAAATCTCCTGCCAGGGTAGACCGCATCCGCACTGAGCCACACAAGCATGTGGTGACAGAGAATAACAGCCAGGATGATAGGAAGCCCAAGGGTGATAAACTTAAAGTAGCCTTCTGCTGAGTTAGGAGCCCGAAATCTATTTTACTTGTAATCGGACTCAACCCAAGCATGGGCAACTACCTTGTTAAACAAACACTCGATCACTGTCCTCTGGAACTTAAGATAAGAGGAAAGCGGTCGATTCGCGAGAAGATAAATCATACAATCTTACCTTCATGCAACCCTTCAACAGGCGGAGAGTGCGAGGTTGATCGAAAGTTCCATCTTGTGGGATTTTACTTTACGATCGACATACACTAATCATTCAAGGGACGGCGAAGTAGTGCCCGCTTTCATTGTTGGCGTTAGGAATAGCGAATACTCTTTCGGCACCTTAAAACCCGGCGACCGGTCGAATACATTGTCAATAGATAGTCATCCGGAGGTCTCATACGGAATCTTTGACATACAAAACAACTAACTATAAGTCGTTGAACCCGATTTAAACGCCGCCCGGTGATGAAGCGAACCTAGATTAAGTATTATGTAGTAATTGATTTATGAATACGGGTAAGAAGCTTCTTCCTCGAAAAGAGGGTCAATCTCTTTGGAAGGAAAGAAATAGCTAAATATTTGGAACAATGTATTGCGAGGACCATTCTAACATATCGGAGAAAAAAGGTCCACGTTAGGATAAACGAAGCCTCCTCATCGGACCAAAATCCCAAGTCTTTCCGACAGCTTTTTTAGGCATTCTTGCTAATTCAAGATGGGCGTCATGGACGATAGAGACGAGCACCGCTCCTGCAACAAGCCATTCTCGCTGTTGCACTCTAAGCATAAGACCTTTAACAAAGACTGGGATCCTTAAGGAAGGTTGCTTACCTTGAGTTAGACAACCAAAATCCGGTTTGGACGATTGGTTGTATCTTACTCCCCGATCTTCCTTCCTCGCTTTCAATTCTCTAAGGCACTTTATCTTTCCTGCCTTTCTAGTAGCTCCCCGCCGCTATGGTAGCTGGGGAAGAGCTGAGTAGAGATATCTATATTAGGGTAAGTACTGCCATTAACTTCCTTCAAGTGCTTTTAGTTTAGTATGGCGGCCTCTAAGAAAAAAAGTGGGACCTATGTTCCTCCTTGCTTTCTATTTTTACTGAAAGGTTCTTTCGGTTAGAAGAGATTAGGCGGGGTAGGAATGTATTATATGGTATTTATCTTGTTTCCTTTGTTAGTATGGTTATATCCATCCCAACTAGATTTTCATAGATTCTCCCTATGGAAGAAGCTCTTCTTTCGGAACTCAACGCACTCACCTATCTATTCTATTATGTCCTTCTCTTATGGATTCACATCCCAATATTGTGTTATCTTAAGTAGTGACAGAAAACCTTTCGGAGAAGCCGCAGAGGGAGCGCCATAAGCCCCAAGCGGCCTAGCCTAGCCCTAAGTGAGGATGTTGATTCTCGCTCCGAGTTTTCTTTTGGATTCGCGTAGTGATAAAATAATTTCCGATTTGCTTTCTTTGTTTGGTTTCCCTGAACTGGAATCTAATCTTTCTGCCCATAATAAAAATTGGGTTTTTCTGGTGAAAACTTAGGTGTTGAAGCATGGGGCGGCTTGAGGCCCATTCGAATGACCCGAAACAACGCTTTTGCTTAAGAGAGGGGCCAAACTCAAGAGCCGTTGAGCCAGCTTTGCGGATCGGACCGCGTTCATCTTAGAGCACCAGTCAAGCTCATCACTAGGTAACGAACGAGTCAAAACAGATGGTGATCAGAGGTGGACATCTAGCCAAGCTCTAGCTGGTGGAGCAAGGGCTGAGGCTGTAGTTTCAAATCCAACAAAGTATTAAGCAGAATCAAGGGCTGGATAGAGGTTGCCAACCGGGATTTAGTATCCGACTAACTAATAAAAAAGGGCTTGTTGCCCGCTCTAAACTAAAGGAATTTTAGCTTACTTTGGGGGCTCCTCGGGGATAATAAGGTATAAAGAGCTGAGATATGGGCTAGAGACCCTACTCTAAAATCAGTGTATGAAAGATTGAAAGGTCCCCAAAGAAGGGGATCGATCTTGGGAATGGGGCTAAACGAAACTCCCTCGAGAAGGGAAATAGAAGAGCTTTTAAGCCACATTGAGAATGGTCGGTGGGGTCAGTTAAAGGTATGTAAGCCGACACTGACACAGAGACATATGTTGTTGTTTCAGCAACTGAAGAATAGGATTTCCTCCCTTTCTGAGAGGTGATCCGCCAATACTTTTTCAACCTAAAGGTTTACTGGGACGAAGTTTGGTCAAAATGTAGTCATTGAAGCCTTTCTTTCAGCAACATCTTCTGTCTATGGACAACTCAAGTCTCGCTCTAAACACTTCAAGTCTCTACATCCAAGTATCCTAAGATTTGTATGGTTTAGCCATACACAACTACACGTTCATAAATTTTAAGTGTTTCCATTCAATTAAAACAGATACAAAACTCAATCATCCACTACACATATCCTCTAAAACACACCACGTCAAGGTGCCAATCGCAAGAAATTCTATCCCCACATGGTTATGAAACATATTGCATATCTCAGTTTCTCACATATACTTTAACCATTCAAATTGCTTTAACATTTTTCTTCATATACTTATAACTAATAAATTTACATATCATCAACAAAAACAATTTTATACCTTAGTCCTCTTAAACACAGCCTCAATATCCAGATCCAAATTTCAATCAAAACCTTAATCCTCCCTGGCGTAGCAATAATAACATGAGGCCTACTCATCAACACTTTCCCTTGCTCAATCATATCCATTCCACCAACAATAACACTACACCTCAAACTCAAACTAGACCCAAGTGCTTTAAACTGGTCAGCTAACTGAAACGCCAATTCACGCGTAGGCGTTATAACTAACGCGTAAACACCGTAATGATTCTTAGCTAACTTTTGTAATATAGGTAGCGAATGCAAATAGTTTTGCCACTACCGGTTTCAGCTAGTCCTAAAACATCTCGTTAAGATGGAATGCTATGCTTATGATACCACGTATACCCAAGGATTAACTAAGAGGACGTTGAAAGGTATCCTAGTTGTATGCGTTACTACCACTGAATTTTTTTTTGAGCAACCCAACTGATTTTTTACAGTGACTTAACATTAAATTTGTAATCTTTGCGGAAAAATTCAACCTTTTAAAAAAAAATTGTAATCTTTGAAGAAAAATTCAACCTTTTAAAAATAAATTGCAATTGGTTTAATATAACAACAACAAATTCAATTTTTCGACTAATAACAGATATTAATCAAAGAATTAAGATCAAAATATGTAGTACCTGCTAATTGGATGATCGAGCAAAACACATTCCACCAAAACCCCCCAAATTGAAACCGAAAAACTGATGGGAAAACAAATAAAATAATTGAAATCTAAAGAATTTATACAAAAAAATAAAAATAAAGTGTTAATTGTTGCAAATGAGATTATATGATTACCTGAAACTAAGCTGTTGATGGCGACAGAACGAGATGAAAACAACAATCAAGATTTCCAAACGAACCTCAATATCTATTTTTCTCTCACACTTTGTTTAAGAAGAAAAGTAGTCACTATCTGATTTGTTTTGACGAAGGCGAATTCTCTCTCTCTCTGCTATATTTTTCTTATTTGCCCAATCGAAATTTAGCCGCGAAGTCTAATTTTTAGCGAAATAGTAGAGCGGGAATTAGCTCGTCAAAGCTCCAAATTCTATTATAAGAGGACGACGGCTATTGAGTTAGACAACCACGGCTATGGGCTCAAGTTTTATTACGTGGGCTATTAACCGTCGTTTACGGCCGAATACACCTGTTGTTTTTTGGCCAATTTGGTGTAGTGAACGCCCATGCAAAAAAAAAAAAAAAAAACACAAAAAACAACATAACGCACAAAGAATGCTTACCGCGATATCCTCGCTGCGCTGACGGGTGAGTTTCTGCGGGCGCCTTCCAAGCCCAGCATGGGTCTTCCAACGACAAGGTGATGAAACTACCTATATCAACTAAAGCTCCAATGCCAACAGCTCGTACAACGTCATCAATGTTATAGCGGCTTCCATGTTCACTTCTCCTATGATCTGTCGATGCCTAAAACCGTATGTATAGATAAACAATGACAACAGTACTAACCTTTTCTTCGTCTACCCAAGAACTTTTCTTTTTTTTTAAACGAAACTAGCGCGCGACGCGACGGAAACTTCTGTCGTCACAATGGTTTAGTACTTTGGAGAACACGGTGGTGTTTACTTTTGTTTTCTACCGTTTATCAGTGCTAGATCGTGACTTTTCTCTAAGATTTATGCTAAGCATGTATTTCTATGTGTTATCTGTTTATATATACACTGGTCCAGTGTTTAAGTCCCTATGTAATTCTACCATCCAAACCGACTTAAGGTGGATGATGCAATTCTATCCTTTATCCAATCCGGATTTATTTTAGCATCCTAGTATTATATGATGTACACTTCTTTTATGTTTCCTTATGCTCACTTATCACGCTACTCGTATTCATATTTCGGAACAAATTTTTGACTCTTGTACATTTTTCGAATTCCAATTATTTCGTTCACAGTAATTCGCCGATTTATGTCCGTTCCGTCGGATATTTCGCGGATTTTTCTCCACAGTTTTCAAACGGTCTAATCCTAGTATTGCTATTCCGCTGGTACGCGTCGTCGACATCACTTTCGCCTTGTTACGAAATGCGTTCGGTACAGTATTCGGCACTCAATTTCTTTTTGATATTTTCGACCGTATTTTATTTATGTGCATCTTTTATTCTATCTATGCGTTTTCGGCCGTTTTTTATTTAACTACGTCATTGCGTCCCGTATCCGTTAATTTGACATTTTTTCATTTCCGCTAATTCACGAATTTTTCCCGGTTGTCCATTTATCTTATCGTTTACGTTCACACGACACTTTTTATACACTCCGCTTACTCTTATATTAATTCACGTGTTCCGTGTTTTATCTTCTCTTCTTTGCCATGTGAACTTTGTTCGCCTGACAAAGAGGGGGCGGTGTTTCGACCCCCACCTACGTGGCAAACGTCCATTAGTAGGGGTCTCTATTTTATTCATTTAATCAACAGGGCTAAAGCCTAATTCGCAATATCATGGATCAATGTACATGCCCATTAACTCATGTGTCTAAGGCTGAACCTTAGCCACATGGCTTGTCACCAATATACGTTGATTTATGTCCAGATTCATTTCTTATCAAAGAGATAATTATCAGTTGACAGTTATATTCTATCACAATTACTCAACCAACAAGATTACTTGAGCTACAAGGACTCTCTACTCTACCTATATAAATACCACATTATTTTTCATAAGGAACTACGTTGAAACTTGATCCCTAGAGAATAGATCTTGGGTACGTAGGCAGCCATTATTTGGTTCAGTTTCATCTCCCCCAACATCAAATTCCTCTGTTTCTTAGTGCGTTCTTTACCATTGCTCTCGTTGTGTTGAAGCAGTTTACTGCCGAAACAATATCCAAAAATTATTAGCACTTAATTCATCTTATAAGGGGATGTGGTAAAAAGTATGATATAAAAAGTATGGTAAACGAATCCTGCTCGTTACCATACTTGCTCATTATATGAATTAGAAGCTGATTTTTGGAGTTCATAGTGGAGTTTTTTCGGAGTTCGTATAAGTGGAGTTCATATAACGAGCAGGTCAACATACAGAATTGACATATGCAATCCTACCTACCTACACAATGAACTAAGGCTATGTTTGGTTCAATGAAATCTAATTCTAAAAGAAAACATTTTCTTTGATTTGATTTTCCATGTAATGATAGTACAAGAATTTGGATTTTGTGTATTTGGTTGGAAATGGAAAAGTGTGTTGTAGTTTGGGAGTACTGGATCAAGACTTGTGAAACTTGCGCAAAATAGGGAGTCAAAATCTTTTGAAACCTACTATCTCGAAAATCTCTCCCTTTCTCTCTCTCTTGCAAGCCTCCGTTAAAAATAGAAAACAACTACCTCTCTGTTAAAATGGGTGTTGCTTTCCTCTTTTTGTACACTTTGAAGAATCTGTTTTCTAGTTTTTTATTTTCCATTGTGAACCAAACATTCAAAAGTTTTCAATTTCCTTGAAAACACTTTTTTTTTTCTCAATTTTCCTTGAACCAAACACAGCCTAAGAGCTGATTTTTTTGGGGATATGATATCTACAACATGAAGATCATCTCTACAAAAAATCAGTTCATTTGAACATGTCTAACCCTACCAAAAGTTGATTTCAAGTTTGAAATTTATCTGATGGTCCAGAATTTTAACACTCTTTTGACAAGAGTAGACACATCCAATTGAGCTGATTTTTTGTGGAGATACTATCCATGGTAGGGATGTAATATCTACCAAATATCAGCCCTTAAAGCAATGTGCAAATCCGCTTTTGGATTACATATGTCAATTTCATATGTTATTTCTGTATGTCGACGTAGCCAGCGGCTGGCTACGCCGACATACAAAAATAACATAAGGAATTGACATACGTAGTCCTACCTACCTACACAATGAAACTAAGAGCTGATTTTTTTGGGGATGTGATATCTACAACATGGAGATCATCTCTAACAAAAATCAGTTCATTTGAACATGTCTAACCTTACCAAAAGTTGATTTCAAGTTTAAAATTTATCCGACGGTCCAGAATTTTAACACTCTTTTGACAAGAGTACACACATCCAATTGAGCTGATTTTTTATGGAGATACTATCCATGGTAGGTAGGTAATATCTACCAAATATCAGCCCTTAGGGCAATGTGCAAATCCACTTTTAGAATGCATATGTCAATTTCGTATGTTATTTCTGTATGTCGACGTAGCCAGCCCGATATATATATATATATATATATATATATATATATATATAATGAAGATAATCTCTACAAAATTTCAACTAATTTGATAATGTTTAATTATGTCAAAAGATGATTGCAAAATCGTAAAATCTGAGCCGTTTAAAAAAAATCAAAATTGAGAACGATTTTTAATTAGGTTAGAGATTTCTAAATGAGATGAATTTTTGTGGAGATGTTATCAATGGTTAGTAGATCATATAAACAAATTATTAGCACTTAACTCATCTTTTAGGGGGTTGTGGTATAAACTATGGTATAAAAAGTATGGTAAACGGATCCTGCTCGTGTATATAATTTTTATATCATAGTTTATACCACAACTCCCTACAAGATGAGTTAAGTGCTAATAGTTTGTGTATATGATCTTCTAACCATTGATAACATCTCCACAAAAATTTGTCTCATTTAGAAATCTCTAACCTAATTAAAAATCGTTCTCAATTTTGATTTTTTTTTAAACGGCTCAGATTTTACGATTTTGCAATCATCTTTTGACATAGTTAAACATTATCAAATCAGTTGAAATTTTGTAGAGATTATCTTCATGGTTAGTTAAACACATCCACAAAAAATTAGGTTATAATTTATGTTGTACATAAAGTTGTGTGTGTGTGTGTGTGTGTGTGTGGTGGCCAGATATTGTACACTAACAATATTGGTCATTATTTCAATCATTGCCTAAATACAATATCGGCAAGAGAGCCAATATATTCATATAAATTGCAGGTAGAAGAGAATGAGACAAGGATGGACACATGTCATAAAGCGATTGGATGAAGCCATGTGGAGCAGCTATAAAAGGAGGAAAGGGTGCTAGAGAAAAGGACAAGTGATAACCAGTCAATTCATTCCATGACAATGATCACACATAACACTTAGAGAGAGAGAGAGAAACTTGATAGAAGTGAAATTGATAGTTTTACTAATGAATAAAGCGATGAAACTCTAAACGCAAGTAAAACTAAAACTTAACTATACTCGTGATTATCAAAGATTTCTACTCTCGATACTATTGAAGTAGAGTTGGAATAGAAGATTCGTTCCACTCCTAGTTCTTTAGTATTCAAGTTTTCTATAATTGCGAAACTATCTAAAGTCTAACGAGAGTTTTACAAAGGGAATTCTAAGAACAAGACACTAACTATAATGATCCAATTACGAAATGCTATGGGATACTAAGATTTGAATCTAGAATAAGAATTAGGGGGGGAATTGAATCCACCTTGAATCCAACTTAAGAACTAGCATAGATTGTTGTAATCTAATTCTTACGTTCTTACGGTAAGAATTAGTCATTCTAATCCCTAATTATACATGGCATCTCTACCAATTCATAACTAGCATGTGAGGAAGTCCACCTATTCTCATGGCGAATCAACGACCTTCTAGAGTGGAATAGACTCTTACAACGATTCTACACTACTCAATCAAGTTTTCATCAAGGCTTCATTAAGCCCCTCTAATGGAGGTTTAGCCTTGATTTATCAAACTATCATTTCCATATGAAATTGAATAAGATATAATATAAAGATTCTAACTTTATTAAATTCAACTAAACAATAATTGAAATCTAAATTAACAACTAAGAAATCATTAACAAACAAGAATTGAAATTAGATCTAAGCAATTTTAAATAACAAAATCGAAATTATCAAGAACTAACTATTTTATTTATCTAATGAATGATAAACAATGATTCAATACTGAAATTAAAACAAGAATAACAACCAATTAATTAATTGAAAACTAGATCTAGAACTAAGCTTTAATGGCTCTAACCTAATTTTCTAATCTCGATCTAACTATCCTTAAGAGCTAAGTCTTCTCCATATAAATGGAGGAGAACAGATCCACTTTTTCGTACATGGGCTGAGGAGCAATGTTTTAGGCCGGAAAATCAAGCCCAAAACCCAATTTCTTTAGTCAACAAAGGCCTTTTCAGCTGGATTTGACTTCCATGGACTTTTTTCCCACTTTTGCTCCTTTTGATTGGGTCAAGGCTTGAACAATTGGAAAGCTCTTTCCGAGACGGTCGTTTTGACATAGTATAGGCCCAATTCCGAGGTCTGAGTCCAAAAATACGACCTTCGGAAGTTCTACTGACTTTTGTGCATTGTTTCTGCCCGCGTTGACTTTGACTTTTCAGCTTTGACCGGGCTTTAAAAAGGCTTTTTCTCCTTGAATCTTGGCCTTTAATCACAAAACTTCTTAGCAACCAACCCTTGCTCCTTTATCTCGCAAAAGGGGCGCATTTCTACACATATTCGACTCCAATACCTGAAATACATAAGAACACAATAACAATACTAACTCTTACTTATTAATCACATAATTGATCAAAAGCTATATTGTTAAAGGGGTTAAAACTACAGTTTTTGGCTCTTATCAAACCACCTCCAAACATCATTTTGCTTGTCCTCAAGCAAATATGAGAAATTAGAATAAGTGACCAAAAATGGAGTTCTAACTAATCTCGTTTCGCCTAGTGCGATTGCATTGACCATATGCAACAAGGCCTTAAACCACTAGGAATTCCCTAGTGGACGAGTTATAGCCTCGTGAGAGTTTCCTAGTGAAGGTACTCACAAACTTCATCTATACTACAATGACTAAGAAATAAAACTATTGTTTCCTTATTTATGTCTCAATGATCTATACATCTCACTAGTATTTAAACAAGAATGGTCATTCTAAAACTTAAACTAATACATGCATAATAATCAAATCATCTTAAGATAAACAACTATATAATGAACTATGATATGAAATGCAATGGTAGGTCTGTTTCTGAAACTTTTGGGTAGCGTGCCTAAGTAGGTTCTCACAAGGAATGTGTCAAAACACACAACACTTTGATTTTTCCACTCAAGTTTGCTAACTCCAGTGTGCAGTGGGCACACGTTTCCTCACAATCTCAATGACAATCCAAGGAAGCCGAGGTCGATCAAACACATCTACCATTTACTATCACACCAACATATTCCTAATTGAGCTAAAGGTCTTTATTAGGTAATACGGGGCGTAGGTGTTGGTTAAAGAAGGAAGGAAATGGATATTCAAAAAGACAAATCTGAGAAAGTAGGGTCTTCATATTATGTATCTAGAGAAAACCTTGTTCTTTTGCTTCTACACTTTGTTTCCATCCTTAGCCTTTTTATTTTGGGTTTTGACTCCTTTTATTCTATTTTTGGAGTTTTTATTTTCTTTTCTTTTTCTTTTCTTTGGATGGAAACTTTTTTTTTTCTTTCTGAAGCAACTAACTAATTTTTGTTTACATTTCTCTTCTCTTTTCTTCACTCATCCCATTTCTCATACTTATCCAGATAGGTAGGCTGATTTTATTTTTTTCTTTTGTTTTATTGGGTAAAGGATTTGTGGTTTGTGAAAAGGCTAATGAAAAGCTCAGTGGGGCGACTAGCGGATAATAAATTTCATATAGGTGTGAATTTCAGGCTATATCAATCCAAAGAGGGCCTAAATTCTCGCTTAGGATATGGTGTGGTGATCAAGCAAGTGGATGTGTGATTTCTCTACTCATAATTTATTTCTCCCTTGTGTCATCACTCAGATATTTCACTCTTATGAGGCTTTTAGGCTAGATGCTCACAGGATATGTATTTAGTACTCTAACTTAGGTCTCAGAAAAATACTGCCAAGTACAATCAAAGATGCTCATGCAAGATGTTCGTGAAAAGATGCAATGACTATTACCTACGTATTAATCTATGTTTCAAAAATTAAATCCTAATTCAAGTACTACGTGAGATTTCTAGACTAATATCATCATGGAGAAGGGAACAATACCATTATCACTAAGTGTCTAGTATAAACAATATTTATGATTTTTATTTTTATTTTTTTATATAAAGAAAAGTGCGTAATTTACATCCTAAAAGTGCCTAATTTTTGAAAATGTTTCTATCCCACCCCCAAATAATCGAATGTTTTGTCCTCAAAGTGTAAAGAGATAAGGAAAGAATTTAACATAGAAACGTGGCAAAATTGGCGATTACAATGTAAATATTGTAAAAATGATATGATAACATGAAGCACAATTAAACCGTTACGCATTTAACTAACACAAACTCTTGGAGTAAACATGACAAGCAAAGGGTGGCAAAAGATTTGAAATGAAATACCAAAATACGCCACCCCCAAACAAAATTAGAAAACTCTTTTTAAGTTTGAAAATTTTTGTTTGGCCTATACTCCAGAAAGTTGGTATTGTACAAAAACTTCAGTATTTTAAAGTCAGATTCCCTAGACTTAATGTGATATATATGTATTAATATGCAGTTTCCCATATATCAATAATCTAAATAATTGTGGATCTTTCCATAAATAGTTAACACGGGATGCACCATTAAACAAAATTAAGCACCAAGATTTCCTATGGCATGGCTTAGTAGAATGGGAGTGAATTCTGATGGATCTAGAACCTAATCGAGCATAAAGTTTATTCTTTTTCTTTGAACGAAAAGATGTCCAAGTGAATGATCATGAGAAAATGGATGGTTGTGGAAGATACTTGAAATATGGATAAGTGTTAGAAGAAAAAGGGTGGGAAGAATGATTGGATTCTGTGAGGGATTAGCTCAGGTAGTTGTTTGTAGGGTGGTGTTCTAGGCAGTGCTTGAGAGGGTGGATCATCACAGGCTCTTAGAAACTTGTCGAATTCCTCATCTAGGTTGTTTGCTTCCAACTCTAGGAATGCAAGGGGAGTACCTGATAACCATAAAAATAGTAGAATCCTAAATATTAATGTTAACAACACTAATACGTAATCCTACCGTTCTTACGTTTAAATCAATTCTTCTTACTCTCAAAACATAATCATGCAATATAATGAGTAAGGATTTGTTCCACTCTTAACTGTCTAGACTTAAATTAAATTCAACTAATCAAACCCAAAAGGAACAATGGTGAGAGTAATGATTTGATGTGAAATTTCTATACTACCATTCCCAACACAAGAACAATAATAAGAACATGTCATTATGGAATAAGTAATTAACTTTATAAATCTAATAGAACAATAAGAACAAGATATGATTGAATGAATAACAACTACTTATTAATCTAATGAACAATAAAAACAATGATTCAATACTCAAGAAATAAACTAATTAATTAATCTAAAACTAGATCTAGAACTAAGGTTTAATGGCTACTTTTCTTATCCTAACCTAATTTATTTTCTAACCTAACTATCTACTATTAACAAAGAGCTAAGCTTTTGTTTTTATATGTTTCAGATCCAAAAATCGTGCATGGGCTTGGAGCCATGTTTTGGGCCAGAGAATCAGGCCCAAAACCCAATTCCTTCAGTCCAAAAAGGCCTCTTCAGCTGCAGTTGGATTTGACAGACTTTTCGTCCACTTTTGCTCTTCTGATTGGGTCAAGGCTTGGACCATTGGAAAGCTCTTTCCGAGCCAGTCGTTTTGACATAAGATACTCCCAATTCCGAGGTCTGAGTCCAAAGATACGACCTTCGGAAGTTCTACTGACTTGTGCACTGTTTCTGCCCGTGTTGACTTTTCAGCTTTTGACCGGGCTTTACAAAGGCTTTGTCTCCTTAAATCTTGGCCTTTATTCACAGAACTCCTTAGCAACCGACCTTTGCTCCTTTATCTTGCTAAAGTGGCACATTTCTGCACATAATGGACTTCGAAGCCTGAAATGCATAAAAACACGTAATCAGAATTAACTCTTAATTATTACTCACATAATTGGTCTAAAAGTATGATGGTTAAGGGGTTAAAACTACATTTTTGGGCTCTTATCAGTACCCAACAATATGTATGATAGAAGAGGAAGTGGATCGAGGTATTCAGTATTGTTTGAAATCGCTGGTTGGAAGGCTTGATTTAGTCAAAATGGACTTGAGCAAGGTGAAAGCTTTGGTGGTCGAAAAATGGGCTCTGTTAGGAGAATGCTTAGTAACTCCTCTGGGAAAGGGGTACTTGATGTTTAAATTTGATAAGGAAGAGGATTACACAAAGGTCTGGGAGCAAGGATCTTGGTTGTTTGATGCTTAAGTTCTTCGTTTGAGCAAATGGACCCCAAACTTCACCATAGAGAAGGAAACCCAATCACATGCGATGGTCTGGGTTAGATTTCCGGGGCTGAGTCTGGAATATTGGGAAGTTAAGAACCTATTGGCAATGGGCAAAACTCTAGGGCGTCCAATGCATGTGGACGAAACCACAGCAATGAGAAAGCTTGGGTATTTTGCGAGTGTCTTGGTTGACATCGATCTTTCAAAAAAAATCCCTGATAAAATCTGGGTGGAATCAAAGAATTATGGAGTTGCCTTCTGGCAAGAAGTTCGATTGGGAAAACTTCCAGATTATTGCACCCATTGCAAAGGAGTCGGTCACATGGTCAGCTCCTGTCGATTTTTGAAAAAGGACCTGGCTCAAACAGGGAAAACAGTGGTAGCTCAGACGTTGGGTGAAACTGCGGTGGTCAACACATCCCAAGGGCAAGGGATGAGGGAGAAACCCATGACGCGAAACCAAAAAAAGAAATGGCGAAAAAAGAATAGAACAGCGAATGAGGAAGTTCCTAACTCTAAAACTCAACCATTGATTGTGGAGGAGCATGTGCCAAGGCAGCAAGAAGATGAAAGAGCAGAGGGAAACAGAAGTGAAACTGATGATGTAGTAGTAGAGGTTGACCGACAAAGTTAGGATTTTTCGAAAGCTGGAGGGAGTAAGCAGACACATGATCAAGCTGATCTGGAAACTGCAACTGAAGAAGGAACAGCAGTGGGGAAAGCCATAGAGACCAATCATGAGCTTTTGGAGAGGTATGAACCACAAATACAAAGTTCTGAAATGCTCGAAATACAAGAGTTGAATACGGAACAAAATATCGAGGATGGAAATGCGAGACCCAATATGGAAATGGATGGGAATGCGGAAGAAGAACAGAGTGAAGTAGATGGCATGAGCCAACACAACTCACCTGTAGAGTGCATTACAATACCACAAGGTAACATATTCCATGCGCTGGAGGAAGCAGAAAAGATTCTGGAGTCAGGCAACTGGGCGGAACAGATGGAAAAAAAAGAGCAGCAAGTTAAGAACAAGAAAGGGTATAAGCCTTTGTGGCAGGTGCAAGTCCTAACCCCACCTTCTACTAGGGCCAGAAACTCAAAATAACAATATACCATGAATACACTATTCTGGAATATGAGAGGAATAAGAAGACAAAATCCTTGGATGTATTTGGAGGATATTGTTAAGGAATATAAACCAGAATTTGTGTGTATTGCGGAGCCGCTAATAAGACCGCCTGCTCAGCTACCTCTGGAGCTTAGCAGATGAGGTTTTGACTCTATATTTTTGCATAATGATACTCCTAGTAAAGTGGGAAACATTTGACTTTGCTGGAGGGAGGGAAAAGTGGTGATACTGTATGCCCTCTCACAACAGCATATCACAGTGAAATCTGGAAATCTTTTCTTGTCTTTCGTCCACGCAAATAGTGCATATGGCATCAGAAGAGCACTATGGTCGGAGCTTTCACAGCTAGGATTGGTTGTTGAACCATGGGCGGTGGTGGGGGATTTCAATATAGTTTATGAAATAAGCGAGCGCAAAGGCAGAGGAACTCCTTGTTTAGCAGCCATCTCAGATTTCAACTCTTTTATTTACTCAAATGCTCTGATCGACTCCACCAATATGGGATTCAAGTACTCTTGGTGCAATAAAAGAATGGGGCATAGAAGAATGTATCAAAAGATTGATAGAATGCTAGTAAATCAAGGGTGGATTGATGTCAGAGCTGGCTGGAGAAGCCGGATTCTGAAAAGAAGACACTCTGATCATTGCCCGATTGTAGGTTGGAACACCAAAATTCCAAAGCCTTCGAATATTCCCTTCAGATTTAAGCAAGCATGGGTTCATCATGAAAATTTGAGAGAAGTGGTAGAAAGGAGTTGGAAGGAGCCTTTACATGACGCGCCCATAAGAAAAGTGGTAAAAAAGTTGAAACGACTCAAAATTGTTCTGAAGGAATGGAGTTGGAGGGTCTATGGAAATACGAAACAACATCTCAAAGCACTGGAGGACAAGTTTGAGAACATCCTCAAATAGCAGGAACAGGATCCTTTTAACTCTGAGTTACATAACCAAGAAGTGGAAAAGGCTACGGAGATTCAAGTTGTTAAAGATGTGGAAATTCTGACTCTGAGACAGAAAGCCAGAGTTACTGACGCTCTAGAAGGGGAGAGAAACTCAAAGTATTTCCACGCCACAACAAAGATGAGATTGGCTAAATCTCAAATTGTGGAGATACAAGATGACCAGGGAAACAAGTTGATGCAACAGGAAGAGATTAAGAAATTTATTGTGGAAGCCTACGAGGAAAAATATAAATACTCAAAAATCAACATAAGCCCATTCCTGTTAAATCTCATCCCTAAGCTTGTTACAGATGAGGAAAATGCTTCTCTCACAGCCATCCCCACCAGGGAAGAGGTCAAAGATGTTGTGTTTGCTGTCACACCCCGAATTTCGACAGAATTCGGAAAAACAATATTTGTTCCCGACTCTTCGATCTTCGAGGTGTGACGCACTCTCAACTCTCAAAAACCCATAAACAGTTTAAATATGCGGATAATTTAAAAACCAATAAAAATTTCAAATTAACAAAGGTCTTCTTCATTACAAAAATTAACAAATGAAAATGCAAATAACCTTATCTCAACTGAAAATCTATATCACCTCAAAGGAAAACAACGCCTATCTTGAAATGCGACGCTAACGCAAACCACAAGCAGCAACCAATCTTTTTCAACACTAAACCTATCAAGACTTATCAACTATGTTTATTTAATGAACACACCCGATAAGCAAACATGCACATCGGGTCAGCATTATAAAAATACTGGTATGAGTAGCCCTAAAATACAACATATATTTATACCAAATATATACATAATCCATATGGCAGTTAGTTCCTCCACCGAGGTGCCTTACCTTCCAACAACTACTACAACATCCTTAAGTTCAATAACTAAGGCAGGTAGTTCCTCCACTGAGGCGCCTTAACTTCCCACTAACCACACAACAAACCATACGCATAATAAAAGACATTTAGTTCCTCTACGAGGCACCTTAGGTTCTAACTAAACTATAACCAGTCAAGCATATTATATACTTACCTCATTCCATGCTCAATTACAGAGTGGGTCCTCTCTGCACAAGTAAGTAGTTTGACCCACCCTTCTGCAAAACCATATATAATCATCCATCTAAAGATATATCATTAACCAACATATTACCATAATTATATTAATTAAGGCTTTCTTTGCGTGTCCCTAAAATCATGTCATATCTATGCCTTACCTAGTTTCCCTGGCTACCACAATCGCTTCCCAACGCCGAACATGTACATCCACATACCTCCCCTTACATAATGAACCACTTCGTGCGTAACTACCCTGAGTGGGATGCCGCACACCAGGTAACCCTCACACGAAAGCCATTATGTAAGTACTGCCACTATTCGGCATAAAATATCGCGCGCCTCATTCTATTTTGCGAACGGAATAATCAAGCCACTATTCGGCTACGATTGCCCAACACATGGGTCAATCAACATCTTATATATACACCCTACACAAGGGCCAATCATATCATATACCCCACACAGGGCAAATCACATGAGTTGTGGTAGTCAGGTTCTAGGATTTGCGTTACGTAATTTATTCAGGTGTCATACATCTATGACTCATAATAATCCCACTATATCACGTGCAAGTCAAATACCTTATTGCACTAAGCCACCATATTTAGAAATATCTCAATTATATCTCATAGCCACTTTCATTCTTTCACGTGCCAATATATTATTGCACTAAGCCATAATCCCGTGGGAAAATATCCACACATACTATACTACCTCATAGTAGCATCTCACATATAAAATAATGAAGCGTTTATACATTTGATTTGTCCATACAATTTACAACATAAAACGTAGCACAATTAAACAGTCCACAGTCCACAATCAAATCCCCAAAAATCTAAAGTCCATGAATCTAAGTCCGTATATAGTTTAATACTCATAAAAACATATATATCAAATTCTTATTATCAGAATTCCCCTCTAGTTACGTGCCAATATTTATATGCTTTACACACTACTTACGTCAAATCTTAATTAGATAAAGACAAACAAAATTATACAATTTCCGACAATATTTTATTACTACATTTGTCCATATTCTTAAACATGTGAAAAAAACTGGAAAAAGTCAACATTCCACAGTCAACGGTCAAAGTCAACACGTCATGGTCAAAGTCAACACATCATGGTCGAAGTCAAACTGTCATTGTCAAAGTCAAACTGTCGTTTCCATGTTCGACTGATTCATAGCCATGGTTCATGGCTAAGGTCAATGTGCATGGCTCATGGGCTCATGACTAAGGTAATGGTTCGGACCCAACTGGCCAAGCCCAAACCTTAAAACCCGGCCCCAAAAGTTTAAACATTTAAAGACCCAATTAGATATATTTTCAGTTATATGACCAACCCAAAAACCAAAATTAGAAACTAGCTCAATACACCAATGGGTTCGGCTCGGAGAATTTAACTGAAACCGGCCCAACACTTAAACTAAAACTGGTCCACAACTTAAACTAAACTGGTCCGAAACAAAGGATTAATCCGGCCCAATAACTAACTAGTGTTTAGGCCTAACAACTTCAACTGAACTGGCCCGAAACACAAATGGGTTCGGCCTAAAAATTTAACTGAAACCGGCCCAAAAAACTTTAAACTGAACTGGCCCAAAACAACTTAAAATGAAATGGGCCCAACACACTTAAAATGAAATGGCCCCAAACACTTAAACTAGCTAAGGCCCAACCACTTAACCTAGCTAAGCCCAAGGCCCAAGAGAAACCGACCCAGGCCCAAGCCCAGCCGATCATCTTCTTCCTCAGGCTTCTCCTCCACCACCAGCCACCAAATCGCGCCGGCCACCAACTCTCCTCTCCATCAAGTCGATTCGACTCCCCATCCAAACCCAACCAACTTTAATAAACGCCAAATCCTCAAATCATTCAATCCAAACTTCACCCAAAACTAGATCTAGAATATTACCGCCGCCATTAACGCTCCTCTCCGAGCTTCACACAGCCCCACTCGACCACCCTCACGCACTCAAACCTCAACAACCAAACTCCATTCAAAAACACAATCAAAACCAACCAACCAACAACAAAGTTTTAAATGAAGACTGGGCGGTTACTAGTCGCCGCCATTGATGAGAATGCTTCAAGCTTCAACAAAGACACCTCCATCGATTTGTTTAAAGCAATCAACAACCCCGACATCACCCAAACATCAACCCAACAACCCCTTCAAGCCGACGAATTTCGATTCACAAGGACAAGATTTCAAACCGCATCAGTACAGGCGATGCCATTACTGCCGGATACAAAACTTCGACAGCTTTGACCGCCCCACTGCCAACCTCCAATACTCCAACACCCACCAATACAAACAACATAACTAAAATGGCCGAACGATTCATGGGACTCGCGCCTCCATTAACAAAGCTCCCGAGTTTGGAACCGTTCCCACAGTATCACAGTTCAACAGTTCAATACAATTTCCGATATTTCACTAGAGTTTTAACAACCCGACGAACACGACGCCGAATAAAACAAGATAATGAGCAGTATATATAAAAAAATAGAAACCTATACACCGATACACGAATACTATAAATTCGGTGAAATAGCAAAAATAGCTAGTCACCTGTATAAAAAGCACCACGAATCTCTCGTAGTTCGTCACGCTCCAACGCTCGAGCAAACCAGCCGCCTCCATTTTTATTATTTTTTTATTCTCTAAAATCCTATTCTCCATAACAATACGAATATATACTTGGGTTTGAAACCCAAGCCCAATACAGACTCGGGCCCAGAAATCAGGCCCGCGTATCCCAAATCCAATCCAGCTGATTTTTAAATAAATAATTTAATTAATTAATAAATAGAAAATTACGTATTTTAAATACGGGCGTTACATTTGCCATGGATGCTAACAGTGCCCCAAGACCAGATGGATTCCAGGGATGTTTCTATCACTCTTTTTGAAGTATTATTGGGGATGAGGTCAGCCAAGCTATCATTTCATTCTTTAGGGATAACACACTCCCTCAAGGTATGAATTCTAGTTTCCTCGTCCTAGTACCAAAAATAGACAACTCCATGACAGTTAACCACTTCGGGCCTATATGCTTGAGCAACTTTCTCTTCAAGATTATCACTAAAATTCTATCTTTGCAAATAAAGCATATCCTAAACAGCATTATAAGTGGAGAGCAATTAGCCTTCATTAAAGGAAGAACAGGCACAACAGGAATTGCTTTGGCCTCGAAAATTATGAATGAGCTGGATCTAAAGAAAAGGGGTGGCAATTTAGCAATGAAAATGGATATTACCCAAGCGTTTGACTCACTCAGTTGGGAGTTTCTTCTAGAAGTTCTCTCAAGATTTGGGTTTAATGATACTTGGTGCTCATGGATCTTTACTCTGCTAAAAAGTGCTCATATCTCTGTTATGATCAATGGGGGTCCTTGTGGCTTTTTTGGGGCTGGTAGAGGATTGCAGCAAGGTGATCCACTCTCGCCAATACTTTTTGACATAGCTGAAGATGTCCTAAGCAGAGGTATTAACTGGCTCTTCCATATGGGGAAAATTAAGCATATGACGGTAGCCGGGAACTGTCCTAGCCCTACACACATCCTCTTTGCTGACGATATATTCATCTTTGCGAATGGAGACATGCGTAGACTCAAACTTCTTAAAGAGATGCTCTATCTCTACTAGTTTTCAGCAGGGCAGTTTTTTAATCCCTCAAAGAGCAAACTCTACTTGGGAGCCATGCCGGACACCAAGAAGCATTGAGTCGCCTCCCTGTTTGAATTCCAGCTTAGCCAACTACCGGAGAGGTACCTTGGAGCACCCATATTCTAAGGCAGAGTAACTAGAGCAAGAATACAAATCTTGGTGGCCAAAATCAGGAGGAGAGCTAGTGGATGGACTGGTAAGATGCTGTCTTTCCAAGGTCGAGTGGTTCTGGCACAGTCAATACTAAGCAGCCTTCCAGTATACAACATGTTGGTGTATAAATGGTCGGCAACATGCATAAGGGAATGTGAACTCACCATCAGAAATTTCATCTGGTCTGGGGATCCAACGGTGCGAAAGGCAGTCACTTTAAAATGTGAAAAGGTTTGTAAGCCGCTCGATGAAGGGGGACTAGGAATTAGAAGGCTCAAGGAGCTGAACCTTGAACTTCTTATGAAGTTAGCCTGGAACTTTCTGAATGGGGAGATTGAGTGGAGCAGATTCATGAAGCAAAAATGCACTATGAGAGATGACAATTACTTAACCTACCATAAACATTCTTCAGTATGGTCGGGATTGAAATGGGCCTTAAAAGAAATGAAGCCTTTCCTAGGGTGGATTGTGGGACAAGGAAGAAGCATCAATGTGTGGCAGGAACCTTTGGTGGTCGTGATGGCGGCGTGGTTCGTGGTATAAACTGGAGGGAATTCTCGGCAAAGGTTTCAGACCTTATCATCAATAACAATTGGCATATTGCAGCACCTATTCAAGAAGTGTTGTTGAAAGCGGGCATCAATGTCAATCACCTCAACCCACCAACAGGAGAAGAGCACGATAACAAAATTTGGAAACCCTCTCATGATGGGATGTTCTCAGTGAAGCAAGGGTTCGAGGTGATTAGAAAGAAGGAAAATAAGATCAGTTGGTATAAGTGGGTGTGGGCTTGTCATATCCATCCAGGACAGGCTGGCCTAGCTTGGAAACTGATCCACCGAGTGGTCCCAACAGATGACAGAGTGCAAAGGAAAGGAGTTTAACTTGCTTCGCGATATAGGCTCTGTAAGAAGGAAGCAGAAAGAGTGAAGCATATTCTCTGGGAGTGTGAGGAGGCCACGACACTGTGGCAGTGGGCTTTGAACTACTTTGGAGTAAAGCCCTTAGACATCAATTTAAAGTCGATCATGGAGGCAGGAAGAGGGCACAGCCAGATACGAAAGGAACTCTGGAATGTTGCGGCTATTCATCTCATGGTTCAAATATGGAAAGTGCGAAATAGTATTTTCTTTGAAGATGTGAAGCTAAATCCACTGAGAATAAGATGCGAAGTCATCAAAGGGGTAAGCATCGCTGGTCTCCTGCTAACTGGAACAATGAGTAATTCTACCATAGATTTTCAGATTCTAAACCAACTGAACATCAAAAGAAGAGTGAGGCCAGCGAGTAAAATCAGGGAAGTGTCCTGGATTCCTCCTAATATAGGAGTAGTTAAGGCCAACACAGATGGTTCGGCCTTCAGAAACCCAGGCAATGGGGGTGCGGGAATCATTTTCAGAAACAATACGGTGGAAATTCTGGGTATCTTGGTACAAGGCCTAGGGGTTACTACAAATTATGAGGCAGAAAGTTTGGTAGTGGTTTTGGCGGCTGAAACTGCGGTGGAAAAAGGGTGGAAAAAACTCTGGATAGAGAGTGACTCTATGGCAGTAGTCCTAGCATTCAAAGGAGGAGAAGTCCCACGATGGCTGAGAGCAAGGTGGTATAGAGCATCAAAGCTGATTGACTGGAAAATTTCACATACTCTCAGAGAAGCAAACTTTGGGGCAGATACGGCAGCAAAACATGGATAAACTTTGAGTAAAGGCGAGCTCTATTGGAATCCCAATAGACCCCCTTTCATTAAGTCCTTAGAATGTCCTCACCGGACTTACTACAGATTTGATTCTTAGAGTTTGTTGTAATTCCATTTTGTTAGAGTTGTATTCTTTTATTCCTATTTATAAAATATTAATTCTACTTGCATGCAAAAAAAAATGGTATTCATCTCCATCTTTGAGGAATTCATCTATCTCGTCTATTGTGAGGTTTACTCCATCTCTTGTAGTGTCGGAAGGCAGGGTGGAAAATTCTTTCTCTAGTTCAGTTATGTTCAAGGAGTCAAAATTATGATCTTTGTCTTATTCTATAAGAGGGGTATCTACTAGTGTAGAGACGAGATCTTCAGAAGCACTAATGTGATATACAAAACTCTCAATAGACTTAACTTCATCTTCTACATGAAAACCTAGTTGTCTCTGCTTTTGTCTAAACATGTTAACTGATAAGAGCCCAAAACTGTAGTTTTAACCCTATAACAGTCATACTTTTAGACCAATTATGTGAGTAATAATTAAGAGTTAACACTGATTACGTGTTTTTATGCATTTCAGGTTTCAAAGTTCATTATGTGCAGAAATGTGCCACTTTAGCGAGATAAAAGAGCAAAGGTCGGTTAATAAGGAGTTCCGTGATTAAAGGCCTAGATTCAAGATGACAAAGCCTTCCTAAAGCCCGGTCAAAAGCTAAAAAGTCAACACGGGCAGAAACAACATACAAGTCAGCAGAACTTTCGATGGCCGTATCTTTGGACTCAGACCTCGGAATGGGGCCTACCTTATGTCAAAACAACCGGCTCAGAAAGAGCTTTCCAATGGTCCAAGCCTTGACCCAATCAGAGGAGAAGAAGTGGACGAAAAGTCTATTGAAGCCAACTGCAGCTGAAGAGGCCTTTTTGGACTGAAAATATTGGGTTTTGGGCCTGATTCTCTGGCCCAAAACATGGCTCCAAGCCCATGCACGATTTTTGGATCTGGACATATAAAAACCAAAGCTTAGCTCTTTGTTAATGGTAGCTAGTTAGACCTAAAACAATATAGATAATTCTAGATCTAGTTTAATTAATTAAATTAAGTTTTAGTTCCATTTTCAATTCTTATTTTAGATTAAGTCTTTGAATCATTGTTCTTGATTGATTAGATAAATAAAATAGTTATTTTATCAATTTCGAATTGTGTTATTTCAATCTATTAGATCTAGTTTTAATTATTGTTGGTTACCATTTCTTAGTTGTTAATTAGAATTTAATTATCGTTTAGTTTAGATTAGTAAATTTGAATCTTGAATATGTTTAGTTTAGATTCATATGGGAATGATCAGGAATGATTCAAGGCTAAAACCTCCATTAGAGGGTTGATGAAGCCTTGATGAAAACTTAGTGGTATAGTGTAGAAGCATTGTAGAATCTATTCCAATCTAGAAGGTCGTGATTCGCCATGAGAATGGGTGGACGACCTCACATGCTAGTTAGTACTCGGTAGAAATGCCATGAACACTAGGGATTAGAACTCGAATTTCTTGCCATAAGAACGTAAGAATCGAGATACAAGAATCTGCTAGGCTATTAAGTTGGATTCAAGGTGGATTCAATTCCCCTCTAATCCTTTATCTAGATTCAAAACAATCATATTTCCATAGCATTCATAGTTAGATTCAACATAATCAATTTCATATAGGTATCGTAGTATAACACACCTTCGTAAAGCTCTCATTAGACTTAAAAACGACTAATTAGATTAGAAAACAATTCCATGCTAGAGCACTAGGAGTGGAACGAACTTCCTACTCCACTATATCTCATAGGATTGAGAGTAGAGAAATCTTTGATAAGCATATAAGGATCATAAATAGTTTTAGTTTTACTTGCGTTTGTAAGTTTCATCACATTATTTCGTAGGTAAAACTATCAATTTTATCATTTATCAAATGGCGCCGTTGCCATCTTAGTTGCACTTTAGCATTGTTTTCATAATAGAATTAGTCATTTTTAAGTCTCATTAAACCCACCCACCCTTGTTTGATTCATCTTTGTGGTTATCTGTTTTGTCGAAAAATTCCGACAAACAAAATTACACCGAAGCGACGACATCCGGCTATAAAGAGCGCACCGCGCTACTATAGTCTGGAACGGGAAACAGCGACCGACCCCTAAGTTCTTGGACCACGAGCGACCGCCCTCATACCGAAGCGACGACCCGCTAAGTCATGGAACAAGGAGCGACACGCTTATATGCGGCGCACTGCAGGCTAAGCCAAAAAATCCACGGATTTTCAACGGGTTTGTTTCAAACTTCGATTTTTAGTTTTTCGGTGTTCTAACTTGTTATTTACAAACACGCGCATTACAAGACGCTATTCATAAGCGAAGCAAGGACATTTATCGGTATTCCTTTCTTCCATACCTCGCATCTCGGTTAGAGGTTCATACTAATATATCAAGATTGTTTGGATTGTTGTCGTGTTTAGACTTAGACTTGCATGAGATTAAGGTGCGGTGGGAGAAAAACACCGAGCGTAATTAACCGTCAACGTCAACAAACAAATCTATCGAGTATACCAATCACTACACCTCTAACTACTATTCCACCAACCACACGACCACAATGGTGAAGAAAAAGAGACTCCTCTCTCCGACTTTTACAAAGCCTTGGCGATAGCCCTAAATCTTGCATCGTTCTAGCGGACCCGGTGGGGGATTTTGAATCCCCAAACATATTTAATTTGTTACCCGTTTTCCATGGTTTAGGCCATGAAAAACCTTACCAACACATCGTAGGATTGAACAAGTCCTTACAACATTCCATCATCCTACGGTTGGTGCGGAACAAATTAAACCGAGGGTATTTCCTTCACCTTAGCCGATAAAGGCGTCTTGGTTAACTGCCAAAGCGCCCTAACTCTGTGGACTCGTGGGCTAAACTTGTTCAGCTATTTATGGAACATTTTTACCCACCCCTAAAAAGACGGATGAGATGCTTTCCAAGATTCATTTCTTTAAATGAACCCTCATGAATCATTTTCTCGAGGCTTGGAATCGTTTCACCGATCTGCTTATAGAGTGTCCACACCATAACCTAGCAAAAGACACGTTAGTTCGGTTGCGTTTTCAAAGGACTTCAACATCACCATAAAGAAGTCCTTGACATAATGAATGGGGGTAGTTTCCTAAGTAAAAGGAGCCCGGAGGCTTACAAATTTTAGAAGAACAAACTAAACGCAATAACAATTGAGGGGGGAGTGATGATATTCCCCGCTTTGCTAGTTCTTCTTCAACAGTTAAGGCCGCCGGTATGTTTGAGATGAAACCCGATCCAGAACTTAAAAATTTAATCGAATCTCTAACTAAAAAGGTAGAGGCTATTTCTATTCAACAAAAGCCTATCCCCGTCATGAATGTAAACTCCAACCCATGTAATTTCTGTTTGAGTCCTGAGCACCCTGACTCCTATTGTCCTCTCGCCTATGAACAACAACAATTAGAGCAAGATAATGTTTGCTCTATTAATAACTATCCTATTCCTAATGCCCCATGGAGACAACATCCCAACTTTAGTTGGCGAAACAATCAACAAGTTACACCTCTAGGGTTTAATAACCAAAATGTTAGGCAAGCAAACAACTATAATCAAGCTCCACCTAGGCAAGGACAGGGACAAGGTCAAGGAAATTATAATAATTATAACAACCAAGCACAACCACGACAAGGTGTAGCACAAGGTCAGAATAATTATAATAGTTATAATACCAATAGAGGTATCGTTCCGGTTAACAATAGTAACTATCACAACCCACCCATTAATAATCAACGTGAGATAGTTCCAGTCGCACCACCTGTGACTACTACACCTACACAACCGGATCGTATCGCGCTTTATACTGAGTTACCCAACAACTTTTCCAATCAATGACTCAATCAAACCAACAGATCTTACAATCCATAAATCAGGGCATACAA